>NC_138990.1:54432464-55632464 GCF_964341445.2 Mesoplodon mirus | reverse complement strand
TATTAGGAATAAGGTAGCAAAAATTAATAATATAAAATATTAAGAACAAATTTAGGCCAATAATTTTGAAACTGAAAACAGAAAACTTCCTAGAAAATATAAATTTCTACTACTGACTCAAAAAAAAAAAAGAGAGAGAGAATGTCAATAGTCCTATAATCTTTTTTTTTTTTTTTTTTTTTTGCGGTACGCGGGCCTCTCACTGTTGTGGCCTCTCCCGTTGCGGAGCACAGGATCCTGACGCGGAGGCTCAGCGGCAATGGCTCACGGGCCCAGCTGCTCCGCGGCATGTGGAATCTTCCCGGACCGGGGCACGAACCCGTGTCCCCTGCATCGGCAGGCGGACTCTCAACCACTGCATCACCAGGGAAGCCCCAGTCCTATAATCTTTTTTAAAAAACCTGAAATAACCAGTTTAAAATCTTCCCATGGAGGGGTTAAAAAAGGCCCGGACAATTTTACCAGGAAGTTCTATAAAATTTTCAAGGACCAAACATTTCTAATCCAACCAAATTCTCCTATGGACTATAAAAGGGAGACTATGCCTTAACTCATTTAATGAGGCTAATATAACCTTGAGACCAAAAGCAGAGAAGAACAGGATTAAAAAATAAAACTATAAGCTAATCTCACTCATGAATACAAATGGAAAAATCCTAACTAAAATATGATATGATATGGTGTATGACATGATGTGATGCAATGTGACATGATATGAATTTCATTTCTGTGGTACTTTTCCCAAAAACTTATAACCCCAGTCTATGAGAAAACAACACAGGGAATTTCCTGGCAGGCCAGTGGTTAGGACTCTGCACTTTCACTGCCGAGGGCCCGCATTCATTCCCTCGTTAGGGAACTAAGATCCCGCAAGCCATGCGACGCAGCCAAAAAAAAAAAAAAAAAAGAAATCATCACACAAACCCAAATTGAGAGACATTCTATAAAATACCTCACCAGAACACTTCAAAAGTGTCAAGGTCATGAAAAACAAGTAAAGACTGAAAAACTGTCACATATCAGAGAAGACTAAGGAGACAGGATGCCTAAATGTAATACAGGACCTTGGACTGGATTCCAGAACAGAAAAAGGCCATTAGTGGAAAAACTGATAAAATCCAAATGATTGTAGTTTAGTGAGTGTAAATTTTTAATTCCGACAAATGTTTGACAGTTGTGTAAACTGTTAACATTAGGGGAAGCTGGGTATATAGGTACTCTCTGTACTTTCTTTGCAATTTTTCTGTAAATCTAAAATCATTCCAAAATAAAGTGTGTGGATCACCACCTTTAAAGTTGCCTTGCAAAAAATAAATCTGATCCTAATCAAACCTCTAGTTATGAATACCAGTTTATAGGAAATACGAAGGATAAAAGAACATGTTAAACTATGCCATGATAAATGCAATGAGCTAAATCCAGAGTGTATTGAATTCTATAGACAAATGATTCCATTTCTTCAACAAATAAATGACATGGAAAACCAAAGAGAGAGAAAGTACAGTTATAGATTAAGATTCTTCAGAGACATATCAACAAATTGATATGCTTAAAAAGATACATTGGAGACAATCAGGAAAATCTGAACTCAAACTAGGAATTAGCTAATATTAAAGTTATTATTACTTTTGCTAGGTGTTATAATGGTATTGTGGTTACATTTATTAGAGAGTCCGAATCTGCTAAGAGATATATTGAAGGATTTATGAACAAAATTGTGTCTGTAGTTGGCTTTAAAATATTTGGAAGGGGGAATAAGATTAGTGTTCATTATACTACTCTTCATATTTGTGTATATTTGAAATTTTCCAATAAAATGTAATAAAAAAGGAGTGTCCCATTTCTACGAACTTGGTTGGTCTGACAGAAATCTATAATTAGAACAGTACTTAGATTCAAAGGAAATTAAATTCTTATGTGGGAATAATTAGCCTTTCATTTATCTGCTTTCTTAGTATGGATGTAACAGTGCAAAGGGGTGATTTCTGGGAAGCAGGACCCATACTCACTTGGCAGAGACTGGGTCTATGGCTAAAACCCATCCTTTATACTCCTTCTCACTGGCTGCCACTCTGACTTCTTTGTAAGTGTAATCTTGCCATTCTAAGGGGCCTTTCTTCATCCATTCACTCATGGTTGCCAGCTGGCTAGATCTAAAACAACCACCAGTTCGGATTAATATATATGTTCCACCCAGGCAAATGTCTTACCCCAATCTCCATTCTAGAGGTAGAGAACACCTGCAATTTGCCTCAAGTTCCATATCAGAAAGACAGTTAAATTTTACTATTCAGTCTGAAAGCCACGGGGACATCGAGTTGCCGCTGGGCCCAGTCTGGGGTAACTTATCTGGCACACTTCTATTTCACCTCCCAACCCCATTCCAGATCGCCTTCACGCTGGCTTTGATCTCCAGTCTGCAGATGCTCAAATCCTTGAACTCTGCTCTCCTTCCATCAAAGGAGCTCACGCCACACGACTCTTAGCCAAAAATGAAAAAGAAAACTCCTCTGATATCCACCCATTCCCTCTCTGGCTCTGTGCCTCCGCTGGATCCCGCCAGGGAGAGGCCCCCGGATCTGTGACACTTTTCATCTTAAAATTTGTTTGGAGGATGCGTAAACGAAGGAGCAGCAGCTAAGGCTCTAGAGCTGATGCCCTGGCGTAACCCGAAGCCGCATGATACTTAGAGCTGTACTCAAGCCAGGTGATACTTAACGTGTAATCCTGACAAATGAGAAAAATACCAGTTAAAACTCCTAGCACCGCCAAGTCTTCAGCAACCGCATGGGAAGGAAGGAGTCTCTTGAGCCGAGCCTGCCGGAGTCCAGCCTGCTTTGCGCCGTGTCGTCACTTCCTTCCCCCAGAATTCTCTGTTTTGTAGTCCGTGGCCTTGGTAACACCTCGAGGTCTCAGAGTCCCGAGGCGTGGGGTGATGAAAGAGGGGTGCAGGGTGTGGAGAAGGGCTAAGATTCTTTTGTAATAATAATAATAATAATATTTCTTGTTCGCTAGGGTCCGCCTTTCACTGCCACGATGGACATTTCAAGATAAAAATTTTAAGAGGAAAGGCTCGTGCCACCTCTTCCTTGGGAGTGGAAGTGGAATTCCACTTTTGTCATGAACCCTCCAGGTAAATCCTAAAGCTCTAGAAGTGTGAGGTGACAGTGCCTTGGAGAAGAGCCACAGAACCAATGTATTTCTTCTTTGGCCTGTGTAAGACAATTAAGATGCCTACTCTTTTGGGATGTGCCTTTGGTACAGTCCTGAGGGTGTGCAGGAGCTGGAAAGAAAAGC
Source organism: Mesoplodon mirus (assembly GCF_964341445.2). NCBI lineage: Eukaryota > Metazoa > Chordata > Mammalia > Artiodactyla > Ziphiidae > Mesoplodon > Mesoplodon mirus. Next base: position 55,629,167 of record NC_138990.1, on the reverse strand, counting down.
GTAGGATTGGGTTGAATAAACCCGGGAGAGGAAAAGTGCAAGAGACTCGCTTCCACCACAGATTTCTGGTCACTGGAGTACTTCGTTGGCTTCTGGCATGGTCCAGAATTTTTTCCGGACTATGATCCTGAAAAATGGTACAAGGTGGTAAATGTTGATTGAATTTCTGCAAATGTGAACACCAAGGGAGATTTACAAAAACTGAGGTAGAGGACTGTCAAACCATGGTACAGAAAACACCCGACAGTTAATCCGCTTTCCCCTCGCTACTTGGGATTTGAGTTGCATAAAATCCTTGAAGTTTTTGTTTCTTAATGTCATCATTTCAAATAATCCTTCCCCAAACCTTCACTCATTGAATGGTTGGCTTATGATATTAATGTCGCTTTCATAGATTGGATTTTGCCATCTAATCTACAAAATCTAACTTACCAGTTAAAGTCCTCTATAGATCTACAAAGAGCTAATATAAATAGCAGTTATTATTGTTATGGTACTATGAAGTAAAATATTTGAACTCATAAAAATTCAGTCTAAAAGAGGTACAACCAATTTGTGACAATTGGTCATTTGCATTTTAAGCCTACTATCTATACTGCAGAATGAAAGACTTTGGCCTTTGTTTTCTACAGGTAAAAGCTAGCCTCAAGCTTAAAGTTACCCCCTGTAAAGCAATGAGTGAGACAGGGCCATTTCCCTCCCTTCTCTCCCCTCTCCCTTTAGGCTCCTAAGTAAATTAAAGTCTCATTCCCAGTATCCACTGATACAAATCACTGACTTCTAACAGAATGAGTCCAGCGCATTACCTTACACAAGTTCTCAGAAAGACCCTCTCCTGCAGCCTGTCCTCACTGAGTTCAGAGAGTGTGGCACTTCCTTTCCCTGGTCAACTCCTGCTCTTTGTCCCCCTGGAGCCTCCCTCATCTCCAGTTGATGTCCCTTCTCTCACATTCTCTAGTCTTCTCCTTCTCTTTCCCCACCCACTCCATCCATCTCCTAAGATCTACCTCTCTCTCAAATGTTCACATTTAACCCTTTCCTCTGCCAAGACCAAAACTGCTTATTTTAGATTTTGGAGCACATTTAGTTTAGTAAGAAAGACATTCTAAAGAAACTTTTCTTAAATTCCCTGAGGAAAATCAGAAGTTAAAAACATTGTCAATAGTCTTATGCTGTTTACTTTATCATAGTGCAAAGATAAACCCGCCCTGCCCTGGCTAAACTCACAAATTTCAGTTCACAGTGTTGAGTCTTAAAAGTAGGTAAAAAATGAAGTGGGGGTGGGAGTGGTAATTTACTGAGTATATTTCATGAAAGGTAAGGTCAGAAGAAAATAACCCTGGTCATTTTGGCCCAAGAATTTTTTAGTGTTCTTGCTTTTTCATTCATTCAATAAATAGAACCCATTAGAAATATCCATTCTTTATCTCTGTTTATTCATCAAGCATATATTGTGTACATATACATGCTATGCTTTCTGTTGAGAACTAGGAATTAATAAACTAATTGTGAGAATGTTTTGCCTTTGGAGAGTTGATAATGTCTTCTTGTACTTGTAACCAAGTAGGCTGGCATTCTACCTGGAGGTGGTAGTAAATGTGAAGGGGTGGGGAAGGCATTCTTAGAAAAGCTTTTTAAACACGTACCCCTTGAACTTGATTTATAGGCAATGAGAAACACCCACAAAAAATTCTGTGTCTATGGGATACAGAACCTGATCAAGGGAGGTGTGGGTTGGATTGAAGAACAGTGGACAGGGCGTTTTAGCAACACTGGTTTCAATTTGGTTAAATCCTGTAGTGTCCTGGCTTCTGCACACCACTGACTGTGCTCCTACCAGCTGTATGATTTTGGAAGTCATTTGCCTTCTTAAATTTCAGTTTCCTCATCCATAAATGAAACCATGGAATTAGGTGATCCAAGATCCTGTCAGCGCTAAATTTTCATGACTGAGACATACACAGTCAGTTAGGAAAGCCCTGTAAACTCTGAGGGCAGGGGCCACGTCTGTTTTATTCACTGCCATATATACCACCTCTAGCAGATTGCTTGGTATATAGTAAGATGCTCAATTTGAATTGAATTTTTATTTCTTAATAAAAATTATATTTTATTAAGTTATATAGCACCTAATATGTGCTGTGCACTATTCTAAGAACTTTCAAATATTAACTCATTTTTATGAGTGAATAAACAGACCAAAGACAATGGAAGATATGTGCGTAATGGAATGATATGGTTAAATTGGTGTATTAAAAAGGATGCAGAGAAATTGGATGTGGGGAAAATAGGGAGGTATAGAGCATATACAGCATACAACTTTATGTAAAATGTAGCCTTTCTACTAAAACAAAGCAGGGGTATTAGGCGGAAAAAATTCCAGAACCACTTTCCAAATGGAAAGTCAGTTTTTGGGAGGCAGTGTCTCCAGATTGATTAATTATCTGACTAGCCCAGCCCAGCATAGCCCTACCCAGCCCTGTCTACCACAAAGAGGGCAGATCTATTTTCCTAGCAGTAGAGTGAAGATAGAAATTTTTCCTAGGATAAAAATGATTTGAACAGACTCTGGGGACTCTAAAGAACTAAACAAATGTAAGGCATAAAAGTTTAGAAAACTGCTTCTGTACTGTTGTATCTCAAATATGCCCAGATAATAACTTTATGGCTAAAAATCAGTGCCTTTTTTTTTCCATTGAGTTCCTCTCATTTAACCAAGTAATCAGTCTAAGTGGTAAGATGTACATGTTTTACACAGATTTTTTTTTTATTTTTATTATTTTTTGGCTGCACTGCACAGCATGTGGGATCTTCATTCCCCGACCAGGGATCCAGCCCGCACCCCCTGCAGTGGAAGTGCAGAGTCTTAACCACTTGACCACCTGGGAAGTCCCGAGATTTTATTTTTATTTGAAAAAAGAAGTGGAGTTAACCATTTTAATTTTTCCCTGGAATTGCCTTGGAACAAAAAAGGATGTTCAGTACTGAGTTCCTAAGAACTAATGCAGTAGTCCAGACAGGAAATAATAAAGTCCTAGCGTAAGTTGATAGCAGTGGAAATGAAAAAGAGAGAAAAAAAAAAGAATAGCTTCAACAAATATTTCAAAGGAGAAATCAAAGGATTTAGTGACTGGGGGCAAGGACATGTTGAGAACTTTGACACTAGACCTTTAATAGACATTCTCTTTGTTCTTTTATTCATTCATAACTTCCTCTTCCTTTTTATTTTTCAAGTACCTCAGGCCTCCAAATAGTTATCTACTAAATTAGATAAGAAAATTTCCTCATTAAATTAAAAATGCTTCAATAGGCCTATATCTGTGTTTATGACACAGGAAGGCAACAGTGAGGTACCTCCTCCAAGCTCTTATAAACTAACCCTCAACATTAAATAAAATGGGTGTGATTAGATCTGATACATTTGCACAAGGAGACCGTCTATCATCTGGGTAACCAAGAATGTGGAAATGACCAAATTCCAAACTAAGTGAGTTTGTTGTACCCTCTGGAAGCAGGACTGGATTGGGACTATATTTTAGTAAATGGAAACAGTTATATTGTATCCTACTTGGACTGAGTAACCCAGGGTTGGCAGAAGGCATAGAAGAAGGAACGTCAGCAAGCAAAACGCTGGGAGGTATTTCTTAGAGACCCTGAATCTGGAAGGCAGGGGCTTTCCAGAGATGTATGCATATTGTGGGGAGTGGATGATTCATGAAGTCTCACCCTGGCCTGGAACAGATGTTTCTAAAACTATCTGCCTCCTTATACTCAGATTCCATGCCCACCAGACTGCCTTGTGACTTCTCTACTGGTTTTCTAGGTATACAGTTTATCAGGAGAGATGGTTCTCGAGATAGAAACGTGAACACTTTCTAGTCAATAGAAAGGAATAGACCAGAAGTCACAAACTAGGGCCAAAAAGTCTTATCAGGAAGTGCAGATAGGTTTAATATCTGCACAGTGTTTAATTTTGTCTTTCAGTTTGATAGCCTTTAAATAGGTTTTCTCTCTCTTCTTCACAACTATTTTCCACCACTTTTATTGTTTTACACTTGGCTGATTCATATGTTTACATTACCTGCCTGATTCCTACAGGAAATTGAGTTTTCAACTCTAGAATAGTCCCTACTACAAATGAATAAATTAGCAGAGTAAATTATACCTTAATCTCTGGTGAGTTTGGTGAGAATCAGCCTCAATGTGTCTAGTCAATTCTTGGGCCAGTTAAAGGCCAGAACCTGGGCTGTGGGTAGCAACTTCAAGAAAATGCCAGTTGCAGGATTTCCTGTTAGATCTCCATACAGACTTCTCCAGCTGATTTCTTGATCTCATTGTCACCTTGCCCCCTTTTCAACTGTGCCCCTCTGATACCATTTTGTAGCTTATTGTTATTCACATGTGTGCTGTGGCAGTTACTGTAGGTTGGTTCATTTAACAGTCCTCTCCCACAACCTCCTAATGAGGCTTGAAAGCTAAAACTTAATCTCCAGCTTCCCTTGCTGGTAGAAGTGACCATATGAATGCTTCTGGCCAGTGAGATATACATGGACGTCCCTAAGAAGGCTGCCCCTTCTGAAATAAAAAGGCAAAGTCTCCTAAGAAGGAGAAAGCCTTTTTGGTCCTTTAACCATTTCTCCTCCAGCCTGCCTGGAGGTGAGGTAGCCTCTTTCCACCACAAGCAGAGATGCATGAGAAGGCCTGTATGCCACACGGAAAAATAAAAGAGAAAGAGCCACAGCAGACCTGAACTGCCTACCTTTGTATTTATTTTGTTTGGGACAAATAAACTCCTCTCTGTTTAAGCAACTGTTTCAAGTGTTTCCACCCCAACAAAATCCTTTTCTAATTTATCTCCCTAATAAAGTCCTCAGGAGAGAGACCATGCTTTATCTTTATATCCTCATACCCTGTTCAATAACCGCATACAGTAGGCAGTCAACATAGATTTGTTTAGCCAATTAATAAATTTGCTATTTTGGGGGACAAGCTGGGACAAACAGAAAACCATAATTTAAGCAGAGAGTTAACTTATTTCATAAGTGACCAAGATAAACTAAGAACAGGATAAGCAAATTGACAGGTCAGATTTTAGATTGGCAAAGCAGGTAACAAAGGGACCTTTGTTTTTTTCAAGAAAGTAATTTAAATCCTCTGCACTGAAGATTACAATGTATTCGTATCCTTACTAGTAGTAGTAGTAATAATAAATGCATATTAACTCAACCTTAATGAACATAGAAAAGCCATGAGATCAGAACTGTTATTACCCTTATTTTACAGCTAAGGAAACTGAGGCACGGAAGTCCAACGCCACATAGCTAGTTAGTGACAGAGCTAGGATACAAACCCAGGCAATCAGGCCAAAGCCTGCCCTCTTAACCACTATACCGTACTAATTAAATAATGCGGAATAACTCAAGTATAGTTGTTCACCTAAAAGTCTATTTTTAATTAGTGAGGAACGCGTTTTTCCAAAGTAAGAGTTTCTAAATCCGAAATACCAGCTCTTCATTGTGCTCCAGTTGGTTGTCTGGACACCCAAAGCATTAAGTTAATGTGTTTCACCCATGTGTTCTGGCAAAGCAAACTCTCCCAGCAACTTCTACCTCCAAGCGTGACTGCAAGGAGGGTACACACAGCCAGAATTAATGGTCTGGAAATTAGGGGCTGATTTTATCCCTAAAGCAGGTAAAGCCATACAAAGCCCCATTCCTACAGCTGCTGTTTACTCTCAGTTTAGCCCGTGAACAATGGCAACAGGGTAGATGCAAGCAGTTCAATGATGTGGAAGAGCTGATCTTAAGAGGAATTACACCTTATGGAGGGCAACTAAAGAGAGCGCTATGCGGTAACTAAACTCTCCTGCCTACAACCTAATCTTTTCTTTTTTTCTACCCAGTGAATCTGTTCTCTTGTCCTCTAATTATCTTCAAAAGGCTTATGTGTGTGTGGAAGGGAGGCCTCTTTCTCCTCTATTCTGTGGCAAATTATAGGCCCATATTTGAGCTTCCTAATGAAAAAGGGTAAAGTATACCACTGATCACACAGGGCAAGACATCTTCTCTGGTATAAAAAGCCAATGAAAAGCATTGTGTACATGGGAAAACCATTCAGAGTCTATGCTATTCAGTGCATCGTTTTGAAATGTAAGACCTTAAAGTCTTTCTTCTTTCTTTAACGATTAAATAAAAACGGTCATAGGGCACTGGGATTCCTAGTATAGCTACTTTCCCTATTTTATTTGTGAGCTGTATACATTATCTAGTGAGACGTTAAAACATATTTTTTGTTTTTAAAAATGTTGTCTAACTTAATCGATAAATTCATAACATATAAGAGAGCCAGTACATTTTATAATGCATATCATTTGCCTTCTCTTTTTCAGAAATGCACGTCACTCCATTTGCCAGTCTAAGACATTCCATTTTATAGGTATGCAGAAGGAAAGAGGGAAAAGTAATGGCCAATTCATTTCTTCCTGGTTACTGGTCAGATTCTTAGCAGCTGCCTCTTCTTGGATTTCTTCCACAAAGAAATTATTTTTCTACCTGTTAATTACCTTGCTGACTGTAGATACTTCACCCATTAAAAAACAAAAACACACTTTGTGTCTATATCACTTTTCTTTAGCTATTTGTTCAAGGGCTATGTGAGCCTTAAACTGTAATCGGGCTTCCATGGAATAGTCTTTGTCGTTTTTTATGTTTTCTAGGTTTTTTATTGCACTGGCATAATCTCCATTTAGATAGTATAGAATTCCCAGTTCATGGTATGAATACGGCACCAAATAGTGGTCATGTTTTAACAATTTCTCCTTTTGAATGACATGATTAAAGTAGTGCTCGGCCATCGAATATTTGCCTAAGTATTTCAGGCACAGACCTTTCAGTAAATTTAACAAACTTATGTCAGCTGTGCCATACTCTTTACTTGGATTTTCTCGTAAAAGTTCTCCTCCTTTGTCAATTATTGATAGCCAGGTTGAAATAAGCTCTAGTTTTTTGCTCATGACTCGGAAACCACTCCAGGCATACATGAGTTCCAAAATGGACTGTACTGTAAACCAGCCTGCAGTGGTCGCATAGCGCTGACCCTTCTCAGAAACAAACTTTTCTATTGGCACAGAAGTTCCTAAAATTCTGATTCTCAGGTTATCCACGTTTAAGAAGAGAGAGCTCATGTCCTCACTTACCGATTTCACAAAATCAGAAGGAAGCACGGCCAGTAGGGAAGCTTTAGCGAACGAATATATTGCCTTGGACCACCTGCTGTGTTGAAACAGTAGCTCAGCATAGTGGTAAACTTGCTTCCAATCCAGCAGAAAAATGTGGCACCATATGAGTTCCCAGTAACAGAGGTGATGAACCTGCTTCCATTCGTTCTGAATAAAAAGGCACTCCTCTAATGTTAATTGGGCATGTTTAAAATATCCTTTCAACATACTAAAACGTGCATGAAAAAATTTAAGTATGACACAGTTTGGAAATTTCTGGAGGTAGATTAGGGAGAGATTCTCTGCAGCAGAATTGTGGCTCTTTTCAACACCAAAAGCTACGGAGATATAATTGTAATAAAAGAATAGAGTCAAAACACTTAAGATATTATTTATATGGGATTCAGATGCACTCTCATGAAGCAAAGTCAAGCCTACCTCTCTATTGCCAGAATATCCAAAAACACTGAGTAGTTTAAGTGTCTTTTGTGGCACAAGTGATATCAAATTGAATACTCCAAGTCCAAATTTTATGCCTCCAACCAGGTGTCTGTAAGTTTTACTTTGGTAATTAGGTATCTGTGTTAATACTCGCTGACAGTCTTTGTATATTTGGTAACTTAACCCAACGTTGATCCCGCTTTTAAGAAAACAAAGCACACTGTCATCCTGTATAAACGTTACAGTGGATTTCAAGATCAAACACTCAGCATAGCGGATTTCTGCATGCAATTCCTCTTCTTTGATAGCATTTATTCCCTGCTTATTCACTAGATGAGAAAAACTCATCATCCTAGATTTTCATCGGAAACTATTACAGGTTCTCAAAGCTTCCTTTGTGGCAGTCATCCCAATTTCTATCTCCTGTGGATCAAAAGTCAAGAAGGCCTTGACAACCATAAGGATACCATAAATTAGGGCATGGTACATGCTGTTTTTCGACCATGGATAAATGAGATGTATGGCATCTGAGAATCTGTTGTGAGAATCCAGTTGTGCATTCCTCCAGGGAAGATATTAGATCCATTGTTGTTGCTGTGGGGATACTTTCATAGGCATCTTCGAACTTGTCCTCCTTATCATTTTCTCCCTTACTAAATGATGTAAGGCCATCCTCATTATTTTCTCTTTTATTCAGAGGAGGTGACATATTTGTTTCCCCCCTTTAGAAATGAGAAATATCTGAAGTGCAGTGATGTGGCTGCAATGAGGGTAGCTCCTGCTCTCCTGACTGGGGTCACTTCTTCCACAGCCTGAAGTGTTGCTGTTATAACAGAGGCAAACAAACTAATAGTTGTGAGGTGCAGCACTGGGATATTCTCATCTCTGTCGGACAAAGGGGAAAAAAAGACAATTTTACTTAACTAGAATTTCTGAAAAGTTCAAATCATCTGGAAGGTACTAAAGAAAACATGCTCTTTTAGAACCCTGGGAAGCAAATCCTTGGTAAACCGAAGATCTCTTTTGTTAACCATCCCTCCAGACTATCATTTTCATAAGATCATTCTTTTGTGTATTTGTGCTGTAGAACTGTACTATGACAGCTGTACAAAGAAAGTGAATTCTCTACGGGAAGACCTTGGGGGCAAGAATCGGGTGGGAAAGAAGAATGTATTTGCATAGGTCTCTAGTTAAGACTAGAGGAAGGGGTAAGTGGTCCAGACCAAAGACTAAAGATGATGGGAGTTAAAAATCCACCCCATGCTATTCTTAGTACCACTGCTGGTGCTTGTATATATCTTCACAGAAAACTGGGTTTTGAGACAATATTATGGTTAGTTGTACAGGACTCTGGACATGGACAGTGCTGTGTAAACTAGAAAGATTTCCTCACATTGCTGCAATTAGGGAAAGAACTCAAATGTAATAGTTTTGATCACAGCGTTACTATAGCATCTGGGTAGGAAGGTGGGGTGAGGGTGGGCACAATGGAAAACCAATTCCAACTTGCAAGCTACTTAATATATTCATAATAATACAATAGGTTCAATTAATCTATTTGTAAAAATAGAAACCGCAAAAAAAAGAAACCACAGACAAAATACTTCAATAGTAAATTTCACAATGTTTAACAATAATTAGAAATACAGTTTAAAATGTACTTTAATTCTGTATTTTTATACGTTAAAAGACAGGAGGGGAAAGTAAAACAGAGGAGAACATTCAAAGGAAAAGAGAGAGAAAAGCAGAAGAGATGCAGGTTTTTACACAGAGGGAGAATAAGTTATATATGAGAAAAAATTAATGGGGGAGGACAGCCTCGAAGATATTATTTTAATAAAATTGCTTGTTTTTACACCTTAAGGTTTAGTTACGTTTCAGTATTAGCAACTGTAATCACTATTCGTTGAAAAGCTAAGTTAATTACACATTTAACTAAAAGGCTCAGCTCTGAGTGGAAAAGCTCTGAAGCCCATTAAGAGGAAAATTATTCTTGGGACTGCAGTAGTGGCTAGATTAAGGTTGGCTGGAGAAACCTAGATGAGGGCCATATTTAACTCAAGGACAAAGTTTCCTTTCCTCTGGCCTAATGCTTTCAAATTATATTCCCTAGAATCCCTATTCCCCAGCGAAGACAGCTCAAATTTTACTTTTTCTGAAAACTTACCTAAGTCTGTCAGCATAATCACTCTGATGGCATGCTGTATATATCTTTATTAGTATTTATCTCACTGCACTGTAATTATTTATACACCTGCTTTAACCACTGGCCTGGGAGCTTCAAGGCATGATTTGTATTTTATTCAGCATTATATCCCAGTTCTAGTACAATCCCTTGAACAAAGTAGGCATTAATAAATGGTTGCTAAATGGATTCGGGTGCCCACACATCTTTCTAGGAATTTCTTGAAAGCGATCTGTGAACTTATCTTTCTGCTACGTAATTGCTAGGTTTGCTATTCCCAGAGTCACCATGTTACGCATTAGAGCCTCGGACCTTATTCATCTTATAACTGAAAGTTTGTACTCTTTTACCAACCTCTCCCTATTTCCCTCACCCCCCTTATTCCCTATTCTTAATGTTCCCATAAGGAGACTCTTCTGCTAGAGAAATACTCCTGGCTGGTGGGCCTACCTCTGGCTGGGGGTTGATAGAAGGAACCAGGGAAGTGTCCCTCTATGCCTTCTGAATTCCTTCTTTTGGAAACAGCCTGTGCAAAGTCTGAAACCAAAAAACAGGAAGAGTTTGTTTTCTGCTCTCCAGCTACATGTGGGACCAGGTGGGTAAATTTGTTTAATTAAGGGGTGGCCGCATAAGTTAGCCCGCGTGGCAGCACATCTGAAGTCACAGTAACTATCAACTTGGTCAAAAAGGTCATGTTTTGATTTCCTTCTGCCGCACTCTTGCATCTGCATCTCGTTGGTTCTGAACTCAGGGGAGGAAAAGGGATGTTATTTGCTGACTCCCAAGACCATCTCCTTCTCCTCCTTCTCTTGTATTTCCTATCTAGATGGTTGACGCCATCATTCACCGTAGACTCTTTTTTTCCTCTTCCCATATCCATCAGTGACCAAACTCTGGCAATTTTACTTTGCTGAATGAGGTGCCTCTCTCTTGTCCTCCAAATCACCCTGGGCATACTTCTTTAACAAGGCTTATCCCTAAGGTTAGAAGATGGTAAAATGCAAAGACTGTGAAGTTAGGCTGCTAAGGTGTGAATACTGATTCTCCCACTTGCTTGGCCTCTGTTTTCTCATCTGCAAATAGGGAATAATAGTACTTCTACCAAAAAGTGGTTGGGAGAATTAGGTGAATTAACACTTGAAAAGCAGTCGGGATAATATCTGGCATATATAGTAAATACTCAATATATTATTCTATACCCATCCCCCCATAGCCTGGAATATCGTAGGTGCTTACTGAATTTTTTAAATGGGATTTAGGATGCAGACTGCTATGTTTGGGAGTCCCAAAGCTTTTGGTGATAGAGGCAGAGTCATAGTCTTATCATTCTTTTGCTTAAAATGCACTATCTGAAATGTCTTCTTTACTTCTATCTGCTTGTCTGTGTTTGGAAGGATCACTCTAGTGATTAGGAAAGGCTAATGCTGAGCCAGGAAGATCAGACAGGATCTAGGGAGCTCGAGTAAGGTAGAGAAGCAAAGGCTGAAGATACAGAAAGGAACAATTCAATAAAAAGGAGGTAGTGGGGGATGCACAGAGCACAGCTGAAGGGAGGATAAGATAAGAAAAATCTCTTCCACTCACACAGAAGAGTCTTCCTTCCAGTCATTCGTTGAGTACATACTTAACTGAGCTCTTTCCACATGCTAAGCACTATTCTTGGTGCTGTGGGTACAGCAGCGGACAAAACAAAGACCCTGCTGTTGGGCTTCCCTGGTGGCGATGTGGTTAAGAATCCGCCTGCCAATGCAGGTTCAAGCCCTGGTCCAGGAAGACTCCACATGCCACGGAGCAGCTAAGCCTGTGCACCACAACTACTGAGCCCACATGCCACACTTACTGAAGCCCGTGCGCCTAGAGCCCGTGCTCCGCAACAAGAGCAATGAGAAGCCTGTGCACTGCAACGAAGAGTAGCCCCCGCTCGCACAACTAGAGAAAGCCCACTCGCAGCAATGAAGGTGTGACACAGCCAAAAATAAATAAATTTATTAAAAAAAAAACAAAAACAAAAAACAAACACCCTGCTGTCATGGAATTAATTTTCTTAGGGAAGAGACAAGAGGGAGGGACATCGTGATGGGGGAGAAAAGCAATAAATAAATGAATAAATAGCATGTCAGCTGTTGACATATGCTAGAAGAAGAATAAAACAGGTTAAGACAGAATAAAGAATTTAGAGATGGATGAGGTGTGAGGTACTTGCTAGTATATGGTGGGGAGTCAGGAAAGGTCTCCCTGATAAGGTGAAATTTGAGCAGAGATGTAGAAGATGTGAGGGTCTCTTGATTTCTTCTTTCAGTCTAAGATAAGTGAACATCCTGTGTGTTCCTATGATGCCCTGTGCTTACCTCTATCACAGCACTTGATATATATATTTTTTCAAGTGTCTGTCTTCTGACTGCATCTTTTATATCTGTCTTCATCACAGAGTACTATGACTGGCACTTAGTCATTAACCTAAATGAATATTTATCACATGGCTATAACAGTTTTCAATTCACATATACTAAGATAAATTCAGGATGGAGTAATCAATCAACTGTTAAAACTGTAGGAGTCTGCACAGACATAGAGAAGAGACTTGTGGATGTCAAGGGGGAGGTGGGGTGGGGGAGGAATTGATTGGGAGTTTGGGATTAGCAGATACAACTACATATAGAATGGATAAACAACAAGGTCCTACTGTTTAGCACAGGGAACTATGTTGAATATCCTGAGGTAAACCATAATGGAAAATAATATAAAAAAGAATGTATATATTTATATATATGTATAACTGAATCACTCAGCTGTACAGCAGAAATTAACACAATATTGTAAATCAACTATACTTCAATTTAAAAAAATTTGAAAAAAGAAAGAAAAAGGTAAACTTGTAGCAACAGAGGGTAGAATGGTGGTTACCAGAGGATGGGAGGTAGGGGAATTGGAGAAATGTTGTTTAAGAGTATAAACTTGCAACTGGTAGATAAATAAATCCTGGAGATCTAATGCACAGCATAATGATGAGAGTCAACAATATTGTATTATAAACTTCAAGGTGTCTGAGAGACTAGATCTTAATTGTTCTCACCACAAAATAGGAATGATAATTATGTGACATGATAGACATGTTAGCTAACACTACAGTGGTAATCACACTGCAATATGTAAATATATCAAATCAACTTATAAATCTTAAACTTATAAAATGTTATATGTCAATTACATATCAATTAAAAATGTAAGCTTCTGAAAAAAACTATAAGAGTCTGGAAAATTTAACAGTGAACACAAATAACTGAAGTCCTTAATATGGTAAGAGTTCCTATGAATCAGTAAGATAGAAGAAACACTCTAACAGAAAAATCAGCAAGCGACATAAACAAAATGCCAGTGAGCATAATGTTCAATCTCACTGTAAATCAACAAAATACAAATGAAAAAAAATCCATTAAAAAATCAAACTTGGCAGATAAAAAATTTATAACATCCAATATTAATGAAGGTGCGGAGAACCAAATAACCTTGTGTGTTACTTGGTGGGTGTATAAATGGCTATAACCCTTTTGGAGAGCTACTTGGCAACATGTTTTAAAGCTTTTATATTTTTTTATACTCTTTGACCCAGTAATTTCACTTATGGAATTATTCTAAAGAAATAATCAGGGATATGCATTTATACAAGTTGTATACACTTCAGCATTATTTATAATATAAAAAAATGAAAACAATCTAAATTTCTTACAACAAAGGATACCCATACAATGGAATACTATGCAAATATTATAAGGTTGTAGAATATTTAATGACTTGGAAAATTGTTTATGGTATAATATACCATATTAGTCAGGGTTCTCCAGAGAACAAAACCAATACCAAATATCTGGCAGCATAGTAAACATATAAAGGCCATATATGACAAACCCACAGCAAGCATCATACTCAATGGTGAAAAGCTGAAAGCATTTCCTCTAAGATCAGGAACAAGACAAGGATGCCCACTCTTGCCACTTTTATTCAACATAGTTTTGGAAGTCCTAGCCACAGCAATCAGAGAAGAAAAAGAAATAAAAGTAATCCAAATTGGAAAGGAAGAAGTCAAACTGTCACTGTTTGCAGATGACATAATACTATACATAGAAAGTCCTAAAGATGCCACCAGAAAACTACTAAATCTCATCAATGAATTCAGTCAAGTTGCAGGATGTAAAATTAATATACAGAAACCTGCTGCATTTCTAAACAGTAACAATGAACTATCAGAAAGAGAAATTAAGAAAACAATCCCATTTACCATTGCATCAAGAAGAATAAAATATCTAGGAATAAACCTACCTAAGGAGGTAAAAGACCTGTACTCAGAAAACTAGAAGACACTGATGAAGTAAATTGAAGATGACACAAACTGATTGTAAGATATACTATGTTCTTGGATTGGAAGAATTAATATTGTTAAAAATGGGCTTCCCTGGTGGCGCAGTGGTTGAGAGTTCGCCTGATGATGCAGGGGACGCGGGTTCGTGCCCCGGTCCAGGAGGATCCCACGTGCAGCGGAGCGGCTGGGCCCGTGAGCCATGGCCGCTGAGCCTGCACGTCTGGAGCCTGTGCTCCACAATGGGAGAGGCCACAACAGTGAGAGGCCCGTGTACAGCAAAAAAAAAAAAAAAAAAAAAAGACCATACTACCCAAGGCGATCTACAGATTCAACACTATCCTTATCAAAATACCAGTGGCATTTTTCACAGAACTGGAACAAATAATTTTAAAATTTGTATGGAAACATAAAAGACCCAAACAGCCAAAGCAATCTTGAGAAAAAAGAACAGAGCTGGAAGAATCACACTCCCTGACTTCAGACTATACTATAAAGATACAGTCATCAAAACAGTATGGTACTGGGACTTCCCTGGTGGTGCAGTGGTTAAGAATCCTCCTGCCAATGCAGGAGACACAGGTTCGAGCCCTGGTCTGGGAAGATCCCACATGCCACGGAGCAACTAAGCCTGTGTGCCACAACTACTGAGCCTGCGTTCTGGAGCCCGCGAGCCACAACTACTGAAGCCCATGCACCTAGAGCCTGTGCTCCGCAACAAGAGAAGCCACCAAAATGAGAAGCCCACGCACCACAACAAAGAGTAGCCCCTGCTCACTGCAACTAGAGAAAGCCCACATGCAGCAATGACAACCCAACACAGCCAAATAACAAACTAACTAAATTAATTAATTAATTAATAATAATAAAAAAAAAAACCCAGGGACTTCCCTGGTGGTGCAGTGGTTGAGAATCTGTCTGCCAATGCAGAGGACACGAGTTCAAGCCCTGGTCTGGGAAGATCCCACATGCCGCGGAGCAACTAAGCCCATGTGCCACAACTACTGAGCCTGCACTCTAGAGCCCACGAGCCACAACTACTGAGCCCACGTGCCACAACTACTGAAGCCCACGCACCTAGAGCCCCTGTTCTGCAACAAGAGAAGCCACTGCAATGAGAAGCCCATGCACCGCAATGAGGAGTAGCCCCCACTCGCTGCAACTAGAGAAAGCCCACACGCAGCAACAAAGAGCCAATGCAGCCAAAAATAAATAAACAAACCAAAAAAACCCCTCAAAAAACCCCAGTATGGTACTGGCACAAAAACAAACATATAGATCAGTGGAACAGAATAGAGAACCCAGAAATAATCCCATGCATTTATTGTCAATTAATCTATGACAAAGGAGGAAGACTATACAATGGAGAAAAAGCAGTCTCTTCAATAAGTGGTGCTGGGAAAACAGGACAGCTACATGTAAAAGTGTGAAATTAGAACATTCTCTAACATCATATACAAAAAATAAACTCAAAATGGATTAAAGACCTAAATGTAAGACCAGATACCATAAAACTGCTACAGGAAAACATAGGCAAATCTAGAAAAATGGTACAGATGAACCTGTTTGCAAGGCAGAAATAGAAACACAGACATAGAGAACAGATGTATGGACACCAAGGAGAGGAAGGGGGCTGGGATGAACTGGGAGATTGGGATTGACATATATACACTAATATGTATAAAATAGATAACTAATGAGAACCTGCTGTATAGCACAGGGAATGCTACTTAGTGCTCTGTGGTGACCTAAATGGGAAGGAAATCCAAAAAAGAGGGGATATATGTATACATATGGCTGATTCACTTCACTGTACAGTGGAAACTAACACAATATGGTAAAACAACTACACCCAAATTAAAAAAATAAAAAAACAAGAAGTGATGACACACACACACACGAAAAAAAGAAAAAAAACAGGCAGAACACTCTGACATAAATCGCAGCAGTATTTTTTTGGAGCCACCTCCTGGAGTAAAGGAAATAAAAGCAAAAATAAACAAATGGGACCTAATTAAACTTAAAAGCTTTTGCACAGCAAAGGAAACCACTGATAAAACTAAAAGACAACCTACTGAATGGGAGAAAATATCTGCAAGTGATATGACTGATAAGGGGTTAATATCCAACATATATTAACAGCTCATACAACTCAACAAAAAAAAAAACCAAACAACCCAATTTAAAAAATGGGCAGAAGACCTGAATAGACATTTTTCCAAAGAGGAAATGCAGATGGCCAGCAGTCACATGAAAAGATGCTCAACATTGCTAGTCATTGGGGAAATGCAAATCAAAATCACAATGAGATATCACCTCATATCTGTCAGAATAACCATCATCAAAAAGAACACAAATAAGAAATGTTGGCAAGGATGAGGAGAAAAGGGAAGCCTGGTACATCATTGGTGCGAATGTAAATTGGTGCAGCCACTATGGAAAACAGTATGGCGGTTTCTCAGAAAACTAAGAACAGAACTACCATATGACCCAGCAATTCCACTCCTGGCTATATATTTGAAAAAAACAAAAACACTAATTCAAAAGATACATGCACCCCAATATTTAGAGCAGCAGGGTTTACAATTGCCAAGATATGGAAGCAACCTAAGTGTCCATCAACAGATGAATGGATAAAGATGTGATGTGATACACACACACACACACACGCACACACACACAATGGAATACTACTCAGCCAAAAAAGAATGAAATGTTGCCATTTGCAGCAACATGGATGGAGTTGGAGGGCATTATGCTAAGTGAAATGTCAGACAGAGAAAGACAAATACTGTATGCTATCACTTTTATGTGGAATCTAAAAAATAACAACAAACTAGTGAATATAACAAAAAAGAAGCAGATTCACAGACACAGAGAACAAACTAGTGGTTACTAGTGGGGAGAGAAAAGGGGGGAGGTATAAAATAAACTACCAGGATATACTGTACAACATAGGGAATATACAATATAGTTTTACATTAACTATAAGTGAAGTTTAACCTTTAAAAATTGTGAATCACTATATTGTAATCTGTACCTTATATAATATTGCACATCAACTATACTTCAATTAAAAAATAATTTTAAAAATTCTAGGATAACGTAGAGTTTTTGTTGTTGTTGCTTTAAATACCAACGGTGTCCTACAGAAAAATGGTAGTACATCTGCAGGTTTCACAGGCACATTTTTATAACATAAAACAAATGTTTCACTGCAACTCTCAGAGTTGATAAAAAGCCAAAACAAGTTACTTTTAGGGGGGGCAGTGTGGCTCAAAAGAAAGCTCTATGGACTGAGAGAATCAGAGGTTCAGATTTGGACCTAAATAGCTGTATAACCTTGGGAAAATCATTTGTAAATATTAATTGATCAACAACCATGTGAAATAGTTTCTTAGTAGAATTCATTAATGCTACAAATATTACTGAGAAACTAGTACTCCATAGGCCATGCACAGTGCCAGACAGTAGGAATGTATCAGTGAGTAAAACAAAGTCCCTGCCCTTGTGGATCTCACATTGTGAGAGACTCTCATAGAATAAATGAAGAGGTCAGAGGTGAGAAGAGCTATGAAAGAAAATAAAGGTGAGTAAACTGTATAGAGAATGCAGGAGAAGGGCATATTATACTGTTGAAGCACTATTACAAAAGTACTGTATTTGCTTAAAAAGACACAAAATCTCCAAACAATACAGAAGACTACACTGTACAGTTAAACAATGAAGGCTCCTTTCTGTCTTCAACCAAATTCCACTTCCCAGAGGCAACCACAGTTAACAGTTTGGGAGTATACATATTAATGCTAGATTCTTCCCATATTAACTATCCTGTTTAATTTCCCCATTACTACTTCCACTTAAGATATTTATATTTATTTTTATTTATTTATTTATATTTAAGATTACATTTAATTTTTTATTATAAGTAATACAGGTCATAACAGAAAAAAATCTTAAAATAACCAAAACTCACGTAAACTACATTCATAATACCACCCACCCACAGATAGCATCCTTAAAACCTCCATTTTCTTCTGCGAAATCTTGAGCCTAGAATGACAAGTATAGTCACATGTTCGAATTAACACTACTAAACAGTGATTCTCAGTTCAGACTTGGAATTCTTCTGTCTCCAAGCCTCTCACTTTAAAAAGAAAAATTATAGGGCTTCCCTGGTGGCACAGTAGTTGAGAGTCCGCCTGCCGATGCAGGGGACACCGGTTCATGCCCCGGTCCGGGAAGATCCCACATGCCGCGGAGCGGCTGGGCCCGTGATCCATGGCCGCTGAGCCTGCGCGTCCGGAGGCTGTGCTCCGCACTGGGAGAGGCCACGACAGTGAGAGGCCCGCGTACCGCAAAAAACAAAACAAAACTTGGTCAAGGGTAGGCAGCTATTTAACCGTCAAACCCAACTCTGCCACACTCCATAAGCTTATGCTCTTCATCATTACACTATACCATTTCTCCTAAGAAGAGGATTTATGAACTAAACTCATTTTTATTAATTTACAATCGAAGATATTCATTTCCAGGGACTAGTAGCTCACTATCAAAACATCAGACAAAGTCGAGTCAATGGTCTTGCACGGTATTTCTCTAAGTACAGCTGAGAGGTGGTCAATAACATAGGTTCGCTCCTTCCAAGATGGTGCTAAGTGCGAAACTCAAAGTCTAAGGTAGTCTAGCTCTCTCTAATTAAGACACCAAGCTGACCAATTCCCTTTCATTAATGCTCTTCCTTTAGAGAAGGAACAACACAAGTGATTGTTTTAGGGCTTTTTAACGTTACAGTTTCTCACTTTTTAATACAATGAGGCATTCCTCAGAAAGCCTCCCTCTTCCCGGATTGCTTTACATGCCTAAACCATCCATTTAGGTAATATTTGTATCAGTGGATCACTCTTGCATCACAATTTTTCCTAGTTTACTCCTTGCAGTTGGTCAAAGCACTGGTGCTCTTTAACTGTTGCTCCCCTCTTCCTCCTATATACTTCAGTACTGATTGCAGTCCAGTACTTGGCTAATGAGAAGTTAATTTCTTTACACAATATGAAAGCCTTATAAAGATGCCTCTAATAATTTTTCCTTCCCAGAATTTAAAAGTATTCTAGAGGGAATAGAAGAGCATGAAATGTTGAAACAAGAAAAGAAAGTTGTGGTTGAACATAGTTGTTTGGATTGACCTACAGTACAAACATACACAGAACATACATAAATACATATTAAAAGACTAGTGTTGGGGGGATTCCCGGGTAGTCCAGTGGTTAGGATGCCGCACTTTCACTGCTGAGGGCCCAGGTTCAATCCCTGGTAGGGGAACCAAGATCCTGGAAGCCTTGAGGCAAAAAAACAAAACAAAACTACTGTTGGTAATACTATTCTAATATAAAGACTATTTTTTATACTAAAAAGTAATACATGTGCAAAAGGTCTAAACTTGTTTTTCTTGTTTTAAAGTTTTCACATCCAAGCTAAAATGGAGACAATGACTTAAAAGTGAAACTAAAAATAAAGTAAGATAAAACATGAATATTTCTTTAATGCTTCTCTGGAAATAGTGAATCTAGGAAATGCAGATAAAATCTGAAAGCTGCAGCTTTCAAAAGAATTACCCCTCCCTTCATAAACTAATAGTATTATCAATATTTAACAACAGAAACTTAAGAATTATTCAATGGATATTAGGAAATATTAGGATATTTGTTGAATTGAATTAAGTAACTTTCACATTCAAACTGAATCTGGAAATGTGACATTCATTTAACCCAAAATTTTGAGACTGATTTCAAAAGAATCAGCAGGAATACAGGAACTCTGTTCAAAAAAATCTCCCTGATTGGATTGACATTTAGTGAAAAGAACTGGTTACATGTTCTTAGAGAAAGGGTTTTCAGTATAACAGTGTATGAAAGTAGTATATAGTACTATTATTTTTTCATGGCAACAAGGTTAGTAAAGCCCAGCCTAGAACTGGCCCTCCTTTCATGAGAGAGAAATAATACTTAGGTACAGAGGCAGGCAAACCAGTTGAGGTTTACCCTTTTCCTCTTAATGTGTTGAAATCAGTTTGTTGTAAGTTGGACAATTGCTCTTCTTATTGTTTACACTATTATTTGCTTAAAAATTCTCTTTTGTACAATAGACTTTGTATTCAGAGCCAAAAAATATTTATTGAGGCCTATAAGGAGGTATGCGGTATAATAAGCACTACCTTTTAATAAGTTACCTACACTTTGTACCTATGCTCTTTCTATATAAAGAATATATAAAGGAGTATAAAAAAGATCTTTATTCTTTAATCCTTTTAAGAAAAACGCTGTTAAGCAGATAACAAAAAATAAATAAGGGAGAACAAATATAACAGACTATAAACTTCTATTTTCTTTTCTTTTTTTTTTGCGGTATGCGGGCCTCTCACTGTTGTGGTCTCTCCCGTTGCGGAGCACAGGCTCCGGACGCGCAGGCTCACCAGCCATGGCTCACGGGCCGAGCCTCTTCGCCGCATGTGGGATCTTCCCGGACCGAGGCACGAACCCGTGTTCCCTGCATTGGCAAGCAAACTCTTAACCACTGCGCCACAAGGGAAGCCCAAACTTCTATTTTCTTACTAGAGGTTTTCTTGAAATAGACACATTTCTTCCATAATTTGAAAAATTATGGAAAAAAATAAATTCGCAGCATTACTCTGAGAGAATTCATACTTTACCTGAATACACGCTTATTTAACTAAGCCCCCTTTCTCCTATACTCTGTATCCCACACCTATACCTACCAAGTGAAGTTACAGCAGATGAAAAAACCAAAAATACAAATACCTAAGAATTTCCTCGTTTTGTAGAATATTTCCAACTCGTGTATTCCAACTATTTATAGTGTAATTTTTTTTAATGGATGGTAAAAAAAGACGTTAAATCTGTATTTATAGAGTTGGTATCTGGCAAATACACTGTATAAAGTTGAAACTGGATTTTTAAGCGATTCTAACAAAGAAAAGATTTTCATTTATTGAATATATAGAGTGGCTGAGCAGCAAGGCTGCTACTCAGAGACGACAAAGTCCTCGTCCTCAGGATCTGAGTATTAGTGGATGAGATGTGGTACTACACAAAGCAGAAAGCACTAGAAAGGAAGCACAAATACTCTGTGCTTCAAATGCAAATAACTTCAGAATTGCCACTACCAAAATGATTTAAGGTTTTAGGGAAATATAACAGGGGGAATAAACACCCTCTATTCCTTTGTCCTCCTGACTCCAAGAACTCGGGCCGTGTTGCTGAACACTGGTGGCTGCTTCTGAAGTGGCTAGATGGTCGGTGCAGGGCGGGCGGTCCCCTGAGGGCGTCACCCCTTTTGAGGCCTGTGGTGCAGAGACCACTACTCACAACGGCGGGGTTCATGGAGTTCTCACCCTGGCCAAACTCTCGATTACCTCTGACGAGCCCCGAAGATCAATGAGTAGCAGTCTAGGCCAGGTCCCCCCGCAGAAAGGCAGCGACGGCTGCAACATCAGCGGTTAAATTTTACAGCCTTTCATAAACCCGGTCTCGTGCACCTGTAGTAAAATTACCAGGGCTGAGGGCTCCTAGATTGGGGAAAACGAAAGCGTGGACGGAGAAGGGAGGAAAATGAGGAGGGCACAGGGCAAGGGAAGGGGGCGGGTATACAGGCGAGCCCTTGGCGTTGCCATGGGAACGTATCCCTCCGCCAGTGATTCGCGTCTTAGCCTTTTCGGTTCCCTCCGCGCCGCTTCTCGGCTGTTTCCTCCCAGCTCCTTTGTGCCGCGCAGAACGTCGAGATGACGCATGCGCAAAGAAACCCAGCCGCCGCATATATAAGCGCGAACCCAGGCTTTTCCTCGTAGTGCCGCCGGGACCGTTGGCGAGTGTGTTTGCGTTGTAGGTTTTGTAGTAATCGATCTCTGGGCGCTGCGAGCTGACAGAGCCGAGCTCGCAGGCCAGTCATCATGTCGCGTTACGGGCGGTACGGAGGAGGTAAGAGGATAGGGGCCAGTGAGGGACGTTGATGTGGGTGTAGTGAGTCTTTAGAGCCGTGAGGTTGGCGCGGCGGCTGAGAGACTGTTATTCCTCGTGCGTAATGGCGGCTTCGGCGTACACCATACGAAGCCGGAGACGGCAGGGGCGGGGTATCGAAGGAGGACAGGAGGTGGCTGGGGTAGGTCTGTGCCGGGGTTGATATAAATTCTTGGGCATTTTCGTCTCCCCGCCCAGCCCTCGATCCCTGTTTCGTTGTTGCCCTTCTTCGAGCCGCCCGCCCGTCCCCCACGCCCCCCCGCCCTCGGCTGCCATTTTGCGCACATTGACGACCATGGTGGCGCATTTCCTTGGCGCTTTCCCGCCACTTTGGCGGACAGATGTGGTCGCAGCCGTAAAAGGAGTGAATTTAAAACTGAACAAAACTGTGGCAGTTTCGAGCTGCGCGTTCTCGTCAGTCGGTCGGACTGCTGAGTGGGAATGGAGACATAACACGATATTTAGGTCTGGCGGCTGGTGTCTTTTTCTCTTGTAGCTCTTAAAAGCGCGATTTATGCTCTGGGGCGGGGGACCTGGAGTCGTGGGCGAGCCTGCGCCTGGGGCGGTTGCCGCGGTCGATGAGAGCCGGCGCAGCCGCGCTCTCCCGGTCCGGCTTCCGCCGGGGCCAGCTCGCCGCCGACGCCGCTGCTGCCGCCGGCCCGCGCGCGCTCCTAGCGCGCCTGGGCCTGCCGGGCCTCGGGGGCGGGGCCGGGACGGATCCCGCCCCACGCCTCGGTGTGTCCTACCACGCGGCTGTGCTTGTGTTTTTTGGAGGTTCTCCTCCACCACCACCCCCATTTGAACGTTAAGAACTTTGTTGTACGCTTAGCTTTTCAGAAATGTACGGACTTGTTGGTTTTAAGGCTAAAGTCAATCCTTGAGAGAGCGTTAAACATGCTTTGCAGTCTTAAGGATGGACTCTTTTAAGGCAAAGAATTCAAACTTAAGTCAGTTTTTTCATAACATACATTCTTCTATTTGCGTTTTTAAACAGAAACCAAGGTGTATGTTGGTAACCTGGGAACTGGTGCTGGCAAAGGAGAGTTAGAAAGGGCTTTCAGTTATTATGGTCCCTTAAGAACTGTGTGGATTGCCAGAAATCCTCCGGGATTTGCCTTTGTGGAATTTGAAGATCCTAGAGATGCAGAAGATGCAGTGCGAGGCCTGGATGGGAAGTAAGTAACATGTCTGTTATGAAACTTAAGTGTTTGTGAGAATATTCCTGTGCTAAGCTTGGATTCTGTTGTCTGGAGGAGATTTTAAATAGTCATTTTATGAAGACAGGAACTGGGAGCAAAGGTGGAGTTTGAAAGGCTTCTAAAGGTATAGCTGAAGCTGGTGAGGGCAAAGAAAGAGTGGTTGGAAAGTTCTAAATATAGGAGTCACTTTTTTTTTTTTTTTAAGCATTAGAATTTCGTTGTTTTTCTTTTATAGAGTGATTTGTGGTTCCCGAGTGAGAGTTGAACTATCAACAGGCATGCCTCGGAGATCTCGTTTTGATAGACCACCTGCCCGACGTCCCTTTGATCCCAATGATAGATGCTATGAGTGTGGCGAAAAGGGACATTATGCTTATGATTGTCACCGCTATAGCCGCCGAAGAAGAAGCAGGTATTTATTTTAATAAAGGAGTGGTTGGTGTACTGGTTAATCAAGTTAATTTTCTTATTAGCAAGGCAGAAACTAGTATTTTTCTATAAACTTGAATGTTAATTGTACAGGTGTATTTTACAGTTTTTGTTTAATTAAATGTTAATGTATTAATAATCAACCTGGTCAAAACCTTTCAGGTTTCTTCGTTTGAGTCAGTCGCCTTGATTCAGAATGTCACGAGCCTTATGATATCATGCTGAGGCGCCTTGCAAATCCGACAATTAAGATCCTCCTAGACCTTGAGGTGATCAGCATAAGAGGCCAGATCCCCTCGAGTCATCTACACCTAGCTTCACCTTATTCTTTAAAGGGCAGAAAATTTGAGACGGTGATCGCCGTAACAGTAAATTTGGCTTACAATTGGGGCCCCCTCCGGTTTAGAAAGAGGAACACCAGATTGACCACATTCCCAACTAGAAAAATCTTCTTGCGTCAATCAAGCCTCACCTGGCTCATTTGGCTGTCAGTTTGATCGTCGTTAGATTGAAGAAAACATCTAGATGCAGCGATCGGCTATAGATACTTCTAGATCGTCTAGATCTACTAGACCATGGGCCAAAGAGGGTCGACCTGCAAACTTGCAAGGTTTATTTTAAATACACCTTACAGTGTTTTATATTATGTAATTCTAAGATGTAATTGAGCTTTTAACAAATCTTTTTTTAGGTAGTTAAAAAAAAAAAAAGACAACTAATAGGCCCAGAGTTTATTTCCAAATGAGACACTAAGTTTAAATAGTTTTGAGATTTGATTTCAGCAGAGGCACACGAACTCTAAAAAGGAGTTGCCATCTAACATTTTGCTTTTTTCTGACTTGAAAAATAGGTCACGGTCTAGATCACATTCAAGATCCAGAGGTAGGCGATACTCTCGCTCTCGCAGCAGGAGCAGGGGAAGGAGGTGAGAGATGTTGCTTAATTCAAGTTTTAACAAGAGATAGAAAAAAATTTTAATTGGAAGTGGACTTAAACAACTTTGATTTAATTTTTAGGTCAAGATCAGCATCTCCTCGGCGATCAAGATCTGTGTCTCTTCGTAGATCAAGATCAGCTTCACTCAGACGATCTAGGTCTGGTTCTATAAAAGGATCGAGGTATTTCCAGTATGTAGCACCTTTTTTTCCCCTTATTTGTATTTGGATTGTCACGTCTTAATGACAGCAGTGGAGTATCTTAAGGACCTAATTGACATGGAATGCTTCAGGAAAACGTTGAATGTGTACACGTCCAGATGAAGAAAAGCCCAACTAAAGATTTTAAGGGCTGTTACAGAGGTGATAGAGGAGGGTCCAAAGCACAAATCCTCAAATCATTCCAGTGAACACTCTGGGTAAACATGTTCGAAATTTTTCTGGAGTCAGCTTATATCTGTTGTATAGGTAAATGATAATGGCACTAGAAGATGATAGTTGCCAGATACCTGGTAAGAAACCCTTTAGAACCAGGAGGAGATTTATTTAGAGTTAGAAGCAAGTTAAAACAAAGTTTCTCTTTGGAATGGTGGGGGTGAGTTTGAGACCATGGAAAGTTGGTTTAGGGTAACATACATATGGATGAACATGATCTGTTTAACCAGGTACTTGGGATAGACACTGAAATTTAGAAAGTTAAAAATCAAATTAGGGGGCCTCCCTGGTGGCGCAGTGGTTGAGAGTCCGCCTGCCGATGCAGGGGATACGGGTTCATGCCCCGGTCTGGGAGGATCCCATATGCCGCGGAGCGGCTGGGCCCGTGAGCCATGGCTGCTGGGCCTGCGCGTCCGGAGCCTGTGCTCCGCAACGGGGGAGGCCACAACAGTGAGAGGCCCGCGTACCGCAAAAAAAAAAAAAAAAAAAAAAAAAAAAAAATCAAATTAGGCACCTCCGCATTTTTTACTTCCTTTGTAGAGGACCTTAAAAGGTGATGGAAATGGATAAAATTCTAGATAATGAGTTGATAGTGCTACTCGTGTCAGTGGTAGGGAATGCTACTGGGAATTACTACTATTCAGTAATAGCACAGTCTTTATAAATTCAGGGATTCAAAAACCTGTGGTCCAATTGAAAAATCTCTGGACTCTATAGATAAATGCATTTAACTTGGTTGCAGGACCTCAAGATGTGTATGTCGGCCTGATTTGGTTTGTGTGACAAATGGATGGCCCCTGAACCATGACAGTTTGTTGATGATCCAAGAACAAAGCCTTACCCAGTCATGGCTTTTACCACCACTGGTTTCAGTTCAGGGGGTTGCTTTGATTCTTTTCAGATAAAATACCAGTTTTCTCAAACGAACACCATATATTTCTTTAGGATACTGTACACTGTTTAAGAATATACCTTTGTACAGGAACTGTGACAACCCAACTCATGATAGATAATTGAAAAGGTGGTTCTTTATTTGATAACAGAACTTACTGAAGGCAATTACTTGTCCAGTCTTGGACTGATACATGGCATCTTGCTCTGTTTTACCCACTTTATGCCTAGCCTACGTAATAAGGTACTCAGTAGGTGTTGAAGGAAATTACTCCTATGGACTAATTGGTATGATTGTATTTCTGTTTTTTATTAAGATCCCGGTCCAGGTCGAGATCAAGATCCAGGTCTCTTTCACGACCAAGAAGCAGGTAGGGTAAAAATCTCATTGATGCTCTTGTAGTTACATGGCGCCAATATCCAAAGTGTTTTTGAATTGCTGAAATTTCAAGTGTTAGCTGTAAGCTTAGGTGTTGAGTAGGAACACAATACCTTATTAATAAACCAAACTTAAGAATTTCATTTATACATGGCCTCTTCTGGCTGACTTCCTGGACAAGGGTGTGTCAAGCTACAGTGAAAAAGAAGTTGGTGAATTTGGGGTTATAGTAAGGCCTGTGTTAGAATTGATAGATGCATGGAGAAGCATTCTGAGTTCATTGTGCTTAAAGTAGAGTGTAAAAGATTATTTGTGATAAAATAAAGCAGGTCACTTATTTTATGAAGAACAGGTGTTATAAGATTAGCTTTTGTTAGTGAGAAATTGGTAGGTTCGTTTTCAGTTTAACTGCAGGACAATTTAAGGTCAAGACGGTTTGGGGGTTCATTTCGTGGTATTGTGACTTAAGGGGTTGGATAGTACTTTTTCTTAATAGAATTTCTCATGTTTTGACAGCCGATCGAAGTCCAGATCTCCATCTCCAAAAAGAAGGTAAGCTAAATAATTTGTTGCCAGATCTTAACTGTCAAGTGTGGCCTCTGCAGAATTTGTTTGCTTTACTGCCTGCTTTCCGGGCTTTGAGCTCTTTGGAGAATTGGTGCTATATATTAAAATACTAGATGCAGAGTTTCTTAGGTGATCCAAAAAAAAAAAATCCCCCAAATTCAAGTAGTTGTTCTCTTTAGCTAAATTTTGTAATATTAGTGAAGAAGCTATTAAGCCTTACATAATTTTTTAGACTTCTGCTGTAGGAATTTACTACTTTTGGCCACTTTTGAATTTATTGAAACTTGAGTTTTGCCCTGACATATATGCAAGAAGAGTTTCAGTAGACACTAATTGGTTCCAAACCTAATGTTTTTCTTTTTAGTCGTTCCCCATCAGGAAGTCCGCGAAGAAGTGCAAGTCCTGAAAGAGTGGACTGAAGTTCTCGAGTTCACCTTTTAGGGAAAAGTTATTTTGTTTACATTATTATAAGGGATTTGTGATGTCTGTAAAGTGTAACTTAGGGAAGGGTAATTCAACCATCTAATCAAAACGGATCTGGACTATTACTCTGTAAATTCACAGCAGTAAGGTAATATAAATTTTTGTTGAATGTATTAACATCCTATGGTCTGAAAATGTGGGTTTTTATTTGGCACATTTAAAATAAAATGTTTCTAATTAGATTTTTGATTTGTGTTCAGTATTAACGCTCCTCAATTTGGTAGGCTTCAGGAGTCAACCTTGATATTAACCATATTCATACAGACCTACATTCAAAGTTTAATGGTGTTATTTAAGTCTTGAACATCACTGAATAGTATATATACACTTGGAAGATTCCTTTCTACCCTTAAGAGTTTTGGGTAAGATGGTAAGAACTCGAGTGAGTCCCCCTTAGCATGAATGCATCATGACAAGTCCCTAAATCTATTGGAGTTGGCGTTTTTAGATGTTATCAGGCTAATGATCTCTTGTCAGGCTGTAGGGACCACTGACTTGCTATAAAGTGAGCACAACAGGAACCGAGCAAGAGTAGCTGGACTTAATGCTGGAGAAACTGAATTTTCTGAAGCCTATTTAAGTATAGTAACTAATTGAGGTTTTCAGCCTATTAGATAGGATGGTGTCAAATTAGAGTTCTCCATTCTAGGAAGTTATACTCAATGTTCTTTTGTTTCTTTGTTTTCAAACATTAACCAATTTTATGCCAAAATTTTTGCATGTTAGAAGAATTGTCTGAATTTGGGACAAAACATCTTCATGTAAACCAGCTTTGCAAAATTTTCCAGCCCAGATATTCTCCTCTGTCTCTTCAAATGGATTGCCTTATTCTGAGCAGAGATCTGTTAATTCCCAAGTTAGGTTTTTCAGTTCACGAACACCAACATACTTTATCTTATTTTGCCAGGCTGGTGCAAAGTAATTAAAGATGTCAATCAGAAATGTTAAAAACGAAAGTAGTTTTGTAAATCCAACCTATATTTAGCAACACCTCATGTAGTTATTTTTTGGTAGCATCTGGTAAACTTCAGAATGTTAGAGCCAGTAGATTCTTTATTTGGACTTTAAATATCTTAAGTATCGTAGGGCAGTAACAATTTTGAGTTTCCTGGGCAAGCTTCTGGTGCAAAAAAAATTCAGTGCTGGTAGCACAGCGGTCTGCCCTTGTTTCTTATGCTTTTAAACAAAGTTATTGGATAACTTTACGATTTGGGAATACTGATCTGCCTCAAATTTATTCACTGGTCTGAATGATCATTAGTATGTTGGAAGTTTGGATGTTCTGTTTTTGGAATTTTGACAACTGGCTGCGTTATATGGTTGGTATAAAGCTATGTGTGTAATCAGCAGGCTTATTTGTTGCACTTGGTCAGCTTTAATTGTTCTGTATTATATAAAGATAAGATTACTCAACAATAAATCTGCAGAGAATAAACAGTCCTGATATTCAATTTTTGGAAGTGGGAGTTCTGAGCCAAGAGTAGGAAACATCCTGTAGCTTTGGGATGGATTACTAGTAGCATCCTAGAGATTAGTGTGAAAGGGTAAAAATGATATGGAGGAGGGGTTAGGGGCAAAAATGATTTTAAGAAACAAGCACAGAAAATTCTGTTTACCCTTATAGGAAAGAGAATACTGGGTGTATAGACCAACACCTTCTGTACCCTTGACTGCAACTCCGTACCCCTGTGTTTAGTATACATCTTAAAATGCTACATATGTTTAGTGCACCTTTTTTTTGTTTAAAGGTTGGGACTGCTAAATTGATTGTGATTGACTTGAAAAGTGCTGGTCTAAACTCATTGCTTCTAAATTATTAACCTGGCATTGATTGGTAGCTAATTGAACACATCAGACGTTGATGCTTTGGGCAGTGAACCTTACCTTGGTTCTCTCCTAGGTATAGAGGTAGGTAAAGCATAACTCATGACTTCACTTTGGTAGTTATCCTTTGGGCTTTGAATTAAGCTAAGTATCAAGTTAAAGTGTGGTCCTAGCATTTTACCATGTCCTCTCTCCTGAGGACAAAGAATAAAATTTGAGGGGGTCTTGAAATACCATCAATTTGTGACTTTGGGTTAAATGAATGGTAGTGTGGGACTGTGGTTTTTGTCTTTGTGTAGCCTATCTCAAAGTCTAAAGGAACACAGTGATTTCCAGGATATATTAAGCTTAAGTAGGAATTGAAAGCTCTGAAACTGACATGTTGGCAGTGAGTTATCAGTGAAGGACAGGAGCAAAGAACTCATTAGATCTGGCTCTGAGTGAGCAACAATTGCTTGGAGACCTTTGCCGGGGAGGGCTGTATGGTATAGCCTAAAAGATGTATGCATGATTTTATAGCTGGGAAGACACGAAGGCAAAGAATGTCAAAGCAAGAAATACTCGGGGCCTGGCTGGTATTGGAGTGTTCGGAGGGTGGTGAGAGCTGGTGACAAGCCAAAGAAATGAGACAAAGGTGCCTAGGTTTAAGGTATGGTAGTATTAAAGCTGTTATATCCAGATCTAAAAGGTGGGGAAGAAAAGCACCTTTAGGCGGTTTCAAAGCCTGTTAATTTTTTTCACAACTTAATAGGTTTACGGATACCATTCTAGTAAAAAATGTCAAAGGACGTTGTCACTTAATCCTCACAACAAATTAATACTGTTAAAAACCCCATCTCATACAAGAGGAAATGGGCTCAGGGAGATTGGTAACAATACTGTACTATTAACCAGCTAAAAAGGTAGGAAAAGTTTGATTCCTACTTAATGGTTTCAAAGCCCTAACTTTTTTAATAAAGCACCTTACTGCTCCCTTAAAACAAGACCACATTATGGAAAAGTCAGGAAGTAAAAGAACAAAATAACTCTTGGTCCTAGTTAATAAGCTGTTTTCTTTCCAGACTTAATGGGGGAAAGATGCTAGATAGAAGGGTAATTCTAGAGCACAGCCCTCAAGGCCACTTCTCAAACCTAATGCTTTCTACTTTTCCCACAGGCTGCTGGCCCAACCTATTTTCCATTTTTTTATTTGGTAATATACTTGATGTGTATACAGTGAGAAGGCTCCCAACCCCTGACTCTCAGCTGCCCAGTTACCTCCCCAAAGGCAACCATTGTTGTCAGTTATATAGCCTGAGTACACATAGATATTTTCTCTTTTTTTTTTTTAATTTTAATTTTTTTTTTTAGCCACACCACATGGTTTGCGGGATATTAGTTCCCTGACCAGGGATTGAACCTGGACTCCAGCAGTGAAAGCTCCGAGTCCTAACCACTGGACCGCCAGGGAATTCCCATTTTCCTTTTTTCTTTTAACACAAAATACATACACCTTGTTTTTCTCACTTAATATCTTGGAGATCTTTCGTATAAGTAAAAATGGCACTTTTTTTAAAGTTGCATACTATTTAGTTGCTTGGATGGTGCATAATTTATGCATTAAACTTTTGTGCCCCTTCAATGTGCCAGGTACTACTAGCTTTGGAATATAGAAGTGAACAAAGTCTATCTTCATGGAGCTGGAGTTCTGGAGAGACAAAATGAACAAATATCAGGTGGGTAATAACTGATAGGGAGAATGATGAAACAAAGGATAGGGGATTGGTTGCTGTTATGTAAAGGGTGGTCTAAGGAGGCCTCTGATAGCAACAACATTGGGGCTAGAGAGAAAGTTACACCAGCTTCTGAGGGCACAGTTCATGCAAAGGCCCTAAAGTAGTCTGAGCTGTTGGAGGGTAAGGAAGCCAGTAGGAAGTGAACAGAGGGGAGAGTGGGAAGAGATGGCGTAGGAAGGGAGGGGATGTAGGATATAGATCACGTAGCACTTTGTGTCCTTTGGGAGGGACTCGCTGTTTTCCTTGGAGAGTTTTTGAGCAAAGAGTGAGAGGAATCAGTTCCCTATGAATGGATATGAGGGTTGTTTCTAATTACTATTATAATGCTGCAGTAAATAACCTTTTACAATACATTGCACATGTGACCCTGTATCTAGGATAATTCCTAGAAGTTGAATTGCTGCGTCAAAAGCTCCGGTGCATTTATATTTTTGCTAGGTACTATTTGCCCTGGTGGAAATGGATAGGAGTGCCTATTTCTCTCTGACATTGCCCATTTGGTACACACGGTGTAACCACATGGTGGACTGTCAACCTTGTTGATTTTTACCAGTCTTGTGTTGAAAAATGGTGTCTCGGCATAGCTTGTTTTAATTGCGGTAAAATACATGTTTTCCCCCCACTCTAAATTGCCATGTGTTCAAGTCTGGTTTAGGTTCGCTTGCTCTCAACACACTGTCTATAGTAGGAGACTGTAATTGCCTGTTTACTTCTCCGTCGCTATTCTACCACAAGACAAGTTGTGACAGCAGGTACCAGGCCTTGTTCTGTTTCTTCATTGCCTAGTGCTTATTAACACTTAAATATCTGATGAATGAAAAGTGAATTCATGGATGAATGAATGAATTCTGTTAAATCAAATAGAAAATTGGAACCTCCTCTCTTCTGTGAGACCTTTATAATTAATCACCATTTCAATTAAAAGTCCATATTTTCAGTTTAGCTACCTGTAAGACTGACTCCTGTCTGAATCTGCCTGCAGGGGATTTAAATCCTTAGGCTGCTATTTACAGTGCCCAGCTCTACTCTGCAACTCTAGTGCAAGGTTTTTATCCCCTCATCTAGGTTAACGCTGAGAGTTCTGCTCAGAAAGGGTGTGGGAAATTTCTGTGCAGAAAGTCCTCTGCAGAAAGGGTACAAACTTACTAACACCCCAAGAACTGGTGAGCCTAGGTGAGTCAGCCTAACCTACATAAGGAAGATCAAGTCATCCATTTCTTACGACTGTAGGTGCCTAAGGTTATGTCCTATCCACCTCTCTAGATTCCCTGGGTTCTTAGTGACAAGCTTGAAGATGGCTGGATGTGATTCTATACAAAGACCCTGTTTTTATCTCGGTTTATAATATGTCTTTAAGAAATCTGGATTCTAGAAAATGAATCCTTTCGCTGCCAAGGATAAAAAAACTGGCTGTAAAGAAATAATCTTTGTGGCAGAGGTAAAGGTAGATGGGTCTGTTTATCTTGGTCACTGACATTGTTGAACTATCACCAGAGTTCCTGGGCCCCTATAACAAGAATTCCTTTGCCTAAGAACGGGTACCCTGTGACTTTTTGTGTTACAGTGGCTGAGTTGAGTAATTGCAGACCGTAAGTGCCACAAAGCTTAAAATATTTACTCTCTTGACCTTTAAAGAAAATGTTTGCCAACACCTGGTTTAGACATTTCTCTTTTCTCTCTCTCTTTTTTTTTTTTTTTTTTGGCCACGCTGCATGGCTCTCAGGATCTTAGTTCCTTAGACCAGGGGTTGTACCCACACCCTCATCAGTCAAAGCCTGGAGTCCTAACCCCTGGACCACCAGGGAATTCCCACGTTTCTCTTTAACTGTCACAATCTTCAAAATAATTAGCTCTGAAGATCTTGAGTACCAGGATTATTGGTAGGGTTGCCAGGGCCTTACCAAGACATACTTTTGATGTGGGAAGATTGTTTCTCTGTGACTCATTCTTGAGGAAGTACTTCCTGAAGCTAGAGAGCAAATTCTAGCTAAACACACTAATGCGCTTAAAATACTGGTGAATGTTATGAGGCAATAATGAGGAAAGCATTTACACTAGGGCAGTGGTTCTCAGGCCTGGTTACAAATTAGGATCACCCAGGGAGCTTTAAAAACATTCTAATGAAATCAGTTGCTGAGGATGAAGCTTGGGCATTATTAATATTCTAAAAATCTCCCTTGGTGATTCTAATATACAACCAAAATTGAAAACTGCTGCTTAAAAACTAGTGCTAACCAGCTCCAGCTTCACTAGTTGTTATTAGACAGACTGGCCTAGCTTATTGCTGTTAGAAAGTTAGCAGCACTCACATATGATTCAAAGGAGGATTCTACAATACATCCTCTAGGATTCTCTGATCCTTTCTCTAACCAAATGACCCTATGCGGGAATGGAACCTTTCTATGAAAAAGGGGTTTATATTAGTACCAGTAGAGGTCACTGTGCTCAAAGAAATACTCATTTTTTAAAAAGTTAACATTCTGTTCAAGAGATTTAAAGGAGTATTTATCAGAACTGTTGGGTTATATCCAACACTAAGTCAACTCCAGACATGGCCTCTCGTCACAATTGCTTCAAAGCATCTAAGGCTCTATTGCATGCGTACATTTATAATTGTTATATCTTCCTGATATATTGATGTTTTTATCCTATAAAATATCTCTTGTACTATTTCTTGATTTTAAGTCTTTTTTCTGATATTAATATAGCCACTCTACCTGTTTGTTTGTTTGTGGTACGCGGGCCTCTCACTGCTGTGGCCTCTCCCGCCACGGAGCACAGGCTCCGGATGTGCAGGCCCAGCGGCCATGGCCCACGGGCCCAGCCGCTCTGTGGCATGTGGGATCCTCCCGGACCGGGGCACGAACCCGCGTCCCCTGCATTGGCAGGCGGACTCTCAACCACTGCGCCACCAGGGAAGCCCCATTCTACCTGTTTTATGATTAATGTTTGTGTGGTATATTTTTTCCTTCCATTTACTTTCGTGTTATTGGTGCGTATACAGTTGACCCTTGAACAGCGTGGGTTTGACCAACATGGTCCACTTACACGCAGATATTTTTTCAATAGACTCTACATACCTACGTGGTCCACAGATGCAGAACCACAGATGCAGATGGCTGACTGTAGTTATATGTAGGTTTTTGACTTGGTGGTCATGGTGGTGGGGTACTTCAAGGATCAACTATAGTTAGCTGCTTGATCTTGCTTTTTAATTCAGTCTGACAACCCCCCTTTTGGTTTGTTTAGACCATCTATATATAGAATATTGATATGGTTGGATTTATAATTGCCATTTTGTTGTTTTCTGTATGTCTCCTGTCTTTTTCTCTTTCTCCTTTTATGGCTTTCTTTTGTATTAAACTTTTTTTTTTTTTTTCTCCTTTTCGGTACGCGGGCCTCTCACTGTTGTGACCTCTCCCGTTGCGGAGCACAGGCTCCGGACGCGCAGGCTCAGCGGCCATGGCTCACGGGCCCAGCCGCTCCGCGGCATGTGGGATCCTCCTGGACTGGGGCACAAACCCGTGTCGCCTGCATTGGCAGGCGGACTCTCAACCACTGCGCCACCAGGGAAGCCCTGTATTAAACATTTTTTTAGTGTACTATTTAAATTCCTTTTTTTTTTTTTTTACTGTATTTTTGAGTTATTTCCTTAGTGGTTGGCTCTTAATTTATCATAATTTACTTCAGATTATTGATTGATTGGCTGTGTTGGGTCTTCGTTGCTGCTTGCTGGCTTTCTCTGGTTGTGGCGAGCAGGGGCTACTCTTCGTTGCAGCGTGCGGGCTTCTCATTGAGGTGGCTTCTCGTTGCGGAGCATGGGCTTGCGGGCTTCAGTAGTTGCAGCTCTCGGGCTCTAGGGCACAGGCTCAGTAGTTGCGGCACACAGGCTTAGTTGCTCTGCGGCATGTGGGATCTTCCTGGAGCAGGGATCTAACCCATGTCCCCTGCATTGGCAGGTGGACGCTTAACGACTGCGCCACCAGGGAAGTTCCTACTTCAGATTAATATTCTGGTAAAATATAGAAATTTTGCTCCAGTATATTTTCTTTTCTTGAACTTCTCTCCCTGTGCTATATTGTATATTATAAACTCAATGATACAGTGTTTAATTATTGCCTTATACAACCTTATGTCTTTTAAAGAAAAGATGAGAAGATTTACTGTTTCTGATATTCTTCATTTCTTTCCATGGATTCAAGTTATTGTCTTAATTTCATTTCAGCATGAAAGACTTCCTCTAGTATTTCTTGTAAGACAGCTCTGCTAGCAATGAGTTTTCTAATTGTTTATCTGGGATTTTTTTTCTTTTTTTTTTTTTTAAGATTTTTTTTGATGTGGACCATTTTTTTTTAAGTCTTTATTGAATTTGTTACAGTATTGCTTCTGTTTTATGTTTTGGTTTTTTGGCCCTGAGGCACATGGGATCTTAGCCTCCCCAACCAGGGATCGAACCCACACCACCTGCATTGGAAGGCGAAGTCTCAACCACTGGACCACCAGGGAAGTCCCTATCTGGGAATGTTTTTATTTCACTTTTGCATTTGAAGGGTAGTTTTGGGTGATACGGAATCCTTGGTTTTTAAGCACATTGACTATGTCATTCTACTGCCTCCTGGACTCCATTGTTTCAGATGAGAAGTCAGATGTTAATTGTACTGGTGGTCTTCTGTAGTGACAAGACTTCTTTCTCTTGCTTTCAAATTTGCTTTTTGCTTTTTGTCATTTAACAGTTTAAATGTGACGTATCTGGGACTTCCCTGGTGGCTCAGTGGTTAAGGATCCAGCTGCCAATGCAGGGGACATGGGTTTGATCCCTGGTCTGGGAAGATCCCACGTGCCACGGAGCAACTAAGCCTGGGCGCCACAACTACTGAAGCCCTTGCACCTAGAGCCCATGCTCTGCAACAAGAGAATCCACTGCAATGAGAAGCCCGCACACCACAACGAAGAGTAGCCCCTGCTCACCACAACTAGAGAAAGCCCGCGTGCAGCAACGAAGACCCAACACGCCCCCCCACAAATAAATAAATATGATCTAGGTGGGGATCTCTTTGTATTTATCCTTCTTGGAGTTATTGAACTTTTTGGATGTATAGATTAATGGTTTTCATCAAATTTGGGGAGTTTTTTGCCCTTAATTTTTGAAATATTTTTCTGTCCCTTTACTTTTGGGACCTCCATTACACATATGTTGATGTGCTTATTGTTGTGCCGCAGATCTCTGAGGTTCTCTTCCATTTTCTTCAGTCTTTGTTTCCTGTTTTTCAGATTGAATAATTGCTATTGATCTGTCTTCAAGTTCACTTTTTTTCCCCTGCCATCTTTAATCTGCTTCTGAGCCTCTCTCGTTAGAATTGTCATTTGTTAGTGTACATTTCAACCTCAGAATTTTGCTTGGTTCTTTTGTAATTTCTATTCAGTGTTTTTTGTTATTTCTGAAAACATTCTTGTGTTTATTTTTAATAGTTTCTTTTTCTTTAAAAACAAATTTTATTTCCTACAGCAGTGGTCCCCAACATTTTTGGCACCAGAGACCAGTTTTGTGGAAGACAACTTTTCCATGGACCTGGGGTGGGGGTGGGTGGGGGATGGTTCAGGCGGGAATGCAAGCAATGGGGAGCAGCAGATGAAGCTTCGCTGGCTCGCCCACCACTCACCTCCTGCTGTGCAGCCCAGGGGTTGGGGACCTCTGTCCGATAGGACTCCTCAGAGTTTTTCTTTTAGCCGTGCCAAGCGGCATGCGGGATCTTAGTTCCCTGACCAGGGATCGAACCCATGCCCCCTGCAGTGGAAGTGCAGAGTCTTAACCACTGGACCACCAGGGAAGTCCCTGTGTTTATTTTTAAGCTCAGGTTTGTAGGGGTTGCCCTGTGTCTGCATAGCTTGCTTAGTGGTCAGCAACTGGATAGTTGTGCTCAGACACCTCAACCATATTTCTGCCGTCTGCTGATGGATCTGTGTGAAGGTAGGGAGTTGATTCAGTGTTCAGGCTGTTTTCAAGTCTGTTTTAGCTTTTTGCTAAGTCCCTTTTAATTTCCTCTGCACATGCATGCGGCCTCAGGGTTGGCTAGGAGTGTATGAATAGCTTGGCCCTCTCTGGTCTCTGCTATGTATGTGTGTAGCCTCTGATCACCCAGAAATCTGCTTGCTCCAACCATAATTGCAAACTCAGGCTAGTAGAACTATCAACCCTCCCTGCTCTCGTAGCACAAAAGTCATTATTTTTATTGACAAAGAGCTGAGCATGGATATCACCTACCACTCCAAAATGAGAACCTCCCCCACCTTCTGACCATAGCAATCTCCTGGTCTTCGTGTTCTGTTTTGCTCTGGCAGAAGCTCCACAGTGACTGAGCTGGGGGAATAAAGGGAATGGGAGCAGCCCCAGGCAAGGATGCCACAGCCTTCCACTGTTCCTACTCAAAAGTTCAGCAGTTTTTCAAACATAAACGTGTCTTGGGTTGTTGTATGTTTTGGGTCAGTTCCCAGAGCACTGGAACTGTTTTATCCATTTCCTACATTTGAAGAGAGGATTTGCTGACTTGCTTACACTGCCAGCTATAGCTGGCAGTGCTACCCAGACCATCTGAGAGTTTAATTATGATTTGAGTGATTGGAGGAGTCGGAACTTAAAGGAAGACAAATTCCTCGATTGGAAAAGGACTGCAGTCCTGTCAAAAATAGCCAAAAAGCCCATTGCAAGCTTGTGATCCAGTAGTTTAAAATGGTTATAACTGATAATGGGAACTAGCTAGGGAAGAGGGTACATGCTGTGCTTCCCTCCTTTCTTCTGCTGGCAGTTCTGTATTTTTTCAAGTTCTTTTTTTTTTTTGGCCACATGTGGGATCTCAGTTCCCCGACCAGGGATTGAACCTGCACCCACTGCACTGGAAGTGTGTCTTAACCACTGGATCGCATCTTACCTTGTTAGGCAAAATGAGTGGGAACTGGAAAAATGAAAATCTCATAGTTAATAATAAGAACTTGTGTCATATGAATTTGAAACAAGGAATCCATAGATCGTTAAACTGAAGTCAATAATATGCTCACCTGTGAAAGATCAGTACTCAGAATAATACAGCACTAGTCTGGTTGTGGGTAGAGGGTTGTATGGACTCTACAAAGAAGGCATGGACTCCTGG
Organism: Mesoplodon mirus; assembly: GCF_964341445.2. NCBI lineage: Eukaryota > Metazoa > Chordata > Mammalia > Artiodactyla > Ziphiidae > Mesoplodon > Mesoplodon mirus. The sequence continues at coordinate 55,590,876 of NC_138990.1, read as the reverse complement.
GGACCTGGAGACTTACTCTTGGGGGAGGGGGTTGCACTGGAGTGCATCTTTGCATTTTCAACAAGGCTTTAATAATTCTGTAGTTACGGTGTTTTCCGTATTGAGTACCGTGTTTGTTTTCACCACCTCACATGAATTGCACTAGTGGCTAGCTTTAGTTGCAGCCTGCAGACATATACTCACCTTCCAGATAATTACAGTCGGATCCCTTTGCCTTACAGGTGAGAAAACTGAGGCCAAATGAAATTAGATTGCCCATGTAGTAAAAGCCAGGAGCAAAGGTAGTGCTCAGGGCTCCCAGCTCTGTCGTGCTGCAATTCTATATCATCTGGTTGTTACTATTAGTCTTGTTTTCCCCAGAGAGACTGTGATATCTCTAAGGAACATAACTACATCTGGGACATTACCTCTTGAGCCCCTTAAACCCAGGAGAGAACTGTGTACACAATAGGTACTCAGAAAATCCATGCTGAAATGAATTAAAAAATAAACTGGTTTATTTTTGTTGCTAAGAGAGAGGGGAAGTATAGGAATTTCCATAGGCTGCCATTTAAGTAGTGTTCCTCTAGGAAGATGCTGGGGCTGTATTGGAGAGTATGGTAGAATCCAGAACACCATTATATTTGGTCCATTTCCCAAAGGTCCATGCCTGACAGATCTAAAGTGAAGAAACTGGGAGTTTTCTGAAGATGCAGATTTTGACTTTATTTCAACCGATTATTAGTGTATAATAGTATAAGATACATTTCTTTAAAAACCACCAACCCAAACCCATCACTGATGATTCAGTTATTCAGGAAAGGAGGGAAGCCCAGGCTCATCTACATAACAACATCTGTTCTCGGTGCAATGTGCAATCCTCAGTCAAGGCCCTCCTCACACTAACACAGCTCCTGTCTCCAATGGCTTCCTTCCCATGCCTTGGCTGGGCTGGGCTTTCTCAGTCAACCCCAAAGGCAGAGGATCTAATTTACAGATTCTTTGTGGACATTTTGATCTTGCACTTTAAGTCACACCATCTGTAAGGCTCAGAGACAGACTAAAGCTCCTTATAAAAGTGAATCTGGGAAGAAAGGATGGCTCTAACAGAGTAAGGGTCAGATCCCTCTTTGCCCATCAGTGATGCTCGGAATGCTCTGGAAAACAAGTGGAGGCAAAGAAGGGGACTTGAATTTACATGACCTGACCTCGAGCCCTGGCTAAAATTTTTCCTAGCTCTGTGCCTTTAGGTGGGTCATTTATCCCCTCTAAGCCTCAGTTGGCTCACTTCTCCATCATCTGTTGCCGTATCGGGGCAGAGAGGTCCCTCTGCCAGCAGGTTGAATGAGCTAAGTGGCCTCTGAAAACTCCAAAGTCCAAAGCAAGGTGGTGTGAGGTAGAGAAGGAGGAAAAAGAAAAGGAATGAGAGTAGGATCAAAGAAAGAAAGGGTGAAAAGTAGAAAAGAAAGAGGCAGAATGGAGAGATGGAGCCAACACAAGGAGCTCAGTTACCACTTCTGGGCTACAGTCAAGGCTTAGATGATGACATTGATGGCTGGGTCCTCTTCACTGCACGGAGAATAGAGCTGATCATTAGACCTGGCCTGGAGCCAGTCTTTGGGAAGGAAATTTATTCAGACTGACTATCATGACAGCTACCATTTGTATGATTTTAATTCACAGGATCACTTGTAAAGCCTCTAAATCTTCATCTCTGCCTAGGTGACAGGCTCCTGAAGGGGCTCCCAAACCTGGCCCTGGAGCAGGTCATATCTTTACACTTCCTTAAGCCACAGAAAACTTGAACCAAGTGGTGTGGTCATACTCCTCACCAGGCTTCAGCAACACAGGAGGGAAGTGGGGCTGTGAAGGGGAAAACAATACAGGTTACACCTTGCCAGCCCAGGTTGCACCCTTAACCATTCAGGATGGCTTCTGGACTGGTCTCTAGACCAGTTCTGTGAACCAGTTGCCAGCGTAAGAACTGTTTATTATTGGTTTGCAATGAGATAAAGAACTTGAACCAGAATGAAAATCAATCACATCACTAAACACACTTTATCACAGCAAGACTTTCTTAAGGAAGCAGGGTTGATTTACATTCTGGTGCAAGCTGCAAGCATCTTATTATGGGCTGGAGGTTTGAGGAGTATTACTCTATGCAATAGCTAGAAAAGAAAGTTATGAGGAAGTAAACAGGATGAAAAGATTTGGAGGATCATCTTAACACTGTGGTTGCAGAAAATAATAGATTTTTTTTAACATGTAAGTGCCATTTTAGTAATGTGGTTAAGAGTTTCCTGCGTTGTTCATGACTTGGAGAAGAGAATACACACAGATTTTTGAATCATACAGACCAAGTCTGACTTGAGTGTTATGACCTCTGTCATCCAGTGTGACCTTGGACACACCACCACTCTAACAAGCTGGCTTGTAGACTTACCTGATTGACTGCATCAGGCCAGTTCTGGGTCTCAAGGCAGAAACCAGAGTGTTTGGGATAGACTGCTCCACTCTTGCCCTTCAGTGTGCCATCCAGGAAGTTGCCCGTATAAAACTGGACCCCTGGCTGGGTGGTGTACACTTCCAGTACCCGCCCGCTCCCAGCATGATGGACCCTAGGGATAAAGCCAGACCACATATATATAGGTCCAGGGTGGAACAGCAGACAGGGAAAAGCTGGGAAGCAGCTCTGAGACAGGAATTAGTCCCAGTCACAGAGCAGGGACAACATATATGGAGGAGACAAAGGTAAGAAGAGCATGGCGGGAACTTCTGGCAGCCTCTTAGGTGAGGCATGAGTAGCTGGTTTTGAGGATCCCCAATAGCAACTTCTCACTCTGAGCTTGGCTTCTCTGGGGAAGGGCAAAAGGGACTCACCCCAGTCAGATATGTTTGTGTGTGTTGGGGGCGGCCAGGTTGGAGACAGGTAGTTAGGCTGGGATACTTTCTCATAAAGAGGTGGAGCTCTCTGCTTGGTCTGGCAAGACAACCAGCTATGTCTTCTGAAAGAGAATAGATGCTTCTCCAAATTAAACTGCCCGCCACCCTTGGGGCTAGAGCAGGCAGGGCTCTTTAGCCAGATCCCCCCAGAATAGATCTGTTCTGGGTTTCTGCCAAATTGTTTCCTTTTTTAAAAAAAACAGGCCTCTACAGATGGGAGAGTACCTACCTGGTCCTATACTTGGGGTCAAAGGGATATATAGATAAAGAAAGGCTGGGTCTTACAGACTTACCGAGGTAAGACATCCCCACAACGTGTAGTCAACCAAGAGGTTCGGGGAAAGATGTTTGGAAAGAGAAAGGCCAGGGTTTGAATAGTGGCGGGGAGGTCAGAGGGTCTCCTCACGTGGGGGCCGTGGAAAGAGAAATGTGAATAGGAGGGACAGAGGAGAAAAGCAGGCTTGAGCTAGAAGAACACAGCTGGGGTCTTGGTGCTGGGACTCTGAAAAAGAGAAGGCTTTTGAAGTTCTTTCTGTTTCTGTTAGAGCCTAAATTATTTTCTCTGCTTTATTTAAGACCCATTCATTCTGCAAACATTTATTGATTATTTGCTAGTGCCGAGCATGGTATTAGGGTGTTAGGGTAAAGGTAGAGATTCACAAAGGTAAGATGGCACGAGGTACTTGGAATTTAGTGAGAAGGAGAGTGTGGACACGGATGCCTGTCAGACAAGGCTGGAGGTGGTGAGTGCTATAAGGGAGATGCAACCTCCAGCTTGTCATGGAAGTAGGCAAATCATACATCAAAAGTCAAGAAAGGACTAAGGGCTCTGGAAGTTCATGGAAAGCAGAGGTGACTTCAGTCAGGAGGAGTTGGGGCTTCTAACAAAAAAAGGGCCTTAGAGAACAGGCAGAGATGGGGAGAGGGGAAGCAAAGAGACAGGATGCCAGGTAGGGGCACAGGGAAAATGGTATGATGGGGGAGGGGGGAGATGTATTCACCTATGGAATAGGAGCTTTGAAAAGGCACATAGGATGTGGTAGTTGGTCCCCTGTAGCATAGTAAATGGCATTAATACGGCTGAGGAAAAGCTCCTCAAATAGGAGTTGGTATCTTTTCTTCCCAACAAATGAAAGGCAAATGAAAAGTACAGGCAGCAAATGAAAAGTGCCTACCGTGCACAAAAACGCTTTTCTTTAGATCCCTTCAGACAGAAATTGTGGTCAAAGCCATTCATGTGGAACTCCTGCAGGTGTTTTCCAAGCTCCACTGGCTTCCTCAGGTCAAATGCAGTTCCCTGCACTGGAGCAACTTCTCCTGGTGGGAAGAGGCAGAAAAAAGAGTGACAAATGCCTAAATAAAATCTGTATATCCTAAAGACCCACTGGTTCTACGCTCCCAGCCTTCATTTCAAGTTGTAAAGGAGGTAGCAATCCAGATCCTAAGAATAATAAATTACTGGAGCTCCTTAATTGTAAAATGTCACTGACTGCAAGATGCAGTAGCTATAACACTCAGAATCATTCAAGCGTAAAAAAAGTACAGAAGTCGGGCTTCCCTGGTGGCGCAGTGGTTGAGAGTCCGCCTGCCGATGCAGGGGACACGGGTTCATGCCCCGGTCCGGGAAGATCCCACATGCCACGGAGCGGCTGGGCCCGTGAGCCATGGCCGCTGAGCCTGCGCGTCCGGAGCCTGTGCTCCGCAACGGGAGAGGCCACAACAGTGAGAGGCCTGCGTACCGCAAAAAAAAAAAAAAAAAAAAAAAAAAAAAAAGTACAAAAGTCAAGGAAACGCATAATTTCCGTTAAGGAATAAGTTGGATAAAGGGTGATGGTTGTCCTAATCACTGAGTCAATCACCTTGTTGACATTTCTTGCTTTAATGCTGAAATATCCCAGGGCTCATAACTGAGCATTAATACCTGGTACTGGCTAACCAGATGCTAACAGTGTCCCTGAGATTAGTGATTTTTGAACCATTTGGGGCCATTATTAGCCAAAGTGACACTGGTAGCCACTCTTCCCCAATCACTTCCCTGATCAGTCAGTAGACTTGAAACATAGAGGGAACTGTTAATAACAACACTGGGACAAATGAGTTAACCGAGACAGTTGGGGGGAAACTAGGATGTATGGCCACTCTACTATTAGCCACTTTTAGAGTCACTCCTTTGTTTGTTTGTTTATTTATTTATTTAGGCTGCATTGGGTCTTCATTGCTGTATGCGGGCTTTCTCTAGTTGCGGCGAGCAGGGGCTACTCTTCGTTGCAATGTGCAGTCTTCTCATTGCGGTGGCCTCTCTTGTTGTGGAGCACAGGCTCTAGGCTCGCAGGTTTCAGTAGTTGCGGCACACGGGCTCAGTAGTTGTGGCTCACGGGCTCTAGAGCGCAGGCTCAGTAGTTGTGGCACACAGGCTTTGTTGCTCCGCAGCATGTGGGATCTTCCTGGACCAGGGCTCAAACCCATGCCCCCTGCATTGGCAAGTGGATTCTTAACCACTGCGCCACCAGGGAAGCCCAGAGTCAATCCTTTGAATGAAAGCTTTGTGTCTCTAGGAGTGCTTCTTGGAGGAGTTATAGTTGGCAAGCACCACCCCCTTCCTATGTGTAAGCCAGATTCCTCAACCTCTAATAAGTATATTTGTTCTTATCAAGGTGGGACATTCTGAAGCCTCTTTTCAATGATGTGGGTGGGTGACCAGTCCTGAGGGAGGACACTGCAGTGTGAAGACCCTCAACTCTTAAAGGGCAAAGCACAGAAAGAATCTGGATGGGAGCCCCATCTTGGTGGTTATTACACAACAAATGATGCCCAGTCAAGACTATCCCTTCGTGGTGTTACAGAACTCAAGGGACCAGAAGGGTTCTCGGAGCTCATCTGGTGCAAACTGCTCATGTAACAGATGAGACTGAGATCCACACAACTTGATATAATCAAACAACAACTGTGATATTGATATACCATATTTCCTCAATTTAAGACACTCATTTTCTCATATATATTATAGGCTATAAAAAAATATATATATATATATTATAATTCCGCTCGGCTTGCAGAATCTTAGTTCTCCCCACGGGATTGAACTTGGGCCCCAACAGTGAAAGCGCAGAGTCCACTGGACTGCCAGGAAATTCCCTCATTTTCATATTTTAAAATCTCTGAAATCATGTCATGTCATGGTTTAACTGGCAGGGTGTTTTTTTTCCTTCATGGAATGTAAAATAATGGTGAACTTTACAACTGATGGCATCTTAGAGTTGATAAAATATGTGAAAATAAGTTGCCACATCTTCTGCTCTACTAAAACCACTGAACAAGAAATCAGGGCTTTGAGGAAGTTCCCTGGCGGTCCAGTGGTTAGGGCTCCGCACTATCATTGCCAAGGGCCCGGGTTTTGACCTCTGGTTGGGGAACTAAAATCCTGCAAGCCACGCGGTGTAGCCAAAAAACAAAAAACAAAAAACAAAAAAACAGGGCTTTGTGGGTGAAAAAGAGGAATCAGCGTTATCTTGTGAGTAATTTCTCTGGAGATCCAAGGGAGAGAGCAAACTTCTCAGCAGACAGTCCTCTAGACATGTTTGCCAAAAGGCCATAACATGGGTTTTACATTCTTCTGAATATTGTGCCGTTTTGCTTTATCACCTTTCATTCTCTTCCCAACTTTCAGATCTGTTCTTCCCTAGATGCTAGGCTGAGCCATCTGAAACAACGTACACAAATATTTTGAATTTAGCTCAGTTAAGAAAGCCCAGGGAATGTGCGGAATTCCTCCTCATAGGCATGTTCCTGGAATATGACAGAGCCAGAGCAATGGGCTAGGAGCCTATTCACAGTCACTCTTCTGATCGATGAACACATTAAACACCTACTGTATGCCAGGCACTCTGCTGGGCAGAGCTGATACGTAGATGAGACATGACCTGCCTTTTTAAGCTGCTTGCAGTCTGAAGGAGGGAGAGGACATATAAGCCTCTCATAACCACAGAGTGTGAAGAGTGCTCCCATAGAGGCACAGCTGTAAGAAAGAAGACAGGCAGTAAGACTGGGTTGGCTTAGATGTGGTGGACTGGGGAGATTTCATGGATAAAAGTTTATTAGTTGAGCTGAGACTTGAAGTGAGGTCATGGTAGGTTGAATGGGTGAAGAAGGTTGAAGAATAATCGATGTGGAGGAAACAGCTGAAGTACAAGGTGGTAGTGTGTGTGTGTGTGTGTGTGTGTGTGTGTGTGTGTGTGGTAATAGTAGTAGTAGCAGTTGTAGGGTAGAATGCCTCAGAGGAGGAAAGAGATTAAGTAAAGTTAGATGAAATCACTTCTCTGAGCCTGGGGTTTGTCATCAGTACAACAAATAAGCTGGACTAAATCACTGACTTTCACCCCCTACCCCATTCCTGCAGAATTTGTTATTTCAGAGGGAAGCTCAATAAATACAAGTGTGCACACACACACACATAAAATAAATATACATATACCGTTGACCCTTGAACAACATGGTTTTGAAATGCACGGGTCCACTTATACATGGAATTTTTTCAGTAATACATACTACAGTACTACACTGTCCTTTTTTTTTTTAATTCTTAATTTTATTTTTTTTGGCTGCATTGCTGCACATGGGCTTTTGTCTAGTGTGGAGAGCGGGAGCTACTCTTCGTTGCAGTGCGCAGGCTTCTCATTGCGGTGGCTTCTCTTGTTGTGGCGCACAGGCTTAGTTGCTCTGCGGCATGTGGGATCGAACCCATGTCCCCTGCATTGGCAGGCGGATTCTTTTTTTTTTTTTTTTTTTTGCTGTACGCGGGCCTCTCACCATTGTGGCCTCTCCCGTTGTGGAGCGCAGGCTCCGCGGCCATGGCTCATGGGCCCAGCCGCTCCGCAGCATGTGGGATCCTCCTGGACCGGGGCACGAACCCATGTCCCCTGCATCGGCAGGCGGACTCCCAACCACTGCGCCACCAGGGAAGTCCCTACACTGTCCTTGATTGGTTGAATCTGCAGATTTGGAGGGCCAACTGTAAAGTTATAGGTAGACTTTCGACTGCATGGAGGGTTAGTGCCCCAACCTCCGCACTGTTCAAGGGTCAACTGTATACAACATAAAAAACATATATATAAAAGCCAGAGTGAAGCCAGTACAAGCTCTGAGCAGCTCACCTAGAAAACCCTAGGAACAGATGACAGCAGAGGTGCACCCCATCCCACCCCCTGGAAGTATGACCCACTTAGGAGTGAGAAGCCCCTGGTCCTAGGATCTTCCCCAAATACAAAGAATCCCAGGTTCCTCTGCAGCAGGCCAGGCAATCTGGCCAGTCTTCCTTGAGGGGGAAAGAGGAAAGGGACTCTGTTTCAGAGCCCTGCACAATGATACAGTTTGGTACATTTAAAAGTTTTTGTACTGTCCCAGAACTGAATCATATATTTTGAAGGTAAGTACAGACATTAGGTGTTTAACATACTCTTTCAGGGTGAGAGTTATTTTTCCTTTCATGCGGTCAGATGGATAATGTTTTAGGAACTTGGTTCCTGCTATTTTTAGAGGAAAGATATAGCAAGCAAAGTGGGGCTGGAATCTTAGGAGGCTAAGAAAAATGAGGAACTTGTACCTTACCATTAAAAAATTAAATAGGAAAAAGAGAACTGACTTTTAGCCATTTAAAGCATTTGGTTCTGCTTCTTTGAGTTCCTAAATACTAAGAAACATGAATGTCCTGTCTTTGGGTGAAAAGAGGGTATCCTTTTCTTAACTCAGAACTTCTGCTCAGAACTGTAGTCTTTTTGGCACGTGAGGACTGGGGTCTTTGAGTTCACACAGAGCCGCGAGGGTGCCTGGGTTCCAGAGCTCCTGAGGGAGACACGGAGGCCTGGCTAAGACCATCCTAGTGTCTGGTGTCCACTGTTCAACCAAGAGGATCCTTCTCTTACCAGAGTCAGCTTTAGGAAAAGTTAAGTGGTATTCTTTTTGAAACATCCTTTAAAAGCATCTATTTCCTTTGTCTTGGTTCTACTTTTCCAAAAAAGTATTCTTGAGTAGGTAATATTTACACATGTAATCGATTTAAAAGATATCAAATGTAAAAGTTACAAAGTCGTACTCTACAGTGAAAAGAATTTCTCTCATCTTTGTTCCCTACAGATCCAGTTTGCTTCAGCAGAAGCAACCATTGTCACTTGTTTCTCATGCACCTTCCAGAGATACTACAAGGATATCCAAGCATTTAAGTGCCCGTCCATGCACATCCACAAACTCACAGCCTGTTTCCACCTTGATCTTTTCACTCAGTTTATCTTGGAGGTTGTTGCTAAATTTACTCCTAGGTATTTCATTAGACAACTCCATATGCACTCATACTTTTCTCTATTATTTCTATGATAATCTATTTAAAATTTCTTTTTGAGGTCACAATTGCAAATTTATATATTTTCCTAGAAAATTATCCATTTCATCTATATTACTCTCATGTTTATTTGCAAAGAGTTGAGGAAAGAAATAATTTATGATCCTTTCAGTTTCATCTGTCTGTGGTTATTTGCCTATGCTCATATCTAATTCTGTGGACTGAATAGATTAGCTAATGCTATATATATTTTATTGGGGGGGGGGTTTCCCTCCAATGAAGCAGCTCTTGGATTTATGAGTACTACCTTTTCTGATTCTTTTCAAAATTATAATTTCTTTTACTTTTGTTAATTTTTCTTTTGTTCTCTTGGGTTTATTTTATTATTCTTTTTCAAATATCTGCATTAGATGCCTAATTCATTTAACTTCACAATTTTTGATTCATATAAGTAGTGCTAAAATTTTCTGAGTATTACTTTAACTATATCACATGTAGGAGTTTCCATTATAGATAATTGTAATATAATATTTGCTTACTACATATTCCTATATATTATGTATATATTTCCATTATACATAAATAATTATATTATTTATTTTCTAAATATCCTTAGTTTTGGGGTTTGACTTCCCTTTTGATCCAAGAATTATTAAGAGAGAGTTAAAAGATTTCTAGGTCAATATTGGCTGTGTTGTATTTTGTGAAACTGCCTGAGGTTTTCTTCATGGTCTTAGATATGGTCAATTTTTGGTGAACTTCCATTGTGAATTGCATCCGTTGTGAATTTCATCCTTTAGAAAACAGAATGTTTTCTGTCCTGAAATCAGCCTTTTCTGATGTTCAGATTGAGACCCCCTGCTACTTTGGCTTTCACTTGCTTGGTTTGCTTTTGAATTCTTGTATTTTCAACCTTTCTGAGTCACTTGGTTTGTACACAGCATTCTGCTGGGTTTTGCTTTGTGATTTAATCTGAGAGACTGTTTAATAGGGGCGTTTTATGGCATTAAGATGACACGTATATTCTAATTGTTCTTAGTTTGTCATTATATTTTATGGTATGCTTTCTGTGTTTATGAATTCTAGTTGCTTTTAAAAAAAATCTTTTACAATATGGTCTGTGTTTGTGTGTATGTTCCTGATAATTTAGAAAGTTTGTGTTTTTGTTTTAGTGGTTACATCTATATACAAGTCACTTCAATATAATATACTTAATTCTCTGTTTCTTAGAATCTTCTGAACGTCTTCCTCCCCTTTTCTCCTCTTTGCTCCCAGTTGGGTTTCTGACACATTCTAATGTGATTCTAATAAAGGCACTTTTGTTTCCCAGTAGATGGTGCTAGAGACACAATATAAAGAGCTTGCTTTATAAACATACACCTTGTCTGAGTTCAGTCAGTCCTCTAAACCCTGAGCAGTTCTGGAGGATGGCTGAACTTTTTGGATCTCGAAGGCCAAATCCTGGATGATAGTGACCCACCAGGGCGCTACTGTCCTGTGAAGTCTGGGTGACCAACTATCTCCCACACTGACTTTAAAAAAGACAACAGTGTTTCCTTATGAAACAATTAGACTGGGAAAAAGAAGCAGCTGTTAACATGGGCTCAAGAAGATTTTAATCTTACCAACCCATATTCCCAGTGGTAATTTATGTTATGCTTTCTTCCCTAACTTTAAATGGTGCTCACAATATTTAGTTCTTTCTTAAAGCCATATTTGACTCAAAACCGAACCCTTAAAATAGTCCCAATGTGATTGCCCGGATCAGTCAATCAATTACTTACTTTTCTTGACTTTAAAGAAATAAGAAAGTCATGGAATTTTCATGAAGGAAGGACCCAGGGCATATTTCATGTCTATTAGCCTGATATTGAGCAATCTATGATATTGAGCAATCAATGTTTACTTTAGCTTTTCTCTCTGTAAAACAAAGCTGCTATTATTTGCCACCCCATACATTACATGGAAATATTTGATAAATGATATGTTTGAACATTTTCAGGAGGATGGCATAAATAAAAGGGCTAAATTTCAGGAAATACATATATAACACAAAGCAGAGCTTAGAGAGGGTAAGACTTCAAGAACGGCAGAGAAGCCCTGACCTAAAATTTAGACACTTGGGATAATTGTAAAAAGATTTTTGCTGAATGAGAAGAAAAAGAGAAGGTTCCAATCTGTCTTTTCCAGCCTCATGCCCTGACACACTCCCTCATGCACTTACTGGTCAGGCATATGGGAAACTTAGAATTTGTCTCCCAGATTCACTATGTCTTTGGACCCTTTCTTGTAACTGGAATGACATTTCTGGGCTCCCCTACCCCACTCCAGCAAAGCCCACCAGGTCATTTAAGAATGCTTATTCTCGGGCTTCCCTGGTGGCGCAGTGGATGGGAATCTGCCTGCCAATGCAGGGGACACAGGTTCGATCCCTGGTCCGGGAAGATCCCACATGCTGCAGAGCAACTAAGCCTGTGTGCCACAACTACTGAGCCTGTGCTCTAGAGCCCGAGAGCCACAACTGCTGAGGCCCGCGCACCTAGAGCCCGTGCTCCACAACAAGAGAAACCACTGCAATGAGAAGCCCGCACACCGCAACGAAGAGTAGTCCCCGCTCGCTGCAACTAGAGCAAGCCTGCGCGTATCAACGAAGACCCAACACAGCCAAAATTAAAGAAAGAAAGAAAGAAAGAATGCTTATTCTCTAATGCTATTTCCTCTGTGAGGGACTGTATCCTCCACAGCTAGAACTAATCCCCTTTTCTACTTTGTTCATCCCACTTTGCACATACTTTCCCCAAGACATTCATCCCATTGAGGCATAGCTATAAGATTATATCAAGCTTTATATCCATAAAGAGGGAAGGGATTGTGTCCTACTGATTTTTGACCCTCTGAGCATTAAACAGAGCCTTTACTTGACTGAAAACCTGATGAATGAATGAAGTAAAGGGGAAAAAAAAAGGGCAACTGTGAATGTTGTAGCATCCTGTGACAAAGTCAGAATGAAAGATCTAGAAAGGACCTTAGGAATTATCTCATCTAGTACCCTCGCTTTGCAGATGAGGTTGGAACCCAGACGGCTAAAGGGACTTGCCCAAGGTCCCTGCATAGTGTCACAGCCTCCAGGCCCCTACTCAGGCACTCTCCACCTCACCCTGGAGTGACTTGGGTACAGCCCCTCCCACCCCCAGCCCTCAAGTACTCTTGATTTTTCTAAGACTTTGGAGAATGAATGTGCAGTTCTTTCAATTTCGGTTTATGCATATGTGCATATGTGAGTTTGTGCTTTGGTGCTAAGAATAGAAGGAGATGTCAAAATAGCTGTCTCAGCAACGCTGAGTGTACAGAAAATGAAGCCAAAATGGAAAGGGTGCCTTCAGAGAGGATGTCACATCACCAGACTTTGGTTTTGAAGCCACCAGAAAGCTGTGGTGTCAGCAGAGAGAAGCCGTCTTCAGCTGAGGATTTCTTATTGTCCTGAATAAGGTTGGCTGGGTGTGTGTTTAGGTCTGAGCAGCAATGCCTGGCAGATGGTGGGCTCTGACCCAAAGGTGTGGGGTTACAGCTCTGGGGGAGTGGCCTGAGGCAGTACTTCTGCTTCCCCATTTCAGGGAAAGTCTGAGTGCAGGCCCCACTAAGGACCCACCTGAGGTTACTGTCATGAATTTTGAATGAGACCAGTAGCTGTATGGCGGCAGCTGTAGAGGGTATGGGGGGGTAGGATTAGTCAGGGTTGGGCTTTGTTAGGAGAATACAAAGAAAAAGGAGAGGGCAAGGGACTGGAGAGCATATGAAAAGGGGTGATTCTAATGATGGACTTTTGATCTTAGTAGGGGAGGAGGTGAACAGTGAAAGGGTGGTAGGATCAAGTGACTATAGGTTCTTGTGGCATTGAAGAATTATTGAAGCTGAAACAGACATCTTAAATAGTGATCATAAAAGGCTGCAATAAGAGGTAGTGATAAAGTCAAGGATATGACTCAAAGATCATAGGAGTGATTAGCTGAAAACCTTGGAGGACGAGATCATTGGGAGAGGACGTCAAGAAGCTAAAAGGTCAGGGTATCATCAATATGGAGAATGAAATAATGTAGAATTATGATAAGAGTAATGTTGGAGTGACAGTGTGCCAGGAATACGGTCAAGTCTACAGAGGACCTCAACAAAGAGAGCTCACGTGAGTGTCAGCCTGGCAACTACAGCTGACTCATTCTTGCAAGAAGATGATGTCGACCTGAGCAGTGGAAACAGGACTAACATTCCAGATGCCTGTCACAAGGCCTTAAATCTTCCTCTAGCTCCTCATCCCTGACAGTTATAATTACCTGCCCCCTGGAAGTACAGGAAAAACTCACTGCCTTCATGAAATCCATCTGCTTTGATCCATATCTCTTATCTCACATGAAGGAGTCTTACAGGTGCTCGACCTTTTCCCCATGACTGCTTGTGGCATACTGCATTTTTCAAAGATGGCCACACCAGGTTATATTCATCCCACAGGCTCTACTTACAATGTGATGGTGACGCTCCTTCAGTGAGAGGTGAAGTCTTTTTTGCCTCCCTTAAGCCTGGATGGACCTTTGTAACTGCCTCAAACAATAGAATGTGGTACAAGTGATGCTATGTGATTTCTGAGGCCAGGTTATAAATACGGAGTGGCTTTGGCCTGGCCCTCTCTGCCTCAGGACATTTGCTCTTGGTTCCGGCCGCCATGTTGTAAGGAAGCTCAAGTAACATCGAAAGGCCATGCATGGGGTTTTCTGGCTGACAGCATCCAACCAATAGCCAGCATCAACTGTCAGACATGCAAGTGAATGAGCCTTCTGATGATTCCAGCCCCTGCTCTAACCTTCCAACAGAGGCCCTAGACATCATACATAGAGACAAGATATGCCCTGTCTAAATTCCTGACCACAGAAACAGTTAAGAGATAATAAAGTGGGAGTAATTTATCACATAGCAATAGACAACTAGTATACTGCCTTGGGATGTTTTCACCTCTTGGCACTTGATTTGACAAGATAGGAGGTGACAAATTTTGACAGAAGTCCCTTTAGATGATTCTACCTTAAGAACACTAATCCTTGAAATTACTTTTGGATGGGGGAAAAACAAATATAAATTTGCTAGTTCACCCATTTTTGAGTAGCTTTTATGCACCAGGCATTAATCTGACCCCAGGGAACTTAGAATCTGATGAAAGAGACAGACAAAAAAATAAAAATTTACAGGAGAGTATGACAAATGCAACGAGAATGGCATTCAAAGGGCCCTGATGGAGCAGGGAGCAGCAGCATCTATTGCAGCCAGGAGGGTCAGGAAAGGTTTTCCGGAGGTGGTGACAGGAGGCTAACCTTGAAAGGTAAGTCAGGATTGGCTAACTGGACAAGGCGTAGGACTACTATCATCCGTGAATGACAAGAGTGGTCATGTGACTATCACTCTGGCAACTACAGCTGCCTCACTCTTGCAAGAAGATGATGTAGACCTGATTATTGGAACCAAGATTCTCTAACATTCCTGATCTCTGTCACAAGGCATTAAATCTGTCACAGGAATGGACTCTTGTTGTCCATATTTGGGGTGAAGGCAAGACAGTTATATTACACTTGTCCTATGGGCTCCTAGCTCTGACTTGATTTTTTGGGCAAAAGACTTAAGAAACAGAGTAGAAGGTAAATTAGTCCTTATGAACTCCTGATCAAACACTGACTACTGAAATGGTTTTCTGTGTAACATCTGGACATGAACACTCTTCTCAGTATCTGACTGAGAAAATTCACCCGGGGTGAATTTTAATTCAATGCTTTTAATTTCGCATCATCTGAAATAGCTCTTTTCCCTACCTGGTCGCCCTAGTGCCTGATTCTCTGAGAAGATGAACAGATGGTCACTGCAAGAGTCACTGAATCTTCATGTTTATTCATTTTTTAGCCCCTTCTTTTCTGGCAGGTCCCCCTTCTAGCTCATCTTCACACAACCCAATAACACAAGTACAGTGCTATTGGAAGAAAACCAGAGTCCCTCCAGACAGTCCTCAGCACCGGTAACTCCTGTTTATAATTACAATTAAAAATCACTTTGAGAAAAGAGAAAAGAAAGCAAAAGAAAATCTGGCACAGACTTTGTAGAAAAGTTCGGTGGAGGGAAGAAATTTTCTCCAATAATTTTTTCTCCCTTAAAAAAGAAACGTTTCTGGGACTTCCCTGGTGGCACAGTGGTTAAGAGTCCGCCTGCCAATGCAGGGGACACGGGTTCGAGCCCTGGTCTGGGAAGATCCCACATGCCGCAGGAGCAACAAAGCCCAAGTGCCACAACTAACCACTGAAGCCCACGTGCCTAGAGCCCGTGCTCCGCAACAAGAGAGGCCCCCACAATGAGAAGCCTGCGCACCGCAATGAAGAGAAGAGTAGCCCCTGCTCGCCACAACTAGAGAAAGCCCATGCACAGCAATGAAGACCCGACACAGCCATAAAAAATTAATTAATTAATTAATTTTTAAAAAAACAAATGTTTTTTTAAAATATTAAGTATGTTATTTGAAAATTATTTTCTATGATTTGTCCTATATGTTGATTACAAATCTATGTAAGATGTCTTAGGATTTCAACAGACTTGCTAACTGACCTTGGATTCAATTTCCCCACTTATAAAATGGAGCTAATGTTGGTATCTATCTAATACAGATACTGTGATATTTAATTGAGAGAATGCTATGAAGGAGGTCGTATCTCTAGACCAGCACCTGGCACATAGTTAGTGCTCACTCTGTTACACACACACACACACACACACACACACACACAAACACTCCAGAAATACAGAGAACAGAGAAAACAATTATTCATTATAGTTTAAGTCATTAATACTAAAGGAAAGTGCATTCCTGCCTCCAGGGGGCATTGACATTTTCATTACAAAGGATTTTTTAAATTTTGTTTTTATTTTTTGAAACTTTCTCTTAGTGATTTTTAAATCTAGATCAATGGTTTTTAAAGTATTTTCTGAATCATGGACTCCTTTGAGAAGGTTATAAAAGTTATGGGCTCTCTCTCCAAGAAAATGCACACACGCACACACACACACACAATGTTCCCAGAACCTCTGAAGTCCAGTGATGCGTGCCTGGTTAAGAATCTCTGATCTATAGACTGGTAAGTATTTTCTGCCTATACCACTACTTGTCACAAAACAAGTTGCCCTCTCATGACCTGATACTGAAATGCACATTTGGAATGTTGCAGTCACATAACCTGAGGTGTCTGGGCAAGAAATGCCGACTGGGAGTTTCCTGGCAGATTCCTCCTATAGCAATGTGGCAAAGGCTTTGCATAATACATCAGGGCCTCCTTCTGGACGGTTTATGATTCCTCCATATTCTTGCAGCATGGACAACAAACTAACACGTGAAAGGACACAGAAGCTTGTCTTAGTCTGAGCAATTCAACGGCTCAAAGAAACCGCAGGAAAATGAAGTATCAGAGAAAGTGGAAATTGCCCCAATGACAGCTCAGAAAATGCAGCTGATTAGGCAAACTGTGTTCCCTGGTTGCAGGACATATCAGCAGTCATCATCATCAATTACTGTTATCAGCTTCAGGAGCATCCTGCTCACTTGGGGGGCAGTTAAACTCAATAGACATTAGAATGGATTTTAGGGTCAGGCAGGCCTGGATTTAAATCCTGACTTTCTTTGCTGTAAAAAATTGTGGAGGTCATTGAGCTTCTCTGAATCTTGACTTCCTCATCTATAAAATGTGGATAACAAGAGTGTCTACTCATAGGATTATGGAAATTAAGTGAGATAAGGCATGCAAAGTGCTCCTACCCAGCACATAGGAAGTACTTAGTAATACAGCTGTATTATGGACAATAGCTGAGGGCAATAACAGCATAGACTTTGGAGTTGTGGAGACTGGCTCCAAATCTTGACTCTACCAGTGACTTACCCGTTTAACTTTGTGCAGGTTACCTGACCTCTCCAAATGCCCGTTTCTTCAAATGAGGCTTAACTGAAGCGTAACGCCTATTTCAAAGGGTAGTTCAATGAGCTAATGCATGTATATGCTTAGCTCAGTGTCTGGTACATATTAAACACTCAGTAAATGGTGGCAATGATGATAATGATGATGGTCACAATAATAGTTAATACTTACAAAGCTCTTAACTAAATGCCAGGAAGTGTTCTAAGCACTTTACACGTATTATCTCATTTAATCTTCACAACTAATGAGGTAGGTCCAGTTACCATCTACACTCTCCACTCTACACATGAGGCCCGCAGAGGTAGAATAAGTTGTCCAAAATCACAGAGCTGGTGAGGATTTAAACCTAAGCCAAATTATGTTAATGGCCTAGGGTCAGAGAACAGAACCAGTAAGGGAGAGAGAGGAGAAATCAGTCCAGCCTTTCTGGTCAGTTGACACAGTGGCAGTGTCAAGAAATGGCTTTACGTGGGAAATTCAGCCCCTCTGATCTCCATCAGTGCTCCCACTTCTCACAAATCACCCCAAACCAACATACCACCACCTAAGTTTCGAGGCATACCCCGGACACCCTTATACTGAGACTGCCGCCCCAAGCCCTCCGACACAGAAATGGTGGTCCCATCACAGCTGCTCAGCCTCCTCTGGTTTAGTCTGGACACGGAAGCTGTGTGTTTGTACTAGCGGAGCTGGAGGGCAGGCGGCCTGGAAAGGCGGGGCCGGCCTCCCCGCTCTCACTAACGTGCAGGACGTGGCCGTTGTCCTCCCTGGGAATGTGTGCGCTGCAGACCCGGAGTTCTATTTGCTCCTCGAATCTGGCGCTGCCCACAAGAACAACTTTACACGCTACAAATTTAGGAGCAGTTCTCTGTCCTGGGAAGAATTCTGGAATGGAGACGGAAAAGGAAGGAGGAAGCCTGCTCCCCAGGAACCAAACACAGATGCATTCAAATACAAACCATTCCTGGCCACCCCCTAGGCTTCTCAGACTGGGTCACAAGGCTGGTGGCTCACGGAGCTTGGGGAGATGAAGCATCCGGGCTTCAGTGAGCAGGCTCTGCAGGGAGTGATCAAATGGCCTCTGATCTGTGGTTAATCTAGATGAAGATACAGAAGGTATTCTCCTCAGACTATGAGAGCATGAAGCTGGGAGGCAGATACGCTTGGGATAACAGAATCAGGAATCCAAAAGAAAGTATAAAGCAGGGGTAAAGCACTGGTTACAAGATGAAACTTATGGATAACAGGAACAGATAGGGTCCTGCACCTGTGTCTGAAAAAAAACCCAAAAAACCCCAAACCAAAGGACACCAGCTAGGTTTAGATTGTAACCCTAACCCCAGGTACAAGACAATCTTCTGAGGTTCTATTTCCTTACTTGTGAAATTGGGACACTATAGCCCCTCCCTCCTTAAGTTGTCATGAAGATTAAGGACAGTTGATACAGGGGAAGTACCCAGCACAGTGATGTGACGGCTCTCCGTACACTGCTTCACACACAGGCGGTCTGGTTCCAGAGCCTTTGTTCTTAACCGTCATGTTACATTTACTCTCATAAATGTTAACTCTAGTTTCTACAATTATTACCAGCTAGGGAGAGATGTAGCTGAGCCACAGCTTGTATGAAAATGACTTTAAGGATGTGGTTGGCAGTAAGTTCGATGGAAGTCACATAAAGACTGTAATGAGGTGTTGACAGCTCTTGGTTACTGTCTGCAGCACAGGCATCACAGGATGACCTGAGGATGTTCTGCCTCAAGAAGAAATGACTTGGGGGCGACATGACAGCTGCCTTCTAAGGTCATAAGCCTGCTCTTTAGGGACCTGAGGCCCAGAACTAAGCCAAGTGGGGGTCGGCTCTAGGTAGATGAATTTCAGCTCAATACCAGGAAGGCCTTTCCTACGTGCTGGCCCAGGATGGGCAGTGAGCATCCCGTCCAGAAAGCAGCTGAGTGTCGGCAAAGCCCATGGTTCTGAGATTCAAATACTCGACTGGTGGGTGGTGGTTGGAAAAGATAAGGTCCTTTCCAACTGTGACATTCCAGGACTATAGGTCCAATGGCCCATGTGACAAACACAGTGAAGCAAGTTGTTCCCTTCGGGGGCACACTGTGATATTTGGTTAATTCTCTCTCTTTTTTAAATAAAAATTTTGGCTTGTCTTACCTAAGGAAGCCATTGGCTGAGAGCAGCTCTTTGCAGAATGAGCTGTAAAGAACGGCTTTTGATAAGAGAGGCTGAGTCAGAGCGTGAAGTGTTGGAGCGGCAAGGGGAATAAAGGTAGCTAAGGGGCAGC
This sequence comes from Mesoplodon mirus, assembly GCF_964341445.2. Taxonomy (NCBI): domain Eukaryota; kingdom Metazoa; phylum Chordata; class Mammalia; order Artiodactyla; family Ziphiidae; genus Mesoplodon; species Mesoplodon mirus. The sequence goes on along the minus strand of NC_138990.1, from coordinate 55,571,339 downwards.
AGGAGAACCCAGGGCTGTTGGGGAGAGGAGCAAATGGGCAGAAATAGGTGTCAAAGTGGGGGAAGCAACAGAAGTTACTAGAGGTTACACAGAGCTCTTTAGAGCCTTTTCAATAGCTGCTCAAAGCACGGACAGGACCATCAGTACAGGCATCACCTGGTGCCTGTTAGGAACAGGCTCCACCCCACACCGAGTCAGAATCTGCTCATCAACAAGCCCCCCAGGTGACTTGTGTGCACTTTAAAGGTGAAAGGCAGTGATGTGGAGACCATCTAAGGGAGACATAGGCTCAAGTGTGCTGTACTTTCACCTCAAAAAAAAAAAAAAAGGAGGTGCAGGGGGAGGTGAGGAATGCTGGGGCACGAGGAAGAGTCTGGTCTCTATAGGGACGGCCCAGCTATGCTTCCAGCCCAGCTGCTCCAATTATGTCTGTTTCTTCAGGTTCAGAACAGTCAGTCAAATTTGCATAAGGAAACCAGCGGTAATGGTAATGGGGCTCGTGGGCACAGGTACTCATCTGACACCTAATTAAGCCATCTTGGTAAATCATCTCTAGAATGCCTGTTATTATTTTAGGAAACAACATAAAGAGAATGATAATTAAAAGTAACACCCTGGGTGGGAATTTTGACTTCATTCCAGTGGTTGGCAAGTTAAGTACCTTGGGATTTTTTTTTTAAGGTAACAGTTCTATAAATTTTCGTAGATCACACGACCTCAAAGCTTGCCTCTGCCGCAGTTTTTTCCCTTTCCTCTGCCGATGCTTCAATTTTGCGGCTTTATTCTACTGCTGGTTTTTATGAATTTATTTATTTTTTCCCACTGAGCACTTTTTGGTTTTGACTTGCAGTGGGGGAGGGCGTTACCTCTGGATATTACATGCCATCGGAAGCATAAAATGCTAAACACTGTTGCATGATGTTTTCAGGTGAGAAGACAATTTTACATTTCACAGTTGGGCCCACGTGAGGCATTTTCATGCGGGGAATTTTTCCATCCTAGACTCTCATCAAGATGGTATCTGGGGATTTGCCGCCAGTGTAAAATTCACCCAACTGTCTGCAGCCTCCTAGCCTTCCCGCTAGACCTGGTCTCCTCCTGAGTGCCGCCACGTTCCCCTGGACTTCCAGGTGTGCACGAGGGCCCTCCCATCCTTTGTTACCTTCCCCGGGCCCACTGTCTGTGACCTGAGCCACTTGGTTAGTAACACCCTTACTGACCTGCTTTACACCCTGTCCTCTCCTCCTGCCCCTCCTTCCAGATAAAACCCAACTAGGGATCATCCCACAATCCACCTTCTCTGCTTCTGACTCCAGCTGCTGAGAGAAACACTTGCTGGGGTGGTATTTGTAAAATGCCAGTCTTGCTAGGTCAGTCCCCCTGACTTAAAATCCTTCCAAGTCTTACATGATTTAAAGATAAAATCCTATCTCCTTACTATGGCCCAGAATGCCCATGAAGACTACACTCAGCTACAAGGCTGGGACCAGGATGAGGCAATCTAGGACCCAGGGTGCAAAATTTAAGGAGACACTCGCTCTCAGGTGCTGACCCTGCGCCTGCATGACCCTGAAAGCGAGTGTTGCCTTACATTTTGCACGCTAGGTGCTGCACCTCTCTTGCCTCACCCTAGCCTCCACCCTGCCAAACTGTCTCTGTAGCTTTTGACTTAACAGCCTACCCTCACACCCACATTCCGTGCTTATTAGTACTCTTACTCTCCTTGTTGCTAGATCCTCGCAGACACCAAGAAGCTTCTCGAAGCTCAGGGTGATATCGAGAAGGCCTCTTCCTGCCCTTGCCTCCATGCTCCCTTTGTCCCACGGGCATCACCTCTACCACTGCCCTGACTACATTAGATTCTTCACTCCCTGTGCGCCTCTAAAGGGCACAGGTGGTGTTTCTACGGCCAGTGCCCCAGGGAGCATGTAGCAATCACTAGGTGTTCCACAAATGTTAGCTGAACTGAACGCAAGTCTGCTCTGAGAACTTGCTTGAGTTAGCCTCAGGCCCATGGCAGAAAGCCCACAGTTACCCCCCATCCCTTTCAGAATGGGGTGACCTCTAAGGATTGTTATGTACCAGGTATGAACTAGAGCCAGGCCCCTGTCCAGACCTAGGGTTGGGGAGGGGAGTTGGTAAGACATAAGCTCTTAAAGGGTGGTAGTCAGAGTTCTAGCAAATAACTCCCCTTCTGACAAATTTACTTGCCGTTACTCTGAAATTTTCAAAGGAATTATGCAATGTCTGGCCAAGTGCTAATTTCTGAGCTTTCTTCCTGCCAAATTTTCACCGTGCTGGCTCATGTTTGCCAATCTCGTAGCAGTGATATTTTCTAGGAGGGAACACGAGTAGCTTTGCGAGTATTCTGGAGTCTCATAAAGCTGTTCTTGGGGCCGTTTTATAAGGTGGGATTCGGTAACGCATCCCCTTGGAGGGTATCATTGCTACCAGGAGAGTTCCTTGGAGTTTCTGTATTGAACTTTCTTAGACACTGTCTAGGAGGGACCTGTCATAGAAGAAACAGCTCTAGGGTAAATAACAGTCTATGAGATCCAATATCACCAGTTTTACTCCTTTAGTGTCATTCAAGTATTTTCTTAACTGTAGCCTTATTTCTTTGAGGACAGGACCTGTGCTATGTACGTGGCTGTATGTTCTCCATGCTGCCTGGGTGTACCTATTTTGCTCAGCATTGCTTCCCCAGGGCTGCACAGTACCTGGTGCATAGTAGGCACTTGTTCTCAGCAGGTGATGGAGCATGGGAGAAGAAACTTGGGGGATAGACTTGGACCTGGAGGGTCTAGTCTCCAGAACTGCAGAGCTGAGGGTAACAAACACAACACCATGCTCTGGCTATCCACTTACAGCGAGGCCCCAGCATGTCTGCCTGGTCCCACACTCCACAGACTGGTGACCAGGCCTGGAATCCTGACTGTACAAAGGCTGGTGAGTATTGGAAGACAATTTCATTCATCTGATCAAGCAGAAACAAACTCTGGCCATCCAACCCAGAGTGTTGGCTGCTGTAGCTCCTCTGGGTAGGACCTTGGGGAAGTTGCTCTTCTTCCTGGTGTGCCATCTTCCTCCTCTAGCTAGCCTTCTAGCTCCCTTTAGGGAATTTAATGGTGATGAATTAAAAAAAAATTTATTTTTAAACCACCCTGAAGATTACAAAGAGGGAAATATACCATTGCTAGTCTCAAAAAAGATGACTATCTTGCAAACGATGCAACCGACAAGGGATTAATATCCAAAATTTATAAACAGCTCATGTGGCTCAATATAAAAAATACAAACAACCCAATCAAAACATGGGCAGGGGGCTTCCCTGGTGGCACAGTGGTTGAGAATCTGCCTGCTAACGCAGGGGATACAGGTTCGAGCCCTGGTCTGGGAGGATCCCACATGCCGCGGAGCAACTAGGCCCGTGAGCCACAACTACTGAGCCTGCGTGTCTGGAGCCTGTGCTCCACAACAAGAGAGACTGCGATAGTGAGAGGCCTGTGCACCGCGATGAAGAGTGGCCCCCGCTTGCCACAACTAGAGAAAGCCCTCGCACAGAAACGAAGACCCAACACAGCAAAAATAAATAAAATTTAAAAACATGGGCAGAAGACCTAAATAGACATTTCTCCAAAGAAGACAGGGCTAAGAGGCACATGAACAGATGCTCAACTTTGCTAATTTATTAGAGAAATGCAAATCAAAACTACAAGGAGGTATCACCTCACACTGGTCAGAATGGCCGTCATCAAAAAATCTACAAACAGTAAATGCTGGAGAGGGTATGGAGAAAAGGGAACCCTTCTACACCGTTGGTGGGAATGTAAATTAGTACAGTCGCTATGGAGAACAGTATGGAGGTTCCTTAAGAAATTAAAAACAGAGTTACCATATGATCTAGCAATCCCACTCCTGGGCATATATCCAGAGAAAAACATGGTTCAAAAGGATACATGCACCCCAATGTTCATTGCAGCGCTGTTTACAATAGCCAAGACATGGAAGCAACCTAAATGTCCATTGACAGATGAATGGATAAAGAAGAGGTGGTACATATATAGAATGGAATATTACTCAGCCATTAAAAAGAATGAAATAATGTCATTTGCAGCAACATGGATGGACCTGGAGATTATCATACAAAGTGAAGTAAGTCAGACAGAGAAAGACAAATATCATATGATATCGCTTATATGTGGAATCTAAAAAAAATGATACAAACTAACTTATCTACAAAATAGAAACAGACTCACAGACTTAGAGAAAGAACTTATGGTTACCGGGGGGAAGAGGAAGGGGGAGGGATAGGTTGGGAGTTTGGGATTGACATGTACACACTGATCTATTTAAAATAGATACACAACAAGGACCTACTGTATAGCACAGGGAACTCTGCTCAATACTCTGTAATAACCTAAATGGGAAAAGAATTTGAAAAAGAACAGATACATGTATATGTATAACTGAATCACTCTGCTGTACACCTGAAACTAATACAACAGTTAATCAACTATACTCCAATATAACAATTAAAAAACAAAACAAAACCAAAAAAAGATGACTATCTTTATGTATAATAATACATAATGGGGCAACCATAAGTTATCATTACCTCAAGAGGGAAAACAAGACCAGAAAATCCCTCTGTGGACCAGGATGACATGACCAACTCACACAGAGTTTGACACAGGATTTCAGGGGCTGGGGACTTCCCTGGCAGTCCAGTGGTTAAGAGTTTGCCTTCCAGTGCAGGGGGTGTGGGTTCAATCCCTGGTCGGGAGCTAAGATCCCACATGCCTCCTGGCCAAGAAACCAAAACATAAAACAGAAGCAATATTGTAACAAATTCAATAAAGACTTTAAAAAAATGGTCCACATCAAAAAAGTCTTAAAAAAAAAAAAAGAATTTCAGGGGCTCATGAATTCCTTGAAGTTCTTTCATCATCTTCCTAGACATACAAGTATGGACCCTGGTTAAGAATATCTGGGTTAGCCTTTCTGAAGAGCCAACCAGATGGCGGAAGTGGAGCAGAAGAAGAAGCGGACCTTCCGCAAGTTCACCTACTGCGGCGTGGACCTCGACCAATTGCTGGACATGTCCTATGAGCAGCTGATGCAGCTGTACAGCGCGCGGCAGCGGCGGCGGCTGAACTGCGGCCTCCGGAGGAAGCAGCACTCGCTGCTGAAGCGGCTGCGCAAGGCCAAGAAGGAGGCGCCACCCATGGAGAAGCCCGAGGTGGTGAAGACACACCTGCGTGACATGATCATCCTGCCCGAGATAGTGGGCAGCATGATGGGCGTCTACAATGGCAAGACTTTCAACCAGGTGGAAATCAAGCCTGAGATGATCGGCCACTACCTAGGTGAGTTCTCCATCACCTACATGCCTGTGAAGCACGGCTGGCCCGGCACTGGGGCCACCCACTCCTCCCGCTTCATCCCCCTTAAGTAGCCTGCTGGCCAATAAAGGTAGAGACTTGTCTAAAAAAAAAAAAAAAAGAATATCTGGGTTAGAAGTTCTATGTGGTCTTCGAATCATTGTTAGAAACTAACAGGACTTCAGAGTTCAACTAATGTAACCGTCATCTAATGAGATTTTACAGATTAGGTTATGAGGACCAAAGGGTTTTCAGGGCTGACTTGAGAGCAAAGATGGTGGGTAGCAGAACTGAGACCTGCATCCAGGTTTGCTGAATTCCAGTTATCACACGGTATTGCTTTAATACACTATGTTTAAAACAAATGTAAAGAAGAGAGAAGAGTGGAAAAAGACTGACAAGGGGTGGAGGGGGAAAGGAAGGAGTAGTTTTTCATAGCATGTGCAGACTGGCTGCTACTTGGTTTCACTTTTCTGTTTATCATAGATTAGTTTTCTAGCTTCAAGCCAAAGAGACCAGGCCTGAAGCTCCCTTCTAGCTTCCTACTTTGGATCTGTAACTAGTAAGTCCTGATAGAACACCTGAGGTAGACTTAATGGAGAGGAAGATAAGGGAGCCTGGGCACACCTAAAACAGATTATGTCATTACGAAAACCCCAGAGCAACAAAGAATCCACTGTTTCCAGGAAGCGGGGGAAACATTTCTAAGGAGAAAGTATGAGCCTTGAAGAGAGTAGGGGTATATGCAGCAAGGAAGGGGTGTCAAGTGGTCCCTATGGGTGGGAGGGAGATGCTGAAACAGGGTGAGGTGTGAGTGAGGCACGCTGGGGGATGGGTCTGGGAAGCAGCTGGTGTCTGGCCTGGGAGCCATCTAAAAGTTTTTTTAAACTGGAGAGTATCAAAGTAAGATTTGCATTTTAGTTAGATATCTTTAGTAACCAGATGGAGGATAGAGCTAAAGAGATTTTTTTCCCCTAGTTAGAGAGCTGTTGTCCAGATTCATTTGTTCATTCACTGATCCCAAATTATGAAGCTCGTAATATAAACCTGGCGCTGATCTAGAGAAGAAAAGACAACCTACGCTGGGACAGTGATGATGGAGATGGAGCCATATAATCAATGATACATATTGAAGAGACAGATTCAAGAAATATTAGTTGTTAGAAATCATCAGGAGGACTTCCCTGGTGGCGCAGTAGTTGGGAGTCCACCTGCCAATGCAGGGGACACGGGTTCGAGCCCTGGTCCAGGAGGATCCCACATGCCGCGGAGCAGCTAGGCCCGTGTGCCACAACTACTGAGCCTGCGCTGTAGAGCCTCCGTGCCATAACTACTGAAGCCTGTGCGCCTAGAGCCCGTGCTCCGCAGCAAGAGAGGTCACCGCCATGAGAGGCCCGCGCACCACAACGAAGAGTGGCCCTGCTCGCTGCAACCAGAGAAAGGCAGTGTGCAGCAACAAAGATCCAATGCAGCCAAAAAAAAAAAAAAAAAAAATTATCAGGAGCTAATGACTAACAATATGGGGATGGGTGTGGGGAGGGACTGAAAAGGAAAGAGGAAGCATATTGATGGATGGTTGAAACAAATTCAGAGGATTTTTAGGGCATACTCTGTATGATACCATAATGATGGATACATGTCATTATACATTTGTCCAAACTCATAGAATATACCACACCAAGAGTGAACCCTAGGGACTTCCCTGGTGGTCCAGTGGTTAGGATTCTGCGCTTCCACTGCACGGGGTGTGGGTTGGGTCCCTGGTCGGGGACCTAATATCCTTCAAGCTGTGCAGCACGGCCCCCCCCAAAAAAGAGTGAAGCCTAATGAAAATTATGAACTTTGGGTGATAAAGACATGTCAATGTTGGGTTTTTTGTTTTTAATAAATTTATTTATTTTATTTATTTATTTTTGGCTGCGTTGCGTCTTCGTTGCTGCGCGTGGGCTTTCTCTAGTTGCAGCGAGCGGGGGCTACTGTTCGTTGAGGTGCGCGGGCTTCTCATTGCGGTGGCTTCTCTTGTTGCGGAGCACGGGCTCAGTAGTTGTGACACATGGACTCAGTAGTTGTGGCTCGTGGGCCTAGTTGCCCTGCAGCATGTGGGATCTTCCCGGACCAGGGATCGAACCGATGTCCCCTGCATTGGCAGGCGTATTCTTAACCACTGCGCCACCAGGGAAGCCCCTCAGTGTACGTTTATCAGTTATAACAAATGCACCACCCCCGGTGGTGGGTGTTGATAAGGGGGAGGCCATCATGTGTGGGAATGGGGGTTATGGAAAATCTCTGTACCTTCTGCTCAGTTTTTCTCTGAACCTAAAACTTCTCTAAAAAACATTGTCTTATTACAAAAAATCAGCAGGACCTGACAATGATATTGAGTAGGGTGGGGAGGTGGGATGAAAAGGAAAGAGGAAGCATATTAATGGAGGGTTGAAACTAATATTATATCCACTATTTTAGAATTATATAAAGTCTAAAGGAGTTTTCTGTAAGAAGCTCTGCAAAGGTTAAAACACGTAGATCAAAACAGCCTTCATCTGCACCATCTTTCAACTGTGGAGACTACTTTAGAATTTGTTATTTCTCCAGGTCAGAGACTTAGACCTGCCCTAGGGAAGTAATTATAAAAGCAACTGAATTGTAGGTTGAACCCAGACAGGTTGAAATAAAATACAAATGTCTTGCTGAGCTTCTCTCCGCAGCCTCGTGGTAAGCCTTTCCTACCAGAATTCTAATTTTGTCAAAATGGGGTTGCTTTCATGTAATTTTAGTAGGACCTTTCAAAAATGGAGAGCAGCAAGAACTGCTCTCCACAAGTGAACAGAGATGGGCTGGGGGACAAAGTGGATTGGGTAAATTTTTATAAAAATAAAAGGTATGTCATCTCAAGGAAGAGAATAAGACAGGATTTTACTAATGTTACTTTAAGAGACAAAAGACCCAATCAAATCATTCATTTTTGCTGTCTTAATTACTTATCTGCTACGAGTAAAGAATAGCACAATTAAAAGGAAAAAAAAAAAGCTACATGCTGTAAATGCCTATAAAGACACATGCTTAGTTTTGCACTGTGCTGTACACATCATAAAGTCTGGCTGGGCTGGTGGCCCAGATCGCCTCCAAGCCTCACAGTTCTGTAAGGCGAAAGGATGAAATGTAATATTTACAACCTTGGGAATGAATTAATCCCTGAGAAACAGGGATTTTCTGTTTCTCACCTGCTCACATTCAGCTGGCTTAGTACCTGAGCAGGGTGCCAAGGACCGGTTTCCTCCTGTTGCCACAGGGCAGGACAGTAGACTCAGGCCTCGAAGCTAAATATCTGACATGTCAGCACAGAGACCTGGCACTGGAGTGTTCTCTCTCTGTGGACGTCCACCTGTCCTTCCTGGTAAACGGCTTCCAGGAGTTCCACCTCTGGGAAACTACAGGGAGAGCCCTGACAACAACATAAAAAACATACTCAAGGTGACTTGAAGATGCCCCAATAACAGAGTATGTGCCCATCCTAAGTAGTAGCAAATGCTATAAGGGCTGCACATTTTTTTAAGTTGAGAAAAACAACTGCTCGGAAAAACCAAAGCTACACTAACTGCTGACATGCAAACCCAGTTTTGACAGCTTAGTTGCAACTCTGCCCCTGGTCTACAGGTGAAATGAGCTCTCAGCCTTGCAGAGACCTTCTATTGGTGCAGGAGAGAGGTGCCTGTGAGCAAGGACCATGGCTCACATTTGCTGAGGCATTTCCAGTGGGCTTTGGGAAAAGGATAGCCTTTTACCAGAGCAGAGAAAGGGGAAGAATGAAGAAGCCACAGAGTACAGGCTGTTGTCTTCCAGGCTTTTTTGGCGGACAGGGCTGACGACATTTTATATGCTCCCCCCAAAAGTGTCAAGAGGAAGAAAGGCAGGAGTGAAACAGGTGCCCAAGGCTGCTGGAGGTCTGTGGCCCTGCCTTGGGTAGAGGTCTAAATGCAGCTATAAGTTTAAGACGAAGGGATCTCATCATATTGTGCTTGCTTTGGTTCCCTGAAACTCTATGTCAAGGTATCCCTTTCCTCTCTATGTAATAATGCCCAGTCAGTAAGCCTGTGATAAACAAAATGGAGGACAGGACTTCACCTCTCCCCGCAAACATACATGGGGAAAAGGTCCCTTTTCACTGAGTACCTCGGCCACAGTATTACAACTACTGTAAGATAAGAGGTGCTACTTTCTCATACAATGGGTTTTCCCATCACCTGAAAAATTACTTGCTGAGGGTCTGTAACCAAGATAAAAACACCCCCAAAGTTTAGATCTGCATCAGCATTTCCCTTAAGAACTCAGGTCACAGCTTTCATGAAGGGCAAACAAAAAGGAGTTGAAAAACAAATATAAGTATAAATTAACAGCCACAAAAAATGGAGACATGGCCTCTGTCTTTCTTTTTCTCTTTTTAAATATAATTTGATCAAACTTGTTTGCTGTTTTCTTTGCAGAAAAAAAAAGCAGAAATAAATTGAGAAGAAGGAGAAATGGGAAGGAAAACAGTGAGAGAAGCTGGGAGGCCATCTGTATAAAAGGTGGCAAAAGAATGAGAACTGACAACTGTCCAAAGCTTTATTTATTTATTTAGTTTCTGGCTCCCTGTTTCTTGGCTATATGGTGATCTTGGCTATCTATATAGTCAAGAAATTCATTTGGGCTTCCCTGGTGGTGCAGTGGTTAAGAATCCGCCTGCCAATACAAGGGACATGGGTTCGAGCCCTAGTCCAGGAAGATCCCACATGCGGTGGAGCAAATAAGCCCGTGCGCCACCACTACTGAGCCTGCATGCTGCAACTACTGAAGCCCATGCGCCTAGAGCCTGTGCTCTGCAGCAAGAGAAGCCACCACAATGAGCAGCCTGCACACCGCAACGAAGAGTAGCTCCTACTCACCGCAACTAGAGAAAGCCCCCGTGCAGCAACGAAGACCCAACACAACCAAAAAAAAAAAAAAAAAAAAAAAAAGAAATTCATTTAATTTTCTTTTTTTTCTCTCTTTTCTTCCTTTCCTCCTCCCCCATCTAACCAGGTCTAGTTAAGAGCTTGAGTTTTAATACCAGACTACCTAGGTTTGAATTCCAGCTTTCCACTACTCTTTAACTGAGTTCGGTCCTCAGTAAGTTACTAAAACTCCTTGTGCTACAGTTTCCACATCCGTTAAGTAAGAAAAATGATCAGAACCTACCTTATAGGGTTGTGGTGTGGATTATTTATAAAGTATCTCTGAAATACCAGCTATTATTATCATAAACCCTCACCTCATCTCACAGATAAACAGTATCTTCCTTTTTCTCAATTCAACACAACCTCAGTCTCTAGATACTGCATATCAATTCCCAGAACCCTTAACAAGTGTGGCCGGTCTAACAGGTTTCTTGCAGCACGTCTCACGGAAGTGCGCTTGGGGTTCAGTCCAGTCCAGTTCTGGCTGAATATCTGGTACACCTGTGAGTCTGCCCTGTGTGGATTGGCCTTGAACTCCAGGCCAGCCTAGGGTCATCCAGGGCCACCCCAGGGATTGCAGCCATATCAGAGCCTGGTGCAGATACGACCTGGCCCCAGCCAACTGCTTATTGGCCCATCCATTTTCTGCCACCAAAAGCATGCCCTGAATGCTTCAGAAGCCCAGCACTTCCCTGGGGACTGTCCTGCTGTTTCCTGCACTGTCCATTCTTGTTCATCTCCGTCGAAAACACATTTCTCCTCCTCACTGCCTGGCAAAACGCTACTTGCCCTTCCAAGTTTTATTTCATTCTCATCTCCTCTACCTGGGAGCCCCCAGGCAGTGCTTTCCTTCTGTACCAAGTCTCTTAGTTACATCTACTTTGACATGATTTTCCAGGTCAGTGGATAATATTCTGGCAGATTTCTCCACTAGACTGTCAACTCCTGGCAAGCCCAGCTACACTGGGGAGGCACTTCTGAATGATCAAATGACTTTGGACTCGTCTCAGTTAAGCCACTTGCTCGTGGGCTTTTGGTCAATATTAAGAGTCAGATGAAATCTGAGCTCCTAGAGATTTCCTCTCTGCTGAAAGTGGGCCAGACATGTGAATTCTTACATCACTGAAGGGTACAGTAGAAGTTACTGCCCTTTTTGAGGAAGTTACAAAGGAATAATATAATTATTTGTTTCTTAAGCATTTCTGAGAAAGGAGGAAGAAAAAAAACCCTATAATTTCAGTTTGTGTCATTGGGCAAACAGATATAATCTATGAGGGACCAGCTAATGTATGGATATGTAAAAGATAATTACAAATTTTTCATGAGCTCTGAAGTTGTTGCAACTTATTTACTTCTGTAATAGAGTTCTTATGAATTTGAAGGGTGCTGGAGATAGCTGTAAAATGTTATACTAAGAGCCTTGTAGAATCACAGAATGTAAGAGTTACAAATGACCTTGCAGACCAATTATTGGTTCTTAATCATGAGTGCATAATAAAATTTTCACTGGTCCACAGAAAACTGAGACAGATTTGGATAATCAGCTGTCACATTTCTTTAAAAAGTAAGAAAAACTGGGCTTCCCTGGTGGCGCAGTGGTTAAGAATCCGCCTGCCAATGAGGGAGACACGGGTTCGAGCCCTGGTCCAGGAAGATCCCACATGCCGCGGAGCAACTAAGCCCATGTGCCACAACTACTGAGCCTCCACTCTAGAGCCCGCGAGCCACAACTACTGAGCCCATGTGCCATAACTACTGAAGCCTACGCGCCTAGAGCCCAGTGCTCCGCAACAAGACAAGCCACCGCAATGAGAAGTCCGCGCACCACAACGAAGAGTAGCCCCCGCTCGCTGCAACTAGAGAAAGCCCGTGCGCAGCAACAAAGACCCAACACAGCCAAAAATAAAAATAAATTAAAAAAAAAAAAGTAAGAAAAATTCAATTTAAAGGGTCATTTTCTATTCTGAGATTAAATTTTCCCCACTTTTGTGGTGTTAATATATTCTTTCTTTTATGAAAAATGGTGATTATGAATGGTAGTTTCAGCTTTTTTTTTAATGTAGCCTATTTATCTCTGTTCCTTATTATTATCCCAATTGGTTAAATTTTTTAATTGAAATATAATATGCATATATTCCCAATTAATTTTAATAGCCCTGTATTTGTAATAGCTTTCTAGCTTGGCAAAATGAAAAGTTGGGCAACCCCAGATAAGTTTCCGAAACTGTTTTTTAAATAAAATTTATGGGTCTGATTTATGAAACTTTATGAACCCTGATTGAGTTCAACCTCCTATTTGCAGAAAAGGAAATAAGAGTCTATAGAGGTTAAATGTTAAAGCATTATACATGCACCCAAGGTCCCCTAGCTAGTCAATAGCAAAGCCAAGACTAGAACCTGGGCTCTTGCCTCCCTGAAAGTCCAGAGGTCTCACAGCCGACTCAACTTCACAGGTGTTCAATATTAGTACAGAGTGTAGAATTTGATCCTAAAGCCACTTACAGTGCAGAACTGAGATGAACATGAGTTTTATGCAGTCAATTAGATTGCATGTTAAGCTGTACTTTGCTTTGCCACAATTATCTCTTACAATCATGACAAATAATCTTTACCTGGTATGAGTTATGAATTTTTGTGATTTTCATCTGATCAAAACTCAGCAGGATAGCATAAAATTTTATAAATATACAGAAATAAATATGCCCTTATTTCATCACCTCCATTTATAAGCTACTTAGTTCATTTTCTTCCTTATCAGTCACAAAACAGGAGTTGCCACCATTTTTCCCTTGCAGTTCACATCACATAGTTCTAATGCAATAATTCTGCATCTAGGACAAGATGGGCCAGCTTATTCAAATCCATCTATTGAGCCATGTCAATATCAGAAGATAACACATTACCAAGACAAACATAAAAGCCCTAGAGCCAGAAAAACATTCAACACTGTGATGCCAAAAATTTTTAATCCATGTATCCTGATTCCTCATTATTATTCTAATTAGTTTTGTAGTCACCTTGTTTATGGGAGTTTCTAATTCCTGCTGTTTAGTCACCTTGTTTATGGGAGTTTCTAATTCCTGCTGTTAACTGAAGTTGCTGTTCAGTATGCAGGCTCACATTCTTTTTCCCCTTAAGAATTTTGAACTAGCAGCCATAAACACAGCCCTATTGTTTTAAAGATGCCGAAATAAAGATGCCCAAACAAAAGCCCTTACCTAAAGTAAGGCAGGTGCCCAGTAAACTTTAGTATCTTACTTGGATCCTTGGGTCTTTCTTTTTTCCAATTTTGAAAATTTGAAATAATTTTAGACTTACAAAAATGTTGCAAAAATAATACATCTATGTGTACCCTTCACCCACCTTTCTCTGCCCTTTTTCTGCCTCATGATCCAGTCTAGGATCCCATGTTGTGTTTAATTATTGTATCTCCTTAGTCTCCTCTGTGACTGCTCCTCAGTCTTTTTTCATCCTTCACGATCTTGCTATCTTTGAAGAGTACTGGTCAATTATTTTGTAGACGATCCCTCAATTGGGTTCATGTCATGTCTTCTCCTGAATGGACTGAGGTTCTGCATTTTTGACAGAAAACCACACAAGTGTTGTGCTTTTTTCAGTGCATCATATGAGGGGGATGTAATGTCAATAGTCTTCTTACTTGTGATGTAAACCAAGTAACTAACAAAGATGGTGCCCTTGGCTTCTAATTGCTCATATTCTGTTATCTAAGCTCTTTATTGGAGCAGAGGTGACAACTAAGGTACTAGTACCCTTACACAGGGTGGGAACAGAAGGGACAGGTATTCCTGACCTTTCACACGTAGCTACCATAGCAACCATAGGGCTGGCACCCTAAACAGAAGCCTGAGAGAGCAGACCACAGGACATAAGCCATCTGATAAAGGAGCTATGAGGTAACACATCCGAGAAGTCAAGTCACTGTCAGACACAGGTAAGAGACCTAGATCAGGCAAGGGCAGCACGAAGGTTGCCCTTCCTCCAGAAGGGGAACTGATACAGAAAGTGTGTCTTTCTAGATTTCTGTTCTTCCTTCCCTTCATCCTCTACTTTTGTTTACTTTAGTTTTCTTTGACGATGCCTTCTACATTCAGCTGATCTCTGATTTTAACAAAATCCCAATAAGAATATGTATCTACTGCTTTGGGGATAATTATTACAAGTTAATTTCTATAAACTGCCACAAATAACAGCACCCCTGCCGTTCATCTTGTTGTCATCTATCTGTCCCTTGGAGCCAGATGGGGGTACACGTACCATCTAGTACAAAACTATACCCCTCAATCCTGGAGATACACATGAACCAAGGTTCTTTCTTTCCTTTTTTAAATTGAGATATAATTCACATACCCTTTTAAAGTGCACAATTCATCAATGTTTAGTATATTTACAAGGTTGTGCAACCATCACCACTGTCTAATTCCAGAATCTTTCACCCCAAAAAGAAATCTAGTACCCATTGTCACTCCCCATTCTCCTCTGTCCCCAGCACCTGGCAACTCACTAATCTACTCTCCTTCTCTATGGATTTGCCTATTGAACCAAGGTACTTTTGATCCCAAATAATAATAACCAAAATGATCTCAATCCAGTAAACCTAGGGGAGACACACACACACACACACACATACACATGAAATTTGACTCTGCCAACACCTCGCCTTCCCTTTTGGTACGCAGAACTCCTCCCCCATCCCCCTGTGTCTCGGAGGTGATGTATCTATATTTGTCCTCCTCAGGGTACAACCCATCCAACCCTTTCCTTTTCTGTCAAAAACCATGCCATGTTCTATCAGCGTCCTGCATTTGTGAGGTAATGCTTAGGTAAATTTATCTCTGCTAAGATGCTAAGGAGTAACAGATTTACATTTTAATGGAGAACTTCTGGAGTCTATGGCTCAGCTAGGATGACCATCTGACCCAGTTTTTTGGGATTATCTCAGTTTATGCCTGTTGACCTGGCAAAATTATTAATAGCATCCCCTTTCTCCCCTTCCTCAAGAGTGTCCTGGTTTGGGTGTTTAAGTATATGGTCACCCAACCATAACCAAAATAAATGACTAATCATGGTAATTATGGGCATTGTGTCAGGCCAACAAGGGAAATATATTTAGGGAAATGAAGTTTTAATGTTTCTCACATTGCACCCCAGCTCTGCATTCCCATAAAAGGTTTAAATTCACCAACCTGTAGGAATCAGGGTTTCATCCACAGGCAAAAAAGCATCAGCTTCTATAGTGACTTCATGGTCATATATATTCGGGGAACCCTGGGAGAGAAAAAGTAGAGAAAGAAAAGAAGGTTAAGTGCTCAGCCTTATTTTATATATTTGCTTTATAACTTCTCTTGCAGAAATGTTTTCAAGTATTGACGAAAACTTTAGAAATCCCATTTGACCTATGATGATGATTAATTCGTTCATTTAAGTTAGGTAGATAGGGGCTCAAAAATAGCAGCCGATACATTTGGAAGAAACTTTCGAGTGTGACCCCAGCATGCACGTTCTTTTCTGAATGGAATTATGAAAGTGAAAAGTCAGAGAAACAACAGTGGTTTGAAAGCCTTTTGGATTTTGACTTATTAGCAGAGGGTTTTCTTCTACTGTCCTCACATGCCAGGCAAACAAAAGAGCAAGGGTCAGTGACCTGTAACACACAGGTGCTGGACAGCCAAGGCATCACCTCTCGGCTCACTAGGCCTGGGCCACGTCACCCCTTCTCTGGCCTAGTTCCCACTCAGAGGACGCACTCCCTTCTCCATGGCAGAAGCCTGGAAGTCAGAACTGGGGTCCCATCTCCCCCGTAAAGATGCAGCCTGACCTCCTGGCGGAGTCAAAGGCTGGTCCCTGAAGCACTGGTCAGTGGTCAGAAAGTCCCAGGGTCTAGTTCTGGACTTATTTCCTTCAGTATAAAATCGGGCTGATTTTATATCAGGGTTCTTGGGGAACAGTTCAGTAAGGATGCGTTGTGTTGCTTACAAACTGGAAAATACACACATATGTTTCTAATAAAAAGGATTACTTTTTTTTTTTTTGCGGTACGCGGGCCTCTCACTGTTGTGGCCTCTCCCGTTGCGGAGCACAGGCTCTGGACGCGCAGGCTCAGCAGCCATGGCTCACGGGCCCAGCCGCTCCGCGGCATGTGGGATCTTCCCGGATCGGGGCACGAACCCATGTCCCCTGCATCGGCAGGCAGACTCTCAACCACTGTGCCACCAGGGAAGCCCAGGATTATATTTTATTTATTTATTTATTTATTTATTTATTTTTCTTTTTGCGGTATGCGGGCCTCTCACTGTTGTGGCCTCTCCCGTTGCGGAGCACAGGCTCCGGATGCGCAGGCCCAGCGGCCATGGCTCACGGGCCCAGCCGCTCCGCGGCATATGGGATCCTCCCAGACCGGGGCACGAACCCGTATCCCCTGCATCGGCAGGCGGACTCTCAACCACTGCGCCACCAGGGAGGCCCAGGATTATATTTTAATAGCAGTATTTTAAAGCTTCACAGCAAAAGATGTGGAAAGGAAACCAAGTGAGGGCTTTTGCTGAGTGAATGCTCAAAAATAAACGAAACCAGTAGTTTTCAGCTAGGGGTGATATTGCCCCATAGGTGTCTCGAGACATTTTTGATTGTCACGGCTGGGGGTGGTAATGCTACTGGGGAAGCAGTCGTGTGAAGAGGCCAGGGATTCTGCCAAACAGCCTACCATGCTCAGGACAGCCTCCGCACCCCGGCAACAAGGAGTCATCTGGCCCCAAATGTCAACAGTGCCGAGGCTGAGAAACCCTGAGCTCAGATAAATTGAAGCCTCCGAGGGGTTCCTGAGAAGTGAGCAGAGAGAGGCAGTGCTCTGGGTTAACTGAAAACATATTCTACTGTCAGAAGGCCTCAGCCACACAATCAAATGGAGTCGTCCAGAGGACAAAGGCCAAGATTTCAGAGGCTGTGAGAGTCGATGTCTAAACATGACAGAAATTGGTTTATGTACACTACCAGGAGGCTCTGTTTCTAACAAACTATGATTCTCTTGTACTGTCCCAGCGGTCAAGGGTAGGAGTGGGTGGGAGACAAGGCTGGGGCAGAGGCTTCTGCCCACACTCTCTGAGCCACTTGTTTGGTCCCTGATCTGACCTGGGAAGGCAGGTCCAAAATGGGAGTGGCCTGCACCCCTGCCTAGAGCTGTTCCAGCCTAGAGGGGTCTCTCTCCCGTGTGGCTTTCCCTACTGTCACCTCAGGCCTCAGGCTACTGCCAGTACCAAAGAGGCCCCTGGGACTGAGGGCAGCAGCTGTGAGGGAATGAGAATTTGGGACTCTTCCTTTGGCTCTAATTGTTCAATGCTCAGTTCAAGGTTGAGTAGTATTCCATTGTATAAATATATCACAACTTATCTGTTCTCCTATTGATAGGCTTTTGGGTTGTTTTGAGTTTTTTTTATTATTATGAATAGAGCTTCTTAGGAATTTCCTTGTTCTGTTTGTTTTTTAGCACTAGGGCAGGAAGAAAATGATTCAGTGTGAAAATCACACACCATTAAATTGAGTCCAAGATGTTGGGGAGAAGCCTGGGAGGAGAAGGAAAGGATCACTGACTAGGCACCCACTCTCTGAATTGTTGGGTCATTAAACAGCAGTAACATTCCTTCAGTAAAGGAAGCATGCTTTTCATTTTATGACTCTTCTGACCTGGAATAATGCAATGTCTGCTCTGGTGGAATATTACTGTTGGATTCTTTTCCTTTTCAGGCTGATGAAAACTTGGCAAGGAATGCTGATTCACAAACAGAACTGAGGCCCATCTCTGAGTTCAGTGTTTGCTTTGGTTAACTTTGGCTGCTACTATTTGTAACATTAACCATTTATAGAGCTCACTGCGGCTTGGATGGGGCTTTAAAGACCTTTTTGTGCATTGCCACTACCACTTCCTTACTTCAGCTCTTATTACCTCTAGCAGGATATAACAGACACTCTTGGTTACTACCCAAAAGCTATCTCAACTCCATTATCAGCACCCTCCCTTTCCCCTGGCAGAACACTGACTTGTTGATTTATCCTATGTGAGGATATACTCAGGGAAAGGACCCCCACCCAGGCCCCAGAGGGCAAACTTTGATTTGTCTAAGCCAACCATGGTGGTCTAATTCCCTTGCTGGTGACTGGGTTAAGCAGAGCATAAGACACACTTCTGGCCAACAAAAAGTGAGGAAAGTCTACTGAGGAGCTTCTAGAAAAAGTTTTGCTTGTTCTTAAAAATGGAACATTAGAGATATGAAAAAAAGAATAGTTCCTTTTTTTATCTCTGGATGTGACTATACGAAGAGGTGATTCATGGAGCTGTGGCAACCATCTTGTGACCATGAAGGGATAAGCTTGAAGACAAAAACAATAGCACTGAAGAAGCAGAATGGAACGATGGAAGAATTTGGGTCCTTGATGACATACCTACACAGTCATACCAAAACCAGAACTATTGCTTTTCATCTCAAATTGCCCCAGGCCTGCTTTCATAGCTCTTTAGATAAAGTTTCAGTTAAAAAAAAAAAGTTCTCCTAGTTTTGTGTTTGTTAGATAAGAAAGGAACAGCCAAAAAAAAAAAAAAATCAACCAACCTGCAACCTACATACCTTTTCCATTCTTTGAAAAACACACTGCTCTCCTCCCCCTAGGCCTCCAACACTCAAACTTAGAAGTGATGAGTCAAAGTCTGACCCCCAAGTAGGACAAAAATACTGCTTATTAAATTTAAAAAACAAACAAAAAGAAAATATCAAGTTTCGAGCTATTTACCTGGGGAGGGTTTAAGACACACAATAATGCTTTTCCGGGTAGGGCAAGAGATGTTCTGAAAATGCAGAGAGACCCCTTGACCCCAGGCCGGGTAACTGCCTACCAACCCTTACCTGATGCTCCAAAAGGCTGGTGGCCCTCACCCACCCCATCCCTAAAGCTAGAGGCTGTGGATGTGAGCTGTACTTACTAAGACAGCACACAGAAGGGAGTTGACCCTGACCACCCTTCTGTGTGTGGTCTGTGATCTGGGAAACTATTCAGCCTCTGGAGAAAAATTTAGAAAATTTTAGGAGTCACTCCAAGTCCTTGTAGGATTGGAAGGGTAGAAAATTCTGGTCAGGAGGGTCCTCCTCTCACGTAAGCAGAAAGAGCCTTAGTGAACCTTACGTTCCCATTTTGCGTCTTTCATTGGAACACACTGGCAGAGTAATACTTCACACCTAATTTCTTTTTCTATTTCTGAATCTATTCCTTTAGATCACCCCCTTAGTTACAAAAATGTGGAAAATAGTGAAAAATCACCATGATCTACTACCCACATAAAACCATTAATATTTTGTTCTATTTCTGTCAAGTTTCTTTCTGAACTTATTTTAAAAAGTGAGGTCTTTATGCTCATGATTGCAGTGTCCCTTACGGCTTGTGCATGTTTATTTTTTGGTTTGTCTTTAAGATCTCAAGAAGGATGGTGGAAGTTCCTGAAGATAAGGAACAAGCAAGTGAAGAACCGTCTTTCTTATTTTCAAATTATGTAAGAACCAATTAACTCATGCTATTTGAAAAGATTCTAGAAAAAAAATCAGCATATCATCAACAAACTCCTAAAAAGTGTAAAAATGCAAGATATTACTAGCTGGCTGTGAACATCATCTTGTGGTAGGAAATCATGCCAAAGCGATTCAAGTCTAGTATACAATGATGAGCTTCTTAGATGAAGAGAAAGTCACAGATAGAATCTACAGATTTTAGCTAAGCCTTTTATTCTGTCTCATGTAATAGCCTCCTCAGCAAGCTAAAATATTATCATTAGGAGGGAATGAGGTAGTTTAGAGGGAATTACCTAAGGGGGGCTGTCAGTGTCTCCACACCACTCCTAGGGTGGGCCGTACAGCAGGAGCACACAGACATTGGCAGCATTTATCTAAAGGGGCTGGGCTAAGCACATCTTCAAGGATCCAGTGATGGAAAATGCCTTAATTGGAAGTAATTTTGGTGGGGGGGGGCGGGGTGGTAGGAGTGAAACTGGGGAAGCAAACGTAAGCACTTGTTATAATTAGATGACAGGGAGTTCTTTAAATAGCTTGTTACCTGTCTGAGCGTGTGGGACAGCACAATGTACTCATTTCCCTATAACTTCCATTTGTGGACCACCTACTATGAGTCAGATGCTTTGCTGGGCACTTTTCCTCATCCCAGGGGTGACCCCATCGCCACGGTAATTCCATACTGGGTTAGTCTCTCCAGTCACTCCCCCAGGTCATTCCACAAAGCACAATGCTGGAGAGAAGAGGCAAGTGACACTTCACACTACAGCAGGTGATCAAAGGCAAGTTCACCTACCTGGCCTGCCAGGTTGAAGTAAGAATGGTTGGTCAGATTGACCGGAGTGGTCTGACTGGCCTGTGCTCGGTAGTGGATCACGAGCTCCCCGCCATCCAGTGTGTATGTCACCCAGACTTTTAACTCTCCAGGGTAGCCTTCCTCACCATCTGGACTGACCCGTGAGAACTCGACTCCATTTGACAGCACCTGAGGGGTCCAGAGGACCTGGAAGAAAGTGTTTTGAAGCCGTTTAGTCACTCCAATCCCAAGCTAAATGCCACATTTCAATATTTAAAGACAGCTTGGAATCTAAAAAATAAAACAGACTAGTGAATATAACAAAACAGAAACAGACTCACAGATACAGAGAAAAAAGTAGTGGTTACCAATGGGGTTACCATAGGGGTAAGGGATTAAAGGTACAAACTACTACTATGTATAAAATAAATAAGCTACAAGGATATATTGTACAGCATGGGGAATATAACCAATATTTTATAATAAATTTGAATGGAATATAATCTTTAAAAATTGTGAATCACTATGTTGTACACCTGAAATGTATATGTAATCTTATATGACTTATTGAGTGCCCATTATGAGCCTAGGCTCTTTGCTAGAAACTTCGCAGACACTATCTCAGGGCTGACGTAAAGTAGGTGCCATTATCCTCATTTAAAGATGAGAGAATGGAGGCTCAGAAAGGATAAACTGCTTGCCCCAGGCCACACTGCTAATAAGACAGTGGATTTGAATCAAGTAGTCTAATCCTGAGCCTGCTTCCTTATTCTACACCATCAGAGGACAAGGTAGCCAGAGACCCCCCAGTCCCTTTGGGGAGCTCTGGGGTCACTAGGAAAGGGGCCCTTTGCAGACATGAGACCTCCATTTGTTGGGTGCTCACCAGCCAGCAACTGACCTGGTGCTTTACATAAACCATTTTATAAGGTAAGGATTTAGTTGAACCAACCGAAATTACCATCTTTATAGGTCAAAACAGTTGAGCACTGGCAATTTCACATGGCTCCAACTAATATTATTACCCCCATTTTATAGATGAGCAAATTGAGTTCAGGGGAGTTAACTCGCCCACTTCCACCTCCCACATTCCAGGGGATGGAGTAGAACCCTGTCATAATTCATGCAATTGTTTAAAGGGGAGAAATATCTTGTTTAAAGTCATACATGTAATTAGTGACAGAGCTAGGATTCAAACTTAGCTTGACAGTCTACACTATTCCACATCTTACTTTCAGTCAATGTTTTGTTCCAATCTTCGTTTCCAACAGCAGAGTTGAGGCCAAACACTGTCATTGCAAATAGAGTTGGAAGATAATAACTTCTGAGGGTCACAGGAATGGCCCATGAGCCCAGGCTCTGCCACCCACTCCTGGCATGGCCTGGATCTCTCTCACTGACACTGCATTTACCAGGAAGAAGAGCCCAATGGGAACGGAGGTCTCTGCCTTCACGTACAGTGAAAGCAGCTGGTATTTGAAACAAATTCGCTGACCTTAGTAAAAAATTAATTTTACATCCTAATTATCTCCCGGAAATGTTGCCTGGTATATGTGTGATTAAAAAAAGAAAAAGGAATCCCCCAAACAGAAAATTTTAGGAATAAAATATTTGAAATAAAATCGTCTTAACTTGCTACCTATTTTTTTTCCTTTAGTGAAAGGACACAATGGAAAGATTTTTGTGTAAAGCCATGTTATCAGATAAAGTGGAAAGTATAATTCCTATTCACGGGAGGATTTCCCTGACCCTGTGGTTTCCAAATTTCCTGAAAATTTCCGCATTTGCATCTCTAGGCCTACTTACACCATTTCTAATCCTGTCAGGTTATTCAAATTTCATCTTTAAAAAAATGTGTTGGTATAAGTAGAAAAACACATACCTGCAAACCAACAATTATTCAGTAATTGTTGAAACCAAATGCAGCTTAAAACAAAGTCCATGTGATACTGCTCATGTTGCTACATGAAAACCTAGTGGCCTAAAACTTTCAATGGCTCCAAGATTACATTCCAAGTCTTTCCCCACCCCTCTGTGGGCTGTTGCACAGCCACTCTCCATATCCACTTATTAAATGACATACTATCTTTTCTTCAAGAACAGTTCAAATCCAACCTCCCTAGTTGCCATTAATTTGTCCATACCCAGTTCCTGTAGCACACCACTGGCATCTGTATTATGGAGCTTGTTGCCTGCAACAGTTATGTAAGAGTCCCTCACTATACTGGAGTCTCAGGAATCCCCATCTCCCTGGTTCACAGAAGGGGCTCAGTTGACACACTGCATAGAAGGACATGAATACTATCCTTCTGCGTTTGTTCATACAGGGCATGCCCCATTACACAACATCACAGAAAATTCCATGTGGAACAGAGTGAGCAGGAACAAGCTAGAACAAGGTGCTGAGGCTCCCCTGAAGATCCCTGGCCAAACAGAGCTGGGCCTAACTTCCTCTGGTTGGGGTTTGCCCATGCACCTGGCATATTCCAGAGACCCTCTGCCCTAATATTGCCAGGACAGAGGATACCCTCTGCCTTCATGACTCCCTGGCGTGAGGAGTTCCATCATGGAGGAAAGGGGAAGTGATGGGGCAGTCCGGCTCTAAACCACAGACAGGAAGCTGGTAGGACAGGGGAAACAGAGAGTGACCAACTTCCTTCAACAGCATGGGTGGCACTAAGAGGTAGAAAAGAAAAAACTGTGATTCTTAACTGCCATACATGTTCCTGTCTCCTCTGGCTTTTTTCTAGGAAGTAACCTGGGTGGTATAATTTAAAGGAAAGCTAACTACCAAAATTACCTCTCTGAAATTAGACTAGTAACAGAATCACTGGGGTTCACCTGCAGGCTCCCACGCAGCTAGGAAACAGGAGGGCAGGCATTCCTACCTCAGGGAGAAGCTGTTTGACCAACTTGTTTTCCTAACCTGGTTTTCCAGGGATTCACTTGGGGAATGGGAGTTTTAACGTGGAAAGGGGGAACAGGGGAGAATCGAGGTCATTTTGAGGCATGAGGCACTTCATTGGAAGGGCAGCCTGGATGTGGCACCACAGTGCATAGGGAGGGGGCTCACAGACAGATACATGGGGTGTGTTGGGTTGGGGGCACCCACAGCAGCCGTGGCGGACACCAGCAGTTGTAGTATAGGAATGAGGGCTTTGGGTCAGGCAGCCCAACTTAGGAGCTGTGTGGCCTTTCAGGGCCTCAGATTTCTCATTTGGTGACAGTACAGGGTTCTAGTGAGGGTGGGAGATGATATATGCAAATGCCATGTGCAAGAAGTGGTGGGTATTATTTTTAATCCACTTTTCTGTTGTGCCTAAGGTCAACCAACTCTGATGCCAAAACTGTGAGAAAGGTGCTCCCTGTCTTTCCTAAGGGCTGTCATCCTTTCACTCAGGGCTCTCCTGCCTATTAGAGTCAGATGAGCTAGTGAAGAGTGGCTCCTGGAACACAGCCGGCACATCTGCTCCCCCAAACCATGGGAGCGGCCTCTTTCCTGTATCACCTTACCATGACATGCATTTGCTCTAGGGCCTAGGATTGTGCCTGGCAAATAGAAGGTATGCTTGAAGGTACTCAGTGAAGTGTGCCAGGTGAGGACTCTCTCCGATGCCCCCAACTCACCTTATCAAACCCTCTGACTCCTCCATGCAGGCTGTTGGGCCCATTGTTAATGGCCAGCTGATACTCCTTCCCGTCCAACGTGAATGTTCCTTTGGCAATTCGGTTGGCCACCCTGCCAACCACTGCTCCAAAGTAGGGCTGCTTTTGGAGGTACCCTGCAAGGGTATGGGATGACGGAGTTTTTTATAACTTTAAACCAAAGACAAGGCTCACACCGCTGCCCACCACTTCCTTCTGAGGGCAGCTGCAACTTGGGCATATCCGCGTCCACAGGGAAGCAAGGAAAGATGGTGTTCTTTACACATGACCTTTTCCCTTTCCAAAAGCAATTCATGTTCTTTCCAAACATTTTAAAAGAGCTTTCTAAAGCACAAAGAAGAAACTTAAATCATCCTGATCTCAACACTAGAGAGAACTGTTAGTATTCTTATGTATATCTATGTATGTATACCTTTCCATCTTTTAGTATATGTGTGCATATGCTTTTCTTCTTATAAAACTGAGGTCTTCATATACATGCTGCTTTGTAATTTGCTTCTAGGCCAATTTTCTTAACTAAAAATTATATTTTTGTGTAGTCTTGAAAAGAAACTATCTTATGCTTCTTTTTCTTTTTTAAAAATCAAACAATTAGGGGCTTCCCTGGTGGTGCAGTGGTTGAGAGTCCGCCTGCCAATGCAGGGGACACGGGTTCGTGCCCCGGTCCGGGAAGATCCCACATGCCACAGAGCGGCTGGGCCCGTGAGCCATAGCTGCTGAGCCGGCGCGTCCGGAGCCTGTGCTCCGCAACGGGAGAGGCCACAGCAGTGAGAGGCCCGCGTACCGCAAAAAAAAAAAAAAAAAAAAAAAATCATACAATTAATACATGAAAATTTCCTTTAATGAGCATTAAATACCCAAGTATATAGAGTAGCCTTGCTGGAAGAAACACAGGACACCTGTTAAATCTGAATTTAGATAAACAGTGAATAACTTTTTAGTGTAAGTATTTCCATATTATTAGAATACATGGGACACTCACATAAAATATATTTATTGTTTATCTGAAACTCAAATTTAGGTGGGTGTCCTACATTTTTATTTGTTAAGTCTGGCAAGCTTAATAAAGAGTAAAACATGAAAACCATCTTTCACTTCTCAAGTCCTCTCCTTCCCACTGATAATCACTGCTAACAGTCTGGGATATACACTTCCAATTGCTTGTTTTTGTTTTTTAAATTAACTACATATAAGCACAAACAAATACACGAACACACACATATTCTACATAAAGAGACAAACTACACATATTGTTTTGCAACTTTTCATTTATCAAATGTCTTAAGATCATTCCATGTGACTCCATATCCATCTACCACATCCCTTTTGATGGCTATATGGCATGCGGATGAGCATAAACTGTTGTTGGGCTTTTCTGGGCAGGGGGGCAGGGCGGGGACATAAGTAAGTAAGTACAGTGTCCTTGTACTTACAACGGTATGCGTGGGCATATTACAGTAACTTCCTTCTCTTTAAGCTCCTCTATGCTATAATCTTTTAGCTTAGATCATCATGGCAGAGATTAAGGTTTGGAGGTAGTTCATTTTTTTGTATTATTGCTAAGATTACTTTCTGCTCTATTTTTCACTCAGTTGCCCTTGGAACTCCAACCTCCCTTCATGTGGTACTCTGTATCCATCACACCTACTGTGGGTCAGAAGAGTATGTGATTCAAGTGCATGAACTCTTTTTACCATGGCTGGAGGGGCTCTCAGGATATGGGCCCTGAACCTACTGGGCCAGTTATAGGTCACATGTTCCCATGACTCAACTGGTTGGGCATAAGTGAAACATTAATCACTCTCTTCCAGGTCTTCCCTGGTTCACTTCCTTGCCAATCTGCAGGTCCTCAGGGTCCTGCCCATAGACTCTCACAAGAGCTAACAGTTACTGACTGCTTCCTAAGTCTCAGCCGCTTTCTAAGTGCTCTCCATTTAAATCATTTCATCCTCAGAATACTGCTCTAAGGTAGGCAGCATTATTACTCTCATTTTACAGGCATGGAAATTGACGACAGAAGGTTAAGTAACTTGGCCCAAAACACACAGCTAGTTAGTGGCAGAATCAGGGTTTGAACCCAGGCAGTCTGGCTCCTGAGTACGTTCTTAAGCATCACATTATTTGGAGAGCACAAGGCGTTAACTGACCTTACCACCATCTCTCAGCACAGGCAAGGCTGAGTCTCCACCAGCTTCCACCTCTCTCCCCACCTTCTTCTCTGAAGCTGTAGCTTTAAAACCCCTTACATTGAGTAACAAAAAGGAGTCTTTAGGACTTCCCTGGTGGTCCAGTGGCTAGGACTCCATGCTTTTCCCGCTGAGGGCGCGTGTTCCATCCCTGGTCAGGGAACTAAGATCCCACAAGCCGCGCAGCATGGCCAAAATAATAATAATAATAATAATAAGTCTCAATGTTGTTTTCATTTGCATTTCCCTGATGACATATAATTTCATTTGCTAATCGGGAGCTCAAAAATGTGAAGAAAAGCAGAATTTTTGTTCAAAAATTGTTTGGCTAGGGCTTCCCTGGTGGCGCAGTGGTTGGGAATCTGCCTGCTAATGCAGGGGACACGGGTTCGAGCCCTGGGCTGGGAGGATCCCACATGCCGCAGAGCAACTAGGCCCATGAGCCACAACTACTGAGCCTGCGCGTCTGGAGCCTGTGCTCCGCAACAAGAGAGGCCGCGATAGTGAGAGGCCCATGCACTGAGATGAAGAGTGGCCCCCACTTGCCACAACTAGAGAAAGCCCTCGCACAGAAACAAAGACCCAACACAGCAAAGATAAATTAATTAATTAATAAACTCCTACCCCCAACATCTTCTTTAAAAAAAAAAATTGTTTGGCTATATCTCTTTTTGACTCCTACATTGATCCATTCAACAAGTGTACACCAAGCCCCTACTCTCTGCCAGCCCCATGCTTGGCATCAGAGACAAGGACGAATTCAACAGCAAGGTTGTGGCCTCATGGACTTGCAAGAATTCCCTAGGAAGGGACCACTTTCTGGCAACAATTACTAAGCCCATGGAGGTAAGAAGCCCTTGGTTTAGATGAAGAGTTTTTAAGGATTAAACCATAAGGACAGCAGAAACCACTGCTCTCAACTGTCTCTGAGAAACTCTTCAGAACACATGGATTTTATACTATTTTCACATGTTACTAAGCTTTTAAATCAAGTCAGAATTACAAAACGTGACAGTCCCCAAATTCTGATTAGGACTAAAAAGCCTGTTTTTGAAATGCAGAAAATACTGTCTTCCATGAAAAAGGGCAAAGTTTCTAGGTCAAGACATGAAGGCTGATTCAGTCAAGTCAGTTGCTGATGTAGGATAAAGGGTAGAGAAAAAGTTTGTCCCTTTTTCTGGGCAAGGGACTGGCCAGAATATATTAATAAATGCTTAACCATGGGGCATGGCCCTGTCCACTCCTCAAACACCCCAAGGATCCCAGCTATGACACCCACCTCAGACAGCCCAAACTTTAGCACGAGTGCCCCAAATCTCAAATAAAATCACTCAGGATTCTCAGTCAAAAACTCCACACCTGAGTGACTTTCTTTCGGCTTTCTAAGGAAAATAAACACTAGTTTAATTGACAAGCACTTTAAACATCCCAAATATTTTATATATTTTTAGATGGCTGCTGGTTGTCCCAGAGGAATCTCCATGCCATTTTGTGCACAGTTAACAAAGTGAAATAAAAAAGTTCAAGGAGTAAGAGGGAAGATATTTGGGGGCAAAGGAAGGAGAGGAGATTAAAATGATTAATTGTTCACTATAGTCAGACATGATCACAGCCAATAGCATTTTAATCCATTTGGTTCAAGTGAGGAAACAGATCTAGAGAGGTTAAATAACTTGCCCAAGGTCACACAGCTTTAAGGGACAAAGCAGAGATTTTAAACTAGGAATCCTCAAAGCTCCTACAAGGAGACTCTTGGGCATCTGTAATATTAAACTGCAACCTCTAAACTGGTCTCTTTTCCTCCCACCCCCTGTTATAATAAACTCAGGTTTTCTAAGAGCACTAAGTTTATTTTTTTCTAAGCTTTCCATAATGGCTCTCATGGAAGTAATAGCTGGGTGTTGGTGGCGACTGGGCGGAAGATGAAGGGGAAGGAATCGCATTGATTGCATGGGTAGGTTATTTACACCTCTGGCTTATAAGCAAATATCCTCATCACGGGTTTTGAAAGAAGTCATAATGACTGCAGGTGGGACTTGCAGATGAAAAACATTTAAAAATATTTTTAATACAAAAAATGGCAGAAAAAATACTTCACAGGAGGCACTACTGATTTTTCTAGGCTATAACTAAAAGATCATATGATTTACCTCTTTAGAATTCTACAGAAGAAAGATCTCATTTTCCTCCAGTCATGGCCATCAGCCACGTAGTTTATAAAATCTATCTGGGAAATTAGAGGTAGTTCACATCTAACCTGGCAATTACAAAAGGACCATGTCTCATGGAATTATCCATGCTTAGCTCTTCACCTTGGCTCAACGCATTTTTGGAACACGGTAATGTGAAGATAACCCCTTACTCACTCTGTCACATCTTATTGCTTTAAATTATTTGCCTCAGTTTGTTTATATAATACGTACATACTCAGACGTTCTAAAAGACTATACAGTGAAAATCTAGCCTCCTTCCTGTCTCTGTACCCCAGCTACTCAGAGTCCCTTCTTAAAGACATCCTCTGTTGCCAATTTCTTAACATGGGTTTTAATACACCAGAATTGATCAAAATAGTAGCAGACCGCCATTTCACACTATTC
Organism: Mesoplodon mirus; assembly: GCF_964341445.2. Lineage (NCBI taxonomy): Eukaryota > Metazoa > Chordata > Mammalia > Artiodactyla > Ziphiidae > Mesoplodon > Mesoplodon mirus. Next base: position 55,542,171 of record NC_138990.1, on the reverse strand, counting down.
TGAATGAGGCAGTTATGCCTTCTGTAATGACATATATGAAGTTCAACCTCGAAGATGGCTAAACATATCAGAAAGCCTTACTTGATATTCTAAATGCTTCTTTATCTTTTGAAAATAGCCTGCTCTCCTTTTTAAATAAATAATTAAATTATCTAAATTACAGCATAGGATTGAAAATGTCTATCTCGATCTAGCACCTAGAATACTTTACTTTTTTTTTTTTTTTTTGGCCACGCTACTACGCGGCTTGCCGGATCTTAGTTCCACGACCAGGGATGGAACCTGTGCTCCCTGCAGTGGAAGCTTGGAGTCCTAACCACTGGACCACCAGGGAATTCCCAGCCTAGAATACTTTAGATGCTTTGATTCGACCTGGCATCTTGTGGTGCCTGTGACACATCCTGATAAGAGAATGCTATTTAACTTTCTCAAAAGATGTTAATAACATGGGGAACAATACAGTCAATACAAGCTAGATCATTGTAATCTGAGGGGGGTCTATTTTTTTTCTCCCTTTTAAGAACATTTGGGGATAATACTTTCTTCCACCTAGACTCCCACAAGATTCATAGACTCAGAGAGACGACTGTATTATTGCCCTCACAAAATAGGCACTTCTATGCCTGCTAAGAAACTGGTGCTTCCCAGGTGCCACATCATCATGGCACGCGTTTCATATGAATTCCACAAAGATGCCTTGTGCTTTAAGGTCCATGTGACTCTTATATGAGAACTAAAATTAGTAAGAAGTGAGTGTGTGTGTGAGTGGGAGGAGGGTAGGGGGAGGGTAGTTACCTCCCGAATGGTGATAAAGAAGAGATGGAAATGGGGTGATAAAAGCAGATGATCACTTCTTATCAACTCCAGTGCTTTACTGGCTCTGAAATTCTAGGTCATCTATCCAATTCTCCTTGGACTCCATTGGGCAATTTTGCACCAGTCAAGTTATCTCTTTGTGATTCCGGTTCAGCCTAGCAAATTGTTATGCTACTAACAGAGAGAGGTGACTCAGCAAAAGTGATTCCAAAGAATCCTCTTTTGTCACTTGTCAACTCTCTTGCTTTCTGACTCTGAAGACAGAAGATAGGAACACCACCCCCAGAAGTAGAAGGGGGCGTGGAGAGTAAGGGTAAGTGGAGCTGATTTCCCCCAGCCCCTGAACCTTCTCACCAGTGAGTCTCCTATAAGAGACTTGCTGAAATCACCAAAGAAATTCTGCTGAAGGTTACCTACCTCCTTCTCCGAGCCAAGCTGTGGAGGCTCCAAAGGAGCTAAAGACAACCAACCAGAGGGCAAGGAATAGGATCCTCAGAAATATTTTTATAATATATTTTGCTAAGGAAATGAGGAGCCAGTTTTATCCTCCTAAGGGAAAACCAATACTCTCAGGTTTCTTGACCTCCAGCAATGAGCTATGTTACATATCTAAAGAACCAAACAGACAGAAAAACAGACACCTAAAGGAGAATCTCAAGCCTCGTCTTAACAGATTTTGTCCATGCCCCTACCACTGAGCAGAGAGAATTAATTCTCAAGCAGTTGCCCTCTGCTAACTTTATTTCGACCTCATTTTCTGTCTAGCTACTCAGGTGTGCCAAGAGACAGCAAGCACTATGTACATTTTCTTTTGCCCCAAACTGCACTGTGAGTTATTTATTTATGCAATTATTTGGCTAAGGTCTATCTCCACATCTATACTGCAAGCTGCATGAGGATAGGGACCTGTCTCACTGAATGAGGCAGTTGGATCAACAGTATTTGAATGCAGGAATTAATACATGTTCTTAATTGTCTACGGATTCCCACAGAACAAAGTCCACCCTAGCTATAAGGAGACTCGTTTCTCGACAGTAAGTTGGTCTTCCTCATTCTTTCAGCACATAGTTATTGATCAGCCAGGGGGTGATCACAGACCAAAGCGGATAAGCTTCTGCACCCACTAAGCTTACCTTATGGAGCATTTCTGAAACAACCAGACCTCAAAGAGAATCTGATCAAGGAGAAAAGAAGTAGAAGACGCACGTCTTTGATCATTTTCGCTCTTCAGAAAGGGCAGGAGGAAGAGCAGGGGGCCACACCCCCTCTGGCCTGCACTTTCCTCTCCCCGCCTTACAAAGATCCGGCAAAGATCGCCCCAGTGTTGCTGGAGTTTTTTATCTTACCCTCAACTGACTTTTTAATTAAGACAAAGCCTGAATGTATAACCAGAGGCCAAGTCCTACGGCAGTTTCTATTCATTTTGTCTGTTTCCAAACACTGGCTGGAAACACAGTGAGTTAGCCGGATCCAAGTACTCCTGATGGTCACAAGCTCCGTACTTCCCCTGCATCCCTGCATCGCGGGCAAGCTGTGTGGGGCAGTGTGCCAGGTGGAACTGGGGCCCGTCCGCAGCCCGGGGCGGAATTCAACCCACCTTCCAATTCAGCAAAGCCGAGCACCAAGTCTGAGGCTCTGCCCTGCCTGTCTTTAACCTCCAGGGCCGTGATGGTGCAGCCCCAGGAGATGATGTCTACTCTCAGCTGGTCTGACTGCAGCTGGAACTTCTCCACCGTCCCTGCCCCCAAGGGCAGGTCTCCAAAAACGGCTCTGGTCACCGAAACCATGGGGAAAGCCAGGGGTGTGCAGCTCCTCCAGGTCCTTCGAACTCCCGCCGCCAAACCTGGAGCGGCAGAAGTTTACTGGAGAAGGGGCGGGACATGGCTCAGACTCCTCCCTTTTCTTGCCTGGATTTAGGGAGTAACCGCTCCTGCAAAAAATATCCTCTGGGAGCTTTCTAAATCATTCCTTTGCCTGAGGGTGGCACGCAGGCAAAGTTTCCAGCCAGGCTAGCAATTTCCAGCCAGTTCCTTTCCTTTACTAACGCTGACTGCATTGCATGTTGGGAATGGTAGTCTTTGGAAGGTGAAATTGCATGTTGGGGCCTGTAGTCTTTCTAAACCCAAATCCTGAATCTGCAGGGTTCTACTGCTTTCTCTGACACGAGGTTCTCAATATGCAGTGATCTGTTCATTAATGGTGGCTAACTTTCAGATAAAACGCTGAAAAATGAAGAGATCAGAATTAGGAATAGTGAGGGAAGGAAATGTTGGGGGGAAATTTTGGTTTTTAAGTTAAATCTTTGATCCAGACCAGAAAGAAGTACAGAGGTAATTTAGAGAAGGGGTAAATAATTGCAGGTTTCTCTGCACACTGACTGAAGATCCATTCTGTTTGTCCCACACAAACAACTCTGAACATGTTTCTGCTGGAGCCAACAGCCTGGACAGGGTCACGTGTAGATGGATTAGGGCCTAGTTTATATGGAGGCAATCTCTGACTTTCTTTTCTTCAGGGAACCGGGAAAGGACCTTGGGTATATACCCCTTCTTGTGCCTGAAATCCAAAGTTCCTTTAAGAAGGGATTAAGGATAAATATTTATTAAGGTCCTCATTAATGTCATATACTGTACTTTTATTATCTACTTTCCATAAGTAGAAAAAGGCTTTAAGTGGGACTTCCCTGGCAGTCCAGTGGCTAAGACTCTGCGCTTCCAATGCAGGGGATGTGGGTTTGATCCCTGGTCAGGGAACTAAGATCCTGCATGCTGTGGGGTGTGGCCAAAAAAAAAAAAAAAAAGGTTTTAAGTATGTACTGCTAGAAGAGAAAAGACACAGAGGTCATAAATAATAGTTATGCTTTGATGTGCCTCAGAATTATCTGCAGAGATTTTTTTAAATGCATATCCCCAGGCCCATACCTGGAATTACAGATTCTGTGAGTCTAGAGTGAAACTCAGGAATCTGCTTTTTTCACAGGTTCCTCAAGTTATTCTTCTGCAGTTTATCTGGGACCAGACTTTGAGAAATATTGCTCCAGGTTTTGGTGGTTAATCTCAGATTTTTTTTCCCTCTGATGGCAGAGGACTAAGACAGAGCTACCAAAAGCCTTAATAGGATTGTCAGATAAAATACAGGGGCCTGGGTTATTTCTTTGCTAAATCTGTCCAGACAGTACTGGGCCTAGGAAGGGGGAGGATTCTGGAAGCCTGACGACATGTTTTACTTGACCATCTGTATACTCAACTCATCTTTGCTTGACACTGCTTTTGATTTGGTTCCTAGATACTTCAGAGGGGATCCAACTAGACTGTGGTGAACGCCAAAATGCATCTATGACTAGGAAATTAGGAGAATTGGGATCCCATTCCTGGAATCAGATGCTAATAAAACATAACAGTCTCTCAGCCCTGTCTGTGTAGTTTGAAGGAATACTTAACATTCTTGCCACAAAGCCTCAATTCTCATTCATGGATCAGGGGAATTCTGATAGCAAAGGAAAAAGAGAGCTTGCAGCAGGCTTCAGTGAAGCATAACATATAATAACAAAAAGACCCAAACAAGTCAAATTATAGACTGCACTGCACTCATACAATAACGGGTAGGCACTCTTGGTGCTGCTTCATCAGAAATTCCCATAAACTCTCATCAGCCCACTTAACATTTACATGTATGCTGATTCATACACAAGCCCTTTCTGCAATGCCGTATTAGCAAGGATGTCTTAGAATCTCTTCTGTGAGCAGGAAGACCGAATTTTCTTTTCTCAGCCACCAGTTCTCAATGTTCTGCCAAGCTCATGTTGTCACAGAAATAAATAAATGCATCTGGATGGCCAAAGCCAAGTGTCACCAGTGGGTGTCTTGTAGCTTGGCTTGTTGGAAAATGAAACATACCATGATGTCTCTCTAAGAGCTACACTTCTTGGTTTCATTTTCCTTTAGCTTTGAAGGGTTTAACATATTGTCCCCAATAGGATTACTTTGTGCTAAGTCAGATGTCAGGCACAAATCTTGATTTTTCTTACCAAAATATCTTATTTTCTTAATCTCACAGTGATAATTTAAAGGAATATCTGTGCACTTAAAAAGGAGAAGGGGCTTCCCTGGTCTCAACCACTGGGTTGAGAGTCTGCCTGCCGATGCAGGGGACACGGGTTCTTGCCCCGGTCCGGGAAGATCCCACATGCCACGGAGCGGCTGGGCCATGGCCGCTGAGCCTGCGCGTCCGGAGCCTGTGCTCCGCAACGGGAGAGGCCGCAACAGTGAGAGTCCAGCGAAATCTAAGGAAATATTCTCCATCCCAAATGTTGGATTGGGTTAAAAGCAAGGTAGTAATCTTGAGAATGATGAGAATGAAGCATTGTCAAATTTTAGGGTGTATTTACTTTTATTTGGGGGATAGGGGCAGAGGGTGAGGTTATGAGGCAGAGGGAGTGGGAACTGTGACATTTACGTCAAAGAGGAGTTACTTAAAGTGGATACCTTTTCTTTCAACCAGAGAGTGAGGTATCAGGGTGGACAGGTCAAGAATAAGGTCTGTTTTTCTTCTCAGCTGGAGGTTAGTCCCCAAAGCTGAATGCTAGGAGAGTCAGGAATGAGGAATCAAGGCCCTTGCTCCCTGGGCCCCACCTCCTCTTTCTACATAGAAGCTGCAGGTGGGCTGTTACTAGGACCCATTAGACTCTAAGACCATAAAGATGTCTCCAAAACCTTAAGCTATTGACAGGCTGCTATGCAGAGGAAACTCTGAGCTATAATAATAAAACCAACTCACAATACCTCACAGTTTGTCAATAAAGAGACCTAGAATAGATTCTCTTCAGTTAGGCTGATACATTACCATCCTCCTGTTTCCTTTCTCCTTGCCCAGAACTCCAGTAATGTTTACTGTCAGTTCTCTTCATCAGGTGCTCAGCATGCACTGTCTTAGATCATCCCTTATCTTTCCATGAATACATTTTGTTGTTGTTATTGTTTTTTTGTTTTGTTTTTGCGGTACGCGGGCCTCTCACTGTTGTGGCCTCTCCCGTTGCGGAGCACAGGATCCGGACGCGCAGGCTCAGCGGCCATGGCTCACGGGCCCAGCCGCTCCGCGGCACGTGGGATCTTCCCGGACCGGGGGATGAACCCGTGTCCCCTGCATCGGCAGGCGGACTCTCAACCACTGCGCCACCAGGGAAGCCCTGTTGTTGTTATTGTTTATTCAACTATTGGCTCCCTGACTCAATTTTTTGACATATATTTTTTATAACTCAAACAACACTATATTTGGTTTCAGATGAAAACTACTTGTATCTGGAAGCCAGGCATACTTGGGGAGAATGCAGTCAAGTTCATGAGAGGTAGGATACTTCACAGTTCAATTCATCTCCATTTCATCAACAATTTTGAAGGAGCTGCTGGGGAAGGTATTATGGGGACAGGTGAGAATTTGCTGAGGAAGATAGATTAAGTTTTGCTGTATGACATGTTCATTTATCAAATAGTCAATAAGTATATGCCAGGCACTGTGCTAAGTGCTGGTTGTACACTGGTAGGTAAAACATGATCTTTGCCTTCAAGATGTTTACAGTCTAAAGTGATATAATGTTCATCTCTATCCGCCATAAAAACTTCAGTAAAATCTTCAAAATTCAATTCATAGTCAATGTTAGATGAAACAAAGTACTGGGACTGGCCTCAAGATAGCTATAATTTCAGGCTTGCCCAAAGATGATCAGCCATATTGGGAATATTTTAGAATTCCCTAGCACCAAGAACAGTGACAGGCAATTTTAGATGCTCAATAAATAATTATTCAACAAATACATCATACATTTATATATACAATTTTCTAGTGGAGAATTGGTTCTGGTGCCAGAAAACCCAGGTTCATGAGGCAACAGAACTTACTGTCTGGGCAATTTGTTCAACCACTTTGGACCTCAGTTTCCTCATCTATGAAATGGGAATAATATCACATGATTGACCCATCCAATTGTTAATTGATCACTAGTAAATATTAAGTACTAAAAATTTACTGAGAACTGTGATAAGCACCCCATGAGTCAGACACTATTACCTTATACAGAAATTGAGACTTAGAGAGATTAAGTAACTTGTTCAAGATCACATGGTTGGTAAGTCAGGAAACCAAGATTTGATCCCGGGCTGCTTGACTGCAGAGATAGGAGCATTTAACCACTTCCTTATATGCTGCCTAGAATTGTGGTCAACTGAGAACATGGATTCCAAAGCACTAACTGAATTTTAAAACATCACACTAATGTAAAATACTCATCTTCTAATTTTATGGTAATTGCAAGTTTTAAAAAATCAGTTTCTGGAATTAGGTCACATTGGGTTCAAGAGGGCATTTTATTCACTTACTGTAGGTAAAGAAGGACCCAAGGAGAAGAACTAGTCCTTGGCACCCAAAGACTCTGGAAACAAGGCACTTGTCACCTCTGGACCTATTATATATTCATTTTTTATTTGTTATTATGTCTCCTGCCAAGAAAATGAAGCTCCAAGAGAGCTGGAAATTTCACTGCTGCATCCCAGTACCTAGAAAAGATTAGTAGCTGACTAAAAAAATATTTGTTGAATGAATGTTTGAGTGCTAGAAAGGATGTGAAGCATCTCTTTTACAAAGCTGGTGAAAGCCTCAAGTGATAAAACTCTGGAGGACAGCTTGTCAATATTTAATAAAGTCAAAGTGCATATAACTCAGCAATGGTCCATAACCAAGCAATTATATTCCTTCGAATATACCCTAGATGATCTTTTGCATATAGGCATAAGAATATTTATGGCAGTAGTATGCATAAGAATGAAAATTTGGTTAAAAAAAAAGAATGAAAATTTGGAAACAACCTAAGGTCCATCAGTTGAAAAATGAGTAAAAATATTGTGGTAGGGGACTTCCCTGGTGGTCCAGTGGTTAAGAATAGGTCTTGCAATGCAGGGGACACTGGTTCGATCCCTGGTCAGGGAACTAAGATCCCACATGCCCCAGGGCAGCTAAGCCCTCGCTCGCCGCAACTACTGAGCCCACGTGCTCTGGAGCCTGTGAGCCACAACTAGAGAGAAGCCCGCGCACCACAACTGACAGCCCGCATGCTGCAACTAAGACCTGACGCAGCCAAAATAAATAAATAAATATTAAAAAATATATATTGTGGTAGATCTATGTAATGGAATATAACATAACAGGAAAATGAATGCACTAGGGCTCCACAGGACCTCAAGCATGAATTTCATAATTATGATGTTAAGGGAGAAATAAATCACTGGCAGAAGGATGCAGATATATCATTTATATCAAATACAAAAATTTGTAAAATAAACTAGATCTCCCAGAATTTGAGCCATTAGTCCAGGGTCATTTAGCTTGGTAAGTTGTACAGCTAGGATCTGAACCCAGAGCACTTTCCATTATATCAAAATGCTTCTGGTAAACACTGAGAGGCAGATATGGATTAGACCTTCATAGAGCTCTGGAAACCTTATTGACTGATCTTTTCTTAGCTTGAGTCAGTTGTGGTGCCAAGTGACTGGCCTGGAGGGTGAGGTGAGGTATTTTCTTCTCCTCATTCTTTGATATGAATAACAGATGTTTAAGCAAAATTATCTAAAGCAGCTTTAGAACAAGTCCCTCATCCATTACCTCTGGCTTGATTGTAGCACCTATTTATATAAATTCTGGAGCCACAGCTAGCCTGAGGACATTCTTTGCTTTTATACAGACTAGATAGCCACTTCTAGGTATCTTTTGTGACAGCAATACTTTCAAGAGTCAAAGCTCTTTTATTTCTGGAAGGTATAAACCACCTCAAGCCTGGCTTAGGCAAAAAAGGGAATTTATTGGCTAAAGATAGCGAAAAGTCTAGAGATGTTCAGGCATGTTCAGGCATGGCTGGATCTGGATTAAAACTATGTCAGTAGGACTTGGTATTTCTCTTCCTCTTGGTTCTGTTTCCACTGCGTTGGCCCTATTTTCAGGGCTGCTTTTTCTATATATGATTTCTAGCCTCCCCAGGCTTATATTATCCTATGATAGCAATCTTAAAATAAATCAAACTTCACATTCCCAATAATATCAATAAAAGTCCCAGTACTGAATCTCACTTGGTCATGTGCTCTTCTGAACCAATTACCTGCTGCTTGGTAAGGTGGAGTCAGGCTGACCCAACAATATGGACTAGGAAAGTCCGGGGGTGGGAGGGGGAAGGTAATTCCCCAAGGAAAAATCTGAATGCTATTCCCAAAGAGAAAATGGATGCTGATCAGGCAAAAACAATGTGTGTCCACCAAAAAGAGTAATGTAATTAGAGTGTTAGAAGTTGGAAATAAAAAATAACTACACAGGGAAGAATGTAAATTGATACAGCCCTTATGGAAAACAGTATGGAGGTTCCTTAAAAAACTAAAAATAGAACTACCATATGACCCAGCAATCCCACTACTGGGCATATACCCAGAGAAAACCATAATTCAAAAAAAAGGACATGCACCCCAGTGTTCATAGCAGCATTATTTACAATAGCCAGGACATGGAAGCAACCTAAATGCCCATTGACAGAGGAATGGATAAAGAAGATGTGGTACATATATACGATGGAATATTACTCAGCCATAAAAAGGAATGTAATTGGGTCATTTGCAGAGACGTGGATTGACTTGGAGAGTGTCATACAGAGTAAAGTAAGTCAGAAAGAGAAAAGCAAATATCGTATAATAACGCACATATGTGGAATCTAGAAAAATGGTACAGATGACCTTAGTTGCAAAGCAGAAATAGAGACGCAGACGTAGAGAACAAATGTATGGATACCAAGGGGGAAAGGGGTGGGGTGGGAGGAATTGGGAGACTGGGATTGACACATATACATTATTGATACTATGTATAAAATGGACAACTGATGGGAACATGCTGTATAGCCCAGGGAACTCACCTAGTGCACTGAAGTAACCTAAACGGGAGGGAAGTCCAAAAGGGAGGGGATATCTGTATGTGTATGGCTGATTCATTTTGCTGTGCAGTGGAGGCTAACACAACATTGTAAAGCAACCATACTCCAATAAAAATTAATTTAAAAAATAACTACACAGGAAATTCTTGTAGAGAGTTCAAGCATTTAGAATATTTTGACACATCAGAATACCTGTGTCTCATGAAGAGCTTTCAACATTTTGTCAGTGCTTTCAGTAGCAGGTGTTGCCACATCCTCTCATCTATTCTAGTTTTACTTCTGCCTTGGTCTCTTGACTAATGTGGTACTGACGCAAACTTGCTCGAACCTTTCTCAACATTTTCAATTACCCTTCGGTTTTTCAAAGGACAAGAGCCACCAACATTCTAGAAAGAATGTTAGATTAGATCCAGTCTAGTCTGAAGCACATTAATCTTTGCCTTGTCTGAAGACAAGGTGGATCAAGGAATTTCTCTCCAAGTTTATCTGAACTCCGTCCCTCATAATATGGAAACATATCAAAAATCATGGGTGAATATAATTCTTGGCATAAAATAGCATTCAAAAAACATTTTAAGGGACTTCCCTGGTGGTCCAGTGGTTAAGACTCCACCCTTCCACTGCAGGAGGCACAGGCCCAATCCCTGATAGGGGAATTAAGATGCTGCACTGTGCAAACAAAAAAAAAAATTTTTTTTAAGATATCTTACTCAAATAAATGTGGAGAATTCACTCTCATGATTTTGCCTGCCTGATTCAGCAAGCTTTGATTCAGTCCGTGCCATATCTGCTAACCATGGGAACCAGTCATAGTGTGATCTTAATTCCTTAATTCCTATATGCTATGTCACTTGTTCAAGAGGTCCCAAGACTTTTATAATTTCCTGCTTTTGAATGGATCATATTTGGCTCAGCTTGAATGATAAATTTCTGACAAGATGTAATAAGCAATTTTTTTTTTTTGCCAAATCAGAACTTCAAAAAATTACTCTTTGATTAGTTAGAATTATATTTGGCTGTCTGTAACAGACATCCAAAATAATAGTGGCTTAAAAGAGATACAGGGCTTCCCTGGTGGCGCAGTGGTTGAGAGTCCGCCTGCCGATGCAGGGGACACGGGTTCGTGCCCCGGTCCGGGAAGATCCCACATGCTGCGGAGCGGCTGGGCCCGTGAGCCATGGCCGCTGAGCCTGTGCATCCGGAGCCTGTGCTCCGCAATGGGAGAGGCCACAACAGTGAGAGGCCCACGTACCGCAAAAAAAAAAAAAAAAAAAAAAAAAAGAGATACAAGTTGATTTCTTTTCTAAAAACAGTCCAGTGGTAGGTATGTGAAGTTCTGGGGTTTTACTTTACTTGCAAGCTAATAAATTGCTGTTTCACGGATGCTGGCTAAAGATACAAGATTCCTAGGTCTGAGACAAAAGATTTTATTACTCACTGCATCCAAGCATCACGGGCATCATGTTGGTGCTGGTTCCTCATGCCTTTCAAAACTCACGGAGGGGGCTTCCCTGGTGGCGCAGTGGTTGGGAGTCTGCCTGCCGATGCAGGGGACACGGGTTCGTGTCCCGGTCCGGGAAGATCCCACATGCCGCGGAGCGGCTGGGCCCATGAGCCATGGCCGCTGAGCCTGCGCGTCCGGAGCCTGTGCTCCGCAATGGGAGAGGCCACAACAGTGAGAGGCCCGCAAAAAAAAAAAAAAAAAAAAAAAAACTCACGGAGGGGTACTTCCCTGGCGGTCCAGTGGTTAAAACTCCATGCTCCCAGTGCAGGGGGCACGGGTTCAATCCCTGGTCAGAGAACTAAGATCCCACATGCTGCATGGTGCATCCAAAAAAAAACATGGAGGCAGCATGGAGGGACCAAGATGGACACTCTACATATAGTGGGTTTGCATTTCAACTGAAATCTACTACTTTTACAGTGGCTGGTAAGCAAGCCTGCTCTTTGTCTGGGAGAAGACGTTACATTATCTCTTGAGCCTGTTGATTGCAAACTCAACTCTGAGAAATGGTTGGCTAAAAGCAGTCAAGGTCTTGCATTGCTGGCACACCCAAAAGGGGTGTTCAGGGATGCTCAGGCTCACCACTGCTTGTTTCAACAGGTGGTCCAAGGTTGGGATGGCAGCTCTGCTCAATATGGTCATCTGGGACCTAGGCTCCCTCTAACTTGCTGCTTCATCATCTGTAGGGTGTGGCCTAAAGTCCACTTGGCCAAGGAGATATGCTACCATGTCCACAATTAGAGGAACAGGGTGGAGGAGAGGAGACAGGGAGAGGAACTGTTGGAGAAAGGGAAGCCCCCCTCCCTTTAAGAACACATCCTGGAAGTTCTATACTTCACTTCCCTTCATCTCCCATTGGCCAGAGTGTATTCACATAATCATATCAAAGTTCAGGGTATGTTGGGAAATGTATAATCTTTATTCTAGGTATTCTATTAATGTAGTATAAAGGAGAAGACATTGGAGAGTAAGTGGCACTCTGCCACATTCTTTACTAAAAGTTGGTGGTATTTAAATAAATACTTTCCAGGGACCTTAGAGGGTTGCTAATCACCACTTTGTTCCTCCCATTCTTTGTACATAATGAGAATCTGAGCCTATGGTTTGGGTGGATACTGGTCGCAGCCAGATATCTACGAGTACACACTTGGGATGGGACTACAGGTATCAGATACTCTACAGGCACTGCCCAAAGTGAGAACACAAAGGAATCATATGACTTCCAAGGATCTGGAAAAAGACAGAGATTTTACTCTCCGTAAAATGGTGTGTTTGTGAGTATGGTGCTAGAGACTCCAAGGATCAAAGTTGCAAGGTCTGGAAGAGCTCTACTTGGAGAAGTTTATTATGCCCAGAAGGTGGGTGGTGCAGCTTGGGAACCATTTTAAAGAGCCCAAGCCACACAGGATTTCCCCCCAACCCTCACATAAGTGGATCCTGTAAAAGATGTGGAGAACTCCAAGTCAGTCAGCCCAGGACAAGGGCTATTTCTGTCATGGAAGAGGAGACAGAACCACAGTTGGAGGGAGGGATTTCCAAGAGTCAGTGTTGACCCAGTATACTTACAGTAAGGAATTTCCCAAGGCCAACTGACTGGGAGTTGCTTGGGGCACTATCCTAAGTAGTCCCCAGCTGAGGTCCCTGGGATGACCTTGCAGCTGGCAGGTGTTCTCTACTAGTTAGTGGTGGCTCTGGCCTTCTAGTCCCAGGGAAGCTTCTCCTTCATGGAAGACTTGAGCCTCTGCTCAAAGTAGAAGCATTTGGCCAGTTCAATCTACTTGGACTTCAGCACATTGCCTTAGTCATATCCCTTGATCTTGTACCATCTCTTACCAAATCGACTGTGTCTCTCTCCCTGCAGGTGGGTAAGACAATTATTGACCAGGTTAACTTTGCCCTGAGCAGGGTTCTGGCAGAAGAAATCCTTGTCAAAAATTATCACATATTAAATTTTAAAAAAAGGGCTTCCCTGGTGGCGCAGTGGTTGAGAGTCTGCCTGCCGATGCAGGGGACATGGGTTTGTGCCCTGGTCCGGGAATGGCCCGTGAGCCATGGCCGCTGAGCCTGCGCGTCCGGAGCCTGTGCTCCGCAACGGGAGAGGCCACAACAGTGAGAGGCCCGCATACCGCAAAAAAAAAAAAAAAAAAAAAAAAGACTAAGAATGAGGCCCTTAGAATGGTTCCAGGTATGTCAGCAGATATACCAAGATGTGTGGCATTGATTGATGAAACTATGTGGTTTCTCTAGGAAGAGAGAGAGAGCAGAGAAGGCAAGGAAGTGAGGGGATAGCATTTTAACAGCAAACACTGGGGGCAAAGGAGGCCTATCAGATGTGAGGCCAGGATAGGAAGGCTTATCAGAAAAGACTTTACCTGGACTCCTGGGGCACATTCCAGTGGAAATCGCTAAGTGAGTTTATTGCAGCAACTTTGGGGCACTGATAAATAGCCAAGAGGAACAGAGGCAGAGAATCTAGCTAGAGGGAAGGGGCCTGGCAAACACTAATGACCAGGCTCAAAAGGTTACGGGGCAGCTCAGGCAGGGTCCAGCCAGAGTCAAGGCGGTCAGCTAGTCCATAGATGACTCCAGTAAATGAGCTCGTACCCTACTGTAAAGCAGGCCTTTTGCTCCCTGGTTTGTTGGAGACTGTCTTCTGGGTGTGCTATGGATTACAGTCAGCAAGTCAGAAGCCTATAGGCAAATTCTGCCCTCCTTTTGGGTAGGCTTGAACAGGGAAAATTTTAGCCCTACTTCTAGTCCTCTTCAAAAGGTCAACACTGAATTTAAGTCAGAGAATTGCAGCGGAATTGGCTGTTTCTTCTGGGCTCAACCACATTCTATAAAGAAGTGTGGTTAATCAAGGGCCAGGTGAAGTCAAGAGGAGACAGAATGTGACAGGCCCCTGTGTAGTGTTTTTATTCTGACACCACTTCTGATATGAAATGTGTGTTGTTTTTCCACATACCAACCAATTATATGACATTAATTGGGTGCCCAACAATTCAATTCAATTCTGACACTATCTACCTAGAATTAGGGTAAGATCCCATGAGTTAAGGGGCTCACTCCCACATGACTGCCCCTACTTCAGACCAGCTGCAAATGGGGTACGCAGGCTACCCACTCTTCTGCCTGGCTAACTACAAATTTGGGAGTTCCCACGAGCTCCCCTCAGGTTTTTTTTTTTTTTGGAATTTTATTTATTTTTTTATACAGCAGGTTCTTATTAGTTATCTATCTTATACATATTAGTGTATACATGTCAATCCCAATCTCCCAATTCATCCCACCACCACCACCCCCCCGCCGCTTTCCCTGCTTGGTGTCCATCCCCTCAGGTTTGATAATATTCTAGAATGACTCATAAAACTCAGGAAAAACACTTTACTTACATCTATCAGTTCCTTATAAAGGATATAACTCAGGAAGAAACAAAAGGGAGAGATGTGTCAGAGAAGAAAAAAATTTCCCCCACCCTTCTAGGTTCTTCTGGTTGGTCTAAGAATTAAATTGACATGAGAAAGATTAACAGGAGAAAATCAAACAAAAATTTAATAACATGTATACATGGGAGAGACCTAGGAAAACTGAGTAACTCACCAAAATGGCCAGAACCCTCACCTTAAACACCACCTTCAGTTAGAGACAAAAGAGGATGCTGCGGGTAGTGGTTTGGGACTCTAAAGGGGAGGAAGGCAATTAACATGAGGTGGAAAAGCAAATGTTTGTTGGTAAACAAATGTTTGCTGGGCCATGCAGAGACAATGGGACACAGAGAGGAATTTTAACAAACAGACTTTGCTAGGTTCCTCCCTGCCAATCATATCTAGTTCATACTATAGTTATGTATGGTGATAGCTCCCTCCCTAGAACAGGGCCTCTACCTACATTCTTTAGGCAGTTAGGGGGAAGGTAAAAAGTTCTTCCTAAGTCTTTTGGGCCTTGATAGTTTTCAGTTCAGAATAATCTGCATGTCAAGAGATATTTTGGGGTGGCAAATTTTGCTCCCCTACAGATGCATAGGGCCAGTTATAGGGGATGTGCATCTAAGTCCTGTCAGCAAGGCCAGGGCAGGCCTAGTGGGAGAGTAGCCCTTGAGTTCATGGCTGGGGTAGAAGGAGACAGGCTGAAAGAGGAAAGGTGTCACCCAAGGCTTTTTGAGTTAGCCAAGGTCAAATCCAATGGAAGCAGTGGGGAGATAAGTAGGAGAAGGAATATAAAAGTCAGCAGCCAGAATTTTTTAGTTGGTCAGAAGGAAGTGCACCAGGTGATGGGAAGAGGTTCGGGGATGAGTCCCTGAGTGGACAGCTAGGCCACCACACCTGGAGTGTGTCACGGGGCAGGCACAGGACCTTAGAAGAAATATGTGGATCTGGCCAGATTCTGTTCTGCTTCCATGTAGGTTCTTCTCCGTCTCAATTGGAGTCCACAGTGTGACATGACATTGATAGAAGGGGCAGGACAGGGAAATAGTGGTGTCACCAGGAGAAACTGGCCAAGTGATTACCAGGGTTTGGATTCACCCATGAGTCCAGGGTCTAGTCCTCAGCCTTTCAGGCAAGAAACTCAGTCCTTTTTTTTTTTAATTTACTTTTTCAATGAAGTACAGGTTTTGGGGGTTTTTTGGCTGCGCCACACGGCTTGCGGGATCTCTGTTCCCTAGCCAGGGACTGAACCCAGGCCGCGGCAGTGAAAGCCTGGAATCCTAACCAGTAGGCCACCAGGGAACTCCCTATTGAAGTACAGTTGAATTATGATGCTGTGTTAAGGAAACGCCGTCTTGTTAGAGCCCCAGGATGAGTCCTGCTTAGGGCAACTAATACCAGCTACACTCTAATGAGACTGATGTATAAAATAAAAGCCCATTCTATTTCCTTAAAGGGAGGTTATCCTTTTCCACTGCCAGCCTCTAGTATTGAAGAACTAGTGATGATGAGTTAATAATCAAGGACCATTTGATAAGCATGGATTGGAGCAGAAAGCTGGAGAGTTTGGGCCAGGGCTAGGCCCCCCAAAACGTACTTGCTCGTAAGTGGGAGTTGTCTCTGCTGACTGGATTGCTGATGCCCCACGGATTCAGTGCCTCCCATGGCGGGTGCGGCATATAACCAGCCAATGTTTGTATTTTCGACTTGGCTTTTTTTGTATGCTTCTGATTCAGAGTGCATAATTCAACTTTGTTGTGCAGAGAAAATGGATTTTCCTATTATTTTGTCCATAACTGATGTGGTCTTCTCTTGAGCTCCCACCTACTGGTTAGTTGTTTGTGGTGGTGATGATTAGCCAAACATCCCAACTGGTTTAAAGCATGGTAATGCTGATAATTGAAATGAGCCCTTTAAGTATGTTAAAAGATAAAGTGAGGCATTTAAAACTTTTAAGAGTTTGTTTGAGCAAAAATGGATTGGCATAGGGCACCACCAAACTGGAAGTGGTCAGGAGCTCTCTCCTAACAGGAGCCTGGAGAGACACTTTTATAGAAAGAAAGTGGAAGCAAAGTAAGGAAATTATTGATTGGATATATATATATATATATATTTGGCTGTGCTGTGCAGCTTGTGGGATCTTAGTTCCCCAACCAGGAATCAAACCCAGGCCCTTGACAGTGACAGTGAGGAGCCCTAACCACTGGACTGCCAGGGAGTTCCTGATTGGCTGTATCTTAAAGCCCAGTTGGCTATTTGTGACTTGTTGTCCTTAGGTTTCAATTTCCTAAACTTGAGGCATTGACAGGCTTAGATTTTGGTTTGCTTACATAGGTCCCCATGGCATTAGAGCCACCTCAGTTTAATGGCCTCCTTGTTGAATTAATTTAACAGGTATGTTCAGTTTCTCTTGCATTAAAAAAACAGAAAACAAACCCCCCTCCCCCTAAAAAAGCAACGACAAAAAAATCCAGACTCTCAGATAACCGCCCCGTCTCTGCTTCTTTTTCTAACTTGTTGAGCAGGTATTGAGAAGAGGGAGGGGTATGGCTTATGAGTACATGTCACAGCAGGAAGAGCCAGGGTCCTCGGCTGGGGGTCCCTTGCCTCCTCTGCCCCCATGTTCACTTGTTTGCTATGGGCCTCACTGGTTTCCAAAGCTGCAGCCTGCTGCAGTTAACACGTGGCTCTTAACAGCTTTGGCAATGCTTCCTAGGAATGCTGACCCCCCTCTCCCTTGCAGACTTGGCCTCTACTCAGTTCCCTCTGACTGTGAGCCTCTGCTTCATCCTCCACTGGCCTCCTGCCCTGGGGGTCCCCTGCAGCTTCTGCAGTGGGGTTTTCTTAATGACCTTTATCCTCTCTCATTAGTTCTACTGCAATATTCTCCAAATAGCCTCTATGGCCTCCTCCAATCTCTTTTTCTTTCTGAAACACCCACATAATCATGTCACTCCCTTCCTTCAAAACTTCTAAGAGCTTCCAGTTTGCTGTAGGATAAAGTTTAAACTTTAGTGTGCTTAGTCTGGTATATAAGACTGAACAATTTGACTTCAATTTGCTTTCTAGCCTCATCTCCCCTTCTCCGGCCTCCCGTGCCCACTTAACACATCCTGCCCTTTCATGCTTCTGAGTTTATGTATTCTTCTGTCTGGAATTTTCTTTTCTCTACATTCTTTAAGGCCTAGCTCAAATGTGTTTCTGTGAAACAACGTTTTCTTTTTCTTCATCTTTGTGTAGATCTCCAGTATGGCACTTATTAGATCTTTAAGGAAGATAAAATATTTTAAACTAAACTTAAAGGCTTAAGGATAATTTGTGTCTTCGATGAATTATATAACAATTTAAACCCAGGTTAACTATAAGTGGTCTTTTCTGTGTAAAACAAGCAGCCCCTGGACATTAAAGTAAACCCACTTTGACATTGACATATTTAGATAATTTTTAAATATAAAAGTCTCATAATTGGCTTGTTAAAAGTGCTTGTGGTTGCAAGTAACAGGATACTTGTTTGCAACAGCAAGTCATAGTAGGTTAACAAAAAAGTTTTCTTTTTCTCACATAATGAGAAATCCAGAGCTGAGCAGTCCAGCACTGGTACAGCTGCTGAGAAATGCTGACAAGGACCAAGTCTTTCTGCTCCACCTTCCTTAGCTTATGGGCTTTTATACTCATGCTTGTCCTCTCATGTCACCAACTGGCTGTTGCATCTCCAGGCCTCATGCCTGCTTTCTAGGCAGGAAGAAGGAGGAAGAGACAAAGGAACAAAAGGGCTCTGCCAGTTGTAATTATCCCTTTTAATCTGTAAATAAAGCTTCCCTGGAAATCTCATCTGAGAGAGTTCTGCTTATATTCTATTGACCAGAATGAAGTCATACAGCTGCTTCCAGCAGCAAAAATGGAAAAAGAAATATAGTCGTTGGGGGATTGGTTCCAGGACCCCTTTGGATACCAAACTGTGGATGCTCAAATCCCTTATACAAAATGGTGTAGTATTTGCACATAACCTACTCATATGGTCCCCTAAATCCTCTCTAGATTACTTATAATACCTAATAAATGCAAATGCTATGCTAATAGTTGTACATACAATGTAAATGCTATGTAAGTAGTTGCCAGCATGTGGCAAATTCAAGTTTTGCTTTTTGGAACTTTCTAGACTCTTTTTTTGCTTTGAATATTTTCAATCTGAGGTTGGTTGAATCCATGAATGCTAAATCCATGGATAAATACAGAGGGCCAACTGTATTTTGCTCTCTAGCCCCTATAGTGGAAAAGGGCGGGAGAAGAGGACATTGTGAATGGCTTTTGGGTTGCCAATCCCTGAAGTCTATCACAGGGCTCCACTGGGTTATATTATTCATGTGATAAATTATAAAGAAGGATCTTGATGGAAGGTGGGGAGAGAAAATGGTGGAATATTAGGATATATTGAATCAAAAACCTCAGGTCTGACCTTTGTTTCCTGGCCTTAAAGCTTTAGCAAAGAGATTACTCAAATCCAAGAGACTTCTCTTTATGGTACTCTTTTCTCTTTCAGATTCCTCCCGGAGAACAGATTTTTAAAAAATCTTTATTGAAATAATCTGCAAACTATAAAATTCATCCATTTAAAGTGTACAATTCAATGGTGTTAGTATATTCACAGAGTTGTGCAACCACCATCCAAATCTAAGTTCAGAACCTTTTTATTATCCTAGAAAATAACCCCCTACCCAGTAGCAGTCACTCTTATCCCCACCCCTAGTCCCACAAGCCTAGGCAACCACTAATTTACTTTGAGCACACATTTTTAAAAGAGTGATTTTCTGCTGGAAAGTCAGTAGGAAGCACTATAAAAATGAGATTTGGGGGTAGGTAATTTGATGTAAATATATCATGGAAGGCAATTCATCTGCTGTAGTAGAGGTGTGTGTGTGTGTGTGTGTGTGTGTGTGTGTGTGTGTGTGTGTGTGTGTGTGTGTGAAGGAACTGATGATGCAGTACTGCACCCAATGAAAGCAGAACTTTTAAGCACCTCATCTCTTTCCTCATTTTGTCCTATAGAATCATGCTGTTTTCTAACTCTTGTCTCATATTTCAGCCTTTCTTAAAAGTAAGTGAGATTTATAAAGACATAAATTAGATATAAAGTTACAAAACTCAAAATTCAAATGCAAAATCTCATTAGTGGGAAGACTTTAATTAAAAAAAAGAAAAGAAAAAGAAAAAAAACCCTAAGGCCTGAAGGGGCCAAACATTTGCTGATTGAAAGTGATAACTGAGCCAGGTGACTTTCTTTCTCCCCTGGTACGGGTACAGCCCCTGTACCTCTTTGTGTTATTTGCAAGAGAGAATGTCATTTATCTACTGAAATGAAAATGAGCAAATGGGCCTAAGACTCAGAGTAATTGCTTTCATTATTGTTTGCAGCATTCCCTCTATCATGTCCTGTTCTACTTCATACCTGTTGTATCTAGATGAGAGAGAAAACAGGAAATGAGGCAGGTACTGAGCAAACAACTATCACCAGAGAGGTCTAGAACCAAGGCTTTCTGACCAGAGGTCTGAGGAACTTTGGAAACAGAAAATTTGTGCCAGATAATATTGAGAAAAGAAAAACCATGCCCAAACAGAAGTGAGGTAACATTTCAATGAGACAGATTTTGATATTGGGTTACGTTCCACCTAAGGTAGAGATCTTACCCCTGAAGACTGCAGATGTGAATGTTGTTCTTTGGTTTCAGACACAATCAAACTATCAAGTTTCTTTTCCTCTTAGCTACATTTTTCCTTTGCCTTTAATTACTGTCACTATAGCAGGAAGACATTTTGTACCAGTTTGCCATTAAAAATGGTGTACAGTTAAGTTAGCTTTCTGTTTATTTTTGTCTTATCTTTTTGAGATTTAAATAAATCAACAGCTGTGTGGATGCTTTAATAACCAATAATTTCACCTCTGAAGAAAAGATAAATCCCTATTTTAAAATCTTTTTCCAATTTATAAAGTTCATAGGACCTCCCTGGTGGTCCAGTTGTTAAGACTCCACACTTCCACTGCAGGGGGCATGGGTTTGATCCCTGGTTGGGGAACTAAGATCCCGCATGCCACATGGCACAGCCAAAAAAAAAAAAAAAAGTTCATAAATGGGAAAGTAATATTTCTGGTTTCTAGAACAGTATGATTCCTTCATAAGCACAGTTTTCTCTGCTTAAATTTTTGAAGCATGCAAAAAAATAGAGAAAAATATAATAAACAGTCAAGTTTCAAATCTTGCTTAAGAAATAAAACATTGCAAATACAATTGGCCCTTCTGTGTATTCTTCACCTAATGCATTCCTCACTTTTCCCACAAAAGAAGAAAATTCATACCTGAATTTGGTTTTTACTCTCAGACATGTCTTTATAATTGTGATACATATCCATGTAATCCTTGTTAAAAACAAGACAATAGGCCCAAAATGGAGTCACTTAAGCTAAGCCCTCAGTCTCTCAACTGAGACTTAACTACAGTTTGGCTCTCCCAGAAATGAAATCTTAAACAATTAGGAATCCCCTGATCAGCACTAGTTAGGTAATCTGCCTGACAGAACCCTGTCATCTCCTAAAGGAAAATAACCTTGCAATAACCAATCTGCCTTTTTGCCAGGTACAACTTCCTTGTACCTGCTCTCTTCTACCTATAAAAGCCATTCATTTTGTACCACTCCTTGGAGCTCCTTTCTGTCTGCTAGATTGGATGCTGCCTGATTCATGAATCATTGAATACAGCCAATAATATCTTTAAAATTTATTCAGTTGAATTTTGTTCTCTAACATCCTTAAACAAAATCAGGTTTTCTGCATATTTTAAACTTTTCGGAGTGAAGGAAGCACTACATTTCTGGCAGCAGCTTTGGCTTTGGGAAGGCCAAATAGCTGAATCCTGTTTCAAGATCATCTCTGGCACCCAGTTCAGGGATCAAGGCATGACCAATGATCACATGATCTTGTAGTTAACTTTATAGCTAATCAGTGCAGCTATAACACATTGCTTGAACAAGACGTGTAATTTGGATTTATTGTTAATATCTGGAAATTCCTTTTCAAATATAATTTAGCTTTTTAGATATAAGTTGGAGTGAAAAATCTCTCTGTATGCTTTTGTATGTTGAAATTCTATCAGTCTCTGAAGTAAAAATATGTATTTATTATTGCAAGAGGAATATGCCAGAATAATTAATGATTATGAAAGATGTTAATTTTTTTTTTTTTTTTTTTTTTGCGGTACGCGGGCCTCTCACTCCTGTGGCCTCTCCCGTTGCGGAGCACAGGCTCCGGACGTGCAGCCTCAGCAGCCATGGCTCATGGGCCCAGCCACTCCGCGGCATGTGGGATCCTCCTGGACAGGGGCACGAACCCGTGTCCTCTGCATCGGCAGGCGGACTCTCAACCACTGTGCCACCAGGGAAGCCCGAAAGATGTTAATTTTATATGAAAATTATTAAGAACTTTTCAATAGTTAAATAAATAGGGAAATAGATGGACATTTAATACAACTATTAAGAGTGCATTTGCTAGATTGTTGTAGGAAGAACAACAGATTTATATTGAGTCAATAAATGTAAATCCTTATGAAAATAATAATACAAGTCAGAATAATAAAGATTATATCATAATTTTAATAATTGTGCAATTATTTGTATACTGGTACAAAACATTAAATAAAGTAATCTTTAAGAACTCTACTGTTTAGTTTTAAAATTCTGTTTAGATCATGAATTGTTCAAGAAACAGTGTCATTTGGGAAATTTCTTCTTTTTATGAAGATAAATTTAAAGAAGAATGTCAATTTTGCCAACTCAAAGTTTCACCAAGAGGGGAAAACTGCAAAATCATGTACAACATCTATAATAAATCATTTTTGGTTCAGACATAATAAAAATATAAAGTATATGAAGAAAAGAAAAAAGTATTGGAGAAAAATTAGATAATTCCCAAATACCTTGCTTTTCTACTGACCTCAGTTAAAAATGAGTGTCTATTTAGTATCACACATAGGTAGATCAGTGACTGCAGGAGCGAAATAGCATCTGACAGTGCTAAAGAAATGATTGTTAATGTATTATGATGCAATTACAATGTAATTACAAAATTAAATAATTAAATAGTGAGAAATACCTTAAGTATAATTCAGATTTTTTCCTGTCTCCCAGAAGTCATTCTTTGATGTTGATATTTACCTTTGTCCTCAACTAAATATTGATTTCAACTTACTGGCCTTAATGCAAAATGTGTATTTGGTACACCTCTATTATACTTTATTTTATTTTATTTTGAATTTTTGAATTTTATTTTTTTATACAGCAGGTTCTTATTAGTTATCTATTTTATACATATTAGTGTATATATGTCAATCCCAATCTCCCAATTCATCCCACCTCTCTATTATACTTTATACTCTATTACTTTTTATACTTTATATATTATACTATATGCTTTAAATAGTCTTCTTCAATCTGATTTTTTGCTCAACTTTATATTTGTGAGATTAGTTCATGTTTTTACATGAAGTTCAAGTTACTCATTTTCACTAGTGCTGCGCAGTTTAGCATGAATTGTATTTACAATTCATCTCTATCCCTTTTCCTGTTGATGGAAATTTAATTTGTTTTCAAATTTTTGGAATTACAATTTTGCTACGTGCATTTGTGTACGTATCGTCATGTGAGGGCTTCTTTAATATTTGTACCTAGAAATGGTAGTGACATGCTGGGTCAGAGTGTGCTTTTTTCCCCCCATGTTTTCCCTACAAGTGCTTATCCATTTTTATCAATTAAAAAGATCACCTTTTGAATGATGACTCCCAAATCTACAACTCCAGTCTGATCTCCCAGGCATCAGATCTCTCCATCTGCCTAGCAAACATTCTAAGTAGAAACTTGGATGTGCTGCCACCACCGTACACTTATCTTATCCAAAACAGAGCTCAATGTTTCCTCCCAAGCTTTCTCCTTACAAAACATGTGAGTGTTGCAACTATAAAAACCTTGTGCATGCAAAACTGTTCATTACAAAAAAATGAGCATCTTCTATTTAAAAATCTATTTCTAATTCAGACATGTTTTCCACTTTTAAAAATCTATATACCTGTATACAAACATATACACAAATATATGTAAGTTTGGAATAAATAGAAAGATGGGCTGGCCTTTCCTGCCTTGCTCTAAAGCAGGGGTCAGCAAACGTTTTCTATAAAGGGCCAGATAGTAAATAGTTCAGACTTTATGCCATATGGTATTCTTCACAACTACTCATCTCTACCATTGTAGTTCAAAAGCAACCATCGACAATACATAAAAAAAATAGGTATGGCTGTGTTCCTATAAAACTTTATTTGCAAAAGCAAGCAGTGGGCCAGATTTGGCCCATGGGTCATAGTTTGCTGACCCTCTTCTAGAAAATCAATAGTTTTCACTTAATAAATGATTACTTCCTTCCTGGACCATCTGCATAGAGTTGTGCATATGAGAAGCAGATAGGTCTCAGTTCTGCACATTAACAGTATAATTTGGTGAGCCTGCTCTTGTGGTTTCTGATTTGGGTGTCACATTTGAGATTACTCTTTGTTTTCCCTGCCTGTTATATCTTCATATATGTTGTCTGTCTCTCCGAGGGAGCACTCCCCATAGCCCTACGCTATACTTCAGCATCAGATGCTCTGGACAGTACTACTCTGTAGTCCTCCCGCAGTGTGATTTCTTTTGCAAACCAGGTAGCCTATGTTTTATGTCAGATCTTTCTTTGCAAATATCCCACTTAAATTTAGTGAAAACTGGTCTGGAATCTTACATTTATTTATTTAAGTAGCTATGCAATGGTGAGTTTTACCACTTACTAGTTGTATGATTGGGGCAGATTATATAATTTTTCTGTGTCTGAGTTTCCGTTTGTAAAATGAGACAAGTAACACTCACTATATAAAGTTTCTGCAATGATGAAATCAGCTAATGCATATAAAGGATCTTGTGGCCAGGCACATAGTGATGATGACAATAATAGCAAACACGTCCATTGCTCTCGCCATGTGCTGCATTGATCATGTGCCCTATGCCTGTGTCGACGTGAATAAGCCTTACAGTAATCCTATACAGGGTATTATGACCATCTCAATTTTACAGTTGAGAAACTGAGAGAAAAAGAGGTTACATGTCTAGGAAGTGGCATAGCCTGGATTTAAAACCGGGCAGTTTGACTCAAGAGTCCATGCTCTTACTCCTTTATTCTTAGCTTGCCCTAATAAGATTAAAAGAGCCAGGATATGCTCTAATTTACAGGCTATTGTAGTGCTGCACTGTACATCTTTGTTCTTATATCTTTGTCCATATATAAGATTACTTCTTAAGACCCTTGTATATTTTTATTTACAATATGAAATCAAGGGCAAGCGACAGACGTGGAGACGCAGGAGTCATGCTGACGCACGCGCCAGGAATGAATTCCTGCGTGTCACTTGTACTGGCTGGATGGAGTGAGCTCTGAGAATAGGGTCCCATATAGGGAGGGTTCTATAGGAGCTAAGGGAGGCCCCAAGCTGACACAGGAAAGAAGGACCTCAGTCCTATTCTCAAGGACCTGGATTCTTTCAGCAATCTGAATATGCTTCAAAGTGGATCATTCTAGAGTCTCCTGATAAGACCTCAGCCAGCCAACCTGTTGATTTCTCTTTTGTGAGATTTGGAGCAGTGAACCAGCCAAGACCACCTGGAATTCTGATCTACTGAACTATCAAAGGGATACATTAATTAAATAGTAAAGGAATCAGTTTCGTTCAAGATGATGGCGTAGAAGGACATGCGCTCACTCCCTCTTGCGAGAGCACCAGAATCACAACTAACTGCTGAACAGTCATCGACAGAAAGACACTGGAACTCACCAAAAAACATACCCCACATCAAAAGACAAAGGAGAAGCGGCAATGAGACGGTAGGAGGGGTGCAATCGCAATAAAATCAAATCCCATTACCACTGTGTGGGTGACTCAAACTGGAAAACAATTATACCACAGAAGTCCATCCACTGGAGTGATGGTTCTGAGCCCCTCGTCAGGCTTCCGAACCTAGGGATCCGGCAATGGGAGGAGGAATTCCCAGAGAATCAGACGTTGAAGGCTAGTGGGATTTGATTGCAGGACTTTGACAGGACTGGGGGAAACAGAGAATCCACTCTTGGAGGGCATACACAAAGTAGTGTGCGCACTGGGACCCAGGGGAAGGAGCAGTGACCCCATAGGAGACTGAACCAGACCTACCTGCTAGTGTTGGAGGGTCTCCTACAGAGCGGGGGAATGGCTGTGGCTCACCGTGAGGACAAGGACACTGGCAGCAGAAGTTCTGGGAAGTGCTCCTTGGCATGAGACCTCCCAGAGTCTGCCATTGGACCCACCAGAGAGCCGGGTAGGCTCCAGTGTTGGGTCGCCTCAGGCCAAACAACCAACAGGGAGGGAACCCAGCTCCACCCATCAGCAGACAAGTGGATTAAAGTTTGACTGAGCTCTGCCCACCAGAGCAACACCCAGCTCTACCCACCACCATTCCCTCCCATCAGGAAGCATGCACAAGCCTCTTAGATAGCCTCATCCACCAGAGGGCAGACAGCAGAAGCAAAAAGAACTACAATCCTGCAGCCTGTGGAACGAAAACCATGTTTACAGAATGATAGACAAAATGAAAAGGCAGAGGACTATGTACCAGAAGAAGGATCAAGATAAAACCCCAGGAAAACAATTAAATGAAGTGGAGATAGGCAACCTTCCAGAAAAAGAATTCACAATAATGATAGGGAAGATGATCCAGGACCTCAGAAAAAGAATGGAGGCAAAGATCGAGAAGATGAAAGAAATGTTTAACTAAGACCTAGAAGAATTAAAGAACAAACACCTAGAAGAATGAAAGAACAAACACCTAGAAGAATGAAAGAACAAGCAAACAGAGATGAACAATACAATAACTGAAATGAAAAATACTCTAGAAGGAATCAATAGCAGAATAACTGAGGCAGAAGAATGGATAAGTGACCTGGAAGGCAGAATGGTGGATTTCACTGCCATGGAACAGAATAAAGAAAAAAGAATGAAAAGAAATGAAGACAGCCTAAAAGCCCTCTGGGACAACATAAAACGCAACAACATTCGCATTATGGGGGGTCCCAGAAGGAGAAGAGAGAGAGAAAGGACCTGAGAAAATATTTGAAGAGATTAGAGTCAAAAACTTCCCTAACATGGGAAAGGAAATAGCCACCCAAATCCAGGAAGCCCAGAGAATCCTAGGCAGGATAAACCCAAGGAGAAACACCCCGAGACACACAGTAATAAAACTGACAAAAATTAAAGACAAAGAAAAATTATTAAAAGCAGCAAGGGAAAAATGACAAATAACATACAAGGGAACTCCCATAAGGTTAACAGCTGATTTCTCAGCAGAAACTCTACAAGCCAGAAGGGAGTGGCATGATATACTTAAAGTGATGAAAGGGAAGAACTTACAACCAAGATTACTCTACCCGGCAAGGATCTCATTCAGATTCAACAGAGAAATCAAAAGCTTTACAGACAAGCAAAAGCTAAGAGAATTCAGCACCACCGAACCAGCTCTACAGCAAATGCTAGAGGAACTTCTCTAAGTGGGGTGCACAGAGAAGAAAAGGACCTACAAAAACAAACCCCAAACAAGAAAAAAAAATTAAGAAAATGGTAATGGGAACATATATATCAATAATTACCTTAAATGTGAATGGACTAAATGTTCCAACCAAAAGACACAGGCTCGCTGAATGGATACAAAAACAAGACCCATATATATGCTGTCAACAAGAGACCCACTTCAGACCTAGGGACACATACAGACTGAAAGTGAGGGGATGGAAAAAGATATTCCATGGAAATGGAAATCAAAAGAAAGCTGGAGTAGCAGTACTCATATCAGATGAAATAGACTTTAAAATAAAGACTGTTACAAGAGACAAGGAAGGACACTACATAATGATCAAGGGATCAATCCAAGAAGAAGATATAACAATTATAAATATATATGCACCCAACATAGGAGCACCTCAATACATAAGGCAAATGCTAACAGCTATAAAAGAGGAAATTGTCAGTAACACAATAATAGTGGGGGACTTTAACACCTCACTTACACCAATGGACAGATCATCCAGACAGAAAATTAGTTAGGAAACACAAGCTTTAAATAACACAATAGACCAAATAGATTTAATTGATATTTATAGGACATTCCATCAAAAACCAGCAGATTACACTTTCTTCTCAAGTGCACATGAAACATTCTCCAGGGAAGATCACATCTTGTGTCACAAATCAAGCCTTGGTAAATTTAAGAAAATTGAAATCATATCAAGCATCTTTTCTGACGACAACACTATAAGATTACAAGTCAATTACAGGGAAAAAACATAAAAAACACAAACACATGGAGGCTAAACAATACTTTATTAAATAACCAAGAGATCACTGAAGAAATCAAAGAGGAAATTAAAAAATACCTAGAGACAAATGACAATGAAAACACGATGACCCAAAACCTTTGGGATGCAGCAAAAGCAGTTCTAAGAGGGAAGTTTAGGGCAATACAATCCTACCTCAAGAAACAAGAAAAACCTCAAATAAACAATCTAACCTTCCACCTAAAGGAACTAGAGAAAGAAGAAGTTAGTAGAAGGAAACAAAGCCCAAAGTTAGTAGAAGGAAAGAAATCATAAAGATCAGAGCAGAAATAAATGAAACAGAAACAAAGAAAACAATAGCAAAGATCAACAAAACTCAAAGCTGGTTCTTTGAGAAGATAAACAAAATTGATAAACGTTTAGCCAGACTCATCAAGAAAAAGTGGGAGAGGACTCAAATCAAAAAAATTAGAAATGAAAAAGGATAAGTTACAAGAGACACCACAGAAATACAAAGCATCCTAAGAGACTACTACAAGCAACTCTATGACAATAAAATGGACAACCTAGAAGAAATGGACAAATTCTTAGAAAGGTATACCTTCCAAGACTGAAGCAGGAAGAAGTGGAAAATATGAACAGACCAATCATAAGCACTGAAATTGAAACAGTGATTAAAAATCTTTCAACAAACAAAAGTCCAGGACCAGATGGCTTCACAGGTGAATTCTATCAAACATTTAGAGAAGAGCTAACACCCATCCTTCTTAAACTCTTCCAAAAAATTGCAGACGAAGGAACACTCCCAAACTCATTCTATGAGGCCACCATCACCCTGATACCAAAACCAGACAAAGATACTACAAAAAAAGAAAATTACAGGCCAATATCACTGATGAATATAGATGTAAAAATCCTCAACAAAATACTAGCAAACAGAATCCAACAACACATTAAAAAGATCATACACCATGATCAAGTGGGATTTATCCCAGGGATGCAAGGATTCTTCAATATATGCAAATCAATCAATGTGATACACCATATTAACAAATTGAAGAATAAAAACCATACGATCATCTCAATAGATTCAGAAAAAGCTTTTGATAAAATTCAACACCCATTTATGATAAAAACTCTCCAGAAAGTGGGCATAGAGGGAACCTACCTCAACATAATAAAGGCCATCTATGACAAACCCACAGCAAACATCATTCTCAGTGGTGAAAAACTGAAAGCATTTCCTCTAAGATCAGGAACAAGACAAGGATGTCCACTCTTGTCACTATTATTCAACATAGTTTTGGAAGTCCTAGCCATGGCAATCAGAGAAGAAAAAGAAATAAAAGGAATACAAATTGGAAAAGAAGAAGTTAAACTGTCACTGTTTGCAGATGACATGATACTATGCAAAGATAATCCTAAAGATGCCACCTGAAAACTACTACGCTAATCAATGAATATGACTAAGTTGCAGGATACAAAATTAATGCACAGAAATCTCTTGCATTCCTATACATTAACAACGAAAGATCAGAAAGAGAAATTAAGGAAACAATCCCATTCACCATTGCAACAAAAAGAATAAAATACCTAGGAATAAACCTACCTAAGGAGGTAAAAGACCTGTACTCACAAAACTATAAGACACTGATGAAAGAAATCAAAGATGACACAAACAGATGGAGAGATATACCATGTTCTTGGATTGGAAGAATCAATATTGTGGAAATGACTATACTACCCAAAACAGTCTATAGATTCAATGCAATCCCTATCAAATTACCAGTGGCATTTTTTACAGAACTAGAACAAAAAATCTTAAAATTTGTATGGAGACACAAAAGACCCCAAATAGCCAAAGCAATGTTTTTTTTTTTTTTAACATCTTTATTGGAGTATAACTGTTTTACAATGGTGTGTTAGTTTCTGCTTTATAACAAAGTGAATCAGCTATACATATACATATATCCCCATATCTCCTCCCTCTTGGTCTCCCTCCCACCCTCCCTATCCCACCCCTCTAGGTGGTCACAAAGCACCGAGCTGGTCTCCCTGTGCTATGCGGCTGTTTCCCACTAGCTATCTATTTTACCCAAAGCAATCTTGAGGGAAAAAAACAGAGCTGGAAGAATCAGACTCCCTGACTTCAGACTGTACTACAAAGCTACAGTAATCAAGACAATATGGTACTGCCACAAAAAAAGAAATATAGATCAATGGAACAGGATAGAAAGCCCAGAGATAAACCCGCACACCTATGGTCAACTAATCTATGACAAAAGAGGCAAGAGTATACAATGGAGAAAAGAGCCTCTTCAATAAGTGGTGCTGGGAAAACTGAACAGCTACATGTAAAAGAATGAAATTAGAACACTCCCTAACACCATACACAAAAATAAACTCAAAATGGATTAAAGACCGAAATGTAAGGCCAGACACTATAAAACTGTTAGTTGGAAACATAGGCAGAACACTCTATGACATAAATCACAGCAAGATCCTTTTTGACCCACCTCCTAGAGAAACGGAAATAAAAACAAACAAATGGGACCTAATGAAACTTAAAAGGTTCTGCACAGCAAAGGAAATGATAAACAAGATGAAAAGACAACTCTCAGAATGGTAGAAAATATTTGCAAACGAAGCAACTGACAAAGGACTAATCTCCGAAATATACAAGCTCTTGGTACATTGACAAGATTTGTTGCCTGGAGGACTTTGCTGTAGAATGATTGGGTAGTGAACTAGCCTTATTATTGGGGGATCCTCTATTGTCAGTGTCTGGAGGTCTCTTCTTTGGGACTGTCTACTTCCCCTACAGGAGAATATCTGATTGGGCAAGGGTTGGGGCTAGGTATATGCTTGGTTACTGACATTCTGGGAGCAGGAAAGGGACATGCCTGGAGCTTCCATAGTTCAGTATATAGCTTCTTACATAATATAGCAGTTTTCAACTCTATGACTCATCCTTGCCCTGCATGTGGCTTAGTCTCCAAGTCCAGAGCCTCTCGGGTTGATTTCTCTAGAGTATGAACTTCCATTCTCCTGTGCAGTGGTGAGTAGAGAGGGGAATACTTATCTGGTTGCTTAGAGTTAGATGGGGACCTAGGACTAGAGGTCCAACCATTTTCCACACATAGAGTCACCAATCCCACTAATTTTAGAGTCACATCTTCAGTTCTACCTTTTGTGGTACTTGCTGCCTCCACACTGAGACTTTCAGTTTCTAGCTCATTCACTGGAATTCCCCTCTGAGATGCTTAGATTTCACCTTCCTCTGTTCTATTAAGTTAGTTATCACTTCATTTACTTTCCATCTTCCATAGTTTGTTGAATATTCTTTGTTTCTGTTTCCTTTCCAATGTTGTTGGGGGTAGTGCCTTTTTATTGTATATTCCTTTACTGTTATTTTATTGGTGCTTGAGAGGAAGAACAGACGTGATCACTCTGCCAAGTCTTTCTTCCTTTATCTAGTTAACTTGATTTTGAATCCCAGGAATTATGGTAGTGAGCTTCCCAATAATTGGCTGTAGGAATAAAAACGCCAGAGAAAGGTTTTGAGTCACTTTTTAGTGAAAGAAACCCTGTGCAAACAGGCTCAAGCAAAAGGAGAACTAATTGGCTCATGCAAGTTGGGAGGTTCAGAGGACTGAATGAACAACTTTGGTCTAAAAGAGAAATTCAGAGAAATAATCTATTATGTAGGAGGAACACAAGCTATCTATGTTAATTAGTGTAAGTAAAATAAATTAATAAATTCAGGACAAAGTGAACATGTCAGCTAGAAGTTTTGGAAGGAGACAAAATGAGAAGAGAAATGGGTAGGAAATGCAGAAGAAATGGGTAGGAATGCAGAAGAAATGGGTAGGAAATGCAGAAATTGGTAGGAAATGCATATCAATTTGGCTTTATGGGTTTTTAAAAAGTGATTTTGTAACCATCTAAATAAAGTTTCTTTTGATGATATGCTTATAGTGGGGAGATTAAAATTATCTCTAATAATGAAATGTATAATAATCTTTAAAGATTAAAACTCCTTAGAAGAGTTTGTGAATCATAACAGTACTTAATTTTATTTTAACCCTTGTGGTTAGGGCTCCATGCTTCCACTGCAGGAGGCACACGTTCGATCCCTGGTTGGGGAACTAAGGTCCCACATGTCGCACAGCGCGGCCAAAAAAAGAGAAAAAAAAAAAGCCTTTAAAATGTTTTCCAAATTTCCTTCCAGCTTTGTCTATACGTGCATATATTTTATATAACTGTGATCACAGAATATACACTATACATGTAGTTCATCTAATGAGGATTCTCAACCAGTGGTGATTCCTCCTGCCCCCGCCCCCACCCCCACCCCCGGACAGTTGGAAATGTCTGGAGACATTTTTGATTGTCCCTACTAGGGGCAGGAGTGCACTACTGGCATCTTGTGGGTAGAAGCCAAGAATGTTGCTAAACGTACTGCAATGTATAGCCCCCTCTCAAAAAAAGAATTATCCAATCCAAAATGTCAACAGTGCCAAGATTAGGAAACCCTCGTAGACACACATTTGTATTATGCATTTTAAAACTTTGTTAAATAATACATCCTTTTTTGTAACAAGATTCTTATAATTATCCCTTACTTTATCTATTTGACAATCATAATTTATCTAATAATTTCCCCTCTCTCAGATATAGATAATGTTATGAACATCTTCATACATACAGCTTCTAAATTAGTTTGGATTAAACTTAAATTCTCATGAGTAAAATTACTTGGATAAATGGTATTATCATTTTATGGCTCAAACTTGGTATAGGGACCTTATAAACATTAACTTTGGCAAAACACGTTCATTATTAACTGCTTATTAAAGAGAAATAAAGTTTGCCTTTAATTACTGTTTCTAATGCTATAACTTTGTAAGTGGGAAGTAGTGGTGCTGGGGGAGGATTATGTCTG
The DNA here is from genome assembly GCF_964341445.2 of Mesoplodon mirus. Taxonomy (NCBI): domain Eukaryota; kingdom Metazoa; phylum Chordata; class Mammalia; order Artiodactyla; family Ziphiidae; genus Mesoplodon; species Mesoplodon mirus. The sequence continues at coordinate 55,509,102 of NC_138990.1, read as the reverse complement.
ACAGTTTTAGCTTTTTGAATAGGCGACGTGATTTCAGGAGCAGAGGGTATCTCTTTATCCATTTTTATGTTCCCCACTATTTTTTGAAATCTCACTTAAGTCTGTGTGTGTGTGGGGGGAAGGTAATCATGTGCCTTAGCCTCCAGCTGTGACAAAGTGAAAGAGAGGCATGGACATATATACACTACCAAACGTAAGGTAGATAGCTAGTGGGAAGCAGCCGCATAGCACAGGGAGATCAGCTCGGTGCTTTGTGACCGCCTGGAGGGGTGGGATAGGGAGGTTGGGAGGGAGGGAGACGCAAGAGGGAAGGGATGTGGGAACAGATGTATATGTATGACTGATTCACTTTGTTATAAAGCAGAAACTAAAAAAAAAAAAAAACAAAAAACAAAACATAAATACTGGGAATTCCCTGGCGGTCAAGTGGTTAAGACTCCGCGCTTCCACTGCAGGGGGCGTGGGTTCGATCCCTGGTTGGGGAACTAAGATCCTCGCAGAGTGAAAAACAAAAAACAAAACTACACACACACACACACACACACACACACACACACAAACACTGACATGGACTCAGAGAGAGTTGCAACAGTGTCTTACTCATCTTTAGTGCTCACTGCAGCATCAGGTTGAAAATGTACATTATAAACCTTTGCTGAATGGACAGAGGGGGGTAGGAGTAGTAACACACGAAGTGACTGACTGTGACTGACTTTATTGGGGCAGATGATAGCATAGAAAGCTTTGTGTTCCCATAAAACCATTAGCATTCATGTTGTGATTGGTTCTTATAGTTATCGTTATACTTAATGATTTAAGAATTGTTGCTCTTGCTATCATACTCGGCTAGAAATATCTCCTAAGGGTGGTGGTAGAAGCCATGATACTAAAGGTCTGGGAACAAACACATGGCTCTTTCTCTCAGCCAGGATGAAAAAGCACTCTCTAGGAAGATAACATTGGTTCTTGTTTAATTTAACAGGGACACAAGGCATTAAAAATTAATGGATTGATGAATTTTTAATAACTAGGGAATACATATACATGGCACAAAAGCTGAAAAGTATAAAAGAATATATCAAGTTTTTTTCAAACTGGGATTTCCAGCAATCTAGTTTCCATCTCTGGAGGGACTAACATGGATATGCTAGGTATAGGCTAGAAACTGCCATAAACAACAGGTCCCCAAATAAGGCACACAAGCAAAATAGAAGTTCATCTCTCTCATGTAACAGTCTGGAAGTACATGGGGATGGCGCTCCTCCATAAAAATCATCCCAGGATCTGGTGCCTTCAATCTTGCTGTTCTGCTTTCCCTTTTAGTGTTGCACATGGTGGAAGCTAACTCAGTGCCACATCTGTACTCCAGGATCAGGAAGAGAAGGAAAGGTCATGGAAGTCAAACAATTTCTTTTTAAGCAGGTGCAGAAGTTGCACCATTTCTACTTATATTCCATTGGCAAGAACTTTTTCATATGGCCATGCCAACTGAAAGGGAGGCTGGGGAATGAAGTTTTTAGCTGGGTGGCTGTATGCCTAGCTGAAAATGCAGAAGAGAGCTGAATTTGTAGCTATGGGTGTCTATAAATAAGAATTCTTTCACAATGTGGCAATGGTGTCAACTGGATTATGAATCATTGAATCTGTCCCAGTAGTGAACTGTGAAGTCTGGCATGTCACAACTATATCTCTCAAAAATACCAGGAGATAAAGTAAACAGCAATCAACAGAGACTTGATGATTCAGTACAGTTCATTTCTAGATTGTCTTCTTTAACTCATTCTTCTCTTTCTTATATTTGAATCTCTAAGACTGGGGCATGATAGTCTAGAGGTCACTGGCAATCCAATCTTCCTTCTCCGCTACAACACCTGGCAGAGTTAATCTTTTAAAGTTGTGAAGTAGGTGAAATTTATCTCTGGTGATCTTAGCTTTCCTTGCCCTCCTTCCCTTGGCATACAATACCCAAGGTGCCATGACCATTCAGAACCCCACACCATAGTACATACAAGACTGCTCTCCATGTAAGGCTGTGGTTACAAAATTCTCTTCTTTGCTCACCTGACAATTACCCCCTTAGTATTCCACCTCCAGCTGGTTGATAGGATTGAGAAATGGGGGGTATAAAAGGGGTTTAAGGAGTGGTCGAAATGTTACCACTTGTGAAAAGAACTCAATTTGATTAGGTAGAACTGTTGCCTTACCTAGTTTAAAATGACTTGAGTTTGTCATACTGTTTCCAGGACAAAACCAAAAAAAAAAAAAAAAAAAAAACCCCAAAAAACCAAAACCAAAAAAACCCCACAACCCTCCCAAACATATATTTATATACAAACACACATCTATCTATCTATCTATCTATTAAGATGTCTGATTGTAGAGGTACACATTGGTATTTATGCAGAAACATTTCCAAATACCATTTTTGTAAATTTTCACTTCTTTTCACTTTGCTATTCAAAAGCATTGCACTATGGAAACAATCAAGCAGATTGACTTTCTTCTCCCTTCCTATGGTCATTTTGGTGTCATTGGCAGAACAGCTGAAGCCATCTTAAGATTTGCTTTCAGAATGAGATAACATACTGTATTAGTACTTTCTTTTCTCACTGTACATCTTTATTACAAGATGTAAATCAACTATACTTAAATAAAAAAAAGAAAAAAATTTTATTACAAGAGTTGATTTGGTGATATGTAAGTTGATTATTCCTATTTTTAGTTCTCTTAATTTGTTGAAAGAATACTTAATACCTAAAAAAAAATCTCTGACTAATAAAAGATTCCAAAAAGAGCATATATACTGGCCAATACTTGACCAAGACTCAATAATGGACATATTTATTCAAACATTTATTCAAATGCTTCCCACATCACAGCACAGGTAGAAAATATTAATATTTGTATTGCACATTGATGTAAGCTGGAGCCATCTGGTCTGGAGGCTCTGCCTGCACCTGGCCTAACCTAACTGCCCGAAGTGTTGAAGGGAATCATTATCTCAGCATACTCCATTCATTGGGCAACCTGGTTGGAGAGGGCTTATAAAATGCTATTCAAAATGTGGTCTTCACATCAGCAGCATCAGCATCACCGGGGAGCTTGTTAGAAATGCAGAATCACAGGCTCTATTCCAATTTACTGAATCAGAATCTGCATTATCATAAGATTCCCAGGTGATTTATGTGCACATTAAAGTTTGAGAGTACCGATCTAGAATATAGTGGGTAATAATACTAGATAGATGGGAGGCAAAATAGCCAATCATTAAAATGTTTTTTCCCTTGCAAGAAGTTGTGCTAAAATGGCCTGCCTGGGATCTGAGATTTGATCATATAACTTTTCTGTCATCATGGAGCTTTATATATATATAAATTATATACACATATATTACATATATGTATAATTTCAGTATTCTATAAATGTGCAGCACAAAATGCGTGGTCTACTTAAACCAAACGTTCATTTTTTTTTTAGGTGAGTATGGAACATAAACAGGCTCGCACCTAACAGCCATTTCAACCTCCTTCAAGCTTCAAGTATGCTTCCTGTAGGGCAGAGGACTGGTAAGCCAAAAATTACATTCTCCAGACTCTGTTGCAGCTAGTCATATGGAAGTATGTAGGTTTCAACAAACAAACACTTTCGTGTAAGATCTGGAAGTCTATTTCTCTGATAGGCATAGTTGTGGAGGCAATTTTTTCTTCTGTATCAGAGATAACAGAGTTCTCACTGTTCAGTCATTAGCTTTGTGAACATCAAGAAGCATGGGTGGTGCACCCATTTTGCTGGTTCAGATTACAGTTGGTAAGGTGTGATTCTGGAGCTGGCTGTGGAAGTGGCAGCTTCTTGATTCTAGTGGCTTCCAGACAGTGGCTGTGGTGCCATAGTTCTGAAGATGTCAGGTTCTCAATGAGGAAGAGCACAGCTGTTTTGTATCTTAGTTCTGAGGTGTGGTTTTGAGAATTATTCTATTAATATTCTCAATTATTCTCTTCAAGTGTATTAATACTTCCAGCTAAAACTAACTGGAGTATATTCTGTTCTCTGCAACCAAACTTTGACTGACATAGTCTGCTCAATTTGTTTTCAGGACCACTCATTTTTCATTGATTTATTTAGCAAATATTTATTGAAGGCCTTCTCTGAACAAGTGTTGAGATACATATTAAATATATATATTTTTTCAGATGTGTAAAACAATAGTTTTAGTTCACACAAATTACATGTTGCTTTAAAAATTATATTTCTAGCAAAGTAGTTCCATCCAAATAGAGCAGAAAAATTAAAAGTTCCGTTTCCAAGCTAATCACCATGGATAGTTCATATGTCCTCATTGGTATAATGAAAAGATGATGGGGGGACTTCCCTGGTGGCGCAGTGAATAAGACTCTGCGCTCCCAATGCAGGGGGCCCAAGTTTGATCCCCGGTCAGGGAACTAGAGATCCCGCATGCATGCTGCAACTAAGAGTTCGCATGCCACAACTAAGGAGCCCAGGAGCCACAACTAAGGAGCCCGACTGCCGCAACTAAGACCCCATGCAACCAAATAAATAAATAAATAAATATTAAAAAAAGAAAAAAAAGATGATGAGAATTTAGAGACAAAAGATTAGTCTTTCCAAACTTCATCTAACAAATGGAGGCAGAAAGGACCTACCCTACCTCATAAGGTTTCTGTGAGAATCAAATGAGGCAAAGTATGTGAAACTGCTTTGTACATTGTAAAGGGCTACACAGTGCTGGTTATTTACAATTAGTAATAATAGTAACTTTATCCTACGAAGTTTTCAACATTGGATGTTTATGATGGCACCATTAAAGACAACTATTTTTGTTTGCCTAATTCTCAATTCAGTGCAAATTCTGATTTTCATATAAAGGTGTTCTTAAAGATAAATCAGAGAGTGATTACTCACTTTGGGAAAGGAATTTTCACTTTTGAAAAATATTCACAGTAGGAAATCTTTCATTAAATGTGCCTCTCTCACATTTAATACAATTGTTGATTTACAAATTTAAATAATACACATTTTGGTAAATGCAGTGCACAAAATGAGCTATATTTGTTTAGTTGTGTGAAAAACAGAATTATATCTTACAAGTGATCTCATTTCAAATATGGGTAAGGAGCAAATCAAATTACATATCAGTCTTTGAGACACCTACATAGTCATAATTTGCCAAGTTCACATGCTTTATTTTATGTGCTTCTTTTTCTTGAGCTATGCGAAAGAGAAGCTTGATCTAGATCAAGAAGTGTCTAGTTAGGGCCTCCTATGTACCAGGCAGTGTTTTAGGTTTTGAAGACACCAAGATGAATGAGATACAGTCATCCCCTATGTTACAGTTCAGTCCAGCACTGTCCAAAGCAGCAGCCAATTGTATATGTGGCCATAGATCACAAGTGTGGCTAGTGTGACTCAGAAACTAAATTTTACATTTTATTTAATTTAAATTAATTTAAATAGCCATGTGTGACTACTGGTCACCGTGTTGGAGAGCACAGGTCTAGGCCAAACCCAATAGCTAACTGTGGTTACCAAAAAGAAAAAAAAAAAAGATGCATGGGCAAGACCTTTTTCTTCTGTCTTAAAATAAAGGTGGCCTATTAATTTTCTGGTCTTAGGGGTGGGAGTGGGGAAAGTGCTGCAACGGTTTGGAAAAGTATATAGCAACAAAAGAAAGTTATACAATTCTGTTTAAAATCTGTTCTCTTTGGGCTTCCCTGGTGGCGCAGTGGTTGAGAGTCCACCTGCCGATGCAGGGGACACGGGTTCGTGCCCCTGGTCCGGGAGGATCCCACATGCTGCGGAGCGGCTGGGCCTGTGAGCCATGGCTGCTGAGCCTGCGCGTCCGGAGTCTGTGCTCCACAACGGGAGAGGCCACAACAGTGAGAGGCCTGCGTAGCACAAAAAAAAAAAAAAAAAAAAAAAAAATTCTGTTCTCTTTGATTAAAATATCCCCTAACATGTCTAGAATGAAAGACATTGCCAGGGCAAGAAAGCTAAAGACAACAAAGGTCAAAAAACTGAGGTCTAATTCCATCCAAAAACAATAGAATATACTTCCTTCTCAAGTGCTCATGGAACATCCTCCAGGATAAATCATATCTAGGGTCACAAATCAAGCCTTGGTAAATTTAAGAAAATTGAAATTGTATCAAGTATCTTTTCGAACCACAACGCTATGAGACTAGATATCAGTTACAGGAAACAAACTGTAAAAAATACAAACACATGGAGGCTAAACAATACGCTACCAAATAACCAAGAAATCACTGAAGAAATCAAAGAGGAATCAAAAAATACCTATAAACAAATGACAATGAAAACACGATGACCCAAAACATATGGGATGCAGCAAAAGCAGTTTTAAGAGGGAAGTTTATAGCAATACAATACTACCTCAAGAAACAAGAAAAATCTCAAATAAAAAAATCTAACATTAACACCTAAAGGAACTAGAGAAAGAAGAACAAACAAAACCCAAAGTTAGTAGAAGAAAAGAAATCATAAAGATCAGAGCAGAAATAAATGAAATAGAAAAAAAGAAATCAATAGTAAATATCAACAAAACTAAAAGCTGGTTCTTTGAGAAGATAAACAAAATTGATAAACCATTAGCCAGACTTATCAAGAAAAAAAGGGAGAGGACTCAAATCAATAGAATTACAAATGAAATGGAGAAGTAACAACTGACACTGCAGAAATACAAAGGATCATGAGAGATTACTACAAGCAATTATATGCCAATAAAATGGACAACCTGGAAGATATGGACAATTTCTTAGAAAAGCACAACCTTCCGAGACTGAACCAGGAAGAAATAGAAAATATAAACAGACCAATCACAAGCACTGAAATTGAAACTGTGATAAAAAATCTTCCAACAAACAAAAGCTCAGGACCAGATGGATTCACAGGCAAATTCTATCAAACATTTAGAGAAGAGCTAACACCTATCCTTCTCAAACTCTTCCAAAATACAGCAGAGGGAGGAACACTCCCAAACTCATTCTACGACACCACCATCACCCTGATACCAAAACCAGACAAAGATGTCACAAAAAAAGAAAACTACAGACCGACATCACGGATGAACACAGATGTGAAAATCCTCAACAAAATACTAGCAAACAGAATCCAGCAGCACATTAAACGGATTATACACCATGATCAAGTGGGGTTTATCCCAGGAATGCAGGATTCTTCAATATATGCATATCAATCAATGTGATAACCATATTAACAAATTGAAGGATAAAAACCATATATCATCTCAATAGGTGCAGAAAAAGCTTTTGATAAAATTCAACACCCATTTATGATAAAAACTCTCCAGAAAGTAGGCATAGAGGGAACTTACCTCAACATAATAAAGGCCATATATGACAAGCCCATAGCCAACATTGTTCTCAATGGTGAAAAACTGAAACCATTTCCACTAAGATCAGGAAAAAGACAAGGTTGCCCACTCTCACCACTATTATTCAACACAGTTTTGGAAGTTTTAGCCACAGCAATCAGAAACAAAAAAGAAATAAAAGGAATCCAAATTGGAAAAGAAGAAGTAAAACTGTCACTGTTTGCAGATGACATGATACTATACATAGAGAATCCTAAAGATGCTACCAGAAAACTGTTAGAGCTAATCAATGAATTTGGTAAAGTAGCAGGATATAAAATTAATGCACAGAAATCTCTTGCATTCCTATACACTAATGATGAATCATCTGAAAGAGAAATTAAGGAAACACTCACGTTTACCATTGCAACAAAAAGAATAAAATACCTAGGAATAAACCCACCTAAGGAGACAAAAGACCTGTATGCAAAAAACTATAAGACACTGATGAAAGAAATTAAAGATGAAACAAACAGATGGAGAGATATACCATGTTCTTGGACTGAAAGAATCAATATTGTGAAAATGACTATACTACCCAAAGTAATCTACAGATTCCATGCAATCCCTGTCAAACTACCACTGGCATTTTTCACAGAACTAGAACAAAATATTTTGTAATTTGTATGGAAACACAAAAGGCCCCGAATAGCCAAAGCAATCTTGAGAAAGAAAAACAGAGCTGGAGGAATCAGGCTCCTGGACTTCAGACTATACTACAAAGCTACAGTAATCAAGACAGTATGGTACTGGCACAAAAACAGAAAGATAGATCAATGGAACAGGATAGAAAGCCCAGAGATAAACCCACGCACATATGGGTACCTTATCTTTGATAAAGGAGGCAAGAGTATACAATGGAGAAAAGATGACCTCTTCAATAAGTGGTGAACAGCTACACGTAAAAGAATGAAATTAGAACACTCCCTAACACCGTACACAAAAAATAAACTCAAAATGGATTAAAGACCGAAATGTAAGGCCAGACACTATCAAGCTCTTAGAGGAAAACGTAGGCAGAACACTCCATGACATAAATCACAGCAAGATCCTTTTGGACCCACCTCCTACAGTAACGTAAATAAAAACAAAAATAAACAAATGGGACCTAATGAAACTTAAAAGCTTTTGCACAGCAAAGGAAACCATAAACAAGACAAAACGACAACCTGCAGAATGGGGGAAAATATTCGCAAACAAAGCAACTGACAAAGGATTAATCTCCCAAATATACAAGCAGCTCATGCAGTTCAACATCAAAAAAACAAACAACCCAATCCAAAAATGGACAGAAGACCTAAATAGATACTTCTCCAAAGAAGATATACAGATTGCCAACAAACACATGAAAGGATGCTCAACATCACTAATCATTAGAGGAATGCAAATCAAAACTACAATGAGGTATCATCTCACACCAGTCAGAATGGCCATCATCAAAAAATCTACAAACAGTAAATGCTGGAGAGGGTGTGCAGAAAAGGGAACCCTCTTGCACTGTTGGTGGGAATGTGAATTGGTACAGCCACTATGGAGAACAGTATGGAGGTTCCTTAAAAAACTAAAAGTAGAACTACCATACGACCCAGTAATCCCACTACTGGGCATATCCCCTGAGAAAACCATAATTCAAAAAGAGTCATGTACCACAATGTTCCCTGCAGCACTATTTACAATAGCCAGGACATGGAAGCAACCTAAGTGTCCATCGACAGATGAATGGATAAAGAAGATGTGGTACATATATGCAATGGGATATTACTCAGTCATAAAAAGAAATGAAATTGAGTCATTTGTAGTGAGGTGGATGGACCTAGAGTCTGACATACAGAGTGAAGTAAGTCAGAAAGAGGAAAACATATATCGTATGCTAACACATATATACGGAATCTAAAAAAAAAAAAAAGGTTCTGTAGAACCTAGGAGCAGGACAGGAATAAAGACACAAACGTAGAGAATGGACCTGAGGACACAGGAAGGGGGAAAGGTAAGCTGGGAAGAAGTGAGAGATTGGCATTGATGTATATACACTACCAAATGTAAAATAGCTAGCTAGTGGGAAGCAGCTGCATGGCACAGGGAGATCAGCTTTGTGCTCTGTGACCACCTAGAGGGGTGGAATAGGGAGGGTGGGAGGGAGATGCAAGAGGGAGGGGATATGGAGATAAATGTATACATACAGCTGATTCACTTCGTTATACAGCAGAAACTAATACAACAATGAAAGCAATTATACTGCAATAAAGATGTTAAAAATAATAATAATAATTGTGGAAAAAAAAAAAAACTGAGGTCTAAACAACCTAGTTTAGGGAGTTCCCTGGCGGTCCAGTGGTTAAGACTCTGAGGTTCCACTGCAGCGGGCAAGGGTTTGATCCCTAGTCCGGGAAGTAAGGTCCCACATGCCACATGGCACGGCCAAAAATTTTTTTTTAATTTTAAAAATAAAAAAATAAGAACCCTAGTTTATGTGTTATTGTTAGCATTCCTTGTCATTTTTATACTGGTCTTAACATCAACGATCAGGAAAGGATGAGGTTATTAGTGACTTGCTTACCATGGAAACTTCCTTGATGGGGTGTGGTGGGCCATATCCAAGATATATTTTTACTCAAATTTAAGAAGAAAAGAAGAACTGAGGGCTTCCCTGGCGGCGCAGTGGTTGAGAGTCCGCCTGCCGATGCAGGGGACGCGGGTTCTTGCCCCGGTCCGGGAAGATCCCACATGCCGCGGAGCGGCTGGGCCCGTGAGCCATGGCCGCTGAGCCTGCGCATCCGGAGGCTGGGCTCCGCAATGGGAGAGGCCACAACAGTGAGAGGCCCGCGTACCGCAAAAAAAAAAAAAGAAGAACTGAGAGCTCATACTTAACAAAAAGTTATTACATGCTTCTGATCACTTATAATTGGGAGTGGTCTGTAGCACTTAATACGTTTTTGTTAAACGTGAGCAGCTACCGGTTAATTTTGTTTTACCTATATTTTCATATGCAAGATGAATTTACTTTGATAAATTCTATTCACTCTAAACAGTGGACAGATTGCTATGATTTTACTCTTTTTATTCATTACAATTATTTTTAAAGATGTCTAAACACTATCAATTTATATGAGTCAAAGAGAAAGGTGAAAATAAATATTTCTAAGACTAAAGGTAAGTGGTTATTAACTGATAACAAGAATATGAATTTTACCTGTCATTGGTCATATACCAGATATCCTTTTAGGGTCAATATATTTATTTTTGCAGATCTGTCACAAATTATTTTTTTGAAGAGGCCAAACACAGTGGCAGCTCCAGCCCCAAAGCAGATGTGCCTGATAACAGCATCTGAAAGAGAATACCATTGTGGTTACACTTGACTACACAGTGAGTTAATGGTGCTTGAGGCACTTCCTGCAGGGTGCATCCTCCTGGAACGCTGGTGTCTTATCACCATAACTAACCAAACGTGGACTGAATTAAAGGGGCTATTTTGGGTAAAAGCACCATTGTGCTCATTCTTGGTGATCTCTAACAAGGAAAGTGGTATCATCACAAATAGTATACTCTGGATTTGACAAACTTTCATAGGAACTAATTGATTCGTCTCTGAATGGACTTTGTTCTAAGCTGGATTTCATGTTAAACATGTCTTAATTAAAATACATCTCTAGGGTTCCAATCCTTTGGAAACATTGCTCACAAGTAAGGTGAAGGTTTTATTTGATTTTTGCAGAAGGTGAGGCAGAAAACAAAAGTTTTGTATATTAAGTGAAATAGTAATATTGGAAATTGAGTTTGGGTATGAATATCTTATAATTTGCATCTCTAGTTGTTCAAACGATGCATCCGTCAGAAAATGGTGAGAATTTCCTTTTGATTTCTGGGCCTTGTCTATAGGAATTACATTTTAAAATGAACACTAAAACAGTGTATTATATTTAAAATTTCCTATGGAAGCTAATTGAATTTCATTATACCAATGAAAAACTGATAATTATAAACTATTTATGCCTTCCCAGAGTTACAGCTGTATAAGCCCTAGTAGAAATTAGTGAATGAATAAGTATCATGATAAATGATTCTAAATTTGATCTGTATGTCTGTGGCAGTAAACAATGTAATACTTAAATCATCATTCTTCTTGACGAAGAGTACTGGCTCTGGAATCGGATGCTTGGATTCCAGTCCTGGCTCTCTAGTTTACTAACTGTGGCTCTAGGGCAGGTCTCTTAACTTCTCCTAGACTTTCTTTAATTGTACAATGGCCATAGTAATAATAATGCCTCTGTTAGAGGGCTTTTGTCAGAATTTATTTACATGACCCTTGTAGTGGTTAGAACAGTGCCTGGCACATTGTAAGTGGCTGCTGTTATTACATGTATGTTAGATGTGCCTTGTAGCCTCTCTTGGGTATGTGCCTTGTTTCCTCAACTTGATTGCAAGCTTTGAGAAGGCAGATATCAGGGACTTCCCTCGTGGTGCAGTGGTTAAGAATCCGCGTGTCAATGCAGGGGACACGGGTTCGAGCCATGGTCGGGGAAGATCCCACATGCCGCAAAGCAACTAAGAAGTAGCCCTGCTTGTCGAAACTAGAGAAAGCCTGCACACAGCAACCAAGACCCAACGCAGCCAATAATAAAAAGAAATTAATTGAAAAAAAAAAAAAAAAAAAGAAACCAGCTCATATAGTTTTCTAGTCTCTTCATCGCCCAGCACAATGTCTTTTTTTTTTTTTTTTGCGGTACGCGGGCCTCTCACTGTTGTGGCCTCTCCCGTTGCGGAGCACAGGCTCCGGACGCGCAGGCTCAGCGGCCAGGGCTCACGGGCCCAGCCGCTCCGCGGCATGTGGGATCATCCCGGACCGGGGCATGAACCGGTGTCCCCTGCATTGGAAGGTGGACTCTCAACCACTGTGCCACCAGGGAAGGGAAGCTCCAGCACAATGTCTTATAAACTACTTTACATAGGTCAGCAATGAGGTTTAAAACTGAAGGGCAACTTGGGGCTAGATTATAAAGGACCTTGACTATCAGTTTCCCTAGACCTTCCCTGGAGCTCTCTCTCACTCTAGTATAACCCCTAAGTCCCCTTCGAGCTGCGTCAATGGGAATTCATGGCTGCTGCCTACCCCAATCCACAGCAGCCAATCCAATCAAGCATTCAATTTACCAAAGGCCTGAGGCTGTATGTACAGTAGTGCAAAAGAGATTCCAGGTTGAGCTAAGTAACTGATTATTTGCACGCATTTAGGAGCTGTTTCTGAGTTTTAAAGGCATTTCTGGCTAACTGGGAAGTGTGTAATTTCTTGACCTCACCTAAGTTAAATCGTGCAGAATATAATTTATGCCCTCCTTATTTAGCTCTTCTCATGTTTTAGTGATGAGCTAGTTAGCCTTTTCCATATCTAAGAACTTACTGTCACTGAACAATTCATCTGCAATAAGCTCAAAGGTCACTCACGGTCAATGTACTAACGGATGAGTTTCTGAATTTTACTTCTTAGTCTTTTAAATTAACAATTTGATTTGAGCTGTTCGAAAAAAGAATTAAGTTTAATACTAGTACGTATTGACTCTAACCTACTTTTAGTGAAGTAAACGCTGAGTACAGTAGCAAGCTTCAGCAAGGCTGGGCTTCCTTACCAACTGATTGGTGTGAGAACTGCATTTTTTTTTTTTTTTTTTTTTTTTTTTTGCCGTATGCGGGCCTCTCACTGTCGTGGCCTCTCCCGCTGCGGAGCACAGGCTCTGGACGTGCAGGCTCAGCGGCCACGGCTCACGGGCCCAGCCGCTCCACGGCATGTGGGATCTTCCCGGACCGGGGCACGAACCCGTGCCCCCTGCATCGGCACGCGTACTCTCAACCACTGCGCCACCAGGGAAGCCCAGAACTGCATTTTAACCTGGTATAATCCATAGGTTGGATGCAGGCTTTGAGACTTTTAGATATTTTCACTATCACACACAATATTTGGGAAGTTTGTACAAGGCCGTTCAGCTCTGCTCATTGGTCCCAGTGCTGTGCCATCATTTCCTCATCTGCACCCAGCTCTGCAGCTCCCTCTTTGATACTTCTACTTCCATTTTATCATAATTTAGAAAAATAAAACTCTAATTGTTTTTTAGTTCTATTTTGTCAGTGTACACCTGCAGGCGCACACGAATTTGATTATAGCTGTACGGTGTTATGAAGAAGCTTGCAAATGGATTCCGAAACGACAGGCAATGTAAATTATAAAAGTAACAAAACAAACGTAGGTTAAAGCACTGTCAGCAATAAATACAAATGGCTTTTTGGGGGGGAGGAAATAACTTTGGAAAGAAGAGAGAATAGGGTGGGGGAGGGAAAAATCCACAGCATTAGGAAAGGAAGAGCCACACTTAGGGACACCTCTGAGGGACAAGGACATTAGAAACACTTAAGTGACTCTTGATCCTAGGCAATCCTCCAAGGGTTAGAGTCACAGAGGGCAGTGAGGTTGCGTGAGATCTGCCAGTTCCTCTTCTGACACTGGACCTTTATTTCCCAAGGCCCACTCGTTCAGCCTTGTTGAGCAGGGAACTTGCGCCCGGGACTGTACAGGAACTGGGTTTGCAAAGATGAAAAGAGCACAGTTCCTGTCTCCAAGCGCTTCTAGTCTTGAAAACAGAACATCCTAATACGTGGGTATAAAGGGCCCTGTTGCAAAAAGAGAGAGCAGTAACTAGAAGCTCGCGGAGGCCTCAGGGCTCCACAGAGGAAATGAGCTGTGTGTGGTCCAAAGGACAAACACTTTTGATAAGCTTTCATAGCTTTCAAAAATAAATGATGTGAAATAAATAGATCGCCTAGAAAGGCACGGGTTGGCATGCAGGATGAAACTTTATGTGGAAGGTTTAAAACACATTTAATGGGAGCTGGGACTTGATACAAGTCCCCCGTAATTGTCAGGAAAAAAGGGTCCAGAAGACCCATGAGTGCTAACCGATCAAACGAGCGTCTTCTTCACACTGGCACCTCAGGAAATGTTGAGTGTTCTGGAATATCTGCTTAGGGGCGGGGAGAGAGTCCATCCACTTGTATCAGATTTTGCACACAACATAGGGAGAAGGCTACTTTCACGATTCTAATCCCTTTTCTCCCCTCACCGCCTGTAGTTTCAGGGCTGCGAGATGTCTCTGCAGGGATTTACTCTTTTGAAGAGAAGTAATAAAAGCATTTAAATTAACGGGAGGGCGGTTAACACCGCAGTCCCGGACCCACTGCACGCCTCCTCGTCCGCCGGGTTTCTCTCCGCGCCTCACCTCCAGTTGGCCCAACAGCGCTAATGGCCGTCGGGTAGCAACGGCTCCAGGGCCGCACGCGGCGGGCGTTGAGCGGTCAGGACTAGCAAACCAGCTGAGAGTTCGAAAGGCGCAGGGAGAGGGGCGAGGCCGGGCCGTGGGCGGCTTTTGATGAACAGCCCTCGCAGCCAATTGGAAGCCTGGTCGACTTTTCCCTCTGCCAATAGGAAGCGAGGCCCGGGCTTGGGGGGGGCGCTTCCCGCGGGCTGCGGCTGGATTCGATCCTGCTCGGCGGCCGCGAAGGTGGGGGTGGAGGCTCGGCCTGCGCGGCGAGGAGTGGATTAGGGGAGGAGGGAAGACCGGAAGCCACGGTCGCGTCCCCATCCTTAGATTTGCTCCCCAGGACTGGGAGCGGAGACGGAGGAGGAGGGAGAGGCTGAATGTTGGCTCCGTGATAAAGGGGAGCGGCCGCTCCGGAGCCTCCTGCCGGGGCGCCCTCCTCATCCCGCGCACTCTCCGCACCCACCCGGCTTCTGGGCGCGCGGCCCACGGGGACAGCCGGGCCGCGCAGACCTTCGCTGAAGAGGCGCTGCCCGCGACAGGGACTGGCCGGCGGAGTCCGAGGCCCGCGCCCCGCCGCCACCCCCACCCGTTAGCCGGCCGGTCCCTCCGGCCGCCGCCATGTCCTCTTCCTCATCCTCCCCCAGGGAGACGTACGAGGAGGACCGGGAGTACGAGAGCCAGGCCAAGCGCCTCAAGACCGAGGAGGGGGAGATCGACTACTCGGCCGAGGAAGGCGAGAACCGCCGGGAAGCGACGCCCCGGGGCGGGGGCGATAGCGGCGGCGGTGGCGGCGGCCGGAGCTTCTCACAGCCGGTAACAAAGCGCGGCGCCCCGACCGCCGTGCCTGGCGGCTCCCCGGGAAGCAGGGCCCAGCGGCAGGGACTCGGCCTCGGGGCCTCCCGCCCGCCTCGTTTTCCCTTTTCGCTGCGCTGACCGGGTCGGGAAGCGCCGGCTCTTCTCTTTGGGGCTTTTATTCTTCGCCCTACCTGTTTCCAGCATCCCGATCGCGAATCCGGTCCCGGCCTGGCCTCAGGCCCCGCAGCGAGTCCACTGCCGGCCCGAACTTGGGGAGGGTCGCTGGGCGGGGGCGGCGGGGAGGCGTTGCTTCCGCTCCGGGGGACTCTGGTGCGCGATTAGCCCTTTGTTAGTTTTCACTCCTCGGGCGGCTGGCCGGCGTCTGACGACCCGCTCCCTTCAGCCCCCTGCCCGCAGCATCCGCGCGCTGTTCACAGTCACAGGGTGGTGGTGTTGGTTCCGCCCAGGGCTCTCTTCGCCTGGGTCCTGAGGAGAGCCGCCGCTAAGTGACAAATTACGCTCTGGGGCTCACCGCCCAGTTCCCCTGAAGGTTTAATTTAAAAATTTTTACTCTTGGCAGGCCTGGCACGCACGCTTTGCTCCCCAGTTTCCTGATGATTGCTCAGTATAGTGTTTAGCTCTTCGGTTAAAAATAAAATGCGTTGGCAGGTGTTCGCACACGCCTACTTACAAGTAAAACGAAATCTTAAAATCACCCCAGTTCTTCATGGGCAGTGTGTTCCCAATTCGTTCCACAAAAAGAACTGAACTCAGGACTGCATCAAACACACGTTCCTAGATTCTTGTTTCTCTCATCAGAAAGCTTAGATGGAGACAGAAGGAATGTGAAAATCGTTTTATCCACGGCAAGTGGCAATTCAGCTTCAGCTGGATGGAAACTAAGGAAACAAAGCAAAGGAAACGTTTTTGCCCTTTTTGGTGCGCTTAAGCTGTCTTAATGACTGAGCTGTTCTTTAAACATTTAACACATTCTAATTGTGATTTTTTTAAAAGCAAACTTAACCCGAAATTTACGAAATAGTGCACATATATTCTAATATTAGATTAAAATGTTTTTCACCTTTAATAAGAGGGAAATTAGAAGTCTTTTAGCTCTTGTTTGCATTTTAATGTAAAAAATTCTGGTCAGTAATCCCCGGTGTTAGAGTTTACAAATACGATAATGTTGCAACACATTTTAAAAAGGAGCTGCTTCTTCCTCTAAATAAAATAGTTTATTTTTTTAAGTGAAATTTTATTTTTATTTATAATGTTTATTTTTTGGGCTGCACTGATCGGCATGTGGGATCTTAGTTCCCTGACCAGGGATGGAACCCGTGCCCCCCCTGCAGTGGAAGCACAGAGTCCTAACCACTGGACCCAGGGAATTCCCAAAATAGTTTTATTATGGCTAGATATTGCTTTCTACTTATGTACCTGAACATTTGGAATATTCAAAATGTAACTTGAAAGTGTGAATAAAGAAAGTGCATTTTTTTCTTAGGAAGTTTCAGTTCAAAGCTAACTCCATTGTGGAAATTGAAAACACAATTGGAATATTGGACTCTTATAACTGATATTTAGATGCATTGGATCAGTGTATTTCTTTTGCCAAAAATTTGCTCGAGTTTTTGTGCAGTAGCATGAAATGTCTTCCATTAAGTGTCTTGGAAAGATACTTTAACCAGTTTACAAAAGTTGTTTTTGAAAACATTAAATATTAAGCCAAAAGTATTATTTTGGATGTTGGGAAGAAAATAATGTATAATTAATACATCCAAAGTGAATTGTATCTAGCAGTGGAAATAGCACTGGACAGGTCTTGGGGAGAGTCAGGAGTCTTAGCTAGCATACAGTCTGTGTGACCTTGGGAAAGTCAATTAACTACTGTTCTGAGTTCTCTTACAATGTAAAATGTGAAAGTTGAACTGCACGTTTTCCACACCTGAAGTTGTAGTTCAGTGATTAATGTAATGCAGCTTTTAAATTACCCAGGCAGGAACTAATGTATGCAGATTGAGTTATAAATTCAAATTTTGTTTATCTTATTGCTTTTGTTTCTTAGGAGAGGGTGAATTGCTTTTATTTAACAGAACCAGTATTGTACTGTGAAATCTAATGAAGGATTATTTTTCCTGTTTTTAAACATTTTTCTTCATGTAATTTTGGGTACTAGTTTGAAATCATTGCAACTATGGAAACCTGTGTGTAATAAATTTTACTAGGACAGGAATGCCCTGAATAGAAGTTTACTGTCTAGTGCATCATCATCGAGAAATATGGTAATTCATCTAACGGAAAAGGGTTTGACTCAACTTCAGCCCAGCCCCTTTGTACAAAGTGTTTAAGTACATGCAGATCAGGTACAATGATAGGTAATTCTTTCAATGCTAGTTGGAAGTTTGTAAAAGTGTGCAGTAAGACTTCAATGATTTACATTGTTTGGCTCTTCATTTTCCTTGAGTTATTTAATAATAACTAGATTTAAAGAGGAATGTGAGTATTTAAGAAAAACTGTTTCTACAAATGCTCCTTCCTGATTTAAAGATGAATTGATCATTGTGAATGATGTTTTAAGGTGTAAAGAGAAATGAGTTCGTAGTTTAGATATGAGAAGTAAGACACTCTTCAAATTTGTGTCTTCTGGTATTAACTTTGAAGAGCAAGAACCCCCAGAGTGTTTCAAATTCTTTGGGCTGCATTTTGAACAAAGCTTAATTATGGAAGTTCATGCTATGTACTATACAATTACTTTACTCTTGTGGAGTAAATTGTGTTCTTAAATTTAACAGGCATGAACTTCAAGATCATATTAATAGTAAATTTCTGTATCTGCTAACTTTTATGAGAGCAGCTTGACTTATGAATATTAGCACTTCACTTGGCAAAACCGATTGAGGAACTGAATTGGGAGTTTACTTACAAAAAAAGTCTGCTTTTATAGAGATTGGTATCAATAAAAATTTATGGAGTACTAATGCATTTTAGAGATTTTAAAGTTTTTCTTTTACTCTATTCTGCTAGTGACTAAACAGGCAAATCAGAGATTGTTAAAGTGATTGCTGATGAGGTGAAAATTTAAGTTTCTCAACTTTTAATAAATAGACTTGTAAGATGGCAAAACGCCAAGATAAAAAATATGGATCCTAGGATTTCCAAACAAAGGAATATGCATTATATAGAGAGTCTAGTTTGAATTTAAGATATACTGTTAAACTTTAATGATCTGAATTACAGAGATGGTAGGACTATTATGATGGCTTATTGGGATGAATACAGAATGGGAGATGGGATGAAGGCACTTTGTTAGCTTAGCTCCCACAGGAAAAGTTTAGAGACTGTGACAGTGAACATAGTAACTACACTGTGGTGTGTACCTCAGAGCTAAGTGCCAGAGCCTTGAGGCTTCTGTAATGGTAATGTCCTGTGTCTTATTTAGCTAAGCTGCTGCAGTAGAGTGAGAATTTTAGGCTTAGTTTTGGGAAGTAAATGAAAAGTAGTAGGTTTTACTATCTTTTGGTTTGAACAAGTGACAGTTTCTTCATGTTAGTACATATAGTGAAAAGCGCTGTTAATAGAGCCCTAAGCCCAACCAGAGCAGGTGTCTTGGCTCTGCTACCAACATGCTTTGTGACTTAACCTCTTTGGAACTCAACTTGCTACCTATCACATGAGATGGTTGGATTAGATGATCACTGTGATCCTTAGCTCATTAAAAAAATAATACTTGAGCCCTGTCATGTGCTAGGTGCTGTTCTTGGTGATGGGATATAATTTAAAAAAAAATTCCATATCTAAAAATCTGTGACTCTACATCATTTAGTGCTTTATTTTATAAAGCAGGGAAAATATATTTTTTCCCTCTATGAAATTGAATACAACTTTCAAAGCTTGCAGTTGCAGCCACAGCACCAACTCAAGATGAGCTTAAACAAAACAAAAAGGGGGCAGGGGTAGGGAATTTATTGGCCCGAATAACTATGAATGCCAAGTTGTAGCATTAGTTTTAGGCATGGCAGGATCGAAGGTTTTAGATGATGTCATAGGGACTAGATTCTGTCGCTTTCCATGTTTCAGCTCTATTTCCTCTATGTAGTGATAAAGCTAGGCTTACATTTTTATAGCTAGCAAATAAAGAAGAACAGTCTCTCCCTCAGAGTCCATAGCTATCCCCTCTGATCAGCCATTTTTTATATCTCCCTACCCACAACTAGTCACTGGACTACCTCTGAAGTTGGGGAGTTACGACCATGTGACTGAGAATACCAGTGGAATAATATGGGGTTGAGGAGTTTTTGTTTGTTCGTTTGCTTGTTTTTGTGTTCAGCCACAAGAAGGGGGAAGGAGTTTTGGGTAGGCAAAACCAAAGGATTTCTACCACATGAGCAAAAAAAATAAAGATTACTTTTTAAGAAGTTATTTGAATCAAAGTTATTTTTAATCTTTGTTATGTGATCAAATGTTCCTTAAAACTTTGGATAGGAAGATTACAGGGTTTCCTGTGTTTTGGATCTGCTCTATTAAGAAAAAGGTCAAGTAAAGAGATGTGATTGTTTAATTTTAAGAAAAACCGGGACTTCCCTGGTGGTCCAGTGGGTAAGACTCCGCACTCCCAGTGCAGTGGGCCTGGGTTCGATCCCTGGTCCGGGAACTAGATCCCACATTCATGCTGCAACTCAGAGATCGCATGCTGCAACTAAGACCCGGTACAGCCTTGAATAAATAAATAAATATTAAAACAAAAAAAAGAAAAACCGTGTACTAGTTAACTCTAAGTATAGTGTGAGTTAAAAGCTATTTGCAGCTGTCCCTTAAAACTAGTTCGTCCTTGATCTATGTGAAGTATCCAAAGTAAAAGGGGGGGATAATCTTAAATATCTGGAAATCTGTACTCATTTCTTGGTAGTACTTTGATAAATTCTAATGTATCCAGAAAATGATTACCAGAATAGAGGAGGCACTCAAGATCATATCGTAAGAGGAATGACAGAAGACTCTGGGGGACATTTAGCCTGAAGGGTAAACTTAGGTGTGATTTAAGAAATCATTTCAAATCATAGGAAGGTTATGTAGCAGAGGGAAATGAAGATAAGGATAGGAGGTGGCAATTAATGTTTACCGAACCCTGTTAATAACAACATCTAGCACTGTGCTAGACATTTCATATTTGTCCTATTTGTTGTAATTTTAAGTGATGAAGATGTTGCTTTATTTTTTATTTATTTATTTTTAAAATTTTATTTATTTTTAAAAATTTTTGGCTGCATTGAGGCTTCATTGCTGTGTGCGGGCTTTCTCTGGTTGCAGCGAGTGGGGGCTACTCTTCATTGCAGTGCGTGGGCTTCTCACTGTGGTGGCTTCTCTTGTTGTGGAGCATGGGCTGTAGGCACACGGGCTTCAGTAGTCGTGGCACAGGGGCTCAGTAGTTGTGGCTCGTGGGCTCTAGAGCGCAGGCTCAGTAGTTGTGGTGCACGGGCTTAGTTGCTCCGCGGCATGTGGGATCTTCCCAGATCAGGGCTTGAACCCATGTTCCCTGCATTGGCAGGCAGATTCTTAACCAGTGCGCCACCAGGGCAGCCCTGTTTTATTTTTTTTTTAAGTGAAACTGAGGTTCAGAAAGGTTAAGTAAGTAGCGTAGCGTAAGATCGCAGAGCCAGTAAATGTCCAAATATTCAAACGCTGGTCTGACTTCAGAGGCCATTTTGTATAGGAAGTTACAGGCAGACAGATTTGGATGCACATTATGAAGAACTTTCTAAAATATTAGTCTCACAAGGTAGTGTGTTTTCCTGTCATTGGAGGTGATTAAGGAGAGGCTGATAATCACTTGCAGTGGATCTGTGCACGTTTGGTTTTGGGGGATGAACTATTGAATTTGAGGTTGGTCTTTTTTAATCCTATATTTATAGGAGGGCAGAAAAGGCTGTTCAGGGGCTGTTGAGCACGTGTTATGCGTGGAGATGTTGGGAAAACAAAAAGCCTGAGGACATTGTGCATTGCCTTTGTGAGTTTACAGTTTTACTATATGGAGAGTTTTAATGGGCCCTTCTCATTCCTCTCATATGGAAGCTTCATTTATATTCTATTCTATTCTGAGCTTCCCTTCTCTTTAGTTAAGCCTGGTTTTTAGTCTGCAGTCATCAAAATTAGCACTCAAGATGGATGTTATTGGAGTTTGTCTTTGAGGTAGCCTTTGAAGAGGGGCTGGGGGTTTGTAACTGGTCTGTAGCTTGCAGTGAGGACCAAATAATGTCTTCATTGTAGTTGACCCATTTACTTAAAGAAGGGATTGAGTAATTAAAAAGGAAAAAAGTATACGGAAATTGCAGGTATGCCTCCATTTGCTGGGTACTTATTTGGAATATTGTTTCTAGTCTGATAAATAACAGATATAAATAGACCAGGAGAGAGCCTAGATAACTAAACATTTGAAATGGAAAGAATTTGAGCTTCTGTATGAGAAAGGATTAAAACAAACTCCTTAAGCTTTAGAAGACGTGGTCAAAGTATTAATATATGGATGGAGTAAACAATACTGACTTATTCACCAATTTAAGATTCAGCTGCATAGTATGATGCTTACAGGAGGTAATTTTAGGGTAGTAAAAGAAGCTCTGAAGATGATTTCAGATTTCTTATCACCACCATATAGTATAGGTAGAGATAAAATGTTGATTTAAGAAACATGTTAGGGGCTTCCCTGGTGGCGCAGTGGTTAAGTATCCGCCTGCTAATGCAGGGGACACGGGTTTGAGTCCTGGTCCGGGAAGATCCCACATGCCGTGGAGCAACTAAGCCCGTGCGCCACAACTACGGAGCCTGTGCTTTAGAGCCTGCAAGCCACAACTACTGAAGCCCGTGGACCTAGAGCCCGTGCTCGGCAACAAGAGAAGCCACCGCAATGAGAAGCCTGCACACTGCAGCGAAGAGTGGCCCCCACTCGCCTGCACGCAGCAACGAAGACCCCAACACAGCCAAAAATAAATGTAAATAAAATAAATAAATTTATTGTTGTGATGAATTGGGAGATTGGGATTGACATATATACAGTAATATGTATAAAATGTGTAACTAATAAGAACCTGCTGTATAAAAAAATAAATAAAATAAAATTCAAAATAAATAAATTTATTAAAAAAAGAAACATGTTAGTATTTGTGGGGAAAAAGAAGGGTAGTGAAAATATAGTTTGAAAAGATACCTTTAATATATCAGTTTTATATTTGGAAACAACACTAGGGTTTTTTAATTTTTTAAACTACAGAAAGGATGAGAAAATTTTAAGTTCAAGGAAAGGGGACATAATTTAAAGATAGAGAAATATCAAGGTAGATAAACTCATGAAAGGCAGAGTCATTGAGTGGGAATAAGGGAAATACAGAGGGTATGGGATATATTCTCAGCCTTGAGGTTGAGATAATCATATCTTCCCCTGAGTACCATATTGATTGCATTTAACATCTTTCAGCTTTTAAAGAATAACTTAAATCTTGATCTGTTTCATTTAAGAAATATAATTAAGTAGTAATATATTAAAATCAGATCATTTGAGAGATTTTTAAAATTGATCCTATAATCCATTTCTTTGTAAGAAGACCAGTTTTAAAAGTACTCATTTTTTAACACTGTATTCAAGATAGTGGTTATCTGTGTTGGGAAGGGAGGTAGGTAGAGATGTGTTCAGCTCCCTCTTCTTAGTGTTTTATTTATTAAACTGGGTAGTGAGTTAATGAATATTTTTATATTGTTCTTCATACCTTTTCGTAGATCTTAAATATACAATAATTTCCCAATTTTTTTATTATGTAAAATATTTAATTACATATGCCCTTCACCTAGATTCAGCAGTTTTTAACATTTTGCCATTTGGAATTTTATCTCTATATGTGTATATATTTATATACATACTTTTTTTCTCTATACTATTTGAAAGTAAGTTGAGACATCATGACAGTTCATCCCTAAATATCACAGTTTTCCTAAGAATAAGGATATTCTTTTCATATAGCCATTGCCATCATAATGGTACCTAAGACAATCAAAAACATCTTAGGGGCTTCCCTGGTGGCGCAGTGGTTGGGAGTCTGCCTGCCAATGCAGGGGACACGGGTTTGAGCCCTGGTCTGGGAGGATGCCACATGCCACGGAGCGACTAAGCCCGTGAGCCACAACTACTGAGCCTGCGCGTCTGGAGCCTGTGCTCCGCAAGAAGAGAGGCCGCGAAAATGAGAGGCCCGCGCACCGCGATGAAGAGTGGCCCCCGCTCACCGCAACTGGAGAAAGCCCTCGCAAAGAAACGAAGACCCAACACAGCCAAAAATAAATAAATTAAAAAAAAAAAATCTTAAAGAAAAACCCAAATGAACTTTTTGGCTAACTCAGTAATATCCTGTTTATAATTCAATTTCTCCAATTTTCCCTAAGATGTCTTTTATAGCAGTTTTTATCAATTGTAAAATGAAGGCTCACATACTGCATTTGGTTGTTGTCTTGTCTTTACTCTCAGTCTGAAATTTTCCTTCCACTATTTTTTACTTTTTGAGGAGCCCAGGCCAATATAGTTTTCTTTTGCATTTTTACCTTTGCTAGCTCATTTCTAAGGACCAAAGGAGATGACTGTCTTATTTCTTGTAGTTTATTATTGTCTAATTATTTTTAGAATAAAACTTATTATTTATACTTTAAATGTTTTCTCTAAATTAGGTTTTTAGGTATTACTTAGAGCTTTCTTCCTGCGTTATTGTCATCCAGTAATTAAGAGCTTAATGAGGATAATGTACATTTGGTTGTTGAGTTTCACCGAGGCAGTCTCATTTGTTAAAGTTGCTAATGTGTTGGTATACAAAGGGTACAATCAGAATGATTCATTTCAGACTTAGTGGCATGTAATGAATATCTGTTTAACCATAGAAAAGACTCAGCATAAGCAATTCAAATAAAATTCCAAGGACTGAATTAGTATTTGCAAAGGATTTAATTTATTTGTTGGATTTGACAAGAGTGTAAGAATAGTCTCATGGTTACTTTATATACTTAAATTAGTTCTTTTTTAAAAACTCTGACTTTTTTTTATTGGCATGGCACAAGACTGTTATAGTATTTTCTAACAGTCTTTATGATAATAAAGCAAAGTTGGTGAGTCTTTAAAAATAGCCAAAAAGGGGGACTTCCATGGTGGCACAGTGGTTGAGAGTCCGCCTGCCGATGCAGGGGACACAGGTTCGTGCCCCGGTCTGGGAAGATCCTACATGCTGCGGAGCGGCTGGGCCCGTGAGCCATGGCCGCTGAGCCTGCAAGTCCGGAGCCTGTGCTCCGCAACGGGAGAGGCCACAACAGTGAGAGGCCCCCGTACCGCAAATAAATAAATAAATAAATAAAAATAGCCAAAAAGGGATTTAATGTTCTTAAAATTATTCTTAAGTTTTAATGGTAAAACATTTGTGTTTTTAGATTAGGAGGAAAAAACCTTTTTTCCTGTTTATAGGAGAAAAAAACCTTTCCTTTAATAGATTTTTTTGGTATATGTGTGAATTGTACTTGGAATTCATTTCTTTCCTTTTAGAAATTACTTTTTAATTGGAATATAGTTGATATATAATATTATGTTAGCTTCAGGTGTACTGCATAGTGATTTGACTTTGCATACATTATGAAATGATCACCATGATAAGTCTAGTAACCATCAGTCCCATACAAAGTTATTATATTATTGACCATATTCCTTATGCTGTATATTACATCCCATGGCTTATTTATTTTGTAACTGCAGGTTTGTACCTCTTAATCCCCTTTACCTGTTTCACATCCCTCCCCCCCAACCACCCATTTGTTCATTTTATCTGTGAGTCTGTTTTGGTTTTGTTTTGCTTGTTGGTTTATTTTGTTTTTTAGATTCTGCATAATACCCTTTAGATCCAACCATGTCACAAATGGCAAGACTTCATTTTTTATGGAGGTCATTTCTGAAGTGATGCAAGAGAGGTGCCCAGTGGCTAGTTGTAAATACAGATCTTTGTCTTAATAGAACTTGAATAAGTAAATGAGAGCTGTTTTCATTTTCAAGCTAATTCTCCTGCATAGTCCCTTTTAAAATAAAGTTTAAGACCATATGTTTTAAAACTTCTTGCTGGGCATACTCAAAGATGCACAGTACTTCACAGAAGCCTAGGAAGGCTTGTTTTTTTTGTTGTTGTTGTTTGTTTTGGCTGTGCCACATGGCTTGTGGGATCTTAGTTCCCCAAACAGGGATTGAACCCAGGCCCTGGCAGTGAAAGCACCAAGTCCTAACCACTGGACTGCCAGGAAATTTCCCAAGGCTTGTATTTTTGAGTACTCCTTGTTCATCAGCAAAGATGGTATCTTGTCTAAATTTAAGTTGTCGGGTGTACGGAGTAACTTCAAATTATTGTGGGACTAGGTAACCAATTAAACTAGGACAAAAGATGATATTAATCTATATTGCAGGAAAAATAAAGTATATAATCTTTATATTAAAGAAAAAATTTTAATTGGGACTTTCTGTTCATTTGGTCTACTTGAGATTTTGATTTTTATGGAAGTGAAATTATGAATATAAAGTATGTTTCCAATTGTAGCATGCTCTGTGTATCTGCTGACTTTTTTTCTGAGATTTTCTTGAAGTTGAAATAAGTTATTTGTTTATTGAAGTATAGTTGATGTACAATATTATATAAGTTGAAGTTGAAATGAGTTATTAAATAACTTATCTGTAGTTCTTATTGAGAGAGAATGCTCCCTTTTAAGAAATCAGAATTTTCATGCCAAACATTTAATTAGTGATTTTACTCGGGTCCTTTCGCTAACTTATGAATTGCAGTTTGGTTTGGGATTTTTTTTTAATGTTTGCTTTTTAATGCAGAGATGGGTTTAGTAAAAGAGCAATTTATTTGACTTTTAAAGTTTTTAACTAGAAATTATTTTATCTTGCTAGGAGGCAGGTGGAAGTCATCATAAAGTTTCTGTTTCACCCGTTGTCCATGTTCGAGGACTCTGTGAATCTGTGGTGGAAGCAGACCTTGTGGAGGCTCTGGAAAAATTTGGGACAATATGGTAAGGCCAATAGGGACATCATACAGATTGTGAAAACAGTATGGTAGAACAAACTTTGCTTGCTTGCTATAAGCCTTGATGTTTAACCGTAGTATATATTGTTTGCCTATGATTGTATATCTTTGAAGCCTTCTGAGGCTTTCTGGGATTATGCATGGATGAATTCTTGTGTATCCATGATCCCCTCTCACTCCTCAACCAGGTTGTGTGTAAAATTGATTATTGCATCTTTCATCTGATTTTCAAATGAATCCATGATTCCTTCTTAGACGCTGCTTTTCAACCATTGAGTTAATTATGCCCTTCATCTTCAGAGTTTCAAATAGTGGTACTTAAATACTAATTTTGTTTTGTTTTGTTTTTTTGAACCATTTAAGAATTAATTGGCAATGAAAAGTGTGTAGATTAAGGGTAGGCATTATTTGCTTAGGTGCGTGTTGCTGTGAGTTCTTATGCAGATCATGAGCAGTCAGTGTTTTGTCCTAGATTGTCTTCCTTTTGTGTTTTGTATTCACTCAGGCTCCTCCTTTTTCCACAGCTGGTGTGTACTTAAGAATATTGACTTAAATGAAATATATAATTAGAAAAGTGAATCTGCTGCAAAAATAGACACTCTAAAACATTTTGTAGATTATTTTTGGAATATGCCCGGCTGTTCTCTTAGTATGGATAATCTAGAGTTTATTATTTTTTTTTCCATTGATGAGTACGTTTGGGGTTTTTGTTATAGGCATCAGACACAGACTAAGTCATGATATATAAGTAGAGAAATTTCAATATATTTGCCGAGATCACTTGATTGCTTCAATTTTATAAAAATGTATGTGGAGTTTTGAGTATTGAAAGGATGGTGAATAAATAGATGGGGAGGGAGTGATCAGAGGTTCCAACAGAGGAATCATTGCTTCAAAGGAGTAGGGTTGTGTTACCTTCCATCATGGGATCTTTTTAAATAATTTCTTTGGTGACCTCATTGAGAGATGGATGACTTAACAAACTTGTTACCCTTAACTTATGTACCTCAGAAACCACCGTTAACATATTGTTGATCCTTGGAGATACAAATTGGAAATCCACACAGGCATTAAAACCCATTTCTTGAAATATCACTAAGATAACTATATCACTTCTTAGTCATTTGGAGTGGATATTGGAAGTTAAGTTTGTCTGGACAGTTACATAGTATTGAAGCAGACTCCTTAGGCTATATTTATTTAGAGTTGCATGTTGGTACTAGTCTAACCCAGTCACTGTAAGGACCTTCTATGTGGTGCATTCTCATGGAGTTATAAAAAGATGGTTATCTCTGAATTATTACTTTCTTCTGTTCTTATATATTAGGGTTTTTTAAGTTATTTTCTTAGAGCCAAGAAATACCAAAGCAATGTCAGAAAACAAGTTGATGAGCAAATGCGGTTGGAAACTTTAGGGAAATAATAACTATATTGATATTTTGATGTTAATTATGACCATGACCTGAATGTTGGGGATTAAAGAAATAGAACTATTTGTTTAAGTTTGTAAGTAATTTGAATTACTTCTGAGTGGCCTGTCCGTTTTTATTATTTTATTTATATACTTAAAAATTTATTTATTTATTTATTTGGTTCTGCTGGGTCTTAGTTGTGGCAGGCAGGCTCCTTAGCTGCAGCTCGTGGACTCTTAGTTGCAGCACACATGTGGGATCTAGTTCCCTGACCAGGGATGGAACCCGGGCCCCCTGCATTGGGAGCTTGGAGTCTTATCCACCGTGCCACCAGGGAAGTCCCAGTTTTAGACTCTATACTGTTCGATACTTAGTCCATGGTAATGTGTTCCATATATGAATTTTATTTAGTTAATTTGCATAGTACATCGTTCTGTCCTCAAGATTGGTAGCTATGTGGATAGAAAAGTCATGAAATAATCGGAACAAATTAGTGTATAATTACGAGCTTAATTGGCATAAATATGTATAATAGGAGTTTCAGTTGTGTGGAATGATCTTGAATAAGAGGTGGCTGCTACTAAAGCTAAAAGAACCTTGAACAGCCTCCTATGAGAAGTAGGTGTTTTGCTTCAAAATGTTGCATTTATAGAACCTTTCCCTATTTTTTAATTTGTTGATTTATTTAGTGGTGTGGGGGGGAGGGAATTATAAAAATTATATAGAAACTGCTCGTCTTAAATAGGTGAGTCACCAAGTTCAATATATAGTAAGTTGATACTTAAAAACTAGATGTATAGGAAAGAAGTTCAGGAGAAACTATAACAAGATCTTGAGAATGGTTGTGTCAGGATAATAAAATTGCTATTTTTTTGTCTTTAATCAAAAGAATATTTGGAAATATATACTGAGTCTCTTTTCCTCCCTTCTCCCCTCTCATTAAAGGAGAGGATGCTAGGTAGTGATTAGCTATACCAGTTTAAATTTTAAAACAAAACTTTTGGGACCTAATTTGTGTAGTAAATCTCTTGCTTCCTCCTGTTTTTATTTAAAAATTAGTAAACATGTTTTAAGCTATAAGTTGAAAGCACCCGCCCTACCTACCATATTCCTTAGACTTTTTGTTTATTTTTTCTCTCTTTGGTCTTCCAGTCTTTCTCATACTAATGCTTTAAAAAAATTTTTTTTTTAAATTATGTGCCAGGGCCTCCCTGGTGGCACAGTGGTTGAGAGTCCACCTGCCAATGCAGGGGACGTGGGTTCATGCCCCGGTCCGGGAGGATCCCACATGCTGCAGAGCGGCTGGGCCCGTGAGCCATGGCTGCTGAGCCTGCGCATCCGGAGCCTGTGCTCTGCAACGGGAGAGGCCACAACAGTGAGAGGCCCGCGTACCGCAAAAAAAAAAAAAAAAAAAAAAAAAAATTATGTGCCAAACAATTTTAAGTGAATTCTAAAATGTCTTTGTGACATTCTAATTTTCCCTTCCCTATCTTCATATGATGCCACTTTTCCTGGGTAACCTGTTTAACTTTTAGCTCTGTGCTTCTAGCTTACTTCTTATAGTAGTTATTGACAGCACTTTATACTACAAACAGGTGAGTCTATTTTAATAGGCCAATAAAGAATTTAAATATTTTTGGGCCTTTATAATTTTTCTGTTTCCAAAGAGCCAAAGGGCATTGTTAACATATTTACTTGGTGATATCATTTAGCTATAAAACAACTTATATTTGTGAGAGGAGAATATTTATTATTCCTTGATTTCTTTAGCATAGACCTGATTCCAGGGTTTTCTAGTTTTTTGTATGCAAGACTTTAGAACTTCAGCTAGGAGTTGCATTTCTAAAACGAATGTTTCTCTCTGGGAATTTATATCTTGCATTTATAAACTAATCCCAGGCGTTATTGTTTCTGTGTTCTATTCTTTAATTTTGAATGATGTGGGTTGAGAGAGCTAATAAGCCTCATAGACCAACAAATATTGATTGAACACCTGTCATGTGCCAGGCTCTGTTTCTAGATTCTGAGGATGTAAAGATGATTGAGGCAAGGCAAGCAGTATGTATGCAGGAACTGTAATCTTGATGATAATCCTCCCAGTTGTATAAATGAGGAAGCTGAAATTCATAAGAAATTACATAATTTGCCAGGCTACAAAGTGGTCTGTTTCTTACTAAGAAACACTTGCTAGGTTTTGAAGTTTTAGTGGTTGGTCCTGGATGCCTGATTGAGAAGCAGTGCTGTCACTGAGTACCTGACCTGATGTTATTTCTCTGGCCTTCTGCTATTATAAAAAGCACATTGATTGTATTTTAAAATACTTTTAAGGTCCTTGTTCCTGTGAATAAAGGACATGTTTCCCTGTTCTGATCCATGTGTTCTGATTTCTTGCTAACCTCCCTTCCTTCATTTCTTTATTTTTCATTTCATGTATTAAAGTATATTCCCCTTCCCAAAGAGTATAAAATGAAGAGTAAATACTACATTGTCTTGGCCATAGCATCCATGATTACTGTATTCTAGTGAATATCTTTTTATGGATTCTTTAATATTTAAAAATATTTAAGAATTTTAGGGCTTCCCTGGTGGCGCAGCGGTTGAGAGTCTGCCTGCCGATGCAGGGGACACGGGTTTGTGACCCGGTCTGGGAAGATCCCAGAAGATCCCACATGCCGTGGAGCGGCTGGGCCCGTGAGCCATGGCCGCTGAGCCTGCGCGTCCGGAGCCTGTGCTCCGCAACGGGAGAGGCCACAACAGTGAGAGGCCCGCGTACCGCAAAAAAAAAAAAAAAAAAAGAATTTTAGAGGAGATTATTTTATGAAATTTGGTCTGTTTGTAGTTGCTTCTTTTTGTCTTTTGGTTCTCTGTTTTTAGTAAGACAAATGGAAGTGTAGTCATTTCTTAGTGTGGCGCTTACTTTTTTGCAAAATTCAATAGAGGTGGTAGTTTCTGTTGTCGAGGACACCCATCTGCTAACGTTCTCTTGAGTTTTATCTCTGTTGATTTCTTTAAAAAAATTTTTTTTATTGAGGTATAGTTGCTTTATAGTGTTGTGTTAATTTCTGCTGTTCAGCAAAGTGGCTCAGTTATACATATATATTCTTTTTCATATTCTTTTCCATTATGGTTTTTCACAGTATGTTGAATATAGTTCCCTGTGCTACACAGTAGGATCTTGTTTCTCTGCTGATTTCTGTATCTAGGTATTTTCTAATGTTGCTTGGAAGTGGCAGCCTGAGAAATAAACTGGATGGCATTATTAACAACTGGTAACAGAATTGTGCTTGAGGAGGGCATGAGGTAGTTAAAAGCTTTCAATCACAGGAGGAGGAGGTTTCAAATATGTACCATCTACCTGGTATACCACAATTTATTTGGATAATTTAAGAGTTGACTAATATTGGATACAGGTAGTGAAGACTACTAATCTGTATGATTTGAGACATTTTTATTAAAGTCTGCTTTTACTTGATTGAGAAAAATAATGTTAATTGAACTTGCTATATTATTCTTTCCCAATCTCCCTTTCAGCTATGTGATGATGATGCCATTTAAACGACAGGCTCTAGTGGAATTTGAGAACATAGATAGTGCCAAAGAATGTGTGACGTTTGCTGCAGATGAACCTGTGTACATAGCTGGTCAGCAGGCTTTTTTCAACTATTCTACAAGCAAAAGGATCACTCGGCCAGGAAATACTGATGATCCATCAGGAGGCAACAAAGTTCTTCTGCTATCAATTCAGAATCCTCTTTATCCAATTACGGTGGTATGTATTTTAGTAAGACAAACTAAATTAAAAGTGATTTTGGAATTTGTCTTGAGTGACTAATCTGTAGTTTTCTTCACTGCCATATAGATATTTGAAAATAGTGGATTTTTAAAAAAGAATTATTAAAATTAATTTTAATTTTGACTATCAAGTTTAATGAACAAAGACATGGTGAGCACTGAAGCTATAAAAAGGTCAGAAGCACGGTTGTCATAATTAAATAAGTACATTAAATTTTTTAATTAACATCAGTGTTAACTCTCTTTCTGTTAATAAAGCGTTAGACGGACTTGGTGGAAATGATCCAAGAAATCTCTCTCTAATATGCCATCACATGTATTAAGAGCATCTACTAGGTAGTGACAGAATTCCATAGTACAGTAAGATACATTTATCATTATAAGCTGTTTAGAGATAGCTTGTTAAAAACTTCTCTGATTTACCTAAAAATTCCCTTCTTCACTCTTTAGAAAAGTGATATTAAAATTTTAAAGGATTCATGTCCTTGAACCAGTTCAGTTTTCTACTTCATGATAATCACATGCTGTTTAATAATAAACTAGTGATAAGGACACTGGATTTTTGTAATGAATAAAATATCACAATAAGAAGAGCTTCATTTAGTATGATTTCTAGGGTATATGATATTTGGACATAAACTTAAAGCATAAGAAAGACACTGTTTAAATTTAGTTAGACATTATGTATCTATTTACTTTTGTAATATGTATAGACTTATTAATAAACAGTATTAATGTATTTACAATATTTGGTGTTTTGGGAGAAAGAATATAACAAGTACTCCGATTTGTTTACTGTATCCTTAGTACCTAATGGTGTGGCTGTGTAATTGTAAGTACTCAGAATTTTGAAAGTTGAAGAATTGTTCCTAAGTGGGTATTTAGGGTTCTCTCTTAGATGATTCAGGCATCTTGTTTGGTGAAATTTAACTCAATATAAATGATCTTCCCTGGGTCTTTTATCTATAGCCATTGTCCTTGAAAATAAATACTGAGTTGTTCTACTACCACTCTTTAATAAATATTTATTATTTTAATTTAGGTGATTATAGTATTAAACATTTCAGAGTCACGTTGGAAAAAAACAAAGTGATTACAGCTTTGGTTTATTAATTGTGTATTGTCAGAGATTCTTTTAGGTACCTGTTAAGAAAATAAAAATTGAGGATTCATTTAGGAGATTAAAAATAAGTAACAATGCTTTTCAGATGTTTCATTGGAAGTTCTCTAATGTGGGTATATTGTGTAGGTGAAGAAATAACTTTAGATTTATTAAAGTGTAGCAGTTTTTAAAAGTTTAATACTTAACAGAAATGACATCTTGACAATTTTTTTTTTTAGTAAAACAAGAGTATAGCTTTATTATTTTTCTAAGTATAAAATGTGATGAAGTCTTGTTTTCTTTACTTCATAGGATGTTTTATATACTGTATGCAATCCTGTTGGAAAAGTGCAACGTATTGTTATATTCAAGAGAAATGGGATACAAGCAATGGTTGAATATCCTTTATTTGTAAATTTTTTATTGATGTGTATGAATACTGTGTAATATAGATCTTATTTTTTCCTGTTTAATCATTTCTAGACAAGTGGTGTTTATTCTCCCCACTGTCCCCTATATCTATTTGTCTTCGATTTAAAGAATGAAACTGCAGTACCCACAGAGAATTTTACTATTATTGATAAAATAACTTGCTACCATAAAATAGTCCATTGTTTCATCTTACAGCATGCTTTGCCTTTTTAATGAGGAAAAAATAACACTGTTTGATAATATGTTCACTTGTACCTTTTTGAAATTTTTCCCAAATGGATTTTTCTGAATCTCTCTTTAAAATAGGCAGCTTGGAAGTATCAAAACGTTGGAGTTAATAGACCATTTCTTGCCTTTCTTCATTGAATCTTTTAAATGGTCATGGTTTATGTAAGACCTGCTTCCCTATGTTAAATTTGTTATACATTGAGTAAAAAGAGCAAGTTGCAAAATAGTACATATAGTACAATCCCATTAAACAATAATAATTTTTAAAAAAACCTAACTTATGTGTACATGTGTATGCATAGAAAAAGGTTGGGATATACAGCAAACGCTTATTTTTTAATTTTTTAAAAATTTATTTTATTTATTTTTGGCTGCATCGGGTTTTCGTTACTGCACACGGGCTTTCTCTAGTTGCGGCGAGTGGGGGGCTACTCTTCGTTGTGGTGCACGGGCTTCTCATTGCGGTGGCTTCTCTTGTCGTGGAGCACAGGCTCTAGAGTTCAGGCTCAGTAGTTGTGGTTCATGGGCTTAGTTGCTCCGCGGCATGTGGGATCTTCCCGGACCAGGGCTGGAACCAGTGTCCCCTGCACGGACAGGCGGGTTCTTAACCACTGCGCCACCAGGGAAGCCCTACAGCAAACTCTTAATGGTGCTTACTCTGGCAAGTTGTTTTTGCTTTTTTTTTCCTACTAATTTTGTGGTTTGATTTTTTTATTTTTTAACAATTAGAAACTTAAATAATTTTTAAAAACTAGTAAAATGAAAGATAAAGATTATAAACTCAGCCTTCTCAGAAATATGTAAAATTCAAGTATTTCTTTTGTATTATATTGATTCTTTGTAATGTTCTTCCTACTTTATTTATTTATTTATTTATTTTTGGCCATTCCGTGCAGCTTGCGCAGCTTGCAGGATCTTAGTTTCTTGACCGGGGATTGAACCCGCGCCCTTGGCAGTGAACGTGTGGAGTCCTAACCACTGGACCGCCCTGTTCTTCCTACTTAAGAGTAAAATATTTCCTGTTTCAAGATAGAAAGCTGGCCTTTGCTAGGGAATGGGACCATGCTCCATGCTCCCTCCCACACACCCCCAAACCCCAGGTTATAAAGTACTTCTGATGACCTAGAAGGATTAATGTATTATAAGTAGTTTTGGTTGTATTACGTTTTCTTTGGTACCCTTGATCTTAAAAATAAATTCTCCTACTAAAATTCATCTAGAACTTTTATTTGGTAAAGCATTTTCAGAAGTGAGAAAGTTATTTCTCATTTTTTTCAGTCCATTTCTTATGGAGTGAATAATGATAAATTTTGGACACCTTAAACCAAATTTCCTTAATAGAGCTTATGTTTGAATCAGTCCTTTGTGCCCAGAAAGCTAAAGCAGCACTCAATGGAGCAGATATATATGCTGGATGTTGCACACTAAAAATTGAATATGCAAGGGTAAATATTTTTTTTCAACACTTCACCAAAGAAATATGTATGCTTTGGATATACAAATTGTACTTACTTTCTTTTTCATCTTAACAGCCAACTCGTCTGAATGTTATTAGGAATGACAATGACAGTTGGGACTACACTAAACCATATTTGGGAAGACGAGGTAAGTATTTTATGCATTTTAGATGTACTTACATCTGCTGTCAAATTTTTACATGCAGTTAGAGTCCTTTTTCCTGAGATGAGCTAGTTCATTCCAATGATGAAAATCTTGTTGGTGAAGCTTTTGTTGCAAAAGACCTTGTAATGCTGGAAAAGAACCTTGAACATTAGTGCCCCTTACTGGTATGTACTGAGTTATTTATATTTAGTTCAACAAGGAGCCCACACATACAGGCACGCCCGCAGTTCAAGGACTTGCATTTCTCCAAGCAGCTCTCTCTCTTTGGAGGAGAGGAAACTGATTCAGAATATTACTTACAAACTGCAAACTTGCACACTGCTTCTCTATGGAAAGGACTTTTCCCCCAAGCTGGACGAGACATTAAGAAGGATAGAGGACTCCAGCAGGCTGACTCTACACTTCATCACGCACAACATCGGCATCAGCAAAAAGCCCTCTGAAAAACTCAGACTTGCAATTCACCTTGACTGCATACTGCATGCACCATCACCCCAAGTTTTTAAAGGAGGACACTTAACAGTACTTCAGACTTGCATGGGATGAATACCATGATAGACTGTGCCCACTTATTCAAGTTGTATGTATATATTGGTTTGACTTCCCTTAAGGTTTCAGTTGTAGAATTTAAAACTTTTCACTGACGGATACTAGATTTTATCTACAATGTTGTAAATCTTAATGCCTGTTGCTGTAACTGTTAGCAGCTTAGATTCAAATTGTTAATTGACAGATAACCAGGGCCAATTTATCTGCAGGTCTTGGGAATTATAATGCTCAACCAATCCACACAGATATTAAAGATAAAAGGATTAGAAAGGTGCATACTTGCTGCACTTGTTTACTTTTTTTTCCCCTCAATTGTGGACATTGAAGAGAATAACATAATAATGAAAAGATGCATTATATGTAAAAGACGATTTTCTGTGTGGTTTGATTTTTGTAAAGTGGCTGTTTATAAGTTGTCACTTTTTGTAACAATTTAAGGTTATCACTCATGTTAATTTGTGTAACGAAATTTTGACATTTCAAATGTAGGTGAAAGTACCATGTGTGTTCAAGGTAGAATATATTTAAACTTGATAAATCTGAAAATAGGAGCATTTCATTTGAGATGCATTTTCACCTATAACTTAGAAATGCTAGATTTCATGAGCATAGATTTGACTGGTAAAATTGTTCAACTAACTGTATGGCAATTCTGGAATATACAAATCAAAATGTGGATCTTGTAAAAACAAGGGGGCTGCAGTATTGGCTACATCTCAACTACAATATCAGTGTCTGAACCATGTGTTGGAAAAACTCACCAAGATGAGTATGTCTGTAGAAGTCAGTAAACTAGGAAAAATTTTTATGGCATCCAAAATATCTTGGGCAGTAGGGACTCCATAGTGCATGTACTCTTGCCAAAAGAAAAAATGAGACAATGCGGTGATCCTTTGCATGTTCGAATATTTAGGACTTTTGGATGATTGGCCCCTTTAATTCTTAGCTCTCAGGAAATCATCTTGTCTTATGCATGGGGTTGCAGACAGGTTTGTTTGGTAATGCAGCTTTGGCTGGACCCCACATTTTTCACTATCACAGAAATCTGCTTGGCAGAGGCTTGATACAGTTGAATACAGTATTGAAAAACAAAGCCTTAGTACTCAAACAACAGAACAAGTGGTTGATGAGAAACCTCTCACTTCTGTTAAGTTACAGTTACTGAATATTCAGTTTTGTTTTTTTAACTCATTTGAAATAGTGAGTTTTGGTTACATTTCTCTTAATGTCTCTTAAAACATTTATAGATATGCTTCTTATTTTAATAGTGTTTATTCTTTGAAAAGGTCTGAATTTTACAAAAGCCAGCTTAGATTTTTATACAAGGAATTACAGTCAGAAAGTTAAAAATGTGTAAAGTAGGTATTTAAATAGGGAAATATAATTAAAGGAGGTAAAACAGAGTTTTAGTTATTTATGCTTTCAAGGGAAAAGAATTCTTTTTTTCTAATTCCTTACAGATAGATACTTGTCTGTATAGCAAATATCATATGGCAGTTTATGTTTTTGTTTTTGTAGTGACTTTAGCTTCCACTCAAGTTGATACTGAATTGTAACTTTTTCTACCAAAAAAACAGTGATTTTATGAATATAACCTCATTTCAAAAAGTTCTTTTCAGCTCAAATTACCTTTTAGTGCAAAGAATTCATAGCCTAGACTCCAGAGAATCCCTCCAGAAATGTTAAGCAACACTTGTGTATGTGTGCATCTTTGCGGGGAGAAAAGGTCCACAGCTTCCAACAGATTTTAGACTGAATCCATGAAAGGTTACAAACCACTATTTATAGACCGATATATTCAGTGTTTGACTCTTCCTCACCCTTCTTTATGTGACCTTATATTAGGTAGTAAATGCTTCCAATAAAGAGAATTATTGAAGAGAAATTACTATGAGAAATATATTACGAAGAGAAATTATTAAAGAGAAGTAATGACAATGTTTGGCTGAAAGATACCTTGGAGATCATCTATTCTAACTTCTTCACTTTATGAATGAAGATTGTTTCTATGATTATATAGCAAATTACTGGTTAAGTTGAAATTTTATGATTCCCGATTCAGTGCTCTTTCCTTTATAGCACACAGTTAACTATATCAGTAAAACTAAGCCATGAAGATTTTATGGTGGTTTTGGTTTAAGATTCTTAGATCAGATAAGGACTTATATTTAGCATTTGGTGGCATGCTTAAGCAGAGGAATGTTAGCAGAATGGAATAGCAGACTGGATTGATTGAAGAGGAGTGAGACTTAAATGATGATGCTGGAAGCCGTGTAATGGAAAGACGGAACTCTGAATGTTTAGACTGGAGAAGAAATGACTGGGGAAATGGAGGATCATAGTAACTTCTAAGCATCTGGAAGGGTTCTTGGAGAAAGACTAAGTAATGAGTAAGGCTGTGAGGCCCTAAATGGAGTAGAATATATGTAGAGGACTAATTTCTGTACAATATAGAAATTAATTTTCTCATGATTTAGAACTAACTGAAAATGTAAGGGAAAGTAGTGAGTACCTTGTTACCAGTGTTGGGTAAGCAGAGGCTAGATGGTCCCAATTGATGGTCTTAGGGATGATGTAAAGAGAATTTAACACTGAATAAAAGTTGAACTAGATGACCTCCTAGGTCCCTTTCAGTGCTATGATAACTTGGAATAGGTAATTAAAGCAATACTTCTGTAGACTGAAGTGAAAATTAAAGTATTTCTCATCTCCCATAAACCTCATTTGTTTAGGTGACTAAGGATATGTAGAAAGCCTTTCTCTTTGAATTTTCATAGATGAGAATGATCAGACTCTTCAGATACATTTAAAAAAAATCTTACTGAACACCATAATTTGATCAGCAAA
The DNA here is from genome assembly GCF_964341445.2 of Mesoplodon mirus. NCBI lineage: Eukaryota > Metazoa > Chordata > Mammalia > Artiodactyla > Ziphiidae > Mesoplodon > Mesoplodon mirus. The sequence goes on along the minus strand of NC_138990.1, from coordinate 55,470,523 downwards.
CTTACCCAAAGTATTATACAGTGATTTTAAAAATTTACTAACATAGGATGTGCTATTTTAGAAACTTAGAAGTAATTTTTTTATTGATGTCTCAGATTTGGGAAAATTGACATGCCTTCCCTAAAAATGTAGTTAGCATAAAAATTATCCTTTAGGAGTATTGTAGTACTCTCGTCCAATAATGTAGCCCCCTTGGTTAGCTTTAACTTGGCATATTTAAACTTTGGGGAGTGCTTCTAGTTCTGCCTGGTGTTAAGGTCTATAGACAATGGCCGGTCCATGGCACAATATGGACCAGTGATGTGAAAATTTCCAGCTCTCCAGTCAGTAGGTGTTTGTAAATATGTGTATATACATACAAAATACTCTGTGTTTACTGATTGTGAAACCATGTAATACAGGTTGTTGTTGGCTTATGCTGAACTTCTTGAAAGAAGCCCACTTTGAAAATGTGTTGCTGTTGAAGCTAATAGTATGCATCAGGTACTGTCTTTCAAAAGTACTGCACTTAAAGCTTGTTTTAAAGACATGTATTGGTAAAAACTTCTGTACAGTGTCAAACTCTAGCATTGTGTACATCACTTTCTGAAAAGTATCCATTCTTTCCTTTAATTTGAAAGTGTGATTGTATTTGGCATTTGCCAAAAAGATATTCTCAAGTTAAGTGGAATTTGTTAGATAGAATTATTTTCTTAAACTTTTGGTGTTTGTATTTAAATTGGATATGAATGGATGTTTAACGTTAACCAGGAATCACATTTCTCTTATGAATTGTAATGGATATTTTGAATGGGTATTTCCCATGTGAGAACTCTGTTAAGTACTTGGGTCAAAATTGTTAAAACCATGTTTCTACTTTTGTGTCAGATAGAGGAAAGGGTCGCCAGAGACAAGCCATTTTGGGAGAACACCCTTCTTCGTTTAGACATGATGGCTATGGTAAGTTTTTCAAGGCAGAAGGAAGGTAGTATAGACAAACTATTAGAATTTTTGCATTTCTGATGAAGAATGGCACAATTCTTGTCTCTATTTTTCCTGCTCACCTGACTTGGTTTATGGGATCAGTCCCTTATAAATGTACTCCAAAGGAGTTGTCCCAAATCCTTTGTTTTCTTAGGCTATTGTTATATCACATAATCTTTGAGATAAATGAGAGCTATTGTTTGGGATTGAAAGCTTTTTTACCATTATATTTTGTTTTGTTTTGTTTTGGCTTTGAGTAGTACGGGGCTCTAGTCTGTCAGAGACCAGAAAGAAGTATTGCTCAGTAAGTGTATTTTCTTCCATTCTAGCAGTTATGAGTAAAGAGGAATTTAGAGTAATAAAAGGCAGAGAGAATGGGGTATTTGTTGAAAGGAAACATGTTTTTGGTTAGATCCTTAATTCTTTTAGTTCTGCAGTTGGTACTTCAGCTTTGGTTAAATTTGTATTTAATTATTTTTTTAAAACTTCTCAGTTTTAATGTTTGCTATGTTGATAAGTTAAGATTATGAAAGCTAGAATAATAATCTTCCCCAGGAAGAAGTTAGGTATCAGACTGTTGTCTTTGTTAAGTAGATGTTGAGAATTGTTATTGATAAAAGTTTAAACTGGTTATAAGTTCTGTGTTTTTAAATAGTTTTTTAGTTTTTAGCAGTAGTTATTGACCCACCTACTCTGTGGTTTAAAGTTGAAGTACAATTAGAGGTACTGTTAGAAGTGGTAGAAAATACAAATTGCTATGTTGTACTCTTGGGAGTTATTATTGAAAAGCCACCAGTGTTTCCTGTTGTCTGAAATATTTTCAAATTGTGTACATGTTTGATGACCATTCTTAGCTGTGAGTTTTAGCTTATTCCCTAGTGTCTTTATTTGAACTCCAGGAATTTATTAACCCTGTGTGTGTGTTTTTGTGTGTATGTATATTTGTTCAAGTTTCTGTGGTAGTCTATATTGCAGAAGAGATTATGAAACAATCTCTATGTTATGTCAAAACAGTGAGTGTGGTATAGAAGGAAAACCTTACTACAGTCATTTTCGTGTGTTCCTTGATCATTTTTCTTAGTTGTTTCTTTAACAGAGTAAATATTAAATATGGTCATACAAGTAGTTTTCTGATCCTGCAATGAAGAAATACTTATTAGGAATCTACTGTGCATTGTATAATGGAGGATTTCAAAAGAATGGCTAGTCAAAGTTGGTAGTATAGTTGTAGAGTATATAAATGTGTCATGGCAGTTAGCTTAAGGCCAAAAATTGGTTAAATGTTCTGCTAAAGGGGGTTAGAAAAATCTGTGAGCATATAAATGAAGGACAAAGAACTCTACCATAGTAATGTTGACAGAGACCGTTTTCTCAGTATGGCTCTTCAGGTTTGTCTTCACTTAATAAAATACAAGAAAAATTGCATAAACAAGAATATGTTATATGCCCTAGAAGAACTTTATATTTTCTAAAAGCCTATTGTGAAGTTCTTTGTCAGTTTCATGCCCTTATTTATTTAGAGTGTTTGTGTGTGTGTGTGCACGTGCGTGCACATGTGCGTGTGTGTATAAATATTAAAATGTAAGCTTACTTAAAGAGAGGTGCAAAATTCTTTGGAATGATGTTTGTTAAATAGGGATCATTCAGGTTCTGGAGAGTCCTGCTGAGGAGGAATGGTTATGGTGGGTGTAGGGGCGTCCATTCTGAGCTATGTCCATTGAAACATTTAACTAAGGAAAATCTGTTCTACTTTCCTAGGGAAGTAAGCAGAACAGGATATAGGAGATAGTGATAAATAAAGATTGATTGAGGAGAGAAGTAAGATGAGGAAATTGGGGAAAAAGCAAAGGTGACAGTGGATGCTTGTGATATTATATTAGCCTTTTTACAAATGCTTCAAATCACAGCTGTGTCCCTTCAGATCAGCAGTTCAACAAAACAGGTTTATTTGCATTTTAGTGTCATATCATAGGTAGCTTTTCCTTTATGATGGTATGTGAGAAAGAAGGAATAGAAAAGGTTTATTTAATAGATTAAATTTATTCACATAGTGTATTATAGCAGTATAAATTTGTGCTTTCAGAATTCTTTAGATCTCTTAATTTGGGAAGCCCAGCCATGTGAGATGAACTGATAGAAGCCCTCATATTTGAAAAGTGGCAAAAAATAATGTACAGATTTGTTTGCTCCGAGCACAAGAAAAATTTCTATATTAATTGTTAGCATCTTTGGATATGGTTCCTGGACCAAAGATATTTTAAATATCAAAGATGAGAAAGGCCTTCAAAATGTTCAAGATGCTGTTTACGTAGCATTTTTCCATATAAGTGAATTTTTTAAAACCTGAAGCACCAAAACATTTTGCATGAACTATTTAGTATAGGAAGCTTTTAAGAGACTTTTTTTTCTTATCATAATATAGGTAACAATTTAAATAGTGTAAGTAACATAATTTAATCCTGGTGGCCCAATGTCATAATTGAAAACATCAGGTATTCTTTTGCACTGAATTTAATTGTTACCTATGGCAGTAGATTGCAAGAGTTTTTGGACCTTGGTCAACTTAAGCAGAGTATAAGTTTCCACTGCCCATCTACTGTACATTTTTCCACTTACTGTGAAAAAATTTACTGATAATAGTGTAGTGTCATTACTGTACTAACAAATGATAGTAGTGGGGGTAGGGCTGGGTGGAGTATAATATGCATGTGTATTTTTGCAATAAGGGTAAGAATGATTGATATTTGACCCCAGTATATGTATGATAGTCTAAATTAGAGGCCAAAATACGTAACTACAAGTAACTCACCATGAGCTATATTGATTGTCTTGATAAACTAGATTACCAGCAATAAGAACAGTTGAAAACCATGACCAATCTAAGGCAACACTGATGATGATGTATTGATAAAGTATGCCTCCATAAAATTGCAGGAATTTACAGTACATTTGTGTGTGCTCAGTGGTAGTGTTACTGTGTTGTTATGAATGGCAGCTATATTTAGAATACTGAATTGGAGTCCACATAAGCTGTAATAATGTGCTATGATACCAAAATATAGTTCTTAGTAACTCACCTAGTAGATGACAGGTGTCCCTTAGTTTAACGTAAAAATGAAAGCCAGTAACATTACATATTCTTCTTGAGAAATGAGGAAAGAACTTGGGTTTTTGGATTGGTTTCTTGCACACCAGGAGAATCGTTGCATGCACCCCAGAGTATGCTTCTGTAATCACTAACTCAGGAGTGCCTAAGATGTTGGTTTATATTTTTGAGTTACGTATCTCCATCTTAGTTGCTTCTTCTGAGTTCTTACGCCTCTCTTCTTGCTGCTGTAAATGTGCCCTGTGCAGACTTTTAGTATCACAGTTTCTCCAGACTCCCTCATTCCCGTCTCTTCCATTCACCCTAGCTTTGTTTTTCCTGTTACTTCTAATCTATTATGGATGGGAAAACAGGATAAATTAAAGTTGTTTTGAACTACTCTAGAGTTAACAAGTTGATTCTTAATAAAGATTCTTAGTATAAGGGACGGATTTGTTTGTGTTTCTGTGACAGCAGTTTCAGATACTCAAGCATTTTTTTCTTCTGGATTCGTGACGTTGTTTCAAAAAATGGAAGTTGCTGAATAATGACACCTCTGAGTATGTGTGTGGGGGGGTTATTAGCTAAATCTAGGGTTTTAGTTTCCTAAATTATAATCAGGGGAATAAAATACTAACCTGCAAGTACATTAATAGTAAAATATATTCAAGGGAACAGCTTTTCAGTGGAACTAAAGATGTTCTTTTTTTTATATCTATATATAGTTTACTAGATTTCACTGTAGATTTTATTATATTATCCTTCAAAAGATGTTGGCAGAAGTTTTTTTTTTAATTTTGAAGTATAATTTATATATAGTGGCCCAAAGTTTTACACTGATTCCTCCTCTATCTGTAGCCTGATCTTGTATACTTTTTTGTTAAACTACTGTTTTTTAAAAATAAGGACTTAAAGCCTGGTATATGCAGGTGTGTGCAGGTCAGCGTTTATTGGATCTGGTGCAAATAAATACATATTTTTGTTAATTCCCACAGATTATATTTGAATATTCATACGTTTGAGTTTTCCTTGGATATACATCAACCTAGCTAATATTAAGAGTTTGTTTTTGTGTGCGGTGAAATGTGTCTGCTAAAGCTGTGTTTTGTTTTGTTTTGCTTTTTTTAATAGGATCCCATGGTCCATTATTACCTTTACCAAGTCGTTACAGAATGGGTTCTCGAGATACACCTGAGCTTGTTGCCTATCCGTTACCGCAGGCATCTTCCTCTTACATGCATGGAGGAAATCCCTCTGGTTCAGTTGTAATGGTTAGTGGATTACATCAACTAAAAATGAATTGTTCAAGAGTCTTCAACCTATTCTGCTTATATGGAAATATTGAAAAGGTGAGTTTTCATTTTAAAAAATTATTATTTTTTAAAGTTTCATTTTATATGAGCTGCTTCTGCTAGGATATGTAGTAGGAAAATCTGAAAAGGCTGCAAATATGTGTGTCTTCTCATATTTAGAAACTGCAAGTTCTTTCAGTAGTGATCCACATAAGCTAAAAATCCATTAGGTAGGAATTCTGGAAATTGTTTTTCGTAGGTAAGTGATCAGAATAGGATGTTGGTACTAAAAATATTTTTTAAATTACTAATATAAGAAGTCCAAAACAGCAAGTAGTTTAATCAATTACTAGCATATTATAGGCATAAAGCCTATATATTTTTAAATCATTTCAAAGATATTCTAACATTTAACATGTTGAATTGTGGAATTTTGAAAAAGCAGTTACTTTCTTGGAGCTAGGTATATATAAACATGTCTCAGAGTTTGGCCATAGCTATGAATTTTAGGAGAGTTCTAGATTCATATATTTGCCTCCCAAATACTAGAGTTCTAGTATCTTCTGAGGAACAACATACTTTAATCTCAGTCAGTATTTGAAGTTGATCCGCTTTGATAGAATGTGTCCAAAACTTTCTGTCTGGAGGCTTACACTCAAAACGTAGCAAAACATTTAAATTTCACACATTTTGAAGATCTTTAAAATTGTAACTTTATTTTCACCAGATAACTCTGTGGTTTCCCCAGATCTGTGATGTTTTGTTTATTTTTTTATTTATTATTTTTTTCAAAGAGGTCTTTATTTATTTTTGGCTGCGTTGGGTCTTTGTTGCTGCGCATGGGCTTTCTCTAGTTGCAGTGAATGGGGTCTACTCTTCCTGTGGTGTGTGGGCTTCTCATTGCGGTGGCTTCTCTTGTTGCAGAACATGGGCTCTGGCGTGTGGGCTTCAGTAGTTGTGGCACACGGGCTCAGTAGTTGTGGCTCACAGGCTCTAGAACGCAGGCTCAGTAGTTGTGGCACATGGGCTTAGTTGCTCTGCGGCATGTGGGATCTTCCTAGACCAGGGCTCGAGCCCGTGTCCCCTGCATTGGCAGGCGGATTGTTAACCACTGCGCCACCAGGGAAGTCCTGTTCAATGTGTTATTAATGTTAGTGGTACTTAATAGCTGTTTAGGGACTTTCCAAGGCGTAGGCACTATCCTGAAAGATAGTCATACTTTATTCCATCTAACCCTTACAGCATTATATACTAAAATTGGAATAATATAATAGGATAAGTATGGCTCTGTCAAAGATGTCATGAAAACTTGTGAAGTATTGCCTGTTTTTTAAACTGCCCCTTCCTTGCCTAAGCCTTACTGGCAGTGCTGTCTCAAGGCCATCTTGTGTTATTTCTTATATGGTATCTTGTTTATTGCTTAAAGCAATAAACAACACTCTGAATAGTTGGTAATTATTACTTACTTTAAAATTTCTGACCTACCTACTGGAATATAAGCTTTAAGAAGACTATGTCTATTATGTTTGCCATTAAATCCCCAGTACCTAGCACAGTATGTTTATTAGAACATGTTAGGCACTTAGTAAATACTTATTGAATGAATAAATATTGATGAGTCCTGCCAAATGTTATCATTATCTCCATTTTAAAAGGAAGTCTGTGGCTCAGAGAAGTGAAATAAATTGCCCCAAATCACACAATTAATAAATAGCAGAGTCAGGGCAAGCCTATGCTCTTCTTTAGTGTGCTGTACAATAGAATTGTAGTCTTGCTTTTAAACTTTATTGAATTTTGATAAGAATTCTAATAGAGCAGAATAAAGTTAAGATTCCAGGTGATTTTCTTTATTTGACATCAACCACCTATAGTGCCTATTAGAAATTCTGTTACTGTAAAAGGGAATTAAATGTTCACCTTTTTGGGATTTTGTATTTACAGGTAAAATTTATGAAGACCATTCCTGGTACAGCACTGGTAGAAATGGGTGATGAGTATGCTGTAGAAAGAGCTGTCACACATCTTAACAATGTCAAATTATTTGGGAAAAGACTTAACGTTTGGTAATTATTTATCTTAAGTGGTAAATTTAAAAAATATTTATCCTTTTTATTAGAGACATTAATTTCCATTTCAGAATATCTGAAACTAGCAGCTATAGTGATGTCATTTTAGACACTTAGGGTCGTATAATTTAGATTTTCCATATTACTTATTCCTAGTTTTAGTTTTATGGTCATAAAATAACATGTTAAAATGAGCAAGTTTTTTTAATTAAAGTTTTCTAATATGAAAATATATTCAATAGATTTTTCTTTCTAAGTGATGTCTAAACTGTAAGAGTGATTATAACTCAAACTAAATTTAAATATTAGTAAATATTGAAACTGTAAATTGCTACGTATGCCTTTTTTGTTAAGATTGATACAGGCCTATATGTTAACATTTTGAGACTGCCTACTTGCTGCTTTTTATCTAACAAACGTATGTTCTGTACCTCTTACCTTTCCGATCTTTAGTGTGTCTAAACAACATTCAGTTGTTCCAAGTCAAATATTTGAGCTGGAGGATGGTACAAGTAGCTACAAGGATTTTGCAATGAGCAAAAATAATCGCTTTACAAGTGCTGGCCAAGCATCTAAGAATATAATCCAGCCACCTTCGTGTGTGCTGCATTATTATAATGTTCCATTGTGTGTCACAGAAGAGACCTTCACAAAGGTAGGCACTGGAATACAAATTGTGTAGAATGTTCCTATTTGCTATATTAAAATACATCATGTTTTAGCATCATTTTAAAGTCTTGCTCTGTTCATCTTCTGCTTTTGGTATTATTGGTGTTCTGTTACTTATTTGGTACTTAATATAGTACATCCTTTACCATTATACTTTTCTGGCCTCCATCCTTCACTGGTCTCTTTGTTGTTTTGTGGCTCAGTTGTTTTGAGAGTTGGAATTAGAATGAGGTACCCTTAGTCCTGCATTCAGAAAGTTCTTTTAGGGCTTCCCTGGTGGCGCAGTGGTTGAGAGTCCGCCTGCCGATGCAGGGGACACGGGTTCGTGCCCTAGTCCGGGAAGATCCCACATGCTGCAGAGCGGCTGGGCCCGTGAGCCACGGCCGCTGAGCCTGCGCGTCCAGAGCCTGTGCTCCGCAACGGGAGAAGCCACAACAGTGAGAGGCCCGCGTACCTCAAAAAAAAAAAAAAGAAAGTTCTTTTACCATGTCCTTAGATCTCATGCGTAACAAAATTTTATATATCCCTGCATTTTTCCCTAACTGTAGGAAGTGCTTCAGAAAAGAATTGATTTTTCTGGAACACTACTCCCTACCTTAGGTACTCAATAAACCCTGGTCAGCTTTGAGAATATATATTTCAGTTACAAATCTTGTTTTTATTGTACAACACTAAAATTATATACATAGTTTATAGGATATCACTATTTTAATTGATTTTCTCATACACTTTGTTAATCTAAAAACATATTTAATTTAATTCATTCATGCCATACTCAAAACTAAAATGCTACCATAAAGTTTACTTTCTGGGGGGAAAAAAGGGTAGGAATCTTATTTTGGCTATATTTTTAATGGAGTTTTACATTTCTTTGACAGTTGTGTAATGACCATGAAGTTCTTACATTCATCAAATATAAAGTGTTTGATGCAAAACGTAAGTGCACATTTTCTCTTTTTAAGTTTCCTGGTTAATTTGATAGGCAAATAAAAACTAGATTTGTGTTTCTTTGTTTTCTTTTAGCTTCTGCCAAAACACTTTCTGGGCTGTTAGAATGGGAATGCAAAACTGATGCAGTAGAAGCCCTCACAGCACTAAATCACTACCAGATAAGAGTTCCAAGTAAGTAAGATCGTGTCATAATTATTCAATGGGAGTTACCATCAGAAACATTGTTGATAATTTAAAAGTAATATTTATTGGTTGTTTTTTAATACAGAGAAGTTTGAATTTTAAAAAGGCATATAAATCCCACAACCCTCATAATTCTTATATTAGTTACCTATTGCTGTGTAACAAATTATTGCAGTATTTAGCAGCTTAAAACAGCAAAACATGTATTATCTTACTGTTTCTGAGGATCAGTAATCTGTGTACAGTTTCGCTGGGTAGTTCTGGCCGGTAGTTCAGCCTCTCATGAGGCTGCCTGCCGTCGGCTATAATCTGCAGTAATTTCAAGTCTTATGACTGGCGGCTGGAAAATCCACTTCCACGCTCACTCATGTGGTTCTTTGTAGGGACAGTAAGCCACGTTGGCCATTTCATGGTAGCTCTTTTCTTTCCAAATGAGTGATTCAAGAAACATGAAAGCAAAAGGCCAACAAAACAAAAGCCACAGTGTCTTTCGTAACCTAATACCGGAAGTAACATACCATCACTTATGCTGTAATCTTGTGGTCCTACTGACCAACCATGGTCCGGTGTAGGAGGCAGGGAACATTGGGGCCATCTTGGAGGCTGACTTCCATAATTCCTGTTGATCTTTTTAGAAGAAAGCAATAAATATATGTGGTTAAAAAACTCAAACAGTACATACTGGTACAAATGAAAGTTAAAGCTTTCTGTAACCTCTAACCTTTCTGTCTTTTTCCTTTTATTCCTCCTCCCCAATGTATATATCTACATTTTAAAAACTTACACAAAATGGTTCTTCTATACATACTATTGTGTGCCTTGCTGTTTTCACTTAGTATATCTTGGAGCTGTTTCTCTATCAGCAGGTGCAACGCTACCCTGTTTTTTTTTTCCCAACAGAGTAGCTATTTTTAGTAGACATGTACCACAGTTTATTCAATTTATCCACTTCCCCACTGATGAACACTGGTTGTTTCCAATTGTGTTTTTCTATTAGTGCAGTAAACATCCTTATAGTTGCACGTTTTGTGTTTGTAGGGCAGTTTCCTCATAGTGGAGAGCATAAAGTTTTATATTTTGGTAAATGTTGCTAGATTGCCCTGTAAAACGGTTACACAACTTTACCACTTGTGGTATATGAAAATGCCAACTGCCCAACACTCTTACCAACACTGAGCGTTGTCAGACTTTGAATTTTAGCAATATGATAGATGAAAAATGGTATTCCACATTATTTTAATTTGTATCAAATGAAACTGTCGCTCTCTTTGTTTATTTTCTCTATAATGGTAAATGGCCTCTTTTTTACAGTGCAAAGAACACTCAAATATTTAACTTTTGAAGTTTGTGCTGTGTAATTTACTTCGATCTTGGATCTAAAGAGTGTTGAAACTTTGTTTTTCTAAATGATAGGAGAAAAATTATTATTAATTTTATAAGGTGTGATGATGAATGATTGTGGAGGGGGAAAAATGAATACACACTGAAGGATTTATGGGTGGAATAACATATCTAGGATTTGCTTTAAAATATTCCAGCCCCTCAGGAGTGTGCGGAGAGTAGGTGGATGAAGTAAGACTGCCAAATGTTGACAATTATTGAAGCTATGTGGATGGTTATTATACTGATCCATATTTTTTTTATGTTTGAAAATTTTCTTAGTAAAAAGTTAAAAAAAAAATAAGTAGGAATACCTCTTTTCATTTTACCTTTAGTCACAAAAGTAAATTTTAAATAGTGAATCATGCTTATTTTTTGATGGAAAATTTTACAAGACTTTATATGCATATTTGAGATATATTCAAAACAGCATATGAATTGTAAACTCCTTGGAGACAGGTACAATTATTTCTTTTTTTATCCTCTGCAGTGTCTTGCAAATATTTGTTGATGTATATGCTTTTTCTTTTATAGGAATTTTTTTTCCTTAAGGAGCGATAACCTTTTTTTTTTTTTTTATGCGGTACGCGAGCCACTCACTGTTGTGGCCTCTCCCGTTGCGGAGCACAGGCTCCGGTCACGCAGGCTCAGAGGCCATGGCTCACGGGCCCAGCCGCTCTGCGGCATGTGGTGGGATCTTCTCGGACCGGGGCACGAACCTGTGTCCCCTGCATTGGCAGGCGGACTCTCAACCACTGCGCCACCAGGGAAGCCCAGGAGCGATAACTTTTAATACTAAAATTCTGGTACATTAAGATACCAGAATTATTTCTGCCTGTTCTGAAAAGTTAAAGAGGAATGTATAAAATGGAAGTATTTTTGTGGATTATACCTTTTTTTTTTTTTTTTAGCAATTTTAAAATTCATATGCCCCGTTGATGATCAGAGATTTAATACTTGCTCTCCTGGAACTTTTTCAGCTCATTGATATCTTCTTATACATTCCAGTCTTATCCCATTTCCCAAGCTATATTTGAATTAACTTTTATAGAGTAATTACCATTGGTAATATTTTCTGCAAAGTAGTTTTGCTGATGGACTTAGATAAGCCTAATCCTGATACTATTTATCTGTAATGTCTAATTCACTAGAAGAAATTGCGGGAGCCTCCTATGTGTCAAATAATGTTTAGAACAATAGGAATGTAAAAATGGACAAAGTTCCGGCCTTCATGGAGCTTAACCTGCTAGTAGGTATGAACGAAAGAAATCTTGCCCTTACCTTACATAAAAATTTTCCTTCGGGCCTCCCTGGTGGCGCAGTGGTTGAGAGTCCGCCTGCCGATGCAGGGGATACGGGTTCGTGCCCCGGTCTGGGAGGATCCCATATGCCGCGGAGCGGCTGGGCCCGTGAGCCATGGCCGCTGGGCCTGCGCGTCCGGAGCCTGTGCTCCGCAGCGGGAGAGGCCACAGCAGTGAGAGGCCCGCATACCGCAAAAAGAAAAAAAAAAAAAAAAAAAAAAATTTCCTTCTTCCAATACTATAAAAAGGTGAAATATTGGGTCGGTTAAAAAGTTCATTCGGGTTTTTCTGTAAGATGTTACGGAAAAACCCGAATGAACTTTTTGGCCAACCCAATAATTTACTCCGCTAACTCAAGGTAATCATGAAAGTTTAAGGGAACTATTAACTTTGTTTTTTAATTTTTACAGATGGTTCCAATCCCTATACATTGAAGCTTTGCTTTTCTACATCATCCCATTTATAAGAAGAGAAGAGCATGTTAGAATTTATGTTTACCTTTATTACAACTTCAAAGCTACACTTCATTTTAAAAAAGAACTAAAATGGTTCATCTAATGTTGCCTTGCTTACTTTGATTCAATATCCTGTCCTGTAATAAATATTTTGCCTTGAGTAAATTTGTTGTAAACTTAAATATTGAATTGCTTTCATTTTAAATAGACTATCATAATGTAGACTATCTACAGCTTTCTTGTAGATTACACAAATATATGATTTCTAATCTTATTTTTCTTCCACAGTGAAAATATATTTGCATTCTTAATGCTAATTATCTGCAAGTATTTTTCCATTGTGTATGAGATTAATGCAGGTGAAAGTATTGCATTTTAATATTATAGAATTCCTATTATATGTTTAGATGTTTAAGTATGTTGCAGTTATTCGTATTAAACATAACTTGTATTTATTAAGTATTTTAATCAAGTTTGAGAATAACATTGCATATATTAAATTTTAAGTACTACAGATTTAGCTGATTTTATATTTCTGAAAGGCTAACAGACATATGGATACACTTGTACAATATGCACTCAAACTTATTTAAACTGTTTTTTTTTTTTTTTTTTTTTAAGTCATTGTCCATTTGTATTGACATGCCTCTGTTTCTAGTTCCAGTTTGGAGATTTTATAAAGTTACAACAATGAGTTAATGTGTTCATCTTCATTTGTTGCATGTGACTTGATCTTGAAAACACACCTGGTATTTGGCATTGAAATTTTAATAGAAGTTATGATTAACAGTTCCTCTTCTAGGTAATCTGAGATCCACGGATGGGCTTTAGGGAGTCTGTGAACTCCCTAAAATTGTATGTAGAATTTTGGGTACTTGCATTTTTATTTTTTACTCTTAAATCCATCAGTAATATATGTATTTTTCTACATGGTACAAGGTATAAGGATCTAATTTTATTTTTATTCCAAACAGATATCTATTTCTTTCAATACCATTTATTAAACATTCTTTCTCCCACTGGATCTGTTTTTTTTTTTTTTTTGGGGGGAAAACAACATAATGCATACATAGGCAAGTAAGATACAAGGACTAAGTATTGTATTGAGAGACTATACTGTAACACACATGTTATCAGGTTCACAGCTTTTTAATAACAGAAAACTGATCTAGCCATTTTATTTTCATCTTTAAAAGAAGGGAGAATATGTTTTATCTACCTAGAGTAACTGTGAAGTCTGTAGTTGGCAATAGCAGTTTTGTGATCCTGAGAGTTTTAAACAAATTTGTATACAGAAGTTTCATTTAGATCTTTTGAAAAAGCTTTATTTTGAATTTTAACAAAATTTTAAAAAAAGCAGTTTGCCTTAATCCTTTTAGAAATGATGCAGGGGTTTAAAAAAATTTTAAGAGCTATTGAACAGAAAGTTTAGATGGAAATTAAACACACACGTTAACATTTATTTCTCATTGAATTTTGACAGCAGTGGACCAATGTCCCTTTAGCCCTCTAGATCTAGAAAATCTTAAATTCAATCTAGAAGCATTTTAGACCCTTATCATGGAACCCAGTAAGTTACGCCAAAGGTAACCTGTGAATGGACTATAAATGTATGATACTGGGCTGTGTACCTAAGTTTACCTGACTTTACAATAAATGAAGCTTTTTCCCCTCTTCTGTAAGTACTTTTCTACATTTTTGCAAAATTGGTATGTCTTAATTTTTAAAAATAACTTGTGAGTTTATGCAATAGTTGTCTCCTTCCCTTGCCCTCCTCTGAATATAAGATGGATGTCAGTGTTATAGATTATTTTGTGCCTAAAATTTTAGGAGACAAACCTGTGGATGGTGACAGGGCTTATTTAATTTATATTTGCTCTAAGTAGTATTGACTTTTAGATATGAATTCTATCTTAATGCTTTCTCCCCACCAAAGTGACAAGTAAATTCTTCAGATGTAAGTGAGTTGGTAGGTTGGGCCTTGCTGATTTATGCACTGGTGTGTCAGTCCTACTGTGTTGCTGTCAGTAATGTCTTTGACAGTTTACTTGGGTATCACCACTGTTTTTAATCTTTTACTTTTTAAAAAAAATTAATTAATTTTATTTTTTGGCTGCATATTGGGTGTCTGTTGCTGCGTGTGGGCTTTCTCTAGTTACGGCGAGCAGTGTGCGGGCTTCTCATTGTGGTGGCTTCTCTTGTTGCGGAGCACAGGCTCTAGGTGTGTGGGCTTCAGTAGTTGTGGCTCGTGGGCTAGAGTGCAGGCTCAGTAGTCGTGGCTCGTGGGCTCTAGAGTGCAGGCTCAGTAGTTGTGGCGCACGGGCTCATTTGCTCTGCGGCATGTGGGATCTTCCCGTACCACGGCTCGAACCTGTGTCCCCTCCTGCAGTAGCAGGCGGATTCTTAACCACTGGGCCACCAGGGAAGCCCAAGGGTATCACCACTGTTAATGGAGTTTGCTTTGGCAACACCAGCAACATTCTTCCCTTTGTTATCTTTCTGCTTTTAAGAGAACATTAAAGATTAGTTTTTATAGCTGTAAAGAAATAGTAGTTGTGAATCTATTTTTTTAATACTGAAATTCGATTCCATATCTAAATCCCATGAAGTATTTGATAATAAATCTACAGAAGTGATTTACGGAATATAAGCTGCGTTTTAAAATTCCTACTTCCCTGCAGAAGATATTACCCTACCAAATAAAAAATATTTGTAGTTGCAGCTGACATGAGACTTAACACCACCTTAGTGATTTGATTTATCTAAACAGTATGTTTTCTAGGACTGAACTGAGAGATGAGGATAAGAACGACTAAATGGGGTCAGTTATGTTTCATGTTTTCTTTACATTGCTATCTGGAGGAATAGATAGGTTGCTAGGTAAATGCTTCTTAGTAGTTATCAGTGATATTCTCTTTCTAGAATAAAGAAATTTTGAGTGCAGAACATTCTTCCATAGTTAGGAATCTAAAGCACAAGATTTGCTTTACTTAAAAAGTTCAGGTGACAAAGGTCCTTGTACGAAAGGTAACTTACAATAACCTTCCTGTCTCCATATGGCTGTCTGGCTCAAGAGACTTTCAGTCCATTTGAGGGGCCATGTAAAGAGAGCCTTCTTATTCATAGTACTGCTGGTTGGGCTCATAGAGTTAATAAGCGTTAAAAAAACAATGCCATTTGATGAAATGAAAATGTAAGGTTCATAGGTTCTGTCTCTCAGCATGTTTTATTCAGAGTTTTGTTTTGTTTTTTACTATAATGATTTCCAATCTCAACCAAAAAGTAAGTGAGTGTGCAGACATGATTCTTGTTTAAGCCAAAAAAAAGTTGCTGGGGATTTTAAATCTAGTGGCTGTTTAATCTGTGATGTCGTTGCTTTTTCCTAAAACCTAGCATTTCCACCAAATGGATTCAAGTGTTAATTAAAATGATCTATTTTATTTTAGTTAGCTTATCATTTTCCTTGCCACCTCAATTTTAACATGCTTTGAACTTGAACAAATACAGTGGATTTTGCTTTACTAGTAAAAGTTTCTTCAGTATAAAGCCCCTTATCTGAGGGAACACTTGAAATTCTCTTAGGTTTAATTTATGAATGAGGAAGTTAGAAATGGTAGGTATTGCTGTGCCTCTGCCCTTCCCTGTTATGTAGAGTAATCAAGGTTTGAGTGAGCCTGACTGAGTCTTGTCCCTCTAGCCCAGTGGTTCTTAATAACAAAGGTACCGCCCCCTTGGAGGACATTTTGACAGTTTGTAGGGGTGCTTTTTCACAGCATGAGGGATACTGTAAATATTTGATTGGCAGAGATCAGGAAAAATTGTCCCTTGCCCTACAATGATTTTCCAGTATCCCGTCAGATATTATCCTAGAAAGTAACTCTCTTTTATATTTGTAAACACAAAATATTTTTGTATACAGTACACTGAATTTTCTAGGAATGCAACTACCTAATAAATCAAGGAAAGAGGATTGTTTTATTTGGAATATTTCCAAGAGTTGTTCACCACTTTGGAAAATTACATCATCTAAGTGCAATTTGAGTTGACATTGCAACATATCAGGGTCAGTTTTCATCTATGGTGGTCAAATTCATCTCATTTTGTCTTCTGTTGTAGCCATTCCTGAGCATTTATGTATCACAATATGCATTTTATTATAATTTTATTTCTCCCTTATATTACAGTTAGGGTTTTGTTTTTTTTTTCATTAAATGGTGTGTGTGTGCGTGTGTAGGTAGTTACATAGGTATTATCCAAGAATTTTGTTTCAGCATAATAAAAGGGTGTCAGATTGTCTGGGTTGGGAACCGTCGTTGCTTTAAGCACAGTAATCTGGGGACTTCCCTGGCGGTCCAGTGGTTAAGACTTTGCCTTCCAATGCACGGGGTGCGGGTTCGATCCCTGGTTGGGGAGGGAAGATCCCACATGCTTCGGGGCCAAAAAACCAAAACAGGAAACAGAAGCAATATGGTAACAAATTCAATAAAGACTTTAAAAATGGTCCACATAAAAAAAAATCTTAAAAAAAAAAACCCCACAGTAATTTTGTTCTGGGTTGAGGAAGTGAATCTAGGTTAATCCAAAAACAGTGAAGCCTAGGATTTGTGGTATAGTCTGTGAGGAGATGCTCTCCCAAAGGGACATGGTTTGCATGTGTGAGGTAAGCCTGGCTTTGCTCTAGCCATTTTGCTCTCTTGAGAGAAACTAGCTGGAAGAGAAAAGATGATACACAGAGGAGGGTAGAACTAAAGTCACCCTAATTGACAGCATAAGAAAACCACTGTGAACATAGGTTACTTTGTTCATACAGTATTAGCTGTATTAGCCCAAACTAACTGCTCTGGTAAATGGTTAGTGGTTACTGGAGACTGGGAGTGGGGAGAATAGGGAGTGACTGCTAATGGGTGTAGGAGTTCCTTTTGGGGTGATGAAACTGTTCTGGAACTAGATAGTGGTCATTGTTAACCACATTGTAAATGTACTAAGTGCCACAGAATTGTACACTTTAAAATTGTTAAAACGGTAATTTTATGTTATGTGTATTTTACTACAATGAAAAAAAGTCTGGCCCAGAAATCCTTCCATTCAAACAAGGGCCAATACAGTGCTTCTCTTTAAGCTGGCTAGATATGTTGAGAGAGGGGTGTGGGGATATAATTCCAGGTCTGGCTTATGGTTATATTGCTGTGGTGGCTGACAGCTTCTGTTCTCCAGTCACCCTGGACTGTTTATCAGGGGAGTTGGGGCCAGAGGAGAGACTGGGGTCATGTGCACAGTGAGCAGTTAGGAAAGGATCTGAGATGTGGAGGGGATGATTCCATGAGTAGAAACTAGAATTTCTCTGTGTTCCTAAACCAAAGTAACGCACTGGCTACACAATTCAGGTTCTGCTGGGACTCTACTATGTTTTGAGCTACCCTGACTTAATGAGTCTCAGCCTGCAGGAAGACATATTCGTGAATATGTCTAAAATTTCCTTGAAGATTAAGAAACTATTTTACCCACTCTACCCAGTTTTATTTAGACTTTCACCCGTGTGCTAACATGCATAGCTGCTTCAAAGTCTTGAAGAGGAATTCAGTGAGATTGATTTACATAGAAAACAATACATAGAAACAAAAACATTTATATATAATATATGCAAGTTCTTCAGAGGGCTTTAGGAGCCTTTTATCTAAAATTGTTACCGAACCAAGTTTGGATCCACTCGCCCGCACACTGTAAAGCCAATCTGTTGACGCCAGATTGTGGTGAAGGAAAGTGCAGTGTTTACTGCAGGGCGCCAAGCAAGGAGTCCAGGCAGCTAATGCTCAAAAAACCGAAACTCCACAATGGCAAAAGACAAGGTGAGGGAGAGGGTTGCAGGGTGTGTGATCAGCTCATGGACATTCTTCTGATTGGTTGGTGGTGAGGTAATTGGGGGTCAACATCATCAGCCTTCTGGTTCCAACCCATCTGGGTCTACATGCTTGTGGGCAGCATACAGTTAACTTTTTCCACCTGGTGAGGGTTTCATTATCCGCAAAACAGCTCAAAGGTTATGGCTCAGAATATTATCTATAGCTCTTGAGGAGGAACTAAAGGTCCTTGACTTTGTTTAATGGCTAAACTATTATTATTTTGTCTTGCTTGACTGTTTCTGTGTTTTCTCACTTCTCTGATTTAAGTTATTCTTTGGAACCTGGGAAAGGCCTAGGAGGCTAAAGTTTTTCTGCAGGCAAGAGGCAGGCAAGGGACTCCCCTAGTGGTGCAGTGGTTAAGAATCCACCTGCCAAGGCAAGGGGACATGGGTTCGATCCCTGGTCCGGGAAGATCCCACATGCCGCAGAGCAACTAAGCCCATGCGCCACAACTACTGAGCCTGCGCTGTGGAGCCCGTGAGCCACAACTACTGAAGCCTGCATGCCTAGAGCCCGTGCTCCGCAACAAGAGAAGCCACCGCCATGAGAAGCCCGCACACTGCAACAGAGAGTAGCCCCGCTCGCCGCAACGAAGATGCAAGCACTGCAGCCAAAAAAAAAAAAGCAGGCAGAAGACGGGTGAGGGGTGGGGGCTGTGGAGGTCTGTTCCAGAAAGGTCCTGCTTGGTTACAAAGTGAGAATGCAAATGTGTTTTGTTTTAGGCCCTTGTGCGATACATGATAAAACCTGAACTCTTCTGCCTAATACAGAATAATAGGACTGATGCAAATGTCAATGACCACAATCATGGTAGAGCTTTTCTTATTAGACTGTCACACGTGACATCCACGGCACCGTTGCTAGCACAGATTCAGACTTGTCCTCCAAAGGCCTCGTACGCCACGATACCCCTCAGCAAAGTGCTCGTATCTGTGCTGAAATTCCCACCCTTGACCAGAGAGACCAAAATAGGTCTACCACCTCTTGTATTTCTTCCTGCTATGTAGTCGTTTGCTCCCTACAGTTTCTGCTCAAAACACCAGTCTCCGAGTCAGTAAAACTTGTTACTTTCCTTAGTTTATTTATGTTTCTGAGGAAGGCGAGACTGCTTTGCGGAGTTATTTCCATCATGTGTGACTGAGGGCCACGTGGTTTATAAATTCTAGAGAATGTACAGGGATAACATCTTGGAGCCTCAGCCTCAACCTCCTCACCACCAGGTGTGACATTCTGGAGTGATCTGCAACCTAGAGCTGTATCATGGGCCATGATGCTCTTGCAATGAGGAGCAGGTAAGCATGTGACTGTGTATAAGGGAAAGGGCAGAGACTGTGAGGTAGGAGAGACCTCTACTGCAGGGATGGTTCCTAGTCTAATTCCACATTGATACAATGTACAGTTTAGGCTAGATGACATAGTTTGCTAAAGAATACAGTTTTATTCAACGGTGATATTTTTTCTGATTCTTTCTTGCCTTCTTTTTTTTTTTTTTTTTTTTTTTTTTTTTTTTTTTTGCAGTACGCGGGCCTCTCACCGTTGTGGCCTCTCCCGTTGCGGAGCACAGGCTCCGGACGCGCAGGCTCAGCGGCCATGGCTCACAGGCCCAGCCGCTCCGCGGCATGTGGGATCTTCCCAGACCGGGGCACGAACCCGCGTCCCCTGCATCGGCAGGCGGACTCTCAACCACTGCGCCACCAGGGAAGCCCCTGATTCTTTCTTGACCCAGCAGTTACCACTTGTGGAAAGGGGCTGTTGTAATCAGTAGGGACATAATACTGTACATCAACTGTACTTCAATTAAAAAAAAGATAAACAAAGAGCTTTACTAGCTTTAGAGCTGCTTCTCCCACTGCACACAGGCAGGGAAACTAATTTATAGCCCTGGTGATTGCTGAATACAGCCTTCAACCTGCTGGACCAGGGAACCTAACCAGAGGATATGGGAAGCTGTGTAGCCCATCTAGTAGCTCTACATACAGTGGGACTTGAACAGAGAGCACAGCCCATGGCTTTCCCCATCTGCAGAGCAAAACTTGTGGCCTCACCTGACCAGGGTTCAGTGAACGCTTTCCTGATTCAGGTCCCCAAACAAGCCATGCAGGCCCTGGCTGCTATCCTGCTGCTCTGCCAGCACAGGGAAGCTAATTCATAGCACCATGTACTACCAAATACAGTATCCAGTCCCAACCATCTAGTAAGCCTGACCAGAAAATCCAGGCAACAGTGAGGCCCATCCTATAGCCTCACTTGGGAACCAAGTGAGCAGTTCTATCCAACTGTTCTCAGGGCAAAACCCCCCCATTCCCATCCTCAGGAAAAAAAAAAAAAAGTAAAATTGTTATTGGGTAACAGTTTTATTTTTGCCTGAATTATTCAGATAGATTTCTTAAATTGATCAGGTTAGTTATTCTTATTCCCTAGTAATTTTGCTTTTGTAGCAGTCTTAGTGAATAAAGGAAAGGATTAGGCTACCCAGTATCTTGCATCATGAATGCTCATGTGATGATCCTTTTTTAAAAGTTTTTAATTATAATTGACATATAGAAGGTACACAATGAGTTGATTTGATACATTTATAAATTGCAGTATGATTATCACCACCATCGTGTTAGCTAACACCTCTGTCACTTCACATAATTACCATTTTTTCTTTTCCAGTTTTGAGATATAATTGGCATGCAGCACTATAAGTTTAAGGTGTACAGCATAATAATTTGACTTACATACATCATGAAATGATTACCACAGTAAGTATAGTGAACATTCATCATCTCATATAGATAGAAAATAAGATGTAAAAAAACCCTTTTTCCTTGTGATGAGAACTCTTAGGGTTTACTGTCTTAACTGTCATATATAATGTACAGCAGTGTTATATTTATCATGTTGTACCTTATACCCCTAGTACTTATGTATCTTATAGCTGGAAGTTTGACTTCCTTCCTGACCTTTTGACTACCTTAATCCATTTCCCCTTCCCTCACCCCCCACGTGACAAACCTTAAAAATGGTTTAGGTCAGATAGCTTGGATTAGGGTAAGAACTTCCCATCCCAACATAAAGCTAGCTGAGGAGGTGGTTGCTAACAATAGGGGTTCCATTCCATGGGATTCCCAAATGCCGCCAACCACCTGTTGCTTAGATTGTGGGTAAGGTGGATGGGCCCAGGATATGGGTTGGGTTGCCATGGTGGCGGGCAGGGAGTGACTGTGTTGGCACACCTAGGTGTTAGGTTTGGATATCTTGAAAACTGCTCTTCAAAGATCAGCCTGTCTGAGCTTGAATAAATATCTGAGTACACAGATCCTAACTTTCGAGACTTGGAGAAAAGAAGCACGGTAGTTAAGCTTCAAGGGAAAAAAAAAATTCTATGTGGCTTTGAGAAAAATCTAGACATTTGTGGTCACAAGAAAATCTCACTGTGCCATTGGCTATCTAGAGGTGAGAGGGATTGATCATAGGTATTTAAAAAACAGCTCCATTAAGTGGGAGAGACTACTGGGAGAACCTGGATTATAGTCTATCTGGACTAGAGTTATACCATATCAACCAAAAATCCTGCTTTGACTGTGTATACGTATTGCCAGCTCCCAAAGCTGCTTGAAAGAAATCTGCTGGCAGACAGGTGGCTGAATAAACTGCAAGAAAGAGTGGTATTTTTCAATTAAGGCACAGTTTATATACATCCCAAGATAATATATTGGAACTAAGAAGGGACAGAAACAGAACTCTTACTACATTCTGGTTCTGGATGAGTCAAAAATAATTCCTAATAACGTTGAAGGCAGTATTGTGTAATAGAGCACTGGGTTAGAGCTTGTAAGGACTGACTTATCCCAGCTGTGCCACTAACAAGCTGTGTGACCTTGAGCAAGTCATTTAAAGGAACTTTTAAACCTTAGATTCCTTTTGTGTAAAATGAGAACAATAATATCTGACCTACTTATCTGACAGTGAAAAAATACATATAAAATAGCACTTTTAGTGATGCTCATTATAAATCTTCAGGAGAGATGGGGCACTTCCATTTGAGAGGGCCTCTACACTGTCATGGGACTGACACTTGGGAAGGAAATATAGGCTGCCACAACTCAATCATTGCCATTTTAAATCTGTGTTCAGCTGCTCCTTTGAGAATTTTTCAGCAATATAAATGAATTTTATAGATTAAAAGTAGTATAGCTCAGGTAATAGAAGATCCAGCAAGTTGATGATTCAAATTATTTCAACTTATCTGGACAGTTTTTTGTTTTGTTTTAAAAAAGACTTGGCTCACATCTGGCTTCTCTTCTAAATGGGAGAGAAAGAGTTTAGCACAGACCCAAGGGCATCATGGGGCACTTTCCCCATAAGTGCAGGCAGCCCTGATGATATACGAACTAACAAAGAGTATGGGAGGGACAGAAATCTGGTGAGAACCCTCAAACACAGCTAAGCCTCCCATGGAAATCTTTCCTGAGACCTGCTCATGACACCAGAGCGAGAGGTGGAAGCTGCCTTCTCCATTGGCCCATCCCCTCCCTTGTGTTGAACAATCCATGTCCAGATCAATAAAAGTCCTAAATTCTGGAGGCAGGCAAAGTTAAATTTAACTATTAGTTTAAAAGAAGTATATGATAGAACTTTACTTTTAATATTGGATATATACAAATTATGTATATTTGTATACCTATCATAATAAATGGAGATCTCTTATACAACCAGGATGTGGTACACATCGACCCTTTTATTTTTAGTGAATAGGGAGTTTGGAAGTCGTAATGCTGGATTTTAACACTGTTGGCCATATCTGATTTATTTGACAAATATTCCCTTGGTCAAGACTCTTCATCATTCTGGGAAATGGGAAACAATGCGAAAACAATTTAATTCCTAATGACCAATTTATAATATTTTCCAGAAACTCAGTGGTATGAAGACTGCCTGCCTGAATATTTCTGGCTACTTCATGAAAGTACAGAGGTTGTTACATTTCTTTTCTACTCTGTGAAGTAATTTTACAGGACTTTGAAAGGTTCCAACTAGTTTATAGCAAACAGTACCTGTCAGTTTTAGTTCTGTCTGGATTTGATAGAATTTTTTTTTCTCAGCTGTTAATATTTCTAGGCTGAAGAGTTCCACTTTTCTTTCTTTCTCCCTCCCTCCCTTCCTTCCTTCCTCCCTCCCTTCCTTCCTTTCTTTCTTTCTTTTTCCGTAGTTTAGTTTATTCTAATGAAGTAGCTCTGCTTTCACCAAAGTCCCCAAATTTCCATCATTTAGTTGTCCTTTTTCTCAGGTTCTGAGATGCGTCAAGCAGAACTTTATGCCAGCTGTGTAATCACTCCAGTTCATAGGAGGCTGTTTTCCATTTTGGTTTCCTTACCCTCCGAAGGAAGAGTGCTGAGGCGGACGGAGTGTAGGATTTGGAGTCAGACATCGTAGGTTCATGGCCTCACTCTGTCCTTTATTAGCTACATGAGCCTGAGAAAGTCCTTTAAAAATGTCCTGAGCCTCGGTTGTTTATTAATCTATAAAATCGAGAAGTTAACATCTGTGTGTCTCATTTATCCATTTAAAATTAAATTGTCATAGAGTGGGCGTTGGGTACTGTTACAGTGACCCTTTTTTTTTTTTCTTTTGTTTGTGAAGGGTTCATTAAGACTTTGAACTCCATAGGGCAGGAAACTTTGTATTTTCTTTCCCCTTCCTATCAGTACCTCACCCATAGAGTCAGTCTCCCACATGAAATTATCTTCACAGTTGAGGGCTGTCTCCATTGGTGCCAAAGCCACAGCTTGACCTTGCCTAACTTTGTGTCTGGGAGGAAAAAGCAAGCATGCTTATCAAGGGGAAGATAACAGAAATCTAAAAGGAAGTTATAATACTGAAGACCACAGAGTCAAGATTAAAAACTATCTTGACACGGGCTTCCCTGGTGGCGCAGTGGTTGAGAGTCCGCCTGCCGATGCAGGGGACACGGGTTCGTGCCCCGATCCCGGAAGATCCCACATGCCGCGGAGCGGCTGGGCCCGCGAGCCATGGCCGCGGAGCCTGTGTGTCCGGAGCCTGTGCTCCGCAACGGGAGAGGCCACAGCAGTGAGAGGCCCGCGTACAGCAAAAAAAAAAAAAAAAAAACAAACAAACAAAAAAAAAAACAAAAACTATCTTGACAGGCTGTGGCCCTGGGTTGGAAACAAGGTGAAATTAAACTGTGATAAGAAAAGTTTCCTCATTTAAGTTTAATATTTAATAATAATAGTTAATATTTATTGAGCATTTATGTATGCTAGGCATCCTGTTAAATATACATGTTATGTAATTCTTATGACAGTCAGATGAGGTAGGTATCATTATTATAAAGATGGGGAAATTTAATGTAATCTATCCAAGGTAGCTCAGCCATTAAGTGGTAGAACCAGGATTCCAACCTATGAGGAGTTCTAAAGCACACACACTTAACTGCTGTGGCAGTTAAGTTAATGGTAATTTGTTATGGCAGGAATAGAAAACTAATACTGTTGCATTCATTTCCTAACAGAAACCACAGTCTAAATATTAAACCACACTACGATGAGGCTAAAACAAAACTAACAAAATAAGGATAGAGAAGCATTCGTTTTCAGATCATGCCTTACTATTTTCTAGATTGGCCAGACTATTTCGGGAATATTGGGTCAATTCTGAAAGCCATATTTTGAAGGTCATCAGCAAATTAAAAGTGAATCAAGCATAACAGTAATGAGTGTAAGAGTCACAAAATTTTAAAACTTTGGAAATTGATGCATTTTGTACACACCTAGCTTTGTCCTATTCCAGTATCTTCTGGGAGTATTAATGTATTTCATCAAGGTATATAACAGATTTTTTTGCTCTTTTTTTTCTGATTTCAAAGATTATCAGACAAAATTCAAACGTCTCCAAAATATAAAATAGATGACAGAAGTCCACCCTAATCCCTACTCCTCACCACTCTCATAGTCTTGCAGGATCTTACTCTTTTTGTTTATATGTCTATTAACCTATCTATATATGTGTTTATATTTTTGAGTAAAAAGCATCACAAGGTTTATAGATTATGAATCTTGAAAGACAAAACCTATTCCAAGGTTCTACAAATATTTTCCTACACTTTAATGGCTTTTTTTTTTAATTTAGATTTTTTGGTCTACTTGAGAATTTATTTTTGTGTACTCTGTAATATAATGATCTAATTAAAATTTTTTATGTATGCATAACTAATGGTCTTAACAGAATTTGCTGAATAATCCCACCCAGGTGGCGACCTTTACCATATACTAAATCCCCATAGTGCTTGTGTCTGGTTTTATATTCTCTAATCTGTTCCACTGGTCATCTATTCCTGAGCCAGTGCTGTGCTTTTGTTTAGATATCTGGCAGAGTAAGCTACCCTCATTCATCTTATTTTTCATACTTTTATTTATTTATTTAAATTTTCTTTCTTTATTTCTGGGTGCGTTGGGTCTTTGTCGCTGCTCGTGGGCTTTCTCTAGTTGTGGCGAGCAGGGGCTACTCTTCACTGTGGTGCGCGGGCTTCTTATTGCAGTGGCTTCTTGTTGCGGAGCATGGGCTCTAGGTGCGTGGGCTTCAGTAGTTGTGGCACGCGGGCTCAGTAGTTGTGGCTCACTGGCTCTAGAGCACAGGCTCAGTAGTTATGGCGCACGAGCTTAGTTGGTCTGCGGCATGTGGGATCTCCCCGGACCAGGGTTCGAACCTGTGTCCCCTGCATTGGCAGGTGGATTCTTAACAACTGTGCCACCAGGGAAGCCCCACTTATGATGGTTTGACTTAACGATTTTTCAACTTTACAGTGGTGCAAAAGCAAAACTCAGTAGAAACTGTACTTCAAATTTTGAATTTTGGTCTTTTTTCAGGCTAGCAATATACCCTACAATACTCTACAATACCCTACAGCGAGCAGTAGCTCTCAGTCAGCCACTCCATCAAGAGGGTAAACAACTGACACACTTGCAGTGATTCTGTTCCCATACAACCATTCTGTTTTTCACTTTCAGTAACTGTATTGAATACAGTTATTTATTGAATGTATTCAGTAAATTACATGAGATATTCAACACTTTATTATATAATAGGCTTTGTGTTAGATGATTTTGCCTGACCGTAGGCTAATGTAAGTGTTCCGAGCACGTTTAAGGTAGGCTAGGCTAAGCTATAATGTTTGGTAGGTTAAGTGTATTAAGTGCATTTTTGACTTATAGTATTTTCAATTTACAATGGGTTTATTGGGATGTAACCTTACTGTAAGTCGAGGAAGATCTATAGAGAAGCGTCAGACTTGGGAACAAAGGCAGAGAGGATGAGTGTTGAGGCACCATCTGCAAATGAAAATTAAGTGAAAATCTACATATGGAAGGATGAGACTCCCTACACTTGGTCCTCATCCTGCCTCCTTTTCCTTCTTCAAACTAGGCTCTCTGGGCAAAAGATTGAAGAATTCTCTGGAGAACCTGTCTGGCCCAAGGCAAAAATACCACAGCTTCTGACAATTTAGGGTTTCTTGGGAAATGGGCAGTTACCCTACAGAGATGGCTATTAGTGAACCGTCCTTGCCCATGCATACAGAGCTTTTTAGTATCTCCCTCTTAAACAATCCCTCATGGGCAATGGCAGAGAATGTGGTCAGGCTGCAGGCAGTCCAGAGGCTGCCAGACCTCTCCATATAGCAGACAGTTTGTGGAAACATTGTACCAGCTTAAGGAGTCTAGTCCATATGCCATGTACAACTTTTCAATAAATGCCTAAATTTAAAAATCAGCTCTTTTGTATCTCCCTCTTAAACATGAATAGACTGCCAAAAATATAGTCCTTTAACATGAAAGACAGAGACCCAAATAGAAAAAAAGAAGTCCAGAGAAAACACTACTAAGGAGCAGAAGAAAATTAAAAACAAAATCTTTTACATTCTTAGGGAAATGAGAAAGTTTTGCATGAGTGAAACAAGTATGGAATGCTTTTAAACAACAACAAAAAGAACAGAACCATAAAGTGCTCTACGAAATTAAAAAATTAAAGTCAAAATTAAAATCAATGAATACTAGCAATGAATAATCAGAAATTGAAAATATTTATAATACCACTTTACAGTAGCATAAAAAATATGAACTGTTTAGGGAATAAACCTGAAAAAAGATGAGCAAGACCTGTATACTGAAAACTATGAAGTGTTGCTGAGAGAAATTGAAGAGGATAAATAAATTGAGAGGTGTATTTTGTTCATGGGTTAGAAGACTGAATACAGTTTAACTGTCAGTTCTCCCAAAATTGACCTATAGATTAATGCAATCCCTATCAAAATCCCAGCAGGCTTTTTTTTTTTTTAATAACCTCATTCTAAAAATTCACATGAAGGGCTTCCCTGGTGGCGCAGTGGTTGAGAGTCCGCCTGCCGATGCAGGGGACACGGGTTCGTGCCCCGGTCTGGGAAGATCCCACATGCCGCGGAGCGGCTGGGCCCGTGAGCCATGGCCGCTGAGCCTGCGCATCCGGAGCCTGCGCTCCGCAACGGGAGAGGCCACAACAGTGAGAGGCCCACGTACCGCAAAAAAAAAAAAAAAAAAAGAAATAAAAATTCACATGAACTGTGAAGGACCCAGAATAGTCAAAACAACTTGGAAGAAGAAGTACGAAGTTGGAGGACTAAAACGACCTGGTTTCAAATATTATGATACAGCTATAGTAAGCAACACAGTGGGTGGTGGTGTAAGATAGGTAGATCAGTAGAACAGAATAGAGTGTAGAAATAGATCCACACATTGCCGACTGATTTCTGACAAAGATGAAAAGATAACTCAGTGGCAAAATGATAGTCTTTTCAACAAATGTTGCTGGAACAATTAGATATACATATGCCAAAAACCAAAAAAACAAACCTGTAACTTCATATCTTGTACCATATACAAAATTAATTCAAGATAAGTCAAAGACCTAAATATAAGAACTAAAACTATAAATCTTGTGGACAAAAACATAGGAGAAAAATCTTTGAGACCTTCGTTTAGGTAAAGAGTTATGACACCAAAAGCATGGTCTATAAAGAACAAACTCATAAATTGGACTTCATCAAATTAAAACCTCTGGTCTTAGAGAATGAGAAGACAAGGAGAAAATATTTGTAATGTGTATATATGATAAAGGACTTGTATATGGAAAATAAAAAGAACTCTCAAAAATCAACAATAAGAAAACAACCCTATTAAAACGTTTCATCAAAGAAGATACATGAATGATCAATAAGCACATACAAAGATGCTTAACATCATTAGTCAATAGGGTAATGGAAATTAAAACTTTAGTGAGATACCACTCCATACCTATTAGAATGGCTAAAATTAAGAAGTCTGACCATACTTGTTCGCGAGGTTTGTAGAGGAACTGGAGCTATCATATATTTCTGGTGGGAATGTAAAATGGTACAACACTTTGCAAAAATAATTTGGCAGTTTCCTAAAAGTTAAACCATGCACCTGTCATGTGATCCAGCCATTCACTCCTAGAGAAAAGAAAGTATATGTTCATACAATGACTTGTACACAGATGTTCATAGCATCAATAGCTTTACTTATAAGAGCCCCAAATTTGAAACAGCCCCAGATGTCCATCCACAAGTGAATGAATAAACAAATGGTGGTATGTCCATATATAGTGTCAGTTCTGCCCTGCCCCAAGACCAACCAGATTCAAGGGAAGGGTACACAGACTCCACCTCTCACTGGCAGTAGTGTCAAAGTCACAGTGTAAGAAGAGCATGTGGGATGAGAGAGATTGTTGAACATGCCACAGTGTCCCTAGAAATACTAACCCTTTTTAAAGCCCTTCATCACATATCAAACTCAGAACACAAAGAACCATTGTCCCATAATGTAGTACAGTGCTCCTGTTTGCTGAGAGCCCATTAACAAGAACAGCTCTGCCTCTGGTTAATGAATGCTCGTTTCTGAGAGGCAACAGGGTGTGTCCTATCATACACTAAGTGCTCTTCAAGAATTGTCTGAGCTCAAAGAAATGCAGTACAGGATTGTGGCTTGAGGGTCAGATGTGAGCATTGTAATTAGCTTAGGTCAACACATCGTGGCTGCTGTTTTCAGTGGAGTATTTCTGGTTGCCAATCATGTCTGTGCATGGTGTGGCCAAACTTTTTGGCATTGTTCAGTTCTCCAACCTCTAGACTTTTGTAGAAGATGCTCACTCTCTTGAAATTAGACCCAAGGGACTTCCCTGGTGGCCCAGTGGCTAAGACTCTGCCCTCCTAATGCAGGAGGCCCGGGTTCGATCCCTGGTTAAGGAAATAGATCCCACGTGCCGCAACTAAGAGTTCGCATGCCACAACTAAAAAAAAAGATCCTGCATGCCGCAACGAAGATCCCACATGCTGCAACTAAGACCCAACACAGCCAAATAAGTAAATAAATAAACAAACATTAAAAAAAAGAAATTGCACCCAGGCAGCTATTAAACTAGCTCCTTAATTTGAAAAAAAAATTTTTTTTGCGGTAAGCAAATGGCCCCGGTTGATGAGGAAAAATCTCTTTTTACCAAACAATATCTCCCAATAATGTAGTAGGGTTGATAGCAAATCAACATTCTACAACACCCTTAAAGTCAGGCAACAATTATCAACGGTGTTGAAAGCATCAGGTTGAAGGGAAACTTTTCATATAGAGCCAGAGTGATACCATACAGATTACTTCCCAGTGGCAGGGGAAAAAATGTAACTGTCCCATCATAGGATCACCTTCATCCAGTGGTTGATCTTAGCACCACTAATGGTAGGTCAACCAAATGTTACATGTTTTCTGATGTGCTACACAGATGAGGTAAACAACACTGCCTA
Organism: Mesoplodon mirus; assembly: GCF_964341445.2. Classification (NCBI taxonomy): domain Eukaryota; kingdom Metazoa; phylum Chordata; class Mammalia; order Artiodactyla; family Ziphiidae; genus Mesoplodon; species Mesoplodon mirus. The sequence continues at coordinate 55,440,430 of NC_138990.1, read as the reverse complement.
TGATGTATAGCCAAACGACTCCACCGAACTTTAATCTCCAGTTGATAAGCAATACAGAAAACAGGAGAAACTAATCAACACTTTAAAGAAGTATCCAGAAAAATCCAAAAGATGGCACAGACCATAGCACCTCTGGCTTGGTCTGTTTAATAAATCAGTGTTAGGAAGAGAGAAACTGTTACTATTTCAGAAGAAAATTATTATGATGCAATGTGTGGACTGTTTAAGCCAGATATATAGGACATTTTAGGGATGACGGAGGAAATCTGAATATGGATTGGTATTAGAAAAGATTAAGTTTTATTTATATGGAACAGTAATCATTAAATTAAAATCCAGGTTATAAAATAGCATATATAATATGGTCTGACTTTGGTACAAAAAATACAGAAATATATAGTCGTCTCTTGGTATCCCAGAGGGATTTGTTCCAGGACCCCTTGTGGATACCAAAATCCAAGGATGCTCAAGTCCCTCATATAAAGTGACATAGTGTTTGCATGTAACCTATGCACTTCCTTCTGTATACTTTAAATTGTCTCTAGGGACTTCCCTGGTGGCACTGTAGTTAAGAATCCGCCTGCCAATGCAGGTTGGATCCCTGGTCCGGGAAGATCCCACGTGCTGCGGAGCAACTAAGCCCGTGCGCCACAACTACCGAGCCTGCACTCTAGGGCCCGCGACCCACAACTACTGAGCCCACGTGCCACAACTACTGAAGCCCAAGCGCCTAGAGCCTGTGCTCCGCAGCAAAAGCCACCGCAATGAGAAGACAGTGCACCGCAACGAACAGTAGCCCCCACTTGCTGCAACTAGAGAAAGCCTGCGCGCAGCAGCAAAGACCCAATGCAGCCAAAAATAAATAAATATGTTAAAAGTTGTCTCTAGATTAATTGTAATAGCTAATTCAGTGTAAATGCAATGTAAATAGTTGCAAATACAATGTAAATGCTATGTATTAATATATTGTTGCCAGCATGGCAAATTCAAATTTTGCTTTTTGAAATTTTCTGGAATTTTTTTTCCCTAATAGTTTCGATCTGCAGTTGGTTGAATCCATGAATGTGGAGCCCAGGGATACAGAGGGCCAACTGTATATGCAAATTGACTGTCTAAACTGGAACACTTAGGAGAATAAAGGGGGGCACTCTTGATACTTATGCCAGGACAACAGGTATAAATTGGTTCTTCCAGGTGAGCCAGGAGAATGGCCATCCTAGAAGCAGCTGTTCTCAAACCTCATCATTCTGTAGAGTTGCCTGGGAGTGGGTGGGTGTTGGATATGTAAAATGAGGTTTCCGAGGCCCCATTCCCAGAGATTCTGACTCAGTAGCTCCAGGGTGGCCCAGGAACTGGCCTTTTTCACAAGTGCCCAGGTGATTTGATGCTGGGACCGGTGAGAGAATGGAACTTGGCCTAAAGCAGTTTTTCTGCTGATGTCAACACTAAGCAGGGATTGGCTAATCTTTGTGGATATATTTAACTGAATTCTGCTTTTTTTTTCCCTCTTGAGTTAATGACTCAGCAATCCATCTGTTGCCTATTAAAAGAGACAAGAAAGTACAGTGGTTAAATGAATGGCCTCTGCAGTCTGATAGAACTGGTTTGAGCACCAGCTTTAGCACTTATTAGCTGTATGACACTGGGTATGTTTCTTAACATCTCTAGGTTTGTTTTAGGTAAAATAGGAATATTGATAAAGTTATGAGAATTAAATGAGATAATACATTTAAAGCATAAAGTAAGTCTCAATAAACAGTAGTTATGACTGTTATTATGATCACTATTACTATTACTGAACAGGCAGGCATTGCACTGGGCTGACCCTGGAAGTGCATGATGTGTGTCACTGTCTCTCAAATGTAGGGTGTCCCCTGGAAAACAAAATGAACTCCTCTTTCCTGACCTGCACAGATGATTCATAAATGCTTGGTGAACAGCTTTACACTGCACATCTGTTCCCTGACAGCCTCTGAGAAGTCTGTGGAACAGTTTCCCGAGTCTTTGGCATGGGAGTCCCACACAGCACAGCTGCTTCAATATTGTGTTCTGAAATCTCACTTCTGGTTACTGTGGAATAAAAAGCTGAGCACAGGAACTAGAGGGAAATTCTCCAGCCTTTTGAACTCAACTTGTCCTTTCTGGGTATGTTTTATTTCTTATCCAACGTAAGTCTAAGAAGGCAAGATTTTCATGGCAACATAATGATTGCTACCGAATAAGGGAAGATGATTTCCTGAAAGATTCCTGCTCTTTTCTTAGCAGATGGAAACTTCTGTGCGCTGCAGAAGTTGTGTGCTGTTATTGTCCTTCCCGGGTTCATTCTTTCCATTCTGAGACAGGAAACAAAACATCCAGAGGAAACAATTGGTAGTTCTGTCCCTATTTGTACTTACTGGTGGGGGGGAGGGGGTGGGGACACTGTTTTTTTCGCTTTGTTTTCTTTGTCTTTTATGCTTCCATCCTGTAACATTATCACCTATATTTTTTGAAAAGTCAAGATGCATCCTTTGACACATAGCCTGATAAAATATTTGAAACTGGAACTGTCCTGAAAACTCTGGGGCTTCTGGTTGCTGTGAGTACTTCCTCCTGGAGGGGTCTGGGCAGCTCTGTCCACATCCATGTGAGGGATTAGAAAGGGTGCCCTGGGCTTCCCTGGTGGCACAGTGGTTAAGAATCCACCTGCCAACGCAGGGGACACGGGTTTGAGCCCTGGTCTGGGAAGATCCCACATGCCGCGGAGCAACTAAGCTCGTGCGCCACAACTACTGAGCCTGAGCTCTAGAGCCCGTGAGCCACAACTACTGAGCCCGCGCTCCTAGAGCCTGTGCTAGAGCCTGTGCTCCGCAACAAGAGAAGCCACTGCAATGAGAAGCCTGCGCACCGCAACAAAGAGTAGCCCCTGCTTGCCACCAGTAGAGAAAGCCTGGGCACAGCAACAAAGACCCAATGCAGCCAAAAATTAATTAATTAATTAAAAAAAAAAAAAGAAAAGGGGGCCCCAGGTATGTCCTACTTTACTTCATATAAGGCCCAGAGGCAATTTTACCCCTAAGCTTTAAGAAATTAAGCTTCTGCACCCCTCACTTGCCAGGGCCTTGTTCTTTCTAAGGCACTGGGAGGAGGCCTAGTGATGTGTTCATATGTTTGTGTATAAATAGCAAAGATAAGATATTTTGTATTGTTTTCTATTGAAGATGATCTCAGAATTTTTATAAGCTTTAGGCCCTACGAATCTGGATCCACTCCTGACAAGGATTTCCTTTCTGGCCACACCTTTACATAACCAGATGGTAAGCAGCTTCAACTGCAGGCCAGGACACGCTGGAATGCCAAGGATCTAGGGGGAATACAAGAACAGAGGAGTGTTCATCAGTTAGCTACTGGAATGCAGAGAAAACTGCAAGCTGAAGCAAGAGCATACCTCCTGAGGAAAAAAAAGTTAAAGACTCTGGTCTGGTGCAAAGGGTTCTTTCTTCAGAGGGATGTGTGGTTAAGTGGCACGAATCAGTTATTTGTTTAAAAGTCTTTGAGAAAAATTAGTGATCTCCCTTTAAATCCTCCACACATAAAAATACCATTGCCTATGCACTGTGCTTCAACCACCCCAAGCCCTGGAAGGGTTGTCTCCTGCAGTGGAGAGAACCCTCCAGTGGCTACTCCTAGCCCCAACTACTTTGCTAAGTATGTGACTTCAGCCAAATTATTAATCCCTCCAAGCCTCACTTTATTCATCTTTAAAATGAGGGTGTTGGATTAGGCAGCCTCATTCTGAAACTTGAATAATTTTATGGTATGCAGGTAGAAGTTAAATGTTTTCTATAGTGATACGAGGATATTTCCATGGGAAAATAGGAGGCACGTGTTGGGAGGTAGGTTGACATATGGAGAAAAATTGTACCATATGGGATTAGGAAATTAAAAATTATCTCCTCCTGCTCAGTAAATGTGCCAAATATGAGCCTCTCACCCTAAGAACTGTTTTTCTTTTAGCAAATGAGAAGAAGACATTATGAGCATTTCCAAAATTAAAGAAATATTCATGTCACGTCAAATGTGAGATGGTGTAGGCAGTGATGTGTTAGGTTCTAGGGAGGAAATTTGTATTTAAGATGTGCTCTGTGTTATTTGGGAGACTACAACTAAAATAAGACTATCCCAGGGGGAACAATCATCAAACAAAGCTGATAAGACATAACCATGAGCCAGAATTGATAATGGGCTGATTTAGTAAATCATGGTGCATCCATTCTATGGAAAACTATGTAATCATCAAATAGAACGAATCACATTTATATGTATTGACTTGGAAAGGTGTAGAAGACATATTGTCAAGTGAAAATAAGCAAGCATTGAACAATATGAAGGGAATGATCATGTTTTTATAAAAGCAAAACTGAGACTCTAAGTAGGCAATTCTGTGTTTGTATAATAAAAGTATGGAATGATACACACCAACATCCTGCCACCAGTTACTTTAAGAGGGTGGGGTTGGACAGAGGAGGAATAGGGAATTACTTTTATTTTTTTATTTTTCTGTAATTCAATTTGCTTAAATTGTTACAATAAGTGTGTATTATGATTTTTTAAAGTGCTTTTGTAAAACAAACAAAAAGCATAACCTTTGTTTCCTCAGGCCTCACCAGTGTGTGGACGTATGTTGGCTCATACGGTTCCATCTTTCACTCTGCAGTACCCCCAGCTCTGCACTAAAACTCACCGGGTGACTTCAGGGCCAGCCCTCTTCTATTTGGGAAGGGGCCTTAGCACAGCTCCGAGGCAGATGCCTGCCCTGAGGGGGCGCTGTCCATGCTCAGCCCTCTGCCAGAGCTGCAAGGTGGTACCCTGTTCCCTCGGATTCCCGAAATCCCAGTAGCGCCTTTGTTGGGGAAGGGGGAATGCCTTTCCTCCCCCTTCCCCATCACCCTTTGCTGGGTGGTCACCATGGGGGCCCGCCTGGGCTCCGCGAGCCCATCAGCCCTCCCAGGCTGGTCCCACTCTTCAGAAATGCCTGGGCCCTCTATGTGGGATCCGCCTCCGGGGGCAGGCCCACACACCATGAATGCTAAGTTGTGTGGGGAAGGCAGAAATTCAGTGAAGGGAAAGGGCCCAGGGTCCAGCCGGGGCTGGAAGGAGGGATGGAGACCGGGGACATCAAACTGTGAACCATAACGCCGGCGGTAGCGAGAGAGATTGGAGCGAGAGTGAGAAAGGGAAAGGCAGCTGGCCCACCACTGTTGGCCAGTCTGGGGCGCACTCTGCTTAAACACAAACAGTCTCACTGAACATCTGTATCAGAGAAAACTACTCTGTGACCCTGATGGATCAAGACAAAAACAGGACCCCTCTGGAATCATGTCTGACCGTAATCAAAACCAAGAAATTGTCCAGACCACAAAAATGGCCACCAAACATTCCCCTATCCTGGGTAACATGAGTGACTTTGTCTTCTTTAGCAATTACAGCTGTGGGCTTGCCTTGTTCCTCCTGCCTTCTAGATAAGGAGTAAGGTACCAATCCTAGGATCATCTCTGCTTCCTGACAACATCCAATCCAGAGCAGAGCCCCACTTCCTTGAACCCTCCCCAGAATCACTGAACACAAGCCCAAACCCTATCCTAAGCCCTTTTTTAACACTGTCTTACTGAGGGTATGCAGTCTTCTCCAAAGAAGTGCGATTGTTGCAGCTGGAGAAAATGAATGATGGGGGCATGCCACGCAGCGTGTCCCATGCAGCAAGCCTTAGTGGGTTAGGGTGGAAGAAGAAATGATATAGTTAGGGACACATCCAGAAAGGCAGCCAAACTCTGGGCTGGTGGGGACAGCAAGAGAAGCAGGTCCCCTCAGAGTGCAGCAGTCAGTGGAGGGATGCCTATTTCTAACCCTTAACTCCATGGGCTATAACACCTTCCACTTGTGCATTGTTGCCAGGGCTTTGCCATCACACAGAGAAGGGCTGCTTCTAACTGGAAGGATGCTGCTGAGCTCTGAAGGTCAGTTCTGGCTTTCTTCCACATTTTACTGTACGTGAGTGACCAAGGCAGGCCATTCCACTTTGACCCGAGGGCAACTGACTCCAAGGAGGAGAAAATAGATGACAGATGTCAAGAGCTGCATTTTGCAACCAGTGTTTTCTCACCAGCGCTACCTCTGGTAGTTCCTGGCTTTTATAGTGGATAGTACCCCAGTAGACCTTCAAGCTAGCACATCCCTCCCTCAGCAAGGAACTTTTGGATCTGGAGCATTTGTATTTAAAAACAAACAAAACCCAGGGTGATTTTGAATGACATAAAAAAAAAAAAAAAACCCAACATGTACCATGCTGCAGATGGTGTTCAAGAGAGGAAAGTCAAGTCAATAGCAAGTTGCCCCTGTGATTTGAATCATCAAATTAACTAAGGTTTATTGGGTACCTACTTTCTACGAGGCTGGCCGCTGAGGAATTAAAAGATAACTGAGCTGATCTTTGTCATCTAGTGGGGAGGCTGAAAGTATATCAAAAAATCTAGGGGCTTCCCTGGTGGCTCAGTGGTTGGGAGTCCGTCTGCCAGTGCGGGGGACGTGGGTTCGAGCCCTGGTCTGGGAGGATCCCACCTGCCGTGGAGCGGCTAGGCCCGTGCGCCACAGCTGCTGAGCCTGCTCTCTGGAGCCCGTGAGCCACAACTACTGACGCCCGCGTGCCTGGAGCACGTGCTCCGCAACAAGAGAGGCCACTGCGGTGAGAGGCCCGCGCACCGCAACGAGGAGTGGCCCCCGCTCGCCACAACTGGAGAAAGCCTGCGTGCAGCAACGAAGACCCAATGCAGCCATAAATAAATAAATAAATCTATTTTTTAAAAAAATCTAATGCAAAGGCATAGGAAATGTACCCAGATCACCATGGTAATGGGAAGAAGGGCATAATTACACCTACTGGAAGGATCAAGGTTGTAAAGTTTGGATTTTAAAATCAGAAAATGATCGTGAGACGTTCTTGACCTGGGCTTCAGTTCATCAGCCAACAGCCATGGACATAACTGTCACCTCCTTGCCCCTCTCTTGGAGCGTGTGAGGGTCCTGGTCCCTAAGACACCCTCTCTGGCCCACCATGTCTCTGCCTTGCGCGCCGGCAGCCTGGTAGAAGGACAGACTCAGGAGAGAGTCAAATGCTGCTCAGCTCTCTTGATCCCTAAGGAGGCTCATCCCCAAGGTGCAGAGGCCGTAGGAATTGGAAACTGATCATTATAAGACTCTCAGAGACCGGAGAATAATGATCAGAAAAAGGGGTCACTAGTGTCAAAAGCGTAATTATGATAACTCATTCAGCTTGCTGAAAGAGAGTGGAGGAATTGGGAATTATGTCCCTACGCCTAGACAGTCTCCCTGCTTGATTTAACATGGTCATATTTTTTCCTGTTTTGAGAATGAGAGGAAGACAGATGCCTACTTTATAAATATAAAAACACAGCACTAGAGGGAATTCCCTGGCGGTCCAGTGGTTAGGACTTCGCGGTTTCACTGCCGAGGGTCCAGGTTCGATCCCTGGGTGGGGAACTAAGATCCCAAGATTCCCACAAGCCATGTGGCATGCCCAAAACAAAAAACAACCCCCCCCACCCCCCGCCAGCACTAAGGTTTGTATAACACTGTTGATTCGGTGAGGGAATCCAATTAGCCTGTTTAAACCACAAATTAAAGTGTGTGTGACTGTGTGTGTGTGTGTGTGTGACTGTGTGTGTGCGTGCACCTTAAGTCAATAATTTAAAATGTTAACACATTTCCAAGGCGCCTTGAGGGGAAAAATTTGGTTAAATTTTCAGTGTGAAAGTGACATTGGCATTGTGTAAAGAACACTCCAGGAGACAGTATTTCCAATGGTCCCCACCCCGCGCCACCCAGAAGTATTGGGTGTATATCCTAAAATCTTCAAGTATCTGGAAAAGTGGCTTCCTTCTTAAAATGGATCATATCCTGCTCTGAGTGCAGGAATCTGACTAATTAGGAGAAATCTTCCCCAACTGCCATAATTCAGCCTGGGGTGGGTCACCATGGATCACAGAGCAGTCTCTGGATTCTCACTGGGAGGGAGCCAGGGGCTGAAAGCAATGTTCCTTCTGTAGAGAGAACACATCGCTTGAGAAGTGGAAATACTTTTCCAGCAAAGGAACGGCTGCTGATTCAATATTCAGTTCCAATTTCTGTGTCAGATGCTGGTGTGGAAAAGATTCTTGTGTTATGGGAAGTCTCTGGACTGATGACTACAACAGATTGTGCACAGAGACAATATTAAATAAACGTTGAGTTTTAAAAGTACTGTGAATAGTCAAGTATTTACAAATGAAGTGATATGAGATGAGATTTGGGATTTGCAACTTACTGGAGGAGAGGGTGTGGGGGTACAGATGAAACAGAACTGGCCATGTGTTGATAATTATTGAAACTAGGTGATAGGTCCATGGGGGTTCATTATATTATTTTCTCTACTGTTGTAAACATTTGAAAATTTCCATATAAAAAGTTAACAAAATCCCCGAAAGTATGACTTTGTCTTGTTTGAATGAAAGATGTTTTTAAAAATAGATAATTCGGGGCTTCTCTGGTGGGTCAGTGGTTAAGAATACGCCTGCCAATGCAGGGGACACGGGTTCCAGCCCTGGTCCGGGAAGATCCCACATGCCGCGGAGCAACTAAGCCCCTGCGCCACAACTACTGAGCCTGCGCTCTAGAGCCCGTGCTCTGCAACAAGAGAAGCCACCGCAATGAGAAGCCCGCGCACCGCCACGAAGAGTAGCCCCGCTCACTGCAACTAGAGAAAAGCCCACACGCAGCAACGAAGACCCAACGCAGCCAAAAATAAATAAATAAATAAAATTTAAAGATAATAAAAAATAATTCATAGAAATTGCTTACTAAAATATAAAATATAGCTAACATTATCGGTGCTCACTGTGTGCTTGGCATATAACTTTATATTATGTACATATGTAATTATGTATTTTATGTAATGCACAGATATACATGTTATTTTAATTTGTATACATAATTTAATCTGTACATATATTAAATACACACACGTGTATGTAAGTGTATCAATTCGTTTAATTCCTGTCAACAACCCCATGAGGTAAGCTCTATGTAAATTACCGGCATTTGCAGATGAGGCAATGAGGTGATATGCAGGTTGAATAAAGTGCCCAAGGTCGTTAAGCAGATTTGAACGCAGTCAAGACTCCAGAACTCACGCTCCTTCTTAAACAGCACCTCTGCTGTTGCCTGTATCCAAGCTGTTCTGTACATTTTCGCCAGCGACTTCCCGTATCAACTTATTTTTAATTTTTAAATTGATTTGGGAGTGGTGGATGGGCTGGAAATTTTTTTTTACAAGACTGTTCAGCAATTCTGCTGAAGCCGCCTGTGCCCCTTGGCCCCAGGGGCGGGTTTGGCGGGACCCAGCTCCCGGGGTGCTGTCGGGCAGGTTGGCCCAGGAGGCCAGTTACCCCGGGTCCTCCGTTGCCGGACCCGCCCCCGCTGCTGGAGCGGCGCGCGGGCCGCCGCGTGGCGCCACCTGGTGGCCAGAAGCCCGGCAGCGGCGCCTCCGGCGGGGCGCGCGGTCCTCCCGGGGGACGAAGCGGAGGGGTGTCCTCGCAGTTACAAACCCAGGGCAGATGGGCCGCCCTTCAACTCCTGTCTGAGTGGAGCAGGCCTCCGGAGGGCCATCTGGGCTTGGCCAGGGAAACTGGGTGAGCCCTCCCTCCAAGCCGCCTGCCCAGCCCGAGGCAGGGCTCCCCTCAGAACCTGCTCCACCTTCGAGAAGTGGGAATTCATTTAAGAGCGGGCGGTTTTGGGCTTCCCTGGTGGCGCAGTGGTTGAGAGTCCGCGTGCCGATGCAGGGGACGCGGGTTCGTGCCCCGGTCCGGGAAGATCCCACATGCCGCGGAGTGGCTGGGCCCGTGAGCCATGGTCTCTGAGCCTGCGCGTCCAGAGCCTGTGCTCCGCAACAGGAGAGGCCACAACAGTGAGAGGCCCGCGTACCGCCAAAAAAAAAAAAAGAGGGGGGGGTGGTTTTGCCTAAGGTCTCTGAAAATGAGCCCTTAAACATTTCCAAGCACTTAAAATTCATGTATTTTTGCATATAGGCACATGCTCATTTCTTTGTATACTCACCTCTTTCCAGAAAGGGTATTAAAGCCGGAATTATGTCCTATAATTTTTTTCCCTCACAACAGTCATTTTAGGCTTGTGAAGAGCAAGTGCGAGGACCCCCAGAGCCCTGACCTATGGACTAAGCAATGCCGACCAGAGTGTGTGGAAGGGCATCTGGCTGCAGAATTGAGCACCTCCTTGACTGGCAGACCAGCCCTTCCCCCTGGCGCTGGAGGAAAATGACACAACCAGAGAGGCAGAAGAGTACCTTAGGGCCCTGGCAGAGGGCACAGAGCTCCAGAAGGTGCAGCCCCCATCAGAGCAGGGGCCTAGGTACCAATTCTCCCTCTTCCATTAGCCTGGCAAGAAGATCGGTGAGACCCGCGTAACTTTCTACCTGCACAAGGTGAATTCCCAGGACTTCATTGGCTACCTGAACCTGAAGGCAACCCTCTATGGCACATGCTTCCTTTCCTATGGTTTACACTGCCATGGGGCTAAGCACATCCTGAAGGAAGCTCTTTCCTGAGTCCTCTTCAGCTTGCAGGCCACAGGCCACGTGCTGCTTGGCACCTCCTGTTACATGAAACAGGTCCTGGGCGCCACAGAGGGAAGGCAGCCCCTCCAAGGTGGCCTTCATCCAGACCTGCCCGGAGATACTTCAGTGAAGGCCCAAGTGTATGGAGCCTTTCCTGGCCCAAGACTAGACTGGCCATCTAGTTTACTTTGTGAATATTGTGTTATTGTGCTTAAGGGCACCCCTCTCCATGAAAAGGCAGGGTCCTATCTGAAAGGTGAAGTCATTTATTACGTCACTCTATTAAGGAGGAGGAACATTTCTCAAATCTGATCCTGAGATCTGAGCAGGGCGTACTTGGGTGGGCTGCAGAGCCAGTGATCTCACTTTGTATAGAGATAGAGGATGTCAAGATGGCCAGTGAGGGGACTCATGGGGACAGGGCTGGAGAATGGTGTAGAAATGAGGGACCCAAGAGGGATTAGTGAAGACTGGTTTCAGACCCCTTGGGCAAATGTGTAGGTGTCTCAGATACTGAGTGAATTGGGGTTTAGTGCTGTGAACTCCGGGGACAAATTAGCTACGTTGGAACCAACCCCCATACAGGCGATGCCACTTGTTCTTAGCAGAGTCAAGAGAAAACCAACAGATGAGGGAAGGAGTGGTTCTACTCTTAGACTAGAGCTGGGACAGACGGCTGTAGCCCCTGGGTACCAGTGCAGTACTGACTTGGTAACTAAAGTGAGAGCACCCAGAGGTTAGTGATGGAGTCGGGGCTCCTTAGATAATCATCCCTTCCTCTTTGACTTCTCCTTCTGAGGCTAAACCTTGCAGGATCTAGGTTTAGTTTTATTTAGGAAAACATTTTTCCTTGTCATCCATGGTTCTGATATGAGCCAACAGGGAAACTGGTTAAGAAGGTAAATGCCAAGTTTGCTTGCTAATAGCAAGCACAGCACCTGGGCCAAGGGATGTAACTGTCTTACTGTAGTATACTTATTCTTTGCTGGTTGTCACCATTCCTCTGTTGGAAGGAGGTGGAGATGGCTGGGTCTTGGCCAGTCCTCACGTCTGGGTGAGCTTCAAGCACTCCTTTTCCCTCAAACTAAGTGAAAAACCTCTTAGGCCCCCTTTATCTGACCTTTTTACTTGGTTGATGAGAAGGCCTGGCAAAGCGACCACATTATTTCTCTTGGCCTAGAGTAGAGCTCTAGGCCAGCCACTCCCTATCTCCTTTTCCTGGCTTCACCTTGGTCCTGCTGGCAAGGGCTGGTTCCATCCCCATGCAAGGGGCAAGTCCTGGTCCTTTTGACTGGAGGCATGTGCTTCTGCAGGATGGAGATCCTGAAAAGGAGAGTGGAAGAGGTCAGAAGAATGCCCAACTCCATACCCTCAACCAGATTCCAGCTGCCTCCTCTCCTAGGGTGGACTAAGGGAGCCTCGACCTTCCCCTTGTGGCTAAAGTGTGCCATGACTCTGGTCCAAGCATCTCTCTAAAAAGATGTGTGATCCATTAGCCTACAGTTAGCTAAAAGGTCATGCAGATGACAGGCCTGGCAACCAAGACACAGCTGTAGTAACTAAGGATGTTTGGTTTAGGATAAAGAAGGCATGCCAAGACTAGTCTCTCTTTTAAATATTCAGGAGGTTCGTGGCATAGAAGATATGTTTTTTTGGGGGGGTAGGATTAGAGGACAAAATTGGGACCGAGGAATAAAGTACTAGGAAGTGGATTTTTTTTTTTTTGCTTCTATATTAAAACTAGCCCCCATGGAGATATTCAAGGAGGTGTTTCTGACCACGTGGTGGTGCCCTGGGAAGGAACGTCCTGCTGGAAAGCCATCCATTCCTGCATCCCTTGTCTCAGGCTTTCTGGAACAGTCCTATTTTCAATATTCTGCCTGTGACGGTGACTATAAACCATCACATGTCCCAGAAACTCCAGTGTGCCCACATTCACTCCATACCCCTTTGAAAGCCTCTTGATCTTGGAAACAGAATAAGGATGTTTTGGCAAATATATTCTGACTTGTGGTTCGTAAAATATGGGCAAGGTGCTAGGGTTTTATCCAACTCTGAAGGTCTGTAACCCCACATTTATCACACAAGGTTAAGTAATCACTTTAGACTATCTAATGACATAGTGGCAGAATAGGAGCTAGAACCAAGGATCTGACTTCCCTTTGGATGTTATTCGAGGCTTTTACAAATTCTGGCTCAAGAGGGGCCAGCTGCCCGTGATGAGATACAGGAATCATCTCTTGGTTTGGAACAAGCTTCGCCTGCTCCATTCTGCAGGGCTTTACTCATCCCTCCCCGCTCCTCAACACATCTCCATACTGATGGCTTTCATCTGTTAGTTCCGATGCCCCTGGCACAGTATGAGACCAGACAGAGTTCACTTCTGGGCTGAGCTGGTGTTTTTCCACAGGTGAGCTCTCAGCTGTATGTATACCATCTACCCTTGGCAAGGACGAGCCCTGGTGCAATCCAGTGTCCCTAAGCTAGTGGTGTATTTGGAGAGTCTGCTATTGCCTTGGAGGCTGTTAAGTCCTTGAGGGCAAGGCACACGGAATCATTACTCTGACTCTTCAGGCAGCTAATAAGGTGTTACAGCCTGCAGGCATTGGATAGATATTTGGTGTTTGCTTCTCTTCTCCCACATGAAATCTCAAGATTCCATCATGTGGGGAGTCAGTTCCACCTGGTCGCTCCTCTTCCAAGCTCAGCTTCGGGAAATAAGGAGTGTGTCTTCCCACATACGGCTTTGTTTTCAACTTAATGTGTTTATGTGAGTACCTAGAAACCATGGTGACAGGCGCCATAGAAATAGAAAGAGCAGGGAGGTGGAATACAGAAAGGGAGGACCCCAAACACCAGGGGGCTGGAAGAAGTGTCTTTGTGACACCAGTGTTTATTTTGAGCTGGCAGGAGTATTTATCATGTCTTTGTGCACAGCCTCTCCCCTGGGAATGTAAATGCCATCCACTTCCTTATGCACTTACATCCTCCTGGTCTCCAGAGGAGGAGAGACGCTGCATTCAGTGTATAAGGATACACATCATCATCACTACTTCTTATCTTTGTGTCACTTGTCACTTTTCAGTGCACGTTCATGCACATTACTTTCCTCATTGGATCCTACCTCAGGGCAGATAGTATTCACTCCTATTTTTCTGATGAATTTGATGTTCAGACTAACTTGTCCAAAGTCACATGGCAAGTCAGGGGTCAGAGCTAACCTTCAGCTCTGCTTCCTTGAGCGGGCTTCCTTCTGCTAAGATTGGGCTGTGCAACGATGGAAATTCAAAGCAGGCGGGACCGATGGCTAGTGCATTTTGGCCAGTGTCATTCAGGTTAGAATGTGCTGTGTGGAGTGATCTGAGTCATGGAGTGACAGCTGGCGCTTCTGCAAGAAGCCCACAGAAAACGGTGATTGGCTGCAAGAGAAATTTTGCTAATTTTATGTCCCGAGACAAAGGAAAAGGTAAACCATAAATGGACTCTGTTTTCAAGGCCGATGGCTCCTTGCCAGCACAAGTGAACTTCAGTGCTCTCAGCTTGATCTGCCTGTGCTGGTCCTGAGAAGGGCCACACAGCTGTCTCTATCCCTTCTCAAAGCAGACTGAGCCAAATGTGACAGGAAATAGTCCTGGGTGTGGTTGGGCATGTTCCAACTTCATATCTATGACCCCCTTCACACACGTCTGATGTAGCTGAACGGTGCTGCCTACAAGTCCTGCAACTTCTTGTTCTCGTGTTACCAAGCAGGACCCTATGAGGCCTTCCTGAGACACCCCTCCCCTGTCCCCCACCTGCCTATTGTTTGATTTGCATAAGCGAAGGTATAAGTTCGTATGTCTTGAGAATGAATTGTGCATAAGTTTGAACCACCAGAAGGATTTTTCATCATTGCTGAAGCCATTTTATAATGTAGAAATTTCTTTTTCCTATTTTAAGTAACCAAAGCCCATTCTTAAGAATACGTTGTCCAACAACTAAAACAGTCTCGGAATTTTTTACTTGTCTGTGATTTATACTGATTCCGCCTTCTGTTATCATCCGATACCCTCGGGGTCCATTTGAAATGGCATTTACTTTGCAGCAGGTATCTAGGATGCTTGTTCCAGGGTCAAGAACTAATTCAGAAGATGAAACTTCTTTTAAAAACTCTAAAAGAGTTTGATCAGACATGACCTCTAGTGCATCTATGCTACTATGTTAAAGGGCTTGTGTACACCTTTTAGCAGACTCCAGTCCTTCTTGTCCATGAACAAGCTTTGTTACTTCTGCAGCAAGTCATTTCTGACCACCCCGCTTTTCTGGCTCTCTGACATGCAGCTACATTATGTGGTCAATCTCCGGAAGGGGCAGAAAAGTGAAGAGCTTCAGGGACCTTTCTACCACATCATCTTGCTGCCTCACAAAGACTTGATACAATTCAAATGGAGATGTCTTATCTGTTTAGCCAAACAGCATTGCCAGTGGACTTTCCCAATTTTGCTCCAGTTGTAATTAGAGGAACAGATTCTAAATATGTCTTCTCCAGTGAACTTATGGATGAACTCATATCCAGACATGATATTGCCCAGCTGATCAGATCCACCTAGTTGGACCCGGCATCCATAAGGCTAGAACAGGTAGTAGCAATCATAGGCCTGGAGCACCTGATTAAAAACTTGGCCAAACTCATGCCTTCCAGGCTCTTGAGCTGAGTCTGCATGCTCAGTCGGCTCAGCAGCGTGCCCCTGCGGAAGTGGCCGCCCACTGCAGCTAGGAAGTGCACCAGGTGATACTTCTGGGACCACGCCGAGGTGTCCAGCAAGGTGAAGCTGCCCTGGGTCCGCGCGTTAGTGAAGAGCTGCTGGTGATCAGCCGCCAGGGCCTTGAGCCCTCCCTGCAGGGCGGGCGCATTGATCTGCAGGTGCTCTGCGTCCAGTGCCTCGCGCGCCTTGGAACCACCGCTCGGGTCTCCCAGGCGCGCCGCGGCGCCTCCCGCCAGCGCGATCGTGCTGTGGCCTGCTCGCTGGGAGTGAGACAGGCCCAGCAGCGCCAGCAGATGCCCCACATGAAGTGAGCCGGCCGTGGGGTCGAAGCCGCGTGTAGATAATCTGGGGCAAGTCACCGCGGTGGAAGAGCTCTGGGAGCTCTGTCTTCACCGCCCTCCCGGAGAAGAATTCCTTCAACAGACCCCGAGCCTTCTGCACCACCAGAAACCCCTGAGCGCCCGTGTGGGCCTCACGCAGCCCCAGAGGCCGGACTCATGACCCTCCTCAGGTACCAAACCACCGACCCTGGGAAACGCACGGCCACATGGGCGCCGCCATCTTGGCGAAGCCCCAGGCTAAGAGGAAGAGGATGATGAGGATGGAGATGAACACGATGAAGAGGAAGGTGGTCCACCTGAAGGATATGAGGAAGAGGAGGAGGAGGAGGAGGAGAGGGAGGAAACGGTGCTGGTCTGGTTTGGTCTTGTCTGATCTTTGAGACGTCTCTGGTGAGTGGCAGAACCTCGAGCGTGAGGACACCAGGGTGTACTTCCCTACTGGGGTGCCTTGATTGGAGATTTTCCTTTTGGGGGGGCGGGGGGAAAGATGTGAGACTTGGTCACCTGGTTTTGAGCGGAGTGCCGCTTTAACTGGGTTTTCCCCTCTGAGGGGAGGAGTCCTTCCGCCGTCCGGCACCACCTGAGTGGTGCTGGGAAAGTCCGGATGGACTGAGGCTGGTCTGGACCCCCGTTTGGGACAGTAGGTAGGAAAATTTCCATTCTTGTGCTAGGGAACTGCGACCCTGAGAGGCCAGCGAGCTCTGGTTTATCTTATTCTGGTCTGTTTCCTGTAATACCGGCCCTGTGAAAGAACAATGGGGAAACTGAAAACCTGAATGATACTTTTAAAAAACAAGAGTTTCCGAGTATGGCTAATGTGGAACGAAGTTCACTGGCCCGACTGCCCAGCTTGAGTAAACTTGAGTAAACTTTGAAAGTTGGAATTTAGTGACAGTATAATTTCTGGAGGCTTAAATATCCTGGCAGAGAAATGTCCAAATCTTACCTACCTCAATTTGAGTGGAAACAAAATCAAAGATCTTGGTATAGTAGAAGCTCTGCAAAATCTTAAAAATTTGAAAAGTCTTGACTTGTTTAACTGTGAGATCACAAGACAGGAAGATTATAGAGAAATTATTTTTGAACTGCTGCAGCAAATCACATACTAAGATGGATTTGACCAGGAGGACAGGGGGAATCGGTCCCAGGAAGGCTCCATAGGGTTCTGCTGGGTTACAGACTCAGTCTTAAATCTGAAATGATCAAAGGTGACTGGAAAGCTATAGAATACGGCAAAGAAGTGATTAAGGGACCCACTATTTAGGAAAAGAGGGATGAGCCAATTTGGACTAGTTGGAGAGTAATTATAGGAAGAAAAATCATGTTTTTATCTCCCAACTAGTTGACATTATTCAATAAAATCTTTAGAATTTTTTTTTGCACTTGGCTTATCTCTCTTTTTTAAAATTGTGGGAAAAAAAGCCATAAGATTTATTATCTTAAACATTTCTAAGTGTACAGTGTTAAGTATATTCACACTGTTGTGCAACCAACCTCCAGAACTTTTTAATCTTGCAAAACTGAAACTCTCTGCCCCTTGAACAACTTCCCATTTCCTGCTGCCCCCAGCCCCTAGTTACTATCGATGTACTTTCTGTTTCGATGAATTTGACTTCTCTAGATATCTCATAGAAGTGGGATCATACAGGATTTGACTTTTTGTGACTAGTTTATGTCACTTAGCATAATGTTCTCCAGGTTCCTTTGTGTTGTAGCATGTGTCAGAATCTCCTTCTTTTTTGAGGCTTAATAATATTCCATTGTATGTATACATACATTTTAATGATATTGGTCGATGGATACTTGGGTTGCTTCCACTTCTTGGCTATTGTGAATAGTGCTATTATGAATATGAGTATGCAAATATCTCTTCAAGATCCTGCTTTGGATTCTTTTAGATATACACCCAGAAGTGGGATTGCTGGCTTGTCTTTGTCTGTTTGGGCTGTTGTAACAGAATACCATATCCTGGGTGGCTTATAGACAGCAGAAATTTATTTCTCATGGTTCTGGAGGCTGAAAAGTGCAAGATCAGGGCATGATTAGGTGTCTGGTGAGATTTGCTTCCTGGTTCATAGACGACTGTCTTTTTGCTGGGTCCTCACATGGTGGAATGGGTGAGGGAGCTCTGTGGGGTCTTTTTTATAAGGGCACTAATCCCATCGTAAGGACTCTGCCCTCATGACCTAATCACCTCACCTCCCAGAGGCCCCAGCTCCAAATGCCATCACAATGGGGGTTAGGATTTCAACATAAGAATATTAGGGGGAAACAAACATTCGGTCCCTTACAAGGGTCATATGGAAATTATATTTTTAATTTTTTGAGGAATCTCCCTACTGTTTTCCACAGTGGCTGCACTATTTTACTTTCCTACCAGCAGGGCACAAGGGTTCCTATTTTTCCACATCCTGGCCAACAGTTGTTATTTTCTGTTTTTTTGGTAGCCACCCTGATGGATGTGACGTATTATCTCATGGTGGTTCTGACTTGCATTTACCTAATGGATAGTGATGGTGAGCATTTTTTCATATGCTTGTTGGTCATTTGTATGTCTTCTTTGGAGAAATGTCTAGTCACATCCTTTGCCCACTTTAAAACTGGGTTGTTGCTGTTGTTATAGTTGTTATTATTATTGAGTTGTAGAAGTTCTTTATATATTCTGGATAGTAACCACTTACCAGGTATACGATTCGCAAATATTTCCTTCCATTCCGTCGGTTGCCTTTTCACTGTTGATTGTGTCTTTTGATGAGGCTCATTTCTTTCACCAGTCTAAAGTTTTTGGAGGGCACGATTATATATCAGGGGCATCTTCAGTAAATGATTGTGGAGCGAAGCAAGGAACATACACTGAGGGGAATTAGACAACATGCTTTTAATGAGATGGGATTTAAGTTTTGATGGGCAAGGCAGGCTCCGTGTGGAAATGCAGATGGCATTTGTGTGTGGCCTCCTCTTTCATCTGTTCCTCTCTGCTCAGGCATGAGGCTCTCGATATCAGCAAGGGGATACTGAAACCCAGTTCAGTTTGACAAATGGTGTGGCAGGCACTGTGCTAGGGGTTACACAGGAGAGCAAGGAAGGCAAAGCTCTACCCTTACCAGGTGCCATCCTTCAGGGAGATAAACACGATGGGAACTTCAGTGTAACGTGAGGAGGATGCCCTCAGGTAGTGGTTACTCACTGTAGGAAAAGAGGCAAAGAAGGGCACCTAACCTGGACCAAGGGATGACGGAAACCTTCCTGGAGGACGTAGTCCTGAGGTTGGTTGGCACCTGGCCTGGTCTGCCCTCAATAAAGGGCAGCCTTGAGCCCCTCCACTCCTCAGAACCCAGGGTGGGGTCCCCATCCAGAATCAGCCGGAAGAGGGCGCTCCACTGCAGGAGCAGAGCTGCAGGGAGGATGTCAGGATCTACTGTATTGTGTTATATTTCCCCACTAACAAGCTCTCTATTTAAAGGTGCCAAAAAAAATCTAGACACTTGATTGAGGAATTTCAGTGAACTTTATTTCCTTTGGAAAGCTAAAAGGAGCAATATATATGACTGATAAATTTACTTCAAAAATTAAGTGCTTGGGGCTTCCCTGGTGGCGCAGTGGTTGAGAGTCCGCCTGCCGATGCAGCGGACACGGGTTCGTGCCCCGGTCCGGGAAGATCCCACATGCCGCGGAGCGGCTGGGCCCGTGAGCCATGGCCGCTGAGCCTGCGCGTCCGGAGCCTGTGCTCCGCAACGGGAGAGGCCCGCATACCGCAAAAAAAAAAAAAAAAAAAAATTAAGTGCTTAAGGGAATTCCCTGGCAGTCCAGTGGTTAGGACTCCACTGTTGAGGGCCTGGGTTCGATCCCTGGTTGGGGAACTAAAATCCCACAAGCCACACAGCATGGCCAAAAAAATAATAATAATTTTAAAAAAGGCTTAAAAAAAGATTTATTGTATTTACTAACATATTACGCTTCTTAGGTGCCAGTCACAGCTCTAAGCACTTTACATGTATTTAACTTACATGTATTTACTCACAACAGCCCTGTGGGGTAGATATTATTATTACTCCCCTATGAAGACAGGGAAACGGAGGCACAGGGAGGCTAAGTAACTGGCCCAAGGCCCCCAGATTAGGAAGCAGCAGAGCTGAAATTTGAACCTGCAGCCTGTCCCTAGAACCTGTGCTCTTGGCATTGGATGCTTAGATTTAAAAAGTTTTTTTAAATTTTAATTTTAAAAAATTGAAGTACAGTTGATTTACAATGTTATGTTAGTTTCAGATGTTCAGCATAGTGAGTCAGTATTTTCATAGATTATATGCCATTAAAAGTTATTACAGGGCTTCCCTGGTGGCGCAGTGGTTGAGAGTCCGCCTGCCGATGCAGGGGACACGGGTTCGTGCCCCGGTCCGGGAAGATCCCACATGCCGCAGAGCGGCTGGGCCCGTGAGCCATGGCTGCTGAGCCTGCGCTTCCGGAGCCTGTGCTCTGCAACGGGAGAGGCCAAAACAGTGAGAGGCCCGCGCACCGCAAAAAAAAAAAAAAAGAAAAAAAAGTTATTACAGGGCTTCCCTGGTGGTGCAGTGGTTGAGAGTCCGCCTGCCAATGCAGGGTACACGGGTTCGAGCCCTGGTCTGGGAAGATCCCACGTGCTGCGGAGCAACTAGGCCCGTGAGCCACAATTACTGAGCCTGTGTGTCTGGAGCCTGTGCTCCGCAACAAGAGAGGCCACGATAGTGAGAGGCCCCGCGCACCGTGATGAAGAGTGGCCCCCACTTGCTGCAACTGGAGAAAGCCCTCGCACAGAAACGAAGACCCAACACAGCTATAAATAAATAAATTAATTAATTTTTTAAAAAGTGATTACAAAATAATGGCTATAATTCCCTATGCTATGTAATATATCCTTGCTGCTTATCTATTTTATATATAGTTGTTTGTATCTTTTAATCCTGTAGCCCTAATTTGTTCCTTCCCCCTTCCTTCTCTCCTTTGGTAACCACTCGTTTGTTTTCTGTATCTGTGAGTCTGTTTCTGTTCTGCATATACATTCATTTGCATTATTTTTTAGATTCCACATATAAGTGGTATCATACAGTATTTGTCTTTGTCTGACTTATTTCACTAAGCATAATATTCCCTAGGTCCATCCATGTTGCTGCAAATGGCAGAATTTCATTTTTTTTATGACTGATATTCCATTGTATATATATATATACCACATCTTCTTTATCCATCATCCGTTGATAGGCACTTGGGTTCCTTCCATATTTTGGCTATTGTCAGTAGAGCTGCTGTGAACATTGGGGTGCTTGTATCTTTTTGATGGGTGGTTTGATTTTTACCTGCCAAGAAAGTTTTTCCACTTCAACCAACTTGATCCAATAGAATATGTGTTATAAGGTCATTCCTTTTAAGACTCCACTTCCTCACTTGCACCTTCTGAAAAATTCACCGTTGACTTAGTTGTTTGATGTACGACTTGGTGACAGAGCCCTGGCACATCACCCAGGGGCTCCTGAAGTCACCTCTTAGCTCTGTTGTCCAGGTGCCTGGGAACCTTACTTAAAGCCACACTTTAAAAAGGCTCAGAATAGGGCTTCCCTGGTGGCGCAGTGGTTGAGAATCTGCCTGCCAGTGCAGGGGACACGGGTTCGATTCCTGGTCCAGGAAGATCCCACATGCCGCGGAGCAGCTAAGCCTGTGTGCCACAACTACTGAGCCTGCGCTCTAGAGCCCATGAGCCAGAACTACTGAAGCCCGTGTGCCTAGAGCCCGTGCTCTGCAACAAGAGAAGCCACTGCAATGAGAAGCCTGCACACTGCAACGAAGAGTAGTCTCCGCTCGCCACAACTAGAGAGAAGCCCACATGTAACAACGAAGACCCAACGCACTGAAAATAAATAAATAAATAAAAATTTTTAAAAAGGCTCAGAAAATTAAAACAAACACACAAACAAACAAAATGGGACTTCCCTGGTGGTGCAGTAGTTAAGAATCCGCTTGCCAGTGCAAGGGACATGGGTTCAATCCCTGGTCCGGGAAGATCCCATGTGCCGTGGGGCAACTAAGCCTGTGTGCCACAACTACTGAGCCCACGTGCCACAACTATTGAAGCTTGCGTGTCCTAGAGTCCATGCTCCGCAACAAGGGAAGCCACCGCAATGAGAAACCTGCACACCACAACGAAGAGTAGCCCCCGCTCTCTGTATCTAGAGAAAGCTGGTGGGCAGCAAAAAAGACCCAATGCAGCCAAAAATAAATAAAAAACAAAAAGACATAGACATAAGGGAAAAAACTCTAATGAGAAAGGATCTTGAAAAGTAACCACAATACCATTATTACACTCAATAAAATTGAAAATAATTCCTTAATGTCATCTAATATTAGAGTCCAATTTTCTCTGATTATTTCTATTTTCTGTTATTATTTCAAAACTTTCTTTTCACAGGTATATTTGGTTTTAGGTCCCTTAAGTCTTTTCTTTCTTTTTTTAAAGATTTTTTTTTGATGTGGATCATTTTTAAAGTCTTTATTGAATTTGTTACAATATTGCTTCTGGGTTTTGGTTTTTTTGGCCACAAGGCATGTGGGATCTTAGCCCCCTGACCAGGGATTGAACCTGCACCACCTGCATTGGAAGGCAAAGTCTTAACCACTGAACTTCCAGGGAAGTCCCCTTAAGTCTTTTCTGATCTATAAAAGAATGTCTTCCTTTTAGTTTTTATACATTTTATTTGTTAGCAAAACGGGGTCATTTGTCCTGTGGAGTATCTAGGAAGACTGAGAAAATCGGTTTCAGATGTCTTTGCGACCCTCTTTGTCCCTAGGTGCTATCCCACTAGGTGTGTTCAGTCAAAATATCGTGTTTTAGAATCACTTGAAATACTTCTTCTCTATGTGCTTATGAAATCAATATGATAACACTGTTAGTTTCATTTGTTCCAGTTTGGTTTTGATTGATGGGGGTTGTTTTTGATTGATGGGGGTTGCCTTTTCTAAATATGATTTTGTTTTATAATACTGCAAGATATCTACATGGCTGAAAGTCAAAATTATAAAAAAGATATAAACAGAGAAGTACAGCTTCCATGTCTGCTCTCTTCCCCTTTCAACCGTCAGTCTCTTCCTTGCTTTAGAGATGTATTTTTTATTAGTTTGGCTTTATCCTGCCATTTTTGTTTATGTGTGTGAACTTGTATTCCTCCTCACTTTCTAATATGATGCGTACTCTTCTGACCTGGTATTTCTGGAGGCCATCCTTATTCTGTTTTACAGCGGCATAACACTCCACTGTGTGTGCATTCCAGAATTTGTCCAACCAGTCCCATATGGATGGACATTTGAGTTGTACTCAAGCTTTGCTATTGCGGATTGTGCTTCAGAGAATAACCTTGAGCGTATGTCATTTCACAATTTTGGTAGTTATATTTGGGGTAGACTCCCGGGAACTGTGATCGCTGGGTCAAAGGGAAAAGGCACGTGCAATGTTGCTAGACATGACAAAATCCTCCAAAGAGATTGGTACATTTTGAATTCCCATCAGCAATGTAGCAGAGTAACTGTTTTCCTAGAACCTCACCAATAGAGTGTGTTGTCAAACTTTTGGGTTTTTGCTTATCTGAAAGATAAGAAATCGTATAGTTTAAATTTGCAGTTCTCTTGTTATGAGCAATGGAGAAGTATTTTCATTGATTTCATTTGCTTTTCTTTTTCTGTGAAATGCCTATTCATAGCTCATTTTTAAAATCAAGTTATTGGGCTTTTTCTTCAGAGTCTTTACTTGTTAAGGATATTAGCCCTTTGTCTATGATATATTGATAATTTGCAGTAATTTCTCCCAGGTTTTCATTTGCCTTTTGATTTTACTTAGGACTTAAAAAAATGCCATGGAGCCAAATTTATTAATCTTTTCTCTTATTACTTCTGGATTTTGCCTCTCTTAAGTTATAAAATATTTCACCCAATTTTTTCCTATTATTTGTATGGTTTCATTTTTACATTTAGAGCTTTGACCCATTTAGAACTATTCTGGTGTTTAGTGTGAGAAATGGATCCAATTTTGTCTTTTTCCCTATGGGTGTCCCATGTTTCCCATGTATTGTATGTGAATTATATCTCAATAGAGCTATTATATATATTATATATAATATATATATATATATATATATATATATAACCACTGTTTAAGTGTTAGTATATATTGTTCCAAACATATATATATATATATATATATATGTAGTGGTTGATTCTGGATGGTAGGATTGTAAATATTCTCTATTTTCTATTTTTTCTCTACATGAATAGATAGGCCCTATTCTATTCTCCTGTATTTGCAAGAACGTCTTTCTATGTTATACACCTCAGAAGGCTGGGATATTTATTTCTGAGTGGATATAATGCAGGCACAATAAAAATTTTTTTTGGAAGAAGTTTGTCGATACTTAGTTCATACTTAGGCAGCCAAACAAGTATTTGCATGTCTCCTGTGCACTCTGAACCACGCTATGTGCTGGAGAAAATTTTAGAAAAAGCATAATCATCTAGACAGACATATCTAAAAGTCAAGTCAGTGCACCTTGATGGGAGTAGGGGCCATGGAAAAAGTTGAATAAGTGGTATAGACAGAGGATGAGAATTCACAGGAGGGAGAGATCTCCATAGGCAGAGGTGGCCCTGGAGGCTTCAAGGAGGAAGTGTCTTCCAGTTAGTTTTTTTTAATATAAATTTATTTATTTATTTATTTATTTATTTATTTTTGGCTGTGTTGGGTCTTTGTTGCTGTGCACGGACTTTCTCTAGCTGTGGTGAGCCGGGGCTACTCTTCGTTGTGGTGAGCGGGCTTCTCACTGCGGTGGCTTCTCTTGTTGTGGAGCACGGGCTCTAGGCGTGCGGGCTTCAGTAGCTGTGGCTCGTGGGCTCAGTAGTTGTGGTTCGCAGGCTCTAGAGCACAGGCTCAGTAGTTGTGGTGCACGGGCTTAGTTGCTCTGCGGCATGTGGGATCTTCCCAGACCAGGGCTTGAACCCATGTCCCCTGCACTGGCAGGCGGATTCTTAACCACTGCACCACCAGGGAAGTCCCTCCAGTTAGCTCTTGAAGGATGAATAGGATTTAGACTGACAGGGAGGAAACAGACGCATGGAGGCAAGGACCAAACTGGGAGCAGAGGTGAATGGGGGCTCTTAAGGGCATTCGGGGGACCAGGAAGGCAGGGCTGGTCAGAGGGTCTGCCTTGAACATCTGACACTGTGCACTGTGACTGGGGGCACAGCTCTCTGCTCCTGACACGAGGTGAGCTGTCTTCAGTCTTTAGGGACTGGGAGCCTCTCAGAGGATCCAGTTACTCACAGAACCCCTCCTCAAGGAGCTCGTTTCTGGCGGTGAGCTGCTCGCAGGTGCTGAAGCTTGCAGACGTCCACGGGCAAAGGGACTGTCAAGGTTTGCATTTGATTTTGCTCCTCCGTATTCCATTCTTGGCTGGCACCCATGGTGTGCGGACCCTTGGGTCTGCACCAGGACCCAGCCAACCCTCCACAGATGGGCACACGACAGCTGCCTGGCAGGGCCTGTAGAGGGCAACCACCCAGGCTCAGATGGGCTTCTGCTCAGAAGGACTCTGGGCACAAATCTTCCTCCTCCTCCTCCAAGTGTCAGAATAAGCGATGGCATTTCTGTTGGGGATGCAGTCAGGGAGGAGGCGCAGGCAAGTCTAACAGCCTCAAACAGCCGCCTGTCCTGCATCACGGCCTCATTCCTTTGAGACTTAGTGTGAAAAAAGGCCCCAAATTTTCAGCTAATCTTTTTGATTGTGTGTGTGTGTGTTTGGTGGGGGTGGGAGGCTTCTGTGGCTCACCCTCCCCTGTGACTCTCTGGAACCACTTCCAGACCCTACACCCATGCCTCTTCCTCTGGGCTGCCCCTCGACTGCAAAGGGTGCCCTTCAGCACGCGTTCTCCCCATTCAGAGCAGGGCAGTACTCCCAAAGGGATTTCTGTGACTTCCTGAGATAATCCATTTCAGTTTTAAACAATCCGACTTACGTGTAACCTAACACTCTTATGTTGCAGAAATAGAGAATACCTGAGTACCACCTTTTATTCCCTTATTTACAGACTCTACTGTGCTCCCCCTTAGAGGGCCACATGATGGGATGAACAGAGCCTGGGTCTCAAGTCGGATGCAGCCCGGGCTCTGACACTACCAGCTGAGTGACCTCAGGCGAGTGACTTAGCTCTGAGCCTCTTTCTGCACCTTTGCCTGGTTGTGCTAAAGACTGAACAACACAGGCAGAGCTCATGGGCAGGATGCTACGAAAAATAGTTTCTTTGCTCTGTTCAAAAGCCCTCAGCCTTCTGTGTTTTGAGTCCCCTAACCTAATCCATCCTGTTTTCCGACACTTTAATCAGCCCCCGCTCTTTTGAGTGCATTGCTGTGCACTGAGGCACTGAACTCACCCAGAAGACTCTTTTGAGCCTGCACAATGAAAATATTCCTTTCCAGGCAAAATTTCTATGCCAAGAACTGGCTTCTAGGCCCGATGAGGCTACCCCTGGGAGAGAGTGTCCTGGACACAGTTCACAGCACAAGAGCAGACAGAGGTGCCTGTGTTTACAGTCTTGTCCTCAGTTACCTGACACCGGTCTCCAAGGGAATTAGCAAAAGGCATCTCAAATGTCAGGGTACATATTTCTATCTGAGGTTGTGCTCTCTGTCTCCTCCCTCTGTGGACCTGTACCCGCATCCTCCCAGAAATAAGTGACCCAGCCTCCTTGTAGAATGGCCTGTACAGAAAGCATGCCTTCCTGGGTTCAGGATGAGAACTGGGACAATACACGAGGGAGAGTTGAGTCTTGTGACTTAAACAGGGCACACATAGTGGTCAGAAGCCAAGTTATTAATGTTTCTTTGATTTCCCTCTGGAGCAGTCAGGAACTGTTTTTCCCCTCACCTTTACTCCTCTCCTTCCCATCTTGTAACCCCTTTGATAATCAAGATGGCTGTATACAAAAGCAGGTACCCAATAGCTCCTCGTAACCTTATTTTAGTGTCTCCCTTCCTCCTTTGTCCTTGGGCAGCCACCCCCATACCCAAGTCTTCAGGCTGCCCCCTCCTCCCATCTCATTGTCCCCTGGGGCTGGTCCTACCCATAGAACTTCATTGCTTCTCACTATCAATGTACCAAAGTGTTAAACTAATTTAATTAATGTTCCCAAGCCAAATGAGAGAAGACCAGAAGGTACTCCAGGTTCCCTGTTGAGTTCCCTGTATAGGTCGAGGCACACCATGGACTTAGTGATTCTGAAGTTGGAAATTTTTCATAAAGTGGGAGACGCTTTTGGGCCAGTGGGTCATTCAAGCGATCTCATAGGATACTGGATACTAAAGTTCTTCATAAATTAAAAACAAAATTATGAGACAACCATCATCCTCATAAGCAATCAACTGAATACTGTGCTTGGTTATTGGGACCAGTGCTATAATTAAGTATGACATACGAAGATAATCTGATGCTTATTTAGTGATGGTATTTTATGCTTCCCTCCAGCCCGCATTATAATTAGCCACTGAGGAAGAGTATCCTTTAATTTGACTTTTCGATGATAGTGTATATTTTCTGATAAGTTGTAGTTTTTTTCTTCAAAATGTAGAGTAGTGGTCTTCAGAGTATGGTCTAAGAGCCAGCAGCATCGCCACCATCTCCTGGGAATTTGTTAGAGAGACAAATTCTCAGGCCCCACCCTAGTACTCGGAAATTAGAAATTATGGGGGTGGGGTGCAGCCATCTGTGTTAGAACAAGCCCTCCAGGGGACTGTGATGCACACTCAAGTTTGAGAACCACTGGTGGAGAGTAACCCATTAACCAGTCAGTAGTCTATTAACCTCCAGTAGCTTGGAGCACCAGCCCACCCCTTTGCAGGAAATCTCCCAGAGGAAATACAATTCTTGTCAACCTTGTCTCTTTTCTAATCAAGTTGCCTTGTTTTGGCTGGAGTAGTGAGCTGAGGTGAGGAAGAGGGACCCAGTCTCCAGAACAGCAAGAGAAGTACCTGCTTAGCCCAGCTGAGCTGCAAACAGAAGGTGCACCTCGGATTAAACTGAGCAAAATGGGAGGCTCAGACACCCACTGTGTCCTGAGGGCTGCTGGGCCCCACCATCCCAGGAGTAGGCTCCTTGTCTGATCGGCCGCTCCTCATTCATCAGTGGGAAAGAAGAGCCGGATAAACATCTTTTATTGCTATGTGGTCTGGTTTTAAAGTAAATCAAGAACAGGACTTATCACAGGGATAGTCTACAGGGTACCGCCTTTCTCTTGACTAAGACGTGATAAATTAGATTTTAGATTGGAAAAGATTTCTCCAAAAGAGGTGTTAGAATCATAATGGTTCACACTGGCTGAGTGCTTCTTGCTATCAGTGTGGCCATACCAGCTGATGAAGCCTGGTAAATACCAACTACCTCATTGCATTTGCTACTTATAACCCTTCAAGAGAGGCACTGTTATTAGCCTATTTATAGACTGGGAAACTGAGGCTCAAAAAGGTTGAGTCAACTGCTGGTTAGAAAGAAAAAGAACTGGTGTTTAAACTAAACAACCTCAAAACACAGCCACATGTTTAACCACCAACCAGGGCTCCCTTCCATGAGTTTAATGGACCAGAATCATCCTTTATTCGTTTTTCATGAAATCTCAGCTTCTCTGCCCCTCCCCCATTGTCCTCTTGCACCTCTCTCCCACTTAGTCTCCCTCTTCTTTCTTAGTCTGTTGACAGTCTTTTCTCCATCCTGACTGAATGCTTTGTTTTCAGGGGTCTCTATGGGCCGCTGTTTGCCTGATCCATCCATAATTAACCCCGAAAAATGATCAGAGACAGAAATTTGCATTTAAATTTTTTTGTACTTTCTCAGGCTAAAAAAACCAAAAGTTTTGAATAGTATTTATTTTCTGAACGGAGAACCAGTGTCAGGTCCCTCTTAGATGCTGACGGTCTTGGCCTGAGGTGGGTATTATGAGTAAAGCAGTGGTTGCTGGAGCCCAGAGCAGTTACTCTCAAGTGAGGTTGGATGAGTGGGCCACACCCCACAAGGGACATCTGAATATGAGCCTGGCTGTTTTGACTCTTCCCTCCCACTCTGATTCTGAATTCCCTGGGACAGGGGTCAGGACATTGGCCTTTTTATGAGGTCCCCAGTAATACTTAAGATTAGACTCTTTGGGAAATGCTGGACTGAAGGAGTAAACCTTGGTTGGTTCTCTCATTTTCTTGCACCTATTCTAGACGCTCCCTTTGGAGATCCTGAAGCCAGTGGTCCCAGGACTAAAATTTGAGAACACTGCTCTAGAGCAGATGTCTTCAAACGTGAGCATGCATCAGAATCCCCCCAAAGGCTTGTTAAAACATAGACTGTGGGCTCCTTTCCTAGAGTGTCTGACCCAGTTGGTTTCTGGTGAGGTTGCATTTCTAATAAATCCCCAGGTGATGCTGATGTTGGGGGTCCCAGGACCACACTGTAAGAACTACTGTGCTAGATCATTCCATTGCATTAAAGAGTAGATTGGCCCTCAGCCCAGACCAGAGACTTTTCTTCACTTCAAGCTAAAATGTGTAATGATAGTAACTCTTGACATGCCAGGGCTTTCTCTTAAATTACCAGGCTCCTTATGTCCCTCTGTTCTCAAAAGGTACAGCAAGTGCTCTATTCATTGCTAAAACCAGGTGCTGGGAAACTTGGGTCCTAAGATTCCATTACAACCCAGACAATAATGTGAATTACCACAGGGAAGTCATCTATCTTTCTTTGGCCTGATTTCCCTCCATTTGCCAAATATGACATCTTGAGGAGATAAAATGAGAGAATAAATTAAAACACATTCAGAAAAAGGTTAAAGCTCAAGGTACAAATACTGGCCATGACCCTGAATCTCTGACTGGGGAAGTGAAGACTTGCTCCTGGGTCTTGGTTTTTCACTTACTTGTGGGGTGACCTGGAGCCAGTGGTCAAGCTGCCATTTCTTTTCTTTTCTTCTTCTTTTTTAAAAATAAATTTATTTATTTTATTTATTTATTTTTGGCTCTGTTGGGTCTTCATTGCTGCACACAGGCTTCTCATTGCGGTGGCTTCTTTTGCTGCGGTGCACGGCCTTTAGGCATGCGGGCTCAGTAGTTGTAGCGCACGGGCTTAGTTGCTCTGCGGCATGTGGGATCTTCCCGGACCAGGGATCGAACCCGTGTCCCCTGCATTGGCAGGTGGATTTTCAACCACTGTGCCACCAGGGAAGCCCAAGCTGCCATTTCTCCATCTGAGCTAAATAGAACTAGACCGTGAATGGAGCCTCTGCAAATGTAGCTGCTTCCCCATGCTTACTTGTAGTTTGCAAGTTGCATTTAAAATTGTCTTTAACATTCATTGCTTTAACGTTCATTCCCATTGATATTTTCTTTGTAAGTTCTTCCGTTTATAAGGAGAGAACGCCATCACAACGGCCCCTGCCTGGGTAGGACCAGTAGGCTGTTAGGCAGCAAAGGCTGGAGGTGGGGGACCGGGGGCTCTGCTGCATCAGCCTTAATCTGGGGAGCAATTTTTGGTTGCTGAGGAATGATATGACAACTAGTGAGATGTCATTAGAGTACATAAAATATAAACCGCTAGGAACACTGATTTTTGTGATAGTTGGGACTGACTGATAGTAAGAGAGACTGTTTAGCCATGATCACTGGAATTATAAAAGAGTTGACATGCAGTTGTCTTATAATTGTCTGTTTACCTGTCCACCACTGCACCTAGACTAGAAGGTACGTTTGGGTGCGGCCAATCTTCATCTGTTCACTGATATTGTCTCACTGCTATTAGAGTTGGCATTTAATAATTATTTGTTGAGTTGAATTATTGAATACCATTGATGATAGATGTGAATTAACTTAAAAATGTCATCTTTTGTATAAATTGGTTTCACCTTAAATCCATTTTGTAACGAGGCAAAGATAAATATGTTAGTGAATGAGTGACTGAATAAACCAATGATCAGATGATAAAGGAAAGAAACAAATGAGAAAAAAAATACATCAGTAGCCTCTTGGCTGGTCTGTTGCGGGCTCCACAGAGGTCCTTAGTAGTCCAGCCTGATTTTGATCAGGCTCATTTAAAGGAATGAGACCAGGGTCATCGGCTTGACCCGTACAGGAGCCCTTTAGTTTTGCTCTGCCTGGTGGCCCAGGCTGCACTGTGGAGCCAGACCCAAATCAAACTGGTCCTGATAGATGATGGTGTGAGAAACACTTGCCTTCTCAGGGATCCTCCTTGTGGAGCAATTCCTTATCTTCCTACAAAGGCCAGAGACATGCTCCACGTCCCAGGAGCCAGTGCCCATCACATGAAAGACCACATTCCATGGGTCAGCTTTTCCCCCCCGTTTAATTCCTCAGAGAGCCCTTTCCATGGTATTCTGCTCTGCTCTGTAGACAGTGAGTAAGACCTAGTTAGTACTTAACCTAGTAAAAAGGAACAGTCACCAAGAGGTGGAGACCCTCATCATGCGAATGTCAGACATAACCAAAAGCCAGAGGAGAAGGCGTTTCTGGGAAGATGGGCTACCCATTCCTTCCTTCTATAGGTTTGTTGTTTATGTGTTAGATACCAGGTCAAGTGCTGCAGAAGATTAAATACAGACACAGACAGACTGACAGACGTGAGTGCATGTACATACACACACAGACACACACACTTTCTCCTCCAGAACCTTACAAATGGAGGAAGCCTTACAAATGCATAGATCATTATAATAAAGGCAATAGATAATAAGAACAATCATTTTTTGTTTAAATAATGATTTGCTGATTCCTATAAATAGCCTCTCTTGCCCCTTGTTTCTTCCCATTAACCTTTCTTTCCCCTCTACCTTTACCTGATTGCACTTTCCAGCTTATGGGTGTTACGCAGAATAGCAGTTCTTATGAAATGCAAGAGCCAGAAAAACAACAGCCTTTCAGTCCATTCTTGTTCACAGGAAAACACCAGAGACCGGAAGGGTCCTGTGAGTCAGTAAACTGTTGCCCCTGGCAGTTGAAATACTTAACTTGTCATCTGAAAAAGATGCCCTGGAGCTAAAAACCATGGGGTTACCTGAGGTCTGGGAGTGGGTCACCAGGACAGGGGAAGGGAGGTGACTGGGTGGGGCCCGGGCAGAAAGG
Source organism: Mesoplodon mirus (assembly GCF_964341445.2). NCBI lineage: Eukaryota > Metazoa > Chordata > Mammalia > Artiodactyla > Ziphiidae > Mesoplodon > Mesoplodon mirus. The sequence continues at coordinate 55,408,507 of NC_138990.1, read as the reverse complement.
CTCCAGGAAGGACTTGGCTTCTTATCTCTGCTCTGCCATGTCCTGCCTCTGATTTCGGGAGTCACATTCTTCATTTGCAGCGTGGCCATAATACCTACTCTGTCTACCTCACGGGGTTGTCATAAAGCTGAAATGCTCATTTCAGCAAAACTCATGTTTCTTGGTTCCTTGGAGGAGAGGTGAGATTGGCAAGTACCTGACACCCCCTTAAACTGGAGAAGTGATTCAGCGATTTCCCCACGAACCTTGCAAGGAAGCAAACAGCTTTATCAGGCATCTGCTCTGCAGTGATGTTTGTGATTCAATTTAATTATCCCAACAACCCTACAAGGAAGGTACTTTCTTCTCCCTTAAACAGAGGGAGAAACCAGAGCTCAGAAGAGTTGACCGTGGCATACCTGGGATCCCTCGGGGATTGGAACTCAGGTCTGTCTGACTCCGCACATTCATTGTTCACTGTGTCCCACTGGCTCACACTTTGGTTGCAGATGGATATGGAACTAAAACCTAGGCCTTCGCATTAAGTCATCAGGACCCTATACACCCAAGCAGGCCATGGAGAAATGAGAGAAGAGACAGTGGGACCTCTGGAAGACACGTTGCCTCAGGACTGTTTCATGGAGACAGCTGAGAGCTGGTGAGAGGCCTGTGTCTACCAAATGGGCATCACTTCTTCATCCTCTCTCTCTTTCTCCAGCATCTACTTAGGATGACCCCAAAGCCAAAGGTCCGTAGAGCACATCTTCCTGTCCTCACACAAAGCTCTCGAAGCTGCCCAACTGACCTCCAGCAGTCGGGCCAGGTGGACACTTCACGAGGAACCTAGCTGGGGAACATCGTGGGAGTTGAGTGGCGGTGAAGGGTTGACAGGGGCAGGCTACACTCTAACTCCCTTTCTTGACGCAGTGCTGCCTCCTCCTCCTGGCCTGCTTTCTGATGTCCCCAAGGCCTTTCCAAGTAGGGAGAGTGGAAGGACAGACTGGATGTGGCGAATCAAGAAACGCCATCCTCTAATCAGGTCACCCACACAGCCCCCTGTCTAACCCAGTTGGTGCTGGGCCTTTTGCCTGGGGATCATTCTGTTCTGTAACAGTAATGCTGACCTCAAGCTAGGCCACTCTGTCCAGATCCTTGTTGGATCTAAACAAGCCCAGCAGCTATCTCTGGAGAGTTCTGTCTTGCTGGCAGGTCTCCAGAAGGGGGCGTTGCTGTTTAGCCAGGGGAGTCAGCAAATGACCTTTCCTCCTACTTGGACTGCTTAGGTAACCTGCTGATGGATTTTCCTCGGGTACAGAAGGATCCAGATTTTCTAGAGATGTGTGAAAAAGAGCCTCAGTTTCTAAGAGAAGGCATCAAAATTGCTAAGTAGAAGCTCATTATACAAAAATCAATTTTCATTTTTATGTCACAGTTAGGAAACAAAAACTTTTAAAGCTTACATTTATAAGAGAAACAAAAGCTATAAGGGACCAGAAATAAATCTAATGAAATATATGCATGATCTTTATGAAGAAAATTATAAAACTTCACTGATTTAGGTATTCTTTGATAGATAGATAAGGTATGTTCATGATATGAAGATTCACTGTCATAAAATTTCAATTCTTCCTAAATTAATCTATAAATTCTAAAAATCCAGACAGGATATTTTGTGTAACTAGATAAGATGATTCTAGCCTTGGGCTTCCCTGGTGACACAGTGGTTAAGAATCCACCTGCCAATGCAGGGGACGTGGGTTCAAGTCCTGGTCTGGTAAGATCCCACATGCTGCAGAGCAGCTAAGCCCGTGTGCCACAACTACTGAGCCTGCGTTCTAGAGCCCACGAGCCACAACCACTGAAGCTCACGTGCCACAACTACTGTGCACCTAGAGCCCGTGCTATGCAAGAAGAAAAGCCACTGCAATGAGCAGCCTGGGCACTGCAACGAAGAGTAGCCCCTGCTTGCTGCAACTAGAGAAAGCCCACGTGCAGCAACAAACACCCAACACAGCCAAAAATAAAAACAACAAAACAACAACAAATAATTTATATATATAAAAAAAGATGATTCTAGCCTTGCTGCAAAAAAGCAAAGGACCAAAATAACTATGAAACCTTTAAGAAAAGGAGATGAATGACTTACTTTATAAGACTTATTGAGTTAAGGTGGTGTGGTATTAACCTAGAAAAAGACAAATAGACCCATGGAACAGAACAGAGAGCCCCCAGGCAGAGTCCTTTGTATGCGAAGAATTGATATATGACAGAGGCAACATGCAGATCTGTAGAGAAAGGATGAATTATTCAATGAATGACACTGGGAATTCAGAAACCCATGTAGAAAAACAAAACCAGAAACAACCCATTAAATTCTAGGTGAAAAATTGGAAAAGCAGAACTTTAGGACTTCTAGGGGGAAATATAGAAAACTTTCAACATCAGAGAGTAGGCGATAATACCTGAAAACACAAAAAAGACAGACTATAAAGGAGAATAGTGATAAATTTGTCTGCATTAAAATGTAAAGCTCCTTTTCATCAAAAGAGGCCATACAGCCAAACAACCAACAGGGAGGGAACCCAGCCCCACCCATCAGCAGACAAGTGGATTAAAGTTTTACTGAGCTCTGCCCACCAGAGCAACACCCAGCTCTATCCACCCCAGTCCCTCCCGTCAGGAAGCTAGCACAATCCTCTTAGATAGCCTTATCCACCAGAGGGCAGACAACAGAAGCAAGAAGATCTACAATTCTGCAGCCTTTGGAAGGAAAACCACATTCACAGAAAGATAGACAGAATGAAAAGGCAGAGGACTTTGTACGAGATGAAGGAACAAGATAAAACCCCAGAAAAACAACAAAATGAAGTGGAGATAGGCAACCTTCCAGAAAAAGAATTCAGAATAATGATAGTGAAGATGACCCAGGACCTTGGAAAAAGAATGGAGGCAAAGATCGAGAAGATGCAAGAAATGTTAAACAAAGACCTAGAAGAATTAAAGAACAAACAAACAGAGATGAACAATACAATAACTGAAATGAAAAATACAGTAGAAGGAATCAATAGAAGAATAACTGAGACAGAAGAACGGATAAGTGACCTGGAAGACAGGATGGTGGAATTCACTGCAGTGGAACAGAATGAAGAAAAAAGAAAGAAAAAAAATGAAAACAGCCTAAGAGACCTCTGGGACAACATTAAACGCAACAACATTCACATTATAGGGGTTCCAGAAGGAGAAGAGAGAGAGAAAGGACCTGAGACAATATTTGAAGAAATTATAGTTGAAAACTTCCCTAACATGGAAAAGGAAATAGCCACCCAAGTCCAGGAAGCATAGAGTCCCATACAGGATAAACCCAAGGAGAAACATGCCGAGACACATAGTAATCAAATTGACAAAAATTAAAGACAAAGAAAAATTATTGAAAGCAACAAGGGAAAAATGACAAATAACATACAAGGGAACTCCCATAAGGTTAACAGCTGATTTCTCAGCAGAAACTCTACAAACCAGAAGGGAGTGGCATGATATATTTAAAATGATAAAAGGGAAGAACCTACAACCAAGAATACTCTACCCAGCAAGAATCTCATTCAGGTTCGAGGGAGAAATCAAAAGCTTTACAGACAAGCAAAAGCTAAGAGAATTCAGCACCACCAAACCAGCTCTACAACAAATGCTAAAGGAACTTCTCTAAGTGGGAAACACAAGAGAAGAAAAGAACCTACAAAAACAAACCCATAACAATTAAGAAAATGGTAATAGGAACATACGTATCGATAATTACCTTAAACAAGAATGGATTAAATGCTCCAGCCAAAACACACAGGCTCGCTGAATGGATACAAAATCAAGACCCATCTATATACTGTCTACAAGAGACCCACTTCAGACCTAGGGACACATACAGACTGAAAGTGAGGAGATGGAAAAAGATATTCCATGGAAATGGAAATCAAAAGAAAGCTGGAGGTGCAATACTCATATCAGATAAAATAGACTTTAAAATAAAGAATGATGTAAGAGACAAGGAAGGACACTACATAATGATCAAGGGATCAATCCAAGAAAAAGGTATAACAATTATAAATATACATGCACCCAACATAGGAGCACCTCAATACATAAGGCAACTGCTAACAGCTATAAAAGAAGAAATTGACAGTAACACAAAAACAGTGGGGGACTTTAACACCTCACTTACACCAATGGATGGGTCATCCAGACTGTAAATTAAGGAAACACAAGCTCTAAATGACACAATAGAAAAGATAGATTAAATTGATATTTATAGGACATTCCATCCGAAAAGAGCAGATTACACTTTCTTCTCAAGTGTACACAGAACATTCTCCAAGATAGATCACATCTTGGGTCACAAATCAAGCCTCGGTAAATTTAAGAAAATTGAAATCATATCAAGCATCTTTTCTGACCACAACGCTATGAGATTAGAAGTCAGTTACAGGGAAAAAAACGTAAAAAACAAACACTTGGAGGCTAAATAATACATTACTAAATAACCAAGAGATCACTAAAGAAATCAAAGAGGAAATCAAAAAATACCTAGAGACAAATTACAATGAAAACATGATGATCCAAAACGTATGGGATGCAGCAAAAGCAGTTCTAAGAGGGAAGTTTATAACAATACAATCCTACCTCAAGAAACAAGAAAAATCTCAAATAAATAATCTAACCTACACTTAAAGGAACTAGAGAAAGGAGAACAAACAAACCCCAAAGTTAGTAGAAGTAAAGAAATCATAAAGACCAGAGCAGAAATAAATGAAATAGAAACAAAGAAAACAATAGCGAAGGTCAACAGAACTAAAAGCTGGTTCTTTGAGAAAAACCTTTAGCCAGACTCATCAAGGAAAAGAGGGAGAGGACTCAAATCAATAAAATTAGAAATGAAAAAGAAGTTACAACGGACACCGCAGAAATACAAAACATCATAAGAGACTACTACAAGCAACTCCATGCCAATAAAATGGACAACCTGGAAGAAATGGACAAATTCTTAGAAAGGTATAACTTTCCAAGACTGAACCAGGAAGAAATAGAAAATATGAACAGACCAATCACAAATAATTAAATTGAAACTGTGATTAAAAATCTTCTGACAGGGCCTCCCTGGTGGCGCAGTGGTTGAGAGTCCGCCTGCCGAGGCAGGGGATGCGGGTTCGTGCCCCGGTCTGGGAGGATCCCATGTGCCGCGGAGCGGCTGGGCCCGTGAGCCGTGGCCGCTGGGCCTGCGCGTCCGGAGCTTGTGCTCCGCAACGGGAGAGGCCACAACAGTGAGAGGCCCGCATACAGCAAAAAAAAAGAAAAAAAAAAAAAATCTTCTGACAGACAAAGTCCAGGACCAGATGGCTTCACAGGTGAATTCTATCAAACATTTAGAGAACAGCTAACACCCATCCTTCTCAAACTCTTCCAAAAAATTGCAGAGGAAGGAACACTCCCAAACTCATTCTATGAGTTTGGTAGTTCTCTGACTCTACCAAAACCAGACAAAGATACTGCAAAAAAAGAAAATTACAGACCAGTATCACTGATGAATATAAGTGCAAAAATCCTCAACAAAATACTAGCAAACAGAATCCAACAACACATTAAAAGGATCATACACCATGATCAAGTGGGATTTATCCCAGGGATGCAAGGAGTCTTCAGTATACACAAATCAATCAATGTGATACACCATATTAACAAATTGAAGAAGAAAACCCATATGATCATCTGAATAGATGCAGAAAAAGCTTTTGACAAAATTCAACACCCATTTATGATAAAAACTCTCTAGAAAGTGGGCATAGAGGGAGCCTACCTCAACATAATAAAGGCCATCTACGACAAACCCACAGCAAACATCATTCTCTATGGTGAAAAACTGAAAGCATTTCCTCTAAGATCAGGAACAAGACAAGGATGTCCACTCTTGCCACTATTATTCAACATAGGTTTGGAAGTCCTAGCCATGGCAATCAGAGAAGAAAAAGAATTAAAAGGAATACAAATTGGAAAAGAAGAAGTAAAACTGTCACTGTTTGCAGATGACATGATACTCTACATAGATAATCCTAAAGATGCCACCAGAAAACTACTTGAGCTAATCAATGATTCTGGTAAGTAGCAGGATACAGAATTAATGCACAGAAATCTCTTGCGTTCCTATACACTAACAATGAAAGATCAGAAAGAGAAATTAAGGAAACAATCCCATTCACCATTGCAACAAAAAGAATAAAATACCTAGGAATAAACCTACCTAAGACGTAAAAGACCTGTACTCAGAAAACTATAAGACACTGATGAAAGAAATCAAAGATGACACAAACAGATGGAGAGGTATACCATGTTCTTGGATTGGAAGAATCAATATTGTGAAAATGACTATACTACCCAAAGCAATCTACAGATTCAATGCAATCCCTATCAAGTTACCAGTGGCATTTTTTACAGAACTTGAACAAAAAATCTTAAATTTGTATGGAGACACAAAAGACCCCGAATAGCCAAAGCAGTCTTGAGGGAAAAAAACGGAGCTGGAGGAATCAAACTCCCTGACTTCAGACTATACTACAAACCTACGGTAATCAAGACAATATGGTACTGGCACAAAAACAGAAATATAGATCAATGGAACAGGATAGGAAGCCCAGAGGTAAACCCACACACCTATTGTCAACTAATCTATGACAAAAGAGGCAAGGCTATATAATGGAGAAAAGGCAGTCTCTTCAATAAGTGGTGCTGGGAAAACTGGACAGCTACATGTAAAAGAATGAAATGAGAACACTCCCTAACACCATACACAAAAATATACTCAAAATGGATTAGAGACCTAAATGTAAGACTGGACACTATAAAACTCTTAGAGGAAAACTTAGGAAGAACACACTTTGACATAAATCACAGCAAGATCTTTTGTGATCCACCTCCTAGAATAATGGAAATAAAAACAAAAATAAACAAATGGTACCTAACAAAACTTAAAAGCTTTTGCAAAGCAAAGGAAACTACAAACAAGATGAAAAGACAACCCTCAGAATGGGAGAAAATATTTGCAAATGAATCAATGGACAAAGGATTAATCTCTAAAATATATAAACAGCTTATACAGCTCAATATTAGGAAAACAAACAACCCAATCAAAAAATGGGCAGAAGACCTAAATAGACATTTCTCCAAAGAAGACATATAGATGGCCAAGAAGTACATGAAAAGCTGCTCAACATCACTAATCATTAGAGAAATGCAAATCAAAACTACAATGAGGTATCACCTCACACCAATTAGAATGGGCATCATCAGAAAATCTACACACAGCAAATGCTGGAGAGGGTGTGGAGAAAAGGGAACCCTCCTGCACTGTTGGTGGGAATGTAAATTGATACAGCCACTATGGAGAACAGTATGGAGGTTCCTTTAAAAAACTAAAAATAGGGGCTTCCCTGGTGGTGCAGTGGTTGAGAGTCCGCCTGCTGATGCAGGGGACATGGGTTCATGCCCCGGTCCGGGAAGATCCCACATGCCGCAGAGTGGCTGGGCCCGTGAGCCATGGCCGCTGAGCCTGCGTGTCCGGAGCCTGTGCTCCACAACGGGAGAGGCCACAACAGTGAGAGGCCCATGTACTGCAAAAAGAAACCAAAAAACAAAAACTAAAAATAGAATTACCATATGACCTAGCAATCCCACTACTGGGCATATACCCAGAGAAAACCATAATTCAAAAAGACACACACTTACAGATGCCAAAAAGTGATGGATACAGGGGACTTCTGCCAGTGGGTGGAAACTTCCACAAGGCTCTGTCTGCTCCTATCAAGCCCAGGTCCCTTCCTCCCTCCCACCCCTCTGGCTGAATCCCCTTCGGAGATTTTTAGAGCTGCAATTCTGGATGTGATCAGCAAAGGGACATGTGTCTCCATTTTGCTTTTGTTTTCTTTTCTTTAATATTAAACCCCCAATATTTGAAATGAGAAAACAGATGTTATTCTTTGGAATAAATCATGAAACAGTAAAAAAAAAAAAAAGACACACATACCCCAATGTTCATTGCAGCACTATTTACAATAGCCAGGTCATGGAAGCAGTCTAAATGCCCATCGACAGATGAATGGATAAAGAAGATATGGTATATATATACAATGGAATATTACTCAGCCATAAAAAGGAACGAAATTGGGTCATTTGTAGAAACTTGGATGCATCTAGAGACTGTCATACAGAGTGAAATAAGTCAGAAAGAGAAAAACAAATATCGTATATTAACACATATATGTGGAAGCTAGAAAAATGGTACAGATGAACCGGTTTGCAGGGCAGAAATAAGAGGCACAGATTAGAGAACAAACGTATGGACACCAAGGAGGGGAAAGTGGCCGGGGGGGTGGGTGGTGGTGGGATGAATTGGGCGATTGGGATTGACATATATACACTAATATGTATAAAATAGATAACTAATAAGAACCTGCTGTATAAAAAAATAAGTAAAATAAAATTTTTAAAAAAAGAAAGAAAGAAGAGGCCATATGGGAAAAATAAAAAATAGACAAGCACAAAGTGAGAGAAGAAGTTGGCAGTGGGGCAGCCATAAGGGGTGTGCTGCTTGGTCTTCCTTCATGAGAGAAACACCTGCCAGGTGTGTGATTGGCTGACAGCCAGTAGATGCCATGCCTTTAAGATCCACCAGTGTTCAAGCCAAGGCCATGCTCTCCCTGGCCTGGTCCCTGCCAGTGACTGAGCATGGTGGGAGAACCTAAGCTGAGCCATGCCTGCCCAGTGTTGGTCTCCTTTAAAAGGCATACTTTCTTCTGGGGCTCCCCAGTAGCCTGGCTGAGACCTTTCAGAACTGCCTACAGAAGAAGGCCCTTCCTACTCAATCCTCCTGTCTTTTCTCCCATCACAGGTATCAAGAGCTGCATTGGCGTCTGAAGATTCTTCCCAACCACTCCTGTTCCTTTTCCGATTACCCTTCAGAAGCATTGACCCCCAATAATTGTCTTGCACTTCCAATTTCCTCTTGGTGTCTGCTTCTTGGAGGACCTGAACAGACATAGCTTATAAATAACAGAGGACTAGTATCCAGAATGTATATGTAAAAACAAACAAACTACAGATTGATGAGATAAATAACTCAATAGAAAATTAGGCAAAAGATACAAACAGGCAAGCCACAGAAGAAATCTAAAAAACCGATGAATACACAAAAAGATGGCCGATCTCACTAGTCGTTGGGGAAATGTAAATTACAGGAAACCAGATACCATTTCATACCCATAAGATGGGTAAAAACCGAAAAGAACAACAACAAAAAAACCGCAAAACGTTTGCTGAAGTATTGGGTAAGATGTGGGGCAACAGGAACATGTGTGCTGTTGGTGGGAGGGTGAATTCATGTGACCACTTTGGACAGTTGAGTAGTTACTCATTTAGTAAAGATGAGGGGACTTCCCTGGTGGCACAGTGTTTAAGAATCTGCCTGCCAATGCAGGGGACGTGGGTTCGATCCCTGGTCCGGGAAGATCCCACGTGCTGCAGAACAACTAAGCTGGTGCACCACAGCTACTGTGTGTGTGTGCTCTAGAGCCCGTGCTCCACAACAAGAGAAGCTACCGCAATGAGAAGCCCGTGCACTGCAACGAAGAGTAGCCCCTGCTCGCTGCAACTAGAGAAAGCCAGGGCATAGCAATGAAAACTCAAAGCAGCCCCAAAATAAATAAATAAATAGATAGATAAATTTATAAAAGACGAGGAAGTACTTACCCATCTTGAGAGACTTTCCCACATGTGCATAAGGAGACACACAGAAGAATACATTGCAGAATTATTTGAAAGAGGAAAAGAACCTAGAACCATCTAAATGTCCAGCAAGAGAAAAATGGATGAATATATTGTGAAATAGGTATGTTACGGAATATCATACAGCAAATATGCTATGGAATATACAGCAAAAATTTCCACATGGAATGGAAGTGAAAAACTGACTTTCGGCTGTGAAAAGTCCTAATAATGTATACTTTATTTATTTTGAAAAGTTAAAAAAAAAGAGAGGGAGAGAGACTTGTTTATCCCCTAGTCTACAGGAAGTAAGTTGACAAGTACTTTTTTTTTTTTTTTTGTGGTACGCGGGCCTCTCACTGCTGTGGCCTCTCCCGTTGCAGAGCACGGGCTCCGGACGCGCAGGCTCAGGGGCCATGCTCACAGGCCCAGCCACTCCACGGCACGTGGGATCTTCCCGGACCGGGGCACGAACCCGTGTCCCCTGCCTCGGCAGGCGGACTCTCAACCACTGCGCCACCAGGGAAGCCCGACAAGTACTTTTGATGTGATTTGTCTTGGCCACACTAACTGCTGAAGGAGACTAATTATGATTTTGTAAATCTTTCATCTATTAAAAACAGACAGAAAAGTGTCATTTGTTAACAAATGTTTTTCTCATCAGTCCCAGCAGCTGTTGAAGTTGCTAGAAGTTTGGAGGTACTCTCTCAAATGTCTGCCTTGAGTGGGCCTGGCATTCGGAAGTACAAGGGAGGGGAGAGGGGTGAGGAGGGTGCTTTCGTGGGGGGAGGAGACAGGGTAGGAGTGGGAGGGCTGGGGAGCTACCTCGCTGGTTCGGCCTTCCTCTAGCCTGAGGCTGACAGTCCAGCTGCTGCCTCTTGGGTGCTGTCCTGGAATTCCTATTATGTCTCAGGAATCTGGCTCTGGCCAGTGATGAAATTACAGACAACAGTGTCCAGCCTCACCGATGTGACCTGAGAGGGGAAACCTCTCTTCTGGGTGCCAGCTTTGGAAAACCTCCCAGACCTCTCTGCCAGGGCCTTGTCCCCAGTTGCCTTCCTGACCTGGGACTGACAAGCCCTGAGCTGTTTACTGGCCCCTCCCTTCCACTAGGAAAGTGTCCCTCTGCTGCCTTTGTCCACAATAGGTAGTAAGCACTAAGAAAGCAAACCAGAGCAGGTCTGAGGCTCAAAGAGTTTTCAATCAGAGGGAGAGTTATTTTATTTTTAATTTTTAAATTTTATTTTTGGCCGCACTGCGCTGCTTGTGGGATCTTAGTTCCTCTACCAGGGATCGAACCCGTGCCCTTGGCAATGAAAGTGTGGAGTCCTAACCACTGGACCACCAGGGAGTTCCCATTATTTTATTTTTAAAAATCCTATTCAGAAAATGTTCATTGAGCCTTACGAGGTACCTGGGCGACAACATGGAACAAGATCCTGATCTTGTCCTCAAGGCAGGTAAAGCTCAGAGGAGAAGGTAGGCCTGCGAACAGGCAGTGATGAAAGGATGAGATAAGGGCTGGGATGGATAAGAGCAGGGTGCTGGTACCCACTGGGGCCAGATGAGAGATGCTGGTACAGTGCTGTTGGGAAAGGAAGAGGTGTGTGGTAGGCAGAGTAACGGCCCACAGAGGTCCATTTCCTAATCCCCAGAACCTGTGTCACCTTACAAGGCAAAAGGGACTTTGCAGATGTGATTAAATTCAGGATTTTGAGATGGGAAGATTATCCTGGATCATCTGGGTGGGCCCAGGGTAATCAAAAGAATCATAAAAATGTGGAAGAAAGCATATGGTCAAAGTCAGAGAGAGTTGAAGATTCTGTGCTGCTGGCTTTCAGGATGAAAGAAGGGGCGAATAGCCAAGGAATGCAGGCAACTGGAAAATATCAAGGGAATTGACTCCCCCCTAAAGCCTCTAGAAGGAACACAGCCCTGCTGACACATTGATTTTAGCTCGGTGAAACCCATTTTCGGACTTCTAACCTCCAGAACTGCAAGATAATAAATTTGTGTTATTTTAAGGCACTAAGCTTGTAGTAATCTGTTACAGCAGCCATAGGAAACTATCAACTAATGTAAGGTGAATAGGTTCAAGAATGATTTTTTTTTTTTTTTTTTTTTTTTTTTGCGGTACATGGGCCTCTCACTGTTGTGGCCTCTTCCGTTGCGGAGCACAGGCTCCGGACGCACAGGCTCAGCGGCCATGGCTCACGGGCCCAGTCGCTCCGTGGCATGTGGGATCTTCCTGGACCAGGACACGAACCCATGTCCCCTGCATCGGCAGACGGACTCTCAACCACTGCACCACCAGGGAAGCCCCAAGAATGATTTAGTAAATAATTTGATTAGAGAGAGGAGGGGAGAGAAAGGCCCCATGGGATTTCTGGGTCAGGCATTAAGGTGAATTGAAGTCCCGTACCCTGAGCTAGGGTCCACTGGAGAGGGCTTGGGGGAAGAGGGATGGTGACGAGATACTCACTTTTGGACACATTACAACATTAAGTTTGAGTGTCCACGAGTGTCAAGGTGAATATGTCCAGTAAGCAGTTGTCTGCCAGGAGAGAAACTGGCCTGGAGACCGAGGTTGTCCTTGGTAACTGAAGTCCTGGGTCACATGAGATAACCCACAGAATGACACTGGGGAGAGAGCTGAGGACAGAGCCCCACGTTGGAGGGAAAAATCTCTTTATAGGTAGAGACACAGAACAGAACACACCTCCAGGGAATTTTTTGTTCTGTAAACATTTCTGTTCTTGTATCCTCTTTGCCCCCAGGGCTCTTACAAAACCTCCTCATGTGTACAAATGGACAGATTTCGGTTCTGCACTCCTGGATTGTCCCTTTTATCCTGGTTCTTAGCCTCCCAGACACATAAGGGGCTTTAAAATGTCCCTGGGCTCCAGCTGCCACTCTTTCTTCATGCAGAGCAGCTGCACGTTTCCTGCTTGGGGACATCAGGGTCTGCACACAGAGTCTGCCTGGCAGCCACGTACCCTGCCTCTTCTCTCTGGTTCTCCTGCTCAGATTTTGGTCCTGTCAGAGGGAGGCCACCTTCCTGACTCTGCTCCTGGCATTTGAACCTGAGCTTAATTTGACTGTTTCAGAGTTAGAGTACCTCAGCCCCACTCCCTAGCTTTTGTACGTGCTGTTCTCTCTGCCTGGAACACCCTTCTGGAAAATACCACCAGGTCTGCCTGACTCAACTTTCAAAGCACTTCTGCAGGATTTTTTGTCCATGGGAGATAGTTTCATTTTAGTCTCATGTGGATCGTGAAGGACTGTTTACTGGCCTGTGTCCCTCTTCTTGACCACGAGCTCCTTGTGAGCACGGACCCTGGTTTCTTTATTTCGGTATCCCCGGCACCTAACAGAGTACACGATTCAATAAATGTTTTTGCTGAACTGAACCCATCCTTCTCGACTGCGTCTCTGTCGGCATCTGACAGCTAGGTGAGCTTGCACAGCTGTCAGGCAGGCACTAATTAGCAACAGGTGAATAGCTGTGCTCAAACCCACATGCTTTCCTTACATAACAGCCCTCCTGATTAGCTGGCTCCAGGCATCACACGAAAGCCTGTCTTCTCTTCCTCTCCCCATGCCAGAGGCTGCAGGGATCACACATCTCGGCCTCCCTGACAGATAACCCATCTTTGGCCTCACCTGTCTTGCTTGACAATGTGAGCCAGGCAGGAAGAAATCTCCTCTGTCTTGGAATGTTCTGGCAGGCCCAGAACCCACACAGAGAGAGCCAGACGGAACGTGTGGCTGGAGGGAGGGAGGGGAGAGGGGCTAAAGGGTGAGGGTGGAACTGAGTCTCCGGGGCTATAAAATTCCATTTTCCCCCGGTGGGTGGGGTGTTGAGAAATGCTAGGATAAATGAACCTGAAAATGAAAAGGAACTGGGGAAGCCCGTGAGTGATCTCAGCTGTTACTTGCCTGTCACGTGCCGCCCCCTGAGCTCTGGTTTCCAAAGAGAAGGACCAGCTGGTGCAGGTCCTAAGGACACTTCTCAGTTGCCTGGCCAATCCAGACAGCCCAGAGGGAGCCAAATGCAGCCACAGCTCTTTGTTTACTTTGCTGCACTTCCCCCAGTCTAGAAAGGAAAGCAGATCCAGTGGATCCAATTACAAATTTGGCCTATGTACCTCCTCCTCACCCCCAAGGTTAAAGTAGTTGACTCAACAATGTACATAATAACCCTGGAAACATTGAGCTACATGTCATTGAAAGTTTAAATACAAAAGCCACACAGAGATCGATAAGTACTGTAAAGGTGAATATTTAAGACTTTTATAGCTCAGTAGGCCTGCATTCTGCTGAGGAGTGATTCTCAAACAAGCTGGCATCAGCATCACTGGAACCAGTTGCTGGCCCCGCCCCTAAAGTTTCTGCTGCTCTAGGTCTAGGGTCAGGTAGAGCATCTGTAGTTCTAACAAGTTCCCAGGAGATGCTGCTGCCGCTGGTCCAGGGGCCCCTGCTTTCAGAACCACTGTTTTCTTTAACAGCTAAAGAAACTCGTTTAGAGAGAAATTAAACCGACAAATAAACATACACAAAAGGGTACTGAAAACCTGGCCTCAGGGCACTTGCAAGTAGAAGGCCTCTGGACACTTCTCATTGCCCCTTGTATGGTAGTTCATGCTCTTCCAGAACTATCCAAGGTGGAGGAGAAATGGCTTTTCCAAAGGGGGTACCCTGGGATTCACAGCCTTCCCCCTCTTGGCTCCCACGATGTCCCTCCCACATGGCGTCTATGTATCCAGCCTCCTGGTGCACAACCAAGTGAGGACAAATCTCAGGGGACAGTACGTTTAAGCCTGTGGGATTTGGAGGTTAGAAGGCTCAGCTTGTACTAACCAAAAATATTACTGTTATTTCCAAACCTTTCTAGTCTCCTGCTCTTCTCTACTCCCCTAGCCCTGACTTCTGAGTCTAGTATCTTCTAAAGCTGACCTTAAATGCCAATGTTTCTCCCCCTTGTTTTTCCAAGAACGTAACACACACTTCTCTGTGGAAACTGAGTTATTGCTTTTGTCCTTAATTTCCTGGATGATTCAAGGTAATTTTCTGCTTGGGCTCCATGTCTACCCTTTGATTGCACTCCAATATCATTCTCCCAGAGGCTGGAACAGCCTCAGTTCCCTTTCACGAGACATCCTGAGTTGGACTCTGCCATCTCTTCCCCACTCCAGGATTACAGCCTCAAGCTCAGCTCCTCCGGAGAATTCTCATCCCTCTCCCAGTGAGCGGGCTCACAAATGCCACGGCCTACTTTAGACGACTTTGCAGTGTAAAGAAGTCTCTTTCTCTCTCTCTCCCCTGAGGATGATCTCTCACTTTCTAGGCAGTAACTTCACTCAAATGCAACCCCTCCCTCCCCCCACCCCCCTAGGCCAGATTAAATATTTGGTGGAGGGAGGAGGGTGGAGGGACGGAGATGTTTTGCAAGTGAAATATTCATCGTGGGGAAAATCAGAGCCTCGTTTCTGACCCTTTGCACTTAAAAAAAAATGCAATTTAGTGCTGTTTTTATTTGGGGTGAGATTTCTTAATCGGTTCTGTACTTATGGTCTCTAAAGGTCTTAATCGGGTTCTAACTGCTACCACCGAACCATCAAATCTTGTGAGTACAGGCTGTGTCTTAGTGAGAGAAACTTACACATCGCTTCGCAGACTGTTTTAGTCTTAGGCTGGTTCAGATATTTGCTGAAGGGGAGAATGAATTGCACTCCTGTGATTCCATGGGCCTTAGCTTAGTTGTATGAT
This sequence comes from Mesoplodon mirus, assembly GCF_964341445.2. Taxonomy (NCBI): domain Eukaryota; kingdom Metazoa; phylum Chordata; class Mammalia; order Artiodactyla; family Ziphiidae; genus Mesoplodon; species Mesoplodon mirus. The sequence continues at coordinate 55,392,964 of NC_138990.1, read as the reverse complement.
GGGATTCATAATATCATACCTCACATAGACTTTGCCTCAGAAAATATTGAAATAAAAAAATACTTTTGAGGGCTTCCCTGGTGGTGCAGTGGTTGGGAGTCCGCCTGCCGATGCAGGGGGCGCGGGTTTGTGCCCCGGTCCGGGAGGATCCCGCGTGCCGCGGGGCGGCTGGGCCCTTGGGCCATGGCCGCTGGGCCTGTGCGTCCGGAGCCTGTGCTCCGCAACGGGAGAGGCCACAGCAGTGAGAGGCCCGCGTACCGCAAAAAAAACAAAAACAAAAACAAAAACTTTTGAGATTAGAAAAGGTAAAATCTGCAAAAGGTTTTTGACCTCCACAGAGAAAACCTCAGTGCCTACGCCCCTTACCTACGTAAAGAGAGTAATTCTCTCCTGGAGGAAGATGATAAGAGTCAGAGGTCAGGGCCTGTGCAGCTGGGTCACAACGCGGGAACTCTCAGTCCTTAGTCTCTAACCCAGAGCTTTGCTGGGCTTGTGTGTTGGCATCCTTGGTGAAGCTCCAGAATGGAACTCTGCTGCTTCTTACCTCTGATCACACCGCTCCATTGCTAGGACTGACTCATGAAGCGGCTGTGGAAGCCAGGCCGGCAGAGTCCAGGGTTTGGCTTGGGATCTGATTCAGGGACAAAGGCCTTCATGCCATCTGAGCAAATCCCAAGAACTGGTCACTGCTGCATGCCATTCACGGCTCACATCTGGGGTTTAGGAAATCCACACTGAGGGCCAAAGATGTCATTCTGGCTGTACAAGAAGACTGTCACTGACAGATGCTGTGGCCAGTGTGGCAATCCAGCCAGCAGCTAACCTGATACACAAGAGCCACTCAAAATGCAGTGGGACCCTCTTCCTCTCCAGTCTTTCTGCTCCAGAGGAGACCCTTCTCAGGGTCACCGGATGATCGTCTCTGGGTAGTTACATTAGAACCACTGCAGGAACACTGAGTGATGCGTGGGAGACCCCCAGCCCTTTGCTGCCCGGAGTGGTCAGCTTGGGCCAAGCCCCCAGGGTTTGGGGCTCATTTGCTCACGTTGCTCCCTTGGAAATAGCAGAGTGAAGTCACTCAGGCTGGGTGCCTGCCTTCCCTGCTCCCGGCCCACCAAGGGGGTCAAGGACTGCTGCTCCCAGTAAAGAGCTCTGCAGAGAAGAACAGGCTGCGTTTTGGAAATTAAACTCCTTTTTTAAAAGGTCCACCTCACTTCGAACTCAAGGTGGGGGGTTTCTTTGTCCCCAGCCCGGAAAATGAAAGGCAGAGGAAAAGCTGGGCAATCCCTTCTTTAAAGGTGTTTAGGGTAAAGACGATTCTCTGTACTTTTCCCGGGGAGCTCTTTAGGGAAAAGAGTTGTTCCTCGTACTAATTCCGTGACATGTATGTGCTCATGCTCCGCCCACTACAGTCGGGGGCAGACCTGGGAAGTTGTGGAGTAAGGGGCTCTTCTGGGACCCTGCAAACGAAGCAACCCAGATGATTGGGCGACAGGTCATTACAGTGGCCTTTCTCTTCTGGGGGAGACTAAGGCTCTTGGGCAGGATGGGGCTGATGAAGCCCCACAGTGCACATGCAGCGGAATGAGGGCCAGGCCTCACCTCTGAGGGAGGAGGACCCGCCCAGCTTCCCTTCCCAAGGACCCCAGTAAGGGCTTCCTTCCCATGTGCTCAGGAAGGCTGTGGGAGCCTGCACAATGTGCTTCTGGCCAGGGGAACATGTTGCTGTTAATAATAATAAACACTTAATGAGGATTTACTCTATGCTAGGCACTGTTCTAAACACTCAACATGAATCAGCTTCATTAACAACCCTGTAAAACAGTTGCTATTATTATCATCCCCATTTTACAGATGAGAAAACTGAGGCACAGAGGGGCTAAGCCACTTGTTTGAGGTCACCTGTGCAGGAAGTGCCAGAGCCATGATCTGACCCCAATCAAGTCTGACTCCAGAGCCAGCGCTCTTGATGTTCACATCCTGCTGTCCCAGGCCCTTCACTGTTTGGGTATTAAGGACAAGTATTTATCTCACAGTTGTTTATGCCTAAGTAGGTTCACATACTTGATCACATTTGATTTCTTTCTACAACAGCCCTAGGAGGTGGGTGGATTGAATAACATTGTCCCCATCAGATGCTGAGGAGACAGAGACAGAGGTCGAGCACCTTTGGCAACATCGCCTTACTAGTTAGTAATAAACTATTCAGGGCTCCTGATGTTGAAGGAACGTTTGCTCCTTTGACCCACAAGGAGTTAATCCGGCGAGTTGGATTAGGAACAAGTCATGCACCAAACGGAACTCAAGGTGTCAGGTGATTTATGACCCAGGCCTTACCCATCATGACCCGCTTATAGAATAGAATGGAATAATTGCTCAAGGTGCTTAGGGCTGCAAGGACAAGACACGGAGGCCTGGCTCTCCTCAGATGATGGATGTTGACTACAAGGCCACGAGAGGAAGTACGGAGCCCTGGAAAGCATCTCAACAGTGGCACAGCTGTGCCTTGTGCCAGTGCTGCCAACTCTGGCCATGGGAGTGCCTTGGAGAAGTGGAACAGTGGCCAGTCCTTGCTGAGAGCACCCTGTCTTCCTGTGGTCACTCTGACATGCTCTCTGTGAGACCGTCATATTCAACCCCTGACACAGGAGGACCTGAGGATCTGGTCACCACCAATAAGGAGTGTCCCTTTTGGACAGACCACCTCCCTGGTGGCAGCCTCACTTGGTCCAGTGTGTGGATTGCTTTTGGTCTGGGCATCTTCTGTCTTCCAGCTGGTCCCGGGCAGGACACTATCCAAAATAACTTCGCCAAAAGAGCCTCCTGGACCCCTTTCCTCAGAGCAGGACTAAGGGCTCGCCAGGCAGTAACCATCGGTGGCCTGTTAAATGCGATGCTAGAGCTAGAAGAGACCTTAGAAACCAACTTTTAATTTTATTGAAAGGCCGAGTTTAGCGAGTCAAGACATTTGCTCAGGACCACTGGGACTGTTCATAGCAGAGCTGGAAGCAGAGCCCGGCTCCCGACTCCAGGTCCAGCACACCTTCTGCTGCCCCCAGGAGAGGCCAAGGAGGGGTCTTCCATCTGCTCCACTGAATGCTTGCTAAGTGCTGCCCAGCAGTTAAAAAGAAATAAAAGCAAGACTGTCTTTGTCCTAACATTTCCATACCTTCTCTCCCCCCACCCCCAAATCCCTGCCGTGTGATTTGGGGCAGACTTGGTACAGAAGGGGTGAGAAGGCATGAGGAAACCCTACACAACAAGAGCCAGGAATCCGTCTGCTAGAGGGAAAGACGTGGGAAGCATCAAGCAGGTGGGCGGGTATCAGACACTACGTATCTTCGATCCAGAGGCACTGCCACCCAATGCTGACCAGGCTTCCTGGCACTGTCGGCCGCCTGCCCTGCCCCACCCCCCAGAAAGATAATGCAGCCAGAGGCCACACTAGAGCCTGTGAGGCATGGAACACCAAGTAAACAGCCCCCAGGAATTTCTCTTACTTGAATTTCAGCTCATTTACTTGGAAGCATCTGTCTTCCCGTCTGGCTGGGGAAAGGGAGAGTAGGGGTGGGAAAGGCTAGGATTACAGTGTCCTTCTGCCTAAAGGAGGCTGCTGGTCGAGAGTACCAGTGGTTCCCTAACACTCTTCCCAGCATGTTTGCAGGGGGTATTGAAAGGACAGAGGTTGGGGAAAGGGCTGCAAGGCCAGGGGCACGGTCTGGACAGGCTACCTTCCTCAGAAATGTTCTTAGTCTTCTGCCTATTTTATACGTAGTAGTTTGTATCTGTTAACCCCATATCCTGAATTTGTCCCTCCCCGCTTCCCTCTCCCCTTTGATAATCACAAATTTGTTTTTTATGTCTGTGAGTCTGTTTCTGTTTTGCATATACATTCATTTGTATTATTTTTTAGATTCCACATATAAGTGATATCATACAGTATTTGCCTTTCTCTAACTTATTTCACTAAGCATATTATTCTCTAGGTCCATCCATGTTGCTGTAAATGGCAGAATTTCACTCTTTTTCGTGGCCAAGTAGTTAATATATAAATATATATATAGGTATATTATACCTATATCTATTATATACCTATACCTATATATATTTTATATATACCTATGTATATTAATCTATGTATTAACTATTATATATTATATAATAACATTATTATTATATAATAATATATCATTATATATATTATTATATAATAATTATATATAATGTGGTATATATATATATATATATATATATATATATATATATATACATCTTCTTAATCCAGTTATATGTTGATGGGCACTTGGGTTGCTTCCAGTCTTGGCTATTGTAAATAGTGCTGCTGTGAACATTGGGCTGCATGTATCTTTTTTTTTTTAATTTATTAATTTAATTTATTTATTTTTGGCTGTGTTGGGTCTTCGTTGCTGCGCGCGGGCTTTCTCTAGTTGCGGTGAGCGGGGGCTACTCTTTGTTGCGATGCACGAGCTTCTCATTGCAGTGGCTTCTCTCATTGTGGAGCATGGGCTCTAGGCTCGCGGGCTTCAGTAGTTGTGGCACATGGGCTCGGTAGTTGTGGCTCACGGGCTCTAGAGCACAGGCTCTGTAGTTGTGGTACATGGGCTTAGTTACTCCATGGCATGTGGGATCTTCCTGGACCAGGGATCGAACCCGTGTCCCCTGCATTGGCAGGCGGATTCTCAACCACTGCACCACCAGGGAAGCCCCAGGCTGCATGTATCTTTTCTTTTCTTTTTTTTTGCATGTATCTTTTCAAATTACTGTTTTTGTTTTTCTCGGATATATACCCAGGAGCAGAATTGCTGGGTCACATGGTATTTCAATTTTTAGCTTTTTGAGGAACCTCCATACTGTTCCCCAAAATGGCTGCACCAATTTACATTCCCACCAACAGCATATGAGTTCCCTTTTCTCCACATCCTCACCGACATTTGTTATTTGTAGATATTTTGATGATAGCCATTCTGAACTTGTGTCTGCTTTAAATGGTGGAGTCTGCCTAAATTTTGTTTCAGGTGAAGATCCTGTTGCTAAAACGTTTTGAGGAGCACTAATCTAGTGAGAAGATGTAGGAAGGGAGAAAGCACGGTTTTAGGCAAATACCTGCCACTGGCTTTGGAGTGACGTTCGTCAAGGCTGTTCATCCCTTGGTCAGACCTTGGTCATTTCCACTTGGAGAAAGGCTCACCTGGGCTCTGTCGTCTCTTCCCTCACAGCCTGAGTAGGCTGCCTTCCTCGGAGACATTCTCAGTCTTCTGCCTGTGCTCTTAGGCCAGCCCCACAGCTCCCTGCCCTCCAGGCTCCCCCACCTGCCTTCACCCCATCCCTAAAGTCTTTCTTAGATGGGCTCAAGGGTGTGACACTAACTGAAAAGATTAAAGATTAAAACATTAGAAAAATGATTCCAGATCAAGGTGTTATCATCACATAAATGGACAAGGAAGAAGAAAGATAGGAGGGGGTGAGGGAGAGGGTAGGAAGTGGGAGGAGGGATTCTGAGCCTGCGAACACTTCCAGGGCTACTTTTAGCAATTAGCATTTACTGTCTAGTCAAATGAGCTTCGTAGATCCAGTAGAAAGGGACGCAGAGAGTTTGAGGCAGCTCCTGCTGGCTCTGGTTAGGTAGAGTACACTAATTAGAATTGGGTGGGAAGCCAGAAAAGACATAATTACTCATCTGATTCCCACTGAGGCTCACTGAACCAATGGGAAGCTTGCCACGGTAACATACTCTGTTGGAAAGGTCAAAGTCATCAAATGAAAACTGCAGGCAGATCAGGAGTGTACTCTTACAGTCAGCGGAGGACTGACAGGTCTCCATGAAGAGGACTGGCACCTTTGCTGACTGTTGAATTCCCAAGCGCAAGCTTGCTCTCCAAATTCCATGACTAGCAAAATACTCCACCTCCCCCGAGCGCCTCCTTGCTGTTCTGTGCAGTTATCTATTAAAGGAAAGATGACTTTTCAAAACAACACTCCCTATGTAGTAGGTGTTCAGGTGGGGGGAACTTAAGTGATTTGGGGAGTAATGATGATGACGAAGAAGATAAAGATAAAATGGGGGAAAAAACCCACAAAGATTATAAACAGATCAGCAAATCTGGATTTTTAGAAAATGGTTTGTGGAGAATACCTATTCTCCCCAAAATAGAGGATATGGAAAAAGAAAAACAGACCTAACTTTTCCATTAAGATTCTTAGGATTGGGCTTCCTTGGTGGCACAGTGGTTAAGAATCCGCCTGCCAATGCAGAGGACATGGGTTTGAGCCCTGGTCTGGGAAGATCCCACATGCTGCAGAGCAACTAAGACTGTGCGCCACAACTACTGAGCCTGCGTTCTAGAGCCTGCAAGCCACAACTACTGAGCCTGCGCTCTAGAGCCCACGAGCCACAACTGCTGAAGCCCGCGCGCCTAGAGCCCGTGCTCTGCAACAAGAGAAGCCACTGCAGTGAGAAGCCCACGCACCAAGACGAAGAGTAGCCCCCGCTCGCCACAACTAGAGAAAGCCTGCGCGCAGCAGTGAAGACCCAACGCAGCCAAAAATAAATAAATAAATTAAAAATAAATAAATAAAGTGGGTGCTTACTCTAGGTTGCTTGGATACTGAGCCATCTGGGACTGGATGGGAGTTCCCGCCTTCTCCCTATAGGAGATGCTGCATCTCAAGTAAGCCTGTGGGCCCAGGGGTTCTTTCCCTGACAGGATAGTCTCTAATGTCCCACATCGGTGTCTAATATCCTAAGATCTGGGCAGTTGGCATTTTCAGACAACTCCTGTAGACAGCTGGCAAATACAGACTGCCTGGCACCGCTGTCAAGTTTGTTCTGGCACTTGTACTATGTGAAGAAAGAGTGACGGTTGGGGTGGGAGCCTCCATTGCCACACAGACCCACAGTGTGGGCCCTGCAGCTTCCTGGCGCCTGTGTGTCTCTCTGTGGGAGGCTGGGTAGATCCAAGGGACCTTAGCTTTCACTTATTTGGTAAATCCTTGCTTGATTCATTTACCCTATCCCCAAGGTAGCGTATTCCTTAGCCCATGCCTGTAACATCATGGAATTTGCCTTGGACCCTAGTAAGAGGGACCCATCTTGCGTGACACCTTGTTTGCAGAGATGGGTTAATGACATTCGCCTTAAGGGATTGGGGTAAAAATTCACCTGATGAGCCAGGCCCAGAGGCAGCAACCTGAATAAAGGCATGAAGTTGTGCCTGGGCTTGGCATACTCAGGAAATGACAAATGCAGTGTGGTTTTAGTGCTGAGTGCCTGGTGGGGTGGGGATAAGAGGTGACAGATGACGCTCGAGAGGGATGTGGGGCTAAGGAAACTTTTCTTTCCTTGCGAGGAATCGAATATCTGTAAAGGCTTCTAAGCTTGGGAATGACAGGGTCAGCCTCCCCTCCCCCCAACCTCTGGTCCCCTGGAAAATAGTTAGGGCAGGCAGTGTGAGGGTGGGCTGGAGGAGTAGGGAATCGTTGTTTGGGAGTGAAGGCAAACTCTGATGAGGCTCAAATAGAGCCAGGGAAGTGGGGATGGAGAGAAGGGTCTTTCTTTTTTTTAAAATTTATTTTATTTTTATTTATTTATTTTAGGCTGAGTTGGGTTTTCGCTGCTGCGCATGGGCTTTCTCTAGTTGTGGCGAGCGGGGGCTACTCTTCATTGCGATGAGTGGGCTTCTCACTGTGGTGGCTTCTCTGGTTGCAGAGCACGGGCTCCAGGCACACAGGCTTCAGTAGTGGTGGCTCGCGGGCTCTAGAGCGCAGGCTCAGTAGTTGTGGCGCACGGGCTTAGTTGCTCCGCGGCACGTGGGAATCTTCCCAGACCAGGGCTCTAACCCGTGTTCCCTGCATTGGCAGGTGGATTCCTAGGGAAGCCTGAGAGAAGTGGTCTTTCAAAAGAAGAATTAACAGGATTTGATGGCCATTTCGTAGTGGGGAGGGATGCATTTGAGGAAGGAGTTGAAAGGAAGAAGAAAAGCAAATGATGCTCAACAGACATTATTTTTCTTCCTTTCTTTCCCTCTAGAGGACAGAGGTTAGAAGGTCTTGTCTAGATGACAAGGGCTAGAAGATCCTTTCTGGGGAAAGGGCTGACTGGCTAGTTTTGAGAGACCAAGATGGAAGCCTTGGCTCTCGGGCATTAAAAGGTCCCCTGAGCCTTTTCTTCTGGCCCGATGGCCCTGTTTGCCCACTTGCCCACAACTGTCAATGTTGGGCCCCAACATGCATCCCTGTCCTCCTTGTTAAAAGACAAAGAATACCAATAACCATTGCTATGGTGAGACCTTATATAATTTATCTAAAAAAAGAATCTGTTTTCAAGAAGAAGAGGATCAACCATTAAATACGGAGCTGAGGTTTGGCAGGCACCACAAATCTATCTATCCAGATAATATTTTTCAATACAGGGCTTTTCTTTCATCTTTAAAATATCACAGATAGGCCTAAGGAATCATCCGGCATCTTTTTGTGTCTGTAGTTGGACAACTTAGATCTTATTAATCAGCCTGCTGAACGGCTCCTTTTTCAGACACATAGATGTTATCCAAAATTTTTCTGGTATTTTTGTTTTTAACAGCCATGGCTTGCTGAGTCAATGCAGCTGAATTTTATGCAAGTTCAATGTTGTTTCCTTCAAGAATTAACTCATCTTTATGGCCTTGAGAACTGAACAAGCCACTCCTGGCCTTATCTGAGCCCTGTGGATGTATTGATATTTTGTTCCCAAGAAATTTTGGAAATAACGTTGACGGGGAAGTGAGTGTACACAGACCTCACCTTGTAACGAAAGCCCAGGATAGCATCCTTGATTGTGTTCTGTTCATGGCTACAGAGTACGAACAATAGCCAGTCCCTTTCTAGTTCCCTACTGTTTGTCAACCTGGAGCTGCTTCTTTTGCTTTCCAAGGAGACTGAGTTCTACATTTATGTCACTGAAGTCCCTCTGCAGGGTTTCTCTGGGGTCCTTCACAATAGCTGTGCTTCCCTTCAGAGTGATGTCGATATTTTCTGGAATGTTGACAGTCTAATTGCTGAGAATGGTCTTCATTCTTGCCGTAGATGCAGCAAAGAGAGCTGTGTGTTTAGGTTAAACCTGGTAAGCAAGTACAAAGCATGGTGAAGCTGTGCAGGGAGAGATGGGACAGGCTCAGCATTTGCTGGGAAGAGGCCTAATGCTTTACATACCTGTAAACATCTCATTTAATCCTCCCAAGACTCTTTAGGCATTGGTGTTCTTGTTTCATAGTCCAGGACACTGTGGCTCTGAGGTTAGACAAGTGACCATATCTATCTGAAGCTGAAGCTCTTGACCTGCCCCCAGGATGCATTGCTGGGATGGGCAAGGGGGTCAGTGGTCCTGGCTGTGATTCCCAAGGGGTGCTCACTCTGTCCAGTGGTTACTTGATGCTGATTTCCTGAGAATCCTCATGTGGTCTTGAACCCAAACCAGTGGGCCCTTTGACCATCCTCATTATAACCACTGTTAGGATAATCAATATGAAATTGAAGCAAGATGGTTAAATATATCCCCCAAATCAAAATACATTGCAGCACAATTTTTATCTATCGGTAGTAAATTAAAGCAGGCAGCCTCTCAGAGCGCTGGATTCTCCTTTGGCCCACGTATAGTTATTGGTTTTCTTACTACCAGCACAGTGCCACTTCTTGATCACTGTGACTGATTATAAACAGATGTCAAAAACTAGCAGGCTGGGCCTCCCTGGTGGCGCAGTGGTTGAGAGTCCGCCTGCCGATGCAGGGGACGCGGGTTCGTGCCCCGGTCCGGGAAGATCCCACATGCCGCGGAGCGGCTGGGCCCGTGAGCCATGGCCGCTGAGTCTGCGCGTCCGGAGCCTGTGCTCCACAACGGGAGAGGCCACAACAGTGAGAGGCCCGCGTACCGCAAAAAAAAAAAAAAAAACTAACAGGCTATATCCAGGCTACAGACATGTATTATTAGGCCTGGAAGGTGGCTTTAATTTTCTTGTTTTGAAAAATTGAGATAGTTATCAACAATGAAATAAATATTAAGAAATTTCACCTGAAAACCTTATTCTGACTTCTCTTGAAGACCCAAGATCTACTTTCCCCCCATAGCAGCAGTTGGCTGGAACCAGCAGCTAACCCCACAGCTGTCCCTGTCCCTGGCCTGTTGGCCACATTCCCCTGGAGCTTGCTTCATTCACCTAGGTTTCCTGCCGGGCCCTTCTAGCCATCTGGGTATGGCTTCTGTATGATGCTGATCGAGTTCCCTAATTAATTACTTATGTTAGATCGACTTAATGGTATGAACACTATGAGAAAAGTGTCTGCCCCGGACCCGAGGTCTATGGTTATGGATGTGATGGTGTGGATCCTAATGTTAATCGAGAGACGTGTTGTGGACCTGTAAAACATGAACGTTCTTACATCCCAGGGCAAATGTTTCACAGCCAGCCCAGCAGACTCCAAATCCTGCTGGGAGCAAGCACTTCCCCTGGTCCTGACCCCCAGCCCCACCCATACCCAGAAGCCAGCCTCTCCAAGGATTAGCCCTTCTCTGCTCCAAAGGCACGAGCCAGATTAACACCAAGAGCATCTGTTCCCGGCCTGCCCTACCCTGCGGGGGGGGGGGGGGGGGGCTTCAGCTGCCAGATGAAATGACAGAGATCCTGAAAGAACACTGTCTGCAACAAATCCAGATTCCTGAGATGGCAGCCTTGCAGACTGGCTCTGGGTGCCGGGGGAGGAAAGTCCAGAGGGAAACTGTACCTGAAAATTCACATCTCTTGTCCAATTATGGATTGGGTTTTCTTTTTTTTTCGGTCTTCAACTTTATATAGCTCTTTGAATTTGCCTTAGAATAAACAATTATAGTAAACATCATCTATTTTTAAAAAGTTTTATTGAGATGTAATTCATATATTATACAACTCGCCCATTTAAAGTACAATCCAATGGTTTTTGATATATTACAATATTAACTTTTTAAATTTGTGGTAAAACATATAACATAAAATTTGCCCTTTTAACCATTTTTAAGTGTACAATTCAGTGGCATTGATTACATTCATATGCTGTGTAACCGTCACCACTATTTTCAAAATGTTTTCATCATCCTAAACCGAAACTCTGTGACCATTAAACAATAACTCCTCATTCCCGCCCTCCTCCCCAGCCCCAGGTAACCTCTAATCTCCTTTCTGTCTCTATGAATTTGCCTTTTCTAGATATTACATATAAGTGGAATCATATAGTATTTGTCCTTTTGTGTCTGGCTTATTTCACTTAGCTTAATGTTTTCAAGGTTCATTCATGTTGTAGCATGTGTCAGAACTTCATTCTCTTTTATGGCTGAATGCTATTCATTGTGTGTACATGCCACAGTCTGTTTATCTGTTCATCTGTTGATGGGCACTGGGATTGTTTTCAACTTTTGGCTGTTGTGAATAATGCTGCTGTGAACACTGGTGCACAAGTGTCTGCTCGAGTCCCTGCCTTCAATTCCTTTGGGTGTATATGCCTAAGAGTGAAACACCATCCACTTTAGACTTCCTCTCCCATCCTGGCTACTCACATCAAGAAAATTAACTCTGATCCTAAAAATAGACAGAGATTTAGACATTCTAGGGGAAGCTGACCGTGGCGTGACCAATTAGGGGTACCCATGTGAGTCCTTTGTCTCTTCAAAGCCACAAATGAGGGACTTCCCTTGTGGCACAGTGGATACGACTCCATGCTCCCAATGCAGGGGGCCCAGGTTCGATCCCTGGTCAGGCCACTGGGTCCCACATGCGTGCCGCAGCTAAGAGTTCGCATGCCACAACTAAGGAGCCCACGTGCCGCAACTAAGGAGCCCGCCTGCTGCAACCAAGACCTGGGACAACCAAAAAAAAAAGCCACAAATTATATCACTCCTCTGTTTGCAAATAGCCAAGCCCCCATGGAGGGCAGTGTGTGGGGGCTCAGACACCCTCAAGGGGACTCCTGCTGCTGCCCCCCTCCCTGCAAGAGCAGAGAAAGAACAATCACCCCTTTGTGAGGAGAGTGGCCATTTAGGAGGAAGGAGAGAGGAAATGGGCATGTTGAGCTTTTTCAGGGGACCAGGTGCTGGAACAGGTGTTGCACATCTGTTTGCTTATTTAATCCTCTAGGGTATCACTGTCCCCCTTTTCTAGATCAGGAAACTGGCTCAGTGGCAGAAACTGAACATGCAACAACTAGGAAATGCAAGCAGATGACGCATGCTGAAAGGAGTGGAAGGGAGAGACCGCTGCTGCTGGGGCTCAGGGAGTTTTCGTGGAGAAGGTGGGCCCTGAAGCTGGACCACGAAGGATAATTCTATTTCCACAAGAAGATGGGGCAGGGAGGGGGCAGCAGGAATAGATGCTGTCGAGCCATATGGAAATTGGTTTGGAATCCTTTCCTGTTACAGCTGGTTAAATCCCACGGTCTAGAAACTCCTGCCCTAGACTACAGTGCTGCAGAGGCAGGGGTTCCTGGCACACAGATGGAGATTACAGAGCAGGATGTTGACTGGGCAGTGCCACTGGGTCCACCCCTGTGGAAGGGAGGGGGAGGGGAGGGCGAGGCAGGGAGCAGGAGTGGCTGGAGGCGAAGCTGGACTAGGGCGCCTGCCCAGCGAAGGCCTCCCCTCGCTCATGGTGGGCTCTGGAGCTGGGCGGGCCCTTCAGTTGTCCTAGGTGCGCCCAGGGAGCCTGGCCTTTCTTTCCTGCATCGATCAGTCACTGGATATGGGCTGCCCTGGGGAAAGTGGCGTGACCTGGAGTGAGACGGTAACCTTCGACCAAGATAATCCCCGGAGAGGGTTGACAGCTGAGACCTATCATCTGACAACTTTCCCAGCATCTGGGGAATCAGCTTTCCAGTTCCAAAGGGGGATCTGGTGGCACATCACAGGGTCCCCATGAGCTGACTCTTCAAGGGTCCCTTTACCCTGTCATGCACTGCAGGCTGAGGACCGTTAGATTCCTTGGGCCTCTTGTCTCTCCTCATCCAGGCAATGGTTTAAAAAGAATCAGCTTAAATGTGTTGAGCGGTTCATATGTGCAAACGTCTTTGATACTAGAAAAGTGTGTAAGTTCTTACTAATTAGTTTATTTGATTGATTAAAAAGAATATGTTTATTCATCCAAAATGCAAAAAGTTGAATGTATATATTTAACATATATTTGAAATATAAAATTGTGTTCTGATATTATTATTACTTTTAAATGGAATCCCCAGGGAAAATGTTAAGAACCCCCATAACCTTCCCAAACAAAATGAACAAATCTCCAGCCCACTGGGGATTCAGAGCAGGAGTGGTTTTTATGTCAACGGAGAAAAAAACAAATCAAAGCCTGCAACTGTCCCGGCTGCATCCTTTGCTCCAGCTGCCCACATCTTTCCATGTCTCTGGACTTTCTCACTTCCGCGTGAGTAGTTAAGTCTTAAGGACATGGGGAATTAGTCTCAATAAGCCTGTGGGTACCTCCTATGTGTTCAGAGGAATGAGCAAATCGGGTCTTTGGTAACGTTCCGTATCTTTTTTTTTTTTTTTTTTTTTGCAAATGGCAATTAAAATTGACTTAAACAAAAAGAGAAGATACTGACTCATGTGCCTGAAAAGCCCAGATGATTTCAGGAATGGCTGGATCTGGGGGTTAAAATATCATCAGATCCCAGCTTCTCTCTGTCTTTTGGCTTTGCCTTGTCTCAGCTGGCTTCATTTTCAGATAGGTTTTTCTCTTGCAATAGAAGATAGATGTAGCAGCTCCAGATTTTCCAGGTTCATGTTCAGCTGGAAAGAGCAAGCTTCTTTTCCAGGAACTTGAGCAAAAGCCTGGCGATTTGATCAGCTTGAACAGCCCTAAGTCATGTGTCTGTCAGAGCCAATTACTATGGCCAGAAGAGTGAGATATGCTGATTGTCATGTGCTACATCCCCATATCATAAAGAGACCTCCTCTTGAACATATGGACTGACCTAATTAAAGTTAGAAGCTATAGCCAGAAGAAGAGTGTGGCAGACAGTTGGTTGCTGTGGGTGATTTGGTGGAGTTGGAACTCAGTATCTTCCATCTTTCTTCTGGTGTGCCTTCCTGTACTGCAGGGGATTGAGAGCTAACCATTACATTTCCCAGACTCTCTTTCAGCTATAATTTCTGCTGTGATTTGATTCTGCCCCTTGGATGCTCTTTTATAAAGTTGGACCACTGAACTGAGATGGGGCCAAGATTCTGCCAGCAAATTCAGTTGGGAAGGTGCTTGGTTTTTCTGTAGTAGCCATGGTGGAGATCTCAGTGCCCAGTTCCTGGCCTTGTGGGTGTCAAGAGGCAGGGTGGGCCATTTGTTGAGCTGGTGTGGTCCACAGCAGACACCATGTAGTCAAGGAACTGGCAGCAGTACCCATGGCTTCCTGACTGTGGCCGTGGCAGTGTGGTCCGGGAGCCTTTGGCTTTCCGAGTACAGACAGGCAGCAGCTTGCTTGGTGACCCAGTTCTGCGGGTGACTCTAGACCTTTTTCCTGAATGCTCAGCCCGGAATCTGCATCTTCTGCCTGATTTTGTTGGCCAATTAATACCCTGAAACAAATTCCTTCTGCTTCATTTAGTGAGAATGAGCTTTCTCCTCTGTACCCGAACCCTCTTGCCAATCCTACAGCTGTCTCTTCCGTGCCACCCCCTTGTACTCCTGTCTCCTACTTCTTCCCGGCTGGCAGTGCCCAGTCCCACTAGAGAGGCTGAAGATCTTTTCCAGCCTCTTTTGCAGCTGGGTCTGTGTTGGACATGTGTGTGTGAGGAGGGGAGCATTTGGGATAAGTTTTCTGCCCTAATAAAAAGACATTTAAGAAAAATCTTCCCACCTGCTTTTGGATGTGGTTGGGAGAGAAAGTGCTGTGTGGTACTGAAGTGGCCCTTGTGCAGCCCTGTGGCAATAAGTCTGAGGACATAAGCCAACCCCTGTGCCACTAAATTAAGAAGCCTTGGAATGGGAAATTGTACGAGAATTTTCTAAATTTTCTATTGTTTAAGCCACTTCCAGATGGGCTATATGGTTACCTGCAGCTGTAAGCATCCTGACTGACATACATCTATCTATCTATCTATCTATCTATCAATCAATCTATCATCTATGTATCATCTGTCATCTATCGAGACATCTAGAGAGAATGGAGATGGGAGGTGGAGGGCGATAAATTCCAATTCTGCTAATGCCCCTTGTGACATTAATAGCATCTGCGGGTGTAGGTAGGAAGCCACAGTCTTCACTGTGGGGGAGATTCGGACACTACTCTTTCGGCTTCTTTAGTGCTGAGTATATCAAGCTTGGCAGAGGGGAGGTGGTAGTGACTTCATTGCTCGTTGAGATGGGTGGTGCCACCCTCATAACTCCCATCCTCATTTACATTTCATGAATAGTATAGCTCTTACACATGCTTTTCCAAGGCTGCTTCTGCCTATTTTTATGTGATCTTCATAAAAAATCTTCAAGGTGGTAGGGCAGGTATTATTCGCCCTGTATTCCTGATGAGAAAACTAGGACATAGACTTAAATTGCTTGGCCAATCACACACAGTTAATTAATTAGGTACAGATTTTGTGACCCCTTGCTCTAGTTTTATTTCTATGGCACCATATTGCTGCCTCAAAAAACTGATTCATTAGAGAAAAAAAAATAATTAAGTGCCTAGCAGGGAAACAGAGCTTATGGGTTCACCTTCTTTGTTCCCAAAGGGCAAAGGGCACTATGAAGTCAAGACTTCATCCTTCACAGGGAGATCTTATTGGTTTCCAGGGGACGACATCATCTTTTGGCCTTTTATGCTCAGCAGAGGCAGTGGATCTCTTGCAAAACCGCCATGTGGCCCATTTGTTGGCAGGAACGCTCAGGTAGGGGAAGTTTTTGGTAAGAGTGGTAATGCTCCACACAGAGCCATAAAAGGCATCTCACATTGTGCAAGACAGCAGCCAGCTGTCAGGACTCACAGAGGAACTGGGGTCAGGACTCACAGAGGAGGGGCTGAATGGGTGGCTCTGGATCCTGTCTGGCTCCGGGAACCCTGAGAGGGCTTTGGCGACCTTCATTCCAGGCTTGTCCGTGTGACTCGGCCGCCCTCTGTGTCTACTTCTTTCTATCCCGCCATTGGCTTCCTCATCGTTTCTCTCCCTAATCACTGCCTCTTGCCTTTGGCCACTCACGACCTGTTTGGCCTCTAAATCACCAGGAGAAAGGGACATTCAAGAGAGCAGGAGTGAAAACAGCAATAGGTGAAAAATGAAGTCCTCATTGTAATACCCAACCAAGTGAGGCTGCTTCACAAATTGCTGTCGTTGCCATGAAAGAGGCCAAGTGGCCCAGACTTAGGTCCTGGGTCACTGGCCAGGCAGAGTCACCACTGCCAGTCAGCTGCAGTGGTGGAAGGCATGGCAAGAGCACAGGGTCAGATGGTCTAACACCCGGGACCCTGGGCCCAGCCCTTTGTCAGGGGGCAGTTTCTGTAAAAGGGTGGAGGGTCCGAGCCATGAGGCTTGTCTACCATACGCCCTTTCCTGGGTTCTTATCCAGGTGATCTCCCATCAACAGTGGACTTTCTTGGGCAGTTGCGCCTTTGCCAGACTCGTGAATGAGCTTTGAGGATGGATTTTGCTTCCCAGGACCATTGACCTGTGTTACAGCTGAGTGTGATACGACCTTCTCCACTCTGGGGCCTTGCTTCCCGCTCCTTTACATCTTTTGCGTCAAGCTGTAGGTGGGCCTGGCACACAGGAGATGCCAAATGTTCTGGAATTTTACGGATGATCCCGCTGTGGTCTTAACTTCGTTTGTTTGAAGGGAGATGAATCAAATGGAAGATTTAAAAGACTTACTAACTTTCCTTTAAACCACTGCAAACTTTTCCAGCTCCTGGCAGCTCTTTCTGGTCTCTAAAACTCTAAGTTCTTGTGCTCAGCTTTGGAGGATGGGCCGGTGTGTGGTTGAGTATAAAGATCACGGAGAAGAAACTCTTCCCTTCCAGTGCTGGCTACAGACAAACTGTGAACCCAAGTGAACACGAAATCTAATAGGGTTTGGCCACTGGGTGGAATCAGACTATTTTTAGATGAACTATTTTAGTATTAGCCCCACCTGCTTTGCATTCATATTTTTAATACTTCCCTGAAACTTCCATTTGTCAATATTTTGTCTCACTTAATTCCAAACTGCTGTTAAAGGTGCGATATGAGCACCCGCCCTCTGAGTTATTGTGGGGCCAACTGCTGATTCATAGACCAGCTCTCTTGCTGTTGATGTACCTCTGAGTGCAGTTTTATCTTGCTAATCAACTTGGCTAAATTCCTGTTTTATATAGCTACACTTGGTACTAAGTCCAGAAGTAGAATTAAGGTGGGGATATTGGAGCTTAATAAGCACATTTTGAATGAAGAAATAAATGACTAAGGGAATGGGGAATTAACTTTACTTTAGGTCCTCTGTGGTGCTTTGTCTCCCCTCTCTGGACTCTTCTCCCCTCCCCCCATGGACGCCACCGCGTCCGCACGGTGCCCCCTGGCTACCTCCAGCCTCTCCCCTTTGGCACACCATCCAGGCCTGCCCTCCAGGATCCTATTTTCTGGGAGGTAGGATGGTTAACCCAAAAGGAAGGAATCCTCTAAAGGTAGACTTCCAGACAACGACAAACTGGTCCGAGGAAAATTTGGTGGGGGTGGGGGGCAAGGAAACTTTTCTGGGATTCCAGCTCGCAAGGCTGCTCCTGGATATCCGAAACCCAAACCCAGGGAGTGGAATCAGTGATACTTGTTCTTCCTCAACCCTTTATCCAGATGAGCTAAGCAAAGGGAAAAATACACTTGCGGACAGGGAAATCTGAGACCCGGAGAGCTGTCCCGCGTGGAGAGGGAGTAGAAGCGGCAGGAAGTGCCAAGTTGTTGGGTTCCAATTTAGACCACAGGGCGTGCCTGCAAAGCTTAAAAACGTGTGTTCTAAGACTTGCATGCCCACCTGAGGGTTGTCCTGTAATGGGGGCAGGTCACTTGTTTCAGTGATTCTACCATAATTTTTTTTACTTTTTTAAACGAAGAACAACCTGCAATTGAGAATTGCTTTCAAGTTAGTCTGGAAGACACACAAGAAAAGTATTCTCTTATATTTTCATTAAAAAAAAATAAAAAGGGGGATTTCTTAGCAGGATGATGAACCTTAGTTATTATTATATTTTTTTGCGGTACGCGGGCCTCTCACTGTTGTGGCCTCTCCCGTTGCGGAGCACAGGCTCTGGACGCGCAGGCTCAGCGGCCGTGGCTCGCGGGCCCAGCCGCTCTGCGGCATGTGGGATCCTCCTGGACCGGGGCACGAACCCGCGTCCCCTGCATCGGCAGGCGGACTCTCAACCACTGCACCACCAGGGAAGCCCTGAACCTTAGTTATTATTCTTTGTAACAAATAACTTTTTAAAAACAGCTTTATCGAGATATAGTTGACATACAGTAAACTGCTCATATTAAGTGTACATTTTGATGAGTTTTGACATGTGTATACATTCATGAAACCATTACTACAATTAAGACAATAAACACACCCATCACCCCCAAAAGTTTTCTTGTGCCTCTTGTATTCCATTCCTCCCATCCCATGTCCTCACCTACTCTGTTCCAGGCAACCACTGACCTGCTTATAGCAAATGACATTTCATGTTTTCTAAATATCAGATTTTTCCTAAAAAGATGAAGATTTTCTAGTTCTGGGGATATGGTCATGAAGGGAGGTCCTTCAAAGAAGTTCAAAGTACTTCTTAGCAGTGGCAGCACTGTAGGAATGAATGTCTGGCTTCTAAGGAAGGGATAATATTCATTTAGCCTCCAAGAAAGGGATCATAGTCAAAAAATTGGTATGGCTTTTGAAGAATTAACCACACTATTTTTTTTTTTTTTTTTTTTTTTTTTGTGGTATGCGGGCCTCTCACTGTTGTGGCCTCTCCCGTTGCGGAGCACAGGCTCAGCGGCCATGGCTCACGGGCCCAGCCGCTCCACAGCATGTGGGATCTTCCCGGACCAGGGCACGAACCCGTGTCCCCTCCATCCACAGGCGGACTCTCAACCACTGCACCACCAGGGAAGCCCAACCACACTATTTTATATTTTATCGTGTACTTTATGATATTCTGTAGTTGGAATCTACTAACCCAAATAAATTGGCCAGTTCTATAACTACATGTTAATGCAGTCATCGGTGAAAGTAGTAATCCTTGTCTTTATTACAATGGTGTCATTTGAGGAATTCTGAACAGCCTATAGAACATAGTTCTTATCTTCTTGCTCTGTCTTCTATGAGGGAATAATTCCCTATTTCACTAAACTTGTTTCTTGTGCCCCAGTATAGATTCCATCACCAATTTGTGTCTGTTTCATCCCCCTCTCTCTGTGTCTTCCATCAGTGTCTCAGGGCAGGCCATCTGCATTTCTCACCTGGATAACTCTGGACCTGTCAGCTGCTTCAACCTCTTGATTGATTTTCCTGCTTCCAGTCTCTCCCACTTTTTATCCTCTAGGTATCAATGGAATCTTCATAAAAGGCAAATCTGATCATATTATTCCTCTGCTTCAAATATTAAAATTTGTGACTCTGATGTGGCCCCTATATACCTCTTTAGGGCCTCCCTCCTCAAAGCCCCTTCACCCGTCCACAATGCTTTCTTGGTTGCAAACGGGAAAGATTTTAATAATATTACATAGAGTAGAGTGGCATCCACTTTTATGCCTAATTCTATCCCCACTTCCTGAGACTCACCTTCCAGTCATACTAGACAACTTGAGGATCCCTGAATGCACCATCCGCTCTCTTGCCTCTGTGCCTTTAGGCCTGTTGTTTCTTCTGCTTGAAATCCCCTTAGACTTTCATGTGGTTACCTGCCTCCTTTGAAATCTCTTACTACCATCATACCTCTGACCTTTCAAAAAATAGTAATTTTTTGGGCTTCCCTGGTGGTGCAGTGGTTGAGAGTCCGCCTGCCGATGCAGGGGACGCGGGTTCGTGCCCCGGTCCAGGAAGATCCCACATGCCGTGGAGCGGCTGGGCCCGTGAGCCGTGGCCGCTGAGCCTGCGCGTCCGGAGCCTGTGCTCCGCAACGGGAGAGGCCACGACAGTGAGAGGACCGCGTACCGCAAAAAAAAAAAAAAAGTAATTTTTTGATTGGTCACTAATCTTGAGGGCAAGGGATCATCTCTATCTTTCATTACAGAATCCCTGAACTTGGCACTTACGCTGGTGGATGGAATGAACCAATGCAACTTATCCTTAAATCAACATCTAATAACCTCTAGGACTGTGTCACTGGTGAGGAGGATTTAACAAGTCAGAAATATGATGGAAGTATGGGTAGCCTGACACTTACAAATGTTGTTCACTTACTGCCTTTTTTCTCTGCCAGGAACTCTCTTCTCCCAGAGAGTGACATGCCTCACTCCCTTACTTCCTTCAGGTCTCAGTACCTTGATTAGCAAGGCCTTCCCTGCTCACTCTGTATAAAATAGTAATGACCCACCCCTAGAAACCCCTATTCTCTTACATCCTGCTTTTTTTTTTCCTCCTTTACACTTATTACCGTCTGACAAACCATATATTTACTTGTGGATTTGTTTACTGTCTGTTTATTTGTTATCACTAGAAAGTAGACTCTTTTGTTTCCTGTTGCATCCCTAGTACCTGATACAGTGCCTGGCACGTCGTAGGTGCTTGTATATATGTGTTGAAAGATTGAATGCGTGCAGAGAACAGCTCATGTCACCGGAGGACAGCGCAAGGCATTTCTGTTTCTAAATGTTAGATGAATTAAATAATAGCTTGTATGCAGAAACAGTAGTAAACTGTGGTCATAAGGGTGGCTTAGAGAATTCCAAGAGTGAAAAGAGCCTCTCTCAGCCTCAAGCAATATCAAAAAACAGATTAAAAAAAATAAAATGTTCTCACCCTGTGTCTGGAATACTAATAATGTATCTGAAGAAACAAGAGCAGAGAAAACAAAGAAAAATGAATTCTAATAAATCAGAGAGAGACAGAGAGAGAGAGAGAGATGCTTGACCATACCAACCTTTTGATACGACCATCAGTTCTTTATTGTTTGCTCTAAATTCTGTAAAACCAATTACACGGACCTATGAGAAAAAGCAAATGGCCAAGACAAACTGAAAGCTGGGATTTTATTTTGAGAAGCAACCCCAAGTGTTATGGATGATTTTACTGAGATTCAGCTCGATCTCACGGGAGCTTTGAGCAGGTGATTTGTGGGCCTGGGTCCTGGCTTTTCCCCCACGTGGCCCCAGAGCTTGTGGTGAGCTGCTTCCTCACTCTGCGCCTCAGCTTCTGCCAGCAGGAGAGTGAAGGAGTTGGTGAAAACAGATTTCCAGGGTCTTTTCCACCGATAAAGTTCTATGATTCTGCATCCTGATAAGGATTTTTAATTTGTCCTCATTAATGCAGAGATTCAATTAACCAGGACATTAAACTCCATGAGCATTCTGGTTAATTGGATCTTTACTAAAATAGCCCCAAATTTTGTTTATGCATTAAGGAAAACCACAAAAGTTTTTTTTGTGTGTGTATTTTGCATCTGTATGGAATGTAAAAGCATTTAACTCTAACAGCTAGAGGTTTGACAAGAAGTTGTTCCTTAAGGCAGAGTTTCCAAAACATTTTTGACAGTGACCCATGGTTAAAAAAAAAGAATTAACCTTTTACATATCACACACACACACCACACAGACACAGTAATAAAAGTTTTGCAAAACAATACTTAACCTTACCATGTAATGGAGTGTGAGGTAAGGTTATTTTCTATTCTATTCAAAAATGCCAGTCAACATTCTAATTGATTTCCTGATCTTCCCGATTCCCAATTTGAAAAGCACAGCCTTAAAGTTCTACAGGCCTCTACCTGCCCCTCATGGAGCTCTTTGGGTATCTGCTAGTAATAAAATGCCCAAGACATTCAAGGGCTGCCATTTTGATAGCTGTCCTATGGTTCTGACACTGAGGGTGCTATAGCCACCTGGCTGGCTTTACATCCTAACTCACAGCTAAATTGTCTTTGGCATTTCCTGAGACATGATCCTAGGCAGAAGAGTGGAGAGAAAAGAGCCCTGGACTAGGCAAGAGAGTTTCTGACTTCTAGTCTGGGTTCTGCTACTCTCTGGCTGTGTGATCTTAGATAATTCACTTAACCTCTCTGCGCCTAGGCTACCTTCAAACGAGAATGGCTGGGCTTCCCTGGTGGCGCAGTGGTTGAGAGTCCGCCTGCCGATGCAGGGGACACGGGTTCGTGCCCCGGTCTGGGAAGATCCCACATGCCGCGGAGCGGCTGGGCCCGTGAGCCATGGCCGCTGAGCCTGCGTGTCCGGAGCCTGTGCTCCGCAACAGGAGAGGCCACAACAGTGAGAGGCCCGCGTACAGCAAAAAAAAAAAAAACAAAACCCTAAAAACCAGCTTTGCAGTTTAAAGGTCAACCTTGATTCCAGCTTTCTGCAGCTTACTAGGGCTAAAGGATAGACTATTCATTTTCCTTCCAGACATGGAAACACAGTTACAACCAGCTTAGGCAAAGAAGAGAAGCCAGGGGTGGGACTGAATAAGCAGCTGTGGAAAGGACAGCGTGCAGCCGGGCCCAGGAACGCAGGAGTCAGGCACTGAAGTACTGCGGATTCTTGCTGCTGCTCCTGTTCTACTGCTGTTCTCTGTGTCTCAACTTCATCTCTGTCACCGCAGACCAGCTTCTGCCCCAGGTGGTAAAGAGCGTTGCTGACAGCCCCGGTGAAGGCCATCCTAGGTTTTGCACTGGAGATATACTGACCCCTTTTTTTTGTTTCAAGATGAAAAATGCTAGGAAGGACTTTGACTCTTCCAGCTTGTGTGTCAGGTGCTTTCCTAGCCCCTGGACAAATCAGCTGGGGAGGTGGGGTCCCTGAAGAATGTGGTACCCCTGAGGTAGATGTGTGGGTAGGGAAGGGCAAACCATCCATCCATCCATTCATTCATTCAATAGATTTTTTTTTTTTTGTGGTACACGGGCCTCTCACTGTTGTGGCCTCTCCCGTTGTGGAGCACAGGCTCCGGACGTGCAGGCTCAGTGGCCATGGCTCACGGGCCCAGCCGCTCCACGGCATGTGGGATCTTCCCGGACTGGGGCACGAACCTGTGTCCCCTGCATCGGCAGGCGGACTCTCAACCACTGCGCCACCAGGGAAGCCCCATTCAATAGGTTTTTATTGAGCAAAACTGAGAGGCTGAGTGAGGGGCTAGAGTCTTCATGGATTAGAGGGTGGTGACCTGGAGGTGGTAGATGAAGATGAATAAAAAAGACAGAGAGCACCAGGTGCTCCGCCAAGCGCCAGAGGTAGGAAGAAATGGGGAGTTTGTGCCAGAAGGTAAATTAATGGCTCCTTCCCAACCGAGTCCCGCTGTGAAAAAATGCCAGTTGAACTACACAGTGTACTTGGTAATGCAGTTGCCTGACATCCTGATGCAAGTTCCTTATCTTGTTGTAAAGCAGTGGTAGTTTGAGCACCAGCAGTGGGTCTGCAGACCAATCTCCTAGTAGCTCTGCCCTAGGAAATTCTCTCACATATTCTACAGGAGACACGGACAAGAATGCTCATAACAGCTTTGTTTATAACAGCTACGAAAGGAGACAATCCAGATGTCCACGAACAATAGAAGAGAGAAGTAATCACGGTATGGAATTCTATAGAGCAGAGAGAATGAGTGAACTACAGCTACACACATCAACCTGGACGGATTTCAAAACTACCGTTGAGCATAAAAGCAGATTGAGACAATGACAGTTAGTATGGAGTCATTGTAGGAAGTTCGAAACCAGGCACCACTAAATAATACAGCGGTTAGGGATGCATGACAAATGGATTGAAACTGTAAAGAAAAGCAAGGGAGTGGATAGCACATGTGTTAGGTCAGTGGCTGGCGGGGGGTGGGAAGGGAGAGGGAGACAGCTGGGAAGGAGTGGGCACAGAGGAGCCATCAATGTCCTGGCAATATTTTATTCCTCACACTGGGTGGTGTGTACATGGGTGCTTGCTTTTTATTACTGTTCTTTAAACTGTACAGATATGTGACATATGCTCTTTTGTAAAGATGACCTATTTCACAAGGAAGAAAAGTTAAAAATCTAGTCAAAGCCAAAGGCTCCCCACTCCCCCAAAGCCAATAAAAGGTAGAGGGTAGTGTGGCTGAATGGTGTGCGCCTCAAAGGAATGAGAACTTTTCCAAAGGGGGTGACTTGAAGGTCTGGGAAGGCACCAGGGAGAAAGGAGGAAAGCAGCCGCTGCCCACCCGTCCCCCCATCCCACCCTGGGCACCAGCAGCTGGGTAGAGGTGTGTCCTGCTGTCCTCAGGACCTCCGGCTCACATGCCCTGGGTCCGCATCTTGCCCCCTTTATACCCCTTTCTTCCTGCACCAGAGTCCTCAAGGTTTAGCCTGTTTTGCTTTCCTTTTCAGAGCTGGCACCACATACTCCATTTCTTGCCGCTTCCCCAAGGCTGCCTGCCGTA
Source organism: Mesoplodon mirus (assembly GCF_964341445.2). Classification (NCBI taxonomy): domain Eukaryota; kingdom Metazoa; phylum Chordata; class Mammalia; order Artiodactyla; family Ziphiidae; genus Mesoplodon; species Mesoplodon mirus. The sequence continues at coordinate 55,368,404 of NC_138990.1, read as the reverse complement.
TAAGATGCAATAATCCTAACTTTTCAATTTTGACCATCCCCCGCCCCCAAAACAAGTGCACTGACCCATTTGGGGTTAAAGTGTGAAAACATTTTGGATGGTGTAGAGAACTTTCCTAATACCACTTCCAAAGTTTGGTCACACACCATCTGATTACCGTTTTAGGGAAGGTTTATCGTTCGCCGGCTGAAGTTTATTTTAAATTTTGTCTGGTTTGCAAACCCATTCTTTGTTGACAGCTCTTGTTTGAAATGTTTGGGCTCACTTTGCTCTGGGTAAAACAGGTTGTCAAGTCTTTTTTAAACCCTAGTTGTTAGATGGCTTTTCTTGGCATACAATTTGGTGTCCATGAACCTTAGAGTCATAAAAGCCTAGAGTTAGAAGGGACCTTGGAAGTCACCCATCCAACTTCCCACCCAATGAAAGAAGTTTTCCTGAAACATGCCTGATCACCAGCCTCTGAGAGCTTGCTTTTTAAGGGCATTGCTGTAGGGACAGAGAGTACCATAGGTTACAAGCTTCCCCATAAAATTTTGCATCAATTTGCATTTTGTCTTTGAGAATCAGAAATCAGAGTGAACAACTCCAAGTTTGCTAACTGAATTAAAATGAACACAGACTCTTGCAAAACTGGTTCTAGAGGTACATGGTCCACACGTCCAAAACCTTACATGGTCCAAAACGTCTTTAATCTACTTAATATAATCATATCCTGGATTAGGAGGGACAGAGAAAACAGAGGAGTTGGACGCATCCACACATTTGGAAGTAGGAGCAGAGAAGCCAGGGTGATTTGGTTAATTGCTTGGGAGTGCCGAGTGCACATTTCTCTCTGTCCCTTTGCCTCTGCTTTCCTGCCTGCTTAAAGGTACAGAAATGTAGACATTGCCTCTCCTCAAAAATGCCACTCAGGGAATTCCCTGGCGGTCCAGTGGTTAGAACTCAGCGCTTTTCACTGCCAGGGTCTGGGTTCAATCCCTGGTTGGGGAACTAACATCCTGTAGCCTGTATCGCGCTGCCAAAAAAAGAAAAAGAAAAAAACACTACAAAACAAAAAAACGCCACTTACCACTAGCCCCGTTGAAGGGAGCAGGCCTGGTCTGTCACCCCTTGCCCATCATGTCTTCCTTACCTCCTGGGTCAGTGACTGCCTTTTCTCACAAGGCTGGGCCCACTTCAGTTTCTGAGCCCACCCGGAGACAGTGTGATGTGTGTTAGCAGTTGCTTTTCCACCTGTCTCCCCACCTTTTGTTCTGCTCTGCTAGAGCTTGGAACTAAGCCATGACCCCAGCTGCTGTCATAGTTCAATGGGTTTGGGCCCTGAGCCAGGCTGGGACCTTGGGGGCACACGTCCATCAGGGTGAGGGAAGGAAGCCAGCTTGGAAAAGACCAGAGTTAGCCCATTGGAGCAGCAGGGTCATTCCATGTCGAACTACCGATCTCATGCCAGCTGGGGAGAGTTTCTGGGTTAAAGAGGGTAGCTGAAGATGCTTTTTTTTTTTTTTTTTTTTTTGCGGTACGCGGGCCTCTCACCATTGTGGCCTCTCCCGCTGCAGAGCACAGGCTCTGGACGCGCAGGCTCAGTGGCCATGGCTCACGGGCCCAGCCACTCCGCGGCATGTGGGATCTTCCCGGACCGGGGCATGAACCCGTGTCCCCTGCATCGGCAGGCGGACTCTCAACCACTGCGCCACCAGGGAAGCCCTGAAGATGCTTTTTAAAAATTGGGGGCAGGATGCCCAAACACGGGTGGAGAGGGTTAAAGGTACTGACCCAGCCTGGACATGCAGTATGCAAGGTCCAGTGGGCATGGGAAGCCCAGGCGAGGTTTGGTAATGGTTATGATGAGTCCCAGGTGGTAAGGCACTGAGGCACTGGACCCTTCCCAGCAGGTTGTCCCTGTCAGACCCTGTGCAGGTGGGACTTGCTGGGGTGAGGAGTCAGGGTTCAGCCCATGGGCCAGGGGCAGGCTAGAGCCAGGCAGGATGTCAGGCCACAACCTGATGGTCAGGGCAGGCCACTGTGCCCCACAGGCAACCCGAGGCAGCAGCCTCCTCTGCAGGCTGTGATCCTGCGGCATGGTCCCTCCACTCCCACCCCCCAGCGGCCCCCAGTCTAGGGACTGGGAGGGGACTAGGGAGTCTGGGGCTGACTTCCTGAAGTGCTGGGCTCCAACTTGTACCCAATCAAATCAACAAATATTTGACTGCGTATTTGTGTGCAAGAGAGCTGTGATAGTAAAGACAAGGGGTTATATAGCAGATTACAGAGCCAAAGTACACTTCTTCATTAGTCAATACGGGCACTGGTTTGCACGAGCCTTTTGCATGAGGAGGACTGGGATGGGGAGGACAAGTGTGGGGAGAGTTTTGCACAGATACAAGGCAGTACTAGTCTCTGGCCTTATCTCCTGGGCCACTGGGAAGGAGCAGCAGGAAGGGACCGAAGGAGTCATTTCCATAGGGTCTCAGGGAGACAGAGGCCACAGCTGTCTGCTTTGCTTCCAGAGTGACTCCCAGGGACACTGAATGGAGCACGGGCATCGTCCTCCTGTCCCTGTGCTGCAAAGCGTCTCTGAGTGTGAGTGTAACTCCATGTTGCCCCCTCACCTTTGGCGTAGTGGAAACAGCACCCTTGGCAAGAGTACAGGTGTATTCCCAGAGGGCAGCCTAAGAGTACATGAGTCTCCTTCCCAGACTCTGGGAACACGGGCAGGACTTGGGTGGGGCTGGGCGACCCCATCATGTAGGCGGAGGCGGGAGCCAGTGAAGTTCTGGATACTCCGGTTAGTTTCACTGGGTTGGTACCCACAGGCCAGTGAGACGTGGAAACCCTCCAGATACAGGAGAGAACAAAGTGCTAGATAGAGCAACAGAACGCTTTAATCCTCACCTTCATTAACAGCCTTGAGAAATTCCACCCCCTGCCCTTTCTAATTCATAGAGCTTTTCTGAGTCTGTAATTACCTTGTTTTTCTTTCTTTAGTCCAAGGGTCAGCAGTTTTTTTTCTGTAAAGAGCCAGATAATAAATATTTTCAGATTTGTGGGCTATACAGTCTCGCTACGGTGGCTCAACTCCGCTGTGGGAGCACAGAGGCAGCCACAGACACTACATCAACTAACGAATGGGACTTTGTTCCAACAACGTTTTATTTGTGGACATGAAACTGGAATTTTACATAATTTGTCACGGTTGCAAAATATGCTCCTTTTAGTTTTTCCATTAGTTCAAAAATGTAAAAACCCCAACAGCATATTAAAAGGATCATACACCATGATCAAGTGGGGTTTATTCCAGGAATGCAAGGATTCTTCAATATACGCAAATCAATCAATGTGATACACCATATTAACAAGTTGAAGGAGAAAAACCATATGATCATCTCAATAGATGCAGAGAAAGCTTTCGACAAAATTCAACACCCATTTATGATAAAAACCCTGCAGAAAGTAGGCATAGAGGGATCTTTCCTCAACATAATAAAGGCCATATATGACAAACCCACAGCCAACATTGTCCTCAATGGTGAAAAACTGAAACCATTTCCACTAAGATCAGGAACAAGACAAGGTTGCCCACTCTCACCACTCTTATTCAACATAGTTTTGGAAGTTTTAGCCACAGCAATCAGAGAAGAAAAGGAAATAAAAGGAATCCAAATCGGAAAAGAAGAAGTAAAGCTGTCACTGTTTGCAGATGACATGATACTGTACATAGAGAATCCTAAAGATGCTACCGAAAAACTACTAGAGCTAATCAATGAATTTGGTAAAGTAGCAGGATACAAAATTAATGCACAGAAATCTCTGGCATTCCTGTACACTAATGATGAAAAATCTGAAAATGAAATCAAGAAAACACTCCCATTTACCATTGCAACAAAAAGAATAAAATATCTAGGAATAAACCTACCTAAGGAGACAAAAGACCTGTATGCAGAAAATTATAAGACACTGATGAAAGAAATTAAAGAAGATACAAATAGATGGAGAGATATACCATGCTCCTGGATTGGAAGAATCAATATTGTGAAAATGACTCTACTACCCAAAGCAATCTACAGATTCAATGCAATCCCTATCAAACTACCACTGGCATTTTTCACAGAACTAGAACAAAAAATTTCAAAATTTGTTTGGAAAAACAAAAGACCCCGAATAGCCAAAGCAATCTTGAGAACGAAAAACGGAGCTGGAGGAATCAGGCTCCCTGACTTCAGACTATACTACAAAGCTACAGTAATTAAGACAGTGTGGTACTGGCATAAAAACAGAAAGATAGATCAGTGGATCAGGATAGAAAGCCCAGAGATAAACCCATGCACATATGGCCAACTTATCTTTGATAAAGGAGGCAGGAATGTACAGTGGAGAAAGGACAGCCTCTTCAATAAGTGGTGCTGGGAAAACTGGACAAGGACATGTAAAAGTTTGAGATTAGATCATTCCCTAACACCATACACAAAAATAAGCTCAAAATGGATTAAAGACTTAAATGTAAGGCCAGAAACTATCAAACTCTTAGAGGAAAACATAGGTAGAACACTCTATGACATAAATCACAGCAAGATCCTTTTGGACCCACCTCCTAGAGAAATGGAAATAAAAACAAAGATAAACAAATGGGACCTAATGAAACTTCAAAGCTTTTGCACAGCAAAGGAAACCATAAACAAGACCAAAAGACAACCCTCTGAATGGGAGAAAATATTTGCAAATGAAGCAACTGACAAAGGATTAATCTCCAAAATTTATAAACAGCTCATGCAGCTCAATAGCAAAAAAACAAACAACCCAATCCAAAAATGGGCAGAAGACTTAAATAGGCATTTCTCCAAAGAAGATATACAGACTGCCAACAAACACATGAAAGAATGCTCAACATCATTAATCATCAGAGAAATGCAAATCAAAACTACAATGAGATATCATCTCACACCAGTCAGAATGGCCATCATCAAGAAATCTAGAAACAATAAATGCTGGAGAGGGTGTGGAGAAAAGGGAACACTCTTGCACTGCTGGTGGGAATGTGAATTGGTACAGCCACTATGGAGAACAGTATGGAGGTTCCTTAAAAAACTAAAAATAGAACTACCATATGACCCAGCAATCCCACTACTAGGCATATACCCTGAGAAAACCATAATTCAAAAAGAGACATGTACCAAAATGTTCATTGCAGCTCTATTCACAATAGCCCGGAGCTGGAAACAACCTAAGTGTCCATCATCGGATGAATGGATAAAGAAGATGTGGCACATATATACAATGGAATATTACTCAGCCATAAAAAGAAACGAAACTGAGCTATTTGTAATGAGGTGGATAGACCTAGAGTCTGTCATACAGAGTGAAGTAAGTCAGAAAGAGAAAGACAAATACCGTATGCTAACACACATATACGGAATTAAAAAAAAAAAATGGCATGAAGAACCTAGGGGTAAAACGGGAATAAAGACACAGACCTACTTGAGAATGGACTTGAGGATATGGGGAGGGGGAAGGGTAAGCTGTGACAAAGCGAAAGAGAGGCATGGACATATATACACTACCAAACGTGGTGGGAAGCGGCCGCATGGCACAGGGAGATCAGCTCAGTGCTTTGTGACCGCCTGGAGGGGTGGGATGGGGAGGGTGGGAGGGAGGGAGATGCATGAGGGAAGGGATGTGGGAACAGATGTATGTGTATGACTGATTCACTTTGTTATAAAGCAGAAACTAATAAAAAATAAAAAAAAAAAAAAAAAAAAAGATTGCAGAGACTTTAAAATTACATGGTTGGACATGGTTTAATGTTGAGATCCTTGCTTTTGTGTTAGGTGGTACACAAGTGTTTATTATGTTATAAAAACTAAGAAAATAAATGGAAGAGAGCCATGTATGGATCAATAATAACAGTATGTCAGAGCCCAAGAAAAAAAAAAAATGTAAAAACCGTTTTCTAACTTGCAGCGTACAGACAGACCGTGGCTGTCGTTTGCCCCTCCCTGTGAGGACAGGAACCAGCTCATCTCGTGTCCCTAGTGCCCAGCACAGTGTCTGACACATACTAGGTGCTCAGTAGATATTTGTAGGAGGGGTGACCTTCTCTGCTTTACAGACAAGGAAACTGTGGCTCAGGAGGTTAGTCCCCTCTCTCAGATGTGGGGCTAGAACTCAAACTTACGTGCTAGTTGGAGAGCTGTAGAGTTGGGTAGTTGGTAGTTCTGCCAAATCCTGTGTTCCTTCTACCAAATCAGTTTCAGCTTTTGCAGAAAAAAATGTTGCCACATGGAAGTTCAGTGTTTCGGATTGGGAACTTCACTTGAGCAGAAAACCAACACCATAGCTTCTATGGCGGCCCCTTTCAAAATGGTTGAGCTGTGGAAACTTAGCTTTACTGCCTCAGGTGGTTCTTTTTTTTTTTTTTTAAACCTGGGGACCATGCCATTTCTAGTCTACTTTGGAAGACAGCTGTGAGGAATAATGTTAGAGGCTTTGCAGATATTAAAAAGTCACTATGAGTATGTTCTTCAGATTGGGCATTTTCTTACTATCTAAATTAGTGGGTTTTTCAGAAACAGACTTAGAGAACGAGCTTATGGTTACCAGGGGGGAAAGGTGGGGGGAAGGGATAGTTAGGGAGTTTGGGACTGACATGTACACACTGCTATATTTAAAAAGGATAACCAACAAGGACCTACTGTATAGCACAGGGAACTCTGCTCAATATTATGTAAAACCTAAATGGGAAAAGAATTTGAAAAAGAATAGATACGTGTATATGTATAACTGAATCACTTTGCTGTACACCTGAAACGAACACAACATTGTTAATCAATTATACTCCAATAAAAAATAAAAAGTTAAAAAAAAACTTAGGTTTTTTTTTTGTTTGTTTTTTGTTTTTAAAACAGTGGCTCAGAGGGTGTGGAGAAAAAAGGGAACCTTCTTGCACTGTTGGTGGGAATGTAAGTTGATACAACCACTATGGAGAACAGTATGGAGGTTCCTTAAAAAAACTAAAAATAGAATTACCATATGACCCAGCAGTCCCACTACTGGGCATATACCCAGAGAAAACCATAATTCAAAAAGACACATGCACCCCAATGTTCTTTGCAGCACTGTTTACAATAGCCAGGTCATGGAAGCAACCTAAATGCCCATTGACAGACGAACGGATTAAGAAGATGTGGTACATATATACAATGGAATATTACTCAGCCATAAAAAGGAACGAAATTGGGTCATTTGTAGAGATGTGGATGGACTCAGAGACTGTCATACAGAGTGAAGTAAGTCAGAAAGAGAAAAACAAATATCGTATATTAACGCATACGTGTGGAATCTAGAAGAATGGTACAGATGAACTGGTTTGCAAGGCAGAAAGAGACACAGATGTAGAGAACAAACGTATGAACACCAAGAGGGGAAAGCGGGGGAGGGGTTGGTGATGGTGGGATGAATTGGGAGATTGGGATTGACATGTATACACTAATATGTATAAAATAGATAACTAATAAGAACCTGCTGTATAAAAAAATAAAATTTAAATGATTTAAAAAAATAATAAAATAAAATTCAATAAAAAATAAAAACGGTGGCTCTGGCTCTGTGTCAGCTAGGGGCTACCCAAGACCTAGAAAAGTCCAGTTCCCTGGTGGAAAAACTGGTTCTCCTTCAAAGTTACCTGACGCCTGTCTGTATCTCTGCCCCCAGCTCCGTCAACTCCTACACCCTGTTTCAACTTAAGTCTCTGTCTTGATTACTGCACTTTTTAAAAAATAAATTTATTTATTTTATTTATTTATTTTTGGCTGTGTTGGGTCTTTGTTGCTGCGCGGGCTTTTCTCTAGTTGCAGTGAGCAGGGGCTACTCTTCGTTGCGGTGCGTGGGCTTCTCACTGCAGTGGCTTCTCTTGTTGCGGAGCATGGGCTCTAGGTGCGTGGGCTTCAGTAGTTGTGGCTCGTGGGCTCAGTAGTTGTGGCTCGCAGACTCTAGAGCGCAGGCTCAGTAGTTGTGGTGCATGGGCTTAGTTGCTCTGTGGCATGTGGGATCTTCCAGGACCAGGGCTTGAACCCATGTCCCCTGCATTGGCAGGTGGATTCTTAACCACCAAGCCACCACGGAAGTTCCACTGCACTTTTTTTTTTCCCACTCCAATGACTCACTCCCACGCTTGTTCTCACTTGGCCTCAAGGCTGCCCTGCTCCTCGGGAGGTGTGGTTAACCACAAACCACCCAGCCTTCCAGGAAGCAGGTCAGGATGCTCTCGCCTTCTCTCAGAATCTTGAAATCCACACCCTTGTTTCACTTGTTTGGGTGGATTCTTATACTGAAGGCTCTGGAGGCGTGGGCTGGGGCCTTGGCCACTGGCTGGGCACCACCATGGTACCTCCATAGGCCCTAGGGTGCTGTCCTGACCTGCAGTCCCAGCAGCAGTGTGAAGAGCCTCCCCTCCCCCATCTCTACTTCCAGCTGCTGACAGAAATGTGCCCCACCCAAGGGTGTGTGTCTCAGGGGTGGGCAGTGGACAACCCTTCCTGAGGCCTCTCCTTCAGAAGGCCTCATGTTGCAATGCTGTTTTGTTGCCTGATTTGTGTTTTTACTTAATACATCATGAGCACACAACCATGTCATGAGGTATCTTTTTAAACTATGATTTTTTAAAAATTAATTAATTTATTATTTATTTTTGGTTGCATTGGGTCAGTTGCTGAACATGGGCTTTCTCTAGTTGCGTGAGCAAGGGCCACTCTTCATTGCGGCGCACAGGCTTCTCATTGTGGTGGCTTCTCTTGTTGCAGAGCATGGGCTTTTGGCGTGCAAGCTTCAGTAGTTGTGTCACACGGGCTCAGTAGTTTTGGCTTGTGGGCTCTAGAGTGCAGGCTCAGTAGTCGTGGCACGTGGGCTTCAGTAGTTGTGGCTCACGGGCTCTAGAGTGCAGGCTCAGTAGTCGTGGCATGTGGGCTTCAGTAGTTGTGGCTCACGGGCTCTAGAGCGCAGGCTCAGTAGTTGTGGTGCACGGGCTTAGTTGCTCCGTGGCATGTGGGATCTTCCTGGACTAGGGATAGAACCTGTGTCCCCTGCATTGGCAGGCGGATTCTTAACCACTGCACCATAAGGGAAGTCCCAGGCTGAATTTTTCAATGTTTTTTTTAGCCATTTGCATTTCTTTTGTAATTTACCTTTTGTGAACATAAATAATTCTTTGTTTATTCTGTCCTCAAATGTATTTATTAGGCTTATCTTAGGTTCAGATTTTGGCTCTACCAATTGCTAGCTTCATGACCTTGAGCAAATCACTCCACTGAACCTCACTCAGTTTCATCACTGATTGGATAAGAAAAATAATTCCTATTGAATAGAATTGCTGTTAGGATTTAATTAGATAACATATGTAAAGTGATTTCCAGTCTCTGGCACACAGGAGGTGCTCAATAAATGCTAACTTCTTTCCTTTCCCCTAACATGGGGAAAGTGCTGTGAGAAACACATAAATGTATAAGACGATGTATTTGCTTTCAGGAAGTATGTAATCCAATAGGAGCAATAGAATATACTCAAATATTTGACATAGACTTCATAAGATGGGTAGAATTTTGACAGGGTGGGGAGAATTCCAGGGGGAGGTGTGGCAGAGGTGGGAAGGTATCCAACACAATGTTTGGGGAGTGACAGGTGGAATAAATGGACTCTAGTGGAGGCTTCTTAACAGATAAGCCTGGAGATATAGATAAGGGCCTGCACTGTAAGAGACTTTGAAATCCAAGCTAATGAATTTGTCTTTTGATCTGAGGTGATGGGGAGTTATTGAAAATTTTTGAGTAGTGAAATAACACAGTCATAGGTAGATTGATGACCAATATGACAGAGAATGGAATTGGGGAAATTAGCTGAAAACAATAGAATTGTGATCAAATTTACACTATATATAAAATGCCATGATCAATGCTGAATTCAAGAGATGCTGTCAGACAAGAATTAATAATATCCAGTAAGTGAGTGGTGTGGGAATCAAGGAACAGGTAGGGGTCAGAGGTGTGTATGGAGCCTAATGCTTGGAAGACTAATTCTGGCTGATTTTTATCGTTGTTCAAAAATATTTGCTGCCCTTTTCTATGGGCTCCTCCCTTAGGAAGATTATATATCCCACCTCAATTAGTGTCAGGCATCACCACAATATTATTTTGACCAATGGAATGTGAGTAGAAGTGAGGTGTGCCACTCCTTAGAAGTTTTCAGAACCATAGAATAGTCTAGAATATTCTCTCTGGTCCCGCTGCTGATCCATAGTGGACATGTAACATGATAAGAAAAAAACTGTGTTGGGATTGACATGTACACACTGCTATATTTAAAATAGATAACCAACAAGGACCTACTGTATAGCACAGGGAATGCTGGTCAGTATTCTGTAATAACCTAAATGGGAAAAGAATTTGAAAAGGAATAGATACACGTATATATGTAACTGAATCACTTTTCTGTACACCTGAAACTAACACAACATTGTTAACTATGCTTCAACATAAAATAAAAAACTTTTTTAAATCTAATTTTTGGATGTCAGCCATGTCAAAAACAAAATAAAACAAAACACACCTTTGTTATTGTAAACCACTGAGACTTGGGGCTTCTTTGGTATAGCAGATTAATTTAGCCGAGGCTAACTGATGTAGGTTCCATGAGGAGAAATAGAAACATCAGGAGAAGGAGGAGTTGTTTGGAAAAAAGAGGGTGACTCAGTGTGAAACAGAATGATTCTAAGGTGGCATTTGAATACCTCAATGGGGGTGTCAGATAGTTGACTTATAGATGATGAAACTGAGGCCTAGTAAGGTAATTTGCCTAAGATCACACAGAAGCTGGAGATGGAGATTTGGAAACTGTGTGTGTAGATATTAAATCACTGAGAATAGAGGAGCACACAGAGCAAGTATGTAGGGAGGAAGATGGGGAGCAAGTAGGAGCCAAAGCTGGATCAGCCAGAAAGATGAGAGAGGAGCCAGCGTGGGTAATCAAAGTCAGAGGAGGCGGACATGCTGAGAGAGGATAAAATGGGGCAGAATTTTACAGAAACTGAGGAAAGACCTTGGGCTATGGCAATAACAAAGTCATTGGTGACCTTTGAAATAGTCAGGTTTTTTTTTTTTGTTTTGTTTTGTTTTTTTCTTTGCAGTACGCAGGCCTCTCACTGTTGTGGCCTCTCCGTTGTGGAGCACAGGCTCTGGACGCGCAGGCTCAGCGGCCATAGCTCACGGGCCCAGCCGCTCCGCGGCACGTGGGATCTTCCCGGACCGGGGCACGAACCCGTGTCCCCTGCATCGGCAGGACTCTCAACCACTGCGCCACCAGGGAAGCCCTGATGAGGAGTTTTATAGTAATGGTTCAAGGGTGGGGTTGCTGATAAAATTAGGGTATGTGGAGGGCCTCCACTCCTCTAATCTGGTCTCAGGTGATGTTCTTGGTGACCTTCTCTGGTTCCTTTAATGTAACCTCAGGTGATCTTTCTCTGGTATGAAGAATGCAGCCATTTTAAAGAACTTACAGACATTGTTATGTGTATCCCTTGAGGCGAACCAGGGCCCTGCCCCCAGGCTGCACTGTAGTTTCCTGACTGCCCCTCCCTTGTCTTTGCATCCCTTCCCTTACCTGATTAGCCACAGTTCAATTCTGCCCTTTGAACTCAGGGAAGGTCGTGGAGGCTGGAGTGAAGAAACGGGGGACAGAAAGGCTTCTGTACCCAGGAGCCCCACAGGGTCCTGCTCGGTTTCAATGGTGGCACTGCCAGTGGCAGGTGGAATGCACAGGCTGACCACGCCTTCCCTGCCTCCCAGTCCCTCCTCTAGCACAGATGTGTATTGCGCTAGGAGGAAAATTGCAATGGAGTTTGGCTTAGTTGTCCCTGGGGCACACCTATAAGACTGGCTGCAGTGAAGGTGGGAAATGAGGCCTAGAAAGATCTGATGATGTAAATAATTTGAGAGCTTCTAAGTTAAACCTGTCTCATAGGGCCAGTATAGTACTTTATGGTCAGTTCTCCACTCTCAGTAGAAAAAAGGACCTTCTGGTTTGCTATTTCCTCTCTCTAGTCTTACTCTTTTTGTATTTCTGATGCCTAGTAAAGTGCCTGGCACATAATGGGTATTTAGTTAACGCTGACCAATCAATTCAGAAGGAGACCCTTGGGGGAAGCTTCAAGACTGTTTGGAAAATGGTCTTTCTGTTGGGTGGACCATGCCCTAGAAAAGGGAGGAGCTGCGGGATGGGGCCTGGTGTTATCGAGTCCAAGCTTGCTCTGCTTACCACAGGACAGGCCAATAAATCGGGAGACGAGGTGCTGAGGCAAGGAGTAACGACTTTATTCGGAAAGCCAGCAGACCGAGAAGATGGCAGACTAGGGTCCCCCAAAAACCATCTTATAGGGGTCTGGATGCCAGTTTCTTTTATAGAACAGAGAGGGAGAGGAGGTGAGGAAATAAAGTAAAAAGGCCATTTATCTTGCAAAATAGGAGGGGATGTGTTAATTTCTTTTTTTTTTTAAACATCTTTATTGGAGTATAATTGCTTTACAATGGTGTGTTAGTTTCTGCTTTATAACAAAGTGAATCATCCCTCCCACCCTCCCTATCCCACCCCTCTAGGTGGTCACAAAGCACCGAGCTGATCTCCCTGTGCTATGCGGCTGCTTCCCACTAGCTATCTAGTCTACTGTTTGGTAGTGTATATATGTCCATGCCACTCTCTCACTTTGTCACAGCTTACCCTCCCCCCCCCCCCCACACATCCTCAAGTCCATTCTCTAGTAGGTCTGCGGCTCCATTCCTGTCTTACCCCTAGGTTCTTCATGACCTTTTTTTTTTTTTCTTAGACTCCATATATATGTGTTAGCATACGGTATTTGTTTTTCTCTTTCTGACTTACTTCACTGTTTTCTGCAGCCATTCACAGGTGGGCAGGGTCAGATTGTTTCCCCGGTGAGCTGAACAAAGGCACTTTAGTTTAACATTCAGGCAGAGGGGCAGGATTTCCCCAGGCAGGCCATTATGTATGATGATAACAACAAAAGCAATGAAAAGCAAAGGTTAAAGTCAAAGAAACAGATCCAACGTGGAGTCCGATTTAGCTCTTCCGTGTTACTCTAGGATCTACCAAACTCCACCCTGGGGGCAGCCCCCAGGGGTGGCTTTAGGTGGACTCTGAATGTTCTGGAACTGGAGTCTGCAAGAACTTCATGTTGAGGAGGAAAATTCTACAGCTAGATCTGGAGAGATGGAGGTAAGAACCTCCTTCTAAAGCCAGAGAGGAAGAAGTACAGTCTGGAGACGTGGCTGATGTTGTTACCAAACTCAGGCTTGGCTGTTCCCGCTCAAGAAGCCAATACTGAGAGACAAGTGTTGGGTAAAGGAAAAGTAGCTTTATTTTGAGGAAGCCTTCAACGTGGGGAGAAGATGGACTCCTGTCCGAAAGAACCAATTCCCCACTCCCCAAGTTTTAGTCAGGATTTATACAAGAAGTGAAGTAGGAAGTGGCTGCAGGCGTGCTGAGGGTAGTTACCCTTCAGAGACATGTACGTTAATGGCGTCGGAACTTGGGTGTGGTCATTACATTGTCCAGGTCAGCACATCTGTTCTAGGGGTTGGTGGTCATATATTTCTGGAAAAACAAGAACAAACACAGAGCAAAACAGGCAAAGCAAAACAGAAACCAGTCCATCAAACCCCAGAGCTGTGTTTAGCTATTAACCAGCCCTTGGTTGTAAAGCAGTGTTTTTCAATAAAAATTCAAATGGTCTGTATTGAGGACTCATTCCAATAATGCTAGAGGTAGAATTTAAGGTCGAGGGCAGAAAGAATCTGGCCTTAAAGAATAGTATCAGATCAGGCAGCCTGATGGAGAACACATTCTGGAGGCTTCCAGGCATTATCCTGGAGAGAACACATCCACCCATCCGAGCAACAGACGCTATAGAAACACTTGGGACACAGACGTTGTGTTCTTCATTTTGAATAACTTCTTTTTCACAGGATCTTTTTCAACAGGATCTCACTGCACTCACCCTTTATTTGCAGCTGCTTCAAGGGTGTCAAGCTGGGTCTTTAAATTCCTCTGGGTGATTTAAAGCTGAAGGTCCCCCAGAAGAGAGGCTTTCTTTCTTTTCTGGGACTTTCCTCCAGACCTCATTTCCAAGCAGAGCTGCGGTCCTAAAGCAAGGCCCTCCAGTCTGGACTTGCCTGGGAGAGATGAAGAGCTGGGCCAGCCATACCTGCCCTGCCCTTGTGCAACCTGTGTTATCTCCTTCTGCAGCAATTGCATCTCCTGGAAAGCAGCCAGGAATTTCCTGCAGAGCCAAAGCCTCAGGAGGAATTCCACTAAATGGTTACAACATGCCCTCAGATTCCCAGGGAGGAATGCAGCCTGTTTGGAAGGTGCTCCTTTTCCTGCATTCAGCAGCAGAACACCTGGGAAATCTCCCACATCTGCAAGTGCCCAGGAGGAGGTCTTCCCTCCCTTCCTCTTTCCCATCCTTCTCTCTACCCCCAGCCCCAGTATACATAGCCTTAACCTGAACACCACAACTGCCACAGGGGAACAAGTGTGCAGAGAGGCTGCTCCAGATAAAATTATTCCTTTTAGTTTCAGCAATGCTGCCCTCAAGCAGGATTCTGACTGCTGTGCTGATTCCAGGTCTCTTCCTTCAGTCACCAGCTCAGACTCAAGATTTGGACTTCCTTGCTCTAATGGGTAGCTCGAGGGGGACTGGAATGACTCTCCAATATACCTCCCTCATGGTAGGGGAGCCGGGGTACACTGCTGAGGCCTAGTGTTTTCCCCTTTAAGTTGCTGTAACATCTGAAATTCCTGTGAATCTTCCAGCGCTTTAAAAAGATAACCCTGTGGGAGGATTTAAGATAGCAACCATGGGTGCATACCTTCAGTGTATCAGTCAATCAGAAGTTTCTTTTTATTTATTTATTTATTTATTTAATTTATTTAATTTATTTTATTTTTAGCTGTGTTGGGTCTTCGTTGCTGAGCGTGGGCTTTTCTCTGGTTGCAGTGAGCAGGGGCTACTCTTTGTTGTGGTGTGCAGGCTTCTCGTTGTGGTGGCTTCTCTTGCTGCAGAGCACGGGCTCTAGGCACGCGGGCTTCAGTAGTTGTGGCACGGGGGCTCAGTAGTTGCGGCACACGGGCTTAGTTGCGCCACGGGATGTGGGATCTTCCCGGACCAGGGCTCGAACCCGTGTCTCCTGCATTGGCAGACGGATTCTTAACCACTGTGCCACCAGGGAAGCCCAGAAGTTTCTTTATAATACCCAGCGAAGGCACAAGATTCCTAGAGGAAGAGGTAACTCACATCTGGAAGATGTGAGTTACCTGAGGAGGCTGGGAGAATTGCCCAGATGACAAGGATAAGACTCATTTTTCCTGGGCAGGACAGTTTTGTCTCTGCCTTTCACTCTCTGCATGGCTAAAGGCTCTGCTGAGAGAATGCCCTAGAAGCAGTTCTCAAAGTACAGTTCCCAGCCTTGTGGTGGTCTTAGAGAGTCTTCCCAGTGGTCCGCAGACTGGTTTAAATTACATGGGTGTAATTCCTCAGTATAATACTCCACCCTTGGGCTCCAAATGATGCAGAATTCTGAGGTGCCCTATTCTGGGGAGGGATTGCAGAATCCCATCATCATCATCATCATCATAGGACACTTCCTGCAATTCACAAATTCGGCCTTTGACATTCATTCATTTGATGAACTTTTATCAAATATCTTTTTTCTGTGGCTGTGTTAGGACAGGAGACAGAATAAGAAGACAGTGCCCCCGTTTTTCAAAAGAGCAAAAGAGCTTGTTTACCCTAGAAGACACATGTCTAAATCAATAATGGCTGACAACATGGAACAATTCTCTAAATACTGACAGAGGAATGCAAAAGTGCTATGGGGACACAACCCATGCCTGCAGGTGCCAAGGACACCTTCCCAGAACAGGTGTGTTTCAGCAGAGGTTTGAAGGGTACCGTGCAGATGAGAAGGCAGACTTCTCAGGAGGCCAGATGCAATAACCTACCCTTGGGAACATGTAGAATGAACTTGCTGAACTCCACTCCTTCCTTCCTTCCTTCCTTCAGAAACCAGATTTTCAAAGGAATTAGCATTGATTTGAGACCTATAGGATATATCCTACATGACATTTGGCAATGGAGGAGGGATTGGTATCCTAGGTTGAGGGACCAGCAGAATCAAAGGAAGTGGGGTGGGAGTTCAGGTCAGAGTATATGAAGAGGAATAGGGAGAAGTTAGGTTGGAGTCAGACCTTCTCACTCGTTGGCCAACCAACCACCTCATCCTATCAATTCCATCTTCTAAATGCAATGCATCAGGGGCAGGGTTCAGAATTCAGGTCCTGTCTGTCGTCAGCCTGCAGTCTTTGTGGCCACTGCCTGGTTCATTCAGACCCTCATCATCTCTTTGCCTCCCCTCTCAACTAGTCTCCCCGCATCTAGCTTTTTCTTCTAATTCATTATCCGCACCACCATTAGGGTGGTTTTCCTAAACTTCAAGTTGTATTTTGTCATTTTTCTGCATGACGTATCTCAGTGGTTCACTATCATTTCAGGATTGTCCCCAACCCTTAGAATGGCTTATATCACAGGGCCCTTTGGGATCCAGCCCCTGCCTACCTCCTGTATCCGCTGCTCTCACACTCTGTTTTATTAAATAGATACACCAACTACAAATATGCTGTGTTGTTTCATACCTCCGGGGCTTTGCACGTGCTGTTCCCTCTCCCTGGAAAACCCTTCTGCATCTAGTCCTCTTAGCAACTCATTCATCTTATTCAACTTATTCATCCTTTAAATGTAGACTCAAATACCACCTCCCTCAACCTTCCCATACAGAGTTAACCACTGCGATTACTTATTTATATTTATAGTGTTACTCTTATCACTCTGCTGCTGGCATGAGCTTTTCACAGTAGGCTCTTCTGCCAGATGCTGAGCAGCTTTAGGGCAAGAACCGAAATCTTGACTCATTTTCACTGCTCCGGCCCCTAGCAAGGGCTGGGCTCATCATGGAACAAAATGGAACAGACAGTTAAGTCAAGCTAGGCTGGGGTGCAAGGGGCTCTCAGTCCTGGCAGCACACACCCATCACCTGGGCAACTGTAAAAATACCCACATCCAGGCCCCACCCCAGGCCAATGAAACCAGGATCTCTAGGGGGTGGGGCTGGGCAGCTTTGTTCGTTTTAAAGCTCCCAGGTGAGGGAGGGAAAGGTAAATTAGGAGTTTGGGATTAACATATATATACTACTATATATAAAATAGATAACCAACAAGGGCCTACTGTATAGCACAGGCAACTACACCCAATATTTTGTAATAACCTATAAGGGAAAAGAATCTGAAAAAAGAATATGTGTATGTATAACTGAATCGCTTTGCTGCACACCTGAAACTAACACAACATTATAAATCAACTATACTTCAATTAAAACGAATAAATAATTTAAAAAATATATTTATGTATTTATTTATTTTGGCTGCTCTGGGTCTTAGTTGCAGCATGCGGGCTCTTTCAGTTGCAGCGTGCATGCGGGATCTAGTTCCCTGAGCAGGGATTGAACCCTGGCCCCCTGCACTGGGAGCACTGAGTCTTACCCACTGGACCACCAGGGAAGTCCCAATAAATAATTTTTTTAAAAAAAGCTCCTAGGTAATTCTAATATGAAGCCAAGCTTGAGAACTACTGGGGAGGCAAAGCAGAGGAATCTGAGAATCAGGAGACCTGAATCCTAGGCTCTGCCACTGAGTCACTGCAGGATCTTGGGCAAATAGGTTATTCCTCTGGCCCCTTTTTCTCATCCATAAATTGGGAGTCCTGAGCCCAATTTCTCTCTCTCTCTCTCTCTCTTTTTTTTTTTTTTTAGCTGTGTTAGGTCTTTGTTGCTGCGTGAGGGCTTTCTCTAGTTGCGGCGAGTGGGGCCTACTCTTCATTGCAGTGTTCAGGCTTCTCATTGCGGTGGCTTCTCTTGTTGCGGAGCTCGGGCTCTAGGCCGTGTGGGCTTCAGTAGTTGCAGCACACGGGCTCAGTAGTTGTGGCACACGGGCTTAACTGCTCCACAGCATGTGGGATCTTCCCGGATCAGGGCTCGAACCTGTGTCCCCTGCATTGGTAGGCGTATTCTTTTTTTTTTTTTTTTTTTTCCCCGTACGCGGGCCTCTCACTGTTGTGGCCTCTCCCGTTGCGGAGCACAGGCTCCGGACGCGCAGGCCCAGCGGCCATGGCTCACGGGCCCAGCCGCTCCGCGGCATATGGGATCCTCCCAGACCGGGGCACGAACCCGTATCCCCTGCATCGGCAGGCGGACTCTCAACCACTGCGCCACCAGGGAGGCCCTGGTAGGCGTATTCTTAACCACTGCACCACCAGGGAAGTCCCCCGAGCCCGATTTCTAAGACCCATTCCACATCACTGACCCAGGTGGGGAGGTGCGGGCAAGGGGGTGCGGGGTGTGGGGAGTACTCCTGGCCGTTGCTAGGTTCTGCTCTTTACCTGATGGGTGGGGGAAATGAGCATCTTTCCTGATCTGCCCTGGGCTATTTCTCCTTCTGCCCTCCGTCTCCCACCAGCCTAGGGTTTCCTGTTAACCAGCCTCCGTAAGAAGCCGGGAGCAGTTCCCAGGCTCCCTATGACTTCACGCTGCCAAGCTGAAGAGGGATCATGGAGAGCCACGGACTGGGGCTGCTTTCATGTCACTGGAGATGGTTTCTTTCAAGATGAATGGGCTGTACCTACCGCGTTTTCTTTTCAAAATGTCAAGCTGCACTTCTGAGAGCACATGGAGGAGTATATAATTAAAGTGTTAACAGTGAGAAATAAATAGAAGTGGTGCTTCCCTTGTATTTTGCTGACTGATCTGGAGAAGCGGGACTCTGGGTGGGAAACTTCACCGCTGTGATATCTGGGCTGCTGGGTTGGGCATGTGGAGATTCTCCGATATGTAGTCACTGAAAACAAGGGCAGCCTCTTGCAGCCCCTGCGAACAGTTTCTGTCATCAGCAATTCAGTGCGTCCTGATCACACACGAGACTCTGTCTTTCAGTAATGAGCAAAGACAGAACCCATGATGCCTCCATTTTCATTTGAAATAAATCATGTCAGCCTGTCTCTCCAGTCAATATGAATTTGATGTCTCGCAAATAAAAGCAGCTCTAACTTGAGCAGACACAATCCATGATCCTGCCATCTGTTGTGTCCTAGTTTCCATAGAGGGATAACGAAAAGATAGGGGTTTCCTGAAAGCTTGGCATTTTGGGTGCAGGGAAAAACACACTGCCTTTAAAAGATATTAAACTGGCTCTCTTGGATTAAATACCATGAAGTCAGCCTTGGGTACATGTGGCCTCCAAATTGCTGAGTTTTCTCATTTCTATTTATATTCTTCATGATGATTAGGGAAAAGGAGCAAAAGCACTTTTTCTTTTTCAGTTATCTGTCATTTTTAAGGATTATCAGCTCCTAGCCCTGGTTTCATGTTAGAATTCTCTGGGGAGCTTTGAAAATATACTGATGCTGGAACTGCCCATCCCCCCTTCCCAGGATCTTCCCAGATTCTGATGTAATTGGTCTAGGGTTGGGGTCCAGGTTCTTATAACCTGGGGGTCCAGGACCTGTGAAAATTTCCCTAGGTGATTCTAATATACAGGCAAGGTAAGAACCACTGGACTAAGCATTGTAGAGCTTGGTCTGCCCTTATTTTACGAAAATGTTTCATAGAGGTTGAATATGCTCTTGTGAATCTTTCTTTCAAATTCAACATTTATTTCACTGTGGTGGGTAGACATTATGAGGGATACGGAGATGAACATAGCCAGATCCTTGCCTTCCAAAGTTATAATTTAGTTTTTTTTTTCCGTATCTTACTAGCATTGATGTTATATGAAAAAACCCAAATCTTGAAAAGCAACTAAAACAAAGCAAAACATAAACCTCCCTGTAGCTGTTTGGCAAAATTGCCATAAATATTACAATGTGCACACTTTCTGCTCAAGAAATTCCACTTCTAGGCATTTATACTGAAGACACTATGAAGGGTGTGCACAACGAGAATGTTTGTCAGAACATTGTTTATTCCAGGGGAATGGTGGAAGTTCAAGGGGACTGGCAAATAAAATGGTAAGACATCCGTATCTTCTAGAAAACCATGCATCATTTAAAATGATAATGAATCCATGTCAAAAAAAAAAAGATAATGCAGAAGATTTTTAATAGATCAGGGAAAATGTTTACAATATTCTAAGTGAAAAAAATCAGATTCTAGAACAATTTCCTATTGAAGTAAAAGAATCATTATATACTTACAGGGGAAAAATGTGAACTGAGATATTCCAAAGCGTTAGCAGCTCTCTCTGGGCTATGGGACCACAGGTGATTTTACCGTTTGTCTCAGGAAGAATCTATGAAAGTGGATCTTGGATAACTAAGTGAGGCTGGCCAATTTTAAGAGTCAGAGACTTCTCCGAGGAGAGTCAGATTCCTAACTGTTGATGTTCTATAGTCTGGAAGAGCTGAGCTCCCACTCAGAATCACAACTTTCTCCTTGCTAGATTGGAGGCGGCCTCACCCTTCTCCCCTCTGCATTGCCAAAGTATGAGATCACGGACCACTTTGATCATGGGCTGCCTCACAACACAATGGTTGCTGTGAAGAGGGTGGCTGCAGGATTGCAACACAGGAGGGCTTACGTGCGGATGGAAGGCAGGCTAGGCAGGCTGGGGGCCTTATCTTGAGGATGCTAACACCCTATACCTTAAATCATGTTCTTTAGATAGATAAAAAGAGAAACAATTTTTTTTTAACAGATGTCTTCATTCACATTGTGAAAATATCAGTTGTCTCTATTAAAGACCCTCCCTATTTTTATCATAATTTGGAGGCCTGGGGAGAACTAAGAAATTGTGTCTAGCAGGCTGCAAGCAGGAAGTCAGAAATCACCCAGAGTGTTTACAGAGGGAATTGAATGGAGGGAATTGGTTATACAGGTGACGGATGAGACTGAGAAACCAACCAGAGGGCAAGGAGACAACTGGAAAATTAGCAAGAGTTGGATGTCACTACCATCCTTAGCCTGGAGGGACTGTGGAAGGGAGGAGGTGAATTCTCAGAGCCCACAGGCAGGGGTCACCTCAAATACAAAGGTGGCCACTGCTGTCAACACAGCCCAAGACAGAAAAGTGGTAAGAAATACCCTAGCTTCTCCTTTTCTTTTGTCTTCCAGTCTTCTGCCAGTGCTTCCCATTGGCCAAACCCAGCTGTCAGTCAGTGACATGGAAGGCTTCCTGCCATACAGAGCAGGCGGGGAAGTGGGAGGGATGGAGCTGAGGTCATTCAGGCCAGGACTGTGTTATGTAAATGAGCCAAAGAAGACCTCTGTGTATTGGCCCCTAGATAGTTTATTCACTGCAGGCTGGACCCCTTAGCTCAAAAGCTAGCCAGCACCAGATTCAAATTTTTACACGTCCAGGGCTTCCTTGGTGGCGCAGTGGTTGAGAGTCCACCTGCCGATGCAGGGGACACGGGTTCGTGCCCCGGTCCGGGAAGATCCCACATGCCGCGGAGTGGCTGGGCCCATGAGCCATGGCCGCTGAGCCTACGCGTCTGGAGCCTGTGCTCTGCAACGGGAGAGACCACAACAGTGAGAGGCCCGCGTACTGCAAAAAAAAAAAAATTTTTTTTACATGTCCAGATATTTTAAAAATAGCCCAAATAGGGAATTCCCTGGCCGTCTAGTGGTTAGGACTCTGCACTTCCAATTCCAGGGTCCCGGGATGGATCCCTGGTCCAGGAACTAAGATCCTGCAAACCATGTGGCAAAAAAAAACCCCAAAACCCCAAACAGGCAGTTAGTTAAGCCGTTTAGAGCCTGTCTGCTTTGCATATCATCTAGCATCTGCTGGCCATTGATAAGATAGAGCCTTGTGGTTACATGACCACCCAAGGTGGTAAGGCCCTTTGGAGTTCTCTGATCCAGAGACTCCCCACCGTGCTGCTGAGAGACATCCCCTAGATGTGTATGCCCCCTCTCAGATTGCCCCTCAACCATGCCCTCCTCTTCTGGGTGGTGGCCCCCTCACCATAAGCTTCTGGATAGTCTTCCCCTCTCATGCAACCCTGTCCAGGCACTGTTCAGTAAAGCTTATTATTTTTTTTTCCAGCACTGTTGCTTTTTATTTTTTTTAATTTTTAATTTTAAAACAATTTTTTTTATTTTTTATTTTTGGTCATGCTGCTTGGCATGTGGGATCTTAGTTCCCCAACCAGGTATCGAACCTGGGCCCCCTGCACTGCAAGTGTGGAGTCTTAACCACTGAACCACCAGAGAAATCCCTTTTTAAAAAAAATTTATTTTAATATTTATTTTATTGAAGTATAGTTGATTTACAATGTTGTGTTAATTTCTGCTGTACAGCTTGCATATTAATGCCTCTAGTGGTCATAGCTTTCTTTGATCAGCCCCAAACCCCTCGAATCCTTTCCAGATTGTCCTAGAGATTACAGAAGGGAACTAAAGCCCTTCTAGTCTCCCCTTGGAGTCTTCACTGGTTTCAAAGAATGAGTGACATATGACTACACTGGTAGAAACAAATTTAAATGATAAGGACATAGCTTTTACTGATTTCACCAGTAAATTGAGCTGTATGAATTGCCAACATTCATCCTGTTTTGACCCATAAAAATAGCTGTGTTATATGGTTCTACCTTATACTTTGGAGTTGACCTCTCTCCATCCCATCAATCTCTGTTTATATTGCATTCATTCATTTACCCATCCCATAAATATTATTGTGCAGCTACTTTGTGTGACAGGGTGTTTGCTTACATGTTTCTTTACCAGTCTCCTCTTCAGTACGGGCCCTGTCTTCTCTTGCCCAGGCGACTGCTAGCAGACTCTAGTGTGCCCCCAAATGACCAGGAATGCAGATTCCTAGGTCTCTCCATTGAATTCAAATTCAGTAGATCTAGGGCACAGCTAAGATGATGCTTATTCATTTTTTATTTTTATTTTTTATTTTTTTGCGGTACGCGGACCTCTCACTGTTGTGGCCTCTCCCGTTGCGGAGCACAAGCTCCAGACGTGCAGGCTCAGCGGCCATGGCTCACGGGCCCAGCCGCTCCACGGCATGTGGGATCCTCCCAGACTGGGGCACGAACCCGCGTCCCCTGCATCGGCAGGCGGACTCTCAACCACTGCGCCACCAGGGAAGCCCGATGCTTATTCATTTTAAAGCAGCATCCAGGGTATTCTGAAACGGGTAGGGGTTTGCTACCCTTCAAGAAAGGCTGTTGTCTTCCACAGTGCTGCCCAAGTGATCTTTCTAAAATGGTATTCTTTGTCACTCCCCAGCTTACAATACCATAATATTTTCCAGTTCCCTACAAGGTGAAGCCCACATTCCGTAGCTAACAGGAAGGCCCGCCATGATGGGCTCCTGCCCCACCTTTTGGGCTGTCCTTCCGCCTCTTCACTTCCCTGAGAACACAGGCTCCTGTTCTGCTGGACGCTTACTGTTCCCCAAACACCCACCCCTGTGCCTGGAAACTTGTCTGTTCTGGTCCCGCACTTGTAAACCAGACCAACCCACAAAGTGGCTGCCGCTAATAAACAGGAGTCTGCTTCTTTTCTAGGTCTCCTCTCTCTTCCTGTTCTGCCAGCTTCTGACCCTTTGCCTCTGCTGCCAACCAATCTGGACTTTGTCGGTGATGACCTCCCGACTCTTTAAAGGGCTTGGCTGGCACTCCTCCCTGGCTCTCCCCACTCCATATTTAGCTTGACTTCGAGGTTCATGGCCAGCTTGCCTGCCCCACGCCCTGGAGGGGCCCACTCTGGCTCCAGGCCAGCAGAGATTCAACAGCGCTAGCTTTTCTATTTCATCTGGAATGCCCTTTCCTCACTTCTCAGCCAGAGGAGCTTTTCAAGACTTAGCTTAAAAGCCACGCCCTTAAAGATACCCTTTCCGATGTTCCCAGGAAGAACTAGCCACTCCTTTCTCTGGGCTCTCCTGGTACTCTGTGCAGACTTGGAACTGCCCTTATCATACTGATGTGCACTGTTACCTCCTTCTTGGGGCCAGGAACTTAATAGACCTGCTACGGTGCCAGGTGTTCAGTGAGTGCTTCCTAAATGTTTATGCAATGAACAAAGGCTTGCTGACTTCCATTCTGCCCCAGGTTGACACCCTGGGTGCCATATGCTGGTTACCTAGGGGACACTAACCCCAAATTGCACCATCAGTAACAGAACGAAGTTTAGAAATGTGCAAATCCTAATGAGGCTGTGGTTCTTTCTTCCTGGGCGCATTCAGACCCCTTACATGAATTTATGGCCTTGTCGTTCGTGGTTACCTTATTCATTATTTTCTACACTGCCTACTTTGACATCCCTGCTCAACATCACCTGACCTTAGGAATTAGTTCACCTTTTTTTTTTTTTTAAGATATGTGCTCCTAAATTTTTTTCTTTTATTAATTAATGTGTTTTTTATTTTGTGTTGGGTCTTCGTTGCTGCACGCAGGCTTTCTCTAGTTGCGGCGAGCAGGGGCTGTTCTTTGTTGTGGTGTGCAGGCTTCTCATTGTGGTGGCTTCTTTTGTTGCAGAGCACAGGCTCTAGGGCACACGGGCTTCAGTAGTTGTGGCACAAAGGCTCAGTGGTTGTGGTGCACAGGTTTAGTTGCTCTGTGCCATGTGGGATCTTCCAGGACCAGGGCTCAAACCCATGTCCTCTACATTGGCAGGCGGATTCTTAACCACTGCGCCACCAGGGAAGTCCTAGTTCACCTTCTTAAGAGTTGTGCACTCTCAGAGTGGTATTCCCAGATGACAATTATCATGAGTCCCTCTGCAACTTATTAATAATTATAAGCAGGAAGAGGCTTAGCAATGTTTAATACATGTACTGTTAAAACCCAATACATAATTCTTACAGATGAATAAAGCACAGCTTATTCTCATGGTTAATTTCAGGTTTTTCTTTTATTACTCATCTCACTAGAGGGTGACCTGTGAAAGGGTAGAAATCTGTGTCAGGACAGGTTACATCTTATCTGAGGGTTGTTTTTGTTGGCTATACCAGGAAGAGCTCATTATAGGAGTTTTACCTGTGACCTCATCCCACAGCATGGCCCCTAAGGACAGTGCTGGGCCGCAATCAGGCTCCAGAGAACACTGTAAAGTCTAAAAGTCATGAGGGGTGTAAAATGTACACCCAGGGCTCCACTTGAGATGCAATACCCAAACACGAGACAAACATATCATGCCCAGCATTATCTTATAACAGACAATGATTTGATATTTAGAAACGAGGACTAACTTTTGCTTAGACATGGGGATATTCAGCATCTTCTGAAAGTAATCATGATAATATCAGGAAGAATTTGAATGATACTTTTAAATTTTATAGGCATTGTCTCATTTATTCTCTACAGAGTTATAAACTCTGTTTGTAGGCAAGGAAAACAAAATTAAGCATTTCGACCAAGATCACAAGGCATAGGGACTTTACAAGTAGGTTTCTGGCTTTAAAATCCACTATTTTATACATGATGCTGGATTTTGTTTCCTGTGGAGCAGCTAGATGTGCCAGTTGGATTGTTATGGCCAAGGTCATGGGTTGTATGCTTAGCTGGCTCACTTAGCCACCCGGAGAAAAGGACTGTATGTTTCATCTTCATTCTTTCCAGTGCACATGGTTTCACAAATATGTCATTGGTATTTCAGCAATCAGACTTTATTGAACATCTGTTTTATGCCAGGCTCTGTGCTTGGTGCTGGAAATGTAGTCTTGCTCTCAAGAAACTCAGGATTTAATAGCAAAGACAAACAAGGGAATACAGTGTGATAAGGACTTTGATAGAGGCACACATGGGCATAAATGGAGCCAGGCGAAGCACATCTAATTCAGAATGGGGGCTGGGGTCAGCAAAAGTTTCCAGGGATCTCCTGATCACACAAATCTTGAAAACTAGTTAGCTAGGCTAGTTGGTGACAGCCAGGGGAAAGGCACTGCAGGAAGAGAGGACAGCATGTGTGGACATGCATTACTGTGAAAAAGCATGGCAGATCTGGGTAATAGCAAGTGGTCTAGCTTGGTGAGAGCTTAGAGTAGACATGGTGAGGTGGGAGAGGTAGGCAGGGTCCAAACTGAGCGTGGCCTTGGGGTCCATGCTAAAGAGTTTAACTTTGGCTTGACTGTTTTAATGAGTCAGGCAGGATTTTAAATTGGGGTGGGGATGTATATTTCATAAAGATACCTCCGAAAATCATACATAGGAAGAGTAGATAGGGAGCAAGCCTGGAGGCAGAGCCCTGCATACCCTGGGGAGTGGCCAGAGGGGGAATGAAGAAGACATCAGAAAGGGACAGAGAACATCACTGAAGACCGAGTCTATCCAGCATCATGACAAGCCTTCTGTGTGCCAGGTGCTACGTGTTCTTCATGCACTATCTCAAATTGTCACACCAGCACCAGGCGGTGGGTATCAACCATCCTCATTTGTAGATGGTAAAACTGAGGCTGTGGCTTACATAGCTATACATGTTGGAGCAGGCATTTGAACTCAGCCCTTAATTAACTTCAGAACCAATGAGCTTTTGCCTTTTGTCGAGGATTGGCCTCATCCAGAATACAAAACAAGCTCTTTGTCTAAGACACAGGGATTCTTCAGACTGGGCAGCTCAAATTTTTTTCTCCATCGCATAATGATAGAAAAGGGATCCTCTGTATTACAAGCCAATAAGTGGTAAGGATTCCACAGTGGCTTACCTAAAACACACTGCAGCCTCTATCTTTTGATGTAGCTGAGACACAACAGAGAAATTATTATTTTGCTAGATGGGCTGGGATTGGTAGAGCTCAGGAACAAGTTGAGGTGATAACCCTCACTTATTCTAATCAATTGTGGCAGTTCCCTTTTTTGGGGGGGGCTATTGTGCCATGCTGTGCCATGCCTTGCCCCCAACCCCATCAAAGGCCTGTAGTGGAAGCAGCCATATTACAAAATGGACTGATGATCTTCTTCTGAAGATTTAGGATGGCAGACCAGAAGGGAGTGGGATGGAGGTCCTCTCCCCAGTGGAGGAGGCCAGGAGATGAAATAGTTAGGAGCTGTTGGTGGCCAGGTTTTCTACCGTGAGGAGAGAGCTGGACTTCAGAGAGGAATAGGAACTTGATCTCCTGTAGGAAGAAGCAGAGACTGGCAGAGATAGGGTCCTTGGTTTTAGTTGTTTCTGAGGCTCAGCTGCATCCCAGCCTTTCTTAAGATTAGATTCTTTGATTCTTCCTTGGATCCTATAAATGCCCCCAGTATCCTTCTAATACAAGCTGTTCTTCATTTAAGCTAGTTTGAGTTGGTCCTAACTAATTCATCAACTTCATCCCCAATTCTCTGGATAGTAATTGGCCCCTAGTTTCAAAAGGAGAATGATTTGGGGGAGATAAAAAGTGACCACTAGGTGCTAAGACCACCTCAGTGTGGGCAACTACACATAAAGGTTCAAACAGGTGAGTAGGGAAACTCTCAGCAAGAGGACACGTTTATGCCATGTTTGCAGCTGGCTTTCAAAAAGAGGGTTTACTTTAGTGGGGCTCATTAGTCTATGTAGCCTGACTGGTGAAAGAGGTTGGCTACTTTTGGTTCTCTGTGTTGTAGCTGGATATCTGAATGAGGTGGGATTGTAAGGAGGGCTCAGTAGCTGCCCTTTCTGGTTGTAACAATTGACTTACTTTCCATTTTTGTCCAACCCTCCACGTGGGAAACTAGAACTTGCCCAGCAAGGGGCTCACTGGTGCCTGTAGGCTGGGGTGTGTTCCCAGGGGAGCTTCGGGGTTAGTGCAAGTCCAGTGCTGGCAGTCAAAGCAAGGGAGCTGAATTAGATCATATTCTCCAGGGATCCAGGAACAAGACACAAAACCCAAAGGGTCTCAAAAAAGATGTGACACCAAAATGGAACAAAGGTAGACAATCTAAGAAAGTGGCTGCCAGTGGGACTGGTGTGCCCAAGACTCCCTTTGATTGATGTACGCTGACCCGTGTATATAGGTCTGTTTTTGTTTGTTTGTTTGTTTTGGCCACACCTCTCGGCTTGTGGGATCTTAATTCCCCAACCAGGGATCAAACCAGGGCCCTCGGCAGTGAAAGCACGGAGTCCTAACCTCTGGACCTCTAGAGAATTCCCTATAGGTCCGTTTAGATTAAAACACTGGTTGCAGGTGGACAATTCTAGCACCCACTCAGGATTAGGTTACCTAATGGACAAGGACCCATGGACTTGGGGGAGGACCTGGTGGGCGCACACAGAGAAGGCAGAGATGAGGGCAGCAGGTTAAGCAGACAGATTCTTCCATGGATCCCTAGTCCCAGGAAGCCCCTCCTTCCCCTTTCCTTGGCCATGGAAGCCGTGCAGCCATGAAATGGAACACAATCGAATAGCGTTCCATTATATGTCAATTTGTGTAAAAGTGACAGATAGGGGATTTCATACAACATCTTTATTTATCCAAATATTTGGCTCGTGTGGGTGAAGATAACAAGCATTATCTGGGTTCTTTGTGGAGGCTCACCATGACATAAATAGACACAGTTGCCCCAAAGCATGATTTTTGTTCTAATAGCTGTCTGACACCCACTAATCAAGACAGCTGAATAAATAATGCTTCTCACTGACATTCACTGTATCCAGCATGGTGTCTGTGTGTCTGTGTCTTTCCACAGTCAAAGAGTTTAGTCTTTGTTTTTGTTGTATTTTTAAGGAGTTTTCAAAATCTTTTTTTTAAAATTTTATTTATTTTTTTATACAGCAGGTCCTTATTAGTCATCCATTTTATACACATCAGTGTATACATGTCAATCCCAATCGCCCAATTCGTCCCACCCCCACCCCCACCACCCTGCCGCTTTTCCCCCTCGGTGTCCATACGTTTGTTCTCTACATCTGTGTCTCAAAGAGTTTAGTTTGTTTTTTGTCTTTTCCTGATCTGAGCAAATAAAGTATAGAAATGGTTGTTGAATCAACAAACCCAGGGCCTCCGTGCTGCTTTCTTGTGGGGAAAGAGGCAACAGGTTGACCCAGACAGTGATGGGAGTCACTCTGGAGGTCTGGAGAAATGGGTTTGACCATCAAAGGAAAGTCAAAGTGCGCTGGTGGGAGGTGGATGAGGAACGCACTCAGCCGGCCCCTCACTTCCTATGTGCGAAGCAGACCCCTGATGTTCAAAGCTTAGCTGCTTTTGTTTTACCTTTCACTGTAGAGATAGGTAGTTTATAAGATGCATCCGAGGGAAGGAAGGCAAGGTTTCTGCGCTGCCTGGAAATTGAAAGCCATCCTTCGTTTTTTTTGTTTTTTTTTTGTGCTTCGCGGGCCTCTCACTGTTGTGGCCTCTCCCTTTGCGGAGCACAGGCTCTGGACGCGCAGGCTCAGCGGCCATGGCTCACGGGCCCAGCCGCTCCGCGGCATGTGGGATCTTCCCGGACCAGGGCACGAACCCGCGTCCCCTGCATCGGCGGGCGGACTCTCAACCACTGCGCCACCAGGGAAGCCCCATCCTTTGTTTGATGGTAGTGAGCAGAGGAGAGGGCACTAGAGGCCACGGCCAACCCCTCTGTCAGCTGTGGAGAAACAGCGGCTGGTCGGCGAGTCAGCAGACACCCACTTCTCTTCCTCTTTCCTCCGAAAGCAGGATGTTGCACAGGCGGCAAGGGATGTTTCTCAGAGTCTTCCGCCTAACCTGGCACAGGGCCCCACGGCTGCTGGACAGATTTTCCACCTCTCATGTTACATCAGGATCCTGATTAGAATTCTTTGGGGGTCCTCATCCACTGCAAGGCAAGGTCCACACTACTAAGCGGGCGTTCGCTTAGCTTCCATCCCAGTGAGGCTCCACCTGCCTCTCTAGGTCCAAGCCACAGAAGGCTCTTGCCGCATGCCCTGAGCATGCTGTCCCTGGATTGCTTCTCTCAGTCTGCTTTGCTGGGATCCATTCATCCTTTAAGACCCGACTCGGAGCGTGTTGCTGAGAGGCTTTCCCTGACTCTCCTGACCCTTTGCCCAGGGATACCGTTCTCCTTGGGGCTTCTCCTTGCTCATACACAGTCCTTTATTATCTCATGCAGTACTTAACTGTCACTTGAATGTCCCCAACCCATTTCCACACTTCCCCAGCCTCACTAGGTTATGGGCACAGATGAGGTCACATTAATATTTAAAGTCAAAGCCCACTGGCTGCCCAGCCCCACCAGGATGGTGGCAGGACCTCAAGTCACCTTGCTGGGTCCCCTTCCACCCAGTCTCTTCAGTGGGTCTTCAGGTGAGGTGTCATGGGACCATCACCCTGGGTCACTGCCTGTGCTGCAGTAACTCCTCCTGCAGTTCTGGGGAAGCCACAACTGCCCTGGCCCCAGGGGATGCTGGCTGGGTACCATGCCACCACAGGGTGGCCATAGACCTGTCCTTAGTTCTACTTCGCTGAAAGCTCTGGGAGAATGGGAAGGAAAATAGACAGCCCTCCTCCTGGCTTCTAGACATGTTGGCTCTCAGAGCCCACAGGCCCAGATCTGTTTTCATGTTTCCTTATAGGGGCTTCCTTGTCAAATGGCAGAGAGACCTCCCAGCCTTCCCCTCGTGGGCTCCCTGCTCAGAGCCAGCTCCCCTCACCACCACTGGCAAGGCCAGCTCAGTGCACAACTCTAGCAGGCAGTGTTTTCATAAAATACAACACGAATGGCACCCACTGGAGTTGTTCAATAGAGTAGCTCTGAGTGTACCTATTTCCCAGACTCCTTGGGATACAGGCTCTAGAGAGTAAGCCCAGAAAGGCCAGGGAGTTCCTGCCTTTCCCTGTCCCAGGCCCTCCTTCCAAGCTCTCCTTGGATATGGTAGTTTCTGCCTCTTCCCAGCATGCTTGACAGTGGAGGGAGCCTGACCCTCACCCACAGATTGGGGTGCCTTTTGGGGGCCTAGTAATTGACTAATACAAAGTCCACGACCAACTTCTGTTATACAATTACATTTATGTGTCTGTCTCCCCTACTAGATTGTGTGCTCCCTGAAGGCAGGGACTGGATCTCATTCATCTTTATATCCCTGGAACCAGCTACCATCAGTGTTGGTGAGTGAATGGGTGACTGAAAAGCATTAGGTTTAAAAGGCATCAGTCGGTGATTTCTGAAAACTGGCCAAGCAAGGCTTAGCCCAGTTCTTCTCACCCTTGACTGCACATTAGATGTTAATTTTTTTTTGGGGGGGGGCCGCCCTGCACCCCTTGTGGGATATTAATTCCCCAGCTAGGGATGGAACCTTGGCCCTCGGCAGTGAAAGCTCGGAGTCCTAACCACTGGACCGCCAGGGAACTCCCTTGACTGCACATTCGAATCATCTGGGGAGCTTGAAAAATATACTGATACCCAGACCCCACTCCAGACCAGCTAAAGCCAGCTGGAGTTGAGAACTGCCCCCTTAGGCCCCCAGAAAGCTTCTCATGGCATTCTCAGAGGAGGCAGTCTCTTCAAAAGCATCAGCTGGTGTTCACTGCGCTCAGCATCCACGGTACACGTGGAGAGTCCAGAGGGGAGTAATAAAAAGTAGGAAGGGAATGCAAAGAATGTTTCTGTTCTGGATAAGAGCCTGCCTGTTGTAATACACTGGGCACCTCTATCGGGACTATCTACTGTGAGGTACGTCTGTACCTCTGCCCTGGGACTTTGGTCCTGCAATCCACTGTTGCCCAGCCTTCCGTGCACCTTTCGGTCACCGTGTGCCAGCCTGTGACCAGTTTACTGAGGCCCTAACAGCCACTGCACAGCAGAGTCTACTGTTCAGTTACCACTCCTGGAAGCCAGGCTGGCTGCCGCCCTCAGCAGGCTCAGGCGACCTCTAGTTTAATTGGCATTGGTGTCCTCCCAGGAGGTTGAGCTGAGGTTGCCGGCTGATTACCCAAGGCCTCGCATCCACTTTGGGGGGAGCTGAGGAACTGCATAACCATTAGGGTGGCATGGCCATGGCCAAGGTCAGACCCACTGGCTCCTGAGCATGTGAAGCAATGCAATTTGGACTTCGGCTGCCACGGCGGCCGTGAGCCCCTGTAGCAGTTTCTATTTGAAAATTTACCCATTAACCCTGTCCTCATGGCTGTCTCTTGCTCAACCCCCGTCTGCCAGGGGGCCAAGGACTTAATTAAAAACATTTAACCTTTTTGAAACTCACAGTCATTTTAATGGGAGCACTTGAACGGCGTTCTGTCCAGAGAAGCCAAGTCAAAAAACGGTTACCTGTTGTTTCTCAGAGGATCATAGGATGTCAGAGGTGGAATCTTAGATCTCACCTGCCGTGGGGTTCTCAAGCGTGACAACACATTAGAACCAGCTGAGGAGTTTTAAAAAGCGCTGATGGCCAGACCTGACTAATTAAATAGCACCTCCCGAGGTGGGGCTCAGGCACCTGGTGTTTTTAAAGCCCCCTCGTGATGCTAATGTGTAGTCAGGCTTAGAACCATTTGGTGATTAAGATCCCTTTTCATATGAGAAAATTAGGACTGAGGTGTTTAAGGGCAATTCTGAGGCGTTAGCCCTGCTTGGATGTCCAGGGTGTCCGATGAGCCGGAGCAATGAGCAGCCATCTGTGTGTTCTGCTCTTTTCTGCCAAGTAGATCCCTCTGGACCACGTGCCTGCTCTCTCACTTCTTTCCTAAGTCAGAAATCTTAGAGGCTCTAGCGTCTGTCTTCTTCCTCAATCCCCAGTCTCCTAAATTACAGATTCCATAGATGAGCTGCAGCAGTGGGTGCCTTGCCCAGGACCCCCCAGCTAGTAGCTGTGCGAGGGTTCCATTTGCTGTTCCCACAGCAGCAATCTGCTCAATTTGACCTACTGAAGCCTGCGTGCCACAACTACGCCTAGAGCCCGTGCTCTGCAACAAGAGAAGCCACTGCAGTGAGAAGCCCGTGCACTGCAACGAAGAGTAGCCCCCGCTCACTGCAACTAGAGAAAGCCCGCGCACAGCAATCAAGACCCAACACAGCCAAAATAAATAAATGAATAAATAAAATAAATTCAAAAAAAAGAAAACCCAGATGCCTAGGGCACACCCTGGACCCATAAAATCAGAATCTCCGAGGGTAGGACCCTAGCATTATTTTTTTTTTCAAAATAAATATCAAAATAAAAATCACCTGTCTAGGTGATTCCAATGTGCACCAAAACTGAGAATTTCCACTCTCGAGCTTTTGGATAGTGCAGAAACCATGTTTTTGGACTTTAGAATGCATTTCCATATCAAGCAATAATGGGTGTGTTTGGGAATTCAAAACACTCTGAAATGAAGTCTGGAAGTCTCATATCAAAGGGCTGATATAGGAGGATTTGGGAAGTTGTTAAATTTCCTCATTCTGCCTTCTTCCAACTCTGCTTTACTCTCTTCTTAGTGTGTAGAGCCAGCATGAGTTTTCAAGTGGAGAGAATCACTATGCTTCTGAACCAAATCTTTTCTGGATTAGGAGGGATAATTAAGTGGACTTGGGTAAGGCAGTAGAGAGAAAGGGAGAATTAGTGGGGTTAAGAAAGAACTTTTCCCAAAACAAATGTGACTGTTTAGAAAAGTACGTGCACTACTTGTATATGGAAAGTACAGAAAAGTACAAAGAATAACATTTAAATCACTCATAATATCAATTTTAGAGATACAGACTACCAACATTTCGGTTTACTTAGTTGCCCTTTAAAAATTTACGTAAAAGTGGAATGATGGTGAGTATAAAAGTTTCGTATCCTGCTTTGCCACTTACTATTAATGTTTTGCACTAGATGTTGAAATCCTGATTTGAGTGGCTACATAATATTTTATCATATTTTATCACCTGTTTTCTTACAAGTATCATAAAATATTGTTCCTTTTTAAAAAATTTCCTTTTATAAATTTCCTTTCTAAATGGATATTTTTGGGGCTTCCCTGGTAGCGCAGTGCTTAAGAATCTGCCTGCCAATGCAGGGCACATGGGTTCGATCTCTGGTCTGGGAAGATCCCATATGCCACGGAACAGCTAAGCCCGTTCCCCACAACTACTGAGCCTGTGCTCTAGAGCCCACATGCCACTACTACTGAGCCTGAGTGCCACAACTACTGAAGACCATGTGCCTAGAGCCCATGCTCTGCAACAAGAGAAGCCACTGCAATGAGAAGCCCGCGCACCGCAAGGAAGAGTAGCCCCCGCTCGCCGCAAGTAGAGAAAGCCCGTGCACAGCAACAAAGACCCAACTCAGTCAAAAATAAATAAATAAACAAATTTATTAAAAAATAATAAATAAATGGATATTTTTGTCCAAAATGCCTTTAAAATTACCTTTCTCTGTTTTGTGTGTGTGTGTGTGTGTGTGTGGTTGAGCCTCCTTCAGATAACCGAGGGCTTGCTACCACACACAGCAAAGATCATGCATATTGTTTGGGAAAGTCTTGCTTTCTTCTTAGAGAGGACCGGAGGCCCTAACAAATACCTATGGCTTCCTTCTATTCATTTCATACATTTTGGTACGAAGATTTCATAATTCCGTCCCCACCCTGGCTATTCCCCGGGGCTGTGAGAGAAAAAGAAAAATATGTTTTTAAAGGTCAGTGATTGTAGTGTCTCCTTGGCATGTTCCCACACAAAGCACTGTGCACACTTAAGGCTCTGTCTAAATAAATAACACAAATATAGATCTTGTCGGGGAGGGCTGTTGCTTGTTCTTTCTCTTGGGGCCCAGTGTAACTGTTTTGTTCACATGTTTATGGATTGAGGCTGGTTTGTGATTTGAATGAGGACCAGGTAGAGATGTATTTACATATTTGAATTAGGACAAAGCAGACAAGTAGATACCGACTTTCACACATAACTTGTTTTGGGAATTTGAGGAAGAAGATGATGAAAGGTGAAGGGGAGAAGAAGGAAAAGAAGGAGAACGAAGAAAAGGAGGAGATGAGGTTGCAAGGGCTCTAAAAAAACGAGGGCTCGATTTACTGTGCATCCAGTTCCCTAGGAATCCTGTCAATGTGCAGATTCTGATTCAGTAGGTCTGGGGTGGGACCCGAGAGTCTGCGTGTTCTAGCACGCTCCGGGTGAGGCCAATGCTGCAGCCCCATGGACCTTCCTTGAGAAGCAAGGCTCCAGCTTGGGTTGTACCTTTTTGGAACTGGTGGAAAGGCGTGCTCTCTCACTGCTGCTATTCTTACGCTGCTTCTCTCTCACACCTGTTAATTACCTCCTTCATCACTAATGATGCTTTTTTGTCTTTGTGTCAGAAATGAGGAAGCATTTACAAAGCTTCTGTCAACATTGCATGGGAGTCACCTTCACTCTCAAAGTCCCTCCAGTAGCTTCTCCTTCCCCCGCAGCCTGACTCTTATTTCTCGAATTCATTTCCAGCCCTTTCCTGGTTTGAGTCACTCATACATCAAATCTCTTGTCCTCCTGCCACTACCACAGCTGGTTTTATTTCTCTAGAGATTTTAATGCACAGCCCTTGCACCAAGAACAGGCTTCCACCTTTTCTTTCTGGTCCTGCCTCAGAGCAAAATTACAAATGGAATCTCCTAAC
This sequence comes from Mesoplodon mirus, assembly GCF_964341445.2. NCBI lineage: Eukaryota > Metazoa > Chordata > Mammalia > Artiodactyla > Ziphiidae > Mesoplodon > Mesoplodon mirus. Next base: position 55,332,801 of record NC_138990.1, on the reverse strand, counting down.
AGTGGATGGATTTAGATGAGACTCAGTTTATGGCTTTGGCGAGACAGCTTTTGTGCAGCTCCCACACCACTTCTTCATGAAGTAATGGTCACCACAGTATATGGTTTCCAGAAAGCCTGGAGGAAGACAGATGTTTTCCCTAGAATGCAGTTTCTGTGTTACTGTGGTAAACAGGAATTTTCAGACTTGCAGGTGATGAAAGCCTTTAAAAATTCTCTTTCGGGGCCTCCCTGGTGGTGCAGTGGTTGAGAGTCCGCCTGCCGATGCAGGGGATACGGGTTCGTGCCCCGGTCTGGGAGGATCCCATATGCCGCGGAGCGGCTGGGCCCGTGAGCCATGGCCGCTGGGCCTGCGCATCCGGAGCCTGTGCTCCGCAACGGGAGAGGCCACAACAGTGAGAGGCCCGCATACCGCAAAAAAAAAAAAAAAATTCTCTTTCGATGAGACTCATCACCAAGGCTGCCTAACCTCCCTGTAACTGAGAATCTTACAAGGCTTGTTGCCCAAATGTTTGACTTTCCTGCTTGAAAACAATGATGTGCATGTGAATCATTGACCATAAATCGTAAAGCCTAATACCATCCCTTTAAACCCACTGGGGACCCACACACGATGATTAAACTGACAGAGCTGGAATGAACCTTTCCATCCCTAAGTCTGCATTTAATTCGTGAAACCTTAACACTGTTTTGGCGATAAACTCATTAGATCTTTCCATGGTGTGTCAGTTTGAAAACAGTAAGGTATTATTCAGAAGTTGGCTTACATACCATTCTATCAAATGGAGCTTTCTATTAACTGGTATTTTCACAGATTTATGGTGTAATGGTAAAGAATGTTTATAATGAGCCTGAAGCACTTGCTGAAATACCTTCTGAATCATCAAAGAAAGGTGGAATTTTTGCTTAATATAATATCTTTGAGGCTTATTCTTGGGAAATTGGTCAATGTATGCCTAACAGTACCTTACACTGGCAGATCAATTTCTGGTTTATTTACTATTTTAAAGAACACTTTATCATTTACATTTAAAGCTGAAGGAATTGAGATGAAGTGACTTTCCCTAATTCCACAGGAGGTAGTCAGTGGAAAAGCCAGGACCTTGGACCCTGGTCTCCTGTTTCTTTTATGCTGGTTCCACCTCTGTCAGCTTAATCACCGCGTGCTCACATCAGAGAGGGTGCATGATTTTGAGTCCCAAATGATATTTGCCTGCTTTATTTACCAGACTTGGCCCAAATAGTCAACCACATTCCTTTACGGTCAAGATAAAAAAAAAGTAGGGAATTCCCTGGCGGTCCAGTGGTTAGGACTTGGTTCAATCCCTGGTTGGGGAACTAAGATCCCACAAGTTGTGCGGTGCGGCCCTCCCAAAAAAAGTAGAGACTTCCCATGAAAGAAAACAAAGTGTGAATCCCTGTTCCAGATGCTTAGATATTCTAAGTTTTGGGGTGTGTCCCTCCCTGGTGTTGCAAGATTGGAGAATTTTAGACATAAGTAGATTGAGTTACGATTCCAGGAGGAAGAGAAATGATCCAGACCCACTTGATGCCTAATGGCTCCCTTCTTGGCCCTGTGTCAAGGCCACAAAGGTTTTGTCGAAAGGTGCTCCAGCTCTTCTCCCAAGTAGACAATTTCCTGTCTCTGCACTTACCTCCATCTTCCTAGTTTGCCTCCCAAGTGTCCAATCCAAGGTCCTGAAGCTACTTATCACCAGCCTGGTGATAAGCTGGAAAGCTACTTTCCAGCCAGCCTGGTTTGGCATCAGTGGGGGGGTTAGGTCTCAGGATGAAGCCTCCAGGATCACTGTCCTCTGCTCCAGAAACAACACTTTGAGGGACATTCCATCCCCTCGCTCAGCCACCCACAGTCCACTCCTGCCTGGCCCAGCAGAGAAACAGCCATCACATGCCACATCTGCAAACTGTTAGGTGAATAACAAAAGCCATCTTTTGTTTGGCCTAATAGCCTGTTATCTTCTTTGTGCTTATTTGAGGATCACCCACCATCTCAACGGAGTTTATACAATATAAAATCATCAATGATACGCATAGTGCTTACAACGTGCAGTTATTTGACAGGCTTTCAGGGCTCTGCAAACTTTCTCATTTCAATAAGCTAAGCTGTTGAAGTAGAAAGCTTTTTTCTCCCCCTGCTCAGGGGCAACACACTAATTTATAATTTAAAGAATATGCAAATATAATCTTATTTACCTGTGCTCCCTTCACTAATATTTTAATTATCTTTGATTCTTCCTTTGAAGGATGAAAAATTTTAAAGTACATGCTTCATATTTCTTTTGAGCTTTTTATCTTGTGCCTTTCTTGTCTTTGCTGATAGTTTTAGGGAAAGGTATTAAAAACTGTCATTGTACATACTGTAGGCTCCCAAAAGGGGAGGAGGGAAAAAGTTACAACTGATGTTGAGTTGAGGGTGGAGGGGAACTAGCTGGGGGGTGGGGGGAGATGGCTGCAGACCTATCCCCACCAGGAGCAGAATCCATGGTCCAAACCACTAAGCTTGGGGAGTGAGGCTGAGTCTGATCCAGGCTGGGTTGGTTGGTAGGGGATTCTATCTGCGTTGAGCAGGCAGAGCACAGGGTGGCATTTCTAAGGAGAGTTTGGGTGCCCTGTGTGTATCCAATGTGTTTATCCAAGGGTCCATTTGTCCTGGGGAAGAGACTAGAATGAACAGGGCCACAGCCAGGGGAACCAAGGTTCAGGGATGGGCCCTGGACCCAGTAGGGAGCTGGAGAGGGAACTGGAGTCAGAAATTATGGCAGAGGAGAGTCAGACAGATGGGCCAAATGTGGTTATAATGATGATCCTCCTCAGAGACTCTTTGCTCTTTGTGGGATGTGTAAGTAAATCTCCATGCCACACGTGGGAGTGCTAAAAGGTGATGATGAATTCCATTCAAGTCACAGACCAAGTCAGAGATGAGACAGAAACAGTCTGTAAATCTCTTTACTCCTAAACTCTGTCTCTCTCTAAAATGACAGACAACATTGGAGAGTCTGGATCCTTCTTCTATTCAGCTGGGATCAAAGAGCTAGTTATAAATCTCCTGCAGTAAAAAGTGTCAAGAAAATGATCAAAAGAGACACCATGCTACCAGTCATTCTTTTCTTATCTCTTGGTTTCTTCTCTAACATCCAAAGCAAATGTTTTAGAGAAGATACTAAGGGTGATATGGTCACAGTGTAGGGTTTTACCAAGTACTCAGTGAAGTACTCAGTACTTCACTCTCCCACTGCCTAAGTCCAAAGGTACATACAGCTCTTAATCTGTGGACTTTGCTCAGGGCCCAGGTTGGGCCTCATGCCTGGATGTTGGTCATGGGATCACACCTCTGCAGTCACCTGAGCATCAGCTGCAGTGGGTCTTGGAGGCTCGTGGCTTTTTGACTGTGTTTGAAAGTGGACCAGACAGGTTTTGAGATAGGAAAAAAATGACACTCTTCTTATCACTCTGTGTCTTAGGTCAGGTACCCTAGAAGCCAAGCCCCAGGCAGGGGTTCAGGTGTGCATGTCTTGGTGGGGCAATGCTCTAGGAGAAAGGGTGTGAGAGAAGCTGAATGAGACAGAGGGAGAAGCTAAGCAAAGATACCTCAGATGGAGTCAAGCTTCAGTCAAAGAAGCATAGATCTAAAAATTGTGAATCACTGTGCTCCATACCTGAAACTTATATGATATTGTAAATCAACTGTACCTCAATTTAAAAAAAAAGAAAGAAAAGAAAAAGAAGAAGAAGAAGCATGGATTGCACCACAGAGCTGGTCCTACCCTGAGACAGGACTGCAGCCTTTTGTTACAGGGAGGGGGCTACTCTCCATCACTCAGACATTGGTTTGCTGCGCAGCTTGAGGGTGGTGGAACAGCCTCCAGGATGAGGGGCTCCCATGCAGTGGAGGGCAGTTCTCTAGAGAAGGGGAAGCTGTGAGCCTTTGCAGCCATCCAGCAGGGCACCAACAGAGCCCACTGACTACACAGGGATGAATGGTGATCAATAAGGGCCATTTGACAGAGCTGAAGTCGTAGAGATGCTTGTCATAGTCCTGCTTTCTGGTAATAGACTGAGCAGCTATTATTAGGAGACTGATCTAGGTTTTGTGGGGCCTGAAGCTTATTACAATTTGGGGACCCCTTTTAAAGAAAAAGGACACAGGACTTTCCTGGGGGCGCAGTGGTTAAGAATCCGCCTGCCAATGCAGGGGACATGGGTTTGAGCCCTGGTCCGGGAAGATCCCACATGCTGCGGAGCAACTAAGCCCGTGTGCCACAACTACTGAAGCCTGCGCACCTAGAGCCTGTGTTCCGCAACAAAGAGAAGCCACTGCAATGAGAAGACCGCGCAACGCAAGGAAGAGTAGCCCCCGCTCGCCGTAACTAGAGAAAAGCCCGCGCACAGCAACAAAGACCCAACACAGCCAATAAAAAATTTATTTATTTATTTATTTATTTTTTAAAAAAGAAAAAGGACACAAAACTGAATTCAAAATTAGGTTCACAGCCTGTGCAAGTGGCATGTCCTAAATCTAAAGCTTCCTTGGCTTCATCTGTCTCTAGGTGTTTAAGCTCCTTTGTGCAGAAAGGAAAACTTAAAGTTTAGAGCTTAAGTGAAATTGCCTAAGTACATCAATCAAGGAAGTGGTTGGAGCCAGAGCCCGTCCTTCTAGCTCATAGTCCAGAGCCTGCTGTGATAGCACCAGCCAAGCCCATTGCAGAGGACTACTCAGAGGGTGAAGAGATACCAAATGAGAACATGCTTTGTAAGCTCTCCCTGCAATGTCATGTGACTACAAGGCATTATGATTAAATGGGCAATTGATCTGTGAAATGAGATGATGCCAACTTGAATAATTTGGTAAAAGGGGATATATATATATATTTTTTTTTTCTCTCTCTCTCCTGAGGTTTCCACAGTGGCTAGCTAGGTTTGTATAATAGTAGAGATCCCTAGTTTGATTCTAAGTTGTGAGCTTCCAAAATTGGCATGAATAATAAATTGATGAATCTCCCAGGCTTGTGGCTACTTACCCAATCGGGGAAACAGAAAACAGGCTTTATCATAGAAGACAAGAGCATTCCTCCTTATCACTCAACCAGAATGAATAGTTAATGAACACTCAGTGGTTCTTAAGAGGCAAGGCTGAGGAGATTAAGAGAAGGAAGGAGGGAGGGGCTCTTGAATTTTGGTTCAGAGCAATGATAGAGTAGCTTCCTAAAAACATTGTCTCTGTCCCCAATAGGCACAGCTAACTCCAGGTCCTGGATGCTACATTTTATGCCCAATGAGTTTTCCTTCATCCAAGTTTTCATCAGCAATGGGTCGGAGGGGATCACCAATCCCCTGAAAGTGTGAAAAAGCCCTTCTTTCAGAGAGCTTTTACTCACTCTGTTGGGGGTGAAGTCCAAGACTACAGGACCTGAGAATCTGAGCTGGTAGAGCTAACCTCCTACCCTATGTGGGCATCCCGTGTGGAGTGTTTCTGTCAGGTGGTCATCCAGCCTCCAGTTGAACCCTCCCAGCGACAGGGACTCACTTCTTCATGATGTTGCCTCACTGTTGGGCGCTCAGGACAGCTCTTCTTATTCTGCCCTGTAATTTGCCTCCCTTTCACTTCTACCCGCTGATACTTCTACCCGTGAAGACTCATTCTGTCTTACTCAGGACTAAGACCCAGACTCCTTGTCATCTCCCTTTACTACCATGCAAATTGTTATAGTTGCAACGATTTCTTTAAAATCTGTCTTCCTTGCTACACTGTGTAGGTATATTTGGCTTGTCTCTCACTGTTGCCCATCCCCTAGCTCAGTGCCTGGCACATGATTGGTGTGTGAGAAATGTTTGTTGGATGAGTAGATGACTAAATGAATGAATGAACAAAATTCATCTCTTTTTCTGCATGACAGCTTTTCAAAGATTACAACACAGTTGTTAGACTTTCTCTCCTATTCCCCATCTTGCCTTTTTCTAACAGGATGATTCCCCTTCAATAGTCTCTTGCATTTTTCAGACCCGTCTAGACTTGTCAACTTCCCTCGCTGGTATCCCTATTAAATTGTGGCTCTTACAAGTGTTCACAACACCACAGATGAGGCCTCACTGGTGTGGAGTAGAGTAGGATCATCTTGTGGACACCATGAGCCTTTTTCAGAAAGAAGGCTCCATGAGTTCTTTTCAGTATTATTATTATTATTTTTTTTTGCGGTATGCGGGCCTCTCACTGTTGTGGTCTCTCCCGTTGCGGAGCACAGGCTCTGGATGAGCAGGCTCAGCGGCCATGGCTCACAGGCCCAGCCATTCCGCGGCATGCGGGATCCTCCCGGACCGGGGCACGAACCCGTGTCCCCTGCATCGGCAGGCGGACTCTCAACCACTGCGCCACCAGGGAAGCCCTCTTTTCAGTACTTACGTGGAGAAAGCGAGGTTGAAGGAATTTCCATGTCCTGGCTGTTCCTACTCAGGCGAAGCAGTATGTCCTATCACTGCATTTGGAATCAGACGTATCTGAGTTTGCATTTGGGTTCTACCACTTGCAACTGTGCTCTTGGTTGTTACTTATACTTCCCGCCTTTTAGATTTGATATCTGTAAACTGGAGATAATACTACAAGTCTTTTGTGAAGATGAAATGAAATGATGTATGTAAAGTACCTGAGACATTTACTGACCTGTACAGAGTAGACACTCAATTCATGGGGGCTAGAATATTTTTCACGATCTTTGGTTAGGGTAATATCAAGGGAATCAGATTCAGGTCAGATTCACACTTAATTAGAATACATGATAGTTAAAGCATGCTAACAAATAGAGACTAACTTTCAGAGCTTTGGATGTGAAAAAATATTCAATATACATTCTGCATTCAAAAAGCAATGTGTATAGCAGTTATAAGATCACCTAGGTCAACGTGATAATACTCCTTGAAATTTCCCAGAAGTTTTTATAATATAATCTTTCTAGGTGAAATAAGCCTGGGTACATCTACAAGGGCATATAGGCAGGACAATATATAAGGTGACACACACTTGGGAGGTTTTGCAGCTCCTATGGGCTACAGATTAGGCCACAGAACTGTCTTGTATAATATCTAGTAGACCGGAAGTACAGGACACAGCACAATGCTCACGCCGAACTCAGAGCCACCGGATGAGCAGAAATAGTGTAAAATTGGAGAACTTAGAGGCCTGTTTCCTGGGACTGGTTTTCTCCTCTTCCCGTGCACTTGACAACTAGGCTCAGATCCCTGCTCGAGAGCTCTGACAAGCGCTTGCCAAGGGTATCTAGAGCTGGCGCCCTGACTTTTGCCTTCCAGCACATTGACTGGAAGGAACTGCTCCAAGCTTCAGGCCCCAGTAAGACAGTGGATGTTTGGGGTTCCTTGAGTCCTCTGCTGTAAGGTACCCGAACTCAGCCAGCTGAGAGAGGCCAGCACTTGGTTGGCCTGTTTGCTAACAGAGGACAGGCCATGATCAGCTCATAAGGTCTATGGAGAATAAAGGCATGAGGGCTTGAAACTTGTCCCTCTCCTATTTATGTCACTAGCCTACTCGTCTTACATGAGTAGAAATTACTGGTGGCATGCTGTTTCTCTCTCATCTTCTAGCCTTTCCTGGTTTGCATGCAGTAAGGCCATTTCTTTTAAGTGTCCCTCAGCTCCTGGGGGGATGGGGGTGGGGTGGGGCATGTGGGTATTTTTTCTCACTCACCACTCTGTTTGCAGAGCTCCTCTCTGCTTGGCCTTGGAGAAGGTTCTTCAGGGCCACTAAGGTGTGGGAGGGATGGAGAAATGAGTGTGGGTGGGGGTGAGTGGGTATGCTGAAGCACAGAAGTTGAGAAGACTGGGTTTTCAAGATCCTGGGATTTTAGGATCTTGTGGATTCAAAATGTGATTTTCATTGCCCAGATTGTATATTGAAGATCAACCCCTTGAAATAGAAGTGGGCCATTCTGGGACTTTCCTGCTGGTCCAGTGGCTAAGACTTCACGCTCCCAAGACAGGGGGCCCGGGTTCGATCCCTGGTTGGGGAACTAGATCCCTCATCCCGCATGCCGCGACTAAGAAGCCTGCATGCCGCAGCGAAGGTCCCAAGTGCCGCAGCTAAGACCCGCTGCAGCCAAATAAATAAAATAAAAAATAAATAAATATTTAAAGAAGTGGGCTATTCACTGAGGCTGAGATGGGAGCCAAAGAGGGAACCATATCTTTTTGGAATCTTCCTAACTTTCCTTTTTGTGTGTCCCAGGGCTGCAACCAACAGTCCCTTAGATGTTACATTTAATGAGGCATTTTGACTAGGAACTTTATGGAAGTAATAATGAAAGCCAGTTGCAAAGAACTCCAAAATTAGAATGTGCACTGTTCAGACTTTTGTCCATGGCATGTGACATTGCTTGCTACTGCCTAAAAAGTACAAAGGTAACGCAAATTGATTTTTTTCCTTCCTTCGAAAGAACACACAAACAGGGGTGCAAGTTAGAAGGTCTGGACTGTCTGTGCTAAAATTCTCTAACATTGGCCAAGATCAGTAAGATGGAAACTGCTCTCATCAGTAAAATGGAAAGGACAATGGAAGTTACCTTCTTACCTAAAAAGAGGGATTGTGATTAGAAATAATTGAAGTGTGAGTGTACTGGAAATAATAGGGCTTTGGGTGACATCACAGGCGTGGTCCCTATAGAATGGCCATCTCACTCCTCCCCACCGTTCCATTTCTACCACTGGTAGGACTGAAATCGGTCATGTGGCCAAAATACCATGCAAAGGGCCCCTTTCCTCTCAGCACTCCTTGGATAATATTAGAGGTGGGGGGAGCCAGTGTTTATGGAGCACATTCACGAGCTTTATCACTATGTGTTAAGAGCTTAATCAATATTATCTCACTTATTTCTCATAATAAGCCTTCACGGTGTTATCTTTTTTAGATGCAGAAACTGAGACTCGGAAGTTTAAGTCACTTGCTCAAGATTACACAGCAAATAGAAATATAATTCTTTCACTTCCTCTAAGTGTCTTTCTTGTTCACTCTGGCTCAGATCAGCTTTTTGTTGTTGTTATTTTGCTCCTCTGGTCTTTTTCTGAGGTTTCCACCTTAGCTGCCTGTTAATTTCATTGGTGTATCTATAAATTCAAGTGGATCCAGCTGGATAAATCTACCAAATTGCAAACTCTATGAGAATAAGGAATTTTGCCTGTCATGTTCATGGCCATATCCTTTGACACATGGTAGGTGCTCTATAGATATTTGTCAAATAACTATTTGTTATTTAATGAATGATATATCCACAAAAACTCAGATCCAGGGATATGTTTGGGCTAAGGTCAGGCTTCTTGAAGCCCTGGGTCTGGGTTGGCTGTCCATGGGAGGTGTCCTCTGCGATTTGAGAGTCTGGGCAGGCAGTTTCTCCCCAGAGCAGCCCTGATAAACCACAGATGCAGGATCCATGCAGGATATATACCTGGGTTCTGAAGACTGTTTGCAAGAATGCACAGAATCCCATAAGGTAGCATTATGGTTCAAGAGATGTACGTCTATCCTCAGTATTAGGACCAGAATGAAATTTGTCCTGAGGATCCTCAAAAAGAGGGTCTTGCACGATGAATACACCATGTCTTCAATGACATTCATGCAAGAGACACCATGGAGATATTCTGTGGCGCTTTCCTATGGCTACACTCAGTAGAGGTGGATGGCAGTTTTCAGAAGTTCCATCAGAAACCATCAGGCGCTGCGCTCAGATGGTGCTGAAGAAGCAGCCCTCCCCCTGTTTTAACCATCCCTTCTTCCTGGCGGACTCATAGTATGGGTTTGCCCTCCGGGAACACTGGGCACCCTGGGAAGATTTCATTCTTTGATTGTTCTAAAAGCAGCACTAGAAATTTAAACACACGCTCTCTCTGACCCATTACTTATTTTGAAATACGCTGGACCTAAAAGACCATTCCACTTGGAGGGAGCCAAAAGGAACGAGAAAGGTCTTAGTGCTTTCTAAATCAGATGATGGAAAAATGCAAAACAACCCGGCAACAGCCACCCAGTTTGAGGCTTGTACCCTTTGTTTTGATGCAAATCTAAGACGGCCACTGCTCAGTAAAGAGGAAAGGGGCAGCGCAGGACCTGGTCCCTCAGAAATGCAACTTGTCATTCTCTCCGGTGCGCTTTGCTGATGTGGCAGGATTTTGGAAAAGCCAGTTATTCAAAACTAAGTCTTCTAAAATTCTGAAGCCTATGGGGAGTCTTACAATTTTCTCTGGAGTGGCAAAGTAAATTTCAGACCTATCATTTTGTCATTTAAGGCCCCCAAATCTGGAGCCAGAATGATTAGGGATGCTGGCAGAGTTGCAGAGAAAAAGCTCTTTCCCAAGGCCTCATTCCATTCCAGGGAGCCTGCCAGTTCAGCCTGTCCATCCAGCAAGAGGTTGTGTAATTCCCAACACCCCTGGGAAACTACCAGTCCTGCCACAGCCTGCCTCCTACAGTAACCTGGTCCGGCAGGTCCCTGAGACAAAGAAGCACTTCATTGTCCATAGAACCAGCTTGGACCATTCTGCTGGATTTAAAGCACTAAGCCACCCACCTACTGGCACAGGTGGCTCAGAAGTAGCCCTTTTCTCTTTGTGTAAGTCAGGAGTTCTGAGCTGACCAGTGTTGTATGTCCCCAAGGAGAATAACATCAGAAGGCATGACCTCGGATTACAGCATGGCAAATATAGGTTTCACTAAAGGAAGAGTCTGGCCAGGGCAGGTGATGGACCCCAGGATGGGCTTACAGGTCTCTGAAGGAGGTGGTGCGGGGCATTGGGTAGCTCTGATTGCCCTTCGAGCAGCGGGACGGAGACTGGACTGCCTCTAAGCTATCCGTCTAAGGGAGGTCAGCACAGCCCAGTCTCCACGTATTTATCTGTTAAATGTGTCCAGTGTCAGGACTCTGTTTCTTGTTGAAAGCTGTTGGGTGTTAAAGAGTGCCCTATTAAAATGCAGTTATCTTGGGGAGGGTTCTGCCTTAAACCTGACTGGTTTTCTAGTACTGTACGGATAATTGAGGCGGGGGGAAGGCCGGGGGGCAGAGGAAGGGCCACTAGGTGGGGCAAGGCTTGGACCGGAAGAGAGAGAGAAGAGGAGGCTGAAAGAGAAAGAAACATTTTGTTTCCGGACTACACTGCCTTCCAGCGCCACCAAGAAGAGAAAGCAATGGCTAAGGTGCCTCTGTGCCACCAGCGGGTTGAGGACATAGCCAGGGGAAGGGAAGGAGGAGAAAGAAGAGAGAAGGTGAAGAGAAAGGAAAGGGAGGAAGGAGAAGGCTTCAGGTGGGCAGGTTGGGGGCTAGCGTCGTTTGTTGGGGGCAGGGGGCACACCCAGTTGTCACCTCAGCCATCGATTGCCGACCGTGGGCCCATGGAGGTGTCAGAAGGTGCAGGTAGTGTGGTGGAGGGGAAGTGACCACAGCCTGGACGTCAGCGGGTCCAGTCCTGTAGTAACTGTGGAATGGTAAAGATTTTGAAACCCCATAATTCTACCACCACGGGGGAACCATGCCTTGCCCAGAAGATGCCCTAATTAACCCCCGGGAATGGTTAGCTGTGTAGCCTCTGTCACTCCTAGTTCCCAGCGCTGAGCTTCATTGTTGGCAGAAAGTATATAGGAAAAGTCCTTGGAAACTGCTGCTAGTCTTAATCCCTTTCTTTAACCTTGAGATAGGAACGCCTTTGTTCGAGTCTCAAGCAAGTCTCAAGTTATGTAACCCACTCTTATTAAAACTCTCCCTGACTGTTTTATATTCAGTCTTCGCTGCCCTGGTTTGCAGCTTTAATTGAATAGGTGGCCTTGTATTTGTGCTAAGTTTTTTTGTCTTTCTCTTTCAGATCTTGACAGGATAATCACATTGGTTTGTTTAGTAAACACTGAGGCCAGCTCGGCAATCCGGAGGCCTGACAAATGGCCAGTGACTGCTCTGGAAAAGAAACCTTTGTTCCTCTTGCAGGACGTCAGGAAAAACTTCCAGGAGAACAAGCTCTCACCAAGCCAGACCCCCTTAGAGAAGCAGACAGTTTCCCCAAGGACAAGATTCATTTATCATTTATACCTCAAGAGAGGTCATCCCTTATGCCCTCTCCAAACTAGCTCCCTTTCCCGACCTGTAGTCCTTTTAAAATGGTCTTCATTGCACTTACCACTATCTGAGATGATCTTATTACTTATTTTTCTTTAGAATGATCGTCGTGCTCCACCTGGCACTGGAGTGTGGGCTCCTCCCAGGAGCAGGGGTGCTGAGTGCCCACAACCTCGCCTGTGAGAGGAAGTGCACAACCAAATAGTCAATAGCCACTTGTTGAGCACCTAGTATGTACTAGATATTGGGCTTGCTGGGATGCATGCATCTATAAAAAAATAAAATGAAATGAAATAAATGTGTTACATGCTTAGAGGTCTGTTGGCAAAACTAGAAGTTTCCTCAAACCCTCGTGTTCTCTCCTGCCAAGAATTTGGGAAGTTGCCATCCCCTGATTCACCACTTGACGTTGTACCGGGTCCTGGGATGGGCAGGAGAAAGCAGGAGATGAACAGAATATGTTCTCAAGGAATCCACCCGTCCAGTGTAGGGTGGGCATCCGGGGGAGGACAGACGTGGAAATGAGAGCCCCACTATGTGAGATCAGTGCCTTCATCGAGTGATACACATGGTGTCCTGGGAGCAGCAATCAGACGAGGGGGACAAGACATGACTGAACCCTCATGCTTTACAGCTTTAAAGCTGAACCATGTTGCTTTACAGAGCATGAGGGTTCAGCAAGAGTGTGACAGGAAGAGAGAGGAAAGAGCCTTCAAGGCACGAGGAAGAGCTCGTGCAAAGAGATGGAGCCAAGAGAGGACCTGTGTGAGGCTGGAAGAGGAATCAGTTGGTAGAGCTTCGCACAGGCTCGGGGAAGGCTGTGGAGGTGGAGGAAGGAGGCGGCTGGGAGAAGCCACAGGGAACCAGGCTAGAAAGGCTAAGTGAGGCCAGACTCTGGAAAGGCTGGCTCCAGGGCCTCATAAGGAAAAGAAAGGCGAAATAGCATCTCAGACTTCCTGGACTGGACCGGGGACCCTGAGGCAACCAAAGGGAGACAGTTCCAACCCTCAGGGTCCTGACCTGTTGCTGCAGCTCTGATTCTAGAAATTTGCCATGGCATTTGGATGCACTCAGTGGTAGGGGAAGATTTGGGGAGATCTTTTAAAGAAAAAGAGTATAAAATTTGATGCCAAATACGCCAGGGTGCCTCCCAGGGCTTTGGAAGAGCCTGGTACAAGTGAGGCGCCCTGTAGCTTATACTCATCAGCTTCTTAGTGACGCCACCTCTGGAACCTGCGTGGTGTTTGTCCTAAATTGTGCAAGGCAGAAGGCAGGCCTGATTTTATGATCTCACAGCTATTTCCCTGGGAGGAAAGTCTTTTGCTGCCAGTTCTTCCTCTGCTATAAACAGCGCTTGGTCCTGTGCCCTCTTTTCTACCTACACCCTTTCCCTAGGGGACGCGCCCTCACCACGTCTTCTGTGGTCAAGCCCCTGGCCGCCCTCTGACCATCTCGAGCCTCTCTTCCAGCTCCAGCCACACTGGCTCTCGGTCTGGTCCTCAGACTGTCAAGCTCCCTCCCATCTCAGCACCTTTGCATCTACTGTTCCCTCTGCCTGGAACACTCCCCAGAACTTCATTGTCACATTCAGGACATGGCTTAAATGCCACCATCTCAGAGAAGCCTTCCCTGATCAACAAATAAGAAATCTCTTAGTCACTCTCTATTACACGGCTTTGTTTTATTTTCTTCATAGCATTTTTTTTTTTTTTTACTAATCAAAGTCGTCTTATTTTTTTGCCATTTTCCTGTCTGTCCTCTCCCCCAACATGAGCTGCTTGAGTGCGGGGACCTTGTTTGTCTTGCTCACTGTGCTATATCCTGCAGTGGTTCACATAGACACTCATTTTAAAAAGAACCCAACAGAGTTTACTGAGAGCATTTTCCCATAATTCTAATACTTTGTATTTGTATAGCACTTTCTCGTTTCCAAAAAAATTTTAAATACGTAATGTCACTTCCACCTCAAAACAACCCAAGGAGGTAAGTAGGAGAGGGATTGATATGGCCCCAAATTAAAGAGGAGTAAATTGAAATTTAGAGAGGTGAGATGACTTATCTAAAATTTTCTAGCTGTTAAGGGATAGCACAAGGTCTCTTTCCATCAAAACCAACTCTCTTTCCATGCTGGCTTATATTCCTAAGACTTGTTACTTCTCCTGGCCCCTCAGAACCAAAGAATCTATCCATGTATGGAATGAGACAACACCTCTCCTCACTCCTCTGAAAGGGAAGGAGAAAAGGATTTGGCTTCCACATAAAGGTTCATGGCAGACAGCCCAGTCTTCACCTGTGGGTTCAGCAGAGAATCAGGACAATTATTATGTAGTGATAATGATTAAGTTTGGACAGTAACAATACAGTAGGTGCAGTAGAATTTTGTTACCTATCATGAAAATGATGAGGGACTTGAATTTTCGTTTTGATTTATTGTCAAAAGTACTGACTGCTGGGCAATTTCACATATCTCACCCATAAAGGTAAATCTATTAGATGGTGAATGAAGAATGAAAGCCAACCTTGCTGTTTTTTAGAACAGAGGCATTGGAAGTAATGTTTTCCTAAAACTGTCTGGAGAATCAGTGACAGAACAGGGAGTTCAGAATCCTGAAATTCCTGGTCCTCGTCAGAGACTATTGAAAGTCAATTTCTAGAACTCTTTTGGGCTTTACTTCTCCACTGATAGAAATCTTTAGGAAAATGTTGATGCATTTGTGATTCTTGATGAGACGTATGGATTTTTTAATTGACAAATTACATACAAAAATATGCAAATCATATAGAGTGCAATGAATTTGTACAAAGTGAACACACTCATGTAATCAGCTCCCAGCTCAAGATATAGATCATCACCAATACCCCAGCATCCTCCTCCTGGCTCTCATCTCAATAACTACTCCCCCGGAATTAGGGTAACCACTCTCCTGAGTTCCACCACAATAGATTAGTTTTACTTGCTTTTGAACTTTAAACAAGTGGAATCATAGAGTATGTCGTCATCTTTTTCTGTCTGGCTTCTTTTGTTCCACATCATGTTGGTAAGACTCATCCATATTATTGCATACGGTTGTAGTTTGTTTTTTCTCACTGCTCTATAATAGTTGCTTGCCTGACTGTGCTGCACATATATTCTACTACTGATGGTCATTTGAGTTGTTTCCAGTTTGGGGCTATTATAAGCAGTGCTGCTGTGACCACTCTTATACATGTCTTTTGGTGAAAATATATATGGATTTCATTTGCACATAAATCCAGAAGTAGAATTGCTGGATCATAGGATATATTCGTTAGATATAGGCAAAGAGTTTTCCAAAGTGGTTTTACCAACTTATTCTCCATCGTTGATGTATGAGATGTCCAAATGATCCATGTTCTTCTTCTTTTTTTTTTTTTTTTTAGTATTTATTTATTTATTTGGTTGTGCCGGGTCTTAGTTGCTGCATGTGAACTGTTAGTTGCAGCATGCATATGGGATCTAGTTCCCTGGCCAGGGATCAAACCCGGACCCCCGGCGTTGGGAGCACGGAGTCTTAGCCACTGCGCCACCAGGGAAGTCCCCATGTTCTTCTTAACAGTTGGCGTTATCTATCTTCTTGTTTTAGCTCTGCTAGAATGTGACCTATGATGGATTTTAATATATTTAAACTATAATTAATTTAATTTGTTATAATTTTGTAAATACATTTGTGAAATGGTAGATAAGGAACCTGAGATTAGGTAGACATTAGATCAAAAATAATTTTTTTAAATTGAGGTATAGTTGATTTACTACTTTAGATCAATTTTAATGCTCAGTTATATTCTTGTGTTGTTCCCTAATTCCTTCATGTATGTAGGTTCAGCCCACCCAAAAGATGACAAGCTTCTGGAGGTCAAGGGCTTTGTCATAGGCTCCTTTCATAGTTGTTATAGCCTTAGCACAGTGCTGGGTACAGAGTAGGCGCCCAGTAAATTCTGATTGAATTGAGCTGAACTAAGTGATGGAGGCAAACCCACCAATGTCTCTCTGTTCATTGTTCCCTGCCTAGTCACTCCACTTTCAGATATTTCCTAGGTGATAAAAGGACCAAGAGAGAGGAATTCTAGAAAATGTCCAATTCCTTCATGTTCCTCTAGAGCCTGCATTCCAAGCGCTAAAACTTTTTAGGTACAATGAGCCCCTCTATTTTCAACAGGATTTTCCCGAGGCATGTACCTAAGTCCACTAGAAAGCGGAACAGACAGAAGACTGTCTTACCCGGGGTTGTCAGGAGAGAGCATTGTTTGTGCCCTTCCATGCTTGAAGGGGTGCTTTGGACTCAAAATGTCTGATCTTATTACACTAACCTGATTTCCCTATGGCTGCATCCAGTTTGAAAGAAATTTCTCCACAGGCCACAGTAATCTCTAAGATACTTAGTTCATTTTTTTGCTGATTTTAAAAAAAATCTGTCCTAATTGTTAAGAACTGTTTCTGTCATCTCATCAGCTGAAGGATCCGTGCTCGGTTGTCTGTTTCAACACGCAGCAGTGTGTCACATTATGCACATTTTTGTTCATACTGAATACTGGCTCTTTCTGACTGAGATCCTGAGATGTTACCTTAGTACATTTTAACTGTTCTGATTGAGTTTGGAATTAGGCACTTATGGAGAACAATTGGTGGAAATATCCACCCTCCACCCCCTTTCTTTCAGTTTTGGACTCTCTCATTGGGAAGATGGGCTTTAAAGGGCGTGGTCATGAAGGGGGGATGAAAGAAGGAAGAAAAGATGGATCTTGAGAAACATGTATAGCGTGCTGATCAAACTAAGCCAGTTTTCCAGACTCCATCTGGGCCCCCTGCTGTCAGGCATATCAAGGTAGAGAGTGTGTGTGCTTGTGTCTGGGGGATGGTGGAAGAAATGAGAAATCCCTGAAAAGAATATTGTGGTAAGATCCCCAAAGCATATCAGATTGTAATTGTATACAGTCACTAATGGGAACAGGCTTGTTCTGCAATCTGCAATCATGATCAGCAGGTAATCAGATCTAGTGCTCTGGGGCCTCCCACGACACAGCGATTGTTGTAGACTAGACTCAAAAACAATGGGCTGTTTGACTCTCTCTTATCCGGGCTGGGCAGCTTCCCAAGATTTGTGGGGAGGTGGGGGGGCTATGAGTTTCAGAATGTTTTTCCTCTGGGGATGGGCCTCATGTCTCAAATCTCCTGATAGGAGATCACGTCACATACATATATGTTTCTCCCTTCGTGTGTGTATTTGCTTTTCAATCTCAGATTGAACTGGCTATGACTCTTGGATTTATTAAATTCAGGTCCATTAGGTTACTCCATGGGTATATTTGTTAGGTAGCCAGGTGCCATAAGTTCAAATGCTTGGGGTGGATCAAGCAGGCAGCATGAATATGAAATGGGGTTTGTAGCAAGCTGGAGAATCTATTTCTCTTCCAAAGGGGGATACACTAGTCAGCATCAGACAACAGTAACTATGTAGGTAGGCTGGCCCAGGGGGCCAGATCTTCTGATTTTTCAAGAAGAGCCTGAAATCCAGATTAAAAAAAAAAAAAAGTGTAATTTGCTGATTTTTCCAATGTTTATAATTAATTCAAAATAAAAAAAATCATTTTGCAGGCCAACTGTGTAACAAACAAAACAAATCTGCAGGTCTTATCCAGTTCCCAAGCCTCAACCTCCAGGTTAAACTGATTTTCTGGTGGGAAAAAGCCAACTTATTCAAGTCACTTCAAGTTATAGAGCACTATATAGATGGTCCCTGACTTGTGATGTTTCGACTTAATGATTTTTCAACTTTATGATGGTGTGAAAGTGGTATGCATTCAGTAGAAACCGTACTTTGAATTTTGAATTTTGATCTTTTCCTGGGCTAGTGATGTGCAGGACCGTCCTGTCTTGGTGATGCTGGGTAGTGGCAGTGAGCTGCAACTCCCAAGCAGCCACACCATCACGAGGGTAAACAACCGATACACTTATAACTGTTCTGTTCCCATGCGACCATTCTATTTTTCACTTCCAGTATTTAATAAATTATATGAATATTCAACACTTTCTTATAAAATAGGCTTTATGTTAGATGATTCTGCCCAACTGTAGGCTGACAGAAGGATTCTGAGCACGTTTAAGGTAGGCTGGGCTAAGCAATGATGTTCTGTAGGTTAGGTGTATTAAATGCCTTTACAATTTAATGATACTTTCAACTTAAGATAGATTTATGGGTTTATCATGGATTTATTCCATCATGAGTGGAAGAAGATCTGTATTATAAGGATACGTGTGACAATAAGATAAACAGGATTTTCAACCACGTAGCAGGGTCTCATAGAAAGCCAAGAACTCTATAAACATGCCAGGTCAAGGGCTGAAGAGGAACAGCACATAACTGGTACTTACTGAGAATTGGAAGGTTCTTTGTCACCATCAGTGGTGTAACTTACGCTTCTCAATTGGTGGCACGTTTCAATATAAGGTGCCTATGACTACATTAATTTCTCTGGTAATTGTAGACTTCTTGAGTGAGTCTCAGGGCTTCCAGGCTGCTCCTAGCCTTCATTACTTCAGTTATGCCCAAATTTGGGGGATGTGGGGCTAAGTTTATTTTCCTTGTGGCAAGTGGATTGTTGGAGCAGAAGAGGAGGAGCTGCTGGTGAGGGTGTATTTGGAAGTCATGCCCCATGTTCTGATCTGTGACAGAGCTGCTTCTCCATTGACCACTCCTCCTTTCGTCCTTGCTAACAATATCCCAACTTTGTTCAGGTTTCCGGCAATTTATGTGCTTCAGAGAAATCTGCTCCCAGCCCAAAGCAGGGTGGATCTTAATTACATCAAACCAGTCATGGTGAGTCCATTTTCCTTGCCAGAGATTAGTTTAGAAATCAGCATGGGTAGCAATTCTGAGCATTGAGATTGAGAGAAAGCCTAAGGGAAATTTTTGTCCTAGATTTAAATCCCCCTCACTTATTGAACTGCAAATGATCTAAAAATTATCAAAGGATCGATGAGCCCAGGAAGTTGCCTTTTGGCTGCGATCTCCATTTGCAAGCCCAGTGCAAGACGCCCTGAGGCTGTCTCCCAGATCCTAGCTCACTGTAGATCCTGCACTCGGTCTCTCTCCGTGTTTCCCCAGCAGCGCCTCCCAAGTCTCTCTTATTTAGATATTTGCTGCCTGTTGTCCTTTATATTTCCTTCCCACCTTTGCGGTCTGCATCCTTCTCCTTTCCCCTGCCACCCAAGAGAGAATAGCTGGCCAGATTGCTTTGGTGGATGTTGGAGAGGATAGACTAGAAACCAAGATCTTCTTATTCTTCATTTCCTTGCTTGTGGGGCTTGGGAACACCATCATTTAGTGAGCAGATGCAGATCGACCAGACTCATATGGGACTCCACTAATCCCACTTATACTCTCTCTTTTCTTTTTTGGTTCCTGAATTTTTGTTGCCTAATTTCTCTTTCTTCGCTCTTGACCCACAATGGGCTTTTTCTCACCTTTATAAGTCTAACTTCCTCTTAGCCTCACTTTCCCATTCTTGACTGCTTACAACTAGCTCTTTTATCCCATAATATCCCTTTTCCTTTCTCTTCACCAGAGGCCCGTTATTTTCCTTCCACTCTCCCCAAAGCATCTGTGCACGTGGAATTTCTCCTGACCTAATTTGGAAAATAGCCGTGTATTAGTCTTCTGCACATACTACTTAACCTCCCCCCAGAATGACTACCAGCTCCTCAGGCCTCAAATAAGCATCACGAAAGATATTAAAACCACTCTGTAATCATTTTCCTTGTTAAAGTATTACACTGAGAGGCTTTTTGTTCTCTTCTACAACTGCAACATTTATTGTGGGAAATAACCTGCTTATCTTGTAAAGAACGAGTACCCTACCTACAGTCATGGTGAGCTTCCCATGGTTTTTTTCATTGACCTGATTTGATAAATCCTATCAGTCATCATCAGTGAAGGAAGAAATAAAAGAAAACATGAATGTATTCGAGGAGAGAGTCCCAGCATGGGATCCAGGGTACTGTTGGTCATGACCTTCAGATTTAAATACGTCCATGATCTAAAATTTTTAAATGATGTTTCCCAGATGGACATACCCTCTTTTGGTTCTGTATCAGTAAAACAAGAACAGGAGGAAAGTATCTAATCCATGCTGAAATTCCTAAGTATGTTTATTTTTAACATCTGTTACAGGACAATTTTGCCGTACAGAGCTGGGGCCAAAATATAGTTAGTGAGGACAATATTTCTCCTTCAAATCCTTTTCAGCTTTGCACCCATTGTCGTCACTAATGTGCATCGTTTTGTGCTGGGTTGGTCAAATTTCCAGTGCCCTTGATGGGAGGACAGGTAGGATTAGTTGAGAGTAGGGCCTGAGAGGCGGGAGGTAGAGGAGAGGCACAGCATCTGCTCCCTGCCTGTCTTCTTGGAAGCTGCTGGAGACCTTGGTTAGAGGGGTGAGACCAGAAACTGAGGAAATGGCTTCATGGGACTTTGAGGCAGCAAGAGGTGGGAGGAAAAAACTGCAAAGTCTCCCTTCAGGAAAGACTTTGGGAATCTTTAGGCACACGCAGAACTGCTTAGAGCAAAGCATGGCAGGGCTGGTTGGAGCCTGATCTCGCTGTCTCTGTATGGAATCTTTCAGCCATGGTACCCAGTAGACCAGAGGCTCTAGGAGCATCAGCAGTCTGCAGGCTTGGCACAGATCCTAGCTCTCCCTGCCAGCAAGGATATGGCTTTGTCCTCAAGAGCTCTGAAGAAAGCAGATGCTGATGAGTGTTGGAGGAGGTGGCAAGGCTGGGCAGAGAAGAACCCTGAACATGAATACTTGCTCAAGAAAAAACAAATCAACCAGCCTATAAATGATAGTAGTATGTCCAATCCCCTTCAGTTTGGTGGAAATGAAAGTCCATAAAGGTTAAATATGTTTTCAAGGGTTCTTATCACGGAGTCAGAATTGCAATCTAGACCCCTTGCTGCTCCAGTTTCTGGGCAAGTGTGGTTATTTTTAAGGATGAATTTCCATGGATTAAAACATGGTTGTGCTGGAAGTGAGTGTGTCTTTAAAATGCACCATAAGCTTCTGGAATGGAAGGCGTGGTCAGCCACTGCCAGCATGCCCCGGTGTGGTATCCACAGGGTGGTGACAGCTGCTGTGTAGTTCTTCTCCAGCGACAGGGGACCCTCCTCCAAAGCAGTCTGGGCTCTGGATTTGAGAAGCAGACTACACCTGATACATTGGAGCAGCAATCTTATATTCTGAGATCTGCCATTGATGTCACGTGGTGACAAGGAAGGGACATGTAGCAGGGGATAGTCAGGCCAACCCCAAGGAGCTAGTGGTATCATACACCTGGAGTTCTTCAAGTTGCTACAGGAGAACAGAATTTAGTAGTTCCAAGTGTGAACTCCTGAGTTCTACCAGTGGGTTCAAAGCCTAGCTCCACTATTTTATAAGCTGGGTAACCATGGGTAAATTATTTAATTTCTCTTGGCTTCAGGCTTCTTGGTATAAAATGGAAATAGTAATAGTACCTCTGCTTTGGAGTTATTGTGAAACTTAACTAAAAATAAAAAGTAATATAATATAAATATATTTATTATGGTAACATGAATTACCAGACACATACAAGTACCTGATAAATGTTACTTTTTGTGTGTGCTGTGTACAAGAAATGCACTTTATTTTTTTTCTTCCAATTTTATTGAGATATAATTGACATACAGCACTGTATAAGTTTAAGGTGTACAGCATAATGATTTGACTTACAGACATCATGAAATGATTGTCGCAATAAGTTTAGTGAACATCTATCATCTCATATAGATACAAAATTAAAGAAATAGAAAAAAATTTTTTTTCCTTGTGCTCTTAAAAGTCTTAGTAGAGGATTCCAGGGATCTTCCCCTGTGACTTGAAATCTAATTCTAGTATGTTAGGTTCCATTGTTTCTACTTGCTCCTAAAGCACTAGCTAAAGGAACAAACAAGGTTGCAGACAGAGTGGAGAGCTTATTCGGTTGACCACTTGGCAAGGGGAGGGTCCCAGATACACATCTGGATCCCAGTGCTCTTGTTCGGGGCCTTGCTGGACTCTGCTGTGAGGTGGCTTGGCTAGTCTGGTCCCTAGGCACCTTGCACTCATCTGCGGAGCTGGAGCTGACCTGCCTGTGCTTTGTTCTTTGGTGTGTCCAGGACCCAGTGCTCTTTCTTGCTGGTTCAGGTCACCTTGGAGTGGCATACCTGTCTGAATCTTGCCTACAACCTCCATCTGACTCCTAGCTTAGGGTGAACACTCTGTCTTCACAACGATGACCTCTGGTTCTCAAATCAGCTACCTTCCTAGTCCTCCATGGTGTATGTGGTGGCCTCTAGGCCCCAGCCAAAGGGAGCTCAGAAGGGATAAATAAGGCCTGTTTCCATTTAACCTCCGTGCACCATCGTTTTTATTTTTATTATTTATTTTTTGGGCTGTACCACTCGGCATGCAGGATCTTCTTCTCTGACCAGGGATCAAACCTGAGCCCCCTGCAATGGAAGCATGGAGTCTTAACCACTGGACCCCCAGGGAAGTCCCGCACCATCGTTTTTAATCTGCTATGACCATTTCTTGAAGGAGCAAGGACACTTAGTGGAGCAGTTTGCTCCCTGAGTACTAAATGGGGGAGAGGGCACAAACTCTCTCTGCTTTCTGTTTAACAGAGACTTCCTGATATAAGCCCTAACAGGGCAGACCAGATCACATGTCCCCTTTGTCTCTCTTCCTGCTCTCAGACTCAAAGGAGATAGGAACATGTGCAAGGTCAGGAGTAAAAGTGTCGACAGTGTATATGTGGGGAGTGGAGGGAAAATAATGTTTGAAAAGTATGTAGCCAGAAACTAGCCTCTGGAAAATTCTTCCAACCACTAGATGGGTAAAAATGTAAAAAGAGGATTTTGTACTCATCAGTGATGATGAAAAATGGAATTTCTCTCCTGTTAAGCCTCTACTGCAAAATGCAGCACATACAATTATAAATGCCCCATGCATTTTCAATTCAAAGAGTATGTGAGATTAGTCACTGAAAAGAAAACTTGATATGCCCTGAAATCTGAAGCTCCTACGCTAAAGAGACCTGATAGAGATTTTCCCAAATTTGACAATAATCCTAAAAATTTACATATCAATAATAAGACGTTATGAAGCTAAAAGAGACTTTTCTAAGCTATCAATAAATGAAAATTTTATTAACTATGTTGGAGAAAAAACTAAATTGTCTTTATTTTCTCTTCAGAAAATGATATCCCAATTCACATAATATGAAAAGCCAATCAAAGACCATGCAGCCAAAAAAGTCAGAAAAAAAGTATGAGATGTATGCCATGAGGTTAATCAATAAAAATATAAATTTTCTGTACATTTGTGGAATGTTAACTTTATAAAATTTGGGATTTCTTTTCTTATTCTAAATATTTACTTTCAAATCTACTTTTGATTCATAATTTGTTTTCTTAAAGAAGTTCCCCAACTTTGTAGATGCTTTAGACCCCACAAATCCTGGATCTGCTCCTGTTGGGAGCTGCACAGCCAGTAGTCTAATGGAGAGTGGCCAACAGTGGATATTTGTGCATGCCTACGGGAACACGACCTGTAAATGAATGCCACTTATTATCTGTATCACTGTCAAATAAAACAACAACAACAACAAAGTAAGAACCACTGCTCTAACCTAAATGTCCACTGACGGATGAATGGATAAAGAAGATGTGGCACATATATACAATGGAATATTACTCAGCCATGAAAAGGAACGAAATTGAGTTATCTGTAGTGAGGTGGATGGACTTAAGAGTCTGTCATGCAGAGTGAAGTCAGTCAGAAAGAGAAAAACAAAGACCGTATGCTAACACATATATATGGAATCAAAAAAAAAAAAAAAGGTACTGATGAACCTAGTGGCAGGGCAGGAATAAAGACGTAGACATAGAGAATGGACATGAGGACACCGTGGAGGTGAGAGTAGCATCGACGTATATACACTACCAAATGTAAAACAGTTAGCTAGTGGGAAGCAGCCACATAGCACAGGGAGATCAGCTCAGTGCTTTGCTACGACCTAGAGGGGTGGGATAGGGAGGGTGGGAGGGAGGCTCAAGATGGAGGGTATATGGGGACGTATGTATGCATATGGCTGATTCACTTTGTTGTACAACAGAAACTAACACAGTATTGTGAAGCAATTATACTCCAGTAAAGATCTATTAAAAAAAACAAACCCACTGCTCTAGACAGCAAAAGCAAACAAGTAACTATACCAGAGTGATAACCACTATCCTGAATTCAGTGTTTATTATTGTTATGTATTGAAGTTTATACTTTTCTATGTATATATGTTCATATTCACACATCGGTAGTACACTCTGTGCATGTAGTCTGGTTATCTATTGCTTTATAACAAATTACCCCAAAACTGAATGTTAAAATAACAATCATTTCATTATGTCTTATAATAGCTCACCTTCTTAGAGGGTGATCAGGACAAGCTTGAAAGATAAATATTCGCCAGTCAGATCAGGTGGCAGTGGTATCACCTGCAGATATATCAGCTTGAGCAAGGAACTGTTATGGGAAAAGAAAGAAGGAACTCCCTTTCCAAGTGTTTATACCTGAAGACAGACCTCAAGAAGATTGGGGGTGTGGAGAAATGGCACTGGGCTGGGGGGAAGTGTTTGAGGTGAGGTGCAGCTTTAACAGTCAAAATATGATGATGAAACTACACTGGTGGCAGTGAATCCAAGGATTAAGTAGGTTACAACAGGGACAATTAATTCTAAGGGTATCGTCAAGGTGGAGTGTTTTGCCTGCCAACTAGCCAGCCAGTTTTGGGGAGTTTGGAATTAAGCTTGGGTGTGAGATAGAAAGAAAGATTTCGCTGCACTCCAGTTACAAATACAATATGTTGATTTTAATAAGGCCAAAGTGGATATTGTCTTAATCTTAAAAGAGGCTAAGATGTGTAGTTCCTTCTGTGAAACATGGTTTTCCCACTGTAACTTCAAAGGCATTCCTGAGGGCGGGAGTGATGCGGGGTGGGGGGGCTGTTAGGTGTGTCTGGATGGGCTGTCTGGGGTGGATATCATTCACTGCCCTGTTCTCAGAGGAGCTGAAAGCACATGGCAGTGTTTGCTTCAAGCTTCTAGCACATTTTCGGTATCCTAGTGGCTACGTTCACTCCCTCATCGTTATTTTTGAGAAGGTGTTATTGAATATAGTTCCTGAAGAGTTCTCGCCAGTGTTCTTTTGTATGCTGATATTAATTTAAAAACCCGTCACGGGCTTCCCTGGTGGCGCAGTGGTTGAGAGTCTGCCTGCGATGCAGGGGACACGGGTTCGTGCCCCGGTCCGGGAGGATCCCACATGCCGCGGAGCGGCTGGGCCCGTGAGCCATGGCCGCTGAGCCTGCGCGTCCGGAGCCTGTGCTCCGCAACGGGAGAGGCCACAGCAGTGAGAGGCCCGCGTACCGCAAAAAACAAAACAAAACAAAAAAACCCAGTCACTATCTACTTCTCAAAACGTTCTCAAGCAAGTCCAGTTCACGAATTGGGATTTTTGTTACTCCCACTACTAGACTATTTTAGTGACCACAAGATACCCTTGAATTCCATGGAAGTCGATCACGCAAGTAATGTTTCCATTGTTTCAAGGAGAGTGCTTGTCACGGTGCTCATGGGTGCCCTTGTGCAGGACTTTTCTTAAAATAAATATTTATTTACGTATTTATGTAGATTTTTGGCTGCGTTGGGTCTTCATTGCTGTGTGTGGGCTTTCTCTAGTTGCGGCGAGTGGGGGCTACTCTTCGTTGTGGTGCACGGGTTTCTCATTGCGGTGGCTTCTCTTGTTGCGGAGCACGGGCTCTTGGTGCACGGGCTTCAGTAGTTGTGGCTCGTGGGCTCTAGAGCGCAGGCTCAGTAGCTGTGGTGCACGGGCTTAGTTGCTCCGTGGCATGTGGGATCTTCCCGGACCAAGGCTCGAACCCGTGTGCCCTACATTGGCAGGCAGATTCTTAACCACTGCGCCACCAGGGAAGTCCCTTGGGGCTGGACTTTGAGTGATGTTTACCTCCACTCCAGCTACCTGAAACAGTTTCCTGGATATCCAGAAGCTGTTTCTAGCTACTTTGTGGTCAGCATAAATGGTTCTTATGATTATAGCGTTTCCAGCATCTAGCCCTTAAACCATGTGTTATCCGGAGATAGATAGTTAAGAACATAGACTCTGGAGGCAGACAGAGCTGCATTTAGATCTCAATTCCTCAATTTGCTAATCATGTGGGCTTGAACAAATTATGCCACCTTTTAAAGCCCCAGTTTCTTGTTCTGTAAAAGGCTGATGGTACCAATAATGCTTGCCTCATAGAGGTATTTTATAGATTAAATGAAATTATGAATAGGTATTATCATTTTTAATTATGCTCCCATTCTTCAATTTCTTCTTAGACTTGATTGGAGTAATAATCATGATGGTTATCATTTACTGCCATGTGCCAGCCACTGAGCTAAATACTTTATCTATATTATCTGTAATCATCATGAAAAAATGCTAGGAAGAGACCTTTACTTTACAGCAGAGGAAACTGAGGATCAAAGAGGTTACTTAACTTTCTCAAGGTCATAAAATCAAGGGGCATAGCTGGGGTTTGAACTCCAGAGTTGGTGTTCTTTTCACTAAGTGACACTGATGCTTATGTACCCAGTTCAGATCATTACGTCTGAGAATGAATATGGATTGGAAGGGTCATTATTTCCCTCTCACATTCATGAGGGACAGCTGTCCCTTGCTTCAGAGAACAATGGACACCTAATATTAAGCAGCAAGCTGGATGGAAACCCATCTGCCCACAGTGTTCCATATGGAGCAAGTGCCTTCCAAGATGTCCACAATTCTCTTCATGAGTTCAGCACAGCTGTGTCAGAGAGGCGTGCACCCACGTACGGGGTGCTACTAGTATTAGCCTCAAGGAACCCTTGATGTTCTGGATTTGATCTGCTTTATAAGATGTAATTCAATGACCCTGGCCTATCAGCTTTGTATATAAATAAAATATCCCTGCCAATCAATAATTCAGAGTCCCTCTTCTTGTTCACAACTACTCCAGTAAGAACTTTGATTTCCCTCCTTCCTGGCAAAAAATTTCCTCTTTGGCCCCTCCCTCAAAATGGTAATCCCAAAGAAAGCCAAAGCCAATGTGGCAAATCGGTTTGTTAGCCACAGTCACTGTACAACTTCTGGGATCAATCAGTGGCCACTGCCCCCAAGGTCAATGAGAGGAGCCTGCAAAGTCCACCAAGAGATGCCGGTGGTTGGGTTAAGCTCAGTAGTGCTCCCAACGCTGCCAGGGAATTTCCCAGCCTTGTTCTTCTTTTTGTCTACTGGCCCCTGAAGCAGTCCTGCCTGTGCCCAGATCTGGTCTCACATAGCTTCCGGGAAATGGCTCATTCATCTTCTGTCAACCATTCTTGGACAAAAAAGCACATCTCTTCACACAAAGGAGCAATGGTATGCAAACATGGTGGGTACCTTAAATTATACTTCTAGTAAACACATCACTGAAAGGGTAAGGTCTACAGAGATGCAGTTTGCCCCTAACACAAACTTTTTCATTCTCAGAGAGCAATTTATCTTTTAGCCACAGCAATATTCAACATCTTTTCTATGGTGGTCACTGTTTTATATTTGTTTACCTGTTCCCCTACTCTAACCCTGCCCTATCCATCTGATGCCCCTAAATCAAGGTAATAGTTTCCATTAATAGATACCCAAATCTCTACCTCTTACAGGGGAGAAGATTCCTTCTATCTTACACCATTTCCACAAAGGTGAGAAAGATCCTAGGGTTGGTTCCAGTCACATCTCACATCCCCAGTACCCTGTGCTTCCCTTGCCTAGAAGACTCAGAAAGAAAGTCTCTCTGAGATAGGCTCCATCATATTTTTGACTGCCTCCTTAATTTCTGCCACAAAGTTGATGCTCATGGTTCGCCTTGTGCCCACCCTACCCCAGCTCTGGAACCAGCCGTTTCTCCCATGACTCCACTTCTTTTTAGAAGGGAATAGTATTAGAGATCAAGAGTGGGCACTAGGTATGATCATTACTACCCGGGTGTCTTTGCTTAGGCCTTTTCTGTGGACAGAGCTAGGAAATATATGCATGTATATACACATCTGTACATATGCAACACATATACATGAATGTTTACACTTGCATACACACACATATTCAGACACATATTTTAGAAACCTTTGGTCAGTATCAATACCTCCAACTTAATCCATCCCATATAGTTTATCTTACCTCCCCCTTTTGTTATTTGGGTGTCCCTTCTTTCCCATCAAGAACCCTGGCTGTCAACAATAAAACACACTTACTCATTTGTTTACTTCTATAAAACGTTGAAAATAGGTTCCGAATTGCTTTGCCCATACCTCTACAAAAACAAGCCCACTAAAAAGAGTTCAGGACTTGTTTGCTGTTCTCCCTCCACCCTGACCAGGACCAAGAAATATTTGTAGTTCAATACTATGTGTGTAGGTTACTTGGATTAGTTGGCTTTCTTTTCTTCCCTCTTCAGTTTGGTTCTGTTATTCATTTAAATACGGTTAACATTTATTTGGTTTGCTTTCAGTTTTAGTACCCCCTTCCCTTTCTTGTTGATTTAATTTTATTTTTTTTATCATGTAGAACGTGTTTCCAAAAGTCAACACGAGATAAAAAGGTGTACTGTGTTCTGTGTTACTTCCATCTTATTCCCCCCACTCCCAACTCCTCGGAGGCCACTAACTTTATTATTTAACCTCGCCGAGTTTCTTTTTGGATAGGCAAGTAGATATTGTATGTTTTCGTATTCCTCTCACACAGAAGGTAGGCTCTACATAGGCTCTTTTGCAGTTTGGCTTTTTCACTTAAGAATGTCTCTTGGGGGCTTCCCTGGTGGCGCAGTGGTTGGGAGTCCGCCTGCCGATGCAGGGGATGCGGGTTCGTGCCCCAGTCTGGGAGGATCCCACTTGCCGCGGAGCGGCTGGGCCCGTGAGCCATGGCCACGGGGCCTGCGCGTCCGGAGCAACGGGAGAGGCCACAACAGTGAGAGGCCTGCGTACCGCAAAAAAAAAAAAAAAAAAAAAAAAAGAATGTCTCTTGGAAATCACTCTATATCCGTTCATAGAGTTCTTCCTCTTCTTTCTTTACAGTTAAAAAGTGCTCATCATGAGTAATTAGCATAGTTTACATAACCAATCACCTACACTTGGATATTTAGATAGTTTCCAATATTTTGCAACTGCAAATAATGCTGCAGTGAATAACCTTCTGCAAAAAAAAATTTTTTTTTGATTATTGGAGTTGTATCTTCAGGGTTAATGCCCAGAAGTGGGATTGGCATGTTGAAGTGTAAATGGGAATGAAATTTGTTGGATGTTGCCAAGTTCTTCTCCACAGGGGTTATACCATTTTGCATTCCCAGTGAGGATGCAATGTAGGAGAGTGCCTGCATTCCCCCATATCCTTGCCAACAGAGTGTAATCGTAAGCTTTTGAATTTTTGCCAACCTGACGGGTGAGAAATGGTGTCTCAGTGTCGTTTTAATTTACATTTCTCTTATTATGAGTAAAACTGAACCTTTTTTCATATGTTTAAGGTCCACTTTGATAATTCTTTTTGGTGAATTGTCTGTGGATGTCTTTGCCCAATTATTAATAGGATTTGAAAAAATTTTAAGCTGTTTATTTGGTAGAAATAGCTTTTAATACAATTTACATTAACTGAAAGCAGAATCCCAAAGACCTGGCTGTGGATAAGCTATGGATTCTGCCCTCCAGGAATTCACAGTCTATAAGCTGAACACTATTATGGTGGATATGAGCATAATCTCTGGACCCAGATTGCCTTCCTTCAAATGCCAGTCCTGCCACTTAGGCAAGTTTTTCACCACTTGGTGCCTCAGTTTCTCCATCTGTAAGATGAGAATAGCATTAGCATTTACCGCTTAGGATTACTGTTAGGATTAATTGACTTACCATATGTAAAGTACTTTGAGCAGTAAACATTCCATAAATGTTGGCTATTTTAGAGCCAAGAAAACGCTCTCAATACATTGATTTGATCCCATAAGAATCCTGTTATATAGTTAGTTATAAAAATGAGGACCTGGAAGTTTAGAAACATTAGGTGAATCAGTGGTAGAATCAGGTTGTAACCCATTCATTCATTAATTCATTCATTCGTTTATTCATTCATTTATTCCACAACTATTTTTTGAGACCCTGTTATGTACTAGGCACTGACTTAGGTGCTGGAGATATAGCCTGAACAAGACAGATCTTTGAGCTCTTGGATACTCACTTTTTTGTGGTGGGGCAGCCTGTGTGGGTGTGGAAAGAAACAAAAACCAAGGAAACCAATTTTGTCTGTCTTGTTTGTCCCTGTCTGTTCAGCACACACAACAGTGTCAAAATTCATTTGTTAAATGAAAAAATAAAGGAATAAATGACAGAGTAGTGAAAAACGAGGCTTGATGCATAGGTAGGGCCCAAATCATGAAAGGTCTTGTCAACTATTTTGAAGAGCTTGGACTTTATCCTGAGCAGAGAAATCACATGAATAGATTTGCATCTAAGAAAACTCAAGCCAGTCTGTGTGGAGGACCCACAGGAGAAGGGGGAACAGCAGGGAGGTTGTTGTAATAAGTCCAGTGGGAGATAATGGGGTCTGAATCAAGAGGGAAGCTGAGGGGATGGAGAGGAGATGAGCTGGAGGGAAATTTAGAAGTCAGAATTGACTTCACTGGGACTTGATGGGTGTAGAGGGAGGGAGAAGTCTGCAGTAACACTGAGGTTTCACTGTGATAAGAAATTGAAGAGGGATGGCTGATGGGGGAAAATGGAGGAAGGCCGTTTAAACATATGGATTTGAGGTGACCATGGGACAACGCTCAATCTCTTGACTGTATTTGCGTTTGGCTTCTTTACCCTCCTTGGAGTCAGGAGACTTGGACCTGTCAGGGCACTGTAGTAGCAGATGGGATAAACTGTCTGATAGTGGAAAGGACACTGGTTAGGAGGTCACTTGACTAGTAGTGCAGCCTTAACCCTCTGGGGGGTCCCTAGTGGGGTGTGCTCAGGGCTAAGTTAACTGCTAATTTGTAACTGGAAGTTTATTCTTTGATGGCAAAAATACTCATCTTTGCATCTTGTCTCACACCTTAGATGATACCCTGCATAAAGCAGACTGTGGCAATATTAAATAGATGTCTCATAGGGAGATTATGAAAGGAAATCCATCATCAAGCAGGGCTTATGGCTTGGGGCTTAGGTTGTCCCGGGGCATCAAACCAGGATGCAGGGACTTAGGAAGTCCAGGAGGAGCTCCAAATCCCTTTCCAATAATACAGAAAACAGATGAATAAACAGCCCCCAAAACCCCTCTAGAATGGCACCTTGCAAGATTTGGTGACACACAGTGCTTTCCTAGAGGTCATGCTGGATGAAAGTCTGTGAGAAGACCTGCACAAGGCAGCGATTTGGACACCTGGACACATGCCTTTATCAGAGAGAAGGAATTTCTAGTGCAGCTGGTGATAATGGAAAAAATCCAAAAGAATAGGGACCATGTTTCACAGAAGCTTCCACAGGCAGATATTTATTTTTAAAAGTGACCTGAACTTTCTATAGGATGTCACTGGATCCCCACAAGAAGGTTCATCACAGTTAGGAAAGGACCAGCTACAATTCATTTTCTGATTAGAGTGCTTTCTGGTTTGCACCTGTAAGGGGCTAGGAGCAGCAGGGGAAGGGGATGCACAGTAAGAAGACAGGAGGAGGACCTCATAAGTAGAAGGAAGCTATGCCAAACAAAGCATAGGATGGTCTCTAGATGGGAAACAATATTAGAGACCTGTGCGAAGAAAGATCAAAAGGAAAAGCAGGGCACCAGCAATAGCCTGGGAGTGCAGGGCGGGGGGAGCGAAGGAGGGAGGGGGGAGAATAGCAGTGGAGGAGGAGATAAAAAGGAGAGAAGGAAAGGAGCATGAAAGCAACCTCACGTGCAGTGCATGAGTCAACGATTATGAAGAGCTGCAAAGAGAATTGTGTTACTCGATTGGGAAGGAGGGACTTGGTTCTCTGGAGAGCCCTTCGGCTTTTACACAGACCCGCTCAGCGCTAAGGGGGTGCGGTCCCGGACTTAGGGCGGTGGGAGTGTGAGATGATTGCGGTGG
This sequence comes from Mesoplodon mirus, assembly GCF_964341445.2. Lineage (NCBI taxonomy): Eukaryota > Metazoa > Chordata > Mammalia > Artiodactyla > Ziphiidae > Mesoplodon > Mesoplodon mirus. The sequence goes on along the minus strand of NC_138990.1, from coordinate 55,300,447 downwards.
GGGCGCCGCCCAATTTCTCCCCAAGGTGGAAGCCTGGGAAAACCGAGCGGCAGGCTGCAAGGCAAGCAGGGCGGAGGCGGAGCGAGGGCGCCGAGGGGCGGGACGAGGGAGGGCGTGGGGAGGACAAGGAGGCGCTGGTAAGGGCGGCACTAGGACCCGCCGGCGCCCCGCCGGCTCCCGGGAGGTTGATAAAGCGGCGGCGGCGTTTGACGTCAGTGGGGAGTTAATTTTAAATCGGTACAAGATGGCGGAGGGGGACGAGGCAGCGCGGAGGCAGCAGTCGCACGAGGGGCTGCGGCGCCGGAGGCGAACCAGCGACCCAAACACCGGGGTTAACCACGTCTCGTCCACAACCCTCCTAGGTACGGGCCGGCGAGGTGTAGGCTGCAGGGCCCGGGTGGGGAGAGGGTGCGGGCCGCTTGGGCTCGCTGGCACCGGCCGCAGGCTGTGGGGTCGTCGTCCGCCGCTGGCTCGGCTCTCCTCCCGCCGCCGCGTCTGGTCGCCGGGCCTAGCCCCCGCCGCGCCCCCGAGCTCCCGCGGCGCGCGGCCTGAAAGGGCGGTCCTCCGGCCGCGGCTCCAGCAGCTGTCGGGTGCACGGGCGGCGCGCGCGTCTGCGCCCGGCCCGGCCCCCTGCCTTCCCGCCCGCCGCGTGGCTGTAGCGGCGTCCTCCCCCCCAGAGGGGGCGGCCTGGAGCAGGGGTCGCAGACCCGGGGCGCGGGGAGGTTGGCGGCGGCGCGGGGAGGTCCTAGGGAGCTCCGGGCGACCTGTCACCCGGCCGGCACTCGCTGTCCTCTGTCCTTCGCGCGGAAAGGGAGGAAGGGTTAACCAGGTCGTGATGGGCCCAGCAGAGGAGGAGGACGCGCAGCTCGCGGGGGGAGGAGACACCTCGCTGCCAGGTTGGAAGGTTCTCCAGACACCCTTCCAGGAGGGAACCGCGGTCCGCAGGCCAGGGCTGTGTCCGGGGGCTCGGGTTCCGGGGACCCTTGGTTGCCGAACCCATTCATGCGGATAGCGCGTGTTTAGGATGCAAGTTCAGATTTAATTGTCAAAACTGGGGTTATGAGCTGTTTACTAATATTGAGATCACAGTAAGGTCCGATCGGACTGAAAGTGTCCGTGGTGTGAAGTCACCTGATCCTTCGCTCCCCGGTTTTGCTGAATGTGAGCTCCTACTGTACGTGTACAAGGAGCGCCCCTGCCCCCTGGAAGACGCATTTGCCTTGGCGGCGGAGTGTTGTGTGTCCCTCTCACTCACAACGCCCTATTTTTAGGAGTTTAGCATTTGATCCTTCACTGTGGTGTGAATTGAACGCCTGAAATCCTGATTGAGAATTTTGATGTTACTTAAAGGCATAAAGTTTTTCCAAGGCTTATAAATAGTAAAAGCCTACGGTTAGGTAAGTATGGCCATGGCATAGATAAGAGTTTATTAACTATACTAAGTATGAACTGTGTTTTTCAAATTTCTCTCCACAATCTGATAAAGGTTTTGTGAGGTAAAATGTAAAACATTTTGATAAAAGACTCACTTTAAAAGAAAAAGTTTATGTGAAATATACTTCGTCATTCATGGTAGACCTTGGACGTGTGGAATGTATGTCAGAGGTGATGACAAACTATAAGTTTTGCTAAGGGAAAAGACAGGAAATAAAGCTGATTTTGTTATTGCTTGCCAACCAAAGCACTTGACAGAACTGTTTACACAGAAGAAAATGCTGCCAAAGGAGAGAGGTTTGCCTGAGACCTATTCTGGTTGGAATTCTCAAGTAATAAGTTGTTCTGGAATGCTGATGGATTGGTTAATTTAGCCCTTTTGGACCCTGGAGAGGGGGGGTGGTGCGTATTTATTTACTTATCTACTTATGCCGTTTTAGATGTAGTTTCAAAGCGTTTTATGTGTTTGCCTTATTAGGAGAAGCATTGCTTTATGACTCAGGGTTATGAACATCGTTTTTAGGCTGTGGCACAGTGAGAAGAGATGCTATTCTTTTTTTTTTAATTAATTAATTAATTTATTGGCCGAGTTGGGTCTTTGTTGCTGCGCGCGGGCTTCCTCTAGTTGCGGCGAGGGGGGCTACTCTTCATTGTGGTGGTGGGCTTCTCATTGCGGTGGCTTCTCTTGTTGCGGAGCACGGGCTCTAGAGCGCAACCTCAGTAGTTGTGGCGCACAGGCTTAGTTGCCCTGCGGCTTGTGGGATCTTCCCAGACCAGGACTCAAACCCATGTCCCCTGCATTGGCAGGCAGATTCTTAACTACTGCGCCACCAGGGAAGCCCCGAGATGCTATTCTTAAGACTTGATAAATAGGGGTCATCATTTATTAAATGCTCCGCCTGCTACTCACAGGTTTTTGTCTTTGTGTGTGTGTGGAGTTAGTCCTTCATTTGATAGCCATTCCTATCAAATGACTGCCTAAAATAGTCCCTCTCCCTGCTAATTTGCTCTGAGTCACCCATTAATACATTAAAAACCAAGTAAACTTTTTGAGATCTGTGTTTAAAGTAAGAGCAAACAGGCTGTGATTGAGTAGGGACTCATCTGATTTTGGCTGAAGAAACTCTTTGTCTCCCTCTGCTTTCTGGATAAAGTCATAAGAGTTGAGTTGGGGTGAGTCAGGTGCCACTCTAGTAGTTTAGTCTTAGGAAGGTGCTTTGTGTCTCTCAAAGAGAAGTGCTTACTTGCTCTTTCTAGGGTTATATTGTAAGACCTTTATAAAGCACTTATGAACTCTTCTATTCTAATGACTTTGTCGGATGCTAAGAATCTGTGGATGTGATTAAGTATTTAGTAAAGTGTTTTGAAATCCTTTGAAATTCTTTAGTTGGGGCAGAAAGAGCTTACAGTAAAGAGGTACTTATTATAGGGCAAATAAACCATGAGTTAAAATGAGATTCTGGCCTTAAGTCCAAGGCACCTATTTTCGGATTCATTTTTAGTTTACCTCTGTGTTTTAACTTTAGGATAAAGTTTTTGAGTATTCACAAGTGAAAGTAACTTTCTTGTAATTGTTAGACTGTTTCCAAAATTGTGTCTTTTCCATTCATCTGCTATTAAGCAGCTGCTAAGAGTACACCTGGAGGACTGTCATGTAGCTTGATGCTGGAGTTCAAGACATATTTAAAATTGTGAAACCTAGTAGTAAGATACATTTTAAAAAGTTGTTTATGCTCAATTGGAGGACCTTTTTGACACACAGGATTGTAAGCAAACTGTTTGGCAGGCTGTCAAAGAGCCAGAAATGTAAGGGATGGGAATAGGAGTTAAACTTTTTTGTAATAGTGATTTATAGCTTTACAGAAGGAGTTTTTTCCAGAGTGGGTGCAGGGAAACAGTTTTTTTGTTTTTCTTTTTTTTTTTTTTTTAAGTGTAATCGTATTCTGATTGTCTAGCCATTTTAGGGTTGTATTGTTTACTCTCTTGGGTATTATTTAACTTAAGGAAGAGAGATGTGAATATAGAATAACTAAACTTGATCCCCCAATTAATTCATTACTCATGTAAGTTTCTTCCTATCCTTTACTCTTTTTCACCACCCATAATACAGAAGAACTATTGAGGGTTTTCTCCATAGCTTTAAAAGTGGATATCCAGAAAAAAAGACCAACCTGAAAATATGTCAGTAGGATAATACTTGATACTTTATAAAGCACTTTAAACACCTTGCTTTGATTTTATTCTTAAAACCTTCCTGTGAGGGAATTAAGTTATTCCCATTGAAGGGAGTGATTGTGACTGGTCTAAGTCACAGAAACTACTCAGAGGAACTCTTACTGCTCCTCACCAGACTTGGAGGAGGGTATGAGCCTTTCTTCATTGCAAATTATTGCATATCATTAGGGATGACTGGGTAAAACTTTGTTGAATGGAGTCTGAAATCATACTAATGAGAAGATGGGACAGTTAAAAAGTAAAGATAGGGCAGGTCACTAAGTGGAGTGGGAAATTTTAAAGTAGGAAGGCAAAAGATGGATACTGTAGAAAGAAGTAGAAGAATTAATAAAGTAGGCTTTGGGGTTAATCTGGGCAATACAAGTAGAATCTAGGGGGTTCCCTTGCTAAGGTACCAGTTTAATAAAATTATTTGTATAACTTGTATTTCTGTGATTGGCATCAGAATAAGCAGTAACTAATAACTTGGGGAAAAATGTAACTGATGTTGTTTATCTAGGCTCTGTAGCACATTTTACCTGTTTATTGTGTAATACTCTGATTTTGGGGGCAGTGTTTCTTTAATCACAGGGAATCAAGATCGTGTAGTAGAAAAAGAATGAGGAATCAAAAGCTGAGTGATTTGGTTTAAACTCTTTGAGCTTGAAACCCCTCACATACAGTAGTGATAATAATCCCATAAGGGCTGTAGTGGGAAACAAATGAGGTGATAGGGCACAAGTGTTTTGTAAATTGTAGAGCTGTGTGTAAGACACAGTAATATATATGTAAGAATGTGCCAGTTTGACTACTTGTTCTATTATATATGTGTATATTTGCAATCAGAAAGTCTCTTCTAATTTTTTTTTCCTATAATGTGGACAAAGGTTTAATGTGGGTAAGGATGGTGGGTAAATTTTTAACTTTATCTGTAAAATGCTGATAATGTGTTCATGATTAGAGTTATTGTATTAAATGTGATTAAAGTGCTTAACCCAATGGCAAACATTCTATTTGATGGTACTTATTACTATAATATGTGGTTATTTAAGAGATTTTGAACTAAACATTTAATTTTTAAAATAGGTGATTTAAAAGGTCTTTGTTCAGTTTTTATAAGATAAAAATAAGCATTCATGCTTCTCAGCTATCTTTATTTTAATAAACTTTCATTTTAGAGAATCATTTAATCATGTGGCAAAATAGTCTTTCAGTTACAGGATTCAATGTGAATTAATTTCTTAGTTAAGGTCATGGCAGTTTTCCAGTAGAGAACATTGGGTTTTCAAACAATAAAGGTACAAAATCTAATTTACGTCTCTTATGCACAAGAATGCCTAAAAAAGTGATTGACTTGAAACCACACTAATCATGAATCCCATAAAAAGCTTTTTTTCCCCTTCATGTAATAGTCATTTATAGAAGAGTCATGGGTAGTGATAAGAACATACTTATTTTAACTAAAGACTTAATTTTGAGTACTGTAAACTTCCTATGGCCTTCAGAATGGAATAACATTTTTTCCTTCCTGATGGTTAATATCTACCCTAGCAAGCTTGTAGGTCTTTTTTTGGGTTATTAAATAGATAATAATCTATGAAGGCACTTTAGAAACTTCAAAGCCTTCTACAAAGAAACTCTGTAAAGGGGGTGAAATTGGCACATTCAGCGAGCTGCTCTTTTTGTATTTGAATGAATGGGTTTATGAGATATTAAAAGCTGGATTAAGTTCACTTTTATTGAAATGGTGGAGGGGAAGTTGAATTTTGAGTGATAAGTTGGAGAGAAATTTTGACACGAAAATCACCCCTCTTCTTAGTGTTTTTGACAAAAACAGTTATTAATCATCAGAAAATGCTGTTTTATAGCCCTTTAATTTTAAGATAGATTTGACAATATGAGCAGGCTATGTGGAATTTTTGTTTAGAGTCAAGAAGCTTTTTATTGCATACACTTGGATGTTGTTTCTCAAAAAATCCTGAAGTAGGCTAAAAGTCCTTGTGAAGGTTGAGCAATATACCAGATACCAAATGTCTTACAACTGGATATTAAGACAGAAATTTACTGCCTTTTAAGTTACAGCTAAGCTTGTGATTTAACAGGACTTGTGATCACAGCTCTTAACCTAATTGAGTAATACGATAATTTATGCTTTGTTATAAAAGTTTAAAATTTAATTCCAAAAGCAGTAAATCTTTGTAGACACTTTGGAAAATACAAATAAAGGAAAAAAGAAGAAAGTAGAAATCATACCAACTAGTGGTAACCACTGCTAACATTTTAGTATACATCCTTTTTAAAATGCATAGTTTAATTTTTCCTAGATTAGTATCTTACTGTAATTTTTTTTTTTTTTTTTTGGCGGTACGTGGGCTTCTCACTGCCTCTCCTGTTGCGGAGCACAGGCTCTGGACGTGCAGGCTCTGTGGCCATGGCTCACGGGCCCAGCCGCTCCGTGGCATGTGGGATCTTCCCAGACCGGGGCACGAACCCGTGTCCCCTGCATCGGCAGGCGGACTCTCAACCACTGTGCCACCAGGGAAGCCCCTTACTGTAATTTTATAATTTACTTTTTCATTTCATATTGTATTTCTCTGTATGATTAAATCTCTACAACATGATTTTTTTAATGGCATTATTCTACTACTTAACTAATCTTCCTTTTGGTTATGGAGTTGTTTCTCGTGAATAATGCTAGCTAAGCATCTTTCTAGATAAACCTTGACCATATAGGGTAAGGTCTTAAAAGTAGATTTCTGGGTAAAATGGCCTGTACATTTTCAAAATTGAAGACACGCATCAGCAAATCCATTCAAAAAGGTTGTATCCATTTATTCTGTCTCCATTAAGGTTAGATTTGTGCTTGTTCACACGTGGGTGTTAATTAAAAATAAATGCCAACACATAGGAAAAATGGGGATCTCACTGTTTCATTTGCATTTCTTCAATTACAGTTGATGTTGAAATTTTAATATGGTAATTGAACGTGAATTCTTTTTTAAATTGCATTTTTGTATTCTTTGACCAGCTCTCAGTGTTTCTCTTATCTTTGTGAAAGCTCTTTTGTATACAAGAAATTCTCTTTTGTGTCTGTTTTTTTAACAAACATATGAATAGTATGTTTTAAAAATGGTATATTTATTATTATATTTATTATTTGTATATTATTATTTTAAAAATAGTATACTAGTATATAAAAATAGGATAATTTGTTTTAAAAATATTTAAAATGGTTCCATATGGGTGTTTTTCTTAAATAAATTGGCAACTCTCAACTTGTTAACTTAGTGCTAGTCTCTTTTGAATATTTAGGTATGCTGTTGGGAGTTTCTTTTTTTTTTTTTTCTTTTTCTGTTTTTATTGTTTTAAATTCTTTGTGAGATATTGATTGTTTATTCCTGTCTCTTTATAATGCCAGAGTATGGGCATCTGCTTTAGTGCCCAGTAGTGTGGTAGAAGCTTCCAAGCTGAGGAGCTGGGTTCAAATCACCACCACCACCAAGCTTTGGCTTTCTTAACAAAAAAAATTTACTTTAGAAATTTAAGGTTAAAAGAAAATGTCTTAAAACACCTGACGTGTATTGAGTGTACAAAGAAAGTTATTCCTTCTCAAGGGTAAAGGAGAACGTGAAGGGGCTGAGATTAGTTTTCTTTTGGGAGTAAAGAGATGGAGTAGGACAGGCAGATAGAGGACCATACTTGGACAAAGAACTACCTTTTTTGTCCCCTTGATGTTTTGTTGCTGTATTGAGCACCTGCCTTATAAAAGGGCTTCTCTGTTGCTTGTAATTAATGCCTACGTAGAAAAGTGTGGAACAGATCCCTGTTTCTAAGCTTTTATGTAGATGGGAGATCAGATAGACCTTATGCATATTTGTGAGTAAAGTTTAAGTTTATAATTTCAGAAGTAGAAATTAATGTGTGTTAATATTGTTGAGCAAGACTTCATGGGGGAGGTTGGGCTTCTCAGTCCTTGAAGAATGGGTGGGCCTTAGCAGAGATGTAGGATATACCACTTGTTTGAAGATAGAAAGATAGGCAGTATGTTGGGAAGCTTTAGTTAAAGCCCTTGTTCCTGCTTTCTAAGAATATTTCTAAAAGGGATGCTTAAAAAGTATTTGAAAGCAATTAGGTGAAGCAATTGAAAAATCAAATGTGTTAGAGCATGTTTACTAAAAAAAGGAATATGAGTTTTCCTGTAGCCAAGTAGAGCAAATAATTGATTTAAATAACTGAATAATTCCTAGAGAAACTGAATAGTCCCCCAAATGTGACTAAAAACTGTAAAGATGTGTGCTCCCTGCCCCTATTTTTGAGCATGTGTATTTCTCCGCCACAAGGAATCCTGACACGTACTCTAGAATTGCCAAACTTAGGAAAGGACAAAAGGAGAGTATAGTGAGAACCTCTGATTCTCTTATCCCATTTGTTTTTTTCAAATTAGTCACATTTTATCTAGCTAGAAGGATGTTTATTTGTCTCTTTTTGGCACTATTTCTTTTTTTTTTTTTTTTTGCTTTATAACAAATTTAATCAGTTATACATATACATATGTTTCCATATCCCCTCCCTTTTGCGTCTCCCTCCCACCCTCCCTATCCCACCCCTCCAGGCGGTCACAAAGCACCGAGCTGATCTCCCTGTGCTATGCGGCTGCTTCCCACTAGCTATCTACCTTACGTTTGCTAGTGTATATATGTCCATGCCTCTCTTTCACTTTGTCACAGCTTACCCTTCCCCCTCCCCATATCCTCAAGTCCATTCTCTAGTAGGTCTGTGTCTTTATTCCTGTCTTACCCCTATGTTCTTCATGACATTTTTTTTTCTTAAATTCCATATATATGTGTTAGCATACAGTATTTGTCTTTCTCTTTCTGACTTACTTCACTCTGACAGACTCTAGGTCTATCCACCTCATTACAAATAGCTCAATTTCATTTCTTTTTATGGCTGAGTAATATTCCATTGTATATATGTGCCACATCTTCTTTATCCATTCATCCGATGATGGACACTTAGGTTGTTTCCATCTCCGGGCTATTGTAAATAGGGCTGCTATGAACATTTTGGTACATGTCTCTTTTTGAATTACGGTTTTCTCAGGGTATATGCCTAGTAGTGGGATTGCTGGGTCATATGGTAGTTCTATTTGTAGTTTTTTAAGGAACCTCCATACCGTTCTCCATAGCGGCTGTACCAATTCACATTCCCACCAGCAGTGCAAGAGTGTTCCCTTTTTTCCGCACCCTCTCCAGCATTTATTGTTTCTAGATTTTTTGATGATGGCCATTCTGACTGGTGTGAGATGATATCTCATTGTAGTTTTGATTTGCATTTCTCTAATGAGTAAAGATGTTGAGCATCCTTTCATGTGTTTGTTGGCAGTCTGTATATCTTCTGTGGAGAAATGTCTATTTAGGTCTTCTGCCCATTTTTGGATTGGGTTGTTTGTTTTTTTGTTATTGAGCTGCATGAGCTGCTTATAAATTTTGGAGATTAATGCTTTGTCAGTTGCTTCATTTGCAAATATTTTCTCCCATTCTGAGGGTTGTCTTTTGGTCTTGTTTATGGTTTCCTTTGCTGTGCAAAAGCTTTGAAGTTTCATTAGGTCCCATGTGTTTATTTTTGTCTTTATTTCCATTTCTCTAGGAGGTGGGTCAAAAAGGATCTTGCTGTGATTTATGTCATAGAGTGTTCTGCCTATGTTTTCCTCTAAGAGTTTGATAGTGTCTGGCCTTACATTTAGGTCTTTAATCCATTTTGAGCTTATTTTTGTGTATGGTGTTAGGGAGTGATCTAATCTCATACTTTTACATGTCCCCATCCAGTTTTCCCAGCACCACTTATTGAAGAGACTGTCCTTTCTCCACTGTACATTCCTGCCTCCTTTATCAAAGATAAGGTGACCATATGTCCGTGGGTTTATCTCTGGGCTTTCTATCCTGTTCCATTGATCTATCTTTCTGTTTTTGTGCCAGTACCATACTGTCTTGATTACTGTAGCTTTGTAGTATAGTCTGAAGTCAGGGAGCCTGATTCCTCCAGCTCCATTTTTCGTTCTCAAGATTGCTTTGGCTATTCGGGGTCTTTTGTGTTTCCATACAAATTGTGAGATTTTTTGTTCTAGTTCTGTGAAAAATGCCAGTGGTAGTTTGATAGGGATTGCATTGAATCTGTAAATTGCTTTGGGTAGTAGAGTCATTTTCATAATGTTGATTCTTCCAATCGAAGAACATGGTACATCTCTCCATCTATTTGTATCATCTTTAATTTCTTTCATCAGTGTCTTATAATTTTCTGCATACAGGTCTTTTGTCTCCTTAGGTAGGTTTATTCCTAGATATTTTATTCTTTTTGTTGCAATGGTAAATGGGAGTGTTTCCTTGATTTCACTTTCAGATTTTTCATCATTAGTATACAGGAATGCCAGAGATTTCTGTGCATTAATTTTGTATCCTGCAACTTTACCAAATTCATTGATTAGCTCTATTAGTTTTCTGGTAGCATCTTTAGGATTCTCTATGTATAGTATCATGTCATCTGCAAACAGTGACAGCTTTACTTCTTCTTTTCCAATTTGGATTCCTTTTATTTCCTTTTCTTCTCTGATTGCTGTGGCTAAAACTTCCAAAACTATGTTGAATAAGAGTGGTGAGAGTGGGCAGCCTTGTCTTGTTCCTGATCTTAGTGGAAATGGTTTCAGTTTTTCACCATTGAGGACGATGCTGGCTGTGGGTTTGTCATATATGGCCTTTATTATGTTGAGGAAAGTTCCCTCTATGCCTACTTTCTGCAGGGTTTTTATCATAAATGGGTGTTGAATTTTGTCGAAAGCTTTCTCTGCATCTATTGAGATGATCATATGGTTTTTCTCCTTCAATTTGTTAATATGGTGTATCACGTTGATTGATTTGCGTATATTGAAGAATCCTTGCATTCCTGGAATAAACCCCACTTGATCATGGTGTATGATCCTTTTAATGTGCTGTTGGATTCTGTTTGCTAGTATTTTGTTGAGGATTTTTGCATCTGTGTTCATCAGTGATATTGGCCTGTAGTTTTCTTTCTTTGTGACATCCTTGTCTGGTTTTGGTATCAAGGTGATGGTGGCCTCGTAGAATGAGTTTGGGAGTGTTCCTCTGCTATATTTTGGAAGAGTTTCAGAAGGATAGGTGTTAGCTCTTCTCTAAATGCTTGATAGAATTCACCTGTGAAGCCATCTGGTCCTGGGCTTTTGTTTGTTGGAAGATTTTTTATCACAGTTTCAATTTCAGTGCTTGTGATTGGTCTGTTCATATTTTCTATTTCTTCCTGATTCAGTCTTGGCAGGTTGTGCATTTCTAAGAATTTGTCCATTTCTTCCAGGTTGTCCATTTTATTGGCATAGAGTTGCTTATAGTAATCTCATGACCTTTTGTATTTCTGCAGTGTCAGTTGTTACTTCTCCTTTTTCATTTCTAATTCTATTGATTTGAGTCTTCTCCCTTTTTTTCTTGATGAGTCTGGCTAATGGTTTATCAATTTTGTTTATCTTCTCAAAGAACCAGCTTTTAGTTTTATTGATCTTTGCTATCGTTTCCTTCATTTCTTTTTCATTTATTTCTGATCTGATTTTTATGATTTCTTTCCTTCTGCTAACTTTGGGATATTTTTGTTCTTCTTTCTCTAATTGCTTTAGGTGCAAGGTTAGGTTGTTTATTCGAGATGTTTCCTGTTTCTTAAGGTGGGATTGTATTGCTATAAACTTCCCTCTTAGAACTGCTTTTGCTGCATCCCATAGGTTTTGGGTCGTCGTGTCTCCATTGTCGTTTGTTTCTAGGTATTTTTTGATTTCCTCTTTGATTTCTTCAGTGATCACTTCGTTATTAAGTAGTGTATTGTTTAGCCTCCATGTGTTTGTATTTTTTACAGCTCTTTTCCTGTAATTGATATCTAGTCTCATAGCATTGTGATCGGAAAAGATACTTGATACAATTTCAATTTTCTTAAATTTACCAAGGCTTGATTTGTGACCCAAGATATGATCTATCCTGGAGAATGTTCCATGAGCACTTGAGAAAAACGTGTATTCTGTTGTTTTTGGGTGGAATGTCCTATAAATATCAATTAAGTCCATCTTGTTTAATGTATCATTTAAAGCTTGTGTTTCCTTATTTATTTTCATTTTGGATGATCTGTCCATTGGTGAAAGTGGGGTGTTAAAGTCCCCTACTATGAGTGTGTTACTGTCGATTTCTCCTTTTATGGCTGTTAGTATTTGCCTTATGTATTGAGGTGCTCCTATGTTTGGTGCATAAATATTTACAATTGTTATATCTTCTTCTTGGATCGATCCCTTGATCATTATGTAGTGTCCTTCTTTGTCTCTTCTAGTAGTCTTTATTTTAAAGTCTATTTTGTCTGATATGAGAATTGCTACTCCAGCTTTCTTTTGGTTTCCATTTGCATGGAATATCTTTTTCCATCCCCTTACTTTCAGTCTGTATGTGTCTCTAGGTCTGAAGTGGGTCTCTTGTAGACAGCATATATATGGGTCTTGTTTTTGTATCCATTCAGCCAATCTGTATCTTTTGGTGGGAGCATTTAGTCCATTTACATTTAAGGTAATTATCGATATGTATGTTCCTATTCCCATTTTCTTAATTGTTTTGGGTTCCTTATTGTAGGTCTTTTACTTCTGTTGTGTTTCTTGCCTAGAGAAGTTCCTTTAGCATTTGTTGTAAAGCTGGTTTGGTGGTGCTGAACTCTCTCAGCTTTTGCTTGTCTGTAAACATTTTAATTTCTCCATCAAATCTGAATGAGATCCTTGCTGGGTAGAGTAATCTTGGTTGCAGGTTTTTCTCCTTCATCACTTTAATTATGTCCTGCCACTCCCTTCTGGCTTGTAGAGTTTTTGCTGAGAGATCAGCTGTTATCCTGATGGGGATTCCCTTGTGTGTTATTTGTTGTTTTTGCCTTGCTGCTTTTAATATGATTTCTTTGTGTTTAATTTTTGACAGTTTGATTAATATGTGTCTTGGCGTATTTCTCCTTGGATTTATTCTGTATGGGACTCTCTGTGCCTCCTGGACTTGATTAACTATTTCCTTTACCATATTAGGGAAGTTTTCAACTATAATCTCTTCAAATATTTTCTCAGTCCCTTTCTTTTTCTCTTCTTCTTCTGGAACCCCTATAATTCGAATGTTGGTGCATTTAATGTTGTCCCAGAGGTCTCTGAGACTGTCCTCTGTTATTTTCATTCTTTTTTCTTTATTCTGCTCTGCAGCAGTTATTTCCACTATCTTATCTTCCACCTCACTTATCCGTTCTTCTGCCTCAGTTATTCTGCTATTGATCCCATCTAGAGTATTTTTTATTTCATGTATTGTGTTTTTAATCGATGCTTGATTCATCTTTAGTTCTTCTAGGTCCTTGTTAACTGTTTCTTGCATTTTGTCTATTCTATTTCCAAGATTTTGGATCTGGGAAATAGAATCTTGGATCATCTTTACCATCATTATTCTGAATTCTTTTTCAGGTAGACTGCCTATTACCTCTTCATTTGTTAGATCTGGTGGGTTTTTATCTTGCTTCTTCTCCTGCTGTGTGTTTTTCTGTCTTCTCATTTTGCTTATGTTACTGTGTTTGGGGTCTCCTTTTTGCAGGCTGCCGGTTCGTAGTTCCCGTTGTTTTTGGTGTCTGTCCCCAGTGGCTAAGGTTGGTTTAGTGGGTTGTGTAGGCTTCCTGGTGGAGGGGACTAGTGCCTGTGTTCTGGTGGATGAGGCTGGATCTTGTCTTTCTGGTGGGCAGGTCCACGTCTGGTGGTGTGTTTTGGGGTGTCTGCGGACTTTTTATGATTTTAGGCCACCTCTCTGCTAATGGGTGGCGTTGTGTTCCTGTCTTGCTAGTTGTTTGGCTTAGGGTGTCCAGCACTGTAGCTTGCTGGTCGTTGAGTGAAGCTGGGTGCTGGTGTTGAGATGGAGATCTCTGGAAGATTTTTGCCGTTTGATATTATGTGGAGCTGGGAGGTCTCTTGTGGACCAGTGTCCTGAAGTTGGCTCTCCCACCTCAGAGGCACAGCACTGACTCCGGGCTCCTCAATTTGGGATGATATGTTGTCTATTCCTGTATTCCACAGATGCAGGGTACATCAAGTTGATTGTGGAGCTTTAATCCGCTGCTTCTGAGGCTGCTGGGAGAGATTTCCCTTTCTCTTCTTTGTTCTCACAGCTCCTCGGTCTCAGCTTTGGATTTGGCCCCGCCTCTGCGTGTAGGTCGCCGGAGGGCGTCTGTTCTTCGCTCAGACAGGACAGGGTTAAAGGAGCAGCCTCTTCGGGGACTCTGGCTCACTCAGGCCGGGCGGGAGGGAGGGGCACGGAGTGCGGGGCGAGCCTGCAGCGGCAGAGGTCGGCATGACGTTGCACCAGCCCGAGGCGTGCCGTGCGTTCTCCCAGGGAAGCCGCCCCTGGATCCCGGGACCCCGGCAGTGGCGGGCTGCACAGGCTCCCGGAAGGGCGGTGTGGGCAGTGACCTGCGCTCGCACACAGGCTTCTTGGCGGCGGCAGCAGCAGCCCCAGTGTCCCACGCCCGTCACTGGGCTCCGCGCTTTCAGTCGCGACTCGCGCCCGTCTGTGGAGCCCCCTTAAGCAGCGCTCTTAATCCCCTCTCCTCGCGCACCAGGAAACCAAGAAGGAAGAAAAAGTCTCTTGCCTCTTCGGCAGCTCCAGAGTTTTCCCGGACTCCCTCCCGGCTAGCTGTGGCACATTAGCCCCCTTCAGGCTGAGTTCTCGCCGCCAGCCCCAGTCCTCTCCCTGCGCTCTGACCGAAGCCCGAGCCTCAGCTTCCAGCGCTGCGCACCCCGGCGGGCGAGCAGACAAGCCTCTCGGGCTGGTGAGTGCCGCTCGGCACCGATCCTCTGTGTGGGGATCTCTCCGCTTTGCCCTACCCAGGTATGTGGGGAGTTTCTTGCCTTTTGGGAGGTGTGGGGTCTTCTGCCAGCGTTCAGTAGGTGTTCTGTAGGAGTGGTTCCACGTGTAGCTGTATTTCTGGTGTATCCGTGGGGAGGAAGGTGAACTCCGCGTCTTACTCTTCCGCCATCTTACCCGGAAGTCTCTAAAGGCGGCACTATTTCTTTTTTACAACTGCTCTCTTAGTAGGATTTTTGCCTGTATTGAGCCAAGGTTGGGATTTGAGTATATACTCTACTTTTCTTTCCTTTTTTTTTAAACTGCAGTTGTAACAAGTCATCTGAGGTTGAGAGCTGGAGCAAAGTGGAACTTAGTGTCTTATTTCCAGAGTCTTGGCAGATACCTATTTGAGATTTGTCATGAAAACGCTATTCTAAATTTAAGCTTGTATGTATTTTTTTAAAATAACTCCTTTGTTAACTGGTTATCCCAAATTTCAATAGCTCTTCTATGAGTTTAATATCTTTTAACTTACTACAGAGTTAATTTGGGGGCCACAGAGAGAATGGTTAAACTATTTGCCTAAATTGAGGCAATGTATGTACTCTGGTTTTGTTGGATTCCCGATTGCTGTGTTAGAAAACGTTGGAGTCACTGTACCAACAATACTTTTGGAAATGGAAATTTAGTACATTGTCGCTTTATAAAAGCCTATAGAAAAGAGAATGTATACGGAATAATTTAGTGTTATCTGTTGACTACTCCAAAGAAGGATGTTGAAGAACTAGCTAGCTCTTGTATGCATCGCTTTCTATTTTTACTGTCACATCTTGACTTTGGGCTTTTCACCTTACATTCAGGCTCTTCCATTTGCCTTATATCTGATTTCCCTGTTTTTAGACTCTCATTATACTTCTTACTCACTCATCACCTTCAGTTTATCTCTGCAGCACAGCTTTGATCCTATCACTCTGCTTCAGAATTTTCCATGGCTCTCCTCAGGATAATGCCTCGCATTCTTAGCCTAAACTTTTAAGGTTAGCTTAATCTGAGTCTCATGGATACAGCCTTCTCCAGGGTGTCTTTACTGATAAACCTAGTTTAAATAATCCAATATAGCTCTTTTTCTTTGTACTGTCCTTTTATACTTGTTTGTGTCAGAAGTTTGAGAATAAGGACTATTAGTAGCAAATTGTACTACTTTAGTATCTAGCATAGTGCCTTGCTCTCTGATTACTAGTTTGAAGTAGATATGGTGGGAGAACCTTCCTCAGTTCACGACACATTGTATAGGTGTGCTGAGCCTTGTTGGAATCAGTGAATATGAAACAATGAGTTGCACATTTATTTACATATATATTCATCTTATTAAATATGGGAAAGTATAATTTTATTGCATCTTATGTTTTAAAAGTCTGCAATTTAAAACCTGCCCTTCTACATAGCTTATGAAGAAAAAATTGTTTCCCAAATGTTGGGGGACTGTATAAATGATTTGCTGACTATAAATCCTTAAGTTTTGACAAGGAGATTTTTGGAAAAAATAAAGAGAAAAATAGCTGTTGCCAAGATTTGTTATAAAGATGAGAAATAAACTTCTCTGCTTTTAAACAAACTATTTTTGATAACTTTTTAAAGCTTTCTAAAAATCTTGAGCACATAAGAATTCACTTCTGAGTTTGTTTAACGAACGTGCATAGTTGGAAAATGATGGATCTGACAGTTACAAAGACCTGGATGTACATCATGATCCGATTACTTACAAAATGTTAAATTTTGTTTAAGCAAACTGCTTAATCTAAACCTCAGTGTCCTCCTTTATACAAATAAGGAAACTCTTAGCTAATCCCACAAAGTGATTTTGAGGATTATATAGTCAGTAGTATAGAGTAAGCACTCTAAGTGTTTTTCTCTCTTCTATAGTAAAAGGAACAACACCTAAAATTATTTCATACAGTAAATTATTTCAAGGAATGAGAAAGTTCCTAATAATGTTTTCACCTCTTCTCCCAGATAGCCACTTCTTTCAGTTCTCTGTTCAAATGTCTCCTTATTAGAGAAGGCTTGCCTGACTGTTCTTTTGTAAAATGGCAACCCCGGCTTTCATTTCCCTTAACCTGTTTTATTTTTCTCTATAGCACTTAACACCAGCTGATGTCATATATTTGTTTTCTATCTCCTCACCTTTTGGATGTAATAAATTCCTAAGGGAAGGATTTTCTTTGTTGTTTATTTTGTTTGATACTGAATCTGCAGTTCTTAGAACCATGTTGTAGGTGTTCAGTGAATATTGAAGGAATAAAGGCTTATGCATCCCCACTTCTAGTCCTTTCACCCCTGCATCAGAATTGCCTTGGTGGTTGTTAGTGGGGTGTTTGTTACAGATGTAGATTCCTGGACCCCATATCTGAGCTGAATCAACTTTGGAGATGAGAATCAAGAGTCTGTATTCCAAACAAGCCACCCAGGTGGTTCTTTTAAGCTTTAGTGTGCATGGGACTCACTGTTTTACGATGTGGCTGGGGCTTATTAAATATTGACAGTATAACTTGGTTTCAGACCCATGTATAATTAAATTTCAGATGAATCGACTATTCTGTAGCAAACATTTTTTTTTCTGTTGCTATGTCAAGGAATAGTTATGTGTTTTTGTAGTTTTGATTATTTTGGTTACTCTAGTTTTTGTCCAGAAATCCAGTTTAATCAGGACCTTAAAATCTCAAATACAGGATGCTTATCAGTTCACCTTTCCCAAACAAAACCAAACCCTTTAAACCCATACATAATCTGTACTTGTTATTTTTTACTCATAAGAATAGATGAGCTAATATCAGGGATTTACTTTAAGTGATAAGCATCATTTAAAAATACGGACTGATTTGCATCTTCTTTCTATGGCTATACCACTGGGGGACAAAGATTGATCTTTATAAGAATTATCCTGTAACATTGAAAGGCAGTTTGGTATAGAGGAAACAGCATGGGCTTAATAAAAAGACTTAAATAGAAATCTTGATTCCTATACTACTTTTTAGCTGTAGAGTCTTGGAAGAATTTTTTTTTAAAACTTCTTTGAATGTCCACATTTCTTCTCTGAAATGGGGATAATTGCTAAGTCACAGTGTTGTTGAGAGGATTCCTCTCACAGTGCCCAGCATAAAGTTACAGAGTCATTCAATAAATAAGTTCCTTTCCCTATGGAAGTAAATTCTTAAGCAACTTAAAATACTTCATTAGAAACAATTGTAATGTATTTCAAACTTACAAAAATGACAGAGGAAAATATAATAGATGCCCAAGTGCCCTTGCATAGATCTAATACATCATATTTGCCATATTTGTTTTGAATCCTTTTTTAAAAAAGAAATAAAATGTTACTCTAAGTTAGTGTTCTCCTGACATCTTTCTTTTTTCCTCTTCCCTCCCTCCGTAGATATACACCTATCTTGAAGTTAGTATGTATGTTTCCTGATTTTTTAATAGTCCTATAATATATATATTTATTTTTTTCCATAAACAATATATGGTATAATGCTATATTTAAAAATTTTTAGAAAGTGGCTCAAACTGTGTATTTGTGGCTTGATTTGTTTTTTCATTCAACATTGGTTTTGAGTTTTATCTATGTGTACACATTTAATTGTATTCATTAATTTTAATTCTCTATTTCATGGTTTATCCGTGGATATTTAGGTTCCAATTTTTTTTTTTTTTGCAGTTACAAACAATACTTCAGTGAACAAGGAACCTTGTCTCTTCTGTGCATTTGTGTAAGAATTCCTCTAGCATATAAATAACTTATCTAAAAATTAAATTCAAAAAGTTTCAGTATTGTGCCTTTGAAAAAAGGTACAAAAGATGCCGGACCCTTTGGGTGACTTGGGTGAGATTTTCTGCAAGACTTTCCTTTAGAAGAAAATAGAGAAGGACCTTACTGAGGACTCTAAGTTGCGGAACCTAAATAGAATTTTTCTGAATTTCTGTCTTGTTGCTTAGAGTCTCCTGAGCCATTATTTATTCTATGGAGTATACTTACTTCTTATTTAAATGTATGCTTTAAGAGCTAGTTAATATTTGATGATAAACTTTGGGAAAAATATTTTGTAATCTATTTTACAATTTTCTTCATCTGTTTAGATAAATGCATAAAAGCATTTTTATCTTCAGTATTTTTTAAATGGGAACAGCAAAGATTCTGTGACATCAGTGCTGGTTACTGTGGAAACAGAGTAGATTTCAAGTGAAAAATGTTTGAATCTTATAGGAAAACAACTTTTTGTTTATCTCCTGATTTGATAGTAATGAAGGAAGGAAATATGAACTACATTATATGCTCTTTAAAAGTATTTTTAAAGCTTGGGTTACTTAGGATGGTCTAGTTGGTCAAGTGGGCAAAACTGATGGGGGAAAGTATCTGATATCTGACATTATTATTAGTAGGTCTTCTGGAGTCTTTATAGTTTTTATTTTTGCAGTTTGCATCATAGTTCCAGTTTTATATGAGAGAAATTTAACTTTATAAGTTATTAATAACATTATTTTATAGGAGCAAATAGTTAAACCCTTTCTTGTAGTAGCTGCTTCTCTCCTTAAATTTTTTTGAAGTCCAAGTTTGTGTCTTTGTCAGTATTCTTATTCCAGGTGGCATCTTTTTGGGCAGGGAGAGGGAAGCCTGCTATTAAAAGCTCACCCAGGTGACTGATGATGACTCCAGACCAAATTTGTACATTTATATTCTTAAAGTAGGGATGTCTGTGTACACTGCCTCTTTTCACTTTATACAGAATCCACAGTACTTCGACTAGAGTGGTTAGTTTTATCAGAGTATTAGCAGTCTCCTAGGAAAAATGGAGGACTATAGTTTAGCTTGAAAACTTTTTTTTTCCTTCAATGAAAACAGTAGCATCACTAGAAACTACATGAAGTAAAATTAACTGAACAATCTTTATGTACTAAATACCTGTAAAATATCATGATCCTTGGTACTCTGTTCAGAGGACCATTGATGTTGGCATCACCGTGAAGTTATTTAGAAATGCAGTTTCAGGCTCCATCCCAGATTTCCTGAATCAGAACATTCATTTGAACAAGATCCCCAGGTGATTTGTATGCATTTTAAAAGTTTGAGAAGCACTAATGTAGAGGAAATAACATTAAATTAATAAGACCACGCCCAGTTCTCCCTCCAAACAGTGGTCTAGTCTTGTGTTTTCCTTATCTTTAAAAAGAGTGAATTTGGCTGCATAATCTCTGAAGCCCCTGTGAGTGATATATTAGATTTAATTTTAAGTATTGAGGCTAATTTTTTTTATAAACACTTTACTATGGAGAATTTCAAACATATACAGAAGTAGAGAGAATAGTGTAATGAGCCCATTACCCACATTCAACAGTTATGAGCTTCAGCAATTATTAATTTATGGCCTATTGATTTTTTTTTTTAATTTATTTTTGGCTGTGTTGGGTCTTGGTTGCTGTGCGCAGGCTTTCTCTAGTTGTGGTGAGCGGGGGCTACTCTTTGTTTTGGTGCACGGGCTTCTCATTGCGGTGGCTTCTCTTGTTGCGGAGCACGGGCTCTAGGCTCGCGGGCTTCAGTAGTTGTGGCATGCGTGCTCAGTAGTTGTGGCTCGCAGGCTCTAGAGTGCAGGCTCAGTAGTTGTGGTGCACGGGCTTAGTTGCTCCACGGCATGTGGGAACTTCCCGGACTAGGGCTCGGACATGGCAGATTCTTAACCACTGCACCACCAGGGAAGCCCTCTAGAATTCACCTTTTATGTTGTTTTGCCTTTTTTTTGGTTGTTGTTTATTTTGGTCACACTGTGTGGCATGTAGGATCTTAGTTCCCGATCAGGGATCGAACCTGCTCCCCGTGCAGTGCAAGTGTGGAGTCTTAACCACTGGACCACCAGGGAAGTCCCTATGGCCTATTATGTTTCATGTTTACTCCCTTTCTTCCCTGGCACTTCCTTCTTTCATTTATTATTTTGAAGCATATCCCACACATCATGTCTTTTCCTCCACAAAGAGTTCAGTATGTATCTCTAAAAAATAAGTATTGTGAAACTTCATACATTTAGAACTAACATACAGGTATGCACAACGATCAAAGATCATGTTTATTGGTCGAATTTTCTATACTCAGTTCTTTTAAATTAAAAAATAATAAGGTAGATCTTAGAGTCAGGACATAATGGAGTTGGAAAGCAATTTAGAGATAACATCGAAATGTCCTTAATTAGCCAGTGCAGTATCTTAAAGTCAAGTTGTTTAAGTGACTTCCTAAAGTTGACATGCTGGTTGGCGGTAAAGTCTAAATTAGTACCCAGGTTTATCTGGAATCAATGAGCTTCAAAGAAATATATGTTTATGACTATGGATTATAGGATTTTGTAACGTCTGCTACTTACTATGGTGACTTGGGGTTGTGTGAGATCAGCTGAGCCAGAAACATGTTTCCTTGAATGATTTGAGTTGGAATTGGCTGAAAGAGAAATGTATTCGAGATTTAGAAGGTGGAAAGGGAAGCAGCAGCCATGTTTACGCTGGGAAGTCTGGCTGAGACTCAAGCACTATTGTGGCTCACAGCATGCACATTGTCACAGATCTGCTGGGTCACCTCGGCGGTGTGGGGCAATATCCAGGCCTCAGTTCTTCCAGCTCTATTGAGGCTAATTTTCAAGCATCTGTACTAGAACTTGAATGTCCTAAAATTTCTTGACATTCTAGGGAGCGTATGCATAGTCTCTCGATGCTTAAAACTTAAAACTCTTGTAGGAGTTAAAAAATGTCCCCTTCTCCAATATACAAACATTTGTGTTTGAGTTATTTGTTGTCATATGTTTAATTTCTCTTTTAAGTGCCTAGGAGCGTGATTGCTGGTTGTATGGTATGTGTTTAACTTTATATAATGTATTGCCAGAAAGTTTTTTAAACTGGTTGTATCGTTTTATACTCTCACCAGAAATATATGTGAGTGCTAGTTGTTTCACACCAATTCTGTTTTTGTCAGTCTTGTAAATTTTAGCTATCTCAGTGAGTATGTAGTCGTATATCATTGTGGTATTAATTTTTATTTCCTTAGCATCTAATGGTGTGAGTATATTTTCATGTGCTTATTGATCATTCATGTATCTTCTTTGAAGCATCTCTTGCCATTTAAAAATTGTTCTTATTGAGTTGTAAGAGTTCTTTATGTATTCTGAATACTGGATTTTGATTAAGGGTTTTTATGTCTGTTCATGAGGGATGTTGGTCGGTAGTTTGGTTTTCTTGTAATGTCTTTGTCTGGTTTTGATATTGGGATAATTATATTGGCTACATAAAATGAGTTGGAAAATGTTCCTTTCCTTTTTTTTCTGTAAAAGTATGTGTAGAATTTGTATAATTTCATTCTTAAATGGTTGGTAGTTCACCAAATTTCCAGTGAAGCCATCTGGGCCTAAAGTTTTCTTTTTAGGGGTTTAATGCATTTGATTTTAAACCTGATTTTTTTCAGTTCTCCCTTCTAAAGACTGAGAATATTCTTTTAGTTAGCCAACTAGTAATACATTTCTTAGAATAGGGTTTTTTCTTCCAGCTTTTAGGAGGCAAGATTTGATATGTGTTTAGAACTGTATTTCTGGAGAAGTGGGGTGAGGGGAGTGATGGGGTGGGTTCAGAATTTTATAGTCACTTGACCTTGTATATTTTGATAACATTTTCTTTTGATCCTTCACAGCACCCTCCTGCCCCTCCCAATCACTAAAATGCTGTGGAAGCAGAAGAAAGATTGAGAAGCAGTGTTCTAGAATATTTGAGAGACTTCTACTCGCTTCTAATAGCTGTAGCCTGTATCTCTATCTTTCGAACTTAGATCTACTTCATTTCCTAATAAAGCCTTTGTTAGCTTCACCACTTAAAAAAAAAAAACACACTTACTCTTATGGAATTTTCAAATATGTACAGAAGTAAAGAGAACAACATAAGGACCCTGTGTATATACATCTCCCAAATTAAACAATTATCAATATAATGGCCACTTTGTTATATCTATTTTCCATAGCCAGCCTCCCTACCAGACTATTTTGAAGCAAATAACAGATTGTATGAATGTTTTGTGTCTTTAAAAGACTAAAGATGTTTTTTTTTTTTTTGCGGTACGCGGGCCTCTCACTGTTGTGGCCTCTCCCGTTGCGGAGCACAGGCTCCGGACGCGCAGGCTCAGCGGCCATGGCTCACAAGCGCAGCCGCTCCGCGGCATGTGGGATCTTCCAGGACCGGGGCACGAACCTGTGTCCCCTGCATCGGCAGGCGGACTCTCAACCACTGCGCCACCAGGGAGTCCCCACCACACCACTTCTTTAAAAATTTTCCCTTTACCTTTGGTTTTTAGCAGTCTGACTGATGTGGTTTTCTTTGTGTTTACCCTACTTGAGGTTTGCTGAGCTTCTTGGATCTGTAAGTCTCTGTCATCAAATTTAGTAACATTTTGACTATTATATCTTCAAATATTTTTTTCAGTATTTTTTCTCTTTGTTCTCCTTCTGGGACTCTAACTGCATATTGGATGTAGCTCTACAGGTCCCTGAGACTGTTAGTTTTTCTTCATTCTTTTTTTTTTCTTCTTTGAATTAGAGAACTTTGGTGTGATTTCAAGTTCACTGACACTTTGTTCTGCTGTTTACAATCTGATGTTAAGTCTATCCAGTGAATATTTCATTTTAATTATTGTACTTTTCAGTTCTAGAATATTCATTTGTTTTTTAATAGTCTATTTATTGGCTGAGGCTCCCTAAGTATTCACTTATTAAGAACTTATTTTCCTTTAAATCCTTGAACATATTTACAATGTCTTCTTAAAAGCTTTTATCTGCTAAGTTGAACATCTGGGCCATTGCAGGATTGCATTTGTTTATTTATCTATCTATCTATCTATCTATTTATTTATGGCTGTGTGTGTCTTTGTTGCTGTGTGCAGGCTTTCTGTAGTTGTGGTGAGTGGGGGCAACTCTGTTGCGGTGCGCGGGCTTCTCATTGCGGTGGCTTCTCTTCTTGTGGAGCACAAGCTCTAGGCACGCGGGCTTCAGTAGTTGTGGCACACGGGCTCAGTAGTTGTGGCTTGCAGGCTCTAGAGCTCAGGCTCAGTAGTTGTGGTGCACGGGCTTAGTTGCTCCGCAGCGTGTGGGATCTTCCCAGATCAGGGATTGAACCCTTGTACCCTGCGTTGGCAGGCGGATTCTTAATGACTGCACCACCAGGGAAGTCCCAGGATTGCTTTCTGTCAACTGCTTTTTGGTGTGTGTGTGTGTGGTATGCAGGCCTCTCACTGTTGTGGCTTCTCCCGTTGCGGAGCACAGGCTCCGGACGCGCAGGCTCAGCGGTCATGGCTCACGGGCCCAGCCGCTCCGCGGCATGTGGGATCTTCCCGGACCGGGCCATGAACCCGTGTCCCCTGCATTGGCAGGCGGACTCTCAACCACTGCGCCACCAGGGAACCCTATCAACTGCTTTTTTTTCTTGACTGTGGGCCACATTTTCTTCTTCCTTTGCATTTCTAATAATTTCTGTTCATATACTTTATGTTACACATTGTGGAGATTCTGGAGGGGACTACATCTCTAAAGGGGACTAAAACTGTCTCCCCTCTTTTCAAGTCTTAGTATTAGGCTTTGTTTGGGTGAATCTTCAGTAGTCCTTACTCTAGAACATGGTCTTTGATTTGAAGATGTGGCCTTTCTGGTGTTTTAGCTTGATGCCTGAAGTGTTCATCTATTCATCATGGCTGGGCCAAAATGCCACAGTGTCCCAGTACTGTTTGACTTGTGGTATCTCTGTTCCTCTTACAACCCTGTAGTTGCTATTTTTTGGTAAGCCTTGCACAGTGTGTTCCCCTGCACCTGTGAAGCTCATCACCCTTGGCCAAGGATTTCTGGGCTCTACCTCTGCATAGTTCCTTTTTCTCTGTCCTGCTGCACAGCTTCCAACTGCTTTTAGCAGTCCTGAACTCAAATCTTTGCTTGTGCTTTGGTTCCCCACGCTGCGTTTAAGAAATTGTTCTTAGCAGAGTGTGGCAGTGGATGGGAGGCGTGTGTGTGTGTGTGACCTTTTCTCAAGGATTACTCTCTTCTGCCTGTTGTCCAGTGCTTGAAAACAGGTGCCTCATATATTTTGTTTAGATTTATAGTTTGTGGCAGAGGGCCAGTCTGGTAGCAGTTACTCTAATGACTGGAAGAAGAAGCCTCAAATGTTGTTTCTCTCTCCCCCCCAACTCCCAAGTGTACCTGTGTTTTTAAAAACAAGGCAAAACAGAATTGGGGAATATTTGTACTACTTTGTGATTTGCCTTTTCCCCACTTATTTTATACTGAGTTGAAGACTATCTTTGATATTTTAAATGTGTGTGTGTGGTTTAAAGCTGCATGTCAACATGTAGTTAAGATATTAGGCCGGGACTTCCCTGGTGGTGCAGTGGTTAAGAATCCGCCTGCCAATGCAGGGGACACGGGTTCGAGCCCTGCTCCGGGAAGATCCCTCATGCCGCGGAGCAACTAAGCCCGTGCGCCACAACTACTGAGCCTGCGCTCTAGAGCCCGTGGGCCACAACTACTGAGCCTGTGGGCCACAACTACTGAATCCCGCACACCTAGAGCCCATGCTCCACAACAAGAGAAGCTAACACAATGAGAAGCCCACACACCGCAACGAAGAGTAGCCCCCGCTCACCACAGCTAGAGAAAGCCCGCACTCATCAGCAAAGACCCAACGCAGTCAAAAATAAATAAATAAATTTATTTTAAAAAAATATATTAGGCCAATTTCCAGTTTTAAGAAGTTTAACATTAGGGACTTCCCTGGTGGTCCAGTGGTTAAGACTCTGCACTCCCAATGCAGGGGGCCTGGGTTCTATCCCTGGTCAGGGAACTAGATCCCGCATGCTACAACTAAAAAAAAAAAAAGATCCCACATGCTGCAATGAAGATCCCACACGCCACAACTGAGACCTGGCGCAGCCAAATAAATAAATAAATAAATATTTAAAAAGACATTTAACATTAATTTTCACTACCATAAATAACACTGATAAACCATATATATATCTGTGTTAGCATCTTTGTTTCTTATAATAAATATCTACAAATAGGTTTACCATGGTATAACCTTTTTAAAATATGTGCTGGATTAAACTTTTGAATACTTAGATACTATTTTCATTTTGTTATGGAGTATAAATGTTGAGGTCCAAGTACCAGACATCAAAATATCACTTTGCTTTTTTTTTTTTTTTTTTTTTTTTGCGGTACGTGGGCCTTTCACCGCTGTGGCCTCTCCCGTTGTGGAGCACAGGCTCCGGATGCACAGGCTCAGCGGCCATGGCCTACAGGCCCAGCCGCTCCGCAGCATGTGGGATCCTCCCAGACCGGGGCACGAACCTGCGTCCCCTGCATCAGCAGGCGGACTCTCAACCACTGTGCCACCAGGGAAGCCCTGAATAGCTAATTTTTATAGATAGACTGAGTGCACTGAGTCCAGGCTACTATCCATAAAAATTTGTTACAAGTTTTTATTTGGAATGTGAATAATAAAAGTGAAATACTTTTGTTTCTCTTTATACAAGTTTAGTTTTGGGTTGATGTAATCTAATGTTAGTAACATTGTAATGCAGATTTGTAGCACCTTTTTATTGTCATAGTTTATGATTAAGATTGAAGTTTGCAAATGTACCTAGTCAGTCCTGAAGTGTAAATTTTCCTGTTGGAATATGTGCTGAATGTATGAGTTAAGATAAAGTTTGATTAAATAGCAATAAAAAAAGACAGGTGTCTTTTTCTTTTTTTTTTTTTAATAGACTTATTTTTTAGAGCCGTTTTAGATTCACAGCAAAATTGAGCACAAAGTAGAGTCTGGCCGCACGCATGTGCACCCCCCAACCCCTGACCCCACCCCACCCCCGTTCCTCACACACCTGCAGCCTCTCGCCCTGTCAGCATCCCACACCAGAGTGGTACACTTGTCACAATCAGTGAACTTTCATTGACACATTATTATCACCCAAAGTCCGTAGTTTACATTAGGGTTCATTTTGGGGGTTGTATGTTCTATGGGTTTTGACAAATGTATGATGATACACCTCTACCATTAGCATCGTAGAGAATAGTTTCACGGCCCTAAAAATCCTCTTGTGTTCCACCTAGTCACCTCTCTTTCCCCACTTTTTTACTAAGACGGTGTCTTTTTGTAGGCCTTGTGGTAAATAGGTTAAGTATACTTAGTGTTAAGGTATGGAGAAATATTTGAGGAACAGTTGATTGTCTGTAGGTGTCTTTCAGCTTTGACCCTGAAAGATCCACGTCTGGGAGAACTGACTTGGAACAGTGAATTAGGAAAATCTATTGGAGGACTGAAATCTCTTTTTCCAGCAATCTCTTGGCATTAAAGAGTGGAAATAAAATCACTATTCTCTATATAGAATTTAACTCCAGTTTAAAATCTTAAGTAATGCTAAATTTAAAAAGACTTCCAATTGTAGGTGATCACAGAGTATTAATATTTATAGGTATTCTAAAGAAATTTGCATATAATTCTCTTTTATATGGTGGCCTATATCAGTGTTTGATGAATGAAGTACTTTATCTGTAGTTAGTCCAAATTTAGTAGGGAAATTATGATGGGGGAGTAAATTTAGCTGAATCATGTCATTGTACTCCATGATACCCATGAAACATATTCGCTATACTTCCCTTTAGAGGTTTGTTGACTAGAAATAGTGACAAATATGCTGCCTGTATATCTGCAGTATCTATCTTTATTCGTGCTAATAAAAGAAAACTGGCCACTATAGTCAATTAATTTAGGTGAAATTTTAAGGTAGCAAAGATTTCCTGCCAAATGGTTTGTTTTTGTTTTTATTTTTATTTTTAAGAAACCAACTAATGCTTTCTTTACATTAAGAATAAGACTACTTGTTGGTTTTAACAAAATCAGCAATCTCCAAATTTGGTCATTATGATACATTAGCACTTATTACTTTTGAGTTCTTTTTTTTTTTTTTTTTTTTTTTTTTGCGGTATGCGGGCCTCTCACTGTTGTGGCCTCCCCCGTTGCGGAGCACAGGCTCCGGATGCGCAGGCCCAGCGGCCATGGCTCACGGGCCCAGCCGCTCCGCGGCATATGGGATCCTCCCAGACCGGGGCACGAACCCGTATCCCCTGCATCGGCAGGCGGACTCTCAACCACTGCGCCACCAGGGAGGCCCTTGAGTTCTTTTTAATTAAAATTTGTTGCTTGGTAGAACTTCATACTTTTAATTGTAATTTTGCGATAAATATACTACTCTTGAGTTGCTGGAAGTATTTCCCCAAACTAATTATGTGATTGTCAAATTTGCTTATAAAATAGGTAGGGACATGTGTAAAACTCCTGAATAAAATATGTAAATTTCATTCATTCAAGAAATGTTTATTAAGCACCTGCTAGGTGCCACGCGTGTTCTAAGTACTAAGAGAGTGGTCAGTAGGGTGATTGGGATCCTTATTTTTGTGGCACATACTTTCTATGAAGGGGGAGATATAAGGCACACATGTAAACAAATGAAAAAAGTTATTTTAAATACTGAAAAGGGCTGTGGAAAAAACCCCTGTTTTGTTAAAGTGATGGAGAGGGGTCTGTAATTTAGACTGAGTGGTTGAGGAAAGCCACATGGAGGAGATAACATTCGCACTGAGACCTAGATGATGGAGGAGCAAGCCACGTAAATTTCTAGGGACAGAGCATTCCAGACAGGGGAGAACACAGGACAAAGATTCTGGGGTGAGAAACAGGTTTGGCCTGTTCAAGGAACAGCAAGAGGGGCAGATTGCAGGGGCCAGATTACACAGAACTGTGGAGGCTATGGTAAGGAATTTAGAAGATTTTTTTCCCCCTCTATTTTCTGGTTATGGTGGGGAACTAATTGAGGGTTTTAAGCAGAGGATTGGCAGTCTAGGAGGGGAGACATGTAATAAATAAGTACTTACATAAATATTCAAATGATGGGTGGATTAAGATTGGGGGAGTGTAGGAGGACTAAATTTGGTTAGGAACCTTGGGGGAAGATATTCCTGAGAAAATGACGTTTAAACTGAGACTTAAGGAATTAATTAGGGGAATAACATGGGAAAGAGTATTCCAGGCAGAGGAATAACATGGGTGAAATAAGAGTCTAGAAAGAGCTTAATAGCATAAGGATCTGAAAAAAGGTTAGCTTGTCTATTTGTAGTTTACACAGGGGAAAATAGCACCAAATGGGGCAGGAGAGATTTGGCAGTGAGTACAGGATTTTATGAGGCACATGTCGGATTTTAGTTGTTAATGCTCTGTAGCAGTGATTTTAAGGAGAGTAACTTAATCACATTTACATTTAACCGTATTATTCAGTTGCTACTCTGTGAGGATTGGTTTGGAGGAGGGGGCAAGAAGGGAGACCAGTTCACTACCACCTTAAGTGAGATAAGATGGTGGTGATGAGAATAGGGATGGTATCAGAAGATTTTGAATGAAGACAAATATAAAACCTTCGTTATTGGTTAGATTTAGGGGTAAGGAAAAGGAGGGATGTATCATGGACAGCCCTCAGGTTTGTGCCTGCAAATAGGTAGATGGTGATGTTGTTACACAGCTATACTGGTCAGTTGAAGGTCACTGTAGAGTTTTAGCATTTTAAGGTGTAAATAAAAGCTTTTCTGTAGGATTGATTATTTTAAAATTACTGTCACCTTAATGACAATCACCTGTAATGCTTACAATGTATCAAACATATTTCAAATCATTTAATCCTGATGACAACTTAATGTGGTAGGTGCTATTATTATTCCCATGTTACAGATGAGGAAGCAGGCATAGAGAAGTTAAATGACACGCATCTAGGCAGTTTTGCTTCTTGGTTCATTCTTTTTTTTTAAATTAATTTATTTTATTATTTTATTTATTTATTGCTTCTGTTGGGTCTTCATTGCTGCACGTGGGCTTTTCTCTGGTTGCGGCGAGCGAGGGCTACTCTTCGTTGCAGTGCGCAGGCTTCTCGTTGCGGTGGCTTCTCTTGTTGCAGAGCATGGGCTCTAGGCCCGCGGGCTTCAGTAGTTGTGGCACGTGGGCTCAGTAGTTGTGGCTTGTGGGCTCTAGAACGCAAGCTTAGTAGTTGTGGCACACAGGCTTAGCTGCTCTGCGGCATGCGGGATCTTCCCGGACCAGGAATCGAACCCGTGTCCCCTGCACTGGCAGGCGGATTCTCAACCACTGCCACTAGGGAAGCCCCTCCTGGTTCATTCTTAACCACTAATTAGGTTTGGAAGGTTTTAATCACACAATTTACATACTGTTTGGTAATATATTAAATTGGAATTTAACTATGTTGTACTTTTCCTGGAAGGTTTACTTTTTGTGCATTCAAATAGCATACCTGGCTATATCTGTATAGCATTGAAACAAGCAGTGATAATATCCTTTTTAATTAAATACTGATTGCTTTTACTTTCAAAAATTCTCCTTTGAAACTGACTGCTCTTTATATTACATTATATTGTTACTGTTTGCAGCACCTTTTGAAATAGTGTTGATTTTGCTTTGTACAGTTAAATGTGCCTTGTGATGTGAAGGTAAAGGCTCTAATAGTCTTTGCAAATCAAATAAGCTAGATGTTTCTTTCTGTAAAGAAATTAAAAATTCATTAATGTAGTTATATAATCTTCATGCTGAGAATAGTGTTTGTGTGGATAAGGTATTGGTGCACTAATAATGTGCCACTCCTCAGTGGACTGGCTGTCTCCTCGGTGAGGAGGGGCTGTCATTGCATTGAACACAGTAGATACTGTATGTCTCCTTAGATTGGAGACTGGCACTTAGTAGACAACCTCAAGGGGAGAGTCTTAAAAATGTTGATGTGGGAGAGGATAAAGTCCCCAGGAGTGTTGCTAGTGGGATCAAGCAATTGATAGAGAAGAAAGGCAGACAAGGTACATAGTCTGTGAAACTAGCTATTAAGTGGGTTTAAAAACAAACAAAAAAACAAAACAAAACAGAAACCTAAACTTTAAAAAACTCTCTCACCTGTTACATATTCTATAGTTATTTCTTCATCACTATTCAGTAAAGTTCTTCTGCAAAGGTTAACTTCTTTTGGTGTGCTGGGTGAACAAAAGAGTTTATATAGCTGTTTTTTAGGAGCTATATAATTTTGAAGGGGTGTCTGTGGTGTTTGGTGAAAAAGGGCCCTAGAGACAGATGAATCTCTGCACCTCGTTGACTGTTCTTCTTATGTCTTCCACTAAAACATTAATCCTGTGCTTTGTTTTAATAAGGAATGCTATACTTTTAGGTAACTCTTATTAAATTAGGGAACCATTAGCTTTATCATGTGTCATTTTTGGAAATTTCTTAGGACCTTAACCCTTGAAGTTTCAGAATGAAAAATAATGTTTACAATTTATATGTATATTTTAATCTTTGTAACTTGGAGTAATTTCCAGGTGATGCCTATAGGGAAATTGGAATCTGAATTATTAGATGAAATTGATTTTCCACTCACTACATCTGGTTTGTGTGTGCATACAGTAGCAAAAGTTGTTTATAGAATAATACGGTGTTCAAAAACAGCTGCTGCTCACATTTAGCTGTTAAGACCTGATTGAGATAGAGGCCTTACTTAGTATTCCTGCTTATCTCTGTATATAGTAGGAAACTGACTGGTATTCTTGGTCCTATTATAGAGGAAGTGAGAAATCCAGTGTGTGTTTGAGCATCCCTTTTTGTAACTATTTCCAAATGACCTATAATGGAGGAGAAGTTATTTGAAATTTTGCTTTAGTTGTGATCCTTTAGGAAAAGTTTAGAATGCAGGAATTAAGGTAACCTGTTTCTCTCTTTTTTAACTCTAGGTGAGAATTATGAAGATGATGACCTAGTAAACTCTGATGAGGTTATGAAGAAACCATGTCCAGTACAGATTGTTCTTGCACATGAAGATGACCATAACTTTGAGCTTGATGAAGAAGCTTTGGAGCAGATATTGCTACAGGAGCACATACGAGATCTTAACATAGTAGTGGTATCCGTGGCAGGAGCTTTTCGTAAAGGGAAATCATTTCTACTGGACTTCATGCTTAGATATATGTATAACAAGGTGAATAGTGTCTTTTAAATTGAACTGAGTTAAAAACAAAAATTACCAACCAATATTGTTTAAAAATAATAGACAAAAAACAGTAAGAGCTGTATCTTTAATTTTACGAAAATACAGTTCTTGATAAGACTTCTCAGTTAAGACAGTAATGTAAGTTTGTTTGAGCTCTTGATTCTTCTTCATCTCCATAATTCCTTTTTGCATGTAGTACATATTGAGGCATATGATTGAGCACCTGTGTTCCAAGCATTGTAGCTCTAACCTAAGATGTCTGAGTATACTCTAAAGTCTCTGAAGCACTGTTCAGTCTCTTGCTTTTTGTTATTTCCTCACACCTTCCCCTTCTCAATCGCCTTTACAACAGTGGGTGAAGTAGGCTGATAGAGACTTCTATAAAGGTATACTTATGCTCCTCAAATAAGTCTCCTTCAGAGACTTACTTTTTGAGATAAGGTTCAGTTCCTTAAAGTGACTTCCATGGTCTTCCATGATCTCTGAGTCTCATCCCTTGTCTCTGTATGTCAGGTATACTATAGTTTTTGCAGTTCCTCGAGTATGTCGTGTTATCTGTCAAATGTTGCTGTACTGTTGGCTAATCTTTTTTCGTAGGAAGCCTTCCTTGGTTTCTAAGACTGTGTTATGACCATATGGCACAGGTCCTATGTTTCATTGATACTACTTTAGTTACTTATTTTTCCTGGCTAGTTTACTGTCAGGAGTGGGCCTTATCTTGATTACCATATCTCCCATGCCTAGCACGATAATTGGCCCATAGTAAGAACTTATTTTCTATTTTGACTGATGAATCACCCTTTCTCTACACATTTTCACTTTTTGATGGTACCAGACAATTATTTCCCTCCCCCTCCCTGACTTTGACTTTCTCCCCTGAACAAAAGCAAAAAAAAAAAAATTTTTTTTTCCGCTGGAGTCAGAGTAGTTTTCTAACAGTTGAAAGTTGGGCTGAGGGAATGAGAGTTTGATAGGAACCAAGAAGGAGGAATTGGAAATTTGTAGTGGAGCACTTAGGGGGAAGGGCTTTATAGGAGGAGGCTTTAGACATTCAGAAGGCCACATGAAGGTGCTAGAAATAACACTTTGACAGAATTATATAATTGTCTAAATGTCTGTCAGGGTGTTCACCTTTACAAGTTCTGTGTAAATCTGTAACTGGATATGCATCCTACTTGAGATAAGTAATAAGGCAAACATTCCTAGTTGATTTTCAGGAAGCTTTTCAATATTCTTTCCATAGGGATCTCTTCAGGCATGTTCAAGCATGCCTGAGTATCAAGAATGTAGTTCATGATAAAGAACACTATTTTACACAAGTTGGAAATTGAGAAAGATATAGTATTTTAAGGTTTTTCCACTTAGACTTGATTATTTTCCAGAATTTTACATCTGAAATAGAGAAATGTATAAATAGTGACTTATTCTTTAAAAAAATAAAGTCTGTACGTTTAAAGATGATAAAGAATTTCTGTATTTTGAGGCTCTAACTCCTTAAGTTAGCTTGTGTATTTTGTTTCTATCTGTGTCTGAGCTGTTCACTGCAAATGTATTTGATTCCAAGTAGGTCACAGACAGAATGTTAGAAGGGGAAGGAAGCTTAGATCACTTGTCTAGCAAGTTTCACCTTAGGTGCCATTTCTTTTTCTTTTTCTTTTTCTTTTTTTTTTTGCTGTACGCGGGCCTCTCACTGTTGTGGCCTCTCCCGTTGCGGAGCACAGGCTCCGGACGCGCAGGCTCAGCGGCCATGGCTCACAGTCCCAGCTGCTCCGCGGCATGTGGGATCTTCCCGGACCGGGGCACGAACCCGTGTCCCCTGCATCGGCAGGCGGACTCTCAACCACTGTGCCACCAGGGAAGCCCAGGTGCCATTTCTTATTTGATCTCTTATCAATTAGTAGTGGCTGTTCAGAGGGGGCGTAGCAGCCCACACGTGTCATATATTTGTAATCTCTGAACTAATAGAATTTCCTCCTTTGTGGGTAAGATACTGAAGCCACAGAATGTTAAGGAGGACCTGAGGCTACACACCTAGTTAGTGGTTTCTAAGCTAAATGTCTTTATTAATTTTCATTCATAAGGTTTCCATATAGGATTCCTGATGTAGATAATCTTATTCTGTCAATTGAAAATCACATTAAACAGTGTTTGATTTGGAGGAATAACAGGCTTCTACTTATACTGACTTAGTGGTGGGTCATGCTTTTCCTAGGAGATTAAGGTAAAGGAGAAAAACCAGTGGGATAGTTTTGGAATATTTCATTAACCTATATGCCTGCAAAGATGGGTTGGTAGTTGAAGAAGGTAGGAGATGAACAGTGGCTTTATACAGTCGTCCCTAGGTATCCCAGAGTGGGGGCAGGATTGGGGTGGGTATTGATTCCAAGACCTCCAGTGGATGCCAAAATCCCTGGATGTCCAGGTTCCTTATATAAAATGGCGTAGTACAGTCAGCCCACTGTATCTGTGGGTTTCACATCAGGAGGGCCTACTGTACTGATTTCGTATGTCTTCGGTATTGACCTGAGTCAATTTATGTAAAGCAGTTCACTAAAGGAGCCAAATGTAAATATTTTACTTCATGATTTAGAAATAGATATGTTTTAATTTTGATTAGTTAGTAAAGGAATCATAACAGCTGAATGTGAGCTCTTTTCTGTTGGATAAAAACAAAAACTTCAGTAGCTAAGTTCTTAAAACCAAGAATATTCTGAGGTTGTTACCAAACATTTCCAAATTACAGGGGAAATTCTGATTTTTAGGTCTCATTTTCTTGCAAAGTAAATAGCTTCCTACACAGTTTTTTTTTTTAAGCTGCTACTTGTATTATGAAAATAGGTTGTTTTTGCTTGAAATATAGAAGGAAAGAAATCAGTCTTTTGTAAACTTGAGAAGTGAATTACAAGTTTTTCTAGAATAAAATTCCTTCATGTCCTGTTGGAATTAATCGGTTATTTATTTTTAAAATAAATTTATTTATTTTATTTATTTATTTTTGGCTGCGTTGGGTCTTCATTGCTGCGTGTGGGCTTTCTCTAGTTGTGGCGAGTGGGGGCTACTCTTTGTTGTGGTGCGTGGGCTTCTCATTGCAGTGGCTCCTCTTGTGGAGCATGGGCTCTAGGCACGTGGGCTTCAGTACTTGTGGCACATGGGCTCAGTAGTTGTGGCTCACGGGCTCTAGAGCACAGGCTCAGTAGTTGTGGCGCATGGGCTTAGTTGCTCTGTGGCATGTGGGATCTTCCCAGACCAGGGCTCGAACCCGTGTCCCCTGCATTGGCAGGTGGATTCTTAACCACTGTGCCACCAGGAAGCCCAAGACTGAATAATATTCTATTGTATACATATATCACATTTTATTTATCCATTCATCGTTAGTGGGCATTTGGGTTGTTTCCACCTTTTGGCTTATGAATAATGCTATAATTCTATGAATATGTTAATGTAACATATATTCACTAATTATATATAATACATTAATATATAATAATGAATGATAATGGTATGAGGTAAGGGTTCAGCTTCATTTTTTTTTGTATGTGCCTATCCAGTTGTCCCAGCACCATTTGTTGGAAAGGCTATTCTTTCCCCATTGAATGGTCTTGGCACCCTTGTTGACAGCTAGTTGGCCATAGATATGTGGCTTTATTTCTGAACTCTCAGTTCTGTTGCATTGGTCTGTATGTCTGTTCTCATGCCAGTACTAGACTGTCTTGATTACCTTTGCTTTGTAGTAAGTTTTCAAAACAGGAAATGAGTTCTCTTATTTTGTTCTTTTTTCAAGATTGTCTGTTCTAGGTCCCTTACAATTCCATATGATTTTTGGACTTAGTCTGTCAGTATCTATGGGAGGTTAGCTGGGATTCTGTTGGTGATTGGATTGAATCTAAAAGGTCAGTTTGGGTAGTGTTGCCATCTTAATATTAAGCATTTCAATCTTTGAACATGGGATGTTTTTCCATTTATGTGGATCTTCTTTAATTTCTTCCAAAAATGTTTTGTAGTTTGCAGAGTATGTTTTACATTTCTTTTGTTAAATTTATTCATTTTTTGTTGATGTTATAAACAGAATTGTTTTCTTAATTTCATTTTCAGATTGTTTGTTGCAAGTTTACAGAAATACAGTTGATTGTTTTGTATTGATCTTGTATCCTGCAACCTTGTTCAACTCATTTATTCATTCCAGTAGTGTTTTTTTAATCATTTTAAGTGAACAATTTTCATTTATTTATTTATTTATTTAAATTTATTTATTTATTTATTTATGGCTGCATTTTGTCTTCATTGCTGTGCATGGGCTTTCTCTAGTTGCCTCGAGCAGGGGCTACTCTTTGTTGTGGTGCGCGGGTTTCTCATTGCAGTGGCTTCTCTTGTTGCAGAGCATGGGCTCTAGGCACGCGGGCTTAGTTGCTCCGTGGCATGTGGGATTGTCCCCGACCAGGGCTCAAACCTGTGTCCGTGCATTGGCAGGCAGATTCTTAACCACTGCACCCCAAGGAAGTTTCTGTTCCAATAGTTTTTTAGTGGACTTTTTAATGTTTTCTATATATAAGATCATGTCACCTGTAAATACAGTTTTCCTTTTTCCTTTCCAATCTGAGTACCTCTTATCTCTCTCTTTCTTAGCTAATTGTCCTGGCTAGAGTCTCCAGTACAATGTTGAGTACAAAGTGATAAGAGCAAATATCCTTATCTCTTTCCTAATCTTTAGGGAGAAGCATCTAGGTTTTCACACTATGTATGTTGTTAGCTGTAGAATATTTTTGTATATGTTTTTCAATCAAGTTCAGGAAGTTCTGTTTCTAGCATGCTGAGAGGGTTTTTGTTTTCTTAATCATGAATGGATGTTGGATCTTGTCAAATGCTTTTTCTGCATCTATTGATGTGATCATATGATTTTTCTTGAGCCTGTTGATGTGATGGATCACATTATTAATTTTTTGAATGTTGAGTTAACCTTGTGTCCCTGGAATAGTTAGTTGTGGTGTATAATTCTTTTTATACAATGTTGGATTCAATTTGCTAATATTTTGTTGAGTATTTTTATATCTATGTTCATGAGATATATTGATCTTTAGTTTTCCTTTCTTGTTATGTCTCTATTTGGTTTT
Source organism: Mesoplodon mirus (assembly GCF_964341445.2). Taxonomy (NCBI): domain Eukaryota; kingdom Metazoa; phylum Chordata; class Mammalia; order Artiodactyla; family Ziphiidae; genus Mesoplodon; species Mesoplodon mirus. The sequence continues at coordinate 55,263,659 of NC_138990.1, read as the reverse complement.
GGTATTGAGATAACACTGGCCTCATAGAATGAGTTAGGAAGTGTGCCTTCTACTTCTATTTCCTGCAAGAGCTTAGAGAGAACTGGTATCATTTCTTCCTTAAATGTTTGGTAGAACTTACAAGTGAAACTGTCTGAATTTGGTTCATTCTTTTTTGAAGGTTATTAATTATTGATTAAATTTCTTTAGTAGATACAGTTCTATTCAGATCTATTTTTTTCTCGTGTGGGTTTGGTAGGTTGTGTCTTTCAAATAATTGGTCCATTTCAACTAAGTTATCAAAATTTTGGGCATAGAGTTGTTCTTAATATTCTTTTACTATCTTTCTAATGTCCATGAAATTAGTAGTTTTGATTTCTGATATTTCCTCTTTGATTTCTGATATTATTATTTGTCTTTCCTCTGTCAAATCAATTTTATTGATCTTTTCGAAGGACCAGATTTGGTTCCATTAATTTTTTTTCCCTGTTGTGTTGTTATGCTGTTTTCTTGTGTTCAGCTTTATTGGTGTCTGCTGTATTTTTATTCTGCTTCTTTAGGTTATATTACTCTTCTAGTTTCCTAAGGTGGAAGTTTAAATGATTGATTTTAGATCTTTTTTCCTAATATATGCACCCAATGCTATAAATTCTCCTCTAACTATTGCTTTCACTGCATTTTACATATTTTCATGGGTTGTATTTTCATTTTCATTTAGTTCAAAATATTTTTAAATTTCTGTTGAGATTTTTTTGACCCGTGTGTTATTTAGAAGTGTGTTGTGTAAACTTCAAGTATTATGGGGTTTTCCAGCTATGTTTCTATTACTGGTTTCTAGTTTAATTCAGTTGTGGTCTGAGAGCATACTTTGTATGATCTGTTCTTTAAAATTTATTTTAAGGTGTGTTTTAAGGCCCAGTATATGTCCTATTTTGGGGAATGTTCTGTATGAGTTTGAGAGGAATGTGTATTCTGTTGTTGTTGGATGAAGGAGTCTATTGGGTTGGCCAAAAAGTTCCTTCGGTTTTTAAGTAAAAATAAAAGACACGTTTTTCATTTTCACCAAGAACTTTATTGAACAGCGTATTCCCTGTTGTGTTCCACTACCTTCTGCCATTTTTCAGGCAACTTCACAGTTCCATCCACCCAAAACTTTTTATCTTTTTGAGCAAAGAACTGTTCCAGGTGCCTTTTACAGTCTTCCAGGGAATTGAAATTTTTTCCATTAAGAGAATTTTGTAAAGACCGAAATAAATGGAAATCCGAAGGTGCAATGTCTGGTGAATACGGCGGATGAATCAGAACCTCCCAGCCAAGCTGTAACAGTTTTTGCCTGGTCATCAAAGAAACATGCGGTCTTGCGTTATCCTGATGGAAAAGTATGTATTTTCTGTTGACTAATTCTGCTTTTCGTCGAGTGCTGCTTTCATTTGGTCAGTACTTTTTGGAATTTTCGTTTGGTTTTCCGGAAGGAGCTCATAATAGAGGACTTCCTTCCAATCCCACCATATACACAACATCACCTTCTTTGGATGAAGAATGGTGTTTGGTGTGGTTGGTGGTGGTTCATTTCACTTGCCCCACAATCTCTTCTGTTCCACATTATTGTACAGTATCCACTTTTCATCACCTGTCACAATTTGTTTTAAAAACGGAACATTTTCCTTATGTTTAAGTAGAGAATCACGTCAGAAATATGGTCAAGAAGGGTTTTTTTGCTTAACTTATGTGGAACCTAAACATCAAAGAGATGAACATAACTAAGGTGGTGCAAATGATTTTCATTGCTTGATTTGGATATTTTGAGTATGTCGGCTATCTCCCGTGTGGTATAACGTTGATGGTTCTCATTTAATGTCTCAATTTGATCACTGTCAACTTCAGCTGGTCTACCCGAACATGGAGCATCGTCCAGAGAGAAATCTCCAGCACGAAACTTCGCAATCCACTCTTGACACGTCAGATCAGTCACAGCACCTTCTCCATACACTGCACAAATCTTTTTGCGTTTCAGTTGCATTTTTACGTTTCTTGAAATAATAAAGCATAACATGCCAAAAATGTGGCTTTTTTTCTTCCATCTTCAGTATTAAAATGGCTACACAAAAATTCACCAACTTTGATAAGTTTTTTTTTTAAAGGCACGCTGGTATGACAGCTGTCACGATACAATGTAACAAAATTGTTTCGAATGAAGTTAAAGACAGCTAAGCACTACTAGAACCATCTCATGGAAAAAACCAAAGGAACCTTTTGGCCAACCCAATATAATGTCAATTAGGTCCACTTGATTGTTGGTGCTGTTCAGTTCGACTGTATCCTTACTGATATTCTGTCTTCTGGGTCTGTCAATTACTGATTGAGGTGTGTTGAAGTCTCCAAGTATAATAGTGGATTTGTCTTGTTTCTTGCAGTTCAGTTCTTGCCTCACGTATTTTGATGCTTTGTTGTTAAGTGCATACACATTAAAGATAACTGTTAAGTTTTTCTGGACCCCTTTATTATTATGTAATACCACTCTTTAGCCTGATAATTTCCTTGTCCTTAAGTCAGTTCGGTTGGAAATTAGTATAGCTACTCCAGCTATTGTTTGAATAGTGTCAGTATGGTATATCTTCCTCCATTCCTTTTCTTTATGTTTAAACTGGTTTTTTTTGTGGACAACAAATATTTGGGTCTTTTTTTTTTAATCCACAGTGACAGTTTCTGTCATTTAATTGGTTTATTTCAATCATGCACATCTAAAGTGATTTTTGATAGGATTGGATTGTTATTTCTTATGTTTGTAATTTTCTATTTGTTGTACTTGTTTGTTCTTTTTTATTTTTTTCTGCCTTCTCTAGCTTTAATTGACTATTTTATATGATTCCACATTCTGTTCTTTCTTAGTATATCTATTATACTTCTTTAAACATTAAAAAAAAAACTGGTTTCCTGGAGTTTGCAATATACATTTACAACTAGTCTAAGTCTGCTTTAGAATATTACTATACGGCTTCATGGGTAGAGCAGGTACATTATGACAGAGTATTCCCAATGCCTCCCTCCTATGTCTTATGATGTTGTTAATATCCTCTGTGTTATGTACCATAATCACCCAATACATTGTTGCTATTAGCACTTCATACACATAGTTGTCTATTAGATGAATTAAGAGAAAGAAGAATAAAAGATTTACTTTCTTGTCTTTCTTTGACATTCTTTTATATATATGTCTGAGTTTCTGACCTATATTATTTTCTTTCCCTTGGAAGAACTTTTAACATTTCTTTCAAGGCAGGTGTACTGGTGACAGTCTCCCTCAGTTTTTGTCTAAGGAAGACTATTTCTCCTTCACTTTTGTAGGATAACTTTGCTGGATACAGAATTCTAGGTTGGTGGCTTTTTTCTTTCAGCACTTGAAATATTTCACTCTATTCTCTTCCTGTTTGTGTGTGAGAAGTCCAAAGTGATTCTTATCCTTCCTTGTTCCTCTACAGGTAAAGTGTTTTTTGTCTCTGTTTTCGTTCAGGATTTCCTTTTTGTCTTTGTTATTTTGCAGTTAGACTGTGATATGCCTGGTATAGATATTTTGGTATTTATCCTATTTGGTGTTCTCTGACTTTATTGGATCTGTTTTTTTTTTTTTTTTTTTTTTTGCAGTACGCGGGCCTCTCACTGTTGTGGCCTCTCCCGTTGTGGAGCACAGGCTCCGGACGTGCAGGCTCAGCAGCCATGGCTCACGGGCCCAGCCGCTCCGCGGCATGTGGGATCTTCCCAGACCGGGGCACGAACCTGTGTCCCCTGCATCGGCAGGCGGACTCTCAACCACTGCGCCACCAGGGAAGCCCTGGATCTGTTTTTTAGTATCTGTCATTAATTTTAGAAAATTCTCAGCCATTATTACTTCTGATGTTTCTTTTACGCTTTTCTCCCTTCTCCTTCTGGTATTTCCATCACACCTATATTACACCTTTTGCAATTGTCCCACAGTCCTTGAGTGGTCTGTTCTGATATTCTTATCCTTTTTTGTCTATGCATTTCAATTTGGGAAGTTTCTATTGATATATATTCATGTTCACTGATTCTTTCCTTGGCTGTGTCCAGTCTGTGGTTAAGTATATTAAAGGCATTCTTTATTTCTATTACAGTGTTTTTTATATCTAGCATTTTCTTTTAATTCTTTGAGTTTCCATCTCTCTGCTTACATTACTTGTTTTTGCACATTTTCTACTTTTCTCATTAAAGCCCTTAAGATATTAATCCTAGTTATTTTAAATTTACTACCTCATATTTCAAAATCTGCATCATATCTAAGTTTGGTTCTGATGGTTGCTTTGTCTCGTCAGTCTGTTTTTCCTTACCTTTTGGCATGGCTTGTAATTTTTTTGTTGAAAGTCAGGCATGAAATATCAAAATAGGAACTGACAGTTAAGTTTTTAGTGTGAGGTGTTATGTTAATCTAGCTCTAGCTCAGAGATGTGTTTAATGTTTCCTGCTGCTTTAAGTCCCAGAGACTTCAGTTTTCTCCCCCTCCCCCATTATGCATGGGTTTCTCTAAGAACTCCTTAAATAGAATGTGTCTTGCAGCTCTCTCAGTTGTAATCCACTGTCATCGTAGTGGAGCCTGGTTGATGTGGTGGTAAGGTGTGGGAGAGGAAAGCTATATCATTTTATGATTAAGTCTCAGTTTTGTAAGTGGGCCTGAGTCCCTGGGCTGTGACCTTCAGCAGGGTTTCTTAGCCTTAACAATTTTTTTTCTCCCCTTACTTGAGACAGGAAGGGTCGAGGGGGCTGGAGTTGATGAATTGCCCTTTCCAGGCTTAGATAAAGCTCTGATAAGGTAGTTTGTCCTGGAGGGCAGGCCTTTGTTAATGGGGACTGCTATCAGTGCTTACTTGCCTGAGTTTACTTGAAAATGGTTGCAGGGAATTCCCTGGCAGGCCAGTGGTTAGGACTCAGTGCTTTCACCACTGTGGCCCAGGTTCAATCCCTGGTCAGGGAACTAAGATCCTGCAAGCTGTGTGCCATGGCAAAACAAAACAAAACAAAGAAAACCTCAGGGAGCTCCTTGAGGTAAAACCCAAGAAAGTGGGGGCCTATGAAGCCTGAACCTCCACGAGAGGTCTTAGGTCTCAGGCTAGTCTACTCTTAGCTTCCAGCAGTTTGTCCAAATTACCATTTAAGTGTTTCTTCCAGTTGCTCCAGCAGCTTCTGCTCCTTGGTAACTGACCTCAGCTTGTGATTCTTTGTATTTGCCTGTCTCTCAGATATTGGTGCGCAGTTTGCCCTGTGACCTCAATTCTCTGATCTAAGAAAGAAAGTTTGTTGATTTTCGTATTGAGCTTTTTTCTTGTTGTGAGGCTGGTGTGCTTTTTACATTAGCTTTATATATGGGAGCACTGAGGCTGGAAGTCCAGTGGAAGACTGTGAAGTCAAATCTCCATGCCAAACCTTAATTTAATAACTAGAGGTGTTTCGCCTTTCTGTTCTAGTAGCACTCAAGTACACTTAAAAAAAAACTGGTTAAAAAATGCATAACAGAATTTACCATTTTAATCATTTTTAAGTGTACAGTTTAGTGGCATTAAGTATATTCATATTATTGTACAATCATCATCACCAGTGCATCTCCAGAGCTTTTTCTTTCCCAAACTGAAACTCTGTACACATTAAACTCCTCATTCCTGGGCCTCTCTGGTGGCGCAGTGGTTGAGAGTCTGCCTGCCGATGCGGGGGATATGGGTTCGTGCCCCGGTCCGGGAGGATCCCATATGCCGCGGAGCGGCTGGGCCCGTGAGCCATGGCCGCTGAGCCTGCGCATCCGGAGCCTGTGCTCCACAACGGGAGAGGCCACAACAGTGAGAGGCCCGCGTACTGCAAAAAAACAAACAAACAAACAAAAAAAAACCACTCCTCATTCCTCCCCTTCCTCCAGCCCCTGATAACCACTTTTCTACTTTCTGTATGAGTTTGACTACTCTAGTTACCTCATATAAGTAGAATCATACAATTTTGTTATTTTGTATCTGGCTTATTTTACTTAGCATAATGTCTTCCAGGTCAAGGTCACCTTTTAACCAGAACCTTAAAAAAAAGGTTATTTACACTACTTTGGTGTGTACCTAAGTTGATATAGTTGTCCTTGTTTGAGCTAGTGCCTTGGGTCAGTCATAATGTCATCTGTTTGTCCAGCCCCAAAAGGGAGGAGTTGGACATGAGGGTGGTTAAGATGTTAGACAGTTTTAAAACTGTTTTAAGAGTCTAGTGTTGCTTAATTTGTTCCAGGACTTGTAGAGTATTCTTACCTATTCAAATGAAAACTGTAAATTATGTTTGGTGGTCAGAATGTGTATATTAACTCATTCTATCCACTGATTTGTGTGTTTAATGTTAATAACCTATCTCCAGAATTAGGTACTAGTTTTATACAGATTAAGATTTTCATCTGTTATGGTTTTTTTTGTTTGTTTTTTTTTTTTTTTGCGGTACGCAGGCGTCTCACTGTTGTGGCCTCTCCCGTTGCGGAGCACAGGCTCCGGACGCGCAGGCTCAGCAGCCATGGCTCACGGGCCCAGCCGCTCCGCAGCATGTGGGATCCTCCTGGACCAGGGCACTAATCCGTTTTCCCCTGCATCGGCAGGTGGACTCTCAACCACTGCGCCACCAGGGAAGCCCTGTTATGTTTTTTTAATTTATTTTATTTTTGGCTGTGTTGGGTCTTTGTTGCTGTGTGCAGGCTTTCTCTAGTTGCGTCGAGTGGGGGCTACTCTTCGTTGCGGTGTGCGGACTCCTCATTGCGGTGGCTTCTCTTGTTGCGGAGCACGGGCTCTAGGCACACAGCCTTCAGTAGTTGTGGCTCATGGGCTCTCGAGCGCAGACTCAGTAGTTGTGGCACATGGGCTTAGTTGCTCCACGGCATGTGGGATCTTCCCAGACCAGGACTCGAACCTGTGTCCCCTGCATTGGCAGGCGGATTCTTAACCATTGCGCCACCAGGAAAGTCCCATCTGTTATGTTTTTATGGGGAATGCTTCACAACTAGGAAGGATCTGGTCTTTTATTGTATAGTTACTTGGGTCTGTAATTTCATCCTTTTTGTCCCTTTTCCTCCTCACTGTGATGAGCTACTATGGCTTTTGAATGGGCCTTTATTCTTCTGGCCTGCCCATTGGAGTCAGTAAGATTGGGAACAGGGTGTATGGTCTGATACATGTAGACCTTGGTTGGACCACCAAGTCTGTGTTTCAAGTTTACCAGCTGTTGTTTCACTTTGTTGCTAGAGAATGTTATCTTTCCTATGGTGAAATAAGAATTTGTTTCTTATTATTTAGAGTAGGTAGGGGTTCTTTATTGTTTTAAAAAAAATTTTTTTTAATTAATTTATTTTATTTTTGCCTGTGTTGGGTCTTCGTTGTCTTCGTTGATGCACGTGAGCTTTCTCTAGTTGCAGCGAGTGGGGACTACTCTTCGTTGCAGTGTGCAGGCTTCTTATTGCGGTGGCTTCCCTTGTTGCAGAGCACGGGCTCTAGGGGCACAGGCTTCAGTAGTTGCAGCACGCGGGTTCAGTAGTTGTGGCTCACGGGCTTAGTTGCTCTGCGGCATGTGGGATCTTCCTGGACCAGGGCTCGAACCTGTGTCCCCTGCATTGGCAGGTGGATTCTTAACCACTGTGCCACCAGGGAAGCCCGGGTTCTTTATTGTTGATAATTATATTACACTGGTAAGTCTTCTTGGCAAGGGTTTATGTTTATTCACTATAATATTTGACTACATTTAAAGTTCAGGTGTTTTCATATTGCCTTTTGCAACTGAGATTTATTCAATAAGATTTTTTAATTTTACTGGAGGATTAAAATCATTTTAGAAATTTCGAGTTTTAAGGCCTTTTTTGTCTCTACAGTAGTAAATGGTATCAGATTACTGTTTTTCAAGTTCTTAAGTTTGCTTTTACTAACTTATGACAGCAAATAGTATCTGTTATCAGCAAGGCTGCTTCTAGAATTCATTAGAATGCTCCCTGAGGGCAGGAATGTTTGTTCTTTTTCACTGCTGTATCCCTAGAACCTAAAACAGTGGCTGGCACATGGTAGGGGTTCAATAAATATTTGTTGAATGAGTATATATGAATATATTAAATTTATCCGTATTCAATATGTTAGAGAAATAGCAAGACTTCTTAATTTCATGTTTTGAAATATCAAAACTTAGTGGTTTTAATTAGCTAGGTTCTCTGACTTACCTTTTCTTTCATCCTTTTTTTGACTAATCAGTTTAGTAAACATTTCCATTACAGGGTAAACTAAGAAGAGATGATATATAGTCAATAGATTTTTTTAAATGAGACACCAGTTCTTTTTAAAGTTTCTTTGGAGAGGGTAAGGTTTACAAACATCTTAGCCTATGATATCAGTCATCTATACTTTTTAAAATTTATTTTTACTCTCTTGTTCATGTAATTGTTTATAGGAATAATTAAAAGGATCATATTTCTTTTTTTTTAGTAAACGTATTTATTTATGTATATATGTATGGCTGCATTGGGTCTTTGTTGCTGCACACGGGCTAGTTGTGGCGCACGGGCTTAGTTGCTCTGAGGCATGTGGGATCTTCCTGGACCAGGGCTTGAACCCGTGTCCCCTGCATTGGCAGGTGGACTCCCAACCACTGCGCCACCAGGGAAGTCCCCAAAAGGATCATATTTCTTAGGTATCTCTTACACATGCTCAAAAGGGAACACATTGAAGCTTAATAATTAAAAATTTTAATGTATTTATTTATTGAGCAAATATTTTGAGTGCCTACTGCAAGCCAGACACTATTCTCTCTTCTGGGAGTACTATTCTATGTTTTGAGAGAAAAAAAAAAGACAAAACTTTCTTTCTTCATGGAACTTACATTCTCATAGGAGAGATAGGGAAACAAGATGTAGAATAAAAACATTTCTCTAATAGGGTAGATTCTTTTAAGTTACTTGTGTAGGTTGGACCTTTTAAAAATAATCAGTTCATTAAATACCACTTTGACATTGTTGGGGAATGAGATGCCACATGTGAGAGCCTAGAATAGGGCAAGGCACTTTGGTAGGAACAGTTTTGTAAACAAAAATGGAGTTTACAGCCCTTGCTCTCGGTATTCACACAAGAACTGCAGTGCAAAGCTATTTAAAGATAACCACCTGCAGTGTCGGTAATATGCTTTAAGAGTCCACAAAAGTCGGAGTTTCTTTTGGTTTTTTTTTTTTTTTACATCTTTATTGGAGTATAATTGCTTTACAATGGTGTGTTAGTTTCTGCTGTATAACAAAGTGAATCAGTTATACATATGTTCCCATATCTCTTCCCTCTTGCATCTCCCTCCCTCCCACCCTCCCTATCCCATCCCTCTAGGTGGTCACAAAGCACCGAGCTGATCTCCCCGATCTCCCTGTGCTATGCGGCTGCTTCCCACTAGCTATCTATTTTACATTTGGTAGTGTATATATGTCCATGCCACTCTCTCGCTTTGTCACAGCTGTGACAAAGCGAGGGAGTTTCTTGACAGCTGGCTCAGTCTAGGCAGACAGCGGGTGGAACAAAGGTATAGAGATGCTAAACAACATACGTATTTGGGAATAGTGACCTTTTTGGAGTGGTAGAAACTGGAAGAGGGGTGTGTGTGTGTGTGTGTGTGTGTTGGGGGAACTTATGAGTACTATCAGGAGCAGAGATAGAAAAAGTAAGTTAAAGGTGGATTGTATGCAGCAGGTCTCTAGATGGTCCTGTAAATAATTGGGGAGCCACAGATGACTTTTTAGTAGGACAGTGGCAAGATTACATTTCTTGTTGAAAAAATTAAGTGACTATGGGAAGGATGGGTTGAAGAGTACGACAGGGAGGTTCCAGGCTATTTGGGGCATCTAAAGTATAGCCCAGGGGCAGACCATAATCCCTGTAAGGGTGCCTCCTGAAGCACAAGTGCATAGTATATAATGTGAATAGAATTGTGCCATGTGGCAGGCAGCCTTGTGACCAACCGAGGGATGAGGGTCAAAAGTTGAAGATACTGAAAGTGAAGAAGAGAATCCAAGAGAATTTTGTAGTTAATAGGATTGGTAACCTACTGGGGATGGGAGTTTTTTGGGATAATAATAATTATAGATGGTTTGAAGTTTAAGACGGATCTTCACATTAGGTAGTGATGGTCTGGACAACACTTTTTTCCCCCACCTTGTATCTCGTTTTCATAAATTGCTTCATCCCTCATTGAGCCTACCATACCCATCTTTTTTCCACCCCTAATTTGAGCTTTGATATCTATTTTGGACTATCCAGTAAAGCTTATTAGAAGTATTTCTGAAACAAAGGAATTTTTCCTGTGGGGGGAGGTACTTTGAGAAAAGGGTATATGGGCTTTAAGTATACTTAAAGTATAGGGCTCTTTTTAAATTTATTTATTTATTTATTTATTTTTGGCTGTGTTGGGTCTTTGTTGCTGCGCGCGGGCTTTCTCTGGTTGTGGTGAGCAGGGGCTACTCTTCGTTATGGTGCACGGGCTTCTCGTTGCGGTGGCTTCTCTTGTTGTGGAGCACGGGCTCTAGGCGTGCAGCCTTCAGAAGTTGCGGCTCGCTGGCTCTAGAGCACAGGCTCAGTAGTTGTGACACATGGGCTTAGTTGCTCCGCAGCATGTGGGATCTTCCCAGACCAGGGCTCAAACCCGTGTCCCTTGCATTGGCAGGCAGATTCTTAACCACTGTGCCACCAGGGAATTCCCTAGGGCTCTTAATATATGTCAAAGTTAACTCATTTATTATAGTCCAGATTTAATTTTCTAGATAAATTACCTTATGGTATAGTAACTTTTATATAATTTTATGATATTTAATTATAACAGTCTAGCCCTGTGAGGTGCGTTAAAACATTTTATTATGGAAAAATTTAAATATACCCCAAAATAGTAGAGTATAATGAACCCCAGTATACCTATCAACATTTTGCTGGTCTTGTTTCATCTGTTTTTCTCTCTGCCCTTTTATTCTTTTTTTTTGCTGAAATATTTTAAAGCAAATGCTGAGCATATTCTTTCACCATAAATACTTGAATATTTAACAGTTAAGGGCTTTATTGTTATTATTAATACAACCACAAAACCATTATCACACCAAGCAATCATCTTTACCCCAACTTAACACCATCTAATATAATACCCAGTCTGGATTCAGATTTCCCTTTTGATTTCGAAAAAGAGTTTTATAGCTGGATTGTTTGAATCAGGTTTCAAACAAGTCTTGTGGTTATTTTTAAAGTTGATATTTTTTAAAGAGAAAATTAAGGCAGTGTGAAAACATTTTAGTATAAGCTATTCTAAGAGAGCAACGCTGTTTTGACAGCCATTCTGTCTGGAACTTAGTTTTGTACAAGGAGGTATCAAAATAGCTAGTATCTTTTTTTTTTTTTTTTTTGCGGTACGCGGGCCTCTCACTGTTGTGGCCTCTCCCATTGCAGAGCACAGGCTCCGGACGCGCAGGCTCAGCGGCCATGGCTCACGGGCCCAGCCACTCCACGGCATGTGGGATCCTCCCGGACCGGGGCACGAACCCGTGTCCCCTGCATTGGCAGGCGGACTCTCAACCACTGTGCCACTAGAGAAGCCCTAGTATCTATTTTTTATGATTTTTAAACATAGGAAATCTTCCCAAAATGAGGGAAGTGGGTGTGACCCCACTTATTAGAAACCTAGAGTATGAAAATGAGAGCTATTCGAGAAGGTTCAGGTTTGGAGGAAGACCACATCTCTCTTAGTCAAAACGCCCTAGATGGGATTTGGGACTGTTTTTGTAAGTACTTGTGTAATGTTACAGTATATTTTATCTCCCTGGATGTACCTTCCTCATCTATAAAATGAATGGATGATTTCTTTTAATTTTTATCGAAGTGTAGTTGATTTACAATGTTGTGAAGAGCGGGTGATTTCTTATATTCCTTTTGAGTTCTTATTTTTGTGTGTTTTATTTTCTATTTATGCTTGACTTTAACAGGATTCTCAAAGTTGGATTGGTGGAAACAATGAACCATTGACTGGCTTTACGTGGCGAGGTGGTTGCGAAAGAGAAACAACAGGCATACAAGTCTGGAATGAAGTGTTTGTGATCGACAGACCTAATGGAACAAAAGTGAGATTCTCTTTATAGTTTTTTACTGTTTTTTTCTTCCATATTCTTTCTTGAGCAAAACAACACAGAACTATTAATATTTGATAACTTTAACATATGTGGATTTTATTATGTCAAAATGTGTGAGATACTTAAGTTAGAGGACTTTTCTTGACTTAATTACTGATTTTGATATTAACCATTTTATATTTGACTTTTATAGTCACTATTGGTGAATTTTTTACTTAGTATTTTAAACTTTTAAATTCCTAGGTGGCTGTGCTGCTAATGGATACCCAGGGTGCCTTTGATAGCCAGTCAACTATCAAAGATTGTGCAACAGTGTTTGCTCTGAGCACTATGACTAGCTCTGTCCAGGTGAGATACAGAGATGCTGTGGTATGATCAGGTCAGACAATCTCAAAATGCCTTTTGATTGAAGGAAAAAAAAGGATTAAAATTAGAGAAACTATTTACATTTAGTATTGGTCATTTACATTTCTATGCTTGCTGTTCTGGCTTACAATGTGAAATTTCATACTTTTAGTGCTTACCAGGGAAGCAGTGAACCAATAGCCAATCCCTTTGGTATTTCATCATAGCATCTATGCTTTTTTCTTTTTAAAGGAATATATATTATTGCATGTTATCCTTAATTGAATTCAAGGATATTCAGTTGATATTGAATTCAATTGAATTCAGTCATATACAGTAAAATATAGAGTGTTTCTTTATTTTTTGGCTAAACCAACCAAACAAACAACAAAACCAAGTAATTAAATTTAGTTTTCTACTTGATATGTATGACAACTAGTACATGATTATTTGAACTAATGGAGGTAGAGGCATAATAATTCGTATTTAGGAAACCTTAATGATGTTTATATAATAAACTAAGGACTTAGAGCACCTGTTTCATTTAGAAAGGGGTAAAATCCTTTCTGTTTTTTTCACTTACGCTGTACCCTAGAGTTATATTTGGGTTCTGTCAAGTTCTAGTCTCTTCAAGCTAGGCCATCTCTTTTCTGTATAATTTAGACTAATTGCACTGAATTAAACCACCACAGGTCATTCTTTATTTCTTTACTTTCTGTTTCCTGAGCTCATCTGTGGTTGATACTTCTCTGGCTGAAAAATGAATTATTGAAGTATGGTGGTTAGGTCCAGCTGGTGATGTATCAAGATGTATATTTGCAGATATTTTAAAAAGTATGTGCTTCTCCTGAGATAAATATTTCTTATGGATGGTAGATTATAGGTGATACCATCACAGTGTCTTGGAATTTTTGTGCTTTCCATTAATATCTGGAATGTATGACCAGTTTCTATTAAAGTTCCCATTTCCTTTCTTCCTCAATTTGAAGTGTATCTAGCTGTCAGAGTGGAAACAAGTTTTGGAATTATTATGAGATAAAAGAGATTATTCTTTTTATTATAGGGATGGGAATATGTCACTACAAACTAAGTGATGTTATTGGGGACCCTCAGAGTCTCTTTTTTTCAGTTTGTCCTACCTCTTTTTCTCTGATCTTGCAGGGCAGCACAACTGCCATTTTCTTGAGGCAAGCAGAAGCCACATCTTTGTGTTTATATTATCGCATTATAGCCCTTCAGATTAGCTGGCTCTGTGGCTTGCATTAAATTATAAGTTCTCTGTCCTAAAACTTATACCATGGTGTTTTCTTGTTTATTCAACTTTATGATAGCAAGAGAACTGGTTTTGGACAAACACGTAAAGCCATTCAGCCACTTTCTTATCGTAAAACAAAGATTTTGCCCATCTTGCCTATCTCACATGTGGTTTTGTGGGCAGTCAGAAATGAGATCCAAATGAGATAATGCATAAGAAAGCGGTTTGTAAACTAAATAATCAAGAAGATTAATTTTTTTTCTTTTTTAAGGCCGCACCTTGCGGCGTATGGGATCTTAGTTTCCCAGCCAGGGATGGAACCCGTGCCCGCGTGCATTGGAAGCACGGAGTCTTTTTATTTATTTATGTATGTATGTATGTATGTATGTATGGCTGTGTTGCTGTGCATGGGCTTTTCTCTAGTTGCGGCGAGTGGGGGCTATTCTTCATCGTGGTGCGCGGGCTTCTCATTGCGGTGGCTTCTTGTTGCAGAGCACGGGCTCTAGAGCGCAGGCTCAGTAGTTGTGGCGCACAGGCTTAGTTGCTCCGTGGCATGTGGGATCTTCCTGGACCAGGGCTCAAACCTGTGTCCCCTGCATTGGCAGGTGGATTCTTAACCAGTGCACCACCAGGGAAGTCCCAGGAGTGCAGAGTCTTAACCACTGGACCACCAGGGAAGTCCCTAAAATTAGTTTTTATTATTGCTTCTTTCCTGATTCTTGAGGCTAGATTTCTCTCCTTCCTTACATAAGTTATCTGGCTGATAGATCAATGACAAATTGATCCCTTTGTCATTTATTCTTTCAAAAAATAATTACTGAGCATCTATTAAGTACAACACAATATGCTAAGTACTAATGATCTACAATAAACAAATCTTCTTTTCTGTTTGCTATTTACAACCTGGCCCTGACAATGAAGGGATCTGGTCCTATTTTCTAAAAGCTAAGGCCCATATGGGTGAGAATAGGTTGGTTATTCTTTCAGTTTTTAAGTTTAAATCTAGAGTTTAATCACCTCATCATTAATTACTTTTTAAGAACCTGTTTGGAATTAGTCAACTGAGAATATCATTTTAGGTTTGCTGGGCTATATTGGCTGTTTATATTCTTGACCTCCAAGTGATTAAGGTAGATTATCACTTATTTGCTGTTAGAACAAATTGTTCTGTACTTGGAGTAACCCTATTTTCTTAGATATAAGTTATTTCCTAGCAGAGGTGACCACTGTGGACATCCACTTTTCTCCTTTGGTGGTCTAGGTCATCTTTTAAAGACCTGACTCAGAAGGATTGGACCTAGTGAATCTTTTCTCCAGTTGCTGTTTCTTGAGAGAACTTAAGTTTCCGTTATCAGCTCTGGTCTATGGGCCTTGGAAAGTGGAAGAGTGCTACCTACGGGGTGGGGGGTGGTGGTGGTGGGGTGTGTGTGTGTTTTAGCTGCCACAGTCTGGTAAAATTTGCATGTTAAGTTATTTAGACTGAGTTTGCTTAAGTAAAACGATAACCGTAATATTAGAGTCAAGTTAGTTGAGGCACCCACTGAATAAACCATAAACTATATGCTATGAATGCTCCAGGGAGGAATTTATCTTTGTATTGGGTTGGCCAAAAAGTTCGTTTGGGATTTCTGTAACATCTTACAGAGAAAAATCCGAACGAACTTTCTGGCCAAACCAAGAGAACTATGCCCTTCACATTCATTGACTTAGAAAAACAGTTGGGTAGTTGGGGAAACTCTTCACTTAAAAAAAAAAAAAATCATGTCGTAACATTAAAGAAACTTAACTATGTAATATACTTTTTTTTTTTAAATGTCTGCTGCCTTCTTGGCCCCATATGCGTATATTCATGATTTTTACATAGTTTACCACCACTGCTTCCCCCTTAATGTTTTATCCTGACTGTTAAGAAAAAAGAAAATTCTTTTCATGGACCACTGGTTAAGATAGTGACTGAGTCATTCATTTGTGCTCAGGTGTAAAATAGCCTTCGTTTCCACAAGTAAAGTTATACACGGCTGGGTATTCAAAGTAAAACACTAATAAAAACAAAAATTTGTTTTAACAGGTGTATAATTTGTCTCAAAATATTCAAGAAGATGATCTTCAACACTTGCAAGTATGTATGTCTCAAAGAATATGTGCCAAAGTATTGAAAATTTAATTCCCACTTTGTTGTGACTTTACACCAAGAACCTGTAATATTGTAAGAAGATTGACCATTATATGGTTTTAAACAGATGTACGACTTCTTAACTAGAAGAAATTTTAAAGTATACGCAGTCTTAAAAAATTAAATGCTTGGCTTTCAAATGATTTTAAAGGCTCTGACATCTAGTCGTCTGATATAGAATAGCTTTACACAGGTCTTCTTTCAACCTCTTCGGGGGCATTATTTTAAATAATTTGATTTAATAGTTATTTACAGAATACGGCAGACTTGCAATGGAAGAAATCTACCAGAAGCCATTTCAGGTAAATAAATATTTTATCATTAAAAAAAAATTTATCTATGAAAAGCTATCATCTTGTATCTCTGGAGATATGAGGACATTATGTGAAACTCATTTTTAGCAACAGATCTAGTGGAATTGAAACTAATTTATGGTAATGTCATCACCATCTTATCAGTAGCAGCTTACAGGGTAGGAAATAGAACAAATGAATATAGACTGGTTCTTAATACTTTTACTTAAAGAGGTTAATAACATTTCTCTTAACTGGATATTACTTCCAAAACTTGAGACAGTCATGTGAATTTCTTTTATATGTGATAAACTACTAGAAAATGTTATTGGTTGTACATGTGCGTGTGTGTGTGTGTGTGTGTGTGTGGTATATTACAAGTTGAGGTTAGACCTGTTATTCTTTATTTTTGTTTCAAATAGAAAAGTTTCAGAATTTATTATATCTCTGCCCCATGTGTTTTTTCATTACTTTTAAATGCTAGGTACATAATATTAAGTCAGAAATTAACCTTGGTTTGAGAAGCATATGCTCTGCTTGCTTCTATGGAGTCTTATCGTTAGAGATGTAAAAAAAAAGCAGAGTTAATTTCAGATAGATTCTTTTTTTGAAATAAGTGTAATTTGTAAGTAGACATCGTACTCTTTGGTTAGTTGTGTTATAGTAGGTGAGAATGACTCCACCCTGTTTGCTCATCAGTGTGTGAAGTCCTTCCTGTGTGATAGCATCACTGGTGATTCTGTGAGTGGGTTACATTGATTCTGCCTCAGTCTTGTCTGGCTCAGGTGATCACTTCTGTGAAATATTTGGGCAGGTTATGATGTCATTTTGTGTATATGATGAAATATACTCTATTTGGCCTCTATCAGTTTTTCTGAACTGGGGTAATTTTGCCACCCAGAGGGCATTTGCCAGTGTCTGGAGACATTTTTTGTTGTCACAGTTTTGGGGAGGAAGTTCATGCCATTGGCATCTAGTTTATAGAAGCCAGACGTGCTGTTCCACATCCTACAGAATGTAGGACAGCCGTACACAACTAAGAATTATCTGACCCAAAGTGTCAGTAGTGCTGAGTTGAGGAACTTAAGCATATCGGACTAAAAAATTCTGTGAAAAGAACCAATTGGTCTAGAATTAGGTTCGTTGGTCTTCTAGTTACACAATCGTGACTTCAAATTATGATCTGTATACCCTGATATGTCTTTTGTTTCTTTTTAAAATACCCTGTATTATTGCTTGTGGTGACTCTTTATACACAGTGAGATTCTGAAATGGAGGTAGTTTCTTGGTATAGGAGCTGGGAATATTGTTGGCTTATGTAGGCTCTTGATATAACTATGAGTAGTATTAAGCCATTTGGTTACTATAACTTTTGATAAGGATTGTTTTTAGGGAGTAAGGGGTGCTTCAGTTATTAAAGTAGTAATTTTTGGTAAAATTTTATAAGAAATGATTTCAATTTTTTTCCCTTTCTGTAGACACTCATGTTTTTGATTCGAGACTGGAGTTACCCTTATGAACATTCATATGGTTTGGAAGGTGGAAAACAATTCCTTGAAAAGAGATTGCAGGTAAGCCCCCATTTCTTAGAGAGGAGAGCATAAGCACCAAGCCCCAGGTGAAGGTGTGGACTGTCTGGACTGCTGCTTAGACTACCAACCTCTAAGTGTCATTGGAACAAATTGAGTATCCCAAGTTAACCCAGATAACTGCATACATAATTGATGAGAAGTAAATTGGTAGCACTCCTGTGAAAGAGCACAATAGAAATGCCCTCAAGTAGAAGTTAAGGACTGGATATTTCTCTCCAGAGCCAACTGCCCCTTCAATAAATCAATATTCAAAGGATAAAAGTTTGAAGTAGACTAACTTTTTGATCTGCTCAGGTTGCATGCATTTCTCTTTCTGGCCCAGCTGAGCTTCTGAGCATTTGGGACAGGCTGGATAATCTAGTGTGGATGCATTGAACACAGATGATGTGAGACTCTCTTTCCAAGGAATACTATCTCGTAGAGTGGCAGCATATAGAGAAAAAAGGGATCTTAAACATTATCTAGTATAGGCTTTATACACACACACACACACACACACACACACACACACACACAACTGGCACACACACACACACAACTGGGACCCAGAAAAGTGACTTGCCTTTGGTCACTTAACTAAGCATTGATAACTGGGAGTAGGACCCAAATATCCAAACTCCTGGCCTGGCCTATGCAAAATGCCACACCAAGTCATTCCTGGAAAATAACATGGAAGTACTTTGGGAAACCCTCAGGTCAGATACTACCTACCTACTGACGTCCACAAAAGATACATAAAAATACCTTTATTCATAAGTAGGAGGTTTAGCTCTTTGGGGTAATAAAATTTTGTTTGTTTCCTATGGAAAAATGCATTTAATTTCGCAGCCACATTCAAAGACTTAGGGTATAATGTAATTTTTCTTAATCCTAAAATGAGATCAAAACCAACTCCTCATTTCTTGGATTATTTGAAAGGCATTTCTAGACTTGTCAGAGATAATTTCATTCATCAGCGTTTTCCCTGGTTTGTGCAGAAGAAATTAACCCACAGCACATCAGGCATACTAACTAAATTCAGAATTATGTACTTCAAAGATAAGGAGGTTTTAAAATATATTATTGAAGCGATACAGAAAAGTACTCAGATCATAAGTGTGCAGCTTGAGGAGTTGTACAAATTGAACATAGCCATGTAACCACCCAGAAGCAACTGCCTGTATCCACTAACTCCTGCCCCCCCACCCCAAACCCTTCATTACTCTTTTGACCTCCAACAGGCTTTGTTTTTGGACTTTTTATGAAAGGAATCATATACAGTATGTATTCTTTTGTGTCCAGCTTCTTTTGCCCAGTCTTACATTTCTGAGATGAATCCATATTGTTGCATGTAGTTTAGTTCACTTATTCTCATTGCTATGCAGTATTCCATTGTATGAACAGGCAGCAGGTTTTCCATTCTACTCTTGATGGAGATTTAGGTAGTTTCCAGATTTTGTTGATTACGAATGGTGCATGTTTTTTAGAATGGTTTTTGAGAAGAGTTTGGGAGAATATGTGAGTTATATTGGGATAAGTAGTTATTAAAAATCTAACCTTAGGATTTCCTTCCAGAAATACATAGCAGTCTCTCTTCTGCAAAACACTGATAAACTAGCATAAATCATAAATAATCATTTGGAGTGAGTGCCGAAATCCTAATAAATTCTTAAGTCTCTTTGGACTGCATTGGAGCTTTTCGCCTTATCTGTTGTTTTGCTCAGGGGCTGACCTTTTTATTTGTAGGCAAATTAGTACTTCGTTTTTCTCTTTGCCATTATAAGTACTTTAAAGGCAAATTCTTAATTTATTTACTGGTTTATAAATCACAACCACACCTGTTGTTCTGGTGTTAGATATTATGATTAATTATTATTTGTATTAATTCATATCTTTGGCAGCTAACATGGGGAAAAATCTTTTTTGGTTTAAGACAGAGTGGGGTCTTATCAAATGGTTAGAAATAGGTCTTTAGTAAACTTTATTGTCAAGAAACACACATCTAGACTAGCATCAGTTAGTGTGCATGCATGTGAGTACGTATGTGTGTTTTCTTAAAAAAATGTGTTTTTCTCTTGTTTGCACCTTCACCTTGCCCCTTCTGTCCCCAGGTAAAACAAAATCAACATGAAGAGCTACAGAATGTAAGGAAGCACATTCACAATTGTTTCTCAAATCTTGGTTGCTTCCTTTTGCCACATCCTGGTCTTAAAGTTGCAACTAATCCTAGTTTTGATGGGAGATTGAAAGGTGGGAATTCCCATTCTTGCTAAAATCAGAACTTAAGTTTTAGAGGCTGAAAGTTAAAAAAAAATACATGGTTCCTTAAATTTTTTCTTTTATACTGGAGGACATTTTGATGCATTATTAATGGTGTGATTGTAATGTATTGGTTTGTTGCAAACACCTGGCATATTGATTAACATTTTATAAGGTGGTCTGTTGCTCAGCACTGATGTCCTAAAAATACTGAAGGCTAAGAACATTTCAGTATTTCATCTGATTGCAGTCTGCTAAAAAGCATTACCAATATATTATATTGATGTAATTAGATTTAAGTCTGTTTGGGGGTGATGGTGTAATTTTTTGCGTATGTTTTAGGATTATTTTGAGCATGATGGCAAAAGGCTTGAGGATTGACTAAACTTTTAACAGTATGGCTGGAGAAACAAAATTTAGTATTAAAATTTAATACAATTTCATGAATTGCTTGCCATTTGGAAAGGATAGTTTAGTTAAAATACTTGATATGGAATTTGTTCTGGTAGGCCACAGTTTTATTTATTATTTGGGCTGAAAGAATTATTGGGAGATGAGGGAAGTGGGGTAGTAGAGTGGAGGGGTGGTTATATTTTTTCCTAGGAGATGTGACAGTGTGACGTGTTTGGATGAGTTTTTTGAAATGAATCTATGCTTAAGTAGCATATTTTTATTTTATGAAATAGAATTTTATTAACTCTTACCAATGGGGACTTTACTTTTTTTTTTTTTTTTTTTTTTTACTAACATGTTGACTAATTTCGTGTCCACTAGATATTGATGAAGAGTTTAAACGAGAGCTTCGAAATCTGGTTCCATTGCTGCTTGCCCCAGAAAATTTGGTAGAAAAAGAGATAAGTGGATCTAAAGTCACTTGTAGAGATCTTGTAGAATACTTTAAGGTAGGAAAATTCTTACATTAAATGGCTTTGTCTAAGTTAGAAATATAGCTGACTTAAAACTCATCTGTATGTACAAGAAATTTCTTTATTTTAAAGCAAAAAAGTAAAATTTATATATTTTTTGCCTTGAATTGGATGTATCAGTATTTAAGAATATTTAAGATTGTAGCAGACAACATGTATCTTCTAGACAGTGATTTTATTCTTTGTAGAGTTATCCTACTTTTTCTCCAACTCTGATATGGAAAGAAGAACCATTCACCATAATATTATAATACCACTCTATCATTTGAGGATGATAATAGGTATTGGGAGCATAATTCTGTATCCTGAGTTCTCACAAAAGCCTTCTCTCGGAGTCTGGGACTTGATAAGAGCAGCTGAAAGTATCCAGACTGGGTTTGAGCTCAAGTAAATTATGCATAGATTTTTTTTCCCCCTCTGCTGTTCTCTAGTCGTTTTGTTTGCTTGTTTGTTTGTTTGTTTGCGGTACGCGGGCCTCTCACCGTTGTGGCCTCTCCCGCTGCGGAGCACAGGCTCTGGACGCGCAGGCCCAGCGGCCATGGCTCACGGGCCCAGCCGCTCCACGGCACGTGGGATCTTCGCGGACCGGGGCACGAACCCGTGTCCCCTGCATCGGCAGGCGGACTCTCAACCACAGCGCCACCAGGGAAGCCCTGTTCTCTAGTCTTTATAGCTTGCTTGCCAGAGCAAGACTATTGTAGAGGTTTGTATTTATTCATTGTAGTGGTAAATAGACGGAAGGGAAATACAGTTAACTAAGAGTGTATTTTTGTATTATTTAATGGATAGTTGATCACTTTCATACTATCTTTGTTCAGTTATGAATTTAGAGTCAGTAGAAAGTTGAGGTGAAAGATTCCTATATGAAACTTAAACTTTAAAACTTTCATCTTGGGCTTCCTTGGTGGCACAGTGGTTGAGAGTCTGCCTGCCGAAGCAGGGGACACAGGTTCGTGCCCCGGTCCGGGAAGATCCCAAATGCCGTGGAGCGGCTGGGCCCATGAGCCATGGCTGCTGAGCCTGTGCGTCCAGAGCCTGTGCTCCACAGCGGAAGAGGCCACAACAGTGAGAGGCCCGCGTACTGCAAAAAAACAAAAAAAAACCCCAAACCCCAAAATTTTTCATCTTTCTTTCTTACTCTTAAACCACAAATTCAGTAATTTTTTTTCCCTTGAACTGAAGTATA
Organism: Mesoplodon mirus; assembly: GCF_964341445.2. Taxonomy (NCBI): domain Eukaryota; kingdom Metazoa; phylum Chordata; class Mammalia; order Artiodactyla; family Ziphiidae; genus Mesoplodon; species Mesoplodon mirus. The sequence goes on along the minus strand of NC_138990.1, from coordinate 55,241,533 downwards.
CTTTAAGCTGGTCAAAGTAAAATACTGAGTTAAAATATTTTCTTACATATTTATTTGAAATGTTGGCATTAGGGGAGAATTATGGATTTCTTTTCATAAAGTAGATGGCATTTTATATATAACTTTTAAATATGAGACATAACTTTTATGCCAAGTTGGAGTTATATTTAGAGACATTTCTCTAGGATATTATTTAGCAACATACACAATAAAGTTGAGAATAGGGTTAACTCTGTTGGAATGAGAGTGGATGATTTTTAAAGCCTAGACTTTCCTTATAATAGCGTGAATCATTTTTCTATTTAATGATTTTTCTTTCTTTGGGGATGTGGAGCCAATTGCATAACCTATGAATCTAATGAGTCTTCTGTATTTTTAGGCTTACATTAAAATTTATCAAGGAGAGGAACTTCCACATCCAAAGTCCATGCTTCAGGTAGTGTGTGTGTTGTACATACATTTATTTATGAAGGAGAAAAAAAAATCTTTGCTTTAGAGATAGATGTTGGAAATGGGGTAGTGTTTCTTTCCATGCAAATACATTTTAGATACTTAAGGCATGGGTCCTGAAGTTTTAATGAGTTCTTGTAACTACAGGTCGCACACCGTGCACACCAGAAATGAGGGTCCTCGGTGCCTTCTCTTCAGTTGCTCAAAAAGTGTAGGAGAATTTCTGCTTCAGAAGATAGCTTCATATGGGCCTTGCCAAACCAAGAGCCTTGCTTCTGCTTTCTGAGTCTTTGACAATGAATGTTGTTTGAAATAAGGCTTATTTTCTCTGGATATTAATGATTCGCGTCTGGTTCTAGTGAATATAGATTTTGTTTTTCTTTTTTTTAAAAAGGTGTTCTTTAAGGACAATGTTACTTTAACCTAATTCATTTTTTTAAAAAATTTGCTGCTTTGGGCAGTTTCTCAGTTTTATAGTGGATTAAACTGTTTTTTCATAAAACCCATACAATAAGCAGTTTTGTGGATTTTAAAATGTATGTTGTGTGTAATACTGATTATGAGAGAGAGGACCATATGAGTAATTCTTGATTCTTTGCACCTGGGGACTTGACACATTTTAGGGTTGTATCTGTTTAATTCTCTATAATTTCCTGGGCATATATGGTATTTTCTACAAACCCACTTTAACCTAAGCAAAACAAAATTAAGCAGGTAGTCCTATTAGAAGCAATTATTATATCCTTTATACTGGTGTTTCCTTCAATTAGAAAGGAAAACTGGAAGTTGATAATATTTTCTCTGATTCATTTTCAGACTTGGTCATTGTACATAATTTATTGTCTTAATCAGAATTTATAGTTATCAGGTATTTCACATAAAATTAGCACATTTTATTTTATTTCTTAGGCAACAGCTGAAGCTAATAATCTTGCTGCAGTAGCAGGAGCAAGAGAGATCTATTGCAAAAGTATGGAGCAGGTTTGTAACTAAAATTTAAATTTTACACTAGAGTAAGATAGAAGATTTTTATATTTAAAATAATTGAACCAATTTGTGCTCCTTATACATTGTCATGTTACATCATTCCCAAATTTCCCTTTATCATCTCTGCTGGAAGTAAACTAAAAATATAATTTCCATGGTTAGAGTGCAGGATATGGGTAGTAAGTTATTACATAGACCACACTGAAATATTTTCTGACACATGATTCAGAGTGCTGTTATTAGTAGCTTCTGATGCAAGCAACATCAGCTTAAGGGCAATAGCAATTTCTTTGCTAAGCTTGCTAACTCAAACATTAAAGTACCTTTTTTATGTTATCTTTTACCCACTTTCTTGCCAGCAATCTTTTGTACTCTTTTGGTGTATTGCTGGGCCAGGTGAAGTCAGGTACAGATTGCAGTATAATTCTTTTTGTCTTTATTGGTATATAATTAATACCAATATAATTAATTTTGGAAAGTTTATTTTGCTTGAGTCAGTTAAACATATAAGAAATAAGTAGGTTATGATAATGGGTGAAGTATTATGAACAGATTTAAAACTAAACCATGTAGGTGGTTTGACTTTTTGAGATTAAAAATTATGATCAGGGAATTGCTTTCAAGTGTGAATTATTTCCAGCATGTAATCTGTCCTAATGTAACCCTGCCTGTACAGGTATGTGGTGGGGACAAGCCTTACATTGCACCTTCAGATCTGGAGCGAAGACACCTGGATTTCAAGGAAGTGGCGATTAAACAGTTTCGTTCAGTAAAAAAAATGGGTGGAGATGAATTCTGCCGTCGTTATCAGGACCAGCTTGAGGCTGAAATAGAAGAAACCTATGCAAATTTTATAAAGCACAATGATGGCAAAAATATCTTCTATGCTGCTCGTACCCCTGCCACACTATTTGCAGTCATGTTTGCTATGTATATAATCTCAGGACTGACTGGCTTCGTTGGCCTAAACTCTATAGCCGTCTTGTGTAACCTTGTCATGGGGTTAGCACTGACGTCTCTTTGTACTTGGGCATATGTTAAATACTCTGGGGAGTTCAGAGAAATTGGAACAGTGATTGATCAGATTGCTGAAACACTATGGGAACAGGTTGGTATCTCTTTTGGTTTTTCAGTGACTAATCTTATCCCTGTGACTCCCTACCCCTCCTTCCAGTGCCCCATTCCCCACCCCAAGTATTTGCACACCTACTTTTCCTTTATATGGAGAATGGTGAAAGGATATTTTCCTTTTTGTTTAGATGCATAATTTGAATATAAAGTATGAACTGTTTTTTTTCCCCTTTAAAGTTGTAATTATAGTGTGCTTTGGTTGGCTTACATCTGTAATATCCTTTGGATAGATTCTTAGTCATAGGCCTGATTATACCAGACAAGTGGGCAGAACCAGAGTCTTTAAGGATTTTTTTTTTTTTAAGAAAAGAAAATATAATTAGTGCAAGAGTTATGAAGGTAAGGAAAGAAGTTTGGAAGTGTAATTCTTTTGCTTTAGAAAAGCAAAAGAAGTTTCTTACTAATATTGGCAAGAACCAAGGCATGCTTATATTCCAGGAAAAATATTGGGTCTTCATTGCCTTCCATGAAGTTAGTAGTGATTTACTGATGTACTACAAGGAACAATCTTATAGGGAATTCTTACATCAAAGAAACTTTGTTTGACCTCTATACTATGGAAATATTAATGAACAAAGCAAAGCACCACAAACAGAGAACCAGCTTTTCTTAATCATAATCCATTATCTCAACCAGAATTCAAATCATGATTTTTTACCTCAAACCAGAATTCACAGTTGTGCCTGACAAGTATCTACTAAGGAAAGCCTTGTTGTATATCAGCCAACTGTTGTCTGGAATTGCCTGTGTTCAGAAAATTTCATTTAAGGATGTTGTCATTAAAATGATCATCGTGAAATACTTGAGCATCATGTCAAGGACCAGAATGAAAACTACAGTTATTACTGATGGACAGTTAGAAAAGGTGTTTTCAGATACCATTTCTGGGCTGATGAAGTATTGGGCTTATTTGAAGATCTAAGATATTCAGGTCCATGTTGCTTTTGGCTTTAAATTCAAAGACTGAAGAAGTTGATTGGATGTTGACTTTTTTATTAATAATGTCATTATTATTTTATACAGTGACCCACTATATTAATTTGGATTTTATATTTCTTCTTTATAGAAATGCTCTATTCAGATCTGATTTGGAAGCTTGTGTCTGGATGTTTGTAAAATTTAAATTTTTATATCTTAAAAATAATCTCATTCTTTATATTCCTTTGATATCTTCTGACAGAAGATGGATTAAAAGCTATCACAACCTCAAAAAGCTATCACAATGTCACTTAAAATATTACCTACTTTAAAAATGTTGGACCATTACTAATTTTCTGCAGTATGAATTTCGATAGTTGTACATTGTCTTCTTTTGAAAACCACTCATCTCCCGTACAGCATTGATTCTAGGATTTTAGAGGTGCCATTATTACAAAACATGTAAATGGAAGAATCTAAAGTGTGTAAAATTATTTTCAGTATAGTTGAGGTAAGATGATCACTAGTCAGAAGATCTGTGCTGTGTCAACACTTGTCTAAATTTTTTTGCATTTCTCTTTTCTTTTGCTTCAGAGGAGTCCCAGGAAGGTGAGAAACCTACAAAGTCTCAATTTCTTGTAGTCTTAAGTTCTTTAACTTCAAGGCACTCTGAGTCATTCTCCTAACGAATCACTCCATGTTTTAGGTGTTTTCCAAACTGTTTGAAGTTACTAGACGTCGAATGGTTCATCGTGCTCTTTCATCAGCACAGCGACAGAGACTGTCATCCAACAATAACAAGAAGAAAAATTAGACAGTATTTTAAACTTTTTTCTCTATCCGAAGTGTTCACACTTACACATGTAGGACAATAAGCAGGACCGTCTGGGCCGGTCTGCATAAATGCTGTATACATACCAGATTTGATGCTGCATATAGGGTATGGAATTGCACATCCATCTCATAGGAATTGTAAATGGTTTGAATAGGAGGAAAGTAATTTTTGTTGCATTATAAAATGTCTAACTGCATTATTTGTAGCATCATAACTTTTTTTGGGAGAAGCACCTTTTTATTTCCCACATTCCTGGTTATTTTCTTCATTGCTTTGAATTGAATTTTTATATCTATTTTTATATGTAACTCTTTTTTTACCTCATGTTTTTATTTGTTTTGCACATTTCTCATACCACAGGTATTGAAGCCCCTGGGTGATAATTTGATGGAGGAAAACATAAGGCAGTCTGTAACAAACTCTATCAAAGCAGGCCTGACTGACCAGGTGTCTCATCATGCCAGATTAAAGACAGACTGACAGTTCATCTCCTCATGGACTCCTCTTTCTTTTTTTCATGCTTGCTGTACAATGAGAACTCAAAGATAAACCAAAGTTTACAATCAACTGTAGAAGTAGTTTAGTATAACTGGCTTCACAGATGGCTGCCACAGAGTGTGAAATTGTTCGTTGGTTTTAAGCATTCTGTTCATGGCTCCTAAGACATGAAGACTGGCTGAGGAGCATTAGTTTTCATGCACACTTGTACCATGTTTAATTCTTTTTTTTCCCTTTTTACTTAATCTAATGTTAGTGAAATTTGTCTTATGTAAAGGATATTTCAGGGAAATATTTTAAGAAATCTATTTAGAGTCTCTTTAACACAGTGTCCCATTGAAATTTTAATTTTTAGAGAAGTTATGAATCACTGTATCAAGAATCAGATTGGAATGACAATGAAGCCTTTATTGAGCCACGACATTAAAAGTATATATTGCTTTACTGCCTTCAATACCAGTATTACATAAATGCATGTATCAGAAACTTCACAGAAATTACATGACAAATCTTATAGCTAAGAAAGTGATTCTGAGGTGTACATTTGTCTTGCCTTTTTAAATTTATAAACCTGCCCTAAAAGGAGATGCATATCTGGGAAACTGAACTGTCTTTATGCAGTTTAGCCTTCATGTACATAAAATATGCCGTTAATTTATTGGGGGAGAAATTCCATCCAAAAATGTTGCCTACAGCTATGAGTTAAGAGTGTCTATACAGTGTGTAGCTTTTATTTTCTAAAATCACAGGTAGGGCATGTATATGAATTATAAATATATAAATACGATTTTGTATTAAAAGTTTTGTAGTTTATGACAAAATCTGGTTCTGTGGTAGGCTAATGAGTACAGTCCCTGTGAAGGAATGTTTGTGGCTCATGTCAGTGTGTGAATGCATAGACAATTTGAAGTTTTTGATATATTTGTGATATTTATCTTGAGCACTGCAATCTCACCACCCTCCCCCCACCCCCTCCCCCCAAGGGAATTCAATGGGAATGTTTATCGTGACTTTGTCCTCTGTTGCATTTTAAAGTTCCTTCCTGTAATTTATTTTCAGTACATAATTAAAAATTTGTATATATAAAATGGAACTTGTGATTTTTTTTTAAGGAATTCTTCAAATATGTATTCCATTACATAAACCTATTTGTTTATACTGAAAAGAGCATGAGTGGGAAACACCCAAGTGAGAGCTGTAAGGTATCGTACCTCATACCTCGAATCTAAGCTTGTAAAAAGTTATTTTTCTGTGTCTGTCTCTGTTAGGGAAAACTTGTGATTAGCCTAGGGGATTTATTAATTTTGTTTCTCTCTTTTTTGTGGTGTATGTAAGGCTAACATTCTGTAATACTTTTGTAGCCTTTTCTATGAACACCTATTAAAGCGTCTAGTTTGGTTTTTAAGTGAAGAGAACTCAGATGTTGAGTTGCATGGCCGAAAGCTCTAAATTTACTTTGGTTAATATATCTGCCTCCTGCTTCAAATCCTGTTTTTATATTGATTGTATTTGTTTCCATCTGTATTAAACTGCTACCAACTCATCTGTTCTTAAACAGAATCCACCTGAAATGTGTCTCTTTTTATTTCTTTTACCACCCTATTTTATGAATGCTGTAGACTGTTTTTATGAATGGAAAAAATAAAAAGTTTGTTGTATAATAGCGATTCTTCTGAAATTAAAGACAGGTTGGTTATTTATTTATTTATTTATTTATTTTTAAGCAAAAGTGTTGTAAAATCTAAACCATTGGATTTCTTAGTATTTCTTGTTGGAAAGAGTGTTTTCCCCAAAGATACAATTCTATAAAGGATTCTAAGAAAGTACTTTGGTTTCAGCTGGAAGACTCTGGACATTGCTAAGCAAGAAGCAATAAAAGGGAATAAAGACAAACTCAGAACTGTTTGCTGAAATAAGTTTTGTGTTAGTATATTTCCTGTGGTATAATTTTTTAGTAATTTATAAGGTAGGTTTTTAAAAAAGAAACAATAACAAACAGTCTATCTTCCTAATTAAGACATAAATAATTTACTTTTGTGGAAGGGACAATCATTTGTGACCCTACTATTGAGTATGCCTTGTATGTCTCTCATGAAGATAGTTAGCTTCACTGAACATACTCTACTTGTGACGCTGAAGAGCAGTATTTACTCTCTGAGGGTTTATGTTTTCAGTGAACTTGGAGCGGGGCTTCCTGTAGCTATTTTACTTCCAGAGTTGGGCTGGCCACAGGGACGTGACCCTTGCTGTAGGTGTGAGCGCTGCTGCTGTTAGTTACATTGTCTCATTATTGTGGGATTAAAAAAGTTTTTTTGGTCTTAACTTGGTTAAGAACCTATTAAAATATACCATGAAGTTTCAGAAAACACTGACGTTGCTGTTAGTGGTCCACTGAGGTCAAACGGCCTTACGGAAAGCTTTCTGATGAGCTGCTTCTCTGCTAGTGCGGGTTGCTTGGGTCTGTTGCACACACTTTTAGGTTTCAGCAGCTTCATTCCTGGCTTGAATTTTCCCATACTTTGACCATAATTGATCTGTGCACCTAAATGTTTTTCCGTTTATGTCCTAGTTGTGGGTTGATGGTGAGAATCAGCTTGGAGAGCTGGCAGCTGTTTCAGGCAGCCATCTTACTTGGCCAGAGTTTACTAATCAAATGACTGTCTTACTTGGATTCAGTCTGGAGCCTCTGTCAGAGAGAATCCTTCCACTTGGCTTTTGGGCAAACAAAGCTACATTAGAGCTTTCCCAAGCAGGACAGAGAAATGCCACCTTCTCTACCTAAGTCTTCTATCAGATCCTAGGAATTTTTCTCTCCAGGTTTGCAGTTTGCTGGAATTTAGGCTGAAGAATTGATCTACCCTTGACATACTTGAGTGTGATACAGCTCCTATTATGTTCTCTTTAGGTTTGTGACTTTTTCGATTCTTCAGTGCCAAAGCTAGCAGTTGACCAGGTCAAAAGTACCTAAAGAGTGTAAAAAAGCTTAGGAGAAGATGGGATTATAGCCTTTGCATAGCTCAATCAAGCACTTAAATATACATTAGCACTTTTTGTACAACAGTCCTGTGGTAGGAAACCACTTTATCAAAAAAGGTGTCTCGGGTATCTCAGGCTTGCAAACCAGGATTCTGCAACTCCACACCTCCAAGGGTTTGAGTCAGTGGAAGGTTTCAGACACAGATGAGTAACATTCCTAACTCAAAGCTCTGTCTTAGCTGCATTCTGAAAAGTACTAAATGTGGAGAAAAAAGATTCTGTTAATACTGAAACAAGGTGAAAATTACCCATAATACTATATTTAAAAAAACAAGTCACATGAGGCAAGAAGTGAAAATCTTCTGGTCCTTTTGATACACCCCAGAGGTAACCGTATATTTGGTGTGTGTGCTGTGGAAATCTTTCCCTGTGCTTATTGACACGTCGCTATATTGCATAAAACATACTCAATTTTTATTTTACACAAAAATAGAATTACCCTGTACATGATATATTTTTTTTCATATAACTGACATTGTAGGCCATTAAGTAATTCTTTAATGCTCACATGGTTGCTTTGACCCTTCTGAGGGTAAGTGGGGTTTTAAGGAGAGAGCACTAGACCTTGGATCTCTGCTAACAGTTTCCTTACTTTTTATGACAATTCCTGCCCTCACAGGATTGGTGAGAGAATCAAATATGAAAAGAAGCAGGTAGCATAGAAAATTTGTACTCAGTTTTGCTTGTCTTAAGTCTCCATCTGCTGGTAACGACTTCCTGAAGCTTGTCCATAATGTGTTTTTTTTTTTTTTTTGGTGGGGCATGGGAGTAATTTGGGCTGTTGTTTAAATAACAGTTAATTTTAAGCTTTCTGACAAATACGTTTATATGGCAAACAACATAATCATTGTGGAGGAAAATGGGTCTATAGCTACTGACAGAGCAAGCAAGAAAGGTCGTCTAAAATGGCATAGTTTAGATTTCCCAAACTCAAAGTGTGAAGACTCCCTAAACACTTATGTAACCTAGAACTGGATGAATACTTGAATTTCAACTCCAGGAAAAGGAGATGGACCTTGGAGTTAAAAACAGAGCTTTGTTCCCAGCACCACCACTTCCAAGCTTTGTGAACTTGGGCAAACACTTAGGTAACAGCTGAGCCTCACCTTCTTCATCTATAAAATGGAGATAATACCTACCTCTCAGGGTTGTGAGGAGGATGAGACGAGAACATGTATCAAAATCCTGGTAGACATTCTTCTGAATCCCTTTTCTGGGGATGATGTTTGTGACACGTGCATCTATCCTTCCAAACCATACCTACGCTTAATGTTACACCCTCTGCTTCCTGAAGAGAAAAAACATGATGAATCTTGGAGGGTGGTGGTCATTGTTATTTTGTCTATGGAGAAAAGCAGTATCAGTAAGTTCTTTATTCCTCAACTGGATTAAGCTCCTTGGAAAGAAGAAACCATACTTCATGCATCTTTTAATCTTTCATATTATCTAGTATTTTTGTATATGGTAAATGCTCAGTATTTTTTTTTTTTTTAATGAAAGCTTCTTTCTTTCTTTCTTTTTGGCTGTGTTGGGTCTTCGTTTCTGTGCGAGGGCTTTCTCTAGTTGCGGCGAGCCGGGGCCACTCCTCATCGCGGTGCGCGGGCCTCTCACTGTCGCGGCCTCTCCCATTGTGGAGCACAAGCTCCAGATGCGCAGGATCAGTAGTTGTGGCTCACGGGCCCAGTTGCTCCGTGGCATGTGGGATCTTACCAGACCAGGGCTCGAACCCGTGTCCACTGCGTTGGCAGGCAAATTCCCAACCACTGCGCCACCAGGGAAGCCCTCAGAGTATTTTAACATGGGCTGGACTGTTCAACTTCATCGCCTTCACCCACCTTCTGTATTTAAACATATACCGTCCGCTATACATGAGCGAGGTGGTTACGTGGCAGCTATGGGCCCGAAAGTATCAGTGTTTTGCATTATTTCCCCTTGGCCTCCAAATGCGAAGGAACATGATCATTAAGTAAGAAGTATCTGGTATAATAACTTTGGGGGAGAGTGAGGTTAGGTTACCCTTAAGGATTTGGATTATCTTTAGAACTTTAGTATACTGATTTGATCTAATGCAGCTTCTTAAGTATCTGCCCTTAAGTCCTTAACAGAATTGGGTTTACAGACCTGTGCAGTAAGGAGATAAGGGTTTTTATATACATCGAGTATCTCTAGGAATGCTAGCACTGCTTAGAACAGAGGAGAGAGCAGTTAGTTCTTCCAGGGAGGATTGAAGGTTTAACAGGAGGCAAAACCCCCAAACGAACACATTTGGCATCTAAACGAAATACCGCCAGTGCTGGTGTAATAATAACCTTGGGGTGGGTATTTTAACCTCCGTTTTGATAGAGGAGTCATCTGAGGCTCACAGAGGTTGCCCACTTTTTTTTTTGGTGAGAAGATAAAGGATCTTTGTTTTTATTTCCACTGCCTCCGAGCAGGCTTACCCCATTTAGAGCGTTACTTCTCTCCCCTTCTAGGGCACTGCATCAGAGCATGAGGGACAGAGCAAAGAACCAGCCAAGAAGAAAAGGAAAAAGAAGTGAAATGCCTGAGTTAATGGGAACTTTGGGGCTTCTGCTTTCTTTTTACCCAACAAGCAACAATGCCCCCTTGTCCTACAGCCTGCACCAACGTTGGCATCTTGGTTCTGAACTCAATTGCACCGTCAATTAGAGGCAATCATTCTTGGCAGGTCCTGCTACTGAAAAACGGCTGGGCTTAGGCAAGCCCTTTTGCAAAAAGCACGGCTGAAAGCCTGAGTTTAGGAGCCTGCATCGCCCCGATGAAACTCCACGGGAGCAAATACAGAGCCTCCAGGCAGAGCTACCATCCAGGCTGGCTTCATTTTTCCAGGGAGCCTTTGGTGAGTTCAATTATCTGGTAAATATCCAGTGCTTCACCCTCGGGAACCCCGTCTCTGCTTTCCATCCCAGTTGGGTTGAAAGGGCTTTTACAATCCATGGTCACTTCCTTCCTGAGGCACTGGTCAATATCGGCTGTACTGAAAAAGGGGACTGACTGGGGGCAAGTCGTTCAGACCCAGCTTGTAGGCAAACATGCACCTGGTCGAGAGGCTGGCGATCTGCAGGGCGAGGGCAGCACGTAGCAGTCCTCCCACACCAGGTAGCGAACCTCATCATGGATGCTGACGCAGAAGCGGCCATCGATGGCGAACACCTCCAACAGCCGCTTCATCATGGCCACAAGCATGAGGTGTAAGTAGTCCGCAGTGGAGCTTTGCACCGCTCAATTCACACAGCTGCTCATAAACTCCCCCTGGACAGCAGAGGGCTCCAGGCTCGGCTGATGCAGCGGCCCAGCACCGGGGTACGTGGTGTGTCAGACATCGCAGTGCTCTCCAGCTTTTTGAACATTGCTGACTCTCTGTCCCCCATCCAGGCTTATTCAGCAACCTCCTCCCACTTCTTCCATTGTGATTGCCTAGAAGCTTCTCTCTGGATCTTGCGTAGATCCTGCAGGGAACCCAAGCCGTCCTCCAGCCTGTCCACAGGGAGGTCCAACTCCCTCACCAGCCACTCGCCCTCATCTCACAGCTGATACCTGCGGAGGCCCTTGGTGACCGCATACATCCGTCGGGCCTTCTCAGCTGCCTCCTGCCGCGTGAGCCAGTGGTTGAACTGCATTAGGAGGCGCTCGGCGAAGGGCTGCCCCGCCCCATAGATGCAGCCATAGTTGAAGACCTTGGTGTGCTCACGGCTGATGCCCACTGGGGCAGCTCTCTTGCTGTGTAGATTGGTGCCCTTGCTCTTCCTGCCCTGCAGTGTCATCCACCCAAAGGCCGTGCAGCCATGCGTGCCAGCAAAGTGGGCGTCTCCAGGCACAGCTGCAATCCACAGCCCCTGTGAGCCCACGTCAGCACCCACGAGGGCGTAGCCGGGTGGGGCCTGCACCAGGGCCTTCAACTCACTGCCTACTCGGTCAGGTCGGGCGCTGCTGGCAATGAGCCACGTGGGCTCTACAGCCCACGTGATGGGCTGTAGATGGTGATGGTGCCAGCGGTCACCCCCTGGGGCAGGATGGCCCCATAGCGGCCTTCCTCATCATAATTTGGGTGCCTGGTCACAGCACTGGGCAGAGCTGACCTGGGCAGCCACACCACCATCTGGGACCTGATACGTTTATGGGCATTCCTCCAAAAAAATCATTTTGTTGATTTCCAAGGCACGGTGCCCACTGGCACCTCCTGGGCCAGCCTGCAGGGTGCCGTCCTCCATCTTGGGCAGGAAGTCTTCGGCAAAGGGGCTGCCAGCATTGCAGCTGTTACCATCCTTGTGAGGCAGCTTGAAGAACCAGCAGCCAGGGATATCCACATCATTGTAGGGTCCGTTGCCGTGGTGATAAGCTGGCTGGCTGGCTTTTGGGCCCCCAGCAGCAGTCAGAGCTGGGGGGCTGACCTGGAACTGCCACTCACAAGTTCTCCATCCTGGCCTCGGCCTCCACTTCTAAGCAGCCCATTTCTCCCACCGTCTGCCACATGGCGCTGCTGTCAGTGAGCAGGAACTCCTCAGCCAGGTCTGCCTCCTGCGACTCCAGCTGCTGCTTCCCCTGTTCAAGACAGTGCTTCCTGTACAGGGACTCGGTGGCTATGTAGGGGCAGGCCCCCCCAGGGTCGGCCACTTTTACCAAAGGGTTCTGGGATTGGAAGCCAGGTCTACTGGCTTTAGAGTCCAAATAGCCAGGAACTGTCCACGCTATTGCACTGCTGTGAAAAATAAACAGTCCTGCACAGGCAGGGGAAGGGAGAGGGAAAGAGGGTCAACAGCAAGGAGGACTGCAGCAGTGGGCCAGTTGGGCTCCAGGATGGGAGGGGGTTGTAGGGGAGAGATGGGTGGAGTGGTGGGAGAGGAAGTTGTGAGACACCAGTCAGATTGTGAAGTGCCTTACGGACCCCGTAGACAGACTTGGCATGTAGATGTTAAGCATACACGGTGATTCTTAGAAAAATGGAAGAGATCAGTTCAGCAGGTTTTAATTGTCTAGATAATTTCTCAAAGTGTGGTTTTATGTATTTTTAAATCAATCACCCGGAGTGCTTGTTTTAAATGCACAGTATTGCCCCGCCCCACACTGTACAATGAACTCAAATCTGTATGTCTAATAGGCCTCTCAGATCATTCTGATGCGCACTGGAGCTGAAGGATTTGAGAGGTGTTTCCTAATGGGTAGTAGGGTGATCAATTTCTGCTGATTTTATACTGACTAGGAAAGTTTTCTGCAGACAGCTGAAATTATGTTCTTATGTTGTTTACCTGAGAGGGAGGTGGAGCCTGTGTTGTAAAGGACAGCTATTAACAGTAGATTAAAAGTATATTCTTCCAGGGCTTCCCTGGTGGCGCAGTGGTTAAGAATCTGCCTGCCAATGCAGGGGACACGGGTTCGAGCCCTGTTCCGGGAAGATCCCACATGCTGCGGAGCAACTAAGCCTGTGCGCCACAACTATGGAGCCCGCGCTCTAGAGCCCACGAGCCACAACTACTGAAGCACGCGTACTGAGAGCCCGTGCTCCACAACAAGAGAAGCCACCGCAATGAGAAACCCGTGCACCGCAATGAAGAGTAGCCTTGCTCACCGCAACTAGAGAAAGCCCACGCACAGCAACAAAGACCCAACACAGCCAAAAATAAAATAAAAATTTTTTAAAAAGTATATTCTTCCATATTAAAGTGAATATTGTCTCTCCCAAATTATAGACCCATTTTTAACCTTAGATGTGCTTTTAAAACTGCTGCTCTGGGCTTCCCTGGTGGCGCAGTGGTTGAGAATCTGCCTGCCAATGCAGGGGACACAGGTTTGAGCCCTGGTCTGGGAAGATCCTACATGCCGTGGAGCAACTAGGCCCGTGAGCCACAATTACTGAGCCTGCGCATCTGGAGCCTGTGCTCCGCAACAAGAGAGGCCGCGATAGTGAGAGGCCCGCGCACCGCAATGAAGAGTGACCCCCACTTGCCGCAACTAGAGAAAGCCCTCGCACAGAAACGAAGACCCAACACAGCCATAAATAAATAAATAAAATGTAAAACCAAAAAAACCCTGCCGCTCTGCTTCCCAAGCTTTGGACTGGTTCTGTCTTAAATACTTTCCTCGAGGAACAAAGTAGTTTTAGGCACAGCTGATCATCGCAGTTGTCTTATTTCATTTCATTAGGGAAATGTTTAAGAGTAAGAGATTTTCATAGTGTTCCTTGCTTCATCCACATTTGAATGCAAAGAAAAGAACTCCAGGGCTAAATCATAAATGTCTTTATGAATCAGCAGAGATTACACCTCCTATCAAAGTATAATCTTCAAAAGATCAAACTTGACTGTCATACATATATAATGAGTATTAGTCAAATTTATTCACCTCCTTAATGAGGAAACTGATAAGATGGCAAAGCTGGTTTGAAGCAGAAGCGGAGGAACAGGAATTATGCAGTCTACCAGGAAGGGTGTTTTGAAATGAGTGTGCTGAGTGATCTGAGCCCTCCAAAGTGAATAGCAAAGTCAAGCATGTAGCTCAGCGAGTCTCAAACTTTTGTTCTCAGTATCCCTTAATACTCTTAAAAACTGAGGATCCCAATGATCTATCAATATTAACTTTATTAGAAACTGAAACACAAATGTTTAAGTATTAGTTTATAGTGGGCCCTTGAACAAGGTGAGGGTTAGGGTTACCCACCCTTCCCACAGTCAAAACTCCAGGACTAGCTTTACAGTCCACCCTTTGTCTTGGGTTCTACATCTCTAGGTTCAACCAGCCATGGATCATGTAGCACAGCAGCTGGTATCTAAGGAAAAATATCCGTTTATAAGTTGACCTGCGCAGTTCAAACCTGTGTGTTCAAGGGTCAACTGTAGTTTAAAAATAAAAATAACAAGCCCACTATATGTTAACATGTTTTAATGGAAAATAACTTCAGATATATTTTGAGAAAAAAGGCATTGTTTTACACTTTTGCAAATAGAACACTTAATTGGCTTATCAGAAGACAGCTGAAGCCTTATATCAATTTCTGCATTCATATGTTGCAATATGTTGTTTTGGTTGAAGTATATGAGGAAAATTTGGCCTCACACAGTTATGTAGTTGGAAAGGGAGGACCTTGCAAAATCCCTAAAGTGTCTTGGGAACCCTCAGGGGTCCTTAGATTACATTTTGAGAACCACTGCCCTAGATTAAGAAATATCCTGGCAGGCATGTTAAACAATGTACCAGTATGACCTTGAAAGGACATGCTGTAACTGTCTTTTGGTTATTTCCAAGTTTTGGATGATTTTTCTTAATACTTCAAGGCCTATGTCATGCTCCTGTCACCAGAAACAGACTGGGTCAGACAGACCAAATTCCACGTGTGAACAGTGGGAACTGGGACTATATTGTAAACTCATTTCTTTAAACAATCCCCCCAAATAAAAACATCTTTTTTTCCTTTCATTATAAAATGCAAGAAATTTAGAAAATATAAAAACCAATTATCTTGAATACTTTGAACTTGTTGGAGATAAACACTGATACCTTCTTCCTTTTTTTTTACAACTTTTAATTTTATATTGAAGTATCACTGCTTAACAACATTGTGATAGTTTCAGGTGCACAGCAAAGGGACTCAGCCATACATACACATGTATCCATTCACCCCCAAACTCCCCTCCCATTCAGGCTGCCACATAACATTGAGAAGAGTTCCCTGTGCTATACAGTAGGTCCTTGTTGGTTATCCATTTTCTAAAAGTTCCCCAGGTGATTCTATTGTGCACTTAGGACTGAGAACCACTACCTAGTCTAACCCCATTTTCTTTTTCTCTTTTTTTAACATCTTTATTGGAGTATAATTGCTTTACAATGTTGTGTTAGTTTCTGCTGTATAACAAAGTGAGTCAGCTATACGTATACATATATCCCCATATCCCCTCCCTCTTGTGTCTCCCTCCCACCCTCCCTATCCCACCCCTCTAGGTGGTCACAAAGCACCAAGCTTATCTCCCTGTGCTATGCAGCTGCTACTCTCTCACTTCGTCCCAGCTTACCCTTTCCCCTCCCCGTGTCCTCAAGTCCATTCTCTACGTCTGCGTCTTTATTTCTGTCCTGCCCCTAGGTTCTTCAGAACTTTTTTTTTTTTTAGATTCCATATATATGTGTTAGCATACGGTATTTGTTTTTCTCTTTCTGACTTCACTCTGTATGACAGACTCTAGGTCCATCCACCTCACTACAAATAACTCAATTTCGTTTCTTTTTATGGATGAGTAATATTCCATTGTATATATGTGCCACATCTTCTTTATCCATTCCTCTGTTCATGGGCATTTAGGTTGCTTCCATGTCCTGGCTATTGTAAATAGTGCTGCAATGAACATTGGAGGGCATGTGTCTTTTTGAATTAAGCCCGGGAGTGGGATTGCTGGGTCACATGGTAGTTCTATTTTTAGTTTTTAAAGAAACCTCCATACTGTTCTCCATAGGGTTTTTTTTAGATATAAGACATTTTGTATTATTTCTGGTCTTTACAACAGTGCTTGAAAGTTTTCAAGGATGACAAAGCTGAGGCTGAGAGAGGCAAAGCAAACTGCCTTGGGCACATAGCTACTAACTTTTTCTATTCTAATCAGACGTCTTAGTTCTAACAATAGAATCCTCTCTAGCTAGTCTACTTGGGAAGGGATTCGCAAAGGCGATTAGAAATTTGTGGAATTTCTGGAGAAGCTAGGTTGAGCTTCTAGGAACAACTCTCAGAACCACACCTCAGATTTGACCATGTAACGGAGCCCAGCCAAAACACTTGGACTCTGCTGTGGATGGTGGAGACAATCCCGTCACCACTTGACTTCAGAACTGGCTGCCTTTGCTGGCCTGGACCTTCTCTGTTTTCTCAGAAAATTCACTTTCAAAACAAAGTCTTACACATGTATATCTGATTGGTAGACTCTAACACACCTGCTGTGTTAATTTCAAAATTTCAATGTATTTTTTAAAAGTTATTCCAGATGAGGGAGGTAGGATTTATACTTGGAGAATTATCCAAGTGAGAAGCAGCTGTTTAAAAGATTCAGGGTAGGGACAGATGTCCACCGCAGTCACCCTCTGGAGGCCCAACATCAATGTACACCCTCCCTCCATCCTTAAATCTCTAGCCTGCAGAACACAATGCAACAATCCCTTATACAAAATATGCTACTCTCTCCTCAAAAGGGGAAGCCCCAAATTTCAGTTGATTGCATTCAGCTCCATATTCAGAATTCTGATGTTCATTCTTCTAATTTAAACACACTCTTTTCTTAATGCCCTGTTAGCCATGGATAAATTGTAAAATAAATCCACAGAGGCTATATACACGATATATGTGGGGAAGGGAGAGGGGGAAAATTTAACATATATTCTTATATAACATAACTCACCTGCAAGGGGAAATATAAGGCTATAGTTGATATTTACCCACTCCATGTTACCTTTGCCCTCAGCCACAACTTGGTCTGCCTTTACCTGGTGGAGTGACCCTAACCTTTATTCCTGAGCATCTGAGTTCTTGGTGGCCCTCTACTTCTCTAAGGTTGCTCTAGTCCTGCTAACTTGCAGCATTCCGTGGGGAGGTACAAGGAGGACCCCTCAGTTTGTGAACATTGCTCCGGCCTAAGGAAGCACTGCTATTTTCCCTAACACCCAAGATCAACGACCTCAGCTGAAATAGTCAGCACTCCCCACTGCACCCCATCTTATTTGCTGATTTAGTGGCGTGGTGCAAGGAACCTGAAATGGCCAAGTGCCAGTCTCAACTGGTAGAAAGATTCCCCTGGTGGAAACATTTCTCTTTCGACATCTTCTATATCACATCCATTGGCACTTATTTATCTTCCTTTTAGAACTGTTCTGCATACACTGATTTTTTGAGTCATCGGAGAAGCCTAACCTTCAGGGTAGGTATGGAGGTATATCAAATGTCTAAATCTTAGCCCTAACGTGACTTCTTTCGTATTCAATAAATCCACCCCCAACTAAGGAAGACGCCTATTATTTTTGTCCTTGCCTTCACTAGTGTTTGAGAGATATACGGATAATCACTAGAGGGCTGGTAGCAGGAGGGGTCTCTGGAGAAAGGGATGAAAGAGAGAACACAGCGAATTTTATGATATCTCAACCAGTCCTCCATCTTGGAAATAATCATATGGTCTTTTAACCTTGTGGCTTTTAGATCCTAAGCTCTCAAAGATTTATTTCTTGGCAGTAAGCAACATTTAGAAAATCTATCTTTATTGTTAAGTCTGAATATTCCAATTTATTATTTTGCTTAGCCCAGTGGAATTATTAGAGGACGCCAGTCATGCCCGATCGCCACCAGTTTATTTCAAACACTTATGAACAGAGAATTGCAAAATATTTTTTTTCCCCTTGGGCCTATATGTGCTTGGTGTTATGCTTATGCAAACAGAGTATGTAAACACAGCTTCCTTTCCTGTATGTGCATGCATTCGGTACATATTAATGTCATGCCTGCTACATTCCAGCTACACTTCATTCTGGAGACACAGTGGTAAAGCCCAGGCACGGTCTTTTTGCCATAACCTTTCTATTCTAGTAAGGGGTGCTAGTACACACCACGTCTGGCTGTCTCCTGCTGCTAAATTAGGATGTCCTGTCATTTACTCAGAATACAGCAGGGGGCAGATAAAGTCCATCTTTCAAAATCATTTGCGGCAGCCCAGCGTTTTAGATGGCAGCAGATTAGAATTGTCACTTCAGTTTTTGAAGGAAACTAGAATCTGGTTTTGCATTTTGCTCATTGCTTATCTGACTTTCGGTATCTCTGGTATCAAATCTGGGAAAAAGCCAAACTGCAGGTACATTTTCTCTTTCAGAGTAAATATTTTTGGGAAATAACTGTGAGGGACGCTTGCTAAGTAAAGGAATTCTACTCTGGATGCTTTCAAAAATAAAGACTATTCAATGGATTTAACATTAATTCAATTGAATATTTTCCATAAATCTGAATTTTCATTTAAGTATTTGCTTAAATTGAACTGTAGCTGTGTTTTGATTTTTGCTGAGAGGATGGGTAAAAAGACCATCCTCATTAGCTAATCTTATTCCTATTTCAGAATTAGTAGCCACTCCTACATCCTTTTGGAGTGAATAAGAGGAAATTTTAGAAATGTAGAGAAAGCAAATGCACACGCGCGCGCGCGCGTGTGTGTGTGTGTGTGTGTGTGTTTGACATACTGTTATGGCCACAAGAATGGCATCAGAGGGGCAGAAGAAAGGAGAGGACCAAGGATGTGGGATGTTGCATTTTGGGCAAAGATGTCGAGAGAATATCCTAATTTTGGACTTTTTAATGGTATGTTAGGTTTGCTGGGTCCTTTAAAGCAATAAGTATTCAACTGAGCTGTGAAGCTAGACATTGAAATTTCCTATGAAAAGGAAAATTTGAGCTAAAGAGAGGAGAGTTACCTGAGCAGATACCTTTTATCAACCAGCACCTTACTGGATCTTTTATTAATCTATGGTTTCCCTGGGCCTCCTGTTCTATTACTCTCTACGGGACAAACACAGGAAAACTACACCAACTCCCTCTGGCAAAGGCTCCTTAGAGAGTCAGTGGGTGAGTAGAGGTGGGAGGGGAGAGGGCTAAATCAATTTCTTGTGAATCTGAGAGCCAATCAAATCTTATTATTCTGTTGAATTATTTCTCTTCTCCTGTACATAGTAAGTTCTGTGGGACAGGGTCATGTTTATCTTATTCACCACTGACTTTCCTGTGACCATGACATTTTTCATATACCAGTGCTTTAGGAGCAAAAATAACAGCCCTCCCACTGACCTCATTAAGAAAAGACTAAAGAGATTAAGAAATGTGGATAATCCCAGCCATGAGTTATTTGGAAATAGTGTGTGTGTGTGTGTGTGTATGTGTGTGTGTGAGATTTCCAATCATCTGTCCCTGTTCACCTATGAATATGATGAAATGCAGAGGTACTGAGTAAGATAGCTAAGGAGATCTGAAATGCCTTCTAAGTTGACTTAATATTGTAGATTCCTTGAATTAGAAGGGCCTTACCCTGCCCCACCCATCCAGTTCAGGAATTCTGCAATGTCCCTAAAAGGAAGTCACCATATTCTGCTGGAACACTCACCAAATCTTGAAGTAGTGATTCCATTACGAGAAAGCTCTTCTTCCTTTTTCTTTCTTTTCTTTTTTCTTTCTTTCTTTCCTTGTTTTTTTTTTTTTTTTTTTTTGCAAGGGGTGTTTAAAAAATATAGAAAAAGATAGAAAAGAATGTAATGACTTTCACATGCCCACTGTCTAAGAATAAACAAATACTAATGTTTTGTCCTTTTGGTCTCAGCTGTCCACTGTTGGGAAATAGTTCTCCATGGGTCTCTCACCTTTTTGTGCATTTGCGAGTGAACTACTGGGCCATCTTTTCCAGGATGTTTGGATGGTGAACGACTGTGGAAGGTAGAGATGGTGGTTCCCTTCAGAATAAAGGGCAGGTTACTTATGACCTTGGAAGACAGAGTGTGTCTCGCAGTGGAGCAAATGACAGGTATGCTTAGTGCCCATTATGAAATTATCAGGTTCTTTAAACCCAGGGTTCTTCTCTCCTGTAGTCCAACCGCTGCATGTGCAGGTGTCATCTGGTCCTTTTCACATTGCCCTTAGGAAATTGGCACCAAAATGCTGATCTGTCACTTCTGCTATTGCTGTGAGTAACAAACTGCCTTTTGTCTCTGATCCAGGAGTTTTGTGCCAGGTTCCATGAAACTGCGGTAGGTTACTATTTAAACTATCACAGGCCAGAGAAACAGGTGGAAGTAGCTCCCAAGTAATATTAATATTAAAACTTGATGAGGATAGTAAAAGAAAACTAGAAAATTTCACTTATGAATATAGAAGCTAAGATACTAAACAAAAGTTAGTAAGAATTAGTAACAATCCAGTGGAAAGTTACAAAAAGAATGAAAGGAAATTAAGCCCATGTTTATTTCAGGTTTATAAAGATAGTTTAAAATTTGGAAATTCATCAAAAAAATTTACTGTGTTAGATTAAAAGAGAAAAAAACCTGTATTATTATAGCAGTAGAAAGTAAAAGCATTTGATAAAATCTAGCAACAATTACTAATAAAAATTCCATGTAAGTTAGGGATAGAATAAAACTTTTTAAACATGCTGACGACTGTATCAAACTATGAAATAGAGAAGCCATTTTAAAATCTGGAACAAATAGCATTGACCGCTTGTATCGTTATTTAGTATTGTTTTGGAAGTTTCAAATAATGCAATAGGACAATAAAATATGTAAAATGTTGGAGAAAAACCAGTCACAAAGAGGCGGTATGAGCCAAGGAAAGATTAGGAACTTGAGACGCACAGACATGGATCAGAATCTCACTTTGGCTCCATTTTATCTGTGGAACTTTGGGCAAGCTATTTAATTTTTTACAATTCAGTTTTCTCTTCAGTGAAATAGGCATAATAATAATTTTTGGAGATCCTGCATGCATTAAATTCCCTGCCGTCTTGCCTTTTTTTTTTTTTTTAATATTTATTTACTGGGACTTCCCTGGTGGTCCAGTGGGTAAGAATCTGCACTCCCAATGCAGGGGGCCCAGGTTCGATCCCTGGTCGGGGAACTAGATCCCACATGCATGCTGCAACTAAGAGTCCACATGCTGCAACTAAACATGTCTCAACGAAGATCCCGAGTGCCTAAATATTTATTTATTTAGGCTGCGCCAGTCTTAGTTGAGGCACTCAGGATCTAGGCCCCTGACCAGGGATCGAACCCGGGCCCCCTGCATTGGGAGTGCGGATTCTTACCCACTGGACCACCAGGGAAGTCCTCCTGCGGTCTTGTTAAAGGGCCCAGCTCAGTGCCTGACATATGTTCGGTGTTCCACAAATGTTAATTCCTTCTGACACTTTCAACCTCTGAGAATTTGAAAAAGAATAAGGATTTGGATGTCTGCGAAGCCTGTCACGATAGCAACCTCTGTGATTAAGAATAAAACCAGTGGGCCTCCCTGGTTGCGCAGTGGTTGAGAGTCCGCCTGCCGATGCAGGGGATACGGGTTCGTGCCCCGGTCTGGGAGGATCCCATATGCCGTGGAGCGGCTGGGCCCGTGAGCCATGGCCGCTGAGCCTGTGCGTCCGGAGCCTGTGCTCCGCAACGGGAGAGGCCACAACAGTGAGAGGCCCGCATACCGCAAAAAAAAAAAAAAAAAAAAGAATAAAACCAGTATAGAGGGCTTCCCTGGTGGCGCAGTGGTTGAGAGTCCGCCTGACAATGCAGGGGACGCGGGTTCGTGCCCCGGTCCGGGAGGATCCCGCATGCCGCGGAGCAGCTGGGTCCGTGAGCCATGGCCGTTGAGCCTGCGTGTCCGGAGCCTGTGCTCCGCGACGGGAGAGGCCGCGGCAGTGAGAAGCCCGCGTACCACAAAAAAAAAAAAAAAAAAAAAAACCAGTATAGAGATGCCTAATTCTTTTTGTTCAAGCTTCTTCCAGAAACCTGAGAACTTTCAACAGTGGCAACCCAAATTGATGATTCTGCCTCTTACAGAAGGAAATCAATAAACATTAGCTCCTCTGAAGCAGACAAATTACAGGAACAACAAGTTCCACAGTGTTTCATAATCTTATGACAAACACCATCCGAGTTCCTGGACAAGGAATCTTTTCTTACCAGGATCCCGCTGGCCAGTCCCAAAGTGGGCTTTGTCTCCCTCTCTTGGTTTTGTCACTTTGCTCATATGATTTGTTTGCCCTTTTGCCTATTGTGAGCTTGGCCATCTCCTGGTTTGGTAAATTTCCAGCACTTCAGAGGCAGCCCATGTCCACTGAGAGTCCTGGGAGGCCTCCTGATCTGGCCACTAACTATTGGGCCTCAGCTCCAGCGATAACAATGAAGGTTTATTTCTCTGGAATATTTTTAAAGCCTATGGCTCAGCCTTCTCTGCTCATCTGAGAGAAGTATCTTTGAGTCAGCTTAGGGAGTCACCACTCCCACTGTCAACTCTGGGATTTAGGGTCTGTCCTGGGCCACAAAGGAGCCCTCAGACCCACCCCTGCCTCAGGCAAGTCCTCATGTATGAGCTGGGCCCCATGTTCCAATGTGAGTATGTTGTCCTCAGGCAGTTCTATTAGGAATAGGGGTGCAGGGAATGTGAGGTTGGGACACTGGTGGAGAAAGTTGAGCTGCTCTGGGCATGTAGAGAAGGGTATAACTCGGGCTTGAGAGCAAAGGAAACAAGTCATGAAACTGACTCTGTGGCTCGATCATCTTTATTTATTTGTTTGTTTGTTTGTTTATGTATTTGGCTGCGCCGGGTCTTAGTTGCAGCATGTGGGATCTTTAGTTGCAGGATGCAAGATCTTTTTTAGTTGTGGCACGTGGAATCTTTAGCTGTGGCATGAGGGCTCTTAGTTGTGGCATGCAGGATCTAGTTCCCTGGCCAGGGATCGAACCCAGGCCCCCTGCATTGGGAGCGCAGAGTCTTAACTACTGGACTACCAGGGAAGTCCCTCGATCATATTTATACATCACAGAAATGTCACTGGACTTGATAGCTGAGATAGCTCAGGCTCAGAGGGGTTAGGTGATTTGCCCAACACTGCACATCACTGGAATCAAGACTGGATCCAGATCCTCTGACTCCTGGTCTAGTGCTCACTCCTTTCACTCAAGGTCCTGCTCCCCCCAGGTTTGCTTTGGTGATGCAGCAGGTAGGACTCAGCACATTAGTGGAGCGCTTGGAGACTTGGTTTGGTCACCACCCCAACACCTGGTGTGGTCACACTCTTCAGATCCTAAAGCCTTCAAGGCTGGGGTGACGGGGTGGGACAGGAAAGGGGGGGAGGAGGAGAAGCAGGACGGACTGGGGGACCTGTCAGGGAGCGGGGAAGGCTGGGGCTCAGAATTCTAGCTGATGTGCCAGAGGATGTCTGACTCACAGACAGCAGGGTGGAGTGTAGAGGATAATCAGACAGAGCCTCACTGTGCCTCCAGCAGGCCCATAGTTTAGGGAGGGCACAAAAGATGTGGAAGATCCTCTCTCTGCTAGCAGGACCTCTTCTGAGGTGGAATTGGCAGTGCTGGAAATTCCTGCCCAGGGTAGGCCCAGCTGCGTAGACCCTACTGCATGGCCGTGTCCAGTAGGTGACAGGGCCATCCCTGGGCAGTGACATGAATTTGATCTTGGGGAAGGGAACCCAGGGCAGCATCCTTTCCCTTCGTACACCTACTTCCCTGTTGATTGGCTTCCCTCTTGACCCCCACCCCCGCTTTTTGCTGCCAAATGAGTGGTGAGGGCTGTGTCATGTGAATGATAGTCACAGAGGGTCACAGGCAGTTTTCAGGGTGTGCATTCACACCCTTTCCTGTCATTAGGAAACATGCAGTTTCTTTGAGATTCGACTCACCACATTTCTTGCTCTTGCTTTCTTTCTCTTGAAGCATGGGGCCATCTGGGTTCATTTCTGCTGTAATAGAAACACAGACGCCACCTCTTTACTGTAAGAAAATCAACACTGTGGACATGATGACCAATGGGAGCTGATGCTGAGGCTCAGAGCTGGGGAGGCCACAGGACTGATTGTGCCTGGAGAGGACGCATCCCACAGCGAGCCATAGCTTCCTGGCACCCACCTCTAACTGTCATGGAAGCCCGCAGTCACCAGCTCTTTCTATTTTTTAAAGAGAAGCTGAAAAGCTAACTTGAAAAACTTCGGCACAAAATTGGCACAAAATTTCTCAAAGATACAGATAGAACGAGCAAAACATGATTTGATTTGAAGGCGGGTTCGTTTGTAACTTCTGAGCTACCTGTTCTTTAAAAAAATTCCTCCCAGGTATTTCACCTCTGGGTCTCTTCCTCAAAACCCATAATTTTAGTCTATTCTGAGACAACATCAGACAACCTGAATCGAGGGACAGTGTATGACATACCAGACCAGTAATTTTTCACAATGGTCAAGGTCATGATAAAAAGCAAACACAGAAAAACGGTCACAGATTGGAAAAGACGAAGGAGACATGATGACTACATGCCACGTGGAATTCTGGAACGTTAATGGAGAAATGGGTGAAATCTGACTAATGTCTGGAGTGTAGCTGATGTCAGGGTACCAATGTTAATTTCTTAACTTGGACAAATGCAGCGCGGTCAGGAAAGATATTTTCATTAGTGGACACTGGGAGAAGGGTATATGGGAAATGTTGGCCCTACATTTGCAACTTTTCTGTAAATCTAAATTTATTCCAAAATCAAAAGCTTATTAAAAAGAAAAAGTCCCTTCCAGGCCTGAGATAACCTCTGGTTGTTATGGTTCAGAAAATGAAGCCAGGTTTCTAGTGTCAAAACAAATGCTGTCCCACTGGTGTTCTCCCTCCCTCCCTGTGAAGTGTACTTAGTACAGTGGCAAGTTCTAGTATCATTTTCTTTTAGATCAAATGGGACCAAGGACTCCTAAAATGGGCCTGCGGGTTAGCCCAGAAGCCTGCAGGTGGTCAGGCAACTTTACAAAATGGTGTCTCTCTTTCTATTAGAAAGAGAAACTCTGTTTAATGGCCACACACACTGCTGTGCTCCCACTCTACCTGCCCTCCAGTGACTGGAGTTTGCAATTCAGAGGCAGAGTTCTAGGTGCACTCCCAGGACTGACATTTGCCTAAGGATACGGTGGTTGGACCTGCCAGCCAGGCTGTGCCTCTGCATCACTTTCTAAATGGCTTCTGGCATTGTGTAGTAGGATCCAAGAAGAGCCCCCTCCTTTCTAAGAAAACATTCTCAGCATCAGGAACACTGGGGACAGAGAGAGGGCTGAAGTGAGCTGTCAGAGAGAGGAAGGGGCCAGCATGGGAGTGAGAAACCTTGACAAATATTTTCATCTCTGTAGAGGAGTCAAGTTTCTCCAAATGAGTGGTTCCTCCAACTCCACAGGAATTGTATAACTCTGCAGTGTTCCCAGGCAATTATTCCTGCTTGCAAATCTGAGCCTCCCCTTTCAGGATCCAAACAAGTAACCACAAATCAAAGAGAGCTTGGACTCATTCCACTAAAAGCATGGAAAGCCATTAGCTGAAGTTGTTTGAAAAGGGAAGTGGCTCAGATATCTCTGGTCTCACAAGAAAAGCTTCTGTAATATCAGATTATGGTTACCAAATGGCTTAGGGACTGAGGCATCATGTTTCTCATAACGAGAGGTTATTTATTGCACCACTGAACCAACACTCTCCCTTGCTCACTTGCACAAGATATGATGAAGAGTCCTTTCAAGTTGAATTAAGTTTAAATGGAAAAGTAACACACATGCTCCCAGCTAATGCTTGGGTTTAGCTCTGGTGGTGTGGGCAGAGAGGGTAGCGGGCGCCCTCTGTGGGTGGTCCCGGGGGCTCTGCGAGGCCCTCTTTGCCCCGGTCTCTAATGCTTGAAGTTGAACTCATGGGGATCATTCCTTGGGGTTAGGGCCCTGTTTCCAAGAGAGTCTTTGTCACAGATGTTGAGAATCTGGGCTGTTCACGATCACTAACCTAACAGGGGCCCCCACTTTCTTTGGGGAACTGTTTCTCCCAGTCCCCCTTCCCTGTGGTTCTGAGGGGCTGCCAATCCCAGAACTCCATGCTCTTGGCCAGGGCTTAGGCATGTACCCATCCCTTGGGCCACAGTGATTGGTTCAGGGATGGGCACATGACAGAATCTGGGCCAATCGGAGGCCCTGTTCTAAGAGCTAGTGGTGAAGTCCTCCTAACTCAGGGAGGTTGGAGGGATGTTTGGGAATCTAGAGCCCCCCAGGCTATGTTTTCAGTCACGCAGAGAAAATCCATCTTCACTGGAGTAATAAAGCCGAGTAGCGGTAAGGAGAGAGGGGAGGTGGAGAGAGAGGGGCCTTCATGGCGTCGAGGCCCAATTCTAGGCACTGAGAGCCCAGACGCATGTTTGGATGCTCCAGGGTCTTTACAACGAAGCTGCACCTTAATTAGGCTTGTTTGTACTGGGCTTCTACCACTCTCAAGAGAGAACATTCTAACGCTTTCATCAATGTGCCCATCTTCTATGGCTTTCCGTAAACACCATTCCTGCACGGGCAAGAGAAGGCTGCCTGCTGGCCTGGCTTTAGAGTCTCTGAGGGCACACCGTAGGTGGGCTCCGAGATGTCAGGGGCCCCAGCTGGTCAAGATGGAAGGGAGATAAAATCAAAACACCTTGGCTCCATAGATGCGAAAGCGGAGGGCTTTTCTTCCTGGGGTTTCATCCGTTTTGCTCATTGGGTTTTCTGGTAAGATCCTTTTGAAGAAAGGGCTCTGCAGCTAGAATAGTTTTACGTTCATCCTCTTAAAGGATCTTTACCTGCCTCTCCAGGGCTAATGTTCTTTATGGTTTCACTTTCCTAGTCCCCTGGCCTGGGCATGA
Organism: Mesoplodon mirus; assembly: GCF_964341445.2. Lineage (NCBI taxonomy): Eukaryota > Metazoa > Chordata > Mammalia > Artiodactyla > Ziphiidae > Mesoplodon > Mesoplodon mirus. Next base: position 55,214,279 of record NC_138990.1, on the reverse strand, counting down.
TTCACGTCAGAGGCCTAAGAGCTTGCTATGTTCACGGGCGGGGTAGGCCCAGGCCCAGGGGATGCGGAGGGAGGTGGTCACGTGGCTGGGGACAGGACCGAGCTCCCACCCAGGCCCTCCCAGCAAAGTCCGTTTCTGTCCCGACTCTGCAGGCCCCCGCTGAGATAAGCCTGGAGTAAGTCAGTCTTGTGGAGTTTCCGCCTCAGCTGGCCATTCTCATCCTTGGATGCTCCATCCCAGTCGGAAGGGTATGTGTGGGCGTTCCGGGTGGTCTGCGATTCCAGACTCCTGGAACAATCCGGCGGGAAGGTGGCCGCTGGCCAGCCCAGGTGCCCTGAGCTCCCCGCAAGCCGGAGAGCCTGCTGTGAGTGTGGCAGGATGTCAGGCCGGAGGGGGAGGCCAGAGGACAGAGGGAAGCATGTCGGGTGGAGAATAATAAACTCCTTCATGGCTCTGAAGGCTCGCCGAGCCTGATGTTCAATTATAAATAATCCCAGGATTTGTTCAAAGCTCAACAGCAGCCCTGAGTGCCCTACAGCTGGGCAGAGCAGCCCACGTGACTTTTCAGATCTCAGGAGTGTGACAACCTCCCTGATGGCCTTTGCAGTGATGCTGGGGGGAGTGGGTGGGTGCGTTTGAGAACAAAACTGAGAGACATTTATCAAACTGAAATCGAAGTTCCCACCACGTATGTTTACTGAGTTTTTGTGTAGGTATGTTAAAGAACTCTGTGCTTGCAGTGGAGAACTTTTAATTTGTACAGCTTATCTTTTTATTTTATTTTATCTTTTATATTTCTTTTTTAACATCTTTATTGGAGTATACTTGCTTTACAATGGTGTGTTACTTTCTGTTGTATAACAAAGTGAATCAGGTATACATATACATACATCCCCATATCTACTCCCTCTTGTGTCTCCCTCCCACCCTCCCTATCCCACCCCTCTAGGTGGTCACAAAGCACCGAGCTGATCTCCCTGTGCTATGTGGCTGCTTCCCACTAGCTATCTATTTTACATTTGGTAGTGTACAGCTAGTCTTTACTGAGCACCTACCTACATATTCTGAGCTAGGCATTGGGGTGGACGGGGAGGCATAGAAAAATATGTCCTTGCTCCTGAGTGGGAGAAGCAAAGATGAGGCGAAGATAATTGCTAGAATCCTGGCCTTGCTCAGATGCTCTAGGATGGTTCTGGGAGCAACGAGGGAGGCCTGGAGGGGCCATTGCATTTGAACTGGTTCTTTTTTTTTTTTTTGGCCATGCTGGGCGGCTTTCGGGATGTTAGTTCCCCAACCAGGATCGAACCTGGGCCCCCTTCAGTGAAAGCGCCGAGTGCTAATGACTGGACAGCCGGGGAATTCCCTTGAACTGGTTCTTGCAAGAGCATGAGGAGAACTGGGCGGAAGGACTGAATTCTGAGTCCTGGTGAGGAAGCTCAGGAAGTGACTGAGAATCCTGAAGTCCAGCACGCAGGAGCCGGTGGACAGAAAGAGCCCGACCAAAGCGAAGGGTCTGGTGGGAGGGCTGCGTGGGAGAGGTGCGATCCAGGCAGGGCCAGAGGGTCAGGGGTGGAGCCTAAAGCTCTCCCCACAGCATGGAAGCCAGAGGCTCTGAGCTTGTTTGTAAACCCTGTGGCTGGTGGTGGCTGGAAAAGACGTTCCCCAAGAAAGTATGAGCAGCCTGAAAGCTGAGAGAGGTCGTGATGGCCCCTGAGGAGGCCCTTTTCCCTTCTATGCAACCCCGGTCCCAATCGGCTTTGTCACTGCATGCTAGCCATGGCCAGGGCCAAAACGTTTTGAAAGAAATAGTTTTCAGGCAACATCAGGAAATCCCAGAAAACATATCATTCGAAGAAAATGTAGTTCTAGAGTTTTAATGAAGGTGGAGGGAAGGCCGGGTGGAGTTCAAAATCATGTTTCCACCCAAAGGAATGAAATGGTACATGGTGTCCTTTCAAACATTGCTGTGTTTTGGGAATGACGTGGGCTCTAGGGATGTAGGGGAGGGAAAAAATATCTCACTGTAATTTGAGGGAAAGCGTCCATTTTTTTCTTATTCCCTGTAGAAGTGAAAACAAAATGTGTGTGTGTGTGTGTGTGTGTGTGTGTGTGTGTGTGGTGCCGGCTGGAATATCATACGACATGACATCTGATAAAAGACTCCTGATACATGTGTTATTCAATCAGTTGCCAGCAAAGTAATTGTTAAATCTTTCAAAATCAGCGTTTCCAAGCCCCACAACAAGGATTTTACCAGAAAAACAGGAAAAGACTTCACATCTTTCCCAGTTCAGTCCTCCTAGCACTCTCTTCATTCCCCTACTGCTTTTTCTTCATAGAAAAGACATTTGTCCAAGGGAGGAAGATTCAGGACACGGCATCAGGACTCCCTGTTCTCCCCTAAACCCCACCTTGAACAATTCATTTCCCAAACTTTTTTTTAAAGTATCCATTTTATTTTATTTTATTTTATTTTATTTTATTTTATTTTTAATTTATTGATAGCTAGTGGGAAGCAGCCACATAGCACAGGGAGATCAGCTAGGTGCTTTGTGACCACCTAGAGAGGTGGGATAGGGAGGGTGGGCGGGAGATGCAAGAGGGAGGAGATATGGGGATATATGTATATGCATAGCTGATTCATTTTGTTATACAACAGAAACTAACACACCATTGTAAAGCAATTATACTCCAATAAAGATGTTAAAAAATTTATTGGCGTATAGTTGATTTACAATGTTGTGTTAGTTTCTGCTGTACAGCAAAGTGAAGCAGTTATAAATATACATATATCCACTCTTTTTAAAGCTTCTTTTCCCATATAGACCATTACAGAGTATTGAGAAGAGTTCCTTGTGCTATACAGCATTTTCCAAACTTTTAAAAGCCTTATGGACTTACTAGAAGCCTAACATTCCCAAGAACAGAACACATGTCTGTTGAAAGTCCCCAGGTGCCCAGGGTTGGCGGGACACAATTGGTGATGTAAGATATTGTCTGGCCGTTAAATGTGTGGGAGTGATGCCTAGCGGGGGAATCAAGGATGGTCAGAATGTGGCCAAAGTACGCAGAGCTGCAAAGAATGCTGGGAGCTTGGCTCCACTGCCCTTGACTCCTGGAGACAAGGCTGGCTCTGGGAACCCTCGGATCATCATGGGAGCCGGTGGGCACCAGGAAACCGGGACAAGGACAGATGGGGAGATGTGGGTCCCTCTGGATTTAGCGTGTTTCAGTAAACCCCTAGCTCACTCCTCAAGGTCTGAAGATGGATGAAGTGCCTCCCAACCTACCCTTCCCTTTTCATTTCCTGAGCAAGATGTCACTTCACTTCTCTGGGCCTCATCTTCCTTGTCCAGTGAGGGGATTGAGCTAGATAATCTGTAGGGTCTTTTCAGCACTAACCTCCTATGCAGGGCTGGCTACCTAATTTGTTGGGCCAAGTGCAAAGTGAAAATGCAAGACCCTTGTTCAAAAATCAGGGGAAAAGTGCCATTAAAGGTCCTAAAATATAAAGCTTTTCCTTTCTCCTGTGTTCTCTTTCGACTTATGATTTTTTTATTTACTAGTTAATGTTTTTGTAAGTAAAGTTAAAATTTAATATTATTAGTGTGAATTTTACCATTCATCCTTATATTGTGCAATGCCTGTTTTAAGTTATTAAATATAGGCGCATTTAACTTATATGCACAATCACTGAAATTATACAATTCATATTTTGTAGCTCACACATGCAGACATATTTGGTCTTTACCAGAACAGTAGAAACACTGCACACAATGAGCTCAGCTCTTTTCACTTTATTTCTTCTTTTTTTTAAAATAAATTTATTTATCTATCTATTTATTTATTTATTTTTGGCTGCATTGGGTCTTAGTTGCTGCACGCGGGCTTTCTCTAGTTGTGGTGAGCAGGGGCTACTCTTTGTTGCGGTGCGTGGACTTCTCATTGCGGTGGCTTCTGTTGTTGTGGAACACAGGCTCTAGGCATGTGGACTTAAGTAGTTGTGGCTCACGGGCCCTAGAGCGCAGGCTCAGTAGTTGTGGCGCACGGGCTTAGTTGCTCTGCGGCATGTGGGATTTTCCCGGACCAGGACTCGAACCCGTGTCCCCTGCATTGGCAGGTGGATTCTTAACCACTGTGCCACCAGGGAAGTACCCCACTTTACTTCTGATATGCACACATTCTACCTACACTCTCAACTTCCTGATGAGTAAGGAAGGACTGAAAGGAAAAGAACTATGGAAGTGCCTTATCTCTCCCCTTCCTCCTGCGTCACCATTTTCAGCGTAAATGGTGGACTAACACAGGCAAGTAACATATATAAGAAAGCAAAAGTCTAATACAGGAAAATATCACCTGCTTCTATAAAAAGAAATTAAAAAGGAACCACCATAACATCTTGTAATGTACAAAGATATTATAAGAGGAAAGAAGGAAAGGAACAGGAAAAACAAATATCAAGGAAAGTACAAGCTCCAGAAAAATGTTACAGTCTAGCTGATAAAATCATGACATTAAAACAACATTACACACTCATTAGAATGGCCAAAATTTGAAACACTGACAGTACAGAATGCTGAACAGGGTGTGGAGCAACAGGAACTCTCATTCATTGCTGATGGGAATGCAAAGTGGTACAGCCATTTTAAAAAAAATTTTATTGAAGTATAGTTGATTTACAATGTTGTGCTAATTTCTGCTCTACAGCAAAGTGACTCAGTTAGGTACAGCCACTTTGGAAGACAGTTTGGCAGTTTCACACGATTCAGCAATTGTGCTCCTTGGTATTTACCCAAATGAGTTGAAAACGCATGTCTACACAAAAACCTGCACACTGATGTTTATAGAAGATTTTTTCATAATTGCCCAAACTTGGGAGCAATGAAGACATCCTTCAGTAGGTGAATGGATGTGGTACATCCCAACAATGGAATGTTATTCAGTGCTAAAAAGAAATGGACAATTAAGCTATGAAGAGATTTAGAGGAACCTTAAATGCATATTATTACTTAGTGAAACAAGTCAATCTGAAAAGGCTACATATTGTATGATTCCAACTATGACATTCTGGAAAATGCAGAACCGTGGTGAGAGTAAAAAATAGATCTGTGGTTGCCAGGGGCTAGCGAGGAGGGAGGGATGAATAGATGGAGCACAGTGGGTTTCTAGGGTGGTGGAACTATTCTGTATGATACTATTATGGTGGATACGTGCCATCATTCATTTGTCAAAACACATAGAATGTACAACACCAACAGTGGCCCCTAATGTAAACTAAGGACGTTGAGTGATAATGATGTGTCAGGGTGGGTTCATCAACCGTAACAAATGTGCCACTCCGGTTGCGGATGTTGACAGTGGGGAGGCCACGCACGTGTGAGCGCAGGGGGTATAAGGGAACTCTCTGTACTTCCCACTCGATTTTGCTGTGGACCTAAAACTTCTCTAAAAAATAGAGTCTATTTTAAACAATTATGACAAAACATTTTGGAATTAATTTCAAGAGTAATCAAGAGCCCAAGGTAGAGATACAAAAGATCGGGGGAAATATGCTGCAATGACAAAAGTTGCTGAAATGTAAACAGGTATAAGTGACCAAATAAAATCCACGGGAAGTTAGAGCCTTTAAGAGCCTTTGCTGAGTTAGAGAAGGAGGCTGCCAAGTCCCCACAAACGAGGATCCTGGCTCAGCCTTCTGGTGATAGGAAAGGTCTGGAAAAACCAGGGGAGGAAGAATAATGATATTTGAATTAGGCTGATTTGCTTTTGGATTCTCGCATCCACAGTGAAAACAAGGCCACGTCAGTCTCCTGGAAGTTAGGCGATCTTGTGGAGGAGACCCGAGGGACTCCAGTTACCAGCCAGTCAACCATTCAGCTTCTTGCCTAACCAACCCAGAGCTGACCACCAACGTACAACATAACTTAGCCAACACTGCAAAACCATCCTAAATGGTCGATGCACAGAATTTTAAGCTTAACGTGTTTCTATTATCTTAACACTCTGTATTTCGGGGCAATTTATTCCACAGCAAGAGTAACTGATTCAACTCCGCAGCTGTGGACTTCTTATCAAAACTCACATGGCTTCAGCCTTTTCATCTGTAATGTGTGGATAAAATCAACTTGTGGTTGTAATCATATTAACAAATGAACGTTTAAAACATATAGAACATAGTAGGGTTCCAACAATATTTTAAGTGAATGAATAAAAGGTGAGTATTCAATAAACCTTTTCCAAAAAAAAAAAAAAAAGTATAATGATGATGATACCTGAGGGGACTTTCTCCACACAGACTTCTGGGACTGGGGAAACCCGAGGTTCAGGGAAGCCATCAGTGAAGTAAGATGGAAACCGCTTGCCTTGCCAGGAACTTACATGACTGGGATCAGCCAGGCTGTTATTGCAGATCTAATGGAAGAGAAAGTGCTTCCACTGCTCATTCTGCAGCCAAACCACAGATCCTGGCAACTCCTTGCCTCTGAGGCAACAAAGACACATTCACAGGGCTTGCCTTCTTTCTTCCGAAATCTACACCTCAAGCTACAGAAGTCAGTCACGCGAGGCTGGCCTGCTGGAACCAGCTGGGAAATCCATCCATGGCTACTGCTGAGATCTCTGGCCTCTCTTCCCTCAGATGCCTCCTCCCGTGTGCCCACACATGTGAGTTCCGGGAATGCCTGCTAATGACAGGACTGAGAGTTTCTTCTGTTTTGCTTCCAGGAATTTTTTTTTTGGTTTGAAGCTCTTGAACCAGGAGAGAGAATTACCTTTTACCACTTGAGAGACACCTTGTGGACAATCCATCAAGAATTCCGTAATATCCAGTGAACAGATATTTTGAGAGCCAACAAATTGTCAGGCCTTGTTTCAGGTCTTAGAGAGGCAAAGATAAAGAAGATTAGAGCTTCCTTTTCTTTTTATTATCCACCAGACCAAAGGAATGGCCTGGGGACTTGGTGCAAGGCAGGAAGTGTCAGAAGAGCTGGATGTGGCTCCTGCCTCTGCCAGGTGATCACGGAACAGTCGCCTATGGTTGCTGAGCCTCAGTTTCCTCATCTGTAAAGTTAGTGATGGGCCTAGATGACCTCGCTGCTCCGGCCACCTCTAACATTAGATGTTGGCAAGCCTGTGGGCACCGGCAAAATCATCAGTTACTGGAAGAATCTTGTTTCCGTGTTCTCAGAAAAGCCTGGCCACCTGATTTTTCCTTTTATAATTATTATGTCATAGTTGATATTGGCAAAAGAATGTAACTATCACACAGGTAATGATGAATAAGAATAGCAACAGGAAGATCTGTGGGCCTTAGAGATCACAGCCAATACCATTGTTTCAGCTTTTGGGTTCCCTTCCTGTACCACGCCCTGCCTACCCCAAGAAGTGACTAGCATTCTGAATTTTATTTCTATAAACCCCTGGTTTTAAAAAGTAAGTAAGCCCATACGTATACAACATCAAATAATATACTATTTAATTTTGCTTACTTTATAAAAATGGTATTATACTATACCATACCCAGTCTTCTTTTCAGTGGGCCTCTCACTGTTGTGGCCTCCCCCGTTGCGGAGCACAGGCTCCGGACGCGCAGGCTCAGCGGCCATGGCTCACGGGCCCAGCCGCTCCGCGGCATGTGGGATCCTCCCAGACCAGGGCATGAACCCGTGTCCCCTGCATCGCAGGCGGACTCTCAACCACTGCGCCACCAGGGAAGCCCTTCACTTGCTTTTTTTCACTCAGTATTAATGTTTCTAAGGTTCATCCATGTGGCAAGGAGTTCATTACTTTTGCTATGGTGTGTAACATTTTATTGCACAAGTATGAATAAATAATTGTTCTCATTCTCCAGCTACTTTGGATAAGGGTTGTCTGGTTGTTATTACAATATTGCTGTGAATGTTCCTATACATAAATGCTGTGCAAAAGCTTCTCTAGAGTTTATACTGAGAAAGAAGTAGAATCAAATGAACCTTAGGCACGTGTGCAGGTTTCTCTAGGGTAGAATTACTAGGCTATAAAGTATGTGAACGTTCAATTTATGTTTTCCAAAGGAGCTGGTCTAGTTTAGACTCCTGTCAACAGTGTATAAAAATTCCGATTGACTCACACCCTCTCCAAGATTTTGACAGTGTCTGACTTCTTAATTTTTGCCAATCCAGTGGGCGAAAAGTGGTATCTCACTGGTGTCTTAATTTGTCTCCCTGATTACTAATCAGATTGAGTGTTCTTTGATGTATTTATGGACGCCTCAAGTTTACTACTCTGTGAACTACCTGTTCCTGTCTTTTGCCCATTTTTCTACTGGGCTGTTGGCTTTGTATTTATTCTTTTAATTATTGGACTTTGAAGATTAAAAGAAATCCTCTTTACATATGTTTTATTGGTTATACATATTGCAAATATCTTTTCCTGGTTTGTGGCTTTTCTGATCACTTTCATCACAGATCTGTTGTGAAACAGAAATTCTTAATTTGAAAGAGGCCAAATTTATAAATTTTTTCTTTTGTAGTTTGTACTTTCATGTTTTGTTTAAGAAATCTTTGCCACCATGAGGTCCTAAAGATACTCTCCTACATTTTCTTCAAATATTTTAGAGTTTTGCCTTTTACATCTGAGTCTGAAGACCCACCAGGATTTGATTTTTCTGTATGGTATGAAGCAGGATCTGATTACAGTTGGTTTTTTTTTTTCCATATAGTAACCAGTGAATCCTGTACCATTTACTGAAGAATTTGTTGTTTCCTTAGTGATCTGCAGTGCCTTCTCCATCATATCTCAAGCACCCACCTCCATCTCCTCTTTCTGTCACTCTTTCTGGGTTCTCTAGTCTATTCCAATGAGCAGTTTGTCTATATCTGTGCCAGCAAACACTGTCTTCATTACTTCAGCTTTGTAATAAGTCTTGATATTCCTCTTCAGGAGTGCCTTGTTTACGCTTAGATCTTGGCTTCTCCACATAAATTTGAGAATTATTGGTCAAATTCCTCAACAATTCTATTTGACTTTTTAAATAGGCATTGTATCCAATCATTAGAGCAGTTTGGGGAGAAGTGCATATGTATGAGGTTTCCAAAAGATTATATTATGGTCCTTGAATAGCTGATGGTCTAGTGGGGAAGACAGACACAGTCACATTGGTATAATACCATGTGGTAAATATTATATAAACATGAAACAGAGGAGGAGCTAGGGAAAGTGTTATAGAGAAGATAACATATGTGAAGGCTCTCAGTGAACAAAGATTCTGTATTCTGGCTTCAGATGTAAAAAGTCTGTCTATCCCATTTTGTCAGACCCCCTCAGGAGATAACCACCAAGGTTACCCTCATTGAAACCCTGTGATAGTTGCACAGTGGGATCAGTTTGCCCTGGACTTAAACCCAAACGAGTATGCCCCATCCATTCTTTTCTCTGTATCCAAACCTGGACATCAGCACATGGCATCTCTTTCAGTATTATGTTCACCTACATGTTGGTTCCCTTCATAGGTCTGACTTGTCTTTCCCAGAGAGACCTGCTTAGGGTCTCTTCAGTCTTTTTATGAAGCCAATTTGTTTTACAACTCAGTTTTCCAAGTTCAACTTTCCATAGCTTTGCCTCCTAGACCATGTTTTCCTGGTGGTACTTCAAAAATCAATTAGTACCGAGCACTGAGTGCCTATTGTGGGGCTGGGCAGTTTCAGGGCATGCAGAGCCAAAGGATATGGGGTCAGGCAGACCTGGGTTTGAGTCTTGGGTCTTTATTAGCTGGGTGACCTTGGGCCAACCATTTAATTTTCCTGATTACGTGGTTCTTCGGGTATAACTAAAGATGATAATTCTGAGTTCAGATAATATATTTAAAGGATCTTGTACATATAATTTTTTTTTTTTTTTTTGCGGTACGCGGGCCTCTCACTGCCGTGGCCTCTCCCGTTGCGGAGCACAGGCTCCGGACGCGCAGGCTCAGCGGCCATGGCTCACGGGCGCAGCCGCTCCGCGGCACGTGGGATCTTCCCGGACCAGGGCACGAACCCGTGTCCCCTGCATCGGCAGGCGGACTCTCAACCACTGCGCCGCCAGGGAAGCCCATGTACATATAATATTTTAATCAAAGGAAGAACAACAACAAAAAAATGTTAGTTTCAAAAAACTAGAACAGAGCTGCAGTGCCGAGGCGGGGCGGGGCGGAGGCGCCGACTATCCATCCCCATGGCAGCTGCGCCGGAGCCCGGGGAGCCCCGGACCGGGAAGGTAGAGTTAGGTCATGTGACGTTGGAGTAGGAGGATTTATCTCGGTGACTTTAGGATGCTGGTTCCATTGTAGGTATAATTATGCAAAGCTGAGAATCCAGGAAAGACTTGCCAGAGAAGGAATTAAAAACAAGATTTTATATGAAAGTACTCACCTTGATCCTGAAAGAAAACAACAGTGGCAGCAACAGCAATTGAGCAGTCTTGAGCACAGAAAACCCAGATACAGCTCACTTCCGTGTGAACAAAGCTGAGATCAACTATAGAAAGCATTTTATGTACCAATGAGGCTTTCAATCAAGTAAATAAAGTATGTGTAAGTTGTAGTCTTTTTTACACGTGTATGAATATTTACAAACGTATTCTGGCCCTGTATCTACTGTCAGTATAGCACATAGTGGACTCGTACTTAAAATAAACCTCGTGTTTAATATGCTTAGAAAAAAAACAAAAAAAAAACCCCCAAAAAACTAAGAACAGAAGATGATAATTTGCTTCTGAGATAATTTTTTCCTCAGAGGAGCATATGATGTAGTGGGAGGTAAGACCCTCCAAGAGGACATGTACTAAGGGAAAAGCACATGCTAATAAGGTCCAAAAAATCACGTTGACCCTCTGCTTCGATCCAGAAAAGATTGAAGATGCCACATAAAATAGATAAATGAAAGCAAAGTAACAACTTAGAAGTGATGAACAAGCAAAGCAAAATCAAGGGTGAGGCTTACAGTGAAGGTGGTAAGGAGGAAGTGCAGAAAATGCACACCAGAGAGTCCATTCCACACACTTGCCTTAAGGGGTCACGGATTCCATGCTCAGCTTTCCAGTGGCCCCACCAATAGTCATAGTGACGACTTACAGATAAATATGGGGAATGCCAAGTACAGAAGGATCAGCACGGAGACGGGCTGGATAGGGAAGGCGCCTTGACATTAATGAGCTTTGAGCCAGGTTTTGATGGACATTGGAGCTATGGATTCCAGAGGGAGCCACCCAAGCAAAGTATATAGGAGGAGAATAAAGAGGTCGTCCTGGGGTGTATGGATTCTTTTGGCTGGTCTCAAGGTAGGGCAGGCAGACGACTGAGGTCTTTAATACCAGCCTTTAGATTTCACACAAAAGAGAGCCCTAGCTCTCCCTGATGAGAAAATGACCTGATGGGAGTGGTATTTGGAGGAAATTACCCTGGCACCACACAGCTGCAATTTTCCCCTTTGCAAATTATAATTCATCACGGGCATTTAGGAAAACGCTGTCATGCATGTCTCTCCTGATATGGTTCACATCTGGCTCTGCCATTGGCAATACAAAGTATTTAGGAAATCTGTGCAGCATTAGTGTCTAATAACCTTTACTTTAAATACAGTGAAGCCGACCACAAACTTAGAAATGGCACCCATTCCTCCGGAGTAATTTATTCCAGGTTCTCTATGTGACTGAGGAAATCCCTTGCTGTGGCTGCATCTAGTAGTCTGGACCCTGGCATGAATGTTGAAAACCAGAGAGGTTGAAACTAATCTTAGAAATAAGAGTAAACTGAGTGACTTTCATTTTCAGTTTGCTTTCCTTGCATGTATAAAGTTTTTAGAGTTTGAAATGGCTCTAGACTGAACAGCATTCTACATAAAAATAGTACAATCACCAGCATTTTCTTTTTAAAAGAAAGTTGTATTTTGTAGCATGTGGACATCATGATCACTTCAAATATTTGGATTTTAAATTTAGGCTTGAATTTTGGCTGAACAGATTTTTCCTCTGTTGTGTTTTGAGGGACTAAGGAGCTCCTTCAGTCCTTAGAAGAAATGAAATTAATAGCTTCTTAGTTGTTCAATGACAGAAATCCGTAGAAGGTAGGAACTAGTACCATAGGGGGTAGGAAAATATCTGAGGGAGCACACACTTTCTCAGCCCAAGAAGAGCTCTGGGCAAAACTGTAGGCAATCTCTCTTGACCCCAATTAGTTGTAATCCATATGCAATCCATCCTCTGGGACAGCTGTTATGAGGCTATGCAGGCTATGTGGGGAAAGCGTGTCCTTGCTAAACTTTTGAAGGAGAAGGGGAAAGAGCAAGGCTTTATTGCTCTGACAGTCACGCATTCATATAATCCAACTGGTTGTTTTCTTTGGAGGCCATTCCCAGCTGACTCTCGTGAAGCAAGTTGAATTTGTTGAAGGGGAGCAGTAAGATGAACCACAGACCCATCTTCCTTGATTTGTCCCTAACTCTCAGCTGGGAAGAGAATTTCATCTGTCAGTGACAGAAACCCCTGGGAAAGACAGTCCTGATGAAAGGGTCTAGATTTTTAATTCTTCCACGCCTATGTGGATTGCTCAAGTTGGGATGGTCTCTGTAGGGAAGTGTAAGTAAAATCTGGAAGGGAAACAGAAGGTGTAGGGTTTTGTTAAGTCAGTTTTTCTTAATGAAGTTCATTCATTCACTTAACAAATATTTGAGAGTCTTCTGTGTACTAGCTGCTGTGCTTGGTACTGAAGGTACTAGGGGATATAGTGACAAAGAAGATAAATCATGGCGCATGAATCACTGATGTGACGTATGGCAGAGTAATACTTCTCAAAGTGTGTAACAAATGATGATGCCCATTCCTTAAAATTCTCTTGCCCCCACCCAAACAAACAAAGTAGAGAGGGTGACTTTCTTCTCAAATAAATTTGGGAAATACTGTATACTCTGTTTTGGAGTTACATATTGTATCATAGAACAAAAAGGGCCTTGAAAGGTTTTGCTCTCAATAATTGTGCTCTTCTTTGTTTGATCTAGCATTTACCAAAAGCATCTAACCATGGAAATCCACCTACTTATACCTTGGGGACTAGTTTTCTGTGAAACACCCTTTGGGAAACACGGGTAGAGGAAACTCAGTGGAAATTAGCAAGTGTTAAAAACTCTCAGGGGTTTCCCTGGTGGCACAGTGGTTGAGAGTCCGCCTGCCGATGCAGGGGACACAGGTTCGGGCCCCGGCCCGGGAAGATACCACATGCCGCAGAGTGGCTGGGCCCGTGAGCCGTGGCCGCTGAGCCTGCGCGTCTGGAGCCTGTGCTCCGCAACAGGAGAGACCACAGCAGTGAGAGGCCCACGTACCGCAAAAAAAAAAAAAAAAAAAACCTCTCAGGATCACAAAGCTGGCTGTTGTTAGTGGTGGTCAAGGGTTGCTGCCAATGAGTGAAATCCACTGCAGAAGCCACTGGGCTTGTCCTCTGGGGCCACCAAAGACAATTCTGTGCAGTACCAGGGCTCTCGCTGTGTACTTCCCCTGCAAGAAAGGACCTTTCTCCACCCACCTACTCACCCCACTCCAATTCGTATGTTTTTCACAATCCTGGCTCCAAATTCACCTTTGCCTGGGAGTATTCTGTAAAGTGGCATCTTTAGAATAAAAGAAAAATTACTTTTATTATTTTATTTTCTTATTACAACGGCAAAGCATGCATATCATAGAAACACTACGAAATGATATGAACCAGTAAAAGGAAATAAAGCCCATCCAGAAATAACTACTGTTAATGTCTTAGTGACCATCCTCTCAAAGTTCTCCTCCACCCCTGACACATACACACACACACACACACACGTATCAAAATGGGATAATTTGACCTTGTTCACTTAGTTCTCTACTGCTATGGGGCCATCTTGTTCTCATTGTACCTGCCATGCCTCGCACAGAGAGTGACACTCTGCAAGTGTCCAATAAATATGTGATGAACGAATGACCAATCCTAAGGTCTCTTCTAGCTCTGAACCCCTTTGATCTTTGTCATTCTTTTGCTCTGTGAATCTTCCATGCATCCTCAATTTACCCTGTACTGGTTTTTTAAAAATTAGGAGACTTCAGTTTTTAGAACAGTTTTCAATTTACACAAAAATTGGGCAGATAATACAGAGAGTCCCCATATGCAGTCCCTCCCCACCAAAACCGTTTCCCTATTATTAACATCTTGCATTAGTGTAGAACATTTGGTACTGTCAGTTTTTTTTGTTTTGTTTTGTTTTTAACCATTCGAATAGATGTGTATTAGTAGCTCACTGTTGTTTTAATTTGCAATTCCCTAATGATATATGATGTCATCTTTTCATGTACTTATTTAAAGTCTGTATTTTTATTTAGTGAGAGGTGTGTTCAGATATTTTGCCTATTTTTTAATTGGGTTGTTCATTTCTTATTGTTGAGTTTTATGTGTTCTTTGTATATCCAGTGATAATTTCACTGGATACAGAACTCTAGGTTGATGGCTTTCCCTTCAATACTTTAAATATTTCACTCCATTCTCTTCTTGCCTGCATGTATTCTGAAGAGGAGTGCAATGTAATTTTTTTTTTTTTTTTTTTGCGGTATGCGGGCCTCTCACTGTTGTGGCCTCTCCCGTTGCAGAGCACAGGCTCTGGACACGCAGGCTCAGCGGCCATGGCTCATGGGCCCAGCTGCTCCGTGGCATGTGGGATCCTCCCACACTGGGGCACAAACTCGTGTCCCCTGCATCAGCAGGCGGACTCTCAACTACTGCGCCACCAGGGAATCCCCCAATGTAATTTTTATCTTTGATCTTCTACAGATCAGGTTTCTTTTTTTCTTAAAAAATTTTTTTCTCTTTGGCTTTCTGTAGTTTGATATAGATTTTTTGGGTATTTATTCTCCTTGGTATTCTCTGAGCTTCTCTGGATCTGTGGTTTGATGTCTGTCATTAATTTTGAGACTTTTTCAGCCATTATTACTTCAAATATATCTTCTGTTCCTTTCTCTCTTTCTTCTTTTTCTAGTACTTCCACTTCACATTTGGTCTACCTTTTGTACTTGTTCCACAGTTCCTTGATATTCTGTTCCATTTAAAAAAATCATTCTTTCTCTTTGCATTTCTTTTTAGAGATGACATATCTTCAAGCTCACTGATTCCTTTTAGAGTTTCCATTGCTTTGTTTACATTACCCATCTGTTCTTGCATGTTGTCTCATTTTCCTTGAGAGCCCTTAACATATTAATCATAGTTGTTTTAAACTCCCTATCTGATAATTCCAAAAACTATGTTATGCCTGAGTCTCTTATGCTTCTTTTGTCTCTTCAGACTATGTTTTTCCTTGCTTTCTAGAATGTCATCTCCTTTTTTTGCTGAAAGCTGGACATGATATATTGGGTAAAGAAACTGAGATAATTAGGCTTTTAGCGTGAGCTGTTCTATGTTTAATGTCTTCTGCCACTGTAGGTGCCAGAGACTCCATTTTCTTCTGGTTTCCTTGTTTTTTTTTTTTCCTTCTCGTGTTGTTTTTATGTCTCCCAAAACACTTCTTAAATAGAATCTTTGTCTTGCAGCTCTTGGTTGTATGCCACTGTAATTGTAGTGGAACCCTGCTGGTGTAGTGATTGGATGTGGGTGGGGGGAGGTGTTTTATAATTTTATGATTAAATGTCAGGATTTTAGTGGGCCTGAGTCCCTGGGCTGTGGCCTTCAGAAATGTTCCTTAGCCTTCTCCCTCCCCTTATATGAGACAAGAAGACTAGAGGGGGTTAGAGGTGGCTAATTTCCCTTTTCTTAGGTTGATTTCTTTTTTTTTAAATTTATTTATTTTTTATTTTTATTTATTTTTGGCTGCATTGGGTCTTCATTACTGCGTGTGGGCTTTTTCTAGTTGTGGTGAGTGGGGCTACTCTTTGTTGCAGTGCGTGGGCTTCTCATTGTGGTGGCTTCTCTTGTTGTGGAGCATGGACTCTAGGCACATGGGCTTCAGTAGTTGTGGCACGTGGGCTGAGTAGTTGCGGCTCATGGGCTCTAGAGCACAGGCTCAGTAGTTGTGGCGCACGGGCTTAGTTTCTCCACGGCATGTGGGATCTTCCTGGACCAGGGCTCGAACCCATGTCCCCTGCATTGGCAGGCAGATTCTTAACTACTGCGTCATGAGGGAAGCCCTCTTAGGTCAATTTCTGTTAGAGTACAGGTCTTACTTATGGAGAATGCTCTGGACTTACGTCACAAGGGTTACTTTTCCCCTGGTATAGTTAAAAGTGGTTACTTCCCTCCTCCCTCTGCTGGAAACAGGAGGGAATTGTCCTCCAATCTTCACTGTGAGAACCTTGTAGGAATCTTTGAGGTAAAAACCATGAAAAGGTAGCCTAACCTCCTTCCCCCGAAATCTGCCCCCAACCCTCACCAGGGTTTCTAAATCTCAAATTGTCCACACTCAGCCTCCATTAATTCCTCAAAATTACCATTAAAGTGTTCCTACTGGTCACTGCTTCTAGTGGCTTCTGCTTCAGGTATGCTGATCTCAGCTTTCATTTTCCATATGCACCTGTCTCTCCAGATTTCAAGATGATAGTTTGTCCTGTGATTTAAATACTCTGATGTTCCTAAGAAAAGTTGTTGGTTTTCAATTTGCTTAGTTTTTTTTTCTTGTTGTGAGTACAGGACTGATGACTTCCAGGCTCTTTAAATGTCAGAGTTTGAACCAGAAGATCCTCTAGATTTTCACTTGATTCACTTAATGGTCATTTATTGAGCACTATCTGTTGCTAGGACATTATACTTAATCTAGTGTGGGACACAGGCATAGCCAGTCCAAGCCTCTATCCTCAGGGACCATCTGAGGTTATTTTCTTTCTTTTTTTAAAAAATAAATTTATTTATTTATTATTTTATTTTATTGGCTGCATTGGGTCTTTGTTGCTGTGCGCGGGCTTTCTCTAGTTGCGGCGAGCGGGGGCTACTCTTCATTGTGGTGCGTGGGCTTCTCACTGAGGTGGCTCATCTTGTGGCGGAGCACGGGCTCTAGGCACGTGGGCTTCAGTAGTTGTGGCTTGTGGGCTCTAGAGAGCAGGCTCCGTAGTTGTGGTGCAAGGGCTTAGCTGCTCTTCAGCATGTGGGATCTTCCCAGACCAGGGGTCAAACCTGCGTCCCCTGCACTGGCAGACAGATTCTTAACCACTGTGCCACCAGAGAAGTCCCTGAGGTTATTTTCATGGTGTATACTTTGTCTCTCAAACTGGGCCAGGGTTCCCCATTCCTGGTCTGTGTGTTTATATTCTGGCTTCCTCAGGCAAGTTTTTCTCAAACAAGTCCATAGATCCACATTCTCAAGAGTTCAACAGTTCTCCAAGAACACTTTAAAATTTCATGTTACCATTTTAATTATAACATAAAATTTAGGATAGTTTAAGGATATTCTAGAACAGGGGTTGGCAAATTATGGCCCATGGACTAAATCTGGCCCACTACCTGTTTATTTGTATAACAAGTTTTATTTTTACTTATTTTTAAAAATATTTATTTATTTGGTTGCACCAGGTCTTAGTTGCAACATGTGGGCTCCTTAGTTGTGGCAGGCAGGTTCCTTAGTTGTGGCATGCGAACTATTAGTTGAGACACGCATGTGGGATGTAGTTCCCTGACCAGGGATCGAACCCAGGCCCCCTGCATTGGGAGTGTGGAGTCTTATCCACTGCGCCACCAGGGAGGTCCCTGTATAGCAAGTTTTATTGAAGCACAGCTATGCTCATTTGTTTATGTAATGTTTATGGCTGTTTTCATGCTACAATGGTGGAGCTGAAAATAGTGGAGAAAGTGTATGGCCCACGATGCCTAAAATATTTACCATCTGGTATTTTACAGAAAGGGTTCACTACCTTTGCTCTAGAAGATCTTTAGTTGATTATGATCACATGATATCAGCATCAGTGTTTGTGTCTATGCTCATGAGGTCAAATTAGGTTTTTTTGGAATTTGAAAGTAAAAAGTGGAGAGTGACTTGAATAAGCACATGAGAAATTTGAGAACAAATCATGCAACGTGCAAAAGAACCTGCCCTGAAGTAGACAGAACCGGATTCATGTTGGGGGCCCACGTGTGTGTCTGTGTATGTGCTGACTTGCTGCAGCTCAATAACAACAACTGTAGTGGTCATGGCAATGACCACACTAAAAGACCCTTTTAATTCCATTTCTAATTTCTGTCCCAGAAATAATGAAATTGATATCCATTTCATGCTGTTTCCAGTAATATCACAATGCTAATTTGTCTTCAATGGAAAACGATCCTCTTTACATAATTAGCAGGTAACACCTTATTAAAATCAGCATTGGAGAATTGCCTGCTAACAGAGTTTTCCTTAAGTGTGAGATCTCAGTATCCTAAACCAGCAATACCATATCCTAAGCCAGTCATACCATTTTGTACAATATACTTATGTGTATTCTGGGCAGGAATTCCAGACTCTCCCTCTACCTTACAGGCCCAGGACCCTGGGTGTTCTTTATCATTCTGCCTGCTCCTGTCTTGGGGCCATGAGGGATACCTGGATGGGCTCTACAAGCACCCCTACCCCTACCCTAACCAAGAGCCTGCCCTTGAGGCAGTCTCTGTTCTAGACTCTCCTTCCTTCTTGTTGAGATTCTTTTTGGTGTCCTTTCTTGCCTGAGAACCTCTGTTAAAACCCATTGTGTTACACAGATCTAATATCATTGATCTTCTTGAGGGAAAAGGTGTTAAGTCTTGGTCAGTTTCCTCCTTAGAAGTATCTTGGGCCCATTAACATTTCCCATCTCCTTCCCCCAGAGCTCTGTACCAAGCAGTGTGTTTTGGGAACAGCAGTCCTTGTGACATCACAAAAATACCCTGTTACATTTTTCACCCAAGACAACAGGGACTCTCAGGAGTCCACTGCGTGTGATGGATGAACCCTGAGGAAGACTCTGGGTAGTGAAGTCAGAGTAGTGCAGACATTCTTCTCACCCCTTTTACAGGTACAGAAGCCAGGAGAAGTCAGTTGTGCGCTTCTGTCCTTCTGTGGGATGTAAGGGGTCTAATGTACAATTTAGCTAGATGCGATTTGAAGACATTTTTCAAAAAGAGCATAAAGTGCTGTAAGACAATGTTCATTTCTGGCTTTTTTTTGTTAAAGCTTTATTGAGATATAATTCACAGACTCGATTAAAGTGTACAATTCAATGGTTTTAGTATATTCATAGAGTTGTGCAACAATTCAATGGTTTTAGTATATTCACAGAGTTGTGCATCACCACAATCAATTTTTGAGCATTTCATCAACTCAAAGGTAAATTCCGGGGCTTCCCTGGTGGTGCAGTGGTTGGGAGTCCGCCTGCCGGTGCAGGGGACACGGGTTCGTGCCCCGGTCTGGGAGGATCCCACATGCCGCGGAGCGGCTGGGCCCGTGAGCCATGAGCCGCTGGGCCTGCGCGTCCGGAGCCTGTGCTCCGCAGCGGGAGAGGCCACAACAGTGAGAGGCCCGCGTACTGCAAAAAAAAAAAAAACAAACTAAATTCCATACCCACTAGCTGTCATACTTCAGTTTCTCCATTCCTCTTGCTAAGCTAAGTGTGACACTAAGCTAATTTACTTTTGTCTCTCTCTGTATTTACTTATTCTGGACAATTCACATAAATGGAATATTATAATATGTGTTTTGTTATGTGTGACTGCGCTCTTTCACTTAGCATATTGTTTTCAAGGTTCATCTATGTTATATAGTATGTATCAGTACTTCATTCTTCTGTATGGCCAAATAAAATTCCATTGTATGGATATAACTCATTTTGTTTATCCATTCATCACTTGGTGGACATTTGGGTTGTTTCCGCCTTTTGGCTATTGTAAATAATGCCACTATGAACATTTACGTACAAGTTTTTGTGTAGATACATGGGTTTAATTCTGGATTCTCAATTTTATTTCATTCGTCGATATAGCTGTCCTTCTGCCAGTAACACACTGTATTGATTACTGTTGATCATGAATTTAAAAATCAGGATGTGTAGGTCCTCCAGATTTGTTCTCTTTTAAGTTTGTCTTGGCTGTTCTGGTTTCCTTTGTTTCCATGTGAATTTTTAGCATTCAGCTGGGATTCTGATAGAGATTGCATTGAATCTGTAGATCATTTGGGGGAGTATTGCTGTCTTAACCATATTAAGTCTTCCAGTCCATAAACATGGATGTTTTCTCATTGATTTAGATCTTATAAATTCTCTCAACAATGTCTTATAGTTTGCAGAATATAAGCTCCCCTGCTGAGTGCTCAACAGGCATGAGACACATCAACGGTATAATTCCTCAACCACATTGCCTTTTCTCCCACGTTGTCTAGAGCGTACAGGCCATAACTTAATTCCAGTTTTCTTCTCTACTTTGCACAGAGGAGGTGCTCAATATGGATTTGTTGAAAAAGTAACTAAGGAACGAATAAATTCCTCACTTTACTTCCTGTGCCCTGGAAATAAGAGCAGCAGGATCCTTTTCAGTTCGTTAACAATCACATCGCACAAAGCAGATGCTGGCTCGTAGCAGATGTGCTTCCAATACAGATGTGCTGATGGGCTGCTTCTGGAGTCCTTCATTTTGACCAAAAAAAAAAAAAAGAGTCCTTGTTTATATCCACAGTCTTTCCCTGGGTGGAGCCACCTCTACAAGGGTCTCCAGATAAGGAGGGGAGGTTGCCCCTGAACCCCAGGCTTTTACAATTCCATGCAATTTTGCATGCACAGTCCTGTCTGCTGAGCAGGGCTGGGACAGCACAGAGAAGGTCCCAGGATGCTGTGGTATGCAGACCCACAGATGTGTGAGCGTCTCAAACCACAAAGCCTCTCAGAAAATGGGTGTGGGGTTTGCAGGGTTGGTCAGATGCACAACCAGAGCTTTTGTCTTCAGTCTCCTACCAAACCTTTGCCTTCCACTGGCCAGTCCACCCCATCTTTGGCCCCCAGGCAGCCATCCCTGATCTCCGGACCTCAGCCCCCTTTCTAACCCTACCCGAGCTCTCCTCCCTGAGAAAGGGCCCCAGAGAGGGTTTGCTCCACCTCCTTCTAAACGTTCAAAATCAGTTAAACAAATAGAACAGATATTAGTAAATAACTGACTGTTTTTGTAATAAAGGATAAAGGGAAAAAAATGTGTTCTTCCACCCACCCCACAACATGGTTCCTGGTTCCTCAGCACCAAACCAGCAGTAGCTGAGTTGAGCCCTGTGGAGTACTGGGAACTAGATCTTAAAGAAGACAGGGAGAATCTTTGTGGGGATAGTGCAGGAAGCACCTACTCTGGATGCCAACCCCAGCCCGGTGCCTGTGGGACCTTAGGCAAGTTAAGGTGAGTTAATCAAGTTAATTAAACTCCCATGCCAACCATTCCTTATCCTTAGAGGAAGGAACACCTGCCTCACCTAGTCTTCTGTTAGGATTATATGAACTAACAAATGGACAGTACTGGCACGTGGCGAGCTCAGTCACTGTTATTTTCTTTTCCTTTCATCGAGGTACTGAGGATGGCAAAGAGACCGTAACTCAGAGTCAGGCACAGGCAGAAACTGGACAAATATTTATGAAATTCCCAGCAAGTACAGGAGCCCAGGGTCTGGTGGAGGATGCAGACAAGCACACAGGCAATTAGAGACAGGGTAATAGTGACCATACTATGAGTAAGATTGGGTGCTTGTGAGGTCATGGAAGGGGCACCTACTCTTGGTGGTACAAGGAAGGTACCTATAAACCTAGGTCAGAGGATTAACACGAATTACTTGGGCAAAGCATATGGGACAGTATATTGGACAGAGGAAACCATAAGTGTAAATAAGTACCTGGAAGTGAGAAATCCTTATGCATTAATGGACTGTTGGTAAGAAAAATAACAGTAATAGCAACATTTGCTGTGGACCTACTGTGTCCTAAGCATGCTGCAAAATTCTGTATATACACTGTGTTATTAATTCTCACAGCTCTTTGAACAATGTATTATTAGGTGCACAGATAAAGCAACTGAGATTCAGAATGATGAAGGAATCTTTGTAAGATCGCAGAGCTGACGGGTGGTGGTAGATGCTTTCATCAAGACTCATTGGGTACCAGAGCCAATGCTGTCTCCTAACCTCTGTACAGAGCTGCCTTTAGTAACTGGCTGTGGTTGAGAAAGAGCTTTCTGAGGATGCTGGGGTGGCCATTGCTCCAAGCAAGGCTGTGAAATCAACAGTTAGATGAACAAAACAGATCTCACTCTGCTCTTCACCCGACTTGGCCATTTTGCAGATGCCCCTTAGGTCCGTGCAAATCACTCCCGTGTTTGACTAACGAGCAACTCTCAAGGACATTTCCTGTTAGAGGTGTGTTGGGAAAGGCTGCCTCACAAGGTGGGACTGCCCAGCTCCAGGGGGCTCCAGGCACATAACTGACATTGTGAATGGCACTCTAGGGCTTTGCAGAGTGTCAGCCTTGTGAAATTCAAGTCACCTGGCAATGCTAGGATTTATTGAGAAAGTGAATTATTGGCACGATTTTGGAGTTCATCTGTTTTTCAGAGTTTTGTAGAAATACGTGTTTTGCAATAGAGTTTGGCTCAGTTCAGGGCATAGTAATGAAGTTAGGTGAATTGCAGGGAGCGCTGGGGGAGATAGTTCCCATAACTTAAGTAAAAATATTTTTAGTCTTCAAATGAGAAGTACACTTTACAGACATAGAAAACAATGGATGCGTACAGAGTTTCATCTACTTTGACATCTTACACTATTACATTTCCTGCCACTATCTTAAAAAATAAAGACTCATTGTGAGCACATGAAAAGATGTTCAACGTTACTAGCCATCAGGGAAAGGCAAATCAAAATCACAATGAGGTACTACTTTGTATCCACTAGGACTGCTATGATCAAAAAGACAAATAATAACAAGTGTTGGCAAAAATGTGGAGAGATTGGAACCTTCATATACTGCTGGTGGGAATGTGAAATGGTGTAGCTGTTTTGAAAGTCTGGCAGCTCCTCAAAAGGTTAAATATAGAGTTACCATAGGTTAAACATAGGACTACTCCCAGGTACATATCCAGAAGAAATGAAAATACATGTCCACAAAAAAACCAAAAAAGAAAAAACTTGTACTTTTTTTTTTTTTTTTTTTGCTGTACGCGGGCCTCTCATGTTGTGGCCTCTCCCGTTGTGGAGCATAGGCACTGGACGCGCAGGCTCAGCGGCCATGGCTCACGGGCCCAGCTGCTCCGCGGCATGTGGGATCCTCCCGGACCAGGGCACGAACCCATGTCCCCTGCATCGGCGGGCAGACTCTCAACCACTGCGCCACCAGGGAAGCCCTTGTACATGTTTTTAATGTTCAATTATGTTCGGAGCAGCATTATTCAAAATAGCTGAAACATGGACACAATCTAAGTGTCCTTCAACTGATGAATGGCTAAACAAAACATGGAATATCTATACAATGGAGTATTGTTCTTCAATAAAAAGAAATGAACTAATGATGAACCCTGAAAACATGCTAAGTGGAAAAAGCCAGTCGCAAAGGATTCTATATTATGTGATTCCATTTATATGAAATGTCCAGAATAGGTAAATCTGTGCAGACAGAAATTAGATTGGAGGTTGCCTGAGGCTGCATGTGAGGTGGGGAGAAATGGGGAGTGACTGCTAATGAGAACAGGGTTTCTTTTGGGGATGATGAAAATGTTTTTTTTTTTTAATTAATTTTTTCCTTTAAAAATATTTTCTTTTTTTTAACATCTTTATTGGAGTATAATTGGTTTACAATGTTGTGTTAGTTTCTGCTGTATAACAAAGTGAATCAGTTATACGTATACATATATCCCCATATCTCCTCCCTCTTGCATCTCCCTCCCACCCTCCCTATCCCACCCCTCTAGGTGGTCACAAAGCACCAAGCTGATCTCCCTGTGCTATGCAGCTGCTTCCCACTAGCTATCTATTTTACATTTGGTAGCGTATATATGTCAATGCTACTCTCTCACTTCGTCCCAGCTTACCCTTCCCACTCCCCGTGTCCTCAAGTCCATTCTCTATGTCTGCGTCTTTATTCCTGTCCTGCCCCTAGATTCTTCAGAACCGTTTATTTTCTTTAGATTCCAAGGAGGCAAGAATATACAATGGAGAAAAGACAGTCTCTTCAATAAGTGGTGCTGGGAAAACTGGACAGCTACACGTAACAGAATGAAATTAGAACACTCCCTAACACCATACACAAAAATAAACTCAGAATGGATTAAAGACCTAAATGTAAGGCCAGACACTATAAATCTCTTAAGGGAAACATAGGCAGAACACTATGACATAACTCACAGCAAGATCCTTTTTGACCCACCTCCTAGAGAAATGGAAATAAAACCAAAAATAAACAAATGGGACCTAATGAAACTTAAAAGCTTTTGCACAGCAAAGATGAAAATGTTTTAATATTGACTGTGGTGATAGTTGTAAACCTCTGTGAATATATTAAAACCATTGAGTTGTATTCTTTCAATGGGTGACTTATATAAAGTTATTTTAAGAAACAACCATTAAGGGACTTCCCTGGCGGTCCAGTGGTTGGGACTCTGTGCTTTCACTGCAGGGGGCATGGGTTCGAGC
Organism: Mesoplodon mirus; assembly: GCF_964341445.2. Classification (NCBI taxonomy): domain Eukaryota; kingdom Metazoa; phylum Chordata; class Mammalia; order Artiodactyla; family Ziphiidae; genus Mesoplodon; species Mesoplodon mirus. Next base: position 55,189,677 of record NC_138990.1, on the reverse strand, counting down.
GCTGTGGCCAAAAAAAGAAAAAAAACAAACAACCCTTATGGGCAGTGGTGGGGTGCCATGGGCTTATGGGCAGATTTTCTTCTTTATTCCACATCCATTCCAACCGCATTGGGCAGGTGGAATAAGAGATCCATACTTACCAGATGAGAAAGCCAGACACAGTGAGAGACCATGGAGCTTCCCCAAGCTCACACAGCTTTGCAGAAGGTCTATTAGGTATCAAGGTCTTCTAGCAACCAGTGCAGGCACATTTGACAGACCTGTGGTTTTCAAGCCCTACTCTACAGAGCCTCTTTGGGGGACCCCATTGGTGGGGGCAGTGGGTTAGGGTGGACATGAGGAGCGGGGTTGCTGATCAGGTGAGCTCTAGTCTCCTACTTGGTTTGAATCAAAGCACTTCTGGGTTTAAATTGACATATTGGGCTTGCACATATGCCTTCTTGGAAAAAAAAAGTTTCTCTGCCAAAATCCATTGCCCTTAACTCCATGGTTCTCAGATTGCAAAGACAGTAAACTGAACACTTTCCTCAATCTCAGCACCCAAAGTGCTGATTTATCTTTAGAAAAATGTCCATAATTCAAACAAAAAGTGATACCTCAGGCTGCCAAGCTCTTGTTGCTTTGGTGGTGTTTCTCTGCTGAGGAATGCACCCACAAGGTATCTGTTTCAACAATAATTGCCAATGAACGAGTGAGAAATATTGCTCTTGGCCAAGATATAGTCCGTTGCTAGAAAACAATACAGCTAAAGCGTTTATGAAATTATCAAAAAACATGTCACTTAAGAATAATATTGTACAGGATGTCCTTGTCCCCAGAAACACTCCCATCATCATCCAAGACTGTCTTCAGAAGCAAAAGTTGTTTCCCAACAAAATCTAGGTTTGTTCGCAATTTGTCTTAACAAGGAATGACGTAAGTTTACCAGACAAAAGAGTTCCATTTTTCGTTCCCTATGTTTAATCTGCACGGACAGAAAGCTGTAAATATCCTAAGTGGTTGTTACCGGCTGGCTTTGGAGGGGCCCCGTTCGTTAAAGACCATGGTTCGCTGGTTTCTTGTGTGTCTTCCAAGGACCAAGATGCTTGCTCATCATCACTATGAGGTCTGGCAAACAAAAGCCAGATTCCCAGGAGCCTGTGTGGAAGGATGATGTGACCTTTGACCTCCACTAGCAAGGCCCGGAGCGAAAGAGGCAAAGTCAGGCCCCGGTAACGTTTAATGACAGATCTTGTTAGGGTTAAAAAACAGCTCTGGCGTCCAGCTGGGACTTCAGCTGGGGAGGTGCTCAGAGGGCCTTCAGAAACAGCCATGGGGCCCCATGAACAGCTGCCCCGGGTGCCCGCTAAGCAGTCTTTCTGAGCCTGCTCCTGCTGAGAACCCCACCCCCAGTCAGTGTGAGTCATGGGGGAGAACCATTCATTTCTTTCCCTATTGCCACCAGCAAGTATCACCCCTCTGGATGCTAAGGTGAGGTTCTGACAGCAGCAAGGCACAGATCCTGGTTTTTCTCGTATAAAAGTAAATATCTAGAAAGCGGCTGAGATTAGTGCCTTTATAAAAGAGACCCCAGGGAGCTCTCTAGCCTCTTCTACCATGTGAAGCTACAGTGAGAAGACAGCTGTTTATAACCCAGGAAATGGGCTGTCACTGGAACCAAACCATGCTGGCACCGTGATCTTGGAATTCCCGTCTCTAGAACTGTGAGAAATAAATTTCTCTTGTGGATAAGATGGCAAATCTATGGTATTTTTGTTCTAGCAGCCCGAGCTGACGAAGACAACACCTTACATAAATGTAAGGAGCTTTCAGCGGGGTGTGATTAGTGTTTAACTTGCAGGTTGAACGGTGTGAGATGAAAGTCTAGGATGTAGCACTACCCTGAAATATTCAAACTTCAGATTGAGAGAATCATGCCATAAACAGAAGGCCTTCACTATCTTCACTTTTGAATAATTGCTCTCTGCCATTATATATGTCTTTGGCACTTCTGAATAGATATTAATGACCCCTCTTTTTCATGCAGAAAAAAGAAAGTGGCGTGGCATGCCCTAGACATCTCCAGATTTGGCACTATGGTCCTCACTAATGCTTGCAGAAATTTGGAATTTTTCTGCCAAGACTTGAGCATCCCAAGACCTGGCATCTGCTGCCCCCTGAAGCAGATCCATGGCTCTTGATTCGTCCTTGGGTGCAGTGACTCTGTGAAGTAAGGATGGCTCTGTGGAAATAAACATAAAGAGAAGGATAAAACCCCAGCAAAAGTTGAAAATGTAGTGAGGTGAACTGAAGATGCTCCAGCGGACCTGTGATTCCAGAGAAAGTGTGATATGGGAGCAGGCCTGTAGGTGCACATCCATTTTCTGATATTTGGGGATTCTTGAAGGTTTGGATATGTTATTCTCAGTATCAAGTGTTTGTTACAAAAAAGAGTGTGACATAAGAAATACTTTTAAAAACAATTATTGATTCACATGCACTTGTAAGAAATAATACTGAGAGATCACATGTGCCCTTTCCTCAGTTTCTTCCAAAGGTAACATCTTGAAAACTATAATGCAATCCTATTACCAGGACACTGACAGTGATACAGTCAAGATGCAGAACATTTCCATCACCACGAGGATCCCTCATGTTGCCCCTTTATAGCCACACACACTTCCCTCTCACCCTCTCCCCCTCCTTAGTCCCGGGCAACCACTAATTTGTTCACCATTTCTATAATTTTGTAGTTTCAGAATGGTATATAAATGGAATCACACAGCATGTAACTTTTAGGGATTGGATTTTTCCACTCAACATGATTCTCTGGGTATTCGTCCAGGTTGTTGTGGGTATCAGTAGTATATTCTTTTTTTTATTGCTGAGTAGTATTCCATCATACGGATGTACCACAGTTGTTTTTTTTTTTTAAAGCAGTCATCCATTGAAGGATATCTGAGTTGTTTCCAGTTTGGGGCTATTATGAATAAAGCTACTATAAACACTTGTATACAGGCCTTTGTGTGAACATAAGCCTTCATTTCTTTGGGATAAATACCCAAGAGTGCGATTGCTGAGGTTTATGATAGATTAGTTTTACAAGAAAACTAAGTGTTTAGTTTCTTAGAAACTGTCCAGTTGTTTTCCAGAGTGGCTGTACCATTTTACGTTCCCACCACGAGTGTCTGAGTCATCTAGTTTCTCCACGTGCTTGCCAGCGTTTGGCATCATTGCTGTTTTTTTATGTTAGCCATTCTGATAGGCGTGTAGTGACACCCTGTGTGTGATTTACTTTCAACCTGTCTAGAGGATGTTTGAAGTGAGTTTCTTTCTTTTTTTTTTTTTTTTGCGGTACGCGGGCCTCTCACTGTTGTGGTCTCTCCCGTTGCGGAGCACAGGCTCCAGACGCGCAGGCTCAGCGGCCATGGCTCACGGGCCTAGCCGCTCCGCGGCATGTGGGATCTTCCCGGACCGGGGCACGAACCCGTGTCCCCTGCATCGGCAGGCGGGCTCTCAACCACTGCGCCACCAGGGAAGCCCTGAAGTGAGTTGCTTGTATACAGATTACAGTTGGGTCATGTTTTTTAATCTGCTCTGCCAATCTCTTTTAATTGGTGTATTTAAACCATTTACATTTCATGGAATTATTGATGTTTTAGGGCTTAAATGTGCCATTTTGTTTTCTGCTTATTCTCTGTTTCTCATGTCTTTGTTTTCATTTTCCTGCCTTATTATGAAATGCTTGAATATTCTAAAGAGTTCTATATTATTTATATGTAGTATTTTAAAGTATATCTCTTTTAAAGTGGCTTGCTCTAAGTGTTCCATTATGTATAGATAACGCATCACAGGCTACTAGTGTCATCTTACCAGTTTGAGTGAAGTATTGAAACTTTACTTCCATTTATGTCCCTTTACCTTCTTATAATATAATTGTCTTAAATATTTTCTGTATGTACATCTAGAACCTCATCAGACAGTGTTATAATTTTTCTACAAATATCGAACAATTTAGAAAACTCAATAGAAGGAAAATCTATTATATTTAACCACATTTTTACTTACTGAGTTCTTCCTGCCTTCCTGATGTTCCAAGTTTCCTTTTTTTCCCCATTTCCCTTTTGTTTAGAAGACTTCCTTTATCTATCCATTGGTATAGGTCTTTGAGCAACAAATTCTGTTTTCCTTCATCTGAGAGTGTCTTATTTTTCCTTTCATTCCTGAAAGACATCTTCATTGGATATAGGATTCTGTGTCGACAATTCTTTTCTTTCTACACTTGAAATATATTGTAACACTTTCTTCTGGCCTCCATGATTTTTGAAGAGAGAAATGTGTGCTGTCATCCTAATTATTTCCTCCCTATAGATAAAGTATCAGTTTTCTCTGGCTGCTTTTAAGGTTGTTTTTTTTTTGTCTTTATTTTTCAGAAGTGGGTTTGTGTCTTTTGCCAAATCATATGCATTTTATCCCTTGGGCAGCCAATCAGTGGCCCACTGGAAAAGAAACTTGAGATGGAACCACTGAGTTGGTGTTTTGTGGACAATCGTCTAGGGCTCTTCTCTCCTTCCTGGGTAGGTTTTGTTGGGGGAGGCTTCTTAGTCTGAGAAATAGGAACTCCTCCCAAGCATCACTTCTGTAGGATAGTTATGGCTGCTTTCAGACTTCTAGGCAACTGAGAAAACCAATGATTCTTTCTGGGCCACATGCCTGGAGGTCTCTGCCTAATGGGGAACCTGGCCAACCTCTGGCCTCCACCCTCCTGGCTGGAATGTGAGTGAATGAATACTTGGGAACTGGAGAGGTTGACAGTAGTGTTGCGCTAGAAAGCTGGAGGATCCACTTGTGGCCTTTGGGGCACTGGTTGCTCATCACTGGTTCACTCTTTCTGAAATCTGTTTTCTCACCATACTTTGGAATCTTGCTTCTGCCCTCCCCCTGCCATTACTCTGCTAACATCTCAAGTCCTAACTACTAAATCAAACAGCCTTTTCTCACACTTTTCTCATCCTCCTGGAGCTCTCCGGATCACTGGCCGTTAGCCACTGTTCAGATGCATTAACCCAATGAGGTAATGTCCATTTGCAGCCCCATTTTACAGACAAGGAAATGGAGGATTAACACCCAGAAACTCTGACTCCAAAGCCCATGCTCTTAACCACTGTGCTGCATTTGTTTTTTTTTTAATTTTATTTTATTAAAAAAATTTTTTTGGCCGTGCCACGTGGCTTGTGGGATCTTAGTTCCCTGACCAGGGATCAAACTTGGGCCCACAGCAGTGAAAGCACCAAGTCCTAACCCCTGGACCGCCAGGGAATTCCCTGTCCTGCATCTGCAGTTGCTGATCAGCTGCCCCTCTTCTCTCTATGAAACGTTCTTCTGTGTTGGCTTATGTGCATTCATTTCTTGATCCTTTTCTATCTGTTTTCTTCTCTATTTTTCTTTTTCCAACACCTATGGGTAAACATTCCCAAGATTCTTTCTTTAGTTTTCTCTCTCCTTTCTCTTTATCATTATCTAATCATTATCTATGACTATTGTAATGAATGACAAATGCATTTATCTCCAGTAAGATCCTGTCAACTCCTAACATAGACCCACATTTCCTCCTTGTTTAATATCTGTATTTCCACAAAAATTATCATTTCTAATTCTGACTGCATCATCTAACCCGCAAACTTGCTTTTTTTAGGAATACATTTTTTATTAATGTATAACAGAAGTTTATTCACATTCAAGGAATTTTCACAGAGGGAACACACCACTGTAACCAGCACCAAGATCAAGAAACAGAACATTACCAGCACCCCCAGATATGCCTCTCCTGCCCCCTTCTAGTCACTACCCCAAATAAACACCCCCAAATAACCACTATCCTGATTTTTAACACAATAGATTAGTTTTTTCTGTTTTTGAACTTAAATGGAATCATATTTATGTATTTTGTGACTGTCTTTTTTCATTCAGCATCATCTTTATAATATCATTCCAAGTTGTTACATGTAGAGATAGTTTATTCATTCTTATTAATAAATAATATTCCATTATGCAAATATACCGTATTTCTTAAAATCCATTCTGTTGTTAAAAGGCATTTGGGTAGTTTCCAGTTTCAGGCTGTTATATGAATAATGCTGTTTTAAACATTCTTGTAAGTTTTTTTGGTGGACATATGCTTTCCTCTTCTGTTCTGCTTAGGAATGGAATTGCTGGGTCTCTGGATACGTGTTCATTTTTAGTAGATATTGCTGAACAGTTTTCCAAAGTGGCTATACCAATACCAACTGACCTTTCTACCAGCAATGTATGAGAATCCAATTGGTCCACACTTTTGCCAATATTTGGTATTGCCTGTTTTTTTTTTAATTTTAGTTATTTCTGGTAGGTGTGCAATGTTATCTCATTAAGCCTTTAATTTATATCTCCCCAGTGACTAATGAAGTCAAGCAACTTTTCATATGTTTATTGCCCATTTGCAAAGCATCCTGTGAAGTACCTATTCATGTCTTTCTGTCCATTTTTCTATTTGGTTGTTTGTTTTTTTCATATTGATTTGTACCAGTTCTTTATATATCCTGGAGATGATTCCTTTGTTAGATATTTCAACCACTCTGTGGTTTGCCTTCCATTCTCTTAATGGTGTTTTTTGGATAAACAGAACTGTTAATTTTAATGTAATCCAAATATTCATTTCCCCCTTTCTTGTTATCACTCCTTTTATCCTGTTCAAATGTCCTTTTATTCTTGACTTCTGTATTTCTAATAATGGTCTTTCCATTTTTCCAGTCAAGCAAGTTTGCCACTTTGGAGTCCCTTTGATTTGTTTCTCTCCTCTGGTCCAATTTAATTAGTCACTATATCAATTTGATGCTACCTTAAAATCAATTCTTACATACCTGTCATTTTTTCAGCCACCATCCCTGTTCAGGCCCCACTTAGCTCATCACAAAAGCTTCTAAGTCACTCTTCCCACCTCTCAGCTCTCCTTTGGCCACATTGCTGCCATAGTAATCCTGCTTACACGCAACACGATATCACTCCTTGGCTCAAGACACACCAAAATACCCTAATATATTCAGAATGAAGCCCAAACTCCTTGCCCGCTATCCCAGACCTTCCAGGATCTGACCTTCCTTGCTCACACGTGCTTTCACACAGCCTGTGCTCCACTAATGATGCACTATTTGCTATTGTTCTCAATGCTCCTGCTTTCCTTCTCTGTGCTATAATAGCTAGAGTTTCTTTATCCCCAGCAGTTTTTCCTGGTGAGATGCCACCATGCTTCTAGGCTCAGCTGAAGCACTATTTTCTCTACGAGATTTTTCCACGACCCTCTCTTATAATACCATATTTGCTTCTAGTTATTGCTATCTTGTGCCATAGTTATCTGTGTATGTTTTGTTTCCAATTCTAGATTATAAGATTCTGGAGGATGGGGACTCTGTCTTATTCATCATTTTATCTCTCTACAGGGCATTCCACTGGGTCTTTCACATAATGAATGAAAAAAGGCAGTCACAAAATACATAAATATGATTCCATTTACGTTCAAAAACAGAAAAAACTAATCTATTGTGTTAAACATATATCAACATATATAGATTCATGTATTTATTATTAATAAGAAATTAGTAAGAAAGTAATAATAATGACTACAATTTATTGCATATAATGGTAAGGACTAAACGTGCATTATCTCAAATATGATGGAGTTTAGAGGATTTTGAGATATTGAAAGAAAGACCTTGAAACATAGTAAGAACTCAGTAAGTGGTAGCAATTATTATTATTCTTATTCCTATTTAATGGGTGAGAAAATTAAGCAGGTAGATATTAAGTCACTTGCTCAATGTTGCAGAGCCAAGTGGAGTTGGGACTTGAGCCCAGGTGTCTATTTTTGTCTAGTTTCTTTTATTCAGCATAGTGATTTTGAGATTCAGCCATGTTGTTGTATGTATTGATAATTCATCCCTTTAATTGATGAGTAGTACTCCACTGTATGGATAGACTATAATTTACTAACCCATTCACCTGTTGATAGATATTTGGATTGTTTCCAATTTTTCCCTTTTACAAATAAACCTGCTAAGTACATTCATGCATAATTTTTGTGTAAATATATGTTTTTATTTCTTTTGGTTAAATACCTAGGAGTGAAATGTCTTTGTCACATGATAGGTGTATATTCAACTTCTAAGAAACTGCCAAATTGTTTTGGCAGTGCTTGAATCATTTTATATTCCTATCATCAGGGTATAAGAGTTTCAATTCCTCAACATATTCACTCATTTCATATTCATTCATTTGGTGATACATTCAGTCTTTTTAATCTTAGTCAAACTAATGGGTGTGTAGTGGTATCACATTGTGGTTTTAATTTGCATTGTTGTACATATGTCACAACTGATGACTAATGATGTTGAACATCTTTTCATGTATTTATTGGCTATTTACATCTATTCTTTGGTGAGGAGTCAGTTCATATCATTTAAAAAAAATAAATTTATTTATTTATTTTTGGCTGTGTTGGGTCGTTGCTGCGAGCAGGCTTTCTCTAGTTGCGGCAAGCGGGGGCTACTCTTCATTGTGGTGCCGGGCTTCTCATTGTGGTGGCTTCTCTTGTTGCGGAGCATGGGCTCTAAGCGCACAGGCTCAGTAGTTGTGGCTCACGGGCTCTAGAGCTCAGGCTCAGTAGTTGTGGTGCACGGGCTTAGTTGCTCCGTGGCACGTGGGATCTTCCCAGACCAGGGCTCGAACCCTTGTTCCCTGCATTGGCAGGCAGATTCTCAACTACTGCACCACCAGGGAAGCCCCAGGCTGGTATACTTTTAATATTTTAAATATTGAGGCAAGATGGTACCCAAAGATTCTTGCCTCCTGAGAGTCATACCCATAGGTAGTCCCCTCCCACATCGAATTGGGCTGACCTGTGTAATCACTAGGATATTGTGGATATGATGGTACATGACTTCTGAGGCTACGACATGAAAGTTCCATCTTTCTTTCTCTTGGATTATTGCTCTGGGGGAAGCTAGCTGCCATGTCCTGAAGACACTCACTCAGCTCTACAGAGAGGCTGAGCGGCAAGGAACTGTGGCCTCTGTAATACAGCAGGCACTAATTTGCCAGACATGTGAGTGAGCCAGCTTGAAAGTGAATCCTCCAGCCCCAGACAAGCCTTCACATGATATCACAGCCCTGGTCATCATCTTGACTGCAACCTTATGAGGTTGCCCACAGAGACTATGTGGGATAAAAAAGTTAATTGTTGTTTGAGCCACTGTGCTTTGTGATAATTTGTTATGAGGCAATTGATAACTAGTACAACTAGTTAGGAAAGCTTGAGGAATTTTCTCCTAAATGTTATTATAAAAACCCTTGTATAATCTTATTTAACCAAGTGATAAGTTCTTTTTATGAGGTGATGTGACTATTTTTGCAAGACATGAGTGATTCTTGTCATTTTAAATGAGGTAGCAAATGAGCAGGTATTACTTCTGGTTTTGCTGGAGAAAGAGTTGAGATGAACAGTCTGAGAGGCATCCTCATCCTCATCTCTATTAGGAGGTAGGGGCAGGGCATCCATAAAAGTGGTCTCTTTTCAAAGTCCCAGGCATTTAATGAAGACCCAGAGAACTTCAGGGTTTCTTCTGTGAAATGTCTCTGTCTCAGAAAATGTTGGACAAAGCAAACAAAAATCTGATTCCATTTCTCCATTGTTCCATGGAAGCGTTCTGATGTGGCAAAAAATCCTTCCTTTGTGCCACATATCAGCATTGAGAATGATTAAGGTGTAGACCCATGTGAGACTTTCATTTAATTACACATGAAGCTCCATAGAATTTCACCCACAGAACAGTGGGGTTGTTTTGTCGAGTGTTCAAGACCTAAATTTGCCGTTGGCTCACCCCCAGCGCAGTCATGCGATTAGTCACGCAAGGAGTCACAAAACCCCTTGGCCATAAAGAAATCCTAGCTGACGGCCCCACCAGTGCTCTTTGCCCAAAACATGTCTCTGGAAACTAAACTCAAACATGCGTGTCAATTTGGACTTATTTTTCGTGTTTGTTTTGCCCAAAGCATGGACCATGTCGGAGAAGATGGAGACACCTTCACGGCCTGTTAGTCACATCTCACCAAAGCTTCTCAATGGGCTGTCAGACAAGAAAGGAGCCTCATGTAGCCACCTTAATCAGCATCCCCCATCTGTTGAGGTCATTGGGATATTTCAAACAATTTTCAGCTCTCATTAGTTGAACGTGTTCCACAGGCAAGTCCTTATCTTTTGTAACTTTTGCTGCCACATCCTGAGAAAGCCTCTCTGCTGAATGACACTTTCCCCATGGGTCAACCCCCAGTAATGAGTCACCAATTGATGTGCCCTTTGCACTCACTAGCAGTATATGTTGATATTAACCTTTTGTGTTGTGAGATGTCGCTTTTACCCTTGGCTTCTGCCATGTAAGTCTCATTATTTCTAATAGGCTGTGGCAATTAGGGTCTTGGGGCTGTTGATCGCAGCCATTCGGAGCAGGGAAGGGGCGCTAGGGGAGAACAGTTGCTTTTTCTTTACATGAACAATGTGATGCATAGCTCAGCCCAAATCTGCACACAGCGAGGCAGTGGTGGACCTGCGACCATGGATGGGAAACTCCTCATCGAGTCCCTTCACATGTTCTCTCCTCGAACTAGCTTCTGGCTATTTTCAAACCCCTTTTGTGCAGAATGACATGTGTGGCAGAAATTTCAGCGCATTGGATTTGACCTAATAGGGAATTCATTAAACAGAATTATTTGGGAAAGGAATGGGTGTGTTCAAAGAGGCCTTTTTTTTTTTTTTCCTTTCTTTCAAAGATAGTTGGCTGGAAAAGGAAAAGGGTGACACTGACAACCAGCCATCTTGGGTGGTTCATGGGGCCTCTGAGGGGGCAGCATGGAGCCCAAGTTACCCAGGAAGGCCCCTCGGACTTGTGATTGGGAAATCTTGACTCCTGATGGAATTCCGTGGTAGTGAGAATCTGGTGGGCCTCTCATGGCTGTAGGTAGGTTAAGAAGCTGTTCCTTCAAGGTCAGAACAGTACCCAGGGGGAAAGGGGATGAATGGGGGAAAAGTCCACAGTAAAGTAAGGACAGAAGGAAACCAAAAATAACGAAAAGCATAATATAGAGTCAGCACTCACATTCTCTCCAGTTCTTTGACCTGAAGTGCTTTCTACATTTTAAGGAAAACAAAACAAAATTAAGCCTGCATTTTATGCTTCAGACAAGATGAGACTGAAGTCTCAGGGGCAACAACTCAGAAGAAAGACTTTAGCTTCTTTGTAGGCAGTGGAGCTTGAATGTTTTACATCAGGATAAGATTTTTCCAAATGAATGCAAGAAAAAGCCCCTATATTAATCTGACTGTTGATGAAAATAACATTTGGGAAAGCCCCTCCAATAAATTAAGGACATGCAATGTCAGAGACCCTAGGGCCTGCTGCTGAAATAATCACTCTTGGTGATGCAGCAGTATGGTCTGTTTCTGAGAGCCCCTTGCTGATTTATTCTTTGCTCTGAAAAATGACACATTTAAAATATAAGTTTGTTTCAGTTGGATTGGTCCACAGTATAAACGTATGGCAGTTGTGAGGTAAAGAGTTCAAAATGTATGACCAATAATAGCTGAAACTTAATTCTTCCTTGAATAAGTATAATAAGAAGTCTCCAGAAGAAAGCCAGAAGAAGCTCCCTTCCTCTGTGTTTCCTTTCTTCCTTCTTTCCTTCCACAAACATTTAACCTGCTTGTTTTATGAGTAGGTGTGGGGCTGGGAGCTGTTGACAATCACTAGAGAATGAAGCATAGCCTTATTCCCAGAGGACTTCAAATGGGAAAGATGGACAGAGGGTGCCAACTTAAGGCAACACAGAAAGAATGATACAAAGAATGGACAGGACAATAAGATACCAGAAGAGAGGTAAGAGTATGAGTTAGTGCCAGGCTCTGAGGTCCTATACCTTATTATCACTCTCTCTCTTTTTTTTTTTTTTGCAATACGCAGGCCTCTCACCGTTGTGGCCTCTCCCGTTGCGGAGCACAGGCTCCGGACACACAGGCTCAGTGGCCATGGCTCACGGGCCCAGCCGCTCCGTGGCATGTGGGATCCTCCCGAACCGGGGCACGAACCCACGTCCCCTGCATCGGCAGGCGGACTCTCAACCACTGCGCCACCAGGGAAGCCCTATCACACTCTTTACCAGAGCTAGAATGTAACTCCAACAGAAGGAGCACCTAGACTAGTGCCTGGCACAGAGAAGCTCACAATATTTGTTAATGAAAAACTATTGACATCTTGATACTGAAGCCTATGACTTCTTTTATTGCCCATTTTTAAAGTCTTTATTGAATTTGTTACAATATTGCTTCTGTTTTATGCTTTGGTTCCTTGGCTGCGACGCATGTGGGATCCTAGCTCCCAGACCAGGGATTAAACCCGCACCCCCTGCACTGGAAGGTGAAGTTCTGACCACTGGACCGCCAGGGAAGTCCCTGAAGCCTATGTCTTCTTATTTGCATTCATAAAGTGCCTTTTACAGACTACTTTCTCTGTTCCCCATCCCCCCATCACAACTCCATTGTTGGGAAATTGGCATGTGACCCACATCCAGGGACAGGATACAATTGGGGAGACTTTAGGGGAGTTTAAAGGCGCTTATATATTTATGTTGTTGACTCTGGTTTTTCTTTCTTGCATCATTTTCCTCCCACTTGGAGTCCTACTCCCCAGGCCTCTGGAGCAGTACAAAGGGCATGGAGCTGCCTCACATGGGGGAGCGTCTTGTTCTGGGAAGGCCAGGCAGGAATAGGATAGGGCACAGGGCATGATGATTTGGAGCAGCTGCTGTCAGCCTCAGGGAGAAGAGCTCTCTCTCCTCGTTTCCTGGGTTCATCCTTCCTTCCTTCCTTTTCCAAGTTGTTAAGACCATAGCACACTGCCCCACCCCCGCCAAGGTGAGAGTGTGAGCCATAGGGAAGAGGCCAAGTTGGCTACTATGCTGCTGTTGGTTTGGGCTGTTCAAGCCTTCTGGGCAACAGAAGTCCTCTCTGTTTACATGTCTGGCCCACATCAGCACGGCTAGGGCTCAGGCCCTAGGTCCAGTTGGCAACAAGGCATTTACATCATTTTGGAGCCATCTGTCTTCATAATTCCCCCATGAGCCTTTGGAAGCAGTTGATGGATTGAAAAAAATGGGGATTTGGAGTTCTCCTCTGACTCTCTAGCTCTTTACATTTTGAAAATGCAACCCAAGTCTTTGTAATTTATCACACATCCACACAGAGACTATTGACTCTGTCAGAACAGCATTACAAAAAGGGATGCTCCTTACTTGGGTTTGCTCACTTTGAACACCAGAATCTTAATTACGATCATTCTATCTGGTCCAGATTATCTATCTCTCTATCTCTCTCTCTATCTATCATCTATCTATGTATCTACCTACTTACATATCTATCTATCATCTATCATCATCATCATCATCATCAATCTATCCGTCATCTACCCTAGTTTGCTAGGGCTGCCATAGCAAATTACCATAGACCAAGTGGCCTAAACAACAGAAACTTATTTTCTCACAGTTCTGGAGGCCAGAAGTCTGAGATCAAGGTTGATTTCTTCTCAGGACTCTCTCCTTGGCTTGTAAGTAGCCGCTTTCTCTCTGTGTGTATCTGCGTCTCAACCTCTTATTCTTATAAGGACACTAGTCATTTTAGATTAGGGCTCACCCAAAGGACCTCATTGTAAGCTAATTATCTCTTTAAAGATCCTATCTCCAAATGCAGTCATATTCTAAGGTACTGGGGTTAAGACTCCAACATATGAATTTTGAGGGGACACAATTCAGCTCATAATGCTTTCTATCCCTCCATCTACCTTCCCATCTCTTCCACCCATTATCTATCTATCTATCTATATCTATCTATCTATCTATCTATACAGTCATCTCTCTCTCTATCACAATAGCTAAAGGGGACCTGAGAAGATAATAAAAATGATTGCGAATGACTGAACCTGTGAACAATTAATGGATGAGAAAACTGAAGCTCAAAGAAGGTAAGTGACTTTCCCAGGGTAACACACCCAGTATCTGGTGGAAGCTGCACTCAATCCTATATTTTTAGTCTTTAAATCTAGCATTTGTTCCCTACAATGTTGTAAGTCTTGGAATAGCTATTGAAATTTTCCCCTCTTATATCTCCCATTAGGATCCCATAAGTGACACTTATTAAGAAAAGTTTTCTAAGTTCAAGAAGAGAGGACATGTGGGAGTGGGTGAATTATGGAGCTGGAGCTGGAAAGAATTCAGTGGCATGACTGTGCTACTCATACTGTTGTCAGCTATAATTCAACAAGAGCTCTTACAGAGAAATTTCTTATTCTATGACATAGAGAATTTGAAGTTTCCCCCCAGGTACTATGTCCATAAATGGCCAGATTATATGGGACCTTTTTCCTTGGTATGTTTAGAGTTAGCTTGGGTCAATATACAAGGTTGAAGTATTTTTTGAGAAAATAAAATTATGTATGTTATGGTAAACTACTATTTGGAAATAAACTCGGTGGTGAATGAGCTCTTCCCAGCCACACGGGGACCATGGATGGCAGCAAAGAGGTGATCAGCCCTGTGACCTTGGAAGAACTCTAAGGAAGAATGCTGGCACCTTACAGGAGGACATCATTTTCTCTGTAGCTCTTCCCACAATTAACATCTGTTCCTTAGAGACCAGAAGACGTTTTTCAGTTTAATTTCAAACTACTTCTGACAACTGAGAGAATTTCACAGTTTTACAACCTGATCAGCGGTCTAGGCTTTCAATTATTTGATGACTTGAGTATTTCATGAAGAAGTATTTTATTTTATTTTTTATTTTTTTTAAACCTACCCACTTAAAAATAATTATTTACTTATTTGGCTGCACTGGGTCTTTGTTGCTGCACGCGGCTTTTCTCTAGTTGCGGTGAGCGGGGGCTACTCTTCGTTGTGGTGCGCGGGCTTCTCTCGTTACAGAGCACGGGCTCTAGGTGCCTGGGCTTCAGTAGTTGTGGCACGTGGGCTCAGTAGTTGTGGCTTGCAGGCTTTAGAGCGCAGGCTCAGTAGCTGTGGCGCACGTGCTTAGATGCTCCGCGGCATGTGAGATCTTCCCAGACGAGGGCTCAAACCCCTGTTGCCTGCACTGGCAGGCAGATTCTTAACCACTGCACCACCAGGGAATCCCTGAAGAAGTATTTTAGATAGAACGTTCACATACACTTGTATTTCAAACAGATGGTTGCACGGGCAAAATTCAGTGGTGCAGCATCTCACAGTGAACAGATTCAAGCTGACAGTGGGTAAACATTTGATCCCTGGGTTTCAAGTTTTAAAGTTTCAAAGTGAAAAATAAGCCTTGTATTGAAATGACTGATTGTGGAATCTAAAGGGCCTGTGAGCATGCAAAGGTGAGAGAAAGGAGGGTGTTTGGGGCAACGAGGGAGGTTGTTTGGGGGTAAAGAAGATACCTTCTAAGGGACGGGCAGAGGAATGCAGGACACTAAGGCGTCTGGGCTAGATTTCATTCTGAGTCAGCACTTGTTGGGTTCATCTGAGTTCTGGGGCAGAGGTGCAGCTCACAGAACTGAATTCGTGGTTATGCAAAATCTCTGAGACTTTGGGAGGACCTAAGCCCTGCTTAGGATTATTGGTTCAGAGAATGATCTAGGTGTTTGTGTGTGTGTAGAAGGTGTATGCTCTCTGTCTGCAGAGGTAGGTCAGTGACATGTGGTTTGGGTTCCCTGTGACTCCAGGCAGCCAACAGCAGGAAGCAAGTCCTGGAGTGAGGGTGGCAGTAGTGGGGACCCCAAAGTAAGGCAGCATATTCTTCTGACTCTCCTCACTTGATTGTGTGGGACAATCCAAATGTTTCCCCAGTTGTTTCCGGGAGTCCCAAAGAGGTATTTCCTGAGTCTTCTCAAATTATCTCAGTCCTACCTGGATCCACCTTCTGCCCTTTTCTCTACCTCTGAATCCATTTGGTAATGTTGTCCAAGAAGCCACATGAAGACTGCATTCCAGTGGGTGGGTGGTGGCTGAGAGGACTTGTGTAAGAACACACCTAAGTTCCAGGGGAGACTCCCAGGGGGACTTGGGGAGGCTTTAGGGTCAGAGCCAGCAGAGAATCATGCTCTGCATCTGTTTGTGTAACACAGGCAATCTGTCACTTATTTCACATATTGTCACTTATTCTATATCTCATTCAAGGCCCTGGAAGGATAAATCAGAAAATGACACTAACAACAAAACTAAAACAAAGAGACAAACAAAACAACAACTTTGATTTTGTAATAACCTGTAAGGGAAAAGAATCTGAAAAAGAATATATATATATATATATATATATACACACACACACACACACACACACACACGTATACATGACTGAATCACTGTGCTGTACACCTGAAACTAACATGACATTGTAAATCAACTATATTTCAGTAAAATAAAACAAACAAACAAACCAGGGACTTCCCTCATGGTGCAGTGGTTAAGAATCTGCCTGCCAATGCAGGGGATACAGGTTCGAGCCCTGGTCCGGGAAGATCCCACATGCCGTGGAGCAACTAAGCCCGTGCGCCACAACTATTGAGCCTGTGCTCTAGAGCCTGTGTGCCACGACTACTGAGCCCAAGTGCCACAACTACTGAAGCCTGCACACCTAGAGCCTGTGTTCTGCAACAAGAGAAACCACTGCAATGAGAAGCCCGAGCACCACAACGAAGAGTAACCCCCGCTCGCCGCAACTAGAGAAAGCCCATGCACAGCAACAAAGATCCAATGCAGCCAAAAATAATAAATAAATAAATAAATAAATTAAAAAAATGAAACAAAACAAAAACGAACAACTTTGCAACATGGCTCCTGTTCTCCAGGAGCACACAATCCCTATGGGGAGACACACACACACACACACACACCAGGGCAACATGAGTATGTGTGCAAATAATGGTGCTAGAGTCTCTCTGACATTACTTCCTGTGAGGCCATGTCAGGACCGACTCCATGGAAGAGGTGAGATTTTTGTGATGGGAACCGTACTTTGAAGGATGAGTAAAATGTGGACAAGTTCAATTGTGAGGAGGAGAAGCTCCCTAGCAGAGAAATGGATGTGACAGAGACATGCATGAGGAAAAGTGAAAGCCAAGTTTGGGGAGAGTAGAAAGATCAGTTTGCCAGGAGTGGACGGTCAGTGTAGACAATCCACAAAGCTAAGACTGGCAAGGTAGATGAGAGTCATGTTATGGAGGGTTTTAAGGAAGATAGAAGGATTTGGGATTTTATTCTGCAGGCACTGGGGCATCACCAAATGTTTTCAAAAAGGCAAGAGATATATCCACCAGAGATTTTAATAAAGTTAATCTAATAGAGGAGTTTAATATGCTCTTATGTGGGAAGAAGTTGGGAGGGTGATGAGTTAGAAGCCTTTAGCAATAGTCCAGGTGTGGGCTAATAAAGAAACGCTAAGGTGATGGTGGTAGGAATATAAGGGAACATATTTAGGAAGAATTGTCAAAGTAAGACCATTCAGCAAATATTTTCTGAACATCTGCTATGTGCTAAGCATAGACTAAAAACTAAAGAGTCCTAGGAGCAAGGTGGATGAACCCTGCTGTTGAGGAGCTTACACCCCAACGTGTGGAACACAGAAGCACACAAAGAAATGAAATAGACAATATTCCATAACTATAGATACCAAGGAATCACTTAGGATGCTTTCAAGTTACAAAATATCCAACTACAAGTGGCCTAAAGGATAATCACTCACACACACACACACACACACACACACATTCCCAAACAAGAAACAACCCAGAGAGGGCCATTCCAGAGATGGTTAATCCATAGACCCAACAGTGTAACTGAAGACCTAGCTCTTCCATCCACTGCATGGCCACCCTTAGGATGTTGGCTTCCTCCTTGGGGTTATCTCTCATGAACCAGTTTGGTTCCTGTAGCTCCAAGTACCACCTCTTCACATATCCCAAAACAGGAATGGTTGCTTCTCCTCATTGCATCTCTTATGACCATTGCTATGGATTGAATCATGTCCTCACCAAATTTGTATGTTGACGCCCTAACACTAATGGGGGTGGTATTTGGAGACGGGAACTTTGGGAGGTACTTAGGGTTAGATGAGGTCATGAGGCTGTGGCCCTCAGGATGGGATTAGTGCCCTTATAAGAATAAACATCAGAGAGCTTGCTTTCTTTCTGTCTCCCTTCATGTGTACAGAGAAGAGGTCAAGTGAGCACACAGTGAGATGGTGGCTGAGAAGCCTCACTGGGAACCAAACCAGCTGGCACCTTGATCTTGGACTTGTCAGCTGTTAGAATCTTGAGAAAATAAATTTCTGTTGTGTAAGCCACCTGATCTGTGGTTTTTTTTTTTTTTTTTTTTTTTTTGCGGTACGTGGGCCTCTCACTGTTGTGGCCTCTCCCGTTGCGGAACACAGGCTCCGGACGCGCAGGCTCAGTGGCCATGGCTCACGGGCCTAGCCTCTCCGCGGCATGTGGGATCTTCCCGGACCGGGGCACGAACCCGTGTCCCCTGCATCGGCAGGCGGACTCTCAACCACTGCGCCACCAGGGAAGCCCTGATCCGTGGTATTTTGTTATGGCAGCCCCAGCAGACTAAGACAATCAGAGGCCTCACCACAGACTTCCTCTTACTGCTTGTCCAGGGGTTTATTTTATGCCCATGTTGAAATCAATCATGGGTCAGAGGAGTGAAATGACTATACTGGATTTAGACTAGTCATTCTTCTGCCCCCAGGTCAGGGGTGGGCTCATTTTCTCTGAACACACAGGATGGATAAACACCCCAAACAAGCAGGAGTCTCTATGAAGAAGAAAGAGATGGAAGACGGAAACAGCTGTGAAGAAACCACAAGTGGTTAAGGGCTGTGGAGAAGATAATGTGGGTGGTAGCATGATGGTGTATTAATTTCCTAGGACTTATGTAATAAATTATCACAAGCTTGGTGACTTAAAACAATAGGATGTTCTCTCATATTTCAGGAGACCAGAAGTCTGAAATCAAGATGTCGACAGGTTCACACTCTATCTTCCCTGGTGGCACGGTGGTTGAGAGTCCGCCTGCTGATGCAGGGGACAGGGTTCGTGCCCCTGTCTGGGAAGATCCCATATGCCGTGGAGCGGCTGGGCCTGTGAGCCATGGCCGCTGAGCCTGTGCGTCCAGAGCCTGTGCTCCACAAAGGGAGAGGCCACAGCAGTGGGAGGCCCGTGTACCGCAAAAAAAAAAAAAAAGCTCTAGGAGAGACTCTCTCCTTGCCCCTTCTAGCTCCTGGTGGCTCCTGGTGTTCCTTGGTCTGTGGCAACATCTTTCTAGTCTCTGCCTCCATCTTTACGTGGCCTTCTCTCTGTGTCTCTGTGTGTACTTTTCTGTCTCCTACAAGGATATGCTCATTGGATTTAAGGCTCATCTTAGTCAGCATGATCTTATCTCAATAGTTACCTTAATTACATCTGTTCCAAACAAGGTCACATTCTGAGATTCTGGTTAGACATGAATTCTGGGGGGACACTTTCAACCTACTACAGGTGATGTGTGACTGGGGCTGAGCATAGAACTGCTTTTTATTTTAAATTAATTAATTAATTTTTGGCTGTGTTGGGTCTGTTTCTGTGCAAGGGCTTTCTCTATTTGTGGCAAGCGGGGGCCACTCTTCATCGCGGTGCATGGGCCTCTCACTATCGCGGCCTCTCTTGTTGCGGAGCACAGGCTCCAGACGTGCAGGCTCAGTAGTTGTGGCTCATGGGCCTAGTTGCTCCGCGGCATGTGGGATCTTCCCAGACCAGGGCTCGAACCCGTGTCCCCTGCATTGGCAAGCAGATTCTCAACGACTGTGCCACCAGGGAAGCCCTAGAACTGCTTTAATTGAGGCAACAAGAGAAGGCTTATTGGAGAAAGAGTATTTGAGTTGAGACCCAAAGATGAGGAGGAAGCCATCTGAAGCTCTGGGATAACCAAGCAGAAGGGATAGCAAGAGCAAAGATCCTAAAATGAGAATACGTGCAGAGTTGAGAAGGAATGGCAGCTTTTGTTTGTGATGTGAATTTCCTCACTAGGAATGGTGGTAAAGCATTTCCTTTCATTTACCCCTAAAGAAACCAAAGAGGAGATAATTGTGTAACTGAATCCACTCAATTTGCCTGATGTGTTTGCTAAGGTCAAGGCCGTACTGTTGATAAGCAAGAATTCAGCTGAAATTATTTGAATGTTATTGAAGCCCCATGTAATAGAACAAATGATTTCACAATTCTCTTCCTTTGGTAAAATGTGTTCTTCAGAGATTAGAAGTCCAGAAATGTAGCTCTCTCTCAGTATTCAAACTCTCTTTGGTTCCTTTATTGGAATTCTCTGACAGATGAGACACACATTTGGAGCAGCAGGAGGGCAGTGGGATTTATTTAGTGGAAAGAGTCAGGAAATTTGGATTCTAAATTCCAACTTTAACAGCATCCAGCTATGTCTTTTGGGTAAGTCTCTTTACCTCTCTAGGCTTCAGTTTACTCATCTGTAAGGGGAGGTTGGACCAGGTTATCCCAGGGGTGGGAGAGGGTGGGGCTCTTCCAACTCAAGCTACCTGTGCTTCATACAAGGCCCCAGGAGCTGTCCTCTGGCCTTCTTGGGAGTTCCTCAGAGTTAATTAACACACTCAGCTCTTGGGCAGGCCAAGGCTCTGAGTGCAGTGTTGTGTGTAAGACCAATATTCATGAGAGTACAGTGGAATATACCTTCACTTAAACTCTTGACCACTGATATGGGGCCCAATTTCAGAGTATGGACTTACAAAGGCTTTACTCTCTACACCTTTCCCCCCCTTGAGAATCTGCTCTGTCCTACTGGTTTTTCACACCTACCTTCTGTAGGGCCCTCTGAGACAGGGAAGGAAAACCAGGCTCTGCAGCCCGAAGACCAGGGATTTTTGAATAAGAAGATTGTTCACAGCTGTGTGTTTACTAGCTTAACCAGCTCAGCTTCTTCCAGTTTTTCATGTAATTATTTTGGCTGTATGTACTGAGGAATACTGCAGCCTGACTCTTAAATTCACATGAATATTGCCTTACATGTAAATCCTAAACATGTTTTTTATTCCATCCTTTAAGATTCTACTGAGCAGGGTTCGAAGCATCTTTTTCTCACTCTGTACAGAAGTGATAAGGACCTTTTGCCCACGGGCGATGGGAAGACCAACTCATCCTGGTTGGCCCCGGACTATCCTGGCTTGAAAACGGAAAGTCCTGCCTCCTGGAAACCCTCTCAGTCTTGAGCAAACCGGGCAGCTGGCACCGTATAGTGGTGCAGTGGGGCTGCTTGGAGTCAAAGAAAACTTGGAGGAGTAAAGAAGCAAACTGGAGATGAAGCGTTAATCCTGATAAAAAGAAACGCAGCTCTGGGAAGGAACTAGGTGGCCAGGCGGTGCCATCAAGGAAGCTGTGAGCCCCACGGCTCTCCTCTCCTGAGGACAAAGCTGTGTAACCTTGTCCTGAGGAGCCAGTGTCTCTGGGGGCCTCTGCCTCACTGCCCAGCGGGGAAACGACCTACCTTTAGGCTTTCTAGGAATATTCACTCTATTTTTCTAGAACAAGGAATAACAACATAACACATTGTATCCGGAAAATCAGTATGAATTCCTACCCTAAAAAACATCTTATTTGGCTCTGTCACAAAACAGACCCCAAGCAGCAATGGCCAAGGGCCTAGCACTTCTCCCCTCTACAACGCACCAGCGAGAAGCTTGGATTGTCATTTCTAATACTATTCTTTTCTGACTGCTCAAAGCAATCAGAATTTCTTGGAAGTTAGTTGATTCCAGTTTTGGGACAGGAAAAACAGTCAGGCTTGAAACATCTCATTGCTGTGGTCTAAAAACAAGGATCTTTCAAGACTATCAGAGCAATGCTTGAGGAGTTTCTATTAGCCTAGATGTGCAGATGTGAACATCAACTAATAAAACCAGTTATGGCAAATTGGTACAGGGTGAGTCTGTGAAAGTCTATGAGTCCATAATAATACTCCAAAATAATACATGCATAAAAATATAGTTATAAAAGAAAGGTGAATAGAAGAGTATATTAGAAGATGGAGGTATTATTTTTAAAACTTATAAATACATGTCTGTTTTAAAGTATTGACTTGTATTTGTTCCTCTCTGCCCAAGCAGGAGAGAATAAACACAGGGACCTGGGAGTCAGCAAGGTGTCCCTGAAAAAGTAGAACCTGTTCCAAGAACAGAAAGGACTCATCAGCCTCTGTGATCATGTTTAATGATGAGGTAGGAAGTGGTTAGTGAACAGAAGGAGGGCTCCAGGATGTGTTCCACACTGATGAATTATCCAATATCCTAGAGAGGGGAGGTAATCTTTCATTTTTTCAGAGATGGAATCTCAAGATGGGCCCACCAATGAGAATAAACTACTAATAAAGAAGACAGTCATTTTTAATAAAGCTAACAGAGAAGGGAGATATATCAAAGTCATAGAGGGGCCCACTAATATATCCAGTCATGCAAATTTAATGACCACTTTATTCCTGAGAAACAAGTCACACAAAAATGAAAATCTATCTGAAAGTGAGGGACATAAGAGTGCCATGCTGTGATAAGAGGAGTATGTTAGTTATCTACAGGCACACCTCATTTTATTGCACTTTGCAAATGTTGCATTTTTTAATGAATTGAAAGCTTCTGGCAACTGGCGTTGAGCAAGTCTATGGGCGCCATTTTTTCCAACAGCATTTGCTCATTTCGTGTCTCTGTGTCACATTTTGGTAATTCTTGTAATATTTCAAACCCTTCACCAGCAAAAGGATTATGACTCATTGAAGGCTCAGACAGTGGTCATCATTTTTTAACAATAAATTAAGGCATGTACAATGTTGTTATAGACATAATGCTATTGCATACTTAATAGACTACAGTATAAAGTAAATGTAACTTTTCTATGCACTGGGAAACCAAAAACCCCGTGAGATTCATTTGATTGTGATTGTCTGGAACCAAACCTACAGTATCTCTGAGGTATGCTTCTACTGCTGTGTAACAAACTTCCCCAAAGCTTAGTGGAAAGGGAAGAATGAGAGGAGCCAGAGGGAGAAAGCCACACGTCTGGTGTGGCAGCAGAAATATTACCTAACAAGAAATAAGGAGGTCCAACGCTTCAGATATTTAAAGGTGGGACAGGAGAGTGGCTCCGAGATACAAGTACCTTTAAAGCTCCCCAGGTGATTGCATTGTGCACCAGGGCTTGAGAATCACTGTTGTAGAGTGTGATTTGCCAATCTGAATCTACTTTAGTCACAGTAAATGTGGTTAGTGGTGGCGGGGGAGTGTTATTAACATTTATTGAGCCCCAGTTATGAATCAGTTTCCAAGTGAGGAATTTCACATGTAATTTCTCTTACTCCTCACAACAGCTCCGGGAAGCAGACAGTGAGTCAGTATTATCACTATTTCACAGAGGAGAAAATAGAAGAAGATTCAGTAAATCAGACTGTCATAAACAAGGCTTGGATCAAGCCGTATTAACAAAGGCCCCAAAGAGAAAATGATCTGAACAATAAAGCAGATAAAAGATAAAAGAAGAGCTGGTTTGGAAGATTTAAACCTAAGCTTGAAGTGGATTGAAAAAGATGAAGCACTACTCTTGATATTTCTAACTGTGTAGAGTCTGTGTCGTGAAATTTGGCCAAGAGGAGAAATGGCACATGCTGGACTACAGCAAGCCAGCCAGCAAGGGTTGGTGCGAGGCAGGGGAGGGGGAAGGTATGGTTCCCAAGGCCGGGGATGTAAATGTGGAGCCCTTTCCCCTTCTTTGCCGCGTAGTGGCAGTGCAGAGGGACCCATACGCACAAAGGGAACATGGTGGGAACAGCCACTATTGGGCGTTGAGTAACTTTGCATGACATGAGCAGAGAGGCTGGGAAGATGAGGCTGGGAAGGAAGGCTCAGGACATGCAGACTTCAGAGACTGGGGAGGCCAGGCCAGTGAGTACAGGGATGAGCCTATGGAACACCTCAGCCCCTGCTCCAGGAGGCAAACAGGCCATTTCCAAGTAGGGAGAAACAGGGGGTCTGGTTTTCTGGGATTGCTGTTGTCAGCAGTTAACAGAAAATATTTTAATTTAATATTAATAATTTATTTTAATTTAAAATAATTTAATATTAATAATTTAAATATTTAATATTTTAAAGCAAATAAACTTATGGTTAACAAAGGGGAAGGCAGAGGCGGGGATAAATTAGGAGTTTGGAATTAGCAGATACCAACTACTATATATAAAATAGATAAACAGCAAGGTCCTACTGTACAGCACAGGGAGCTACATTAAATATCCTGTATTAAACCATAATGGAAAAGAATAATATATATTATTTTAGATACTCAATATATGTGTATATACCTATATATCTGAATCACTTTGCTGTACATCAGAAACTAACACAGCATTGCAAATCAACTACACTTCAACAACAAAAAAAATTAAGCAAATATACATGTGCCCACACATCCATGCACACACGTTCATTCCTAAATACACACTGAACTTCTTTCCTGCAAAAGTGAACTTTACTCACTCAGAGAGTAACACGGTAGCATTTCCTTTTTGCAAGAGCTGCGTGTGTTCGCCTTGGAATACAAAGCAGTTGATCATGCTAGACCCATGCTAGTTTTCCCTCTTCTGAACATATGGCCTCATTCACACTTCATTTACAGGGAATCATGTGGCTGTGTCTCTCCTCATGGGGTTTCAAGACCATGTCCCTTGGGGCCATTTCTTCTTTCTGCTAATTCACAAGGCAGTTTGAGCCATACTGGGAAATGACATGAGAAAGACTTCAGAAACCACTGGTGCCCGAAGAATTGGTTGGAGTCAGGAGGCAAGACAAACATGGAATAATGGCTATGGTGTCAGGTACCAGATGAAAATAAACAAAAGCAAACCAACCATAAAATCAACCTCCCATTCTTGAATGGTGCCTCAGAGGCCACGGAATAGTGGCTCTGGCTTCCCGAAAAAGAAACCCTTCACCAAGTAAGAATTGCTCGTGTCAGAGGCTGCAAGATGCTCTTCCCCACGTGGGGTCATTATCAGGAGTCTAAGCCTGGGACCAGAGCACCTCTTACCTCTATGATACTGGGCTTGGGAACCAAACGTAATACATAAATACATACATATTAATGTGTTTTGAATCTAAGACACTTGTGGTCAAATGTTTCTCAGAAGCATGTACCAGTGGTTGCTAAAGACTTCCTTAGGCAATGGTGTAGGAAAAAAAACAACAACTGGGTAGTTTAGAGTCATTTTAAAGTAATTATCAAAGCTATACCAAGCCTTGCCACACCACTCATAGTTGACATCAGAGTGACAAGAGGCTTCATATTGTAGGGTCACCAATCAACAAGCCAGCCCACAACTGAAGTGAGGGGAAAAGCCCCCAGCACAAAGCTGCCTCAGACTTTACTTGGCTTTAGAGAATGCTGCCTAAAATATATCTCAGGGGAAAGACTTGGTTGCATTTGCCTAGAGTTTGAGCCTAATGACTCTGATTACTTTTCTTTCCCTTTAACATATTTGTTAAACCCCTGCTCCCTTTTCTCAATACTATGGTGAGCATGGAGATTCTGATTTCTGTATAATACAGTTTTGAAACTTTGAGCAACCACTGAATCATTGTACCTAACATAAAAGCTATAAACTTGATATGGAGAAAAAGAGAGAGATTTAAACAACCAATGTGTAATAGACATTTTTGGTTGGTCCTATATCTTCTATCATTTTCTTCTTTATAGCCCTCATTTCAGTTTGGGGATCCATTTGGCTCTATGAAATCTGATTCCAGGGGTGAAGCATGTGACCCAGATCAGCATAGTTGACTCCCTGGTCATTGTGATTGGTTCTGGGTGGACATGTGAGTAAGCAGATCTGATCAAGTAAGTCTCAAGACTTTTACTTGGAATTCCAGAACAAATATCTTCTCTCCTTCCTGCTGGATATGAATGAGTAAGCCCACAGCCCAGGGACCTGTTCACACCCATCTTGGAACCACCCAGGATGTTGAGCAGAGACTAGGCAAAAAAAAACTAGGTACTTAGTGACATTGTTGAGTTGCTGAACCAAGTGTCACATGAAGCTTCTGGACTTTAAAGCTATATGAGCCTATAGATTTCTTTATTTGTGCAAGTCAAATTGGGTTGGGTTTTCTATCATTTGCAACGGAAAGATTTCTAGCTTTTGCACAGGACAATTGAACAATCACAGGGCAGAAAGAACCAAGAGACCAAAGAGTCGGTATTAGTGTGTATTTCATGCCAACTGGCTGTGAAACCTTCAATGAGTCTTTATGCTCTCCACTCTGGGCCTCAGTTTTGTCTCTGAAATATCAGTACACAGAGGAAGTAGAAAGTTGGGCTTGGTGTCTTCTTTAAGATCTGTCCCAGCTTTAAGATTCTTTGAGTTCAACCCTCTTCTTAATTCATTGCCAACTGGCTCCTACTCCTGGTTTGCTGTTTCGGTCAATGACTGCATCACACTTCCAGCTCTCTGGATAGAAACCTTGATGTCATCCCTGTATCCCATCCACCTCTCTTCTTTTTTATTTTTTTTATTTTTTTATTTTTTTTTTTTTCTTTTTGCGGTATGCGGGCCTCTCACTGTTGTGGCCTCTCCCGTTGCGGAGCACAGGCTCCGGATGCGCAGGCCCAGCGGCCATGGCTCACGGGCCCAGCCGCTCCGCGGCATATGGGATCCTCCCAGACCGGGGCACGAACCCGTATCCCCTGCATCGGCAGGCGGACTCTCAACCACTGCGCCACCAGGGAGGCCCTTCTTTTTTATTTTTTAAAAAATATTTATTTATTTATTTGGTTGCACTGGGTCTTAGTTGCAGCAGGAGGGTTCCTTAGTTGTGGCTCGTGGGCTCCTTAGTTGTGGCACATGGGCTCCTTAGTTGTGACATGCGAACTCTTAGTTGTGGCATGCATGTGGGATCTAGTTCCCTGGCCAGGGATTGAACCTGGGCCCCCTGCATTGGGAGCGCAAAGTCTTAACCACTGAGCCAACAGGGAAGTCCTTCCACCTCTCTTCTTTGTCCTCTATATCTGCTCAGTTATCAGGGCTTCTCAGTTCTTCTTCCTAAGCATCCCTTCTGCCTTGATCTGCTCCCTACATCTCCCCAGAGCGTCTACTCCCTTGAACCCATCTTCCTACTCTTGCTGGATTAATAGCCTCAAACAGACTTTTAGAACTTTACTGGATGCCCCATTAATGTAAATATGAAGTCTGTATCGCTCAGCATGGCGTTCCATGTGGTCCATTCACTGCAGCCATTTTAGCTTTTTAACTTGGATTACCTACAGGTTCAACTGAAACACAAGAATAGAAAGTCTTTTTGAGGGTGAAAACTTTATCTTCCTACTCTTGCTGGATTAATAGCCTCAAACAGACTTTTAGAACTTTACTGGATGCCCCATTAATGGAAATATGAAGTCTATATCGCTCAGCATGGCGTTCCATGTGGTCCATTCACTGCAGCCATTTTAGCTTTTTAACTTGGATTTCCTACAGGTTCAACTGAAACACAAGAATAGAAAGTCTTTTTGAGGGTGAAAACTTTATGCATGAACTGTGTTGATAGTCCCTTCCAAGGACTTTTTCAAGAAGTGTTGGCATCTGAGAGTAAATCTGTGGCTGGACCCAAGCTGTGGGGCATATATGCTGATGAATACCAGACCTATCACCCTTAGAGCTAACAACTCCGGGCCTTTATAAACTCGCTCAGAACTGTGCGTCCTAGGAAAATGTGAATCCCTTTCAGAAGTTAAATGTATTTATTAAGGCAATATGTATCTTGCATGTGGTCCACTCTGAAATGGTGGCTTCTTAAAACATGTGTGACTTTAGCATAACCAAAACAGATATTAGTGAATGTCTAACTGCTCTACTCTGTAAAACATATATTAATATATTAATATACTAAGTATATACTTTGTTGAGACACCCTGTAGTAGGAAGCCATGGGAATAGTGACCGTTGACTTATTGTAACCTTGGAATTAGTGCTGGATTGAGAGGAGAGAGTCTCTATTTGACTTTTTTTTTTTTTTTTAATAACAGAAACCCTGGCCCATGAAGGCCTGGGAATGTGCTGAGGCGGCCTTGTTTTTCTCCTATTTCCCGTGACAGGGCACTCCTCCCCATGAGTCCTTGCCAAGCCCTTATGAATGTTGAGTCAAAACATTTTGAATATGAGCTCATCACATATGAAAAGGGTTTAAACAACAGCTCAACATGTAAATGTACTATGGGTTTTTTAGTCCATGTTTCAGTTCAAATTTCCTGAAGCTTGGAAAACTGCATGTAGTTTGTACAATATCTCAGCATTCCCCCTCTGAACTGAAGTAAGGCAGTTGGCTTTCTGCTATAGACTAAACAAATGAATAAAGGTTCATTTGAAGGAGTCATGTAGATAGTCTATAGCTCTAGGCATTGTCTATTTAACTGACTGACTTTGGGTGGATTTATATATACAATGGCCTGTTGTGCTGATTTGGTGGTCAAAATAAGAAGGAACATTTCCTTAAAACCACCTCATCTGGCCAGTTTTAGTTTCAGCTGGAAATCAAGTCAGTTTGACATCTTAAAGAAGAACTAGATACAGTTATTGTCTCGTCCTTTATTTTCATGGAGGGAAGCAGGATCTGGAAGTGAATTAGGCCTCTTTTAGGACTTAGGGTCAGGGGAAACCAGGTGAGGGTGTGTGAAGAAGGCAAGAATGGCTTGGGAAGGGAGGATGGGGAGCTGAATTGTGAGTGGGTGGAAATGGAACTTAACTTCTTTGTCATGTCATAGACTGGATATCAGCACCTACTTGGCATTCTCTCTATTGTTTTCTCTGAGGGGTGTTTAGTCCAGAACCTAATGACCATCCCAGTCAGAAGGTCATCTTGTTGTCATGTACTTGGTACTCAAATAACTGAATCTGATTTTCTTTTGAGCTGCCCTAACTACAATCCCTGAGATATTGATGGTGGGATTGTGAAGTATCCCTGGAGGTGACACTTACTTCCAAGAGTACTGAAAAGGAAAGGAATAGGATGGTTGAAGACTGGAGCAAGTGATTCACTGACCAAGGGCGTATAAAGCATATTAAATTTTTTCAACTAAATTCAATTTAATTTGGTGACTATTCTACATGTATTCTGTGATAAAGCATGTAAATCACTTAGTACATTTACTGGCACATAGTACATATGCAGGAAATATTTGTTATCATTAGTTTCCTAGCACAGAAAATTAAGAGAGAGACAGGAATGAGAGGTCAGGAGGAGAGAGATTTAGAGAGAAGGAAAAAAAACTCTGGCCTTAGAAACACTTAAAAAATAATTGGGGAGAAAAGGAGAGCCATATGTACTAAAACAAAACTTACTGTATGATCTAGTATTAAAGAAGGCGTTATAGTAATTAGTGACACTAAGAAAAAGAAAAAGGGGAGAGGCTTGTGGGCAAGAGTTTGTGGGAAGGATTCATGAAGGAATTGAACTTGTAGTGGGACCTTAAATGAGAAACAGGGTGGAAATTCCAGGCAAAGAAATCAGCATGAACAGAGGCACAGGGATAGGAATGAACATAATATAATCTAGTAGGTTCTCATAACCTCTCCACTCTCCAAGAGCCAAGAACAGGCTGACACACTCAGCACAGCCTGCAGCCTGTTTATTAAACCACATTACTTTTAATAGTAGAAAATACACAGAGGCCAATTTCCTCCTCTGAATCAGGCATGTGTATCAGTTTTATGTATATATTAATTGCCTTTGCCATATCTAAAATTTTATGCTTTTATGGGACTTCTCTTAAAAATGTCTCTCAGTCAAAGTTGAACAAGTTACTGAGTTGAATTTGGGATATAAAGTGATAAGCCTTTCAGAAGGCAGACGTGACCTCAGTGGAATGTAGAGTCACACATGAAGAGGCTCTAAAAATGTGAGACCCCTGGAATACACTATATGTCTTTCTTTTTATCTTTGCCTTCTCTTTCAGCTGTCCAGTTTGCAAAGCAGAAAAAAAAAAAAGCATATCTTTCTTTAGATGACTCTGAAACAATGCTTACCACCAAGGGTAGAGACAAGAGGTCTATCTCTCCTTGATAACTTGGAGTTCTCCCCAAAACCCTGAAGTGTAGGGCTCTTTGGGAGCCTGATGTGGCTGGTGCCTTTCCAAATACATGTTGGTGGGTTGAGTTTCTCCCCAGGTCATGGGGAATGCTTGGCCTGGAAGGGACTTTAGCTTCCCTGATGATTATCCCCAGTTTGGTAGGATGAAATTAGAATCTGTGTTGTAATAGAAGACACTTTCTACACTGAGCTGGGCTTTCTAACTTCTTGGATCTCTTCTCTTTTTTCAAATCACATTTGCAATCCTTACGGACCTCAGAGACACTTGTCTTTTTATCCAGCCCTAAGTCATTTTGCTGGACAGAATTTTGCTTTTTTTCCCCTCCTTTCTGGATTAAACAAGGAGAAAGAAACACCCAATATTAGATAAACATACTTCTTCCTGCCTTGTTATACAGTTTTGTAAGTGATAGTAAAACCTCACTTATTCAGACTTACAACGATTGAAGGGCAGACCAGGTTAGTGAGTGACCTGAAATATTGAAAATTACAAAAAGGATGCATTGTTATAACTAATAGGTATATGTAATGACATGAATGAGTGGCTAAGAAAGTGTCCTCAGCATTCCCGGGTTAAGGCCTTTGCTGATTTGCTTTAATGCACTGAGAAATCCCATTTGCATTTAGCATGTTTCTTGTTGGTATCAAATATTTACTGCTGAACTATTTGAAAATAGCTTATTCTCCTGAGTAGTTTAGAATTCCTCTTTTTTACATTGTTGCTGACATTAAAGAACATGTTATAAAATCTTTTGATGGTATAAACTTTATTTTATTTTTATTTTATTTTTTGTGGAACGTGGGCCTCTCACTGTTGTGGCCTCTCCCACCGCAGAGCGCAGGCTCCGGATGCACAGGCTCATTGGCCGTGGCTCACAGGCCCAGCCGCCCCGCGGCATGTGGGATCTTCCCGGACCGGGGCACGAACCCGCATCCCCTGCATCGGCAGGCGGACTCTCAACCACTGTGCCACCAGGGAAGCTCTGATGGTATAAACTTTAGACCACTTTTTATCCAGCTAATGGTTAGCACATTATTGAGGACTGTATTAATTAGGCTTCAGCATGGATATTGTTTGGGGAAGTTGCTAAGACTCTGCTGAGGAATGATTAAGAGAAGGAGCAAAGCAGAGTCAAGGCATTCAACAAATGTTTGTTGAGTCTTTCTCTTTCCTGCCCAAACGGGACTTATGTGGTAAATTGGGCTAATATGGGTACAGTAGTTAAAAACAAAAATAAACAACACCCACACGTTCTACAAACCGCAATTTAGCCACAAGCACCTCTTCACCCCTCATATCTCTTTGCCAAAAGGCCAATGGATAAAATATAGTGATTTGAATTTCACTTCCTCTCCCTTATTCAGCCCAAACTCTGGGAATCAGGAATACACAGTAGGAGGTAGTAAGAAGAGAAACAAAATCTGAATAACCACAAAAGCAAATGGCTTGTGGGTGAATTCTAAAGTAGACCACAGGAAAGGGAAATCATTAAAATATTTTGTTTTATCTGTGTGTGAGTGTGTGTGTACCTTTATCTGAGTCCCACGTCTTTTTCAAATAACATCTGGTCTCTTTTTGCAGGTATTTCCCTGCTCATCACTCCTCCACATCTTGAATGGGCCCCATGTTCATCTTTGAGCATTATTTTCATTTGAAGTCCAATGTTTCTTTCCTCAACTTAGCTAAAATAGCAACTACTTGTGAATTTCTTTACATTCTCTACTCCAGCTTCAATTTTTTGGCCAGCTTTTGAGAAGTTGGTCATAATAAAAATTCTGAACTCCATTTCCCTTATCTCCCCAATTTCTCTTTCTCATAGTTCAAATTTTGGTCTACTGATCTGACCCATTCTGTATACACAGAGGCTTTATTTTTTATTTTTCCTCTTTAATAAGTCCTCTGACCCAAAGGCTACACTATGCTCATCTGAAACCAATGAAGAGAGCCAGCAGAGAGCAAAGCACCATTCAACGTGGTGACATTTTGGGTGAGGACAAGAGATCCTGACTCATCCACAGAACATCAACACTATACCTGTGGATGAAAAATTGTCACATGCCATCTTGCCTCTATAAGGATGAAGTCACTAGGCACTGCAGTCACTGATCTTCAACACACTCTGAAAGGACTTCAGGGCGGAGATCAGGAATGAGGCGCTCTGTGCCCTGGGAAAAACTGGCAGAACGGGGCCATAGATAGTTATTTTCAGGAGAAGATTTTATGAGCACAAATTCTTGCATCTTCTCATACCTAGAAAAGCACTAAAATCGTTAACAGAGACATCTGCCCCTTATGACTAGTAGTAATCTTCTGCCAAAAATGTGTGCTTGACTGCATGTATCCGCCTTCACCCAAATCATATATATACTGACCTCCCCCCTTATCTCTTTGGAATAGTTCCTCAGAATTATCTGAGAAGCTGTATCTTGGGCTATAGTCTTCATTTTGCCCCAAATAAAACTTAACTCGCTACTCTCACGTTGTGCATTTTTTTCAGTCGACATACCAAGCCCAAATTCAGAGAATCCAGCTGGCATAAATAGCTTTCAGCATAAAGGACTCATGGATAGGGAAAGTCAGGGAGGTAAGATCTTCTGGTCATGGCTTCCTAGACCTCCTCATTGCTCCCCGTCTCCCGCTTTTCAGGGTCTCTGAGGATTCTGCGGGACACACCTGTCATTTCTGTTGTTGAGAATGCAACACGAGCAGCAGATTCCCTTGTTAACTTTAGTATCAGGATCAAGAATATTGCCCCAATGGCCCCTATCTTCCTAGGAACTACCTCTCTGAAGCTGGGAGGTTGTGCTGATACCAACGGAGACTTGCTGGGTGGGCCCCAGTCTTTAACAGCTTTTAAAAAACCACTCACAGCAAGCATGTAGCAAAGCATGTGGTCAAAATCATCATATGAACAAACACATAAAATAATTGGCTAAGCATGTGACTAAGATGCATCCCACTGTAATTTGTAGAAGGAAGACACTAAGAAAGTGCTGTACTTTGCTGTTGGAAACATTGATTGTTTAAAAGGGGGAAATATCCTAGATTTTGATCCTATCAAGTGCATTTAAGAAACGCTCTAGGTGGATTTGTAGCTGGTGGTGTTGGCTGGCAAGTGGGCCAGCTAGTGATCACATCCACCAGGTAAGTTCAGCTGTACCTTGATTCTCTCAGCAGTTGCCTACACCTCCCCTACGCCAGTCTCATTGCCTCCCCAAGTGTCCGCCAAAAAAGTAATGCAGGAGGCTGAAAGTAAGAAAATAATTTATTTGGGGTCCTAAGAATTGCAATTTGGGAGACACAGATTCGGGTAATCCCGAAAGGGTGTTCCAGAGAAGAGAAAGAGTCAGGGGCTTATTAAGACAAAAGGCCACAGGTTTTTAAAAGTTGCCTGATAAGAATTGTGAACAACTCTGACGCAAGTCAGAAAATATTTGTCCTTAAGGAATCATGAGTTTTTTTAAGGATAAGGTCCAATTAGTAGATAAACTGTCATGAGTTATTTTAGGGTAAGAGTCCGATAAGTAGATAGGCTGTCATGAGTTTCTGGCAGATGTTCTGGATAACTTCATCAGGTCCAAAGGTCAGATTCCATCCAGGCTGAGATGTGCATAAGTCACATTTCCTTAATGGCCCCCTGGCTCCATTTTAGAGTGCTCTTAGCAATACCCACTCCATTTTGCTTTTCCTGTCACACAAGCTTCAACAATGCTAGAGCTTCCACTGGCTGCGTGTGAGAAGCACAGGTGTGTGGACCAGGACTGTGGGACACTTAGGGCAGAGAAGGACTCTGTGATAGGCAGAGTCTGAGAACTTGGCAGTCAGCTTTCATTTCTACTCCTGCTGCTGCTACTGACTGACCTTTGTTCGATATTTCCTGTGCGCCAGGAACTTCATATACTTCATCTGTAGTCCTTACAACAACCTTGAATGGGAGGGGTTTTTTTCCTCTCCATTTTCTTGAGCTAAACCCATGGAACAGACAAGTTAAGACACATTGAATGTTGCACAGCTAGTAAGAGACAAAGATCCCACAAAGATGTCTGACCGTAAACCTGACCCTTTTACCTTGTACCCATGTCTCTCCAAGGATCATGGATTGACCTGCAGTATATAGAAACCCCTGCAATTGTGAGACGGCTTATGAAAAAATTTAGCCTGATTTTATGTACAATTCTATCTGATTATTCAGAGATAAACTCTCATTTTCCTTTGCAGGCACAATAGGCCCTCTGTGCAGCCCAAAACAACATTGTAAGCTCCTATCCAATTTCCTGTCCATATATCTTTTGGAGTAATTACGGCTCATTTCTCTAGGTTTTCCATTGATATCTATGTTTTGTTGATTCTTCTCCAGATGCATTGGAGGCACATGTCCAAATTAAATATCATTTATTTCCTGCCTCTTATTCTTAAGTTTCCTTTATCCTTTACTCTCTATGGGTTCTATGTTATATTCCAATTAGTATCTTACAAATCTGGGCTGCAGGTCATTAACTACACATTCATATTACTAGACAATAAACTGAAAGGATTCAATTCTACCTGTTATTTAATCTTGGACTCCTCATGATTAGACCCTGACCGTAGGTAATGCTTGGAAGACCACATCTGACCTTTAACTTGAACACCCAGTTCACACCTCTCATCCTCCTCAGCCCCCCAGGTCACTAGGCAGGGCATACTTACCTATAGCTCATAAATAAAAGTCAAGGCCAGCAAAATTGTAAGGCTTGCCCAGGCTCATGCAATGATACAACCAGGAGCAGGACTGAAAACTCTTGTGTCATGACTATAAAAGATCAAAACCATTCGTGCTTCACATGCGTTTTATATAAGAGTGATTGACAATTATTTATTAAATTGCACTTTATTGGCATAAAAAACAGCTTTCAGGTTTTGATTTTAAGTGAGTTATGCTCACCTTGGAGTGACTCTAGGCAAAGTTCCGACATCAATGAAGCCTGTTTTCAACCTCTGCAGCTTCCACTTTTAGTTCCTACCTCATGTTCAGTTCCTACGACCTCACTTCTCTGGTGGGTTATCCTCTGCCTGCCAACTCCACCTTCTAGGTCCCAACTTTGAAGCTCTGGCCTCTTGATGCTCTTCAAATCTCAATCTGATCATGAGGGTCCTTTTCCCCTCAAGTCAGAGGTTCAGCTTTTGGTGGATTCTCTGTCTGTGACATTTAAGCTCAAAGTTCCTTTAACAGAGAACAAAGCTTTTCATTCCTAAAGCCTAGCTGAGATGCAGGCATGGGCGAGAGGTGATACTTTGATTTACAGCCACATGAAGAACTGACTGACTCATGTCATATCTGCTCTTATGCCAGTTTTAATGAGCACAGAGAAGGGAGGGCAAGGTCATGAATATCTGAGGGGGGTGGTGCCAGAGGGATGCCCCTGAGAGAATGGATGAGGGACATAGCAGGGAGCCTGGGAATGTTCGCTTCAGAACGAGTGGCAATGGGTGGGTTTAAGAATGTTGCTGACTTCACCTTGGCACTGAGGGTGGGCCACCACTTCTCACACTGATCATTCTTCCCAAGAATTCTTGGTTGTGACCAAAAAAAAAAAATCAAGTTTATTATTCATCACTGGAGAGGGTGTGGCAAAATAGATGGTAGAAATTAGTGCATCCTTTAGAAAAAAATTGTACTTTTGGCCAAGAGTCATAAAAATGTTCATGTCCTTTAATTAGTAATTCTTTTTCTGGGAATATAGCCTAAGGAAAGGGTCCCATATGTAACCTGCAAGTCTGCTCCACACTGTGGGGTACAACTACACATTTCCTAGTTGTTGCTTGAACTTCTGATGCTCTATTAGCAGGAAGTTAAGTGTGGATTTTTTGAGGGTCCTCCTACCCCTCATCTTTATTGGTCAAGAATACTGGGAGCTTATTCAGTCCCAAGAGGAACAGAGAAGAAGAAAATTGGACTGGTCCACAGCAGATCCTCCAGCGTCAGTTACTGTTGGTCACTACCATCTGCTTCACTATTGGAAACAGACTAGGGCATCCATGTCCAGTGTTGTACTGGAGTCCCTGTTAGCTCCGGCACAGACCATAGGAGTTCTTTGAAGCCTGATAATCT
The DNA here is from genome assembly GCF_964341445.2 of Mesoplodon mirus. Taxonomy (NCBI): domain Eukaryota; kingdom Metazoa; phylum Chordata; class Mammalia; order Artiodactyla; family Ziphiidae; genus Mesoplodon; species Mesoplodon mirus. Next base: position 55,153,329 of record NC_138990.1, on the reverse strand, counting down.
CACGCCTCAGGGCTGAGCTTATTAATAGTCTCCACAGTTTGGCTCCTAAGGTTCCAGCTCGGAGGCCTTCATTGACAAGTTCAGTCATCCTTCCCAGAACAAGACACTGCAATAGGGCGGCTGGGTCCAGAGGAGTTTCTAGCCTCATCTGAACGCTGAGTCCAAGCATCCACCATGTTACATCTTCAGTGATCAACTTTGTGCTCTGATAGCTCTCAGAGAGTAACTCTTTTAAAAGGGTTCTATGATACCTGAACACCAGAATAATGGGTATGTGTTTCCCCATTATTGCACAACTAAGGCAACCACTTAGTGATCTTTTATTGAACAAAAAATGTCAGCTTTTCTATTTTAAAAATAAAAATAAAATACCTATATGTGCGTGCAGATATTCATTGCACACTTGTTTATAGAAGTCAAATATGAAAAGAATCTGAAGATGCAACATCAGGCAGCTTGTAAAGTAAATTAGGATGTTTCTACGCTATAAGACAAGGTACAGCTATAAATGGTAATTAAGAAGATTATGAGAAAATATGGGTGTTTCCCCTCTGATTTTCCAAACTTTCTTTTAATTTGTCAAGTTAAAAAGAATAAAAGATTCTTCTAATTAACTACTGACAAGCAGCTGTTGCCAACAGGACTCAACAATGATTCATTTGGTAAAGAGAGGGACACAGGACTTAAAGATGACTTCTAAATGCTTGCCTTCAACAATAGGGTGAATATTGGGGCTGTTTATTGAGATGGGGGAGGCAAAGTGGGGGACTGGGAAACCAAGAGCTTTGTTTGTCTATACAAAATTTGAGATGCCTCTTAGATGTCCATGTGTTGATACAGAGCAGGTGATACAGTGGCCTGTAGAGACTTGAGCTCAGGGGAGAGGTCAGCAATATCAAGACTAGAAATTTTAAATTCGAGAGTCATCAGTATGTAGATGGTATTTAAAACATGAGATTAGGTATAGGGTATAGATGGATGATAGTATAAGAAGATCTAAGACAGAGCCTCCAGTCACTGCAACATTTAGAAACCAGACAGAGAAGGGGAAACCAGCAAAAAAAGCCCTGAGGCAATGCAGCCAGTTAGGCAGGAGGAAAAGGGAAGAACATAGCATCCTGGAGGCTGGGAGAGAAGAGGATTTTAAGAAGGAAGGAGTGGTCAACCGTGTCAAATTCTATTGGGAAGTTGAGTAAGATGAAGACAATGAAGGGACCTTTGGATTGGCAAAAGAGGTTGTTCATGACCTTGAAATGAGCAGATTCACTAGCACAGAGAGGAGGAAGGCCTGGCTGGAGTCTGCTGAGCTAAGACTAGGAGATGAGGAAGTGGGCACTGACTACAGACAACTTTTCAGGAAGTTGTGCTATAAAAGAGCTAAGAAATGGGATTGTGCCTGGAGGGCGATATGAGATCAAGGGATTTTTATTTTTTAAAGGAAGCACTAGAACATGTCTGACTGCTCGTGGAAATGATTCAGGAGGGAGAGAGAAATTAATCATGAAGGGGAGAGAGGTTAATTGCAGGAGGAAAGTCCTTGGGAAGGATGAGGATATGGAATCCTGAACAGAAGTGGAGAGATTGGCCTTTAATGAAGTAGGCACACACACAGAGTCCTTGGCATAGTACCTGGCACATGTAGCAAGAGCTCAGTAAGTACTTGCCACTGTTATTACAAGTGTCTGTCTCCTTGAATAATGAAGGGAAATAACAGTTGGCTGGTCCAACTTATAGCTCAAAAGTTAGGCAGCGAATAATTGCATCAGCAGTCTATATAGTCTGGCCAAAGAGGAAAAGGATGAAAAGATGGAGTGGCCCATCCTTCTCTTCTACAGCCCTGCTCAGACAGGGTAGACTCCCACAAGAGGGGTGTTCATGTATGCTTGCGAAATGGAAAGAGCCTAGTAATTGATGAATTGAATAACTGATATGACTGTCTCTTAATTTAGTCTGTCATTTTCTTTTTCACTGGATGGTGTTTGCCGAGTAATGATGTTCTTGAGTTCCTGAGAGCGATAACCAGGACAATGGGAAATGTGGGAAAAACCACAGCCTTAAAACCTCTGTTCTTGTGCAATCAGATGTAAACCACCCTAACTGCTGAGACACGTACCCAGAAGCGGTCATTTCATTGGCTCCTGCAGAGAAAACCTAACCAACTTGTGTAGCAACCCAAGAGACCCCAAGTTATAGCTGTTATTCCAGAAAGTACTGTATTTAAGCCAGGAATTCAGAGCTTTATCTACACGGAATGTTGTTTTTGATCATGTGGGCTCACTGTTGAAATAGAGTGAGTTGATGTTCCTTGCCAAATAGCTGATGAAGAAAATGTCCGTATCTTCCAAAGCATTGTTAAAAAGGAAGAATTTCTATAAAAGAACACAACTCTCTGGTTACTTTCTCACTCAATAAAAATTTAGAATTAAAACAAAAGGGTATTAGGCAGCATTCATTGGAAACTAGCTAACAAAGTTAAGCAGAAAAATAACTTATTAAAATAGTGGAAATTACCCTGATGTCCATTTAAATAGAATGGATAAATGAATAGTGATATAGTCATACAATGAAATATACAATGAAAAAAGAACAAACCATCAATACACAGAACAGTATGACTGTATCTCACAGACATAATATTGAGAAAAAGAAGCCAGATATTATGTACTGAGTATGTACCATATATTTTCATTTATATAAAGTCCAGAAACAGGCAAAATAAATCTATGGTGTTAGTGTCATGACAGTGGTTAATCTTTTGTTGTGGTGTAACTGAACAGGACCCTATGAGACCTTCCTGGGACAGACTCCCCCCATGTCCTCTGTGTGCCTCTTGTTTGTAGAAAATCTTTAGCCTCCTAGACCTTCCCTGGGTTTCAAAGAGCAAATTTAATTAGAAAAGTGAGAATGCAGAAACAAAGGAAAACAGTAAAGCAAGACAAAAATAATAGTTTAAGCATTAAACAAAAGTCAAGAACCTTTAGTTCCTCCTCAGGGGCTATAGATAATATTCTGAGCCATATCCTTGAGCTGTTTTGCAGATACTGAAACCCCTACCAGGGGAAGAAGTCAACTGCTTGTTGACCACAAGCACATAGACCCTAGACCAATTAGTAGAACCAGAAAGTTGATGATGCTGACTTCGGATTACCTTACCACCAACCAATCAGAAGAATGTCCACGAGCTGATCATGCATCCTGCAATCCTCTCCCTCACGCTGTCTTCAAAAACCTTTCCCTAAAAGCCACCGGGAAGTTCGGGTCTTTTAAGCATTAGCCACCTGTACTCCTTGCTTGGTGCCCTGCAATAAATGCTGCACTTTCCTTCACAACAGTTGCATGTCAGTAGACTGGCTTTACTACGTGCTGGTGGAGTGGGGTGAGCAGAGCCAAGTTTGGTCCAGTAACAGTAGAGAGGCTGAACAGGGACATGGGGAGGGATTCAGGGTGCTGGTTACACAGGTGTGCACAGTTTGGAAAATTCATTGAGCTGTATACTTTTTATATGTACTGTTTTCTCTATGTATGTTTTCATGAAAGTTGCACAGGAGGACATCAAAAGAAGGGCTATTAGCAGGTTAAAATGTCACTAGTAAATGTTGGAGACACAGGTCTGGGCCTGTAGGTCCAAGCATACTTCCTAAATCTGGCACAGAACTTGAAGGAGCACATCTCTGCTGCTGTGGCTGAACACTAGACTCTATTGTTTGCTCTGAGGACCCTCTCTGTAGGACACATATGTAGCACTGCCTGACATTTGATTATACATGCATTTATTTTCTATCTCTCCAACTAGAATGTGAGCTGATTGCAGCCACATAGTAGGTACTCAGCAAATATTTATTTAATGCAGTTCTCTTGTTGATAACTGAGCAGAGCTCCCCTTCTCATGGATGCATGTTTTTTCTTTAGATACATTAATCTCATCAGTCAAGGTCCAGTCAAGTCTTGCTGTTCAAAGGACACATTTGCTCTTTAAAGTGGTTTCCCATATTTCTTCTCTGATTCATCGGCATTGAGTTGAAAGATTTAGTCTCATCAGGCAATCTTATTTCCCGTACTTCCAAGTTCGTAGCAGGGGAGTCATGTCACTGTGACCCCTACTTACCCCCAGCAGAAACATGCAATATCCTTCTGAACATGCAATTTGACCCAGAAATTGCTGAGGCAAGTTGTGAGGAAGATGGTAAACTAAGAGATGAGAAGCTGTCCATCAGCAGGAGAGTGATGAGGGGACTTCCTTCACTTATGTGGGACTGCAAAAACTCCTATGTTTACTGTTTCATTTTCACCCCATTGACACCAAGTCATTCATTTGTTGGGCCTTCTGGGGAATTCACCAGTGGAATCTTGCCCTTCCACTACACTTTCTATGTTTAGGATGTTTTAGGAAAGAACTGACTCTTTAGATGGAGAATCTCAGGGGATGCAGGGCATATCCTACCAGCTTTAAGCCTCATCTTGCCTCCCAAAACAAGGCATATGTGCTACCTGACCTGTGTTAGCCCCTCCAAGCCTGCCCTGTGCAGCAATGCACAGTGTCTCCCTGGGACACTGACCAGGACTTCAGGTCTGAGGATGGATGCCCTTGTCTTATCCTGATGGAAAACAAATTAAAGAGAGAATGGATTGCCCCTTATACTCTTATTTAGAATCCTCACACTTCTACTAAGCTGACTCTATTCTTCCCCAAAAATGGAAGGCCAGCGAATTATTCCATATTTTGTCCTACATTTCTCCATTTCATTCCTGAATGGGGGTGGTGGTGGATGGGTAGATAGTTTGGGAGGGAATGGCTGACAAAATTCAAAAGGCATCTCTATTCTCAGCTGAGAGAGTAGAAAAAAACAAAACCAAGAGCAAAACCCTGGGATGATTTCCTTCCACCACCCTCCTTTACCTGTTGACCTCTCCACTGCTTCCTCATGGCATCTCAATTTCTCTTTCTAGCTCCATCTTCTCCCTTTAGTTACCAAACTATGTTTTCAACTGCCCCATAGGCATTTTCACCGGCATTTACTAATCGCATCTCAGATTCAACATAGCTAAAAGCAAATTAGTCATCTTTTATCCCATGGCAGGTTTTTCTTCTGGTTTCTTTATTTAGGTCAGTGACGGTATTGCCCTTCCCTTCACCCAGACTCAGTATCAAGCACTTCTGAAGGCTATTGTTTACTAAGTCTTGCCAATCCTGCTTCTCAAGAGTTTGATCCCTCCTTTTGGTTACTATCACCACCTTCTTAATTCAGGTCCTGCTTACCTCCCATCCATTCTAGCCTCCGTAAGAAACAGTCACACATAGTGATTAAGAGTAGGTAAGAATACTGACTCTACTGCTTAGTAACTGCATGGCTCAGGCAAGTTACTTAAACACTCTAAGCCTCAATTTCTGCATCTATAAAATGGGATAATAATACCTCTTGCTAGGAGTACTCAATTGGAGTATATATGTATATAAAGTGCTACCAGCAAAGTACTCACTAACAGTAGTGATTATCACTATCTGTTCTCTTAGTACTCCAATTTATTTTACTCACCAGTTAGACTTACCTCAACAAGGCAGCGCTGATCATTTTTTACAAACTCTCAGTGCCCACATTCATTATCTACCTAATACCTAACATTCCCATCCTGACATTCCAGAATTTTCCATAAAGTACTTGTTCCATCTTCTGACCTCTTAGTCCCTTCTACGCTCCCTGTGTTCCAGTCAAATGGACCTCTTTGCCCTTCCCCACACCATCTCTATACTACAGCCTGTGTGTATTTGCTTGTGCTATATCTTCTATTTTATTCCTTCCTTATCCTTCAAGGTCTAACACAAAATAGCTTCTTTCTTATGTTTGAATGTCTTTTTCTCTCCTTTTAAAGTCTCAGCATATAATCACACCTTTCTACAGGATGGTTCACTTTCTTCCTGGTCCTGTAGTTGCCTGTGTGTTCATCTTAACCTCTCCAGCTGGAGGAACCTCCATTCCCCCAACCTCAAGTCTCTATGTGTCAGGGTGAAAACTGGAACATTCAAGCATTCATTTTCCCCATCTGCCAACAAGATGCAAAATAACCAATTTGAACAAATTCTCCACCACATCAGTTGGCTAGATGAATGTTTGATGAACAAATAAGAGCCAAGGCTGGGAAAATAATTGAGACTATGAGAAAGGGAAATGACCCGATTGTTCTAGCTTAAGCAAAGTTCTGTTCACCCCATTTCATTCCCTGTTAATTCCCCTGCTTCTAAGCTCTCTGCTTTAGTGATTAGGAATGCAAGATTCCATGCAGGATGGGGTAGGTCAATTCCTATTTCTTGAATGTTTTTCAAATGAAACTTGTGCTTTTAGCAACAATGGATATAAATGTCAGTTCTCTTTAAACTCTTTTAGGACTCTCAGAAAATATTTGTTTTTCCAGTGGCTGCTTCTTTCAGAATCCATGCTAGTTTCTTTAAAACCCTTAAATTTACAATAAAATCCTTAAAATTATGAGTAGCAGTACTTTCTTCCAGACACTGACCACAGACGGGAGGGTGTGGGAGGAAAAGTATGAATCCTGCCAGAAAGCAATGCTTTAAAAATATGAGGTTAAATTTCATTTTGAAAAGTTTTAACACAAATTCCCTTCCCTCCAGAGCCCTTCCTCACTTCATACTATTTTTTGCTCAATTCAAGAGTGTTTTAAAAAAATCTGTTTAAAAAACTTAAACAAAGAAATCAAGAAGATATTGTCAGTTTTAAGAGGAATATAAATTTAGGAAATATTTTATGAATGAGGCTAGGCCATTCAGGCTTAAAAGAATTATAAAAGCTTAAAATGTTTGTGTGTATGATCCTGCTTTTATAATTTTAATTTTTTGCATTGAAATATACCACACGGCACTGTTGACCCACGGTTCCACAAATGGCACTCAGACATGTCAGGTTTGCTTGATGGACTTATCTGTCTACAAAATACTTTTTAAAAAAATTTTATTTATTTATTTATTTATTTTTGGCTGCATTGGGTTTTCATTGCTGTGCGAGGGCTTTCTCTAGTTGCGGCTAGAAGGGGCTAATCTTTGTTGTGGTGCATAGGCTTCTCATTGCAGTGTCTTCTCTTGTTGTGGAGCACGGGCTCTAGGCACGCGGGCTTCAGTAATTGTGGTATGTGGGCTCCGTAATTGTGGCTCGTGGGCTCTAGAGCGCAGGCTCAGTAGCTGTGACGCGTGGGCTTAGTTGCTCCGTGACATGTGGGATCTTCCCAGACAAGGGATCGAATCTGTGTCCCCTGCATTGGCAGGTTGATTCTTAACTACTGTGCCACCAGGAAAGTCCCAATACTTCCTTTATTATTGTTTTGAAATTCATTTCTCTGATTTATTTTTACCTTTGCTTATGATGTTCTGAGTATATTTGTATTTGCTTTCCTCTTTCTCTTTTTAAAAAATAATTTTCTTAGGAAAAATTTCAAGCATACATAAAAGTAGAGAAAACAGAATAATGAACTTTAAATATCAATCATTCATATTCTAGAATTATCAGTATTTCCCCACTTTTCCTTCATCTATACCTTTATCTTTCTTCTCCCTTTCTTTTGGCTGAAGTATGTTAAAGCAAATCCCAAAATCATGTCATTTCACCCCTATGTATTTATATGTGTGTTGCAAAAATATCGGTGGTTTCTTACATACCACCATACTATTATCACACCTATCAAAACCAACAAGAGTTTATTGGTATCGTCTAGCACAGAGTCTGAAATCAAATTTCCCTTATTGTCTTAATGTGTTGCATTACACTTGGTTTGCTCATATCAGGATCTAAGCAAGGTCTATGCATTTTATTGAGTTGTTCGGGACTGGAGAAGAGTTTTAGGGTTTGGTAAGGGAGGGCAGGTGAAGCAGGTGAAGGGTGGGAGAGTACTGTGAACTGGGGGAAAGGCTTTTGAATCATGATCTTCAAGAGGCACAAGTAAAGGTTGAAACTATTCAGCTGCTAGATAGTAGTTACATTACTTTAAGTGTAACTCCCTGCAGAGACTGAAATTTGAGGGAATCCAGGATTTGTTCTGTTCATGGACATGACTTCCAGAAGAACTAGTCTATCTCCTCCATCCCATCTTATTCCAGTTAATATCATAGAATTCCCTTCCCAGACAGAAAAAATATTTAGAGTCTTCCAGAGTAGGCATTGCTAGCCATCCATTACAAAATTAGTTATTCCTGTTTCTGAGACATACTATGTGTAATCTCAATCTCTTGGCCTACTACTCCATTCTCGGTGAAATAGACGTTGTGTTTGATAAGTCTGCACGTGCCCTGTGTCGATTTTAATGGCTTCTAAGCCTGCTAACCATAGCAGGATATATGTCAGCACCCCTAGTGTTAACAGTTTAGCCTATAAAAATCAATTCTAATGCAATCTGGGAGTATTGTGCAACCCACCTGTTCGTTCGTGTTTCACCAGCTGTGGATCCTAGTGAAAAATAGGTCTAATTCAAAGGTTTCACTTCAAATATATTTTCTTTGGCTCTGGAGACAAAAGTAATTGGCAATAAACAGTGGTAGGGGCAGCTTCTGTCAACGCACAGTGTCAGTCAGGGAAGAACTCTCAACTCCTACAGCTCTTCCCAGCAGACTTCAAACACATATTTTTCATCCAACAGGGAGTCCTCCAGCCTCCTAATCACCGACCCAGTGGGATCCCAAGTTGCTGGGAATTTCATAAAGCAAAATTCCCCAGGGAGTTTCAACAGAGGTGCTCAGGAAGCCAAAACCCCATTAGCTCTTTGGCCCAACTCAAAAGCCCAGCTGCAGAATAGCCTCCCACACTCTAGGCCCCAGTCACTCTCATTCAGCAGCTGCATTGTTCTCCTCAGTGTCAACTGCTGTCCATAGCAGGGTAACTCTTGAAAGTGAGAGTGGTCTAGATGGGGCAGGGTTGGGGAGAAAACACCATCATACACACTGTCATTATCATGCCATATGTTTCTGTAGTACTCTATGGTTGCAAATTATGTTCATGAACATGGTACTCTTGATCCTCATAGTGACTCTGTAAGGTAGAGAATGTAAGAGCATCTTTAACTTTTTTTTTTTTTTCCTGTACGCCGGCCTCTCACTGTTGTGGCCTCTCCCATTGCAGAGCACAGGCTCCGGATGCGCAGGCTCAGCGGCCATGGCTCACGGGCCCAGCCACTCCGCGGCATGTGGGATCCTCCCGGACCGGGGCACGAACCCGTGTCCCCTGCACCGGCAGGCGGACTCTCAACCACTGCGCCACTAGGGAAGCCCTTTAACTTTGTTTTATACATAAGCCAACTGAGGCACCCTGAGGTTAAGGGCAGTGTCCAAGTCCTACACGTGGCAGAGCTAGAACCAAAGTATTGGTCTTTGGCCTTCATTCCAGTGCCTTGTCCTCCTCCCCATGTGGGCTCAGTCTAGGCTTGGCCCAGCCTTTGACTGAGTTTCCTAACTGGTGGACCCAGCGCACTTGTGCAAAGGAGAGGTCTTCCTCAGTCTTTGGGAACTTGAGTGGACCTGGGGTGACACAGGTCAGTAACCTCTGCCTCAAATGACCTAATCTTTTTACCTTAGGACCATAAAATTGTTGTCATTGTCTGTGTGTACAATGACATGGAAAATGTTGTAAATCATTATCTTAAAGGAAAATTTAAATGTTCCCTCTTTCCACTGAATTTTATATCTGACAGCCAGTTTGTATGCCTGGCCCTAAAGAGTCAGGTTCATCAATCAGAACTAGAAAATAAAATTTAATTGACTACTTGTCAGTGAATTTTTAAAATTTACAATATTTTCCCCGGTGAGCCTCTTGGAACATACATTGTGGGTTGAAGGCTATTTGAATGTTTCTTTTTGAACACTTTATGGTCAGTTGCCATGGAAAAACTTTTTGTTTCTTTTCTCTCTCTCCTCCAATGGAGTAATTAGTCTCCATCTCCCCCACCTCTGTATATTTAGGCTAGGTTCCCTATCTACCCTCTACTTCCTGGTATTTAGTTCTGACACAAAATAAGTCAGTCCCATTGCTTGGAGTAATTTCTTTGTTTATACAAATTGGATTAGCTCATGTCATTACTTTCACTTGGGCTATTGTGAAAAATTTTCTTTTCTCTGTGGGTTTTGTTTTTATTAAGTTTTTCAGTTCTGCTCTTGATTTGGGTCGAAAGGCCAATTAATGGAAACATGGCCACAGGCAAAATTAAGCTGTTCATTTTATTAATTAAAATGTTTTCTTAATTTTTAAATTTATTTTTTGTCCAATTTTGAAAGGTTACTTTCCATTTACAGTTATTACAAAATATTGGTGGGCTTCCCTGGTGGCACAGTGGTTGAGAGTCCGCCTGCTGTTGCAGGGGACACGGGTTCGTGCCGCGGTCCAGGAAGATCCCACATGCCGCAGAGCGGCTGGGCCCATGAGCCGTGGCCGCTGAGCCTGCGTGTCCGGAGTCTGTGCTCCGCAACGGGAGAGGCCACAACAGTGAGAGGCCCGCGTACAGCAAAAAAAAAAAAAAATATATATATATATATATATATATATATATAGGCTCTATTCCCCATCCTTGAGCCTATCTTACCCCCCATAGTTTGTACCTTCCACTCCCCTGTCCTTATACTGCGCCTCCCTGCCCCGTAACCACTAGTTTGTTCTCTATATCTATAAGTCTGCCTCTTTTTTGTTATATACACTAGTTTGTTGTAATTTTTAGATTCCAAGTATAAGTGATATCATACAGTATATTTGTCTTTCTCTATCTGACTTATTTCACTTAGCATAATGCCCTCCAGGTCCATCCATGTTGCTGCAGATGGCAAAATTTCATTCTTTTTTATGGATGAGCAGTATTCCATCTTCTTTATCCGTTCCTCTGTAGATGGACACTTAGGTTGCTTCCATGTCTTGGCAATTGTAAATAATGCTGCTGGGAACATTGGGGTGCATGTATCTTTTTGAATTAGTGTTTTTGTTTTTTTTGATATATACCCAGAAGTAGAATTGATGGGTTATATGGTAGTTCCATTTTTAGTTTTTTGAGAAACTTCCATACTGTTTTCCACAGTGGCTGCACCAATTTACATTCCTATCAACAGTGTACGAGGGTTCCCTTTTCTCCACATCCTTGCCAACATTTGTTAGTTGTGTCCTTTTTGATCATAGCCCTTCTGACAGGTGTGAGGTGGTATCTTGTTGTGATTTCGATTTGCATTTCCCTGATGATTAGTGATGTTCAGCATCTTTTCATGTGCTTGTTGGCCAAGATGTTCATTTTCAATACATATCAATTCCTCTATCTTCACCTATTCTGGCCTCTTCCCTTAATCATTCTAGTATACCTTAAGACCCTGTACCCAGAGCCTTACATATTTTCTATCCTCTCGCCATTAACCCATATTGAGAAAGTCAATTCACACTGAGGTATATGAATATTACCTCTTAATGGTGCTCATTATATTATTTACAAAACTGTTTCTCACAGGCTTCTGGGTGTAGGGGTGATTTCTAGTGAAGAAGTGTTTTTGTGTTGATCTGTCCCAGAAGAGCATCTGGGTTATCTTTTGCATGAGGAACCAACCAATGATCCATGGGAAGACTGCTGTACTCGTTGTGAACCTTTTCATTCAAGTGACAGAAATTCAACTCAACTAGCTTAAACAAAAAGATAATGTATTTTCTCATGTAACTGAAAAGTCCATGGGTATGTTTCAGTTATGCCTGGATCCACAGTCTCAGACCATATCATAAGGGCCCAGTCTCTTTCCAACTCTTGGTTCTGCTTTATCTTCTGTGGACTCTCTTTTCACATAGACTCTCCCTTCCTGATGGACCAGTGGCCATCAGCAACTTCACAATTACATCCTTGTGGCTACAAGTCCAGAAGTAAAGAGTTGGAATCTTATCCAGTTCTTTAAAGACGAGTCTAGAATTAATTCTGATTGGCTCTGTTTGGTTCTTGTCTACATCTTTGAGCCAGTCCTTTGGCCCAGGAGAGGGAATGTTTTGAGTGGCAAAGTCTGGGTAACATGTCCACCCCTGGAGTCATAGATTGATTGAGTATGGACTAAAAGTTGAGTAAGAATGGTCCCCTAAAGCACAATCAGGGTGACAGGAAGGCACAAAACAATTGTCTACTTCAACTGGTAATGAAAACATTTAGATGGCCAGTCTAAGAACAGTGTGGACAGACAAGTAACTCACCTTGAGGTGGGAGAGAATCCAGGTGTGTGGCAGACCTATCATTTTTTAATGTTCTTGGTACTAAAAAAAAAAAAAAATTATTCTGACCGAACCTCTAGAGAATTTGTTCTAAGTTTGTGGTTGGAGAAACAAGTTCAGAGGAGCGGAGAGGGGGAGCAAAGGGGGCACCTGTAAGAGATCTGGAAGCTTAGCTTCTACATATACAGAATACCAGGGCACCATAAAAAGACTAGAGCACAAAGACACCATGTTAGGAACCTAGTTAGAGAACCATGAGATTGGTTGGCAAAGACCTCTCTTATCTCAGAGAGAGCTGAAGCAAGGCTATAAGAGTGAGAAGGTCAACAGATATGAGGATAGAATTAATGAAAGCACAGAAAAATAGTAAGACCAGGTTCCAGTGTCACAGCAAGGTCAGCCAGTATAGCAGCAGCAGCCAATGCATAAAGCACAGCAGTTAATGGCTAGTAGTTCTGGACCCAGACACACCTTGACTCATATCCTCACACTTCCTGACTGTGTAAACCTGGGTACATTTCCTCCTCTAAGTGGGAATAATGATATTGTGCCTCCCTCTTTGGGTTGTGAGGACTGAATAATATCTCAGATGTGAAAGAGCTTAGCACAACACTCAGTAAATAGTAGCTGGTGGGAACTAGATGTTAAAATTTTTGAAGTTGTCATTCTAAGTCCTCAGAAGCCATTTTGGGTGAATAATGTCTGGAATTCTGGGAAGAATTACATGAGCGGTCCCTTTGGGATTTGCAGTTTTAAGGCAATTATCTACCTCTTGGAGGAATTTTTGATTTGGGGTTTAGATGCTGTCGTCATACCTCGTCAGGCTGTGCTGTTTCCTCTCTAACCCCATATCTATTTGCTAACGTAAGTTTAAAGAAGAAGGAATCCTTCGTAGGAACAAGGATTTGCGGTTCACATTTATTAAACTATCTGATGATCAGAGCTGGACCTAAGGGAGGGCACACAGCAGGGAAGGACTACTGATCAAGAGGGGAGGGGACTGTGGACTAATGACTCCCATCTAACACTAGGGTCCACCAGCCCAATGCAAATGATGTGTCTTAGACAAGTGTGTGTGTGTGTGTGTGTGTGTGTGTGTGCACGCACATGCATATACTGAAGGAATTTAACACTTGGAGTCAGAGCACTCCAGACGTCCACAGTTTTATTCTGAACACCTGGGACCTAGCCTGGCACAGAAAGAACAACCTTCCCTTCCAGCAAGATTGGGCTGGAGCTGTTGGAAGTGGGGTTACAGGCAGCCCCCGCCTTGACATGACTGTGAAACACGTCAAAGCAGCAGCAGCTCTCTCTGGAATTTCATCTTCCCCTTCTGCCTTCAGCAGCTGAGGTTAGATTTAACATTTTTTTAAAAAAGGGGGCGCATCTGACCTTCTAACCCACCCAAAGGCAAATTTGGGGGTCATTACCCAATGACACTGAATAGGACAAATGTCTTTTATGAGCCTTTAACTGCAGTGACGACATATTAACAACCCTTATCAGTTATGAAATCAGACTTGAGGACCAATGACAGTCATTAACATTCCTGGAGCTGTGCTGGCCTGTTACTGGTAAATAATTTCAACCCCTGATATGCCTGCTAATTAGAAGAGAATGGCTGCCAACTTTCCATTGCTTCTTTGACCCCACATGCCACATAAATGAAATGTCGGAAAAGAATAAAAGTTGAAATGCCTAACCTGGAATAATATTTAGAAACCTCAGGGAAGGTCAAGATTCAAAAAAAAAAAAAAAAAAAAAAAGAGCTTGATGCCGGTCCAAGAATCTTCCTCTTGGAAATATATAACAATAGGTCTAGAGGTTTCTCCATTACCCTTTAACTGCTCCCAGAGTGCTGGTTAAGTGATGGCCAGGAATTAAGTGGCAAAGAGAAACAGGTTGAATCTTGCCCTTTATCCCTTAATTAGTCTCACCCTAAACCCCACCCCACAAGCTCTTTTGAACAAGGAGGTTAGAGGAGAAATAAAAGTCAAGAGCAGAGAATTATGGGAGAAGACAGGCAAATATTCTGAATCATTGATTCTTAAAGCTGGCTGCACATTGGAGTCACCTGGGGAGCCTTAAAAATACTGATGCCTGAATCCTGTCCCCAAAGATTCTGCTTTCAATGGTATAGGGTATGACCTAGGCATCAGGATTTTATAAAGCTCCCCAGCGGGGCTTCCCTGGTGGCGCAGTGGTTGAGAGTCCGCCTGCCGATGCAGGGGACACGGGTTCGTGCCCCGGTCCGGGAAGATCCCACATGCCGCGGAGCGGCTGGGCCCGTGAGCCATGGCTGCTGAGCCTGCGCGTCCGGAGCCTGTGCTCCACAGCGGGAGAGGCCACAGCGATGAGAGGCCCGCGTACCACGAAAAAAACAAACAAACAAGCTCCCCAGGGGGATGCAGCCAAGGTTGAAAACCATTGTTTTAATGTAACTCAGAAGAGAGAATCAGGAAATGAATTTGTGATCACCTCGTACCTGGCAAGACTCCTTAATGGTAGTGTTTCTTAACCCTGGCTGAATATCAGAATCATCTAGGCAGCTTTTAAAACATCCAATGCCAGGATCCCACTGCAGTCAAATTAATTCAGGGTCTCTAGCAGTTGGATATGAGCAGTAGCGTTATAAAATATTGATTCTCCTTTGAGCCACGATCAAGAACTACTAAGACATGGTTCTCAAACTTTTAGCACACCTAGAAATCACCCAGTGAGACTATTAAAAATATATATTCTTGCATTCTCTCCCCAGAGGGTGGGCCTATAACAGACCCCGCAGGTGATTTTGAGGAAGGTGATCATTAAGACCACTCTTGTCCATTGCTCTTATTGTTTTCTCATGCTGACCAAGATGTGCTTTGCTTAACAAAAATGCACCTCTGCCATCTGGTCTTTGGTGGTTCTCAATTGAAGGGGTGGGGAGGGGAAGCAGTACCACCTTCCTGGGGGCATTTGGAAGTATCTAGGCTTATCTTCAAATGATTATGGTTGAAGATGCAGCAGATATTTAGTGAATGAAGGCCATGGATGCCAAACAGCCTGTCCTACAAAAAGAATTGTCCTGGCCAAATATCAATAGTGTTTTCAGTGAGAGACACTAGAAGGTGAAATGGTTTGGATTGTGTGTGACCTGAAGTATCAAGGTAGAGATTTTAGCACCAGGTAGCCATCAAGGTCAGTGGCCATTAGATTTGAGGAAAGGTCTCAAAGTTCAGGAAGCCAAGAAATGTGGAAAAGCATCTTTCCCAGATATCTACATTTCTCTCTTCTCCTTGTCTCTCCAAGGAGGCAATTCTAACTCCTTCACCCTAACCCTGGCCCCCGTTTCTATTAGGGACTCAGATATGGACCCCAAAGTCCTCTGCTCATTTTTGGTGAAGTCACAACACAGGCAGTACTTCCACTCGCCCCCAGACTGTCATCCTAGCCAGGTGACCTTGGGCGATTCACATAATCAAGCAGAGCTTGTGTTCTCCATCTGCAAAATCAGTAGGTTGAGCTGTGTGGTTCCTACAGCCCCATTTATTTCCAGCATTTAATGGTTCTATTCCAGGTTAGGAAGTCTTGGTCTCAGTAGAGAACTGTCTCAAGATATCATTCCTGTCTGTTCAGTTGACACCTGAAATACTGTTACTGGAGCCAAATTTTGAATCTACAATGAGAGATCAGGCTTAAACTAAATTGTCCTGAAAGAAGGGTTACATTAACTTGAATTCCATCTCAGGACCTAGTAACTATCACACGGACCTTATCTGAGAGCAGTTTGATTCAGTGACATATATTCACTTTTTTCCCCCCATTAAACATTAATTATGTACTCTTTGTCCTAGGTCCAGGTTTCTATTGACATTTTGGGGTCTAGTAACATTTTGTTGTGGGAGGGCTATCCCGTGCATTGGAGGATGTTTATCTGTATCCCTGGCCTCTATTCACTGGGAGTTAGTAGGACTGCCCTCCCATCATGTAAACCAAAAATGTCTACAGACATTGCCAAATATCCCCTGGGGAAAAATGCCACTCCCAGTTGGGAAGCACTGTCCTAGATGTTGGGGATGTGATGACTAAGATCCATGCCCTGCTCACAAGTATCTCATGGTCCAGAAGTGAGGAGAGACCCATTGAACAGGTATGATACCTCAAGGGGGTGTTGTGATGAAGTATGCAGGGTATTTAGGGAGCAGAAAGGGCGCTAGGTCAAGGAACAGTCTCCTGGGCTGAGTCTTCATGGATTAGTAGGAGTTGGCCAAGTAAAGGCCAAGGTGAGGTGGTGTAGCACAGGTGACAGCAGAAATACAGACAGAGAAATAGCTTGGGGTAGGTGATGGATGTCTTGCTCAACCGTAAGGCAGAGGGCAGGTAGAGGTGACATTGAAGAGGCAGGCAAGGCTTTGTAAGCCTTCTCAGATGTTTTTTTCTAGGAAACAGGAGGCAGGGGACAAACATGCTCAGCTTTACATTGTAAATAGGTCCACTACACCTCTCTGAAAAGTCTGGATTGTAGCAGACACGTTCCAAGGATGTTGAAACAGGAAATCCATGCAAGAGAAGGTGAAGGCCTGAGCCCAGGCAAGGGGTGAGGCGCTGGAGAGGAGACAGGAGTAGGGTGCTGAGGAGGCAGTATCCCAGGAGCAGCAAGGGAGACCCCTTTGCACCCAGGGCCAGGACCCACATTCCAGTGAAGGTACACAAAGCATCAATATCGAACAAAACCATCATCCATCTATCATCTCTCTATCTATCTATCATCTATCTGTCATCTATCTATCTATCTATCATCTATCTATCATCTATCTATCTATCTATCTATCTATCTATCTATCTATCTTTGTAACTAACCCATTGGCCAGCCAAGCTTTTGACTAGTTTTAAATATGTCAGGAAAGACAAGCCTTCTTTCATTTGCAGCTCTGCAGCCGGTGGGTGGTGTTTTGCTGACAGCCAACTGTGCTCTGTAAGAGAGCTCGCCTTTACATTTCCACATGCTCCTCGGCAGATCCAAACCATAGTGGGCCACCCTGGGGAATTTCTGGAGTCAGGAGGGCTTCAACCATTACCAGCTGCTAATGCTGCTGCCCTAATTTCGGCCAAATGGACCCTGAGAGCTAGGTTGACGAAGATTGCAGGGAAGAAGCAAGGGGCACATACTGGGCTGACAGACAGTTTGGCACAGGTGTGATGGCTAGTTGGGGAGCTGTGTGTTTTCCCAGAGCCCCTGAAATCTTTCCTTGGTGGTAACTAAATTGTGCCATGAGTTACATTCGAGTTCCTTTAAGTCAGAGATCAAGCTGGACAAACAGCAGGGATGTAATAAGTACGTGTGAAATCGAACCAACGAGAGAGCAAAAACTTTTCCTCAGCTTCAATAAAGCTCCCAGGAGGGAAGCAGGAGTGACACCTGAAATCTTGGAGTCCAGGTGGAGACAGGACAAGTGTTTGTAACCTGGAGGACCGGGGTTATTTTGACATGCAGAGCTGACCTGAGGCAAACCCAAGAATTAGACAAACTCTATTTTTCTACCTTTGTTTTCATGCCATCCCTGGCTTCCCAGGGCTCCTCACTTAGGCTGTTATGTAGGACCGTGCCAGATGGCACTCTGCTTCTAGATTTTTCCTTCAGTCCTCCACCCCATGCAAACTCATCTCCTCTAGGACCTATGCTGACATGCTCTGCTCTCTGATCTTGGGGAATGTCGTTCATGAATGTTAAATAACAGCAGAAGTCCTCCATATTCTGTAAGTGAAAGGTTTTTTTCTGCTTGGCTCTGTAAGGGTATAGATTTCCAGTTGCAAAATTTGGGTAGGTGAGGAGAGGCTTGATGGGCTTTGAACTGATGACACAATGATGGGCAAGAAGAGACAGGAAGTCTCTTCCTCAGAAATATCTACCTTCGTGGTAGACCATTTAGAGATTTATTGGCATTGAGCTCTGTGTTTAGAATGAATTGCTTTACATTGGAACATAATATCCTCCGCTGATTGAGATAAAATTCTGGGAATAGAAATTTTGCCTGGGCTTGAGAGGAGAAAGGAGGAATGTTGAGTTTTGCAGTAGATTTAAGGGACTAAATCCCTTAGTGAGGTGGGGAGTCTTCTGAAAGCAAGGCAGGGGAGAGTTGGGAAGGGGTTCCAAAATGGAGGTAGCTGTCAACAAGGGAAAGTTTGCTTTACATTGTGATGCCAATTAGTTTGTCTAGAGCTTTGTGGTTGAATTCCAAATGTCACACAAACCCTTTTGTTCCGGAATGCTGAACCAAGGAGAGGCTGTCTCTATAGATCAGCACCTTTGCCATCCTCACCCCTGATCTAGGGCAAGGTGGAGAAAGCGGAAAGGAAACTAACAATGAGCAGAGAAAAAATATTTCCTGAAATTCCTTCATGATGTACTTAGAATTCTAGGAAGTTAAAGCTGTGCGGGACCCAAGCGATCCCCTCATTTAATGCTTCTTTTTTATAGCTGAGGCCCAGAAGGAGTAAGAGTCAACTCTAGAACCCAGGCATGGTAGTTCAAAGACTAGGATCTGCCTAGCATCCAGTAGGATGGCGCTTAGCATGGGAGAAAAATGGTTTTTCTTATGAAACAAGAATACCTGAGTTGGGACTTCCCTGGTGGCGCAGTGGTTGAGAATCTGCCTGCCAATGCAGGGGACACGGGTTCGATCCCTGGTCCAGGAAGATCCCACGTGCCATGGAGCAGCTAAGCCCATGCACCACAACTACTGATCCTGAGCTCTAGAGCCTGCGAGCCACAGCTACTGAGCCCGAGTGCCACAACTACTAAAGTCCGCATGCCTAGAGCCCAAGCTCTGCAACAAGAGAAGCCACCACAATAAGAAGCCCGAGCACTGCAACGAAGAGCAGCCCCCGCTTGCTGCAACTAGAGGAAGCCTGCACACAGCAGTGAAGACCCAATGCAGCCAAAAATAAATAAATTTATTTAAAAAAACAAAACAAGAATACCTGAGAAGAAAGGATATTCCACAGTGGCTGCATGGCTTTGGTTAAACCTCTTGCAATTACCCATCCCATAGCTGAGATCCGGAATTTCTGCTTCTTGATGGTGCTTGCCATTAGGCTTATTAAAGGGTCTGTCTCATGTCAAGCTGACGGTGACCTCACGGTCGAGGGAGGCAGAAGTGGCTCAATCTGCCTGAAGAAAACAGCCTCAGAAGAGCAGCTTTGCCAAACACGAGGCCATCGCCAGGTGAAGCTGTGTGTTCACAGCATATCTGCATTGGCTTCCTTATAGAAATGTGCACCGAGTTTATCCCGTTTATCCCAGGGTGGTTGTATCTCAGTTTAAGCTGTGAGGTCTTAGACTAAGTACAAGTATGTTCCTCTCCAAGTATCAACCCAGATTCTCAGAGAAACTAAGTAGACAGAATTGTTTTATGAACTACCTCACCTTCCCTTCAGATCAGAGAAACTAAGTAGACAGAATTGTTTTATGAACTACCTCACCTTCCCTTCAGAACTGAAGACAGGCTGCAATGTTCTTTTTTTTAAATTTTTATAAATTTATTTATTTATTTTACTTACTTTTGGCTGCATTGGGTCTTCGTTGCTGCACGCAGGCTCTCTCTCGTTGCGGCGAGCAGGGGCTACTCTTCGTTGCGGTGTGCAGGCTTCTCATTGCAGCGGCTTCTCTTGTTGCGGAACACGGGCTCTAGGCGCGCGGGCTTCAGTAGTTGCGGCATGCAGGCTCAGTAGCTGTGGCTCGTGGGCTGTAGAGCTCAGGCTCAGTTGTTGTGGCGCACGGGCTTAGTTGCTCCGCGGCATGTGGGGTCTTCCCGGACCAGGGCTTGAACCCGTGTCCCCTGCGTTGGCAGGCGGATTCTTAACCACTGTGCCACCAGGGAAGTCCTGCAATGTTCTTGCCTAGAATTTTTAAAGAATAGACTTCAGTGGATTGTGAGGTATGGTATACCAAACCATAAAGATTATAACCAAATACCTCAGGCATGAAAGACTTGTGACCTACAAGTACAAGGACAGGAAGTGTGAAAAATATACTCAGTTTTCTGTATCCTGAATGCCATGAGCGAAAACTAAAATGACTTAAATCCTGTTTCGAAGCAAAAGTTTAGGAGGATAGCTCAGAGGTGTGTCTCCTAGGATCACTGAGAAGAGACAGAGTCTCAAGCTTGGGCAGGGCAGAGAGAGCAACAGAAACATGCCCAGGAACGAGCATTACACAATGGTGTGCTTTACCAACAAGTCCTCTAACCCTTACTCCCAACCGCAAGGGGTCTGTCTCTACAGCATCTTCCTAATACGAGCAGCCTCCTGGCATTTCCAGTTTACACAGCTGTATGTATAATTCAGTGGCTCATGGGGAAGTTGAATCTAGGCAATTCATATTAAATCGTCATACGAAACTTTCAACAGAAATTCACCCAATTGTATTTCTCTTATTGGGCACCGATGAGAAATTATCCCCCAATGTAAGAGTCATTCTCTACCTTGGTTTTTCAATTTATCGACTTTATCAATGGAGGGACATTTCAGCCCACATCCATAACTTCCATGTCCCTCCTCTAAGTACTGCTCAAGACCACCTCAACGGCCCCAGGATGAGCCCCCAGAAGCCCTGCTGGCTATCTCATCAAATGTGGGTTCAGATAGTTTGTTCTGGCACATGTGGTCTACTTTAAAAATCTGTGCTTGGATTTAAAACAAAGGGGAAGTATTCAATGAACACTTTCAACTCCATCATACCCACTTTGTGTCCACAAGAGAATACTTCGGGTTCAAAACCAGGGACCAATGGGGGAGCCAATTTACCTTACACCTTATCCCCAAGGCCAATTCAGTTTTAGTATAAATAGCTTAGAGGTGATGGCCTAGTCCAGGTCAGGTTTAGGGAGTGAGATCTCTTCTGCCCAGAGATCATCTCCCCAAAAAGCCGTGCATTAAATTCCACACTTTCTCCTCTAGTCTGTTTCGTTTTCTGCTTCACTCTGAATGCTTAGGACTCAGCCCCCTCATGAGTTGTGAGACCACCTGCCTTGGCCAAAGTCACAGCTAGAGTTTCTATTTTACAGTGTTCTTCAGAGACAGACCACTTAGCAAAACACAGGATGTTTTTTCAACAAGGGTCACTTCTAAGAAAGGGCTAGTCTTCACAGCCGGTATTTGACTTGCTTCACTGCCAATAAAATGGGGTTGGAGTGAGCAGCATCTGGCAGTCTCTTCTTGGCCCTATTAGCTTATTTAAAAAGGCCTTCATTTTCAGCCTTACTGAATCGTTATTTGTTTGGCTGCACCCCCCAACCCCAGTGATTTTTCTGGTCTGCCCACCATCCTCTGAGAAGAGTGACCAAAAGCAAAGTTGGAGTGACCCCCCACCCCCCAATCCCAGTTCCTGTTCTCAGCCTCTGCTCCACACACTAGGCCCCCCTGGGGTTTGATCTGCCCTTCAAACAATGAATCTCCAATATCGTGATAGGCATGTTTGTGTTGGGGTTTCTAACCCCTCACTGGAGTTAATACAATATAAAGCAACTCTGGATTTACAGCTTGCATTTGGCTTGGTCAGTGCAATCATTATCTGCCAAGGGAAATATCAGCAGGGGACAGAGACTAGTGAGAGAATCAAACAAACATGATTTACTCCTTACTAAACCAGAAGGCAAACCTGCCATCTGTGTCCACATATCCTTTTGCAGGAGGCTTGGAAGCAAATTCTCTTGACTTCAAAGTGGCAATTCCATACACTCGGCAGAGGTTCCTGTAGCTCCCTTTGAGTAAGACGCTCTCTGAAACCCTTCAGAATTAGAAGTTACCCTCTGAATAACCCATGCATTGTCTCCAACTCTCAGTGTTTTAGGAGGAATTCATTATAATTAATTCCCCATTCCCTCTTTTATTTTCCTGCAGAAGTTCACTGTGTGGTTGGCTCAGCTTCACTCACTAACATCCTCTTCATCTCAGGTTCTTTTGCCCGAAGTTCTTGTTATCAGGCGCTGGTTCCTGGGCCAGCTGCAGTCGCTGAAGCTGTTATGTCAACTTTTCTCCCCCTCCTGAACTTTGCTTCACTTGGCTTCATCTTCTGAATACATTTTTGTCTGAGATGGAATGAGAGGACTGAGAGGGGAAAAGCTGTTCTCTCAAAGCTGTGCCCACTCCTGAAAGATTGACCCGTTAGCTGAGTTCCATAGGCTGAAAAGCAGTTTTATCCCCAAATAATAAAAAACTGAGCAAAATATATGACTCCAAGGAGTCTGTCTCCAGTTTCCTTTTTCTTCAAAGAAAGTTTCCTCCAATGGGTTCTCCAACCAAATGAACTCTTTTACACACAACTTTTGTTCAGAATGTGAGGGGAGGCCAAGGGGAGGCCGGAGGCATCCCCGCAGTGAAACCCAGGAGGTTTCATGAAGGCACTGTGATTTTCTGCCTGATAAAGATCCTATAACATCTTGCCACATAAACCAAAAGATTCCACCAATCCTCTGTCCATCAAGCTTCTGTCATTTCTCTAAATGAGAGAAGCTTCCTTCCCCAGGAAATGGCAGAAGCCTATGTAGGTGGGTCATGGTCTATGTAAAGGTGACACAGTTTTCCCCCTTTGGCAAATCCCTGACCTATGTTTGGATCTCTGAGCAGCCAGATTCCTGTGAATCTTCTTGAGTCTGTTATTGGTGTCCATGGCTTCCTTCTGGTAGAACTTCTTGGAGGTCTCCATGTTAAAAACTCTGCTGCACTCTTGGGAGCATCACCAACCAGAAGCTGAGGGACACGGTCTCATTTATCTTCCCTTTACTGTCCCTCACAACAATGTATGCTCCCTTCCAGCACTGACAGTCAGCCTTCTTCTTTGATGGACAGATGGACCCATTCATGCTTGTAGCTTTGGTACCCAGCTCATAGGTCCTTAGTAGGTCCTCAGTAAGTGGCTCTATGGAATTTAGTAAATGGTCCCTTTTTGTCCCTGAAGGGCCAACACGAAAAGAAATAGACATAACATGATTTATTCTCATTCCTCATCAACTCCATTATAGTTCTCTCCTCAATTCTTTGCAAGGACCCAGCATTCCCAAATAGTTTCCTTAGGCTCTAGAATTTTCTCTTCTTTCTCACTCCACAATTCATCACCAGAGAGGTGCTTCCCTCCGAGCTGATGTGTCAATAGCTGATGATGGTTTAATTCTACTAAAGCAGTTGCATTTCATCTGATGCCTGCATATAAAGACAAAACGAACAGGGAAAGTTTAGGTACCACTAGGAGCCACTGAGGAAGTTCCTTTTGACCAACAGTAGTCATCACCAAAAATGCCAGTATTATGTCTTGGAAACTTATGTCTCCTCAGCTTGTATACAACTGGATGACTCAATACTCTCTGATATTTGAGGATATGTATTCCAGGAACTCTGTTTACATAGATCAAACCTGCCCAAACAGTTGCAATGAAGAGTAGCCCCCACTCGCCCCAACTAGAGAAAGCCCGCATGCAGCAACAAAGACCCAACGCAGCCAAAAATAAATAAATTAAATTAATTAATTAAAAAAATTCTGCATTCAGTGGCATCACATTAATAGCTTGAAATCAGTTATGTCATGAGTATTTTCAATATGGAGATTAGCAAACTCTACAAAGCAGGGCTCCCCCCCTCTTCCCAAGGCCTCCAGAGAGCCAGCACATCACTGTTATGTTGCTAAATTCAATGGTCAGTTCTCAGTCCTTATCCTACCTGACGTCTGCACATGACAACACAGTTGATCACTCTCTCTTTTTGAAAGCACTGTCTTCACTCAGCTCCCAGGAGACCCTACTTCTCAATCTGCCTTGCTCATTCCTTCTCTTTTCTCTGATCTCTTAACATTGAGTGACCCAGGGATTTCAGTCCTGAACCTCTTCTCTTCCCTCCCCTACCTTCGCTCATTCTTTGGTGGTCTCGTTCAGTTTCATGTCTCTAAACTCCATCTGTGTGCTGAGGACTTCAAAATGTATATTATTACCAGTTTGGACTTCTCTGAATTACAGTCCTGCATACCAAGTTGCCTATACTGTATCTCTACTTGGATATTTAATAGACATCTCAATTCGAAATGGACATCTCAATTCAACTGAAGCCCTGTGATTCCCTCCAAAACCTGCTCCATCTACAGCTTTTTTTCCATCTCAGTTAATGGCAGCTTCATCCTTGTAGCTGCTCAGGCCAAAACCCTTGAAGTCATGTTTGACCTCATTATGTCTTTCACAACCTCACATCTAATCCACCGGCAAATCCTAATGGCTCTGCTTTCAGAACCTGTATATCCGGAATCTGACCACTTCTCGTAACTGACCGTAACCACCCTCCAGGTCTAGATTTCTGCAATATTCTTCTAATTGCTCTCCTGTTTCCACCTTGCCTGCTTACAGTCTCTCAGGGAGAGTGAAAGTTCCATTCATTACAACGGGCTACTGGGCCTTACTGAGCTGACCCTTCCAGCCTCTCTGACCTGACCTCATCCCCTACTGACTCACTGCAGGTGCATGGGCCCCTCCTGGTTTCTACCACACGTCAGGAATGCCTCCACTGTAGGCCTGTGCACTGCTGTTCTTTCTGCCCTCCCCGTGAAGTTGCTAAGCTTGCTCCCTCACCTCTTTCATGAATATTCTCAAGCATCATTTGATTCTTAGTTAGGACTATATTGATCATTGCATTTTGGAAAACCCCCCCAGAAAAACAACAGTAACAACAAAAAGCCGGGTCTACGCAGGATACTCTCCATCTCCCGTTCCCTGCTTTATGTTTTCCATTGTGCTTATCATCTTCTAACATTACTGTATCAGTGACTTATTTTTTTCGCTTATGTTTTCTTCTCACTTCTAGAATGTAAACTCCATGAGGGCAGGAATTTTTGTCCGTTTTGTTCACTATTGCATCTCCAGGGCTTACAACAGTCCTGGTACAGTGGATACTCATTATTCATGATAGCTATGCTCTATAAAGCTGCCTCAAATACTGAATTAGCAAATCCTAAATGATTGCTTCTAAAAGAAATACAAGCTTAGGTTCCTGTGAACCTCTGGTCACAATATTTTTGCCAAATGATCAAAATATAACTTTGTCTTATGTGTGTGTCTGTTAAAAGACACCTTATTTAACATATATCATTGATTCATGAGCATTGTACTCACACAAAGAGCACTATAACTCATGCCCAAACAAAGCTTAAGTAACACAGGTATTTTCTCTGTAAGAGATATCATAGACTTATTGTTCTTAGGAACACCAGACAGTGCTTCAGCGCTACACTTGGGGGCCATTTTAAAGAGTGAAATCATCAACAAAAAGTACAAAAATGTGAAAACATGCTCTAAGTGGACCTGAAAGGACACTTGTTTACAGTATTAGAAGATGCAAAAAGTGAGGAAGGCAAAACATTGCCTTGTTGGACCTCAGCTGTCAATGTGCAAATCAAGTGACTGAAATTTTTCGCTGCTCTGTGCATGTCTATAAATGACCGTGAAAGCAATGTGAATACTGATTGGGGGTTACAAATAAATTTTCGTGAGTAGGCAAATTTGCAAATATAGAATTCATGAATTATGAGGTTTGGCTGTATATGCTTAGCATGTATTTTTTTGAGAGTATAAACTTGACCTTCTGACATCATCAGACATGTGGCCTCTAGAAATCTTGGTTAAAGATCTATAGGGCCTCTATCTGGTATATTTTGGGTAGTTCCTTAGAGCTGCATGTCTTAAAGTCTTTTCCTATTTCTCTTTAGCCTGGTTTGAAAAGTCCACCAGAGGATTCACTCCCTGGGGATTCAAATCATCCTTGTTATATTGAACATATGTTGTAAGTGATTAGGACCAGGAACACAGGAAGGCCAGGAGAGCTAAGGAGGAGAGAAGAGCAAGCAGCACGTCCTCATGTGAACAATAGCATGTGATGGGTAGCAGCCTGCATTTCCCAGAGATGGCCAGTGTCTCCCACCCCACATACCCTTCCACAGTATGACCTTGCCCCTTTCTCATCAAGACAGAGAGTCTATTTTCTTCTCCCTTGAATCCGAGTGGGTTTGTGATTATTTAAACAGTAAAGTAGGCGAAAATGACACTGTTTGACTTCTGGATGATAAAAAATGATGCACTTTCCTCTTTATTTGTTAGAATATTAGCTCTTGGAGCCCTGAGTCTGACCACCCTGAGGTCACCATATTGTGAGCAAGCCACCCCATGTGGAGAGGCCATGGAAAAGGGCTTGGTTATCAGTCCTAGTCGTTGAGTTATTTTAGCTTAGGAACAAGACATGTGAGGGAGGGAGCCAAGAGATGATTTTAACTCTCAGCCATTGAGTAATTCCCAGTCTTTAAATCTTTCCAGTTGAAGTTCAAGACATTGTAGAGCAGAGACAGACATTGCTACCGTGTCCTGGTTGAATATACCTAACTCACAGGATCCCTGAGCATGATAAAATGGTTGTTTTAAGCCACTATATGTTTGGGGGTTAGTTTGTTTTACAGTAAGTGACCAGAACAGATGGTTATTAAATTCACTGGTATTGCTAAGCCAGACTTTGAGAGAAGGGAACACGGGACATGCATATTTTGATTGAGGGCATAGTCTGGTATACTACAATCAACTACAGTTTTGCATACTACAATTAACTACTAGAACTATTCAGGTTGCTGCAAGATTGCTGCTTCTCTCTAGCTTGTAACATTCATCAACACTTGCTTGATAAATCTTTATTGAGCACCTACTATAGGACAATTTTAAGAACAGGACTTACAGTAATAACAAGAAAGTCTGGTGGGCAAGAAAGATGATAAATCCTATAAAAACAAACAAACAAACAAACAAATCTTGTCATGTTTAAGGCCACAGAATCTGGTGGAAGGGAACGTGTGCATGAGATGAGGCTGAAGAGATGAGCAGAAGCAAGATTGTGAAGGGTCTTTAGGCCGTGGGAAGAAGTTTGAACTCTCCTGAATTCATGGGAATCCACTGGATGGGTGCTGTGATCATCCACCTTTTGATAAAGTACTCTGGATGAACTGGATGAAGCAAGAAAAGCTATAAGGAGACTCATCCAGGCAAAAGATGATAGTGACTTGGAACAGGAAAGTGTCAGAGAGGACAGAAAGAAATGGCCAGTTTGTTTTTTTTTTTTTTTGCTTTATAACAAATTAAATCAGTTATACATATACATATGTTCCCATATCCCCTCCCTTTTGCGTCTCCCTCCCACCCTCCCTATCCTACCCCTCCAGGTGGTCACAAAGCACCGAGCTGATCTCCCTGTGCTATGCGGCTGCTTCCCACTAGCTATCTACCTTACGTTTGGTAGTGTATATATGTCCATGCCGCTCTTTCACTTTGTCACAGCTTACCCTTCCCCCTCCCCATATCCTCAACTCCATTCTCTAGTAGGTCTGTGTCTTTATTCCTGTCTTACCCCTATGTTCTTCATGACATTTTTTTTCCTTAAATTCCATATATATGTGTCAGCATACAGTATTTGTCTTTCTCTTTCTGACTTACTTCACTCTGTATGACAGACTCTAGGTCCATCCACCTCATTACAAATAGCTCAATTTCGAAATGGCCAGTTTTGAGACTATTTTGGAAGTAGAATTGACCAAACTTGGGTCGAATGTCTGGGTTGAGGAATAGGTAAGTGGGCATGCCATTTATTGAGGTGGAGAAGATAAGGAGGGGACAGATATTTTAGAGGGAAGCGCGAGAGAGATTTGTGCATTTCATGTTTACAATGCCTGTGAGACATTCAAGTGGAGATGGACAGTGGTCACTGGGACAAATGATTCTGGAGCTCAGACCTCAAGCCTGAGATTTGAGATGCTATTAAAACCATAGGAATGATCTAGAAGGAAGGACAGAAAGAGAAGAGAAAGAAGAGCAGGTGGAGAAAGAGAAGAAGAAAGAGGAGGAGGAGGAGGAGTTAGAAGAGGAGGAAGAGGAAGGCGAAGGAGAGGAGAAGGCAAAGGAGAGGAGAAGGAGAAGGCGAAGGAGAGGAGAAGGAGAAGGAGAGGAGAAGGCGAAGGAGAGGAGAAGGAGAAGGAGAGGAGAAGGAGAAGGAGAGGAGAAGGAGAAGGAGAGGAGACGGCGAAGGAGAGGAGAAGGAGGAGAGGAGAAGATGAAGGAGAGGAGAAGATGAAGGAGGAGAAGAGCTCCAAAATTTAGGAGGAGGAGTCTGCCAAGGTCCTTGTTCAGGACAGCCCTGCCAAGACTTGTCTACCCAGCAGAGTATCTAGAGGCACCATAGAGGGAGCCACCCCCCATCCTTGGACCAGAGTCCACCGTACCGCCTGTTCAGACCCGCCAATACATGCAAGGATGTCATTCATGCCTCTGGTATGACAGTCACTGCCCACCTGTTCTTTGCTTGTTTATTTGGTTCTTCTGACACCAACCCCAATCTATTTGTTTAGAATTTCCTGATGGCCTGTTGCCTCCAGTTTTGCTTGATTCTTTGGACCCCAACTGTTAAGAAGGCATCCTTCCTGCCAGGCCATACATTTGCCCCCAGAGTAGTATTTTTTAACCCCATCCTTTTGTCTGTACTATGCCTTGAGAACTGCTGAACCCCCTGACCCATTCCACACCTGGGCCTCTGCTAAGTGGGCTGTAGAAAAGGAAAGTGAGAAATTGAGGGAAACCATTTGCTCACCATAAGCCTTTCTTGGAAGTGGGATTAGTTATCCAATCTGTAACAAAGTAGACAATGTTCTATCATATTTAATAATGACTCAGGAAACTACTAAAATATGGCCACTCCTCTTCAGTCTGCTTGTCCAGTTTTTAATGACCCAGATAGCTTTTTTCCACTTGCTCTGCATACTGAATGTTAGAAGAGCCCAGATCAAGAGCAAGAATGGGAGATGAAACTGAAATTAACAACTGTTTCTTGCTCAATTTGTCTACTTTGCAGCTTAAAAGTGAATTTTTGTTGTTGCTGTGGTTCTTGAACAAGAAGACCTGATTCAGGGACTTTGGGATGACTAGACCTTTTATTCATCCATTAATAACAAGGATGACAAACTGTCTCTTTTCCACTATCTATCCTGAATTTCCGTCTGCGTGCTTATAGTACCGAGTGATTAGCCTTCAAGAGAAACAGCCTGATTGTAGCTTGTGACATCATTGATCAACTTTTCTTCATAAACAGTCTCACTGGACTGGGGGAGGGCTAGGGAAGGACAAAGAGTTTCTCAGGCAAAGACTTTCTGGGAAATTCCCAGAGCAGTCAGTCTAGCTGAGAAAAAATCCAGGCCAAAGCCACCTGGTGCTGGTTCTAAGTCCATGTTGGGAGTTTGTTTCTGGGACAGGGGTCTGCACAGACCAGGGAGGACTTGCTGGTCTTGCTGGGCCTCTAAGAGGCTGAAGTGGGCCACGGCTTACCCAGAGGTGTGAGTCCAGGGGAGCTCTGGTCCTTTCCTGGCGTCTCAGAGGGAAACACCTATTGTTGGCTCAGCTTAGAACCACACATGAGTCCATTGGGTCAGCTCTGGATCTGACAGGCTCAAGGTGAGGGGGTGAGCATCTTTGGGAGTAGGAAGTGATCAGGACCCTGACCAGGCCAGCTGAGTCCACTTTAGGAAGGTAAGTGGAAAAAAATTTATTTTTTGGGTCATTTTTGCCTTGATGTGACACACAACTAGGCCAGGCCTTCTGAGATATATATGGGCCAGGTCATTTAAAAATTCTCTTTTCTATAATTTTTAATCATGACTTCGGTACAAGGCAAGATGGTCCATTCTTCAGTAGCAAAGGTGGGCAAGAGAAGAGGTTGGAATCCAGCATGAGATTGAATCACTCCAGAGGGGCAGCTGGGTTGGCTCTGAAGGGAAAGGCCATTCTGTTTGAGCAGCAGACAGGAGTCTGGTGGGGTTCCCATCAGCTGATATTGGGAAAGGGTTTTGGAGCAGCACAGGCTGCTGCTGGGCTGGGTTAGGGGACAAGGGAGGAAGTCCCAACCAGCAAGGCAGAAGGGTCTCTAGACATCAGACTGAGGATCAGGGCAGGGCTGCCATCCTGAAGGGGCTAGGGAATAGTTTGGGTTAATGGGCCAGAACTAAAGAATAGGCACCCAGGCAGAGGATAACATGGGTTTGGGGAATGGGAGAGAATAACATCACCAATAGTTCATTTAACATGGATTTAATGCACAATCAAGATATTTGTTTACCATCCAGAGTAAATTATCCCAGGCATAGGGAACAGTGAAGCAGGAATGTTTCTTTTGGTGCCTCCCATGTCTACTTTCACAGACTACATTTAGCTCCCCATTCATCTATCTTACCCCCTCTTCTTTCTCCCTCTCTTCCAACCCTTTCTCCCTCCCTCCCTCCTTCTTTCCTTCCTTCCTTCCTTCCTTCCTTCCTTCCTTCCTTTCTCAAATGTCTATTGAACCCCTACTATGTGCCGAGGGTATAGCAGAAAGGTCTCTTGTGGATCTTTTATTCTATTCAGGTGAGCCGTACTACAAACAAATATATAACCATTAAACATATCGAGTGGTAAAAAAGTGCTATGAAAAAAAATAAAGTAGGATAAAGGTATGAGCACGGTGGCCAGGAAAGACCTGTCTGCCAAGATGACATCTGAGCAAAGCCCCAGATGAAGCAAGGGAGCAAGCCACAGAGATACGTGGGCAAGACCAGGATGGGCAAAGGCCATGAGGTAGGACAGCATTTGGCTGATTGATCATCAGTCAGGAGGCTTGTGTGGCCGCAGCCAAGTCGGGCAGGGAGGGGGGTGTAGGAGGTGAAGTCAGAGGTGACTCAAAGTCAGCTCTTGTGGTAATAGCTAGCTGTACGCATTCAAGAATTTGTCTTTCCAGGGTAAATTCTCTTAGCGGCTTCTTAAACACCGAAGAAATAGCAAAGCAAAAATGAATGAATCTAGAGTGTCCTTTCAAGGTCTGGGGGAAAGTGCTTTAAACCCCATCATGGATATCTGCCTTTCACAGCCTTGCTTCCCTTCTCCTCTCTAAGCGTTGTTTGCAGGCTGAGGATGTGGCGGGTGGCAGGGGACGGGGGACTTCCTGCAGCAGGAACAGAAAACATCAGACTGTGTTCTCTGGCAGTGGGCCTCCTCCCACCCAGAGGATGTCTCCGGGGAGCGGGGGACGGCCGCGAGGCAGGCGGGAGACCGGCCAAATGTGGCTTGGGCCCAGCTGCCCCTGCCCTCCTCATCGTGGGCGTCATCTTCTAGGGGCTCAAAACCTCGCAGCTGTCCACTGGTTATTCTTCCTCAAAAAGGCTAAGCCTTGGGATCCTGCAAGCTTTGAAGAAAGTCACAGACTTTTGGTAAACTCATGGCTTCCACTTGCTCTCTGAGACCCTTTCGCCTTACATCTGTGGGCTTGAATCACCAAGAGCTTTTCAGCTAAATTTGAATGTTGAAATGAATTACTGACCATTTTGTTTTTCTACTGAGAACAGGGGAACCAAGGGGCCAAATTGCATTTTAAAAAAATATGCATTTAACATGTGGAAAGAGAGGAAGTTTCTAGTTCCAAACAGCATCAGTTGGCAGTATTTAGTCAAAAAAGGGATAGAGGTCATGCTTTCTTTTCTGTTTTTTTTTTAAAGGACCAAATCCTTGACTGAAAGTTCCATTTTTGTGAGGAATGAGGTCTTTGTGAAAGGAAAGATCAATTTCTTCCAGTTCTTTGCTTCTTTACTAATAAGCTGTCTAAGAACTTACTTCTATTTGTCTTTCTACTTAAATGTGTCTAAGATGACAAAAATCACATAAGAATCAGGGAAAGAACATCACATGAGGAGCAAGCATTGATTAAAATACCTCAAGTCTATCTAGTTTAATAGTCAACAAAACCAACTTACCAACATCTTGTGTTCCAGACTAGCACATCTTGGTCTTACTTGCCCCATGATACCTTTCTGCTGTATAACATCCACCAGGTCGACTCCATCTAATTCTGGATCATCCCTTGCATTTTCCCTCACCTTTAGTTTTTTTTTTTTTTATTCATTTATTTTTGGCTGTGTTGGGTCTTTGTTGCTGCGTGCGGGCTTTCTCTAGTTGCGGTGAGCGGGGGCTACTCTGGGTTGTGGTGCACGGGCTTCTCATTGCGGTGGCTTCTCTTGTTGCGGAGCACGGGCTCTAGGCACATGGGCTTCAGTAGTTGTGGCTTGCGGGCTCTGGAGCACAGGCTCAGTAGTTGTGGCACATGGGCTTAGGTGCTCCGTGGCACATGGGATCTTCCCAGACCAGGGCTGGAACCCATGTCCCCTGTACTGGCAGGTGGATTCTTAACCGCTGTGCCACCAGGGAAGACCAAGCTTATCTCCCTGTGCTATGCAGCTGCCACTCTCTCACTTCGTCCCAGCTTACCCTTCCCCTTCCCCGTGTCCTCAGGTCCATTCTCCACGTCTGTGTCTTTATTCCTGTCCTGCCTCTAGGTTCATCAGAACCTTTATTTATTTTTTTTTTTAGATTCCATATATATGTGTTAGCTTACGGCATTTGTTTTTCTCTTTCTTATTTACTTCACTCTGCATGACAGACTCTAGGTCCTTCCATCTCACTACAAATAGCTCAGTTTCATTTCTATTTATGGCTGAGTAATTGTTTGTTTGTTTTTGAAGTATATTGACCTACAACACTATGTTAGTTCCTGGTGCACAACAG
Organism: Mesoplodon mirus; assembly: GCF_964341445.2. Classification (NCBI taxonomy): domain Eukaryota; kingdom Metazoa; phylum Chordata; class Mammalia; order Artiodactyla; family Ziphiidae; genus Mesoplodon; species Mesoplodon mirus. The sequence goes on along the minus strand of NC_138990.1, from coordinate 55,120,502 downwards.
TGATTGGATATTTCTATACGTTTCAAAATGATCACCACAATGAGTCTAGTTACCATCTGTCACCATACAAAGATATTACACAATTATTGACTATATTCCCCATGCTGTACGTTTCATACCTGTGACTCATTTATTTTGTTACTGCAAGTTTTTTTTTGTAGTTAAAGATGTCTTTACTGTTCTTTTTTTTCTTACAAATTTATTGGAGTATAATTGCTTCACAATGGTGTGTTAGTTTCTGCTTTATAACAAAGTGAATCAGTTATACATATACATCTGTTCCCATATCCCTTCCCTCTTGTAACTGCAAGTTTGTACCTCTTAATCTCCCTCACCTATCTCTCTCCTCCCCACACCTCCCTTCCCTCTGGCAACCACCTATGACTCTGTATCTATTTTTTTTTATGTTTGGGCATTTGTTTTAGTTTTTAGATTCCACATGTAAGTAAAATCATACAGTATTTGTCTTTCTCTGTCTGACTTATTTCACTTAGCATGATATCCTCTAGGTCCATCCATGTTGTTGAAAGTGGCAAGATTTCATTCCTTTTTATGGATGAGTAACATATATATATATTCTCTAACCACTTGTCTATTGATAGGCACTCAGGTTGCTTCCATATCTTGGCTATTGTAAATAATGCTGCAATGAACACAGGGGTGCATATATCTTTTTGAATTAGTGTTTTCATTTTCTTTGGATAAATACCCAGGAGTGAAATCGCTGAATTGTATGGTAGTTTTATTTTTAATTTTTTGAGGAGCCTCCATAGTGTTTTCTATAGTGGCTGCACCAATTTACATTCCCACAGTGTTCCCTTTTCTTCACATCTTCGCCAACACTTGTTATTTGTTGTCTTTGTGATAATAGCCATTCTGACAGTTTTACACTGTAGTTATCTCATTGTGGTTTTGATTTGCATTTTCCTGATGATTAGTGATATTTAGCATCGTTTCATGTGCCTGTTAGCCATCTGTATGTCTTTTTTGGAAAAATGTGTACTCAGGCCCTCTTCCCATTTTTTTTTATGTTGAGTTGTATGAATTCTTTATATATTTTGGATATTAACCCCTGATCGGATATATCATTTGAAAATGTCTTTTCTGTTCACTAGGTGGCTTCTTTGTTTTGGTGATAGTTTCCTTCACTATGCAAAAGCTTTTTAGTTTGATGTAGTCCCATTTGTTTATTTTTGCTTTTGACTCACTTACAAGGAGACGTATACAAAAAAATATTGCTAAGAACAATGTTAAAGCACATTGCCTATATTTTCTTCTAGAAGTTTTATGGTTTCAGATCTTACATTTAAGTCTTTAATCCATTTTGAGTTTATTTTTGTATACGGTGTGAAAAAATAGTCCACTTTGATTCTTTTGCATGTAGCTGTCTAGTTTTCCCAACACCATTTATTAAAGAGGTATATTCTTGCCTCCTTTGTCATAGATTAGTTGACCATATGCACGTAGGTTCATTTCTTGGCTCTCTATTCTGTTCTGTTGATCTATGTCTGTCTGTTTTTGTGCAAATACCATACTGGTTTTTTTTTTTTTTTGGCGGTATGCGGGCCTCTCACCGTCGCGGCCTCTCCTGTTGCGGAGCACAGGCCCCGTACGCGCAGGCCCAGCGGCCATGGCTCACGGGTCCAGCTGCTCTGCGGCATGTGGGATCCTCTCGGACCGGGGCACGAACCCATGTCCCCTGCATTGGCAGGCGCACTTCTAACCACTGCACCACCAGGGAAGCCCTACCATACTGTTTTGATTACTGTCTTTGTAGTATAGTTTGAAATCCAGAAATGTGAAACCTCCAGCTCTGTTCTTTCTCAAGATTGTTTTGGCTATTCGGGGTCTCTCGTGTTTCCATACAAATTTTAGAATTATTTGTTCTAGTTGTATGAAAAATGCCACTGGTATTTTGATAAGGATTGCATTGAATCCGCAGATTGCCTTGGGTAGTATAGTCATTTTAACAATATTAATTCTGATAGCAGCTACTCTTCATCAGTCACTTACTATGTCTGGCTGCCCGCTGGTTACTTTATAGTAAGTCCTCATGGCAACTCAGAAGGAGGCACGATTTTTATAGATGAGCAAATTGAGCCACAGTGCAGTTAACCATTAGCACAAGGTCACTTCAATATAAGCAGAGGAACCAAGCTTTAAGTGTGTTTGACACCAACACAGCGTATCTTTGCTACTCTGTGGTGATACACCATTTTCCTTCATCTTCTCTTTCCTTCATCAGCCTAAGGCCCAGAATAGTGGCCATTTTTGAGCTACTCAACTCCACAAATATTCACCACATTGAGTGAGATTGTAAATTTGCCCGTATCTAACTTTCTGGAAAAGTTTAGTCAATCTACGCTGAGGAAATCAAGATTCCCCAAAGAGCTAAAGCTCTCTTGCCTCCCACTCCCCCAAACACCCATCAAATAAGAGACCTCACTGGAGAATCAGGAAGGACAGAGGTGGAGCTCTCTGAAATCCCTGTTGGCAACTCCAGGCTTCAACACCTGCAGCCAATGAGAGACAGCAAAGGACATCCTGGGCCTCTGACTGCCCCCCTGCTGCAACATCGCACTGTGGTTATTCAGATCCAATTAATTTAGGGTGGGGGCAATTTGAAAGGGGTTCTTCTGTCACAACTTGGGGAGTGGAGGTGGGAAAGAGCATTGGACCTCTGGTGGGAAGACAACACAGCTTGAGTTATGGAATCCAGCTCCATTCTGCCTTCCAAATGTTTCTGGGGTGTCAGATCTATGGCAGAGTTAAGGGCATATTCTTGGAACCATTTCCCCCTCCCTGTAATCTCTGAGTTCTTCTAGCTTCTTGCTGACATTATACTAAGAGACTATTAGCATCCCCTTAGAGCCAATGCTGCAGTTTAAAAAAAGTGCAGGTATAAACCCCTGTTCCCTTGAAAACCAAGAGAAGGGAGCAGGGGAAGGCATTAAAAGGCAGGTCTTCAAAAGAGGTTTGACAATTGCACCATTAAAAGGACCTCAGGGAAGCCTCATGCCACGCTTGTCCTGGGACAAGGGACCTGACTCATGCTAGAGTAAACTGCATTTCTTTGAGCCTCTCTGCCTGAAATCTTGAAAGCCTCAGCCTAGGACAACCTGTCAAATTTTGTAGGAAGAATGGTATTCTTGGCCGCTCTCTGCTGATGTCACTCCGCTTCTTGGGGACTCCAGGCCCTTAGCTGGAGAGGACTCTTACTGCAGACACGCACTGCTCTGCATGCAATGTTCTGCTGAATGAACTCCAAAACCCCTGTGGAGTTTTGTCTCGTTCCCCTGAACCCAGGCCACTGTGTCCTGCCCTGGCCTCTGCCTATCCCTGATGGAGGCCCCAACATGTGTGCCACAGACCAGACAGGTCTCCAGAGATTAGCAGAGCATCTGCGCACACCACCTTCTGCGTCAGTGGCGCCTGCCCACGCCCAGCATCTGCAGTGTCTGGGAACTCACTAACGAACGAATGCATCTTACATATTCAGGATCCTGGCGCACTCATGGTCTCAAGGAAGCTTATTTTTTGTCTTTTCCAATTCGTGCTTCCACCAGGCGGTTTACCAGTACTCCAGGCGTTTACATTTACCATCAGCAGGAGGGCAGCCGGCCAGAGGAAGGATGGGTCAGTACGTTCCTGTCCTTGGGTTCTGCACAAACAGTACTTTAAAAGTAAATAATGAGCTTTAAAAAATGAACTTAGAGGGTAATTTCCACCCTCTCTCATCTCTGCTCTGATACTCTAGAGGTTTGCTGTGGTTTTTTTGCATCTCTGGGCGTGTTCCCATACTACCTGCCTGGACTCTGTTTCTTCAACCTGTTTGGAAAAGGAAACACATTAAATTAGGCCTCTGTCTGAGTTCCTTTGTAACCCCAGCCTTAGTTTCAGGGCCTTCCCTGCAGAAATAGTTAAAACAATTCAATGAAAACTTGCTGAAAATGTTTTGAAACATGGAAGCTTCAAGGCCATTCTTTAAATGGATATCTGCCAAGCTGGCCTATATACTGGCTTTTGTTGCTTTTCTGAACTGAGTGGGAATGTGAGCCCCTGGAAGAGAGGTCCCAAAGAGGGGGTGCTCCCTCAGCCCTCGGAGGAAGAATGGGAGCAGCCTGGGTGTGGGTCCTGGGCAGAGCCAAGTGGACAGGCCATAGGTCTCCTGGAGATAAGTGGTCAGGGGAGCACAGGTTATGTCGGGGCAGGGCCAGGGTCAGGAAGGTTGAAGGAGAGATACCCAAAGGACAGCTGCGAGTATGCCATAATGCCAAGATCACGCGTCTGAAAACTTCTGTCTTCCTGTGTCAGGAAGAGGCTCATATTGTTTCTTTTTAAGAGAGGACGCTAATACACATCTGGTGACACAGGAGACACAACATTTGAAAGTTGCTGATTGAGTGCCACCTAGCACTCCTTCCGTGTACTAGGCCCAAGTTAGCATCCACAGGGCATACCCACCACTCACTGCTACTTCAGCCCCACCCCAGAGCCGGGCCCAGCCTGGCAGGCTATCTGTGGATCCCATGCTTCAAGCCAGAGAATTTAGGAGACTGTGATCTGTTGTGCCAGTCTGGAGGTTGAGGGCTCTGGAGGGCTAGGTACCCATCCTCTGACCGTCACTCCAAAGCCCTTTTATTCTTGGGCCAATATGTAGCTTGTGTCCAAGACCTTCCTGGGGACCAAGAGTGACACAAGTCATTCAGGAGGCACTCGATATCAGCTGTATGGAGCTAGCCTTCCCTTACTATCTGGCATAGTTCTTTTCTAGCATAGAACTCTCTAGTTCATAAAGGGATTGACTCTTGCAGGGGCCAGCAAACTATGTCCTGTGGGTTACAGGTGAACTCTGACCACATCCATTCATATAAATATATTGTCTAATGACTGTTTGTAAATGGCACAGTTGAGTAACAAAGACGGAAAAGTCCAAAAGGCAAAAATATGTAGTATCTGGCCCTTTCCAGAAGCAGTTTGCTGGCCCTGAGTCAGAATAAGACCAATTTTTCTGGAGGCAAGGAGTTATCCTTGCTCTTGGTCAATGTCCCTAGTAAAGGTAGGAGAGGGAGTCCCTTTTATCCAGTTGATTCCGATGAGAATACCAGGGTGGTCCAAGTGGGGTGTCATAGCCTTTAATGTTTGGGGCAAGTGTCTCCATCTTGCCCACCCAGTCATTCCATGGAGCTGGAATAGACAGTCCTCACAGTAGGGAATCTTAACTATTTGGGGACCCCACACACACAAAAGTAAAAAGAACAAGGGATTCACGTTTGTGTTTCATGTAAAATGAATCCAGTTACCAATACTGCTAAGGGATTGGTTGCCAGTTCCTCTGAGGTAGATACAGCTATGATCACATCTGGACAAGTGTGATTTAGAACTTCCCTGAAACAGGCGTGTTCCTTCAATCAGAGGTAAAGCCCAAACGACAACACTGCAAATCCTTTCCATCTACAGTGGCTCAGGAGATGTCAAATAACCTTAAATGTTGCTAATCTCCTGCATATTTACCATGCCCGAACCTTGAGGCAAAAATCTAAATCCAAATCGTTGCAAGTAATTGCCATTTGTTGGGTCATACTTTTCCAAAAGAATCATGTCTTCGAAGAGGATGACTGATTTCTCAAAAGCCACCAGTGCTTATTCCCGTGTCAGCAACAGCAGTCTGGGTCAATGCTTAAAACTTGCATGGGAAGATGTTTTCAAACCCAGCTCTGTGCCTTTGTGGTGATTCTATAATAGCCTCCATATGGAGAATCATTACAAACGGACGCATTTCTCTCATGCTGAGGCGGCATTTTATAATCTGGAGGACTATTCTGGAGGAAGGTGGTTGGTTAAAGACAGGCGAAGTGAAGAAGAGAGATATTTTAACAACATTTTAATATTGATTTGGTCTCAACATGCAGCCGTCATGATTTTTTGTCCACAGAGCATTTTAGCAATGAATATTTTTTTGGTGTGCTAAAAAGTGGTATGCTGATTAAATTATTTGTACGTTATAAATCACTCTAATATAATACAATGACATTATTTTGGAGTTTAGTGGGACCTCAAAAGATCCTCCATCACCAGGCAAATTGTTTCCTCGTTTACAGATAAGGAAATAGAGCATCACGGAGGCTGTGTAACCAGTCAAGGCCCCTCCATATCCTCTCTTTCTAGCTACCCCCAAATCCTTAGTCTGCTTGCAGAAATGAAAAAGATTTCTTTTCTCAGGAGTCAGCTTCTTTAGACTATATTGACTCTCTGAAGAGAATTCCAGAAGCAACTCCTGGATTCAACCTTTTCTGTGTATTGCCACCACCACACTCCATCAGCCACATGACAAGAGTAATGTGCAGTAGGAAGAAAAACCAGACATGGACAACAACAGCCTTTCCATACCTTCCTCCACTCACCCTCAGTGGTGGCCTGCACGGTGGGGAGTGGCCACACTAAACCGTTGCCCTGTGGCCAGGGCTGCTGGAATTACTTATCCTGCTCCATCCACAGCCCAGGGTTTTCTTCCCCTTTCCTTAACATCCACAAGAATGCAATTGTAGACCAGAACTTCCCCTAATGAACAGGACCACAGTCCATCCCCAAAGGGTCCTGGATCTGATATAAATCCTGCTATGGGCAAAACCCAAATCCACTTAGAGACAATTAAGGGCGAACGTGAAGGGGAACAGAAGTCCCAGAGCAACATGGGGATGGTAACTGGACTAGTTCCACCAGTCATTTCCTCCCTGTCACATTCCCTTCTTCAAGAGCCTAACCTTGCCCACTGTCTCTGAGGGGCAACTACATGACCAATGTTCCCGGCCATCAGTAATTGAGCCAGGAGTGGACATCTGACCCACTTGGAGTCAATCAGATCTTTTCATATAGAGCTTGGAGTTGGGACACTGAGAGCCTGAGGCTGTTAGTTTCCTGTGGGTGCTGGACCCATATGATCCTGTGGCAGGACCCTGTGAGGCAACATAGTAGTCTTAATTCATGTGCAAATGAAGGACACTGGATTACAGGGAGGAGATGGAGCAGATGCTCAGAGACAAAGAAAACTGAGAGAAAGGGAAGAGGAAGGGTAGCTGCCTGCGACTCTTCAGGGCCCCAGGAGTAATTCTCAACATTGGGTTTCATAATATTCCTTTATAAATGTACAAGCAATCTCCATCTCCATAAGTTAGTCTGAATGGGTTTCTCGTTCTAGGAACTGAATGCTCCCCCCACCCTAAGATGAACTGGCTGGGGTGTAGGTGAGGGGTGGAGGGGGGGAGAGGAGGTGAGAGAAGGAATCAGGAGGAAAGATAACTCTGGGCACTTTTCTGGGGAGAATAAATTTTAGAGTCCAAGTACATGCATAATATCCACACGTTCCAAATTTTATGAGACAGCCCTATTTCCAATGAGTTGGCTTGCCTGAATTTCTGTTGACAGGAATATGATGTATCTGTTTAAATATATAATCTTAGCATTGGGCAGGTCTTCCTACCTAAGACAAAACCAGGACACCATAAAGAAAAGACTAACAGGTGAGACTACGCATCCTCAAATTTTAAACGGCCTTTGACAAAAGACATCAGCAACAAAATTCAAAGTGAAGGGTCTACATGTAAGCTGGAGACCCCCTGTGCTGTTACAGACTCCCTCCTGCTGAAGACCAGACGCTCCCTCAAGGTCGCTAGACGGGGTCCAACCCTGGCTTTGTGGCTGCCATGACTACTGAGGGTGTCGCAACTGTTGGCAGCAAGACCGTGACCTCTCACTGTCCCAAAATGAGGAAATGAAAGGGAAAAAAGAGGAAATGGGATGGAATGAAAAATGGATGACAACAACAGAGAGGGAGCAAGAAACAGTGAGAAGGATAAAAGAATAAGATGTTTATGTCTCCTCTGCTTCTGGGCCCTCTCCTTGGTGATACCCCAGTGGTATATCAACTCATCGAACTGTTGTTATCTCAGTCATGGGCTCCTGCAGAAAGGGAGATGTGGGAACCGACACTGACCGTGTGGTCATAGTTGTGGCTTAGGAATTCAACCCACTCCATCTGACCCCCAGCCCGTGGTTGGATAAATTGCATCCATGGATTATCCAAAAGGCTTCTAAATAAAAGCTTTCCTCCCTGTTCTTATCATTTCCTCTTCCCCTAAACTAAATTCCCTTTATTCTTATCACCCACCAGAATAGAGAATTGAAATTAGGTTCTTTTACTTAATAGCTTGCCAAACTGTAAACAACTCTCTCAAACTAAGCTGCATCTCATCTAGGGAGAGGGCAATAAAAATAATGGTCTATGTGGTCAAGAGTCCAGTGAAACATTTTTGTAGCATCACAGATGGCTTTCCAAATTGCAGAGTGGCTTTGTTTCTTTCTGTGTATCTCAATTTCTCAGTCCATAATTTGAAAATAGTAATAGCTGTCCACTGCGTACCTTTTGGGTGAATTGGTTAGATCACTAAGGCCTCTATATAAAAGCACTTTGAATCTTAGAGAGGAGGTGCAAAAGCCATACGGGAACCTCACATAATGAGAAGGCTCGACGTATTGCTATATCTGGGGGGAAATGATTTGGGCCAGAGAACACTTGACTCCATGCAGTATCAAGCTGCTTAAGAGGACTCAAATCTAAACAGTGTACTGTTATTTCAGATAAGTCTCTGGTAGCTCTAAAGTTATCGAAGCTACTAAAAGTGTCTATGGGGTGGGAAGGTGAGAGAAATGAGATTTGCATTTACACCCTACTCCTCCTAGCAATTTTAAAGATAAAACTGCCCAACTTTGGTTTTTGTCATGGTCCCTTTACAGCTTTGGCTTCACCCCTGGCTCTGCACACAGACCCTGTTCCAACTTCAGCCTTAGGTATGCATTAGGTTTTTCTCTCAGCACACCACCTTTCCCTTCTACCCAAACCAGAGGTGCTGGGTCCCTGAGATTTGACAACCCAGATCAGAGGCGGTACCTGCAGTGATGAGAACACTGGTCCTGGAGCAAGGCTGATTGGGTGTGAATTCCAATGGCCGCCTCTGACCTGGACCATCTCCTCATCTGTAAAATGGGCACAACACTAATATACCTACTCGTAGGGCTATTGAGATAATTATATGAGACAGGGCTCAAAAAGCACTTAGCACACTGCTTGCTGTATATATGGTGACTCTACTTTTTATAGGCATGTTGTGAAAGACATAATGGGGCTGGGCAGGATAAAAACAATTGGATTGGCCACTTTAGAAAACAATATGGTGGTTCCTCAAAAAATTAAAAATAGAATTGTAAAATGATTCCAGGAATTCTCCTTCTGTGTATATACTCAAAAGGATCGAAAGCAGGGTCTTCAATAGATATTTGTACATACATGTTCATGGCAGCATGATTCACGATAGCTTAGAAGCAACCCAAATGTCCATTGATGGATGAATGAATAAGCAAAATGTGGTATATAAATACAATGGGATACTATTCAGCCTTAAAAAAGGAAGGAAATCCTGATACATGCTACAATATGGATGAACCTTAAGGACATTATGTTAAATGAAATAAACCAATCACAAAAACAGAAACCACTATGGAGAATAGTATGGAGGTTTCTTTAAAAACTAAAAATAGAACTACCATACGACCCAGCAATCCCACTACGGGGCATATACCCTGAGAAAACCATAATTCAAAAAGAGACATGTACCACAACATTCATTGCAGCTCTACTTACAATAGCCAGGACACGGAAGCAACCTAAGTGTCCATCGACAGATGAATGGATAAAGAAGATGTGGCACATATATACAATGGATTATTACTCAGCCATAAAAAGAAATGAAATTGAGTTATTTGTAGTGAGGTGGTTGGACCTAGAGTCTGTCATACAGAGTGAAGTAAGTCAGAAAGAGAAAAACAAATACCATATGCTAACACATATATATGGAATCTGAAAAGAAAAAAATGGTACTGATGAGCCTAGTGGCAGGACAGGAATAAAGTTGTAGCCATAGAGAATGGACTTGAGGACACGGGGTGGGGGGAGGGGGAAGCTGGGGCGAAGTGAGAGTAGCATCGACATATATATACTACCTAATGTAAAACAGTTAGCTAGTGGGAAGCAGCCACATGGCACAGGGAGATCAGCTCGGTGCTTTGCAATGACCTAGAGATGTGGGATAGGGAGGGTGGGAGGGAGGCTCAAGATAGAGGGGATATGGGGATATATGTGTGCATATGGCTGATTCATTTTGTTGTACAACAGAAACTAACACAGTATTGTGAAACAATTATACTCCAATAAAGATCTATTTTTAAAAAAGACAGAGAGCTTCCCTGGTGGTGCAGTGGTTAAGAATCCGCCTGCCAGTGCAGGGGACATGGGTTCGAGCCCTCCTGGTCCGGGAAGATCCCACATGATGTGGAGCAGCTAAGCCTATGCGCCACAACTACTGAGCTTGAGCTTTAGAGCCCACAAGCCACAACTACTGAACCAGCATGCCACAACTACTGAACCCACGTGCCACAACTACTGAAGCCTGAGCACCTAGAGCCTGTGCTCTGCAACAAGAGAAGCCACCGCAGTGAGAAGCCTGCGCACCTCAACAAAGAGTAGCCCCCGCTCGCCTCAACTAGAGAAAAAGACCCAATGCAGCCAAAAATAAATAAATTGAAAAAGAAAAAAGCAGAAGTGCTGTTTGATTCTACTTAGTTCCTTAGAGTAGTCAAAATCTGAGAGAAAGCAGATAGGTGGTTGTCCCGGGGCTGGGGAGCAGATAGGGAGTTATTGTTTAACGGGTACAAAGTTTCAGTTTTGTGAGGTGGAAAGAGCTCTGAAGTTGGATGGTGGTGATGGTTGTGTAACAATATGAATGTATTTAATACCACTGAACTGTACACACAAAAAATGGTTAAGATGGTAAATTTTAGGTTATGTGTATTTTACCACAATAAGAAAATTTTGAAAAAATATGGAATTAGTGGTTCTTCCAGAGATGGCATTCAATGTTTGTATTTTAAATAAATTTTATGTTATTTATTTCTTTTTATTTTTGGCTGTATTGGGTCTTCGTTGCTGCGTGCAGGCTTTTCTCTAGTTGCGGTGAGCAGGGGCTACTCTTTGTTTCTGTGCGTAGGCTTCTCATTGCGGTGGCTTCTCTTGTTGTGGAGCATGGGCTCTAGGTGTGCGGGCTTCAGTAGCTGTGGCACGTGGGCTTCAGTAGTTGTGGCACACGGGCTCCGTAGTAGTGGCTCGTGGGCTCTAGAGCTCAGGCTTAGTAGTTGTGGCACATGGACTTAGTTGCTCCGCAGTATGTGGGATCCTTCTGGACCAGGGCTCGAACCTGTGTCCCCTGCATTGGCAGGTGGATTCTTAACCACTGCACCACGGGGGATGTCCTGGCATTCAATGTTTTTCTTTGCTTTTATTTATTTTTTCTTTCAGGAAATTTATTTTTTTTAGCTGAGGCCAAATAAATAGAACTATTACTTATGTTTTTATAATTTACATGGCTCAATGAAAATAATTTTGATGTTTCTGTCATGCTTCTGATTGTAACCAAAAATTCTCTTCTTTGTCTTCTGAGATTCAGTGTGTTACACTGGGAAATAGGTACTAAGTTGATATGGGGCAGGGGCCATGGTGCAGATCCTCTAAAACCCATCTCCTCCACACTCTAAGATTATATTTACATTAACCCATATCCTTGAACTTGGGACCAATCATAAGATCCTACATCCCATGGTTCCCAGAGAAAGAACATAAGAATTAAATATGTATTGACCATTGCCTGCCGGTGTATAGTGGGCTAAGTGCTTTCCATGCACTAGCTCATTCAGTCCTCCACCCTTTGAAGCAAGTACATTCCCAATTTTACAGATGTAGAAACTGAGCCTTTGAGAGGGAATTGCCATAGGTCACACATGTAGGAAATGATGGAGTCAAAATCTGAACCCAGGGCATCTGGATCCAGAGCTCTTGTTTTTGCAACTTGCTGTGGCTTTAATGCATCAGAATGCAGCAGCTGCAGGCCTGCATAGACTAGCCTTAGATTCAGAGTTGGTCTGCCATCCCACAGTGGTTAACAGGTTCACACGAGGCCACTGGCAGCTGGTGCCAAACTACCAGGTGCAGTATCTGCTCTGAATCTGAAGTTGGTAAGAAAATCAACGACACATGGAAGAGAGGAAGAAAGATTATATCAGATGGAATGTGTGTGTCCAAATATATCTATATATTTAAAAACAGGCAACGCCTTATTTTTAGACATACTCTACACGCAGAAAATGCACATGCATTTCTTTATGTGGAAATATGTTAGCTAAATTACATTCCTTCTTCTTGATAAAATGGTCAAATTTTGCTTAAAAATGCCTTTTATCACAAAATAGGAATAACCTCATTCACTACCTACTGTTTCTTCTCTTATTCCTTAAATTCTCCCCCATCCCCTCTCTTTCCTTGCCTCTTCTCTCATTCTACTCCTTAGTAAGAATTTGGGCAATTCATTTACATAATGTTGAGTCACATGTGCTTCCTCTTGGAAACCACTTTCCTCTTTTCTGTGACTGGCTGGGTGGGCTGTTACCTTTGGGTAACAATTTTGCCAGAGGTGTTGGAGAAAAGAAGGATGACATTTCCTCTTAGACATTAACCATCTCATGATGGTTTTATAAGGCCGTACTGGTACCCCAGAATACAGGCCAACACGGCTCACCTTTATTGAGTGCTCACTGGGTACCAGGCATGGTGAATTTGCTTGCCCAGAGTCATTGGTGTATGGTAGATTCAGGATTCAACCCAGGTCTCTCTGTCTCTGGAGCCTATGCTCTTAACCACTATACTCTACTGCCTTTCTTGCCAAGGTCAGGCATAATATGTCCATCCATGGTAACTTTCCCTAGCAGTGTAGACAGTCATGGTAGAGTCACTAGGTGCCACCTGCTATAGGTAGCTCTTGGAGGTGGTACCAAACTGTGGCTGGGCTTTCTGTTCTAGGGCAAAGAGAAATGAGGGTGACATGGAAGGTTCCATTTCTGGAAGAGACAGAAATACCCAAGATTCAGGGAGAAGAATGTGGTGAAGTATATGATATCTGGTCATGGTATTTTAGAGCTGAGCTGGACTTTAAAGATGATCTCCTCTAACGCCTTATTTGTAGTGAGGAAGTTGAAGATCTGAGAGGTTAAGTGAATTGTCTAAGGACACACAGCCAGTTAGGTAGATGCAGTGCCAAGACCTAATTTTTTTGATTCAGGAAAAATTGCTTTTTCCACTCCACCTTCACTCTACTTGACGTTTACTTGTTATTAAGAAGTCTCAAAGATCAGAAAATTAAATTGTTTTTAGCAAGATAATTTCATGTTATCCAGCCCTGCTGAAAGTCATCATAACAATAACACGAACAGATCTCTCAAATTCAGGGGTTCCAAAATGTCTCTGCCTTTTGCTAAGCTAATATATATAATTTCAAGGCCATATTTATACCACATGAAATTTCCAAAGAACTGGGCAATTTCCTATAAAAACTCAGTCGTGTACTGATTGCCAAGTTGGAAAACTCAGGGTTTCCTGGCAACTCCTACTTTCCTTATGCTCTAGGGCATGCACAATCCTCAGCAAACAACCTCTCCTGACTTACCTCCTCCACGGTGGCCATGGCTCAGCTCTGACCCACCAGCCCTTTCCGATGCTCCTGCCTCCCGTGCTTACCTTTTGCAAGAACCTACAATCTTGCCTTAAACCCTTATCAGCTGAATAAACTTAAGTGGTAAATTCCTGGCACGGAGTGTCCACATTTCTTCCACATTAGAAGGAATACTGGACTAGAACTCAGGCGAACTCACTTCTGGTCCTGGTTCAAACACTAAGAAGTCCTTTAAATTCCCTGGTCTTTAGTTTCTTTGTGGGTGAAATAGGGACAGTAATCGCTGTCTACTTACTTTTTGGGGCTGTTTTGGAGATTTTGAAAGTTAGAAATTCACAGAATCATGGAGAAAAACTGGCCCTATTGAGTCTAACCCCCCTATGTTAGAGTTGAGAAAACAGAGACCCAGAGGTTCTGTGACCCCGACCCCCCCCCCACCAATCCCCTTCGCCCTTGAGGTCACAGATGTTTGGGTTAATGGCAAAATTGGTACCAAGCTTCAGGTCTTCCCCAGATGCTCTTTCCCCACTCAGTGCTGCCTGTGATGATAAATATGGAAGCCTGCTTAACATTATAAATCACGAAACTGGCAACATGGAATTATTTAGGTATTAATTAATAGACTGTGTATGGAGTCAGCACTAATCACATTTTTTTCATGCCTTCACAGGGCTGTCAATTGCTGGGAATGTCTAAAGATGGCAAAGATATTCTGTCTAAAGACAAATCCTTCCCCTTCCTGTAAATACAAGGAAAGCAGGAAGTTTAACCAGAGATATTTAAGCTCAGCCTCCCCCAGCAGCCATCTCCTGTTGCTTTAAAAAAATTATTATTGAGATACAAGCCACAGAGCATAGAATTCACCTTTTTTTTTTTTTTTTTTTTTTTTTTTTTTTGCGATACGTGGGCCTCTCACTGTTGTGGCCTCTCCCGTTGTGGAGCACAGGCTCCAGACACGCAGGCCCAGCAGCCATGGCTCACAGGCCCAGCCACTCCATGGCATGTGGGATCCTCCCAGACCGGGGCACGAACCCGTGTCCCCTGCATTGGCAGGTGGACTTTCAACCACTGCGCCACCAGGGAAGCCCTAGAATTCACCATTTTAAGGTGTACATGTCATTGGTTTTTACTGTATTCATAAGGCTGGGTAACCATCGCTACTATCTACTTCCAGAACATTTCTTTTATGCTGCTGCTTTTGGAGTGCCATTCTGGTCAGGCTGTGTGTAGCATCACAGAGGCTTGGCTGTTGATTCAGGCACATGGTGTCTGGCCCCTGTGTTCATGTTGACAGAGACAACCAGATACCCTAAGATCACCCTCTATTTGGAGAGTTCTGCGTCTACTAAAGGCCTGACTCCCTCAGAGATGAGCCAGGAGGAGGAATGATACAGGCACTGAACCTCAAATTAAGCCCTAACAATGAAAATCAGAACCTGAAAAGCAAAGCTCAGTCATCAAGGCTAAAATAGGAGGAAATGTCCCAGGACAAGAGTGAGGAGAACTACAAGTGGGAAGTGTGGCTGGTTTAAAGACACAGGGTTAAAAACCATCGGAGAGTTTGAGTTTTTGAGCACAAGCCACCCGTTCTCCTTGCGTGGTCCTGCAATAAACTTTTCTCTGTCCCCCCACCCCCCCAAAAGTAAAATAAAATAAAATATAAAATAAAGACGCAGTGTTCAGGTGGTGGAGGACTCTCCCAAGGTCATTCTCCTATGCCTCGGACTATTTTTTCTCTTTTTTTCTAAATTTTATTTACGTTTCTGGCTGTGTTGTGTCTTCGTTGCTGCGTGCGGGCTTTTCTCTAGCTGCGGAGAGCAGGGGCTACTCTTCATTGCAGTGTGCGGGCATCTCATTGCGGTGTCTTCTCTTATTGCAGAGCATGGGATCTGGGCACATGAGCTTCAGTAGTTCTGGTGCGCAGCCTCAGTAGTTATGGCTCACAGGCTTAGTTGCTCTGTGGCACATGGGATCTTCCCAGACCAGGGATCGAACCTATGTCCCCTGCATTGGCAGGCAGATTCTTAACCACTGCACCACCAGGGAAGTCTCCACCTCGGACTTTTTATGCATGCCGAATCACACCCCCATCCCCTCACTATCACTTGATCTAAGCCTCCTGGGGTCCCTGGGGACCCACTGCTGTAGATGCCTAAACTTCTTCCCCTATGGTAGCCTTTCTCACCTTGTGGTACTGTGATGACCTGCTTACTTGTCTGAATTCCTGAAGAGACCATAAGCTTCTAAAGGGAAGAAGTCCTTAATTTTTAACCTATTCACCCTGCCCTCAGCATCATCTGGCACCACGCACAATAAAGATTTCATGATCAAGTTATTAAGTTGGCCACAAGCCCAAATTTTTCTATGTCCCTACAATGCTCAAATTAAAATCAAGTGCTGGGAATTACCCAAGCATCCTGTAGTTCTTCAAGGTAGCTATACAAATCAACAATGATGCTGGGTCAAAGCTGCCTTCCTGTAGTTTTCACTAAGTAGCCCTAGTTCTAGTCCAAAGAACAAGAGAGAATAAATCTCTGCCTCTTCTCTATGGTAACCTTCAAGTATTTGAAATGAGCTGTCATGTCTTTATAGCTTTCATTTTCCAGCTTAAACATATGTACTTCCTTCAAAAATTATGCATAAAATATGCCTTCATTTACTCATTCATTCATCCAACACATATGTTTGTGCATGTTCAATATATGACACTGTGTCAGGGACAGTGGGTTCAAGAGAGGGCATGACCTAGACTCTACCCTAAAGAAGCCTAAAGACTATGTTGGTTGTGTTGTTCTCGCTCTCCAGAGTTTCTCTAATTGGTCAATACCCTTTTCCAAATGTGGTTTCCAGAACTTGACACTATATTCCCCAGTGGCCTGACCAGGGCAGAGTTCAGAAGAACTATTACTTCATGATATGGATCCTGTGCTTCCCAGAACTTTTGATTGTTCATATTATTCTTAGGAAGTGCTCAGGGTCTCCTAATGTAGTGTGTGTATGTAATTTAATACACACAATGTTATATAATACACGCATGCACTTGTGTATGTAATATAAGAAGACATTTGGTTAAAATTTTTGTAAGACTGTCTGTTCTTTGTGATTAAACCAAATATGTGGTAGCGTTTCTGGTGATAAAAGTTCAAGTCAAAGAGATCCTTATCCTGCCCCCCCTCCAAAAAAACAACAAACAAACAAAAAAAGCCAACCCTTAGGAATAAGCAGATTGCAATCTTCATATCAAACTGAACTCATAAGGTTGGACAGATTTTTTTTACAAAAGAACATTTCACACGGTCACTAATGGTTCTTTATGATGTTTCTGAAAATAATTGGAAGGGAAGCATGGACATCTGGCATGTGACTAAAGCTGTTTCTAATTATGGGGGGCTGTTGTCTTCAAAGCAGAATGGACAGTGGGGTGCCCTTGGATGGGCTCTTCTGTAATGATACTTGTTCAGGACATGGGAGCCTCCAAACTTCACCTATTTAAAGAATGTGGGGTGGGCCACCTCATTTTAGCTTCTGACCTGAATAATTTTGGTCCTTAAAATCCAGCAGGCCTGGGGAGGGCTCACGCCAAGGAGTACTTCCCAGAACTTCTGCTGTCAGTGTCCTTGTCCCTGTGGTGAGCCACAGCCAACCCCTACCTCTGCAGGAGACCCTCCAACACTAGCAGCCGTGTGGCTGACAGGGTCTTGGTGCTCTTGCCGGGTGTCAGGCCTGTGCCTCTGAGGTGGGAGAGCCGAGTTCAGGACATTGGTCCACCAGAGACCTCCCGGCTCCATGTAATATCAAACAGCAAAAGCTCTCCCAGAGATCTCCATCTCAATGCTAAGACCCAGCTCCACTCAACAACCAGCAAGCTACAGTGCTGGACACCCTATGCCAAACAACTAGCAAGACAGGAACACAACCCCACCCATTAGCAGAGAGGCTGACTAAAATCATAAAAAGGTCACAGACACCCCAAAACACACCACTGGACATGGTCCTGCCCACCAGAAAGACAAGATCCAGCCTCATCCACCAGAACACAGGCACCAGTCCCCTCCACCAGGAAGTGTACACAAGGCACTGAACCAACCTTACCCACTGGAAGCAGACACCAAAAACAATGGGAACTACGAACCTGCAGCCTGCAAAAAGGAGACCCCAAACACAGTAAGTTAAGCAAAATGAGAAGACAGAGAAATACACAGCAGATGAAGGAGCAAGGTAAAAACCCACCAGACCAAACAAATGAAGAGGAAATAGGCAGTCTACCTGAAAAAGAATTCAGAGTAATGATAGTAAAGATGATCCAAAATCTTGGAAATAGAATGGAGAAAATACAAGAAACGTTTAACAAGGACCTAGAAGAACTAAAGATCAAACAAACAATGATGAACAACACAATAAATGAAATTAAAAATTCTCTAGAAGGAATCAATAGCAGAATAGCTGAGGCAGAAGAACGGATAAGTGACCTGGAAGATAAAATAGTGGAAATAACTACCGCAGAGCACAATAAAGAAAAAAAGAATGAAAAGAATTGGGGACAGTCTCAGAGACCTCTGGGACAACATTAAACACCCCAACATTCAAATTATAGGGGGCCCAGAAGAAGAAGAGAAAAAGAAAGGGACTGAGAAAATATTTGAAGAGATTACAGTTGAAAACTTCCCTAATATGGGAAAGGAAATAGTCAGTCAAGTCCAGGAAGCGCAGAGAGTCCCATACAGGATAAATCCAAGGATAAACGAGCCAAGACACTTATTAATCAAACTATTAAAAATTAAATACAAAGAAAAAATATTAAAAGCAGTAAGGGAAAAACAACAAATAACATACAACGGAATCCCCGTAAAGTTAACAGCTGATCTTTCAGCAGAAACTCTGCAAGCCAGAAGGGAGTGGCAGGACATATTTAAAGTGATGAAAGGGAAAACCTACAACCAAGATTACTCTACCCAGCAAGCATCTCATTCAGATTCGGTGGAGAAATTAAAACCTTTACAGACAAGCAAAAGCTAAGAGAATTCAGAGCCACCAAACCAGCTTTACAACAAATGCTAAAGGAACTTCTCTTGATTGCTTATGTAACTTCATTTGGGGTACCTTTTCCAAAAAACACAGTCCAGTGTAAAAAAAAAAAATCCAGCAGGCTTTGGGCTTCTTTTGGGGGGGGGGTTGTTTTGAGACTGAAAATGTGAATTTTTTGGTCATGCCATTTCCTGGGTACTTTCCATATGTGCAGGAGACAGACTCACCAGAGGCTGGAAGGTCAACAGAAGAGAAAACGCTTCTCCTCTGTGATAACAGGGATAAATGTGGGAGAGCTCCACAAGACTTGGGTGGTCAGGAAACCCAGGACTGATTCCAGGAAAATCAGAGTGTACTGTCCTCTACCATAAAATAATTTGTAGAAGGCAATGTGCTGAGTATTCAAATTGGTAATTTCACTGTTTAATATTTTCCAATCATTTTTCTTGGCCTAACATCTCTTTACTTACCCAATATTTATTAGGCACTATGTGCCAGGAACTTCAAACTTTAGAAATAAATATTATCCTAAGTATTGTCTTAAGAAGGATCTGTAGCTTTTTGTTCTCCCCATGAGCCCCAAAGCACGTATTGTGCTTCACTTATTGGCCATGGATACAGTGACCAATCTTTGAAGGCAGCTGAGGGCAGAAATTTTAGAATCCTTCCAAGCGATGCTTTTTATCCTAAGATTTCATCAACACTGAGGATAGGTCTGAGAAGACTGTTGCAGGGGCCACTGTGATGGCTGTTGCCACTACTCCCTGACTCTCCTTCCCTTGTGGAACCCTCTGATACCTGGCATCTATGTCTGAAAACCAGTGTTCCGGTGAAAAGAAAATTATTTAATTAAGTGAAAATATTTTAAAAACCAACAGACATTTTTTCTGATTATAACGTTCTCACCAAAGAAATCCTTTGCTATACAATCTCACCAAAGAAATTTAGCAAATAGAGGTAAACACAAAGTAGGAAATGAAAATCATCCTTTCTCCACTATGCAAAGATAAGCACTGATAAAATGTGGGTGTCTACATCTCTTCATTTTTCTAGATCTGATTTTCTTTTACAACAGTTTTATAGCCTGCTTTTTAATGTAACAATATATTGTGAACATTTCTGTAGGCCACTGCTTTTTCTTCTACCATAAAATTGTAATAGCTGCATATTCCATATGTAGATATTCCATTGTATCTATGTACCAAAATTGACCTAACTAACTGCATATTATTGGGTTCTCAGATTGTTTCCATTTTTTCAAGCACACACACAGGATAAACATTCCTGTCTCTAACTCTTTATTCCTATTTTTTTCATTTATTATTTTATTAAAATAATCCCCAGAAAAAGACTATCTGGGTAAAAAGATAAGCCCCAAATTTAAACCTTTCAGAACGTACATAGAGAAGCCTTGGATTTTGATGAGTAAGGTCTTTGGTCCGAGCTCTAACCCAACTGTGTGACCTTGAGTTTAACTACTCCATCTGTAAAATAGGGAACACGGTCCCACAACCCCATTGTATTTCAAAAGATGATTCTGAAAAGAATGTGGTGAGGCTTTTGAAATATAGCATGTGGGAGACACTAATGGTTATCTGCTCAGCAGCCATTCTTCACCATCCCTGACTACCTCGGTCGGTGCCAGGTAGTCACCCCGTGGTCCTTGTACATTTCGGGTTAGCCTAAATTTTTTAAAAAATATTTATTTATTTATTTGGCTGTGCCTGGATCTTCGTTGTGACATGCGGGATCTTTTAGTTGTGGCATGCAGGCTTCTAGTTGCGGCATGTGGGATCTAGTTCCCTGACCAGGGATCGAACGAACCCAGGCCCTCTGCAATGGGAGTGCAGAGCCTTAACCACTGGACCACCACGGAAGTCCCGGCCTAAACTGTTTACATGTAATTGCATCACCCCTGCCAGCAACAAGTTCAGGAATAGGCATATGAACCAATTCAATTTCATGAGATTCAAGGGGAAGTTTGCTGGGGCTTCTGGAAAATACCCCATCCTTAGGAGAGCCGCAGGAAGGGAGAGTCCGTCTCCTTGGACATTGTCACCTGCAAAAGTAAAGCTTGGCCCTGTTGCTACAATAGCCATGTTACCCCCAGCCTGAGAATAAAACCGAACACAGACGAGGCAAACCTGTGCATCGTGGGGAAGAGGGACTGCAGCTCCTGGATGAGTTAACCTTAAAGGCCACCCTGCCCTACTCTGCTGAGACCCAGTTTCAGTGGTGTGCACTCTTGGAATAAGTCAATTTGAAATATAACCCCAATTCTGATTGCCGTCTTTTTCATTTTCTTTCTTAATTATAGAAAATGTTTTTTAATAGTCTCTTATAGGTTTCCTTTCCCGATTTTCTAAGAAATTATTTATGTCTCAAGGGAATATTTGACTGAAGAGAGTAGTGCCTAGGCCAGCAATTCAGAAATGACTCATTAAATCTGCTGAGCTGAAAGAGCCCAACCCTGGCTTTCCGATTTGGTCACAGAATCAGACTGTTTTTTCGCATTGGAAGGAAACTTAGGGCTCAGTAGATCCTGATCCCCTGATTCTGTTCTGTAGTTGAGAAAACTGAGGTTCAGAAAGATTTATAATGATTTGCTGTGAAATCCATGACAATTGGGTGCTCCCCAGGGAGCAGCTGCAAGAGCCTTACCTGGAGTGTCAGTTTGACTCCTGCCATGTTTCAGTGGGGAATTTAAGCAAAAACATACCATAATTGATTCTTCACACCCTTTGTGTCCTGGCAAATCAAACCATCCCAATTGTATCCATAGTAAGAGCCCAAAGAGCAATGCTCCTATCCACCACACTGGAAGTCCAGTCTTTTTTGTGTGTGTGTGTGTGATACGCGGGCCTCTCCCGTTGCGGAGCACAGGCTCTGGACACGCAGGCTCAGCGGCCATGGCTCACGGGCCCAGCTGCTCCATGGCATGTGGGATCCTCCCAGACTGGGACACGAACCCGCGTCCTCTGCATCGGCAGGCAGACTCTCAACCACTGCGCCACCAGGGAAGCCCAAGTCCAGACTTCTTTTAGTCCCCCTTAGTGATGTTTTCTAGAAGTCCCTGGGATCTCACAAATAATCCAGACTTCTTCCTGTAGCTCTATAGTGCCTCTGCTCTTGGTCTACACCTCTTGTTGCCCATCTGCTACTCTGACTATTATTTCTCTGTATTCCTGGGTCACAGTCCATGCTGCTGCCAAACGCCCACCAACATCATCTCCATTTAGCCCATGGGTAACGCCCATGCTCTCTGACTGCCCCTGGACTGCCAACTACTCGTGCTCTTCCTCTCCAGCCAATAAGACAACGCTTGTTTCTCATGGCTGCTGAGTCTGACTGGGTTCCCCCAACGGAGCTGGAGCTCTGCGGGGTGGCTGCTATCCCTCTTACTCAGCCTGGTTCTGCAGAGAGAACACGTGCACTCCAGGAGTGGGTTGTGCCAGGGCTAGTCTGACACAGCATCCTGCTGTGTGTGGGACCACATCTCCCTCTAGCATCCAGCTAGGCTAGGCGGCTCCTTCACTTGTGGTGTTTCTCAGAAACCTCATTTCCAAATTATGGGGTGGACCAGAGCAGGAATTCTCAATGTATGAAGAACTCTAGGGGTGGAGGTTGGGCATCCATGAACCCTTTAAAATTGTATTCAAAGTTTTGTGTAAAATTACATTTTATAGGATCAAAACCCTCTAATTTTTATCAGAGTGTCAAAGAGGTCTATGACCCTGTAATGGTTGAGAACCACTGGTCTCTAGAAGGTCTCTAAACCAGCTGGTCTCTAAAGCTGTTTAAGTTCTAGTGTTCTCTGTGATTTACCCAAAGCGAAATCATTCAGTGACTCTCACAAACTGCTCTATTACATTCCTAAGTGGGTACATGAATTTATGCAAGAAGTTTTAGCCTTAATTGCACTGTTGACGTTATATTTTTTAAGAGAATAACAAAGGATTAGGAGTTGAAGCTTTTATTAGCAAGATATTAGTGCTCTATCTCATAAAAAGATTATTTATTTTAACCTCAAGTATTGTAAATATTGGGAGATCTTTCTTTTCATAGCAACAAGGTCTTGGAAACTATGCTGACTGGAAGAATGATAGGAAAAAGATGGTACTTAGAACTGTCTGCCTTTCCAGATGTCCTTCCAAGGAGTGGAAGGCCTGGAGGAGAGGTCTTCCTCCTTCTTTTGGGTGTAGCCTGTCTTTCCGGGATTGACCCCTAGACGGTGTTCTTGTGTTAGTAAGGGGTGTGGTCAGCACTTACATGGGAACTTTTGACCAATGGCTGAAATTGTCAATTGGTCAAATGATAAGGAGTGAAATATAGACGACTGTTTAACCACAACTGGAAGACAGAATTGGAATAGTGACATAAAAATCTTCCTATACTACTTATAGTAAAAATTGGAAACATTTAGCATTAGCCCAGCCATTAAAAACATGATTTAAGTGTGACATTTAGAGGAACCTGTCAATATTTCTTCAATTGTGGTAAAATACACATAACATAAAATCTACCATCTTAAACATTTTCAAGTGTATGGTTCAGGAGGTTTAAGTACATTCACAACGTTGTGCAACCAATCTCCAGAATTCTTTTCTTCTTGCAAAACTGAAACTGTGTATGACATCCCCATGACTTATTTATTTTATAACTGGAAATTTGTACCTTTTGACCCCCTTCACTCATATGACTGGACTACTAACTCAGGCAGACAGCTTCACAGGCAAATGCTCTTGGTTCACTCCAAGTCAAACCATACCCCCTGCAATGCCCACCAGGAGGTCTTCTTCTAAGGCTCTACCAAACACACAGACCCACAAGACTGCCATGCCACACAGGGCACATTTGACTCAGAAGGAAGCACAGGCCAGGATGCAGAGTGTGCCAGCAGGAAACATCTGGCATTCCTCTCCTTCAGCTGACCACAAAACCATCCACATTATATCCACAAGTTATTCTCCTGAGCCGCAGGTGATGATGCAGATGTGAAGCAGAGAGACACATCAGGAGGGTATGGAAGCCAGCCTGGATTGGAAGCTCCCTGCTCCACAGCAACTAATATCTTTTGGAAGAACACCACAGGTCTACACCCACAGGGTCATGCCAGTTACAAGAGTGACTGCACTTAGGGAAACCCAGAAATAGAGCTTTCAAGCTGGTATTTATAGTTGTCCCAGTCCAGATAGAGTTTACCAATCAGGGCCATTTTTACTTTCTTTTATCAGGTCTTCAGGGAAACAGTGCTAGGACATTTACCAAAAGTCAAATGCTCAGGCCAAAGGGGAGAGGGTTCTGTTATGCTTTTATTCACAGTCCTTCAAATGGTTGAATTATAATTTCTGGCAAAACATCTGGTTAAATAGAAAGGAGTCAGAATGACACACTGATATAAAGAACTAAATTACACAATGAAATTTGTCATCTCTTATTGGTTACAGTTCTCTTCCCCAACTCACACAGACTGATAGTGATGGAGCTATAATTAGAAACTCAGATGCCTGACAACATGCCCATCAAATATCATGTTCTCTCCTAAGAGAAGGAAGAGGAAGCATGTGGAAAGGGAAGAAAAGGGGTGCTGATCTAGGAAGAAGGCAATAGGGAAAGGGGAAGGCACAAGGCATTTTTTTCATGGCGATGGCTGCTCCCCTGGCAGCAGAATAGTAGCTCTCTGAGATGCCGGATGGGACTCCACATGGGTAGGAAGGGGAATTAAGGCAGGAATTTGTGAATTCTCCCGTCTTGCTAAAGAAGAGTCTCTTTTTGTCTTCGAAAGAGGCAAGTAATTTACTACACCAGTCACTCTGCAGGTGCTTTGAATTTCAAATAGAAAAACTGTGACAGCCTATGAGGTAGTGGTTCTGGGCTAGGACCTTCCCAACCTGTTCCTATCCACCCCCCGAGTCCTTTGAAAGGTCAGCATTTGTGGGCAAAGTGGACTAGATAGGTTGTCCCTGTACCTCTTTCTCTTTCACTGAAGACAGGAATTCCTCTCTCTGTATTATGTACTTAATATACAGAAAGACATTTCTGGATCTTCATTTATGATAAGGAGGTCATGACAAGAAGAAACCTGAAAGATGGTTGCAAAGTCACTGTCACACTGGGAACAATTAGAAAATGAAGAAGCAGCCGGTCCATGAGTGAGGGAAGAGCCAGTTTGAGGGATGGAAGAGGGAGGTTTGGCCTGACTGGAGGAAGGTCCTATGTGAACATTGAAGCCAGGAGAGGTTTCCCGTTGGGCTGAACTCAAGAGTAGGGTTTGGAGCTTAGAGAATGAACTTACAGTTACAGGGTGGGAGGGAAGGGATAGTTAGGGAGTTTGGGACGGACATGTACACACTGCTATATTTAAAAAAGATAACCAACAAGGACCTACTGTATAGCACAGGGAACTCTGCTCAATATTATGTAACAACCTAAAGGAGAAAAGAATTCGAAAAAGAATAGATACATGAATATGTATAACTGAATCACTTTTCTGTACACCTGAAACTATCACAACATTGTTAATCAACTATATATTCCAATATAAAATAAAAAGTTAAAAAGAAAAGAGTAGGGTCTGGAGAAAGCAAGCAAAGGACTTCCTTCTCTGGCAGAAGGAACTCGGAGCAAGAACTCCAGTCCCTACTGAGATAAGGAAAAAGAAGAAGAGATGTCAGTGCTGGGAAGGGATTGAGTGGGGGAGGCATCAGTTGGGACAATAGCTAGGCGAGCTCAAACATCTACTTGTAATTTGTACAAGCCAGAAGGGAGTTCCCATCCAGGGCACGGTCACACAGGAGTGAAGCTTCACAAGGACAGAGAGTTTTCTTCTTTGTAACTCCAGTCTCTGGAATTACTTAGCATCGAGTAAGTTATTCAATATGGCTGAACAAATATGGCCAGTGGGGAATGCTGCTGGATGCCTCACTATTGGGAAACCCATTTCCCCCAACTTTTCCAGACCGTTCTTAATTTCTGACCCATGGCCAACCAGTGAACACTGATTTTTAGTTCAAAAAGTGTGCTTGCTCTAGAGATGGGAAGAGCTATAATCCATGAGATGAACCCACAGCATCTCAGGAGGTAACAATAGATGGGACATTGAAAAGAGCAGGAATCTCTTGCTCTGTGTGTGTGTGTATGTGTGTGTGTATCTGTGTGTGTGCATCCTCCAGGGTTCTCTCTTAGGACCCAGATATGTTTTTTGTTGTTGTTGTTTGTTTGTTTTTTTAAGCTTTGTGCCATCTGACAGCATTCAGTCTCTCCTCCAAGCTAATGCTCAAAGAAACTAAGGTGACCCTGTGTCACTAAATCATCACCAGCTGTGTCTTGCTTGAAAAAAATCTGTTATTAATATCAGAGCTGAATGCTTATTAATCATTTACTGGTATGTGGTGATGCTTAGAGTTAAGCCCCCGAAGACAACTCCCTGGCAGCTCAGAATTTATGGGTTTTTACAAAGTGAATAACAACAGAATGGGAGCAGTGCCACCAGGACACAGAGGAAAAGGGTGCGGGAGAACATAAACATACAAGCCTTGGCCTAGTACACTGTTCCACTTAAGCCTTTTAAAATGCTTAGACAAAAGGGATGGCAGGAACCTTTGAGGAAAGGAAGCACTTAATGTCAGAAGAGATCCAGACCTCTGAAAGTGAGGATGAAACCTAATTCTGCAGGATCAGGGACTTAGTCCCTGTTGCCACCCTCAGCTGGAGGCCAACAGCCTGAGGGAGCTTGGCTGGCAGAGTGTTTCCTCTCTCCCATACGCCTGGAGCTCATCAGTGTTAGGGTCAAGTTCTCTGGAGGTGTCCTCTCTAAATGCTACAGAATGTGACATCACCTGTGAACCCTTCTGCCAAAAGGCATTTGAGCAAAGCTGCAGGTCAACAAATCATCCTGCTGTCCCCTTCCCCCTTCTCTCCCCATCCCCAGAGAGTGACAGTGGAGACCAAAGGCAGGGTCCCTGGTGGCCTTATTTGAGGGAGAGGGACTGGGAGTGGCCACCTGCCGGAAACCTTCGTGGAAGGTACTGGCTACCTTGGTAGCAGTACTAGGAGATTGTCTCTCCAGAAATGTGGTCTGAGGTTACACAGGACTCAAGAACTCACCAGAGACAAAAAGGATCCTGGTTGAAATAGAAGGAGGAGCCCAGAGCTTTGGAACACATGCATGCGTGCATGTGTGTATTCATACCACGTATGCGTGTGAATGTACATTTGTGGACAAGTGCTCACAATCACGGAACTGGAGCATCTCACCACACTCTCCTTGTGTTTTATTTCTCAAATTTCAGTTTTATTTCAGAAACAGTTGATCAGGGTAGGAAAAGAAAATCAGAAAACACAGAAAAGTTTAATGAAGAAAATAATCCCATCACCGAGAGAAACATTTAATATTTTGTATCTGGCACTCTGGTCTTGGCAGACTGGGATTTCTTTACATTGTTTTGAAAAACTGGGATTGTACTCAATATACTGTTTGCTTTATGCTAACAATGTACTGTGAACCTATTTTAAGTTAACGATACATTGTGAACGGGCTGCCGCGTTCCCACGATTTTCAGCGCTGGTCTAGCGTTCCATGTCTGCGCGGACCCAGCCAGACGCTGTAGCTACAATAGGGATAAACTCATTTATTCATAACCTTGGCTCAAGGCGTAAGTAAAACTGATTAGATCTTGACTCGGGCCTTGCAACCTCCAAAGTCCCAGGATATCAGTATTTTACTGAGCGCTGGGGGCACAGAGCAGGACTGCTTTTTTTTTTTTTTTTTTTTTTAATTTTTATTGGAGTATAGTTGCTTTACAATGTTGTGTCTGTTTCTACTGTACAGCAAAGTGAATCAGCTATACGTTTACAGGGCTGCCTATCTTTCTTGTGAGTGTTTCTGGGAGGAGAGACCATTTTCTACTCTCCTGTGACTGGATTTCTTTTCTCTCTCTCTGCTCACTTGTTTGCCAGGAACCCCCATGTGTGTTGTTTTAGCATTTCTGAGTGGTTCAGAGCAGTGACAGGGAAGTGGGGAGGAAGGGGAAGCTTCATCACTCAGGGAAACTACAAACCTCTCCTCCTTGAGGGTCAGCCTGCAGGCATTCCCTGGTCTGAAAAGCCACCCTCACTCTTCCAGAACTAGTGACCGAGGAAGCGCGGCTGTCGGGTGGCTGCTGAGCCGTGACTTGCCCCTCCTCCTATCTGCTACCATTTAAAACCATCTGGGGGCAGGGAGGCAATCTGCTCAGCCCTTCAACTTCGTGACCACACACATTCTCTAAAGACATGTTTACTAGCTGCACAGGGGAAAAAATCTTCTTAGAAAAGTTGAAAAGATATCCTCAGTTTTCTCTGCTTTCCCTTGTCTGATTCTCCATAAGAAGGTATTTGTGGCCTCTGTAAACCGTGTCTCAGTTTCTCCCTTGGGCTTCAACATTTTCCTCACAACCTCCTCTTGCTACTGTGAAATGCAGTTGCCTGAGGTGGCTTTTCTTTTCTGCCCTGGTTCTAATTCCCCACAAAATCCATGGGCCCATGTCTTAGTGAGGGAGGAAGGGAGGAAGACATGGCTCGAGTCCTGCACGCGGTCATTCTTCTGACCCACACAGTCCAGCCTACTCAACCCTGGCCCCGGGGGCGGTCGGTGGGGGGAGCCCACCTCTGGGTCGCGGAGACCCAAGCTGTTGACATGACCCCCTGAGGATCGTACATACACTGGACAGAAAAACACGGGACCTTTTCTTTTTCAGAATTTTACCCCCCCCCTTTTTTTCTCTTCTTCTTATTTCTTTCTCTGGGTCAATAACCCTAGGGAGAAAGAGAAAATGTGATTGTGTAAGCCTAGGGAAGGTGAGGAAAAGCAGGATGGGAACCAATAACAGATAATAATGACCAAGAACACATCACAGTTGATAGCGCTTTACAGTTTACAAAGCAGTTTCATCTCCTTTACCTCAGCGCCTCACAACAGCCTGAAGAGGAAGACGAACAGGTATTCTGGTGATCTGGATAACTACAGACTAGGAACTGCAGGCCTGCAATGGATGCTGTGGTCTGCCACGCCCTCAGGAGAGAGGAACTCATTCCCCTGGCTGTGGGGAGTGCTGGCTGCTGCTGGCCGCATCTGAGTCCCTCACTGGGAACTGTCCTCTATGCAAGGGATCTGCCTCACCCTTCCTGGGCCCTTGCTTTGACTCTGGACAATTTTAAAAGGCCATCCCAGCTCCAGAACACCCTGTAGGATCAGCTGCATCAGAATTCAACAAATGGGGTTTTACTTTTTGCGCTGCTTTGAGAACTGCATTTCTCTTCACTCAGTAACTCATTACGGTTACCTGTCTATGACTCTATCAATGAATACATGCTTATAGTCTTTAACAGCTACAAAATATCCCATTGTATGGATATATCATTATTTATTTATCCAACCCCTTATTGTTGAATACTTAGATATTTCCCAATAATTTGCTATCAATTATAAGTACTTTGTTGAACATCTTTGTATATACATCTTCTCAAAAGGCGTCCAACTATCTTTAGGATGAATTCCTAATGGCTGGGTCAAAGGACACTGCCGTCCAGAAAAGTGGTAACAATCTACATTCCCACTCCAAGTGTTGGGAAAATCCCCACATCCAGCTGTCTTAGTTCAAATTCATGCTGATAAAACTCAAATGGACATGCAGCACTACAATCCTTCTACACATCCCTACATAGTTTACTTTCCTACTTTTTAAGGTAACTCTTTTAAATCTTTTCATTTCTTCTTAACCCTTCCACATCCCTTCCCTCTCTCACATGCCCAGCTGTTGTCCTGGTTTCATACCTAATAAAATTGAAGCCATCTAGGGCAACACTCTTTTTTTTGGCCGCCCCATGCAGCTTGTGACATATTAGTTCCACTACCAAGGATTGAACCCGGGCCCACGGCAGTGAAAGCGCAGAGTCCTAACCACTGGACCTCCAGGGAATTTCCAAGGGCAACACTCTTAACTGTCTACCCCCAATCAATACACACACACACACACACACACACACACACACACACACACCCCTTCCTCCTTCACCGTGGCAAAGAGTCTAGCAGTGGTCAACACTTTCCTTGAACCACATTGGCCCAGCTACTCAAGGACTTCTCTTCTGCATTGTTCTCTTTCTCTCCCACATCCTCCTCATCATCTCTTTCTTTCTCTCTCCTGGATCTTTCTCAAGAGCATAAAAAAATCTGTCAACTCCCATCTTAAAATACAAACAAATCAAAAATAACAAAATGAAAGAAAACCCTCTCTTGAGCCCATGTTTCCTCCAGCCTTCACTCCTTCACTTCTCTCGGGCTCCCTTCCCAGCAAAACTTCTTGAACAAGGTTCCTACACTCCCTGCCTCCAATTCCTCATTGCCATCCACTCTCTACCCACGCCCAGTGAGTCCCCATCACTCACCCGCACTGTTCTTGTCTAGATCACTGGTTCCTTTCATGTTGCCAAATCTAATGGACACGTCTTGGTTCTCACTTAATTGACTCTCAGTAGCAGCAGCACTGTCTACTACTGGCCACTCTTTCCTGAAACCCTCCCCACTCTTCCCTTTTAACTTACAGGCTCCTCCTACCCAGACTTTTTGCTGCCTCCTCCCGCTTTACGTGAATGCTGAAGGTTGGGGCGCCCCAGGGCTCAGTCCTTGGCCCTCTAAGCCCATCCCCTCTTCTCCTTCTCAGTATCTGGCACATGAAATCAATACCAAAACTTGACAAAGACAACCCAGAAAGAAAAAGAGATACAGATCAATGTCGTATCTTTCATCCACTCATTCAATACATATTTACTGAACAACTACTCTTTGCCAGGCAGTGCGAGAAGAGAATGGTGAATGAGATAGACAAGCTCTCTGATCTCAAGAGACTTAAAAATCCCATGGCAGATATGTTGGGTTGGCCAAAAAGTTCGTTAAGATGTTACAGAAAAACCGACAGAACTTTTTGGCCAATGAATAGATATAACCAAGAGACAAGATAAGCAGATTGAGATGGATGCAAGCTAGAACACAGAGAGGATTATAGGCTTGAGAGCAATGGGGTGGGGATGGGGCACTGCTCTAGAGAGGAGGGTCAAGGAATGATGCTCTAAGACAACATATCTGATGAAGCCAGCCGTGCCAAGATCAGGGAAGAATTTTCCAGGCAGAAAAGAACAGCAAGCCCAGAAAGTCCAAGGCAAGAAAGAACTCTGACATTTGAGGCACTGCAAGGGGACCACAGAGTGGCTGGAGAGCAGTGTGTGAAGAAAGGTAGGAAGGGTCCAGGTGGGGTAGGCCACAGTTAGGGGGTGGAGATGTATTGTAAATTCATTGGGAACGTGTTAAAGAGTTTCAAGCAGCATGCTTAGAACTTAATATTTAAAAATTCTCTTGAGCTAACCTGTGGAAATTGAGTTTTATGGGAATTCAAAGGACTAGTTGGAAAATTATCTCTTTTTTTTAACGGAGTCATATGAAACTCCAATAATACAATGATGTATTCATTTAAAAATAAAAAAAGAGCCATCTCAAAGGTACATACCGTAAAGTGCAAAAATCCCACACTCAAAACAGAGGTGAGTTCATTGTCAAGGTTCTTAAATGGGTTACTGCATGCAAAGCCCTCTTTTGTTTTTTTTAAACATTTAGCTTTATCAGAGGTTTTTTTTGTGTGTGTGCGCGCCTCTGAAAAAAAATTTGGCATGGATTCTAAACAAACACACAAAAGATTCTCTAATCTCCTTTGATTCATAAATGAGCTATTTCCTTACCTAAGCACAATTAGGAATGGCTTATTTTCTCAATTTTAAGTGAGTTTCTGAAATATATCACGTGACTCAGAGGATAAATGGAAATTAGAAGCTGTTGCTGCTCTTTCTAGGTTATGAATTATACCATCCTGCTTCTCCTCTACAACTTGCTGCAACTAATGTCTGAAATCTAAGATCACTGCCATGAATTAACTTATAATGCTTAGTGAAAAGGAGATTACCCAACTCGGTACTGTAGCTGATTATTTACGTCAGGCATGTGGTGATCAGCTGGGAAATCCTTTGTGTATTTAAGATCCTCCTCTCAGAACTTTTGGATATCCATGTAACACTGCCTTCAGGAGAAAAGTAAGATGGGGCCGGGGGTTGCTCTGGAGTTGTTTTCAGATATCTTAACACACATTTGTACCAAATATGTAGAAGGATATCATGTATACACACGCATAAATTATTGCACCCCCAAACAACCACAGGTGAGGAACGTTTTTCGTGTACACACACTTATTCTACTGGCTTTCTGGCTTCAGATTTTGTGGGGCTGTTTTGACTCATGAATTTTCTAGGCTAATTATTCAGAGGATTTAAGCCTTTTGGGCATTGAGGCTGTGGTTGGTGCTATTTTGACTCTAAGATAAACGTTCTCCCCCATTTCACGATGCTCAAGACCTTTAAGGAGAGGTTTTAAATCCAAAGAAGTGTCTCCAGGGCCGTGGGGACTCAGGGAAGGCTCTCCTTCTCCCTGTGTCACAGACACCCTGCAAGTCGTGGAGTTCTGCAACCAAAGCCAGCTTCGCCTAGTGTTGATAAACAGACACTTATCTCGTGGCATCTTTAGAGCAGAGGTGAAGCGACACCTACACCTACGCACTCCGTGTCACAATCATTGCACGAATTGTTGGGGGAGATTATAAGGTCAGATATTGCAATATCTCCCCTGCACTCCTGGCTCTTTCCTCTCCTTCCCCCACGCCCTTCCTGGGCTCGAAAGGTCCCTTCTTAGATTCAGAAAGGAAAACGACCAGCTGCCTCTTCCCCAAAGTTGTTCTTCTTACACTTTCATTTTTCTGCTCTGGTCTATCGACCTAAATGCTGGAGACACTTTCTTCCCCCACCTACCAGCTTCCAACGCCACTACCTTCCTCACTCCCCTGCTTATCTTTGAGAGTCAACTTTGCCATGTTCGTGATCATTTCTGAGATGTCTTAGTAAAAAGTAAAAATGCCCCCCAACCCTTCCTTTTTCTCTAAGCCGGCATTCCAGCCAGGCTGGGAGGGGAAAGGTCAGCGTTTAGCTGCCTCTCCCCTCTGGGACTTGAGACTTTATTCATTTCCCCTCCTTTTCAGGAATGCTGCTCCCCCATTGTACTTGTGGCAGCAAACAGGTTTTATCTGCTTCATTTCTCCAGCATTTATTTAACTTGTCTCAGCCTTCTCTGTCTTCTCACTCTGTGAGACTGTTTTGTAAATTTGCATTTGTCATGCTTATCCCAATTATTAAAGAAAAAGGACATTAACTACCATCCAGTGAATTCCCGACCTAGTGCCCTCCTGGTCACCAGAAATGACCTCTTCTCCTTTGGCTCTTAGCGAGCTGGGGGTTAATGACTACATGCAGCAACCATGCAGATTCTTCTTCAGATATCTTTGGTGAGATAATTCACATATTTTAAGAAAAAGGCACCTCCGAGGACACAGTTATCTTAGCCCTTGGTTCTTTCAGTAGTTATAATATTTTTAGCAAGATGATCAGCTTGTCAATGAACTTGATCCTTTTCTGAAGAAATTGCTCAAAATGTGTAGCGTCCTCAATGCCATCTTCCACGGGAGGGCCACAACCAAAGGTGGACTTCACAATCTGTTTTCTTGTGGTTTTTTTTTTTTTTTTGGCTGCTCTTCATGACAAATTTTTTGTGTTTGTTTTTGTCGTAAAAGCTTTGCTGAGTCTAAAATCACCTTTGCGATAACATAGCTCTTCTTTATCTCTCTACCACTGGGTTTAAAAGCACTGCACCTAAACTTTTCTTAATTAGGTGAACTTTTCGAATCCTCATTCATTTTAAAATGAGAATCAGGTTTTCTGCAAATCTCTACTTAGTAAAAACCAAGGAATTTGCTTTAAATTAGAATTCACGTTCAGTAAGAAAAGACAAACCCGCACACAACTTGATGCCTCCAAACAGGACTTTACACCAAAGACGACAAAGGCAAAGGCGCATTCAAGGGTCCACCGTGGAGAAAGAGGAGGGCAAATGGAGGTGTTCAAAAGAAAGTTACCACGTCCTGGAAGAAGGAGGAGTCTGGGCAAGTACAACTAGAGAGCAATTGTTTCTAAGGTTTCAGAAAAGCTCCCAAGTAATTTGAGTTGGGTGCTATTTACAAAACACGGTGACAGGAGGGTCACCCGGTTGGTTCTAAGCCTGGCTAAGGAGAAGGGAATATGCAGCCCCTCTTAGCAAGTGAGGCGAGACCAACTTTGCCCACCACCAAAAAGCCAGCTTTGCTCCTGGGACCCCCAAGCCTTGCCCGAGCCCTCAGCTTCCCTCTGATCATCAGCCTAACTGGGCTTCCTTGGGGGATGGAGATCTGTGCTGCTCAGTTCTGGCCGTGAACTTCTAACCCAAGGAGCATTCTTATCCCATTATGATGAAATCCACAGGGTTCCACAATTTAATTCCTCTATGATCACTGAATGTATACCAGGTGCCGGGGGAGGGGAGGAGGAGAGTGGGGAGACTGGGCTGTACACATGACCAAGTCCCCACTTTCCAGGTCCTGAGGGACTAGCTGAGCAGAGGTATATTGGATATGAAACCAAAAATAACACCAGATAGAATAAAGTCAATGGAATAATAGTGCAGGGCCTCCCTGGTGGCGCAGTGGTTGAGAGTCCGCCTGCCGATGCAGGGGATACGGGTTCGTGCCCCGGTCTGGGAGGATCCCATATCCCGCGGAGCGGCTGGGCCCGTGAGCCATGGCCGCTGGGCCTGCGCATCCGGAGCCTGTGCTCCGCAACGGGGGAGGCCACAACAGTGAGAGGCCCGTGTACCGCAAAAAAAAAAAAAAAAAAAAAAAAAAGGAATAATAGTGCAAATTGCTCAAGGGATCCAGAGGGGAAAAGAATTCGTTCCACGTTGGGGAGAGGAGGAAAAGGGAATGAGAATTTTCACAGCAGAGAAAGGGAGAGGGCATTTTTGGCTGAGAGAACAGCCTTGAAATGGAGTCTGTATTTAGAGACCACTTTTTAATAGTCTGGCATGGCTGTGGGGGGAATTTGATAATTCGATGGGGGGTGAGACAGACACAGAACCTCCACATCAAATCCTATGGGGGGTGGGGTGGAAGGCAGTGAGTATCCTCCATGGGACTTAGGCAAATAAAAGTATTTTTTTTAATTTAAAAGAAGGTTTGCCTGGCTAAGGAAATCTTTGGAATTAGAGAAGGGAATCTATAGATAATGATAATAATAGTAGTAATAGTTATAATAATAATAATGGCAGTGATTTGGTCAAACTGGAAGCAATTTAGGACATACATAGTCTTTTAGAGCTGAAGGAACTTTGAAGTCCATCTCCTCTAGCCCACTTATTTTAAAAACAGATGAGGAAATTGATGCCCAGAGAAAAGTCCCTTGTCTCAAATCCACAGCTAGTTAGGGGCAAAGCAGGGTTGGAGCAAAGATCTCTTTCTTCCTAAACCAGATCACTTTCCACTAAAATGTGTCCATCTGCCGCCTCCCAGCTATTTTTCAGAGAAGAAAAAGCAGTGAGGCAGGGGTTGGAGTTTAAGAGGGCTGCCTGAAGTCCCACAGCCACTGGTGACTCAGACGGAACTCAAACCAAGGACATTAGAGTCATCAAGCCAACACTCTCCTGTAAACATTCTTACTAAAATTAAACCCATTCACAAGGGATGAAGCACGAGACAGAAGAGTGAGTGTGGTGATTAAAGCCCAAGATTGCACGTTTCTCCAATCACGACCTGGGTGAGAAAGTCAGGGGCCGCAGGAGTCTGCTTTGCCTCATCTGCCATCCGGCTCCACCACGCACAAGCCAAGCTACAGGGAGCTCTCTTTCTCCACCAAAGGCTTAGCTGCAATATGGTTTAAATTAGACATTTCTTGCCCGAGTAGAACAAATCACTTAGGTTATACGCTGACAAAAAAGGAACAGTCTGCATGCTTGGAAAGCTTAAGGGGAATTAAATTACGTGCTGTCACTTCAGAGCTGTTCCTCTTTCCTCTCCACCAGCACCTCTCAATTGCCTGCAGGAGTCCTGGAGCCTTGCGTGCAAGCTGAGCCATAACCCAGGGGCTTAACATAAACTCCGGGCTCTCAGGTCATTGGGAAATAACAGGTATATCCGGTTGGGTCTTTTGTGCTTGTCTGCACGCAAATTAAAAGCTCGTGCAAAACTGAACTCCTTGGAGCCGCTGGTTAGGGAGAAGGTATGATGCCCTGGAAGAGAATTCTCACACAACCTCCGTGTTTACTTTTTCAGGGATGGGGGTGGAGAACTGAGCTTCTTATGGGAAGTTCGCACCGCTGGGCAGCTGAGCTCAGAAGGGGTGGGATGTGGAGGTGGCCTTGTGCCAGATGATCTGCTGGGAGCAGGGCTCTGAGGGACTCCAGGTCGGAGCTTTGAAGGGGTGCAGTTCTCGTAGACCTTCAGGGAGGGGAGTAGAGGTGGGCACGCCAATGCCTGCACTTCCTGGCTGGTGGCAACAATGACAAGAAGGCTTGCGGGGGCAGAGCTGGATGGGGAGGGGCACGGGATGGGGCCTGAAACTAAGGGGAGGGGCCGTGCACCAAGAGCTGTCACCTCCCTCCCCACCTCCCTCACTCTTTTGAAGACCCCACTGCAATTCAGCTTTGAACCCTCCAGAAGGCTGGTTGGAGTGGGAAAGGGTGTCCTCTCTGTCCCCAGGCTTCCTCTAATGGGAAGCAGTAATGTTCATGTCTCCTGCCCTTAGGATTTTGCTTACCTGGTCTGACTGGGAAGTAGCAGAGTGTTTCTGGAATCTGGTAGACCTGAATTCAAATTTTAGCTCAGCTACCACAGGAGCTGTGTGACCTTGGTTGATAATGCCAACTCCTCCTGTCTTGCTTTGTCTGTAGAAAGGGGATTATGGTTACTAGTTACCTTAAAGGTTTGGTTGTGAGGGATTCATGAAATGATTCATGTCAAGTGCTTGGCACACTGCCTGGCTCCAAGTGTTCAACAAATGGTAGTTCTTTCATTATTAGTTGTATATTATTACTGTCATGCTTGTTATTATTGGCAGAGCTGCTAACAAAAGAGCCGCTGCAATTTCAGGATGTGGCTCAGATGCCCTCCTGGCCCTACGCCTGAGTAGGATCTCTCCAACCCCTTCCCCTGAGCCACGGTCTCCCAGCCACTGACTCAGATGTCGCCTGGGCTCCGGGAAGCAGAGACGTGGGTACCATTCTGCTTGCCTCTTCTTCCTGGCCCTGCTTGGGGGTTAAGGTGCATCATCCCCACCAGACCCACCATCTGGGGGTGGTACCTCTGTGATAGTCCAGCAGGGTTGCAGCACTGTTTGAATGTGCCCACATGTGTCTAAGGGGCTTTCCTGCTAAAATCAGTCGCTGGGGCATGACTGCCTCTGAAATCTACCCTCACTCCCACCAACTTCCTACATCAAGACCATAGCTCTTTAAATACTTCTGGATGGATTTTTCTCAAAAAATCATTCTCAATATGTGGTCCAGGGACTTCTTGGGAGGGTGGGTGGTCCCTGAGACCCTCTCAGGAAACCCACAAGGTTAAAACCATGGTCATAAGATATTCTTTGCCTTTCTCCCTGTTATTCTCTCACAAGTTTACCAGGGGTCTCACAGTAAGAGATTAACAAGAATAATTAATAATGAAAATAGAAGAATTATAACAATATACTGTAATGAAAGTTATGTGAATGTGAAAAAGAAAAAACCCAAGTTTACCAGGGGTCTTTCAGGGGCTACATGACATTTGATATCACTACAGATTGGATGCAGCATTGGATATGAGTATTCATCTGTCTTCTGTTAAATCAGAAATTAAAGAGATTTGTAAAAATGTAAAACAATGTCACTCCTACTAAATATTTTTTGTTCTGGAAAATTTAGATATTTTTCAATATGCTATTTCTGTTAACATGTATTAGGTTTATTATTTTTTAATGAATAAATATTTAAAACTTTGTTCCATTTTCATTTCTAAAACTGTAAACACTGTTAGATATAACTTAGACTAAGCAATAGCTCTTTGGGTTCTGTAATAATTTTTAAGAGTATAAAGAGGTCCTGAAAACAAAACATTTGAGAAGCACTGAGCTAAGATTTTGGCACTGGGCCTGTGAAGTCATCTCTTTGCTCACTTACTTCTAAATAAAACTATCATTTCTGGGAGTTTGGAATAGTGTGAATTTTATAGTAAGTTCAATATAATGCATTTGAATGTAGCAGATCTAGTCATGAAGCCCATGTGGAGGCTGTATTCCAGTTCTCTGCATGTTCCAGCCACTGTTTTAAAGGAAATTTTTCGAAACCCTCCCAAGACTGGATTGTAAATTACAGAGATTGAACTGTGCAGGACAGATACCAGAGGTACCCTCCACCGGGAGGGGAGAGGGCAGGTTTGAATCTCATCTCGCACTGAAACCAAGATGGTTTTGCCTGTTGGGGTCCTGGCCTCCTGGGGGAGTAGGGGAGAGGGGGAGAGGCTTGGGATCACCCAGGTCCTTAACAGGCATGCTAGTGGCAGAGAAGGGTACACTTAGTGTAGAGTTAGAAGGGAGGGGCTTCTGTATAATTCATGACCATAGGCAATCAGTTAAGGAGTGTTTACCGCTGTGGTCTGGATAGGCTTTGGAGCCTGCTGACTTGAGTTCAAATCTTGACCTCTTCACTTGCAACCCGTGAGACTTTTGGCATATAGTTCCTTGTCCCTGGACCTTAATCCTCTTATACATAAGGTAGGCTAACAATAGCGATACTTTTAGGATGATCAGAAGTAAACGAAGTAGTAGATGTACAGCACAGAATACAGTGCCTGGCACTTGGAGGGAATATTAACTCCTTTCCTCTCTCTGTCCCAACTTGCTCTGTGGTGTTCGGTGCTTTAAGGGGGTAGAGGAGTATGGGCCACGGGCCCAGCCTTATGACTGTAACGTCCAAGGGGAGGATCGTCCTCCCGTTTTGCTGGGCATGGCACTCTGCACGTGGCACTCAAAATCGTTGGAGTGGTTATTCCTTGTTAAATGAAATGATACGTGTAACCTGATTTTCACCTCTCTGATCTGCCTCAGGGAGCCTCGGGTATCGTACTCAGAGCCCAGCAGTAGGAGAGCACAGAAACGAGGATTGAACCGTGCAGGACAGATACCAGAGGTACTCTCCACCGGGAGGGGAGAGGGCAGGTTTGAATCGCATCTCGCACTGAAACCAAGATGGCTTTGCCTGTTGGGGTCCTGGCCTTGTTATTCCTTGTTATTCCTCTGGACTAGCGGGATGCTAGTCCAGAGCCTCTCGTGTGTTCTTGCTGGGGAAGTAGATTTCCATTTTACCCCAGAGCCCCACATATTCCACTGGGTAACCCGGCAACCTGGGAGCTCAGGTGACTGCATCAGATGCTCCCTGAAACAGCGGACAGAGAGCAAGGGGGCTGGTAAGAGGTCCCAGCGCGTGCTTCCACAGCTCAGAACCTGATAAGCCCCTCCTTTCTTCTGCAATCAAACCCTTAAAATAAATAAGCCACCAGGGACTGAGCACAACGTGTAAAGGAAATAGGAACGTTAGTCACCTCCAAAAGTACACACGATTGAATTTGACTTTCCACAGTGGATAAGGGAGCGTTTCCTCCCTTGCAGTTAAGAAAGAAGAGCTGAGAGGCTCCTTGCCCTGCCTTTTGGTCCAGGCTCCCCAGACGGCATGAGCTTCTTCAGTTATTAGATGTTCTGGATGCCCTTGGTCTGACCCACAGTCCACTTTCACCCAGACTTGTACTGGGAGGAAAGAAGGCGGTATCTTCTGGGAAGC
The DNA here is from genome assembly GCF_964341445.2 of Mesoplodon mirus. Classification (NCBI taxonomy): domain Eukaryota; kingdom Metazoa; phylum Chordata; class Mammalia; order Artiodactyla; family Ziphiidae; genus Mesoplodon; species Mesoplodon mirus. The sequence goes on along the minus strand of NC_138990.1, from coordinate 55,081,061 downwards.
GAGGGAATATTTCTTCATTTGTAGGAATCCCCGGGAGGTCCCACGACAGCACTCCCTTGGGTCCTCTCCCATTTGCACTCTGTAGAGTGGTGTTTTCTCAACTCTCCTTGGCAGGGAGTTGCATGAGTGCTGTCCCGGAGCCTCATTCCTGCAGGAGGGACTGGCCCAGAGCCTGGCTTGGAGGAAGGAACCCAGCATGGCCTCACCCAGGATCTTTTGGGAACATGGCATCTTCCTGCCTAAAGAGCTGCCTCTGTACTGAGGGTCCTAAAGCGGAGCTTGTCCAGGTGAGGTGAAACGAGGTGAAGAAGTAGTACTGTGTGCCTGCCCTCTGGGGGCTGGAGGAAATGCACACTGGCTGTTGGTGCTGAGGTCGACCTTGTAAAGGCAGTAGCAAGTGGCCTCCCCCAGAATAATGATCATAGCTGACACTGTCTGAGCCCCTCCCGGGTGCCAGGCACTGTTCTGAAATCTTTACAGGTATTAGCTCATTTAATCCTCAAATAGGTCCCGGTATGGTCTCCATTTTACCTAAGTGCAAACTGGACCCAGAGATTTGCAGCGCTGGAGTCACTCAGTTATGGGCGGTAGAGGCACATTCAGACCCTGACAGGCTCTGGAGTGGCGTTACTAACCACTCAAGTGCTGCCTCAGAAAGACGATGAGGAGGTGGCTTATGTCACCTTAGGCTTCCGGGAGCTGGCAGGTGGGTGATGGTGTGTCAGCCCAGGAGCCTCACACGGAACCAAGCAAACTATGTTTATTCCTGTGAGGTCCCAGTCCTTGTGTGACTCTAATTTTATTGGACAGGAATAAGGGTGCAATAAGTACTGGCCCCAGTAGTACCAATAATAATAATGGCTAACATTTGTGTGTTAGCTTTTCATTTTATATCGGAGTATAGCCGATTAACAACGTCGTGCTAGTTTCAGGTGCACAGCAAAGGGACTCAGCCATACATACACGTGTATCCAATATAATGGCTAACTTTTATTGAGAACTCAATCTTTGCCGTCAACTATGCTGATTGGTATCCTCACAATATCTCATTTAATTCTCACAACGATCCTCTGTAGCCTTATCCCTCTTGTACAAATGAGGAAACTTGGGCTCAGAAGAGTTAACTCACATGGCCAAGGTCGCTGCTGATAAGTCAGAGAGCTGGGCCTCACACCCAAGAGTGCCTGGCTCCAGAAGCCAAACTCCTAATTATGTGTTATGTTGGCTTTACTGCTTTTAATCTCCTCTGGAGGATTAGACAAGCCCAGAAGGCACTTGGGCCTGGGCCCAGAGGCCTGTAAAGGACTGTCATCCTCTCAGAGAGGATATCAAGGCAGGCTGAGGTCACTCTCCCACCCTGGCTTCTGTGATGTCTTCCACAAGGATGTGAAAATCCGGAATGTTCCCCCCTAATGTCTTACTGGCTTTGATCTGGGGGTTTCCCTCATCTGTCAAGAGGAGGAGACGATCTGAATACAAGCATATATATTCTTTAAAGTAAGGTACAGGTCTGAAAGACAAGTAATATTTTTGTTTTGTTTTCATTCTCCATTTGCAAAGCTAAATTACAGCAACAGTTCCTTGTAGAAGGAAACGTATTTTGGCACGTGCTACTTGGTACAAAACCCCAGGTTCAAGATGCAAACTGGCCACCTTCTTGGAAGGCAATGAGGTGGTAGCAAGACACTTCAAAATGCACATCCCCTTGGTTCAAGCATCTCCACTGGGGAAACACTTGCAAATGTGTAGAGAATTGCACGGAAAAGTGAAGTCACTGCAAAGGAGTCTACAATAAGTTGGAAACAACACAAACGGCCATGGAAGAGAAATGGTTAAATAAATTCTGTTACATCATATTACGCAGCAGTTTAAAAGCATGCAGTAGATCTATACCCTCTGTTGAGGTCACCAAGACAATTGTTAAGTTGAAAAAAAAATCACTGAACAGTAATTTTGGTATGATCTCACGTGTATTAAAAATACATACATATGTACAAACATATGCTGTACATAAATGGAAGACACATGGTTCCTGTGGCTACATCTGAGAAGGGGTGGGAGTATGGGCTTTCCTGTTTTTCTATATGTTCTTATATACTGATTGAATCTTTTGCAACAAGAGTCTGTTTATATACTATATGTGTGTGTTTTAAGAATTTACAAAAGAGAAAAATAATATATACAAATTGTATAATATATAACATTGTATATGAAATATTTAAATGTATGTAATGCTGTGGATATATAATAATGTGGATATATAATATAAACCATAGTCCAAAGATTTTTGGTCTAGAAGTAGTCCAGAGTGGGCCAGTGGTCACCTGGCCACTAGACTTGCTTTCCCCATATTGTTTTCCGACTCCTGTTCTGGTCTCTGGCCCTCAGAGCCCATGACAGTATCAACATGGCCTCCATGGGCTGGAAGCTTCAAGATATGTTTAATAGGAATAAATGTAAAATCTCATATTTAGTTTTTTTAAATCAATTGCATACGTGCAATTAAAGACTCAGAATGGTATTAAGTCTTAAAAGATAAAGACTTTAGTTCATCACAAGTTTGGTACAACAGTGGATGCAGATACCTTAAAATAGTTCCCAAATTTAGTCTGCATTAAAAGAAACACTGTGGGAAGTAACCACATCTCTCTAGGCTGGACAGGATGTCACCTCTGGGGTAATGTGTTTAGTTTCAGGTACACACTTAGGCATATTGAAGAACCGCTTTGTCCAGAAGGCACAGATAACCTGGGTTAAGTACCAGAAATCAAGTTATTCAAAGAATGATTGAAAGAACTGGGGCATTTCTTAGTTGATGGGAGGATGGCTCAGTGGCAGCACAAGAGCCATCTTCAAACACATGAAGGGCTGTTGCGTGAAAGGGAAACTAGTCTTGGTTTATGTTACTTCAAACGGAAGCTTTAAGTTCAGCAGAAGACAAGAACATTCACTCCAGATTCTTTCTTAATGTTGGAAAGAACCTCCTAACATCCAGAGCTTTCTAACCAGAGCAGTCCAACAACATGACAGGACAGTGTTGAGAAATCAACACTTCAATAGGAGGATGGAAAAATCCTGCTGGGGGTTGATGGTCAAAAAGCCAATGTATAATTATCCAACCCTCATGTTCTCTTTTGGGAATGTGTAGGGTAGGAATAACTGCTTTCGCTATTTAACTACCAATTATTTTCTCAAGCCCTGGATGTGACTACAGTTTTTGACCTGAATTTTTGTCCCTTTGTGGAAAGAGAAGAAAACCTGTAAGGGGATATAGATCTAACCCTAAAAAATAAGAGTTAACGGAGAGAAAGAAGACTGGAATCTGGATCCTCAACCAAGAATCCATCCCAAATCTGGAAGCTGTACCAGTCAACATGTCCTGGCTAGATACTGTGATTTAGCTGAACCCAAATGTACATTGTGTCTTTTTTTTTTTTCCCTGGTACTTATTGTTGCTTTATGCATTTTCTTGGTAGCCTGGTAAATATTTATTTTTGTGAAATAAAATGAAAAACAACATCCTTTATCTACGTAAAGATTTTCTGTGCTTGATCAAAGAATTAGGAAAGTAAAGTTTTTCTCTGTTGACCAAAGTAGAGGACAGCAGCCCCTCAGTTCCACTGTTACAAAGGTGACTTTCAGGAAGTGAATGGAGGTGGTAGTTGGAGCCTGTGGAACAGATTTGCAAAAGCAACCACAGACTTGGCATCCCCTCCCTTCCTATAGAAACAGTGCTGTCTATTATTATTATTTCTGAGTGTCACTGATGCCTTATTTACATGCATCACCATTTTTTACAAACTAGATTGGGGTTTTAAAGGGAATACATAGGGCAATATCTACAAACACCAAGAATGTTAAGTACTGCATCTCTATTTCATTTGGAAAGGAAAAGATTCCCAAATCAAACCTGTTTTGATTCTTGAAAGGAAAGGTGGGAGAGTTCATTCATGGCAGCATATGGTTAGACAAAATCCTCTGTAAGAATGCAATATGATGGTGTTCGCTTTGAAAGAAGGGATGAAGTGCTTTAAAGCAAAGCATCAACTGAGTTAGTGAATGCTTCATCCACAAAAATGGAGCAGGAGGGACTCAGATGGTGGCTGAGAGACTAGACTAAATGATCACTGAGGTTGTCTTTCAGCCTTGGTGTTTGATATTTTGCCCCCTTTTCTTTCCTTAGTTGTTCTGGCTCCCTGAGCCCTGTTCTTCCTTTCTTCACTCCCACTTCTCTTGTCTCCTTTGCCCCTACTCTTTACTCTTCTGTGAGAGAGAGAAGGCCAGCAGGAGGATGGAGAGAGAAAGGGAGACAATGGAAAGCAGAGGAAAGAGTGGGGGTCTCCCAGCCCGTGCAGGTGAGGAAGAGGTAGAAGTGGACTCAAGGAAAGGGAGAACGAAAGAGAATGGGAGGCAAGAAAGAGGGAACGAGGAAGAGCCAGGGGAAGACAAAAGGCAGGGAAGGAAGGAAACTAAAGGAAGCAGGAAGAAGCCATTAGAGAACAGGACCATTTGCTACATTGATGAAGCACCTCAAACTGGAAGTGGATTATCTCCTTAAAACAAGGACACAATGAAGCTAAAGGGCAGGTACTGTTTGCATCTTATAGTCCTCCTCTTCTCAAAAGGAATTGAAGGAGGCTTACAATAAAAGACAGATACACTTGAACCATTCCAAGAGCAAAGGCAACAAAGAAGGTAAAGGTGCTACCAGGTAGTGCTGAGGAAAACTACTGTTAACTGACAGACTTTTTCTTAGCCTTGAACTCTAACAGCAACATATCATGGGGACATTGAACGACATAGCAATCCAGATTCTTTTCATGGTCCTTTCTTCTAAGAGACTCTCAGTAAAAGGATAATGAAAGATCATCATGTTATGAAGATATTTCTTTCTTACGCTCTTATTTTTTCATTTTTAGTAACTTTAATTTTGATATAGTTTCAAACTTACAGACAAGTTGCAAGAACATCACAAAGAACTTTCATTTACCCAAATTCTCCAATTACGAACATTTTACCACGTTTGCTTTGTTTTTTTCTCTCTCTCCCTACCCCCACTTTGTCTTTTTCCCTTGAACCATTTGAAAGTACCTTGCAGACACTGATGCCCCTTTACTTCTAATAAATACATGTGAAAGTATTTTGGTGGGAAACTACAATAATACAATATAGCTTTTGTGGCTTTCACTAATACCAGACTATATGGAAAGAGCTTCATGGGGCAATCAGGTTGGAAGGGGAGGACGGCTAAGAAACTTGCCTTAAGCTACACTGAATTAGCAAGAGACTATCTTCTTAGATTCATTGGGTTGGCCAAAAAGTTTGGGTTTTTTCCGTAAGATTATGGAAAAACCAGAACGAACTTTTTGGCCAAGCCAATATTTAGGTTGATAAAATTAGCAAAATCTTCCAAAGGTACTTCTGCCCACACTTTACATAGGATTGAGAAAACATCAATTATCCATATCAAATAATATAAAAGGCAGGGGAGATGGCTTTGAAAGGTCACGCTCCTGGGACTACCCTATCTGAGAAACCTCAGGATCACCACTGCTTAATACAAAGGCAGAGAATCCAGAGGATCATTGCTCGCATGCATTGTGCTTTGTTGACTCTAAAACACACTTTAAAAGAACCATTTTAACATGTCTGAAATCACAATATGTCTTACAACAACGGCAGTCCTGTAGCCTTCATATTGGTACAGAAAATAATGGTGCATCCTGTAAATGACAGCTGCTTAGATTAGATGAAATAAGATGTATTTTTAGCTCTGTGGTTCTCAGCCTGTGTATTACCAGGAAGAAGGATGCAGAAGCAAGTCAGCTGGAGCACAGGGTTTTGGTAGCAACTCCTCTATCCTCTCAATTCCCCTTCACATATTTAAGCTGTAGGATACTGTAGCTGTGCAGTATCCTACAGCTCTCCCCTCTGCCATGTTCTCAGTCACTGCAGCCACTTGGTGTGTCTCCTTATTCCTGTTTCTCTGCCTACTAGCACGTGTCTGATTACTGATTCTTGCCCATCCCACATGTCAGGCTTGCCAGAGATTGCTGCTTCTACTCCACTGTAGAGCACATTGCTTAGCCATAAAATCGACACAGGGATTATGCTAGAGAGAAATCCCGTGAAGAAAACCCATAAGGCTGAGCTTTCTTGGCTACTGGTTCCAGGCACAAGGTACCTGCCTCATATGCTGATTTATTATTATTATTATTTTGGGTTATTCTTCAACCCAAAAGGGACTGATGGACAGAAGTGGGATGCATGAGGACTGAGGGTACTCTTTTTTTTTTTTTTGGTACGCGGGCCTCTCACTGTTGTGGCCTCTCCCGTTGCGGAGCACAGCCTCTGGACGCGCAGGCTCAGAGGCCATGGCTCACGGGCCCAGCCACTCCGCAGCATGTGGGATCCTCCCGGACCGGGACACGAACCCGTGTCCCCTGCATCGGCAGGCAGACTCTCAACCACTGCGCCACCAGGGAAGCCCTGAGGGTACTCTTATCTTTGGTTTCCTAGCATGTTCCCCCCACCCCCAGCTCTCCTTTTCTGAAAACAGAACTAGCCCTTTGGCCACAAGGGTGGCCTGATGCCAACCTGGCACAACAGAGTTCTTCCAGGGGCCTGGGTCATGACCTTGAAAGAGACATATTCTCTTTCTCTTGGGGTGGTTAATTTGAGGCTGCCCATGGCCAGCTTTCCCGTTACATGAAGAGAGTATCTGGAACGAAGCCCAAGCAGAGACTAGCATACTAGACAGTGGGGCGAGCAGCCCCAGGTCCTTCCATCCTGTGAGGTACCACCATTATCCTTCCCTGCACATGAGCCAGGGCATTCCTGTCCTGCTTAAACAAGCTTCAGCTGGATTTCTGTTCTGTGGAATCAATACAATACAAGGTATTTTAAACCTCTGCTTTGAACTATCTCTCTAGCTTAGCTGTTCTTTTGAAAGTTATTTGTACCAAACAATTCAAATTTGAGTTTTGGGAAGGCAAAATCCCCGTATTGTGTGTTGTTGACTGAAAGGAGATCCCTAGGCCTTAGCCACTGGCTTTGGTTGAGGAACTGAGATAACTTAAAAGCCTGGTGTGGATTTTCACTAGAGTGAGGGCTCCACCATGAGCTGGATCAGGGGTACCCACAGGCCGCTTTGGATTTACCCTGCGTTTTCATCAGGTACCAGATGGACCCTCTAACAGAAGTCTACACCGCAAAGCCTGGGAGAACCTGAGGCCCGGCTTTACAGTAGCCAGTCATTTTGGCTTCGGCTTGTCATAATTGATGAGGTCTATCTTTCTGACAGCATTTGCCCAACTGGTTCCTCTGTCTTTTTTTTTTTTTTTTTTTTTTTTTTTTGCGGTAGGCGGGCCTCTCACTGCTGTGGCCTCTCCCCCTGCGGAGCACAGGCTCCGGACGCGCAGGCCCAGCGGCCATGGCTCACGGGCCCAGCCGCTCCGCGGCATGTGGGATCCTCCCAGACCGGGGCACGAACCCGTGTCCCCTGCATCGGCAGGCGGACTCTCAACCACTGCGCCACCAGGGAAGCCCGGTTCCTCTGTCTTTTGAAGGCATGTCCTACAAGAGCTGAGCCCAAGGCATTATGGCTTGGAGGAGGGTTTGCTTGAACTACTTGCTGTGGCAGGAAGGTATGTATCTAGTTTACTAAAAACTATATGACATTATTCAGGAATTAAACAGGAGATCTTAGGAACAGCTTTGTTTGTACTTTTTTTCTTTTTTTTTTTTTTTGCGGTATGCGGGCCTCTCACTGTTGTGGCCTCTCCCGTTGCGGAGCACAGGCTCCGGACGCGCAGGCTCAGCAGCCATGGCTCACGGGCCCAGCTGCTCAGGGGCACGTGGGATCTTCCCGGACCGGGTCACGAACCCGCATCCCCTGCATCGGCAGGCGGACTCTCAACCACTGCGCCACCAGGGAGGCCCTGTTTGTACTTTTTAAGATAGAAATTTACTTGGTTTAAAAGCACCTCCATCCGTCTGATTCTGGTAGAGATACTGTGATAAAAGCTTTCAGGAATGTCCATAGCTCAAAATTGGCATTAGCCCATACACAGTTCTTGTCTACTGAAGTCTAGTAAGAGACTGATACATTGCAACAGTCTTGAATGACTAGACAAAGGTCATACTAAAGCTGGATATTGTAAGGTTGCTACAAAATTCATTTCAAAGGATATATATGCCAGCACAGCCCTGGGAAACCAATGCTTATTTACTCAGTTGCTCAAAAACTAACTTCCTTACAGAACTGAGTACCCCATCATGAAGTGTAAAATCATTTCCAGAGAACCTCTCAAAAGCTACTGAACGGAGAATTTTACAAAAAGTCATTTTCTTATCATATAAGATATTTTAATGTTAGTTTCAACCTTTCAATAAGTCAGACTCTTAAGATGTCCCTTTATTTTTCTTTAAAATTTAACCAGTTATTCCAAAATCAGCTATGAAGCAGGCCTCCCTCATTCAAAACCAATTTACCTGCAGAAGGTTAGCATACTATTTCTTTAGGATCCTCAGAATCCTCAATTCTGTAAAACAAAACAAAACAAAACAAAAACCCCCAAAAACTATTAAAAAAATCTGCCCAGCTGATTTTTTTTTTAAGGCGGGTAGGAAAGAAGGCATTTGTGCCTTTTATCTGAGGATTTCCTTCCGCGTAAACTTGTATGATTGATCTGGAGTGCGACTTCGTGGGTTCAAATTCTGGCTCCACTTCTTACTAGCTAGCAGGAGGGAGGGTGGGAGGGTAGAAAACCGCCCCACTTTGCCCATGCAAGCATTTCAATCATTTACTTGGAAAGAGAAATCATTTAAGATTATATTCTTTGATTGTAAATGTATTACTATAGTGCGTGTGACCTTGGGTAAGTCATATAATCTCTCTGAACCCGTTTCCTCAACTGTAAACCGGTAAACAATAGAGATTCGCAGCGCCGGTAAAGCTCAAAAAGCACAGGGCTGTCACGTGGTAAACGCCCAATTTCTTTACCTACACTTGATAACCCCGGAGGCTCGGAAGTACACTTCCTACCTGGGTAACTACTATACATCCCACCCTTTCTCCGGGCTCGTCCTTTCTCCAACCTTAGAGAAAAGACCATTTCTCTCCAGGGTCTTTAAAATACTTTGTACTAGCCGACTGGAAAGGGCGCCGCGGCCAGGGAAGCTACCGCGGCCCAAGCGCCTTGGGCTTCCCCTTTGACAAGAGAGTCCCCACTCCGAGAGCAACGCGAGCCCAGATCCGGCCTTCGGGTGGCGGCCCGGGCGGGCGCGGCTGTGCGTGCGCCGCGGAGGGTGGTGGCGGTCCGCGCCCCGCCCTCGGCCGCCGCCCCCGCCGCTGCCTCGGCGTGTCAGGTGCCGTGAGAAGCGCCGAGGGACATGAGTGGAGCCGACTTTCCAGAAGCGGCGCACGCAAGGCACAGCTCCGCACGCAAGGGGGAGGCGACAGCAGAAGAGATTTTTCAACCCAATAAAGTTCGCAGGCGCGCGGAGATTGGCCTCCTCCTCTTCTACCCCACGCCCCGCCTCCTCCCTCCAGGAATCTTCAGAGCGCCCTCCCTCCCCTCCTCTCTCCAGTGTTCGTCCCAGCTTGGCTCCCGGGCCGGGCACCAGGGCTTCCGACGCGGCCAGTGTTGCCCCGCGCTCTCCAGTGGGCGGCGCCACGTGGAGGAGTTTCTACGCGGGAAACCTCGGGGCCAGCTGCGGTGCGCCAGCGCTGGCTGGCCTTTGTGTGCCAAGGGCACTCTGGGCCCCGGGGCAGGGGAGCGGCGTCCTTCAGGAATTCTCGATCTCGCCGCGCAAGGTGGAAGGAGAACTTTGCTCGCCAAAGGGCCTGACATGACCGGCCGATTTGCTTGCGAGAACGTTAAAATAAAAATAAAACAATTCAGGATGCAGTAAGGCAAACCACTACCACAACCGAGCTTTCTTTTCCAAACTGACAGGTTTCCTTTCCCGGTTCTGGCGCCCAGGGATCTCGAGCTGTTTTCTCTCGGGGAAGGACGCTCAAGCCACCGAGAGGGAAGTACGCTCGGGGCGTGGAGGCGCTCCCACCGAGATCGCAGGGAGGTGCTCAGGTTGTGTCCCGGGGAAACTGTGCGGCCTCGATCTGGGGTGACTGCGAGGAAGAGTAGTTTTGGGGCAAACGAAAAGTTCACACCGCTGCTTCCAGGAAAGCCGCCAGCTACTGCGCCAAGGCCGTCGGGGCGCTCCGGGGCCGCCTCGCGTGACCACCCGCGCGCGCGGCGACCCAAGTTGGAGTCCGAGAGGCTTGGACTGTCCCGGCGCGCCCCGCCCGCCGCAAGCCCCGCCCCCGTCAGGTCCCGCTGCCTCCTCCCCCACACAGACCTTAAAAAAGAGAGAAGCGGGATGGCGCGTTTTGACTCTCCCGAGTGACTGTTCAAACGGGCCACGCCTGTGCGACGCCAGCTGTCAGAGCCGTGAGGGGGGCGTGGGGGCTGGGAATTGACTCTGTTCATCGACCCGCAGTCTCAATCCCCATGCAGTGAGAAAACCCTGACTTTGCCGAGGCCCAGGTGCAGCGGGGCTCTGCAAAGAAGACACCTTTCTCCGCCCCATCCCAATCCAAGCGCCTCTGGCTCTGACGACGCCTAGAGACTCCAGAGTGGGCGCTAAAGTTCCCAGACCTGGCAACAGGTGTCCAGGGCGGGCCTCCGACTTCCTGGAGACACTTAGGTTGCGGTCTTGAATCCCACAAAGGCCCCAATCCGTCCTCGGAGCCGGCGCTGCTGGAAACCGCGCCGCCTTGCAGGTCAGTCTGTCGGCGGAGCCGCCTTCCTGCGGCCTCTTGTGATGGGTTCTCGCAGATCAGGGGTGACGGGGGGCGCAGGGGCCGGGGTGGTAGGCACTTAGAGGGAACTGAGCGCCACAGCCTTGATGCCCGTCGTGTTGCCCTTGAATTGCAGGAACCGTTACGCGGCTGGGGCGGGGTCGGGGGGAGTCTGGGTCACAGAGAGGTAGAAACACGACCCTTGCCTTCGCTTTTGGGGAATGGGGTTGGGATGGCAAGAGGCGTCTTCAGCGGCTTCTCCAGTGAGCTAGCCCTGACCTGACCTACGCACGACCCCCTCCCTACCCAACAGTGCACGGTAGCCCGAGGCAGGGGGTAGGGGCGTAGGGCGCCCGCTCCTTTCTCTGCCTACCTGAGTGTCACGCCTTCGCCCTTCTCTCCTCAGCATGGCCACCAGCCTCAGCCCGGACGATCATCTGCCGCCTATCCCTCTGTCGGCCCAGCAGACCATGCTCCTGTTGCTGCTCTCGGTGCTGGCCGCGGTGCACGTGGGCCAGTGGCTGTTGAGGCAGCGGCGGCGGCAGCCGGGGTCCGCGCCCCCGGGTCCCTTCGCTTGGCCGCTGATCGGAAATGCGGCGTCAATGGGCCCGGCACCTCACGTCTCGTTCGCACGCCTGGCGCGGCGCTACGGCGACGTCTTCCAGATCCGCCTGGGCAGCTGCCGGGTGGTGGTGCTGAACGGCGAGCGCGCCATCCGCCAGGCCCTGGTGCAGCAGGGCGCCGCTTTCGCCGACCGGCCGCCCTTCGCCTCTTTCCGCGTGGTGTCTGGTGGCCGCAGCCTGGCTTTCGGCCAGTATTCGGAGAGCTGGAAGGCGCAGCGGCGCGCGACGCACAGCACGATGCGAGCCTTCTCCACGCGTCAGCCGCGCGGTCGCCGGGTGCTCGAGGACCACGTGCTGGGCGAGGCGCGGGAGTTGGTGGAGCTGCTGGTGCGCGGCAGCGCGGGCGGCGCCTTTCTCGACCCGCGGCCGCTGACCGTGGTGGCCGTGGCCAACGTCATGAGCGCCGTGTGCTTCGGCTGCCGCTACAGCCACGACGACGCCGAGTTCCGAGAGCTGCTCAGCCACAACGAGGAGTTCGGGCGCACGGTGGGCGCGGGCAGCCTGGTGGACGTGCTGCCCTGGCTGCAGCGCTTCCCCAACCCCGTGCGCACTGCCTTCCGTGAATTCGAGACGCTCAATCGCAACTTCAGCAGCTTCGTCCTAGACAAGTTCCTGAAGCACCGTGAAAGCTTTCGGCCCGGGGCCGCCCCCCGCGACATGATGGACGCCTTCATGCTCTCGGCGGGAAAGGAAGCTGCCGCGGGCTCTGGCGACGGCGGCGCGCGGCTGGACGAAGAGTACGTGCCGGCCACCGTCACAGACATCTTCGGCGCCAGCCAGGATACTCTCTCCACCGGGCTGCAGTGGCTGCTCGTCCTCTTCACCAGGTAAAGCCTCCAGGACGCTTGGGATGGCCTTCCTCCCCTCCTCTGTAAAAGGCAGAGTGGAATTAGAGTATGCTGAGGTCGCGACTAGCGCGCAGGGAGGGTTTGGGGTTTCGCTCAAGGTCCCAACCTCCCAAATCTGAGACCGCGTCCAGAAAGCGCGACTCTGGAAGGCACGGTGCTGGCCGAGATGGGCGCGCACGCACGCCCCACCCAGCGGCGCCCGGAGAGCTCCGCATCTCTGATCTTGTCGCTACCCGCTCCGAGTGGGGACAAATTTGTGTGAAACCCCTTGGAAAAGCAAGATTTGCTTTTAAGTGGCCAATGATCATCCCCGATCTCCCGCACTGACACAGGAGACGCAAATTTGGAACGGTTCCGAAGGAAAGGGCAGCGCAGTTAAAAAAAAAAAAAAAAAAAAAGTTAAATAAACACAGCAACCTAATCGGCTCGGCCAGTCTTCAGCGCGGATCGGAAGCCGCCCGGCCCTGGAGCCAAAAGCCAACAGCTCGTCAGGGCTTTGTACCCCGGCTAAGGTAGCGATTGGCGGTCGGGCCTCACGGACGGCTAATCCGAAACTTTAGGAAAGCGGCCAGAAACCAGCGGATTGTGCTGGGTTTCTAAACCCGCCGCGCTAGAAGTGTCAGTGTAAAGAATGGGAGAAGCAGTAACTTTACCGAACGCAGAGCGGCATCTAGAAAGGGAAACTGGGTATCCGGGAGACACCTGCAGCCCTCTAGGATCCTTGGGCTCGGCTCGGTTAGTTGGACCCCAGTCGCGGACCTCTGCTAAATTTGTACACGCACGAATTAAACGAGTCCCCGGTATCCCCAGACTGAGCAAATAAAAAATAAATTTTACATAGGACATAGTTATATTAAAAGATTAGCCGTTGTTTATCTGAAATTCACGTCTAACTGGGCAGCCTGTATTTTATCTGACAACCTTACCCCAGGGGCAAACGTCTCATTCAAGGCAACTCTTGATTGCCTTGAGAGACCAGAAATCCTGGTTGTGCAATTTCTTGGCGCACAGGTAAGCGCTAGGAGAAGCTGAATTTGCTGGCCCCCTAGAAACTGGAAGGTAAAAACAACTTCTTTTGTTGTTAGAATCCACTGCATTAGAATCCTATATTTCCTATGTACTGTACAACTGCTTTTCACAAATCCTTCTTTTTCTTTCTTTCTTTATTTTTGGTATATTTAAAATCACTTTTCAGTATTAATATCATGGAAACACATATGGGGGAGGGGCAGAAATCGAATAAAGAGAAGTCAGTAATAACAGGTCAGGAAGAAGACAGTTCCAGAATGGATCAATAAGTCCTTTGCATCCCCAGATAAGCATGTTATCTTTTGAAACAGCCTTTCTTTTTTTCTTTTCTTTTTTTCACTAGAAACCGAATTGTAAATCGTTCTCCAGGTACTCCAATTGGGCAGCAAAAAGAAGTAAAACAATTTTGGGATCACTTTCAATTCGGTCTAGCTAATGAGTCCTTTTTTCTTCTTTTTAGTGAAAAAATACGACAGGGGTTGACAAATTACATTACCTGTTTTTGTATGTAAGTCTTATGGAAATACAGCTATGCCCATTCATTCATGTATGGTCTATGGCTGCTTTCACACTACAGCACAAGGCAGAGTTGGATAGTTCGGAGGCAGAGGGTTTGATCCACAAATCCTAAAATATATACTATCTGGCCCTTTATGAAAAAGTTTGCAGACCCCTCAAGTATGAAGCTAAAGAAGCAATTTTTTAACTCACCCATAATTTCACCACATGTGTGCTTAATTTTTTTTTTCAGATTCGCAAGAATTATTTACAAATTTTTTGACTTCTGACATTTCCACTTACTGTAGTGGACATTTCCCTGTCTTTTAAACTTGATTTTAGTAATTTTTTATGGCTACATAACATTTTGCCATAGTAACGGATTGTTATATACAATCATTGATTGCATTTTTAAAATTTCAGCTATCGTGGTTATGTTTTTGTACCTGCTAAGTTATTTCCTGAAAATACATTTCTAGATCACTGGGTTTTTAAAGCGTGGGGAGGAGTTACCCTTATAGATCTTGCTTTGTTTTCCAAAAGGATTGTACTAGTTTTATTGGCAACAGTGAATAAGTATTACAGTCTGTACCGTAATCTCGTGAACATTGGGGATTTGCTTTTAAATTTAGAAGATATGCAGCTTTATCTCTCGGGATACCAATTATCTTTGTATAAAATGAGAACAGTGTGTCTGCTGGAATTGTCTAGGGAGAAGAGGAGAAAAGAACTCACTTTGAGGGTTACATTTTAATTTTTGTGGACCCCCGTGCTTTTGCCTTTGTAGACATCTTACTCAATAAAAAATTTTTAAATTAAATTTTATGACTACATTGGTATAAATATTAATATATTAAAATTATATATTGAAACATTCTCATTGACCTAAAAGTTTATTTTCTTCTGATTTTAAAAGAAATGAATTTTCATGAGTCCCTCAAAAGTGCTGTGGGTCCTAGGCACTGTCCCTGCTGTGCCCAATGGAGAAGTCGACCTTATCCATTGTTGTGCTTTTTCAGGCTGAGAAAACTTAGGCCTTTTTTTGACTTATGATGGGAAGGAGAGCGTGAGCCATGGGAGACTTATTACAGGAAATATAACAAACTCCATCTTGTAATGCAGTGATAAATTAGGAAACCATTTTAGCTTTTTTTTTTTTTTTTTGCTGGAAATCTTAATTCAGTTTCTGATTCAGATAGCCAGTTTAAAGAACAGTGGTATTAAAATAAATTGTAATGGGCTTTCTAGATGAAAGAAGAATTAGTGTTCCTGACTTATTTTCTCTCTCTGCATTAAAAACCAAACAGGTATCCGGAAGTGCAGGCTCGGGTACAGGCAGAACTGGATCAAGTGGTGGGTAGGGACCGGCTGCCCTGCCTGGACGACCAACCGCACCTGCCCTACGTCATGGCCTTTCTTTATGAAGCCATGCGCTTCTCCAGCTTTGTGCCCGTCACCATTCCTCACGCCACCATGGCCAACGCTTCTGTCTTGGGCTACCACATCCCCAAGGACACGGTGGTTTTTGTTAACCAGTGGTCCGTGAATCATGACCCAGTGAAATGGTCTAACCCAGAAGACTTTGATCCAGCCCGATTCTTGGACAAGGATGGCTTCATCAATAAGGACCTGGCCAGCAGTGTGATGATTTTTTCAATGGGCAAACGGCGGTGCATCGGGGAAGAGCTTTCCAAGATGCAGCTGTTTCTCTTCATCTCCATCCTGGCTCATGAGTGCAATTTCAGGGCTAATCCAGACGAGCCTTCGAAAATGGATTTTAATTACGGCCTGACCATTAAACCCAAGTCATTTAAAATCAATGTCACTCTCAGAGAGTCCATGGAGCTCCTTGATAGTGCTGTCCAAAAGTTACAAGCTGAGGAAGACTGCCAGTGAGAAGCCAGAGGCAAGCAGAAATTTTATAAGTACACAAGTCTTGGGGGATGGAGAGTAAAATTAAGGTTTTTTTTTTTCCCTAGCCCCTCTGTGCCACTTTCTCAATTAGCCTCTAAAGTGAGTGTAAACCAACTGACCCGCAGATGATGTGCTTTGTACACATGTCCTCAGAATGGTACCTCATGATCAGTGGGGCTGTATAGGAGCTCCAGGAGATATTTTGAGTCAAAGAATTAAAGGACCCAAAGAATTTTTATACATATATTGAATGTTGGTAATAATAATTTCTTGAAGGAGCATTCTTAGGAGTTAAAACACACATGTGCATATATACAGAACTACCTAATAAAGAGGCATTTTAGTAACCATGCCTCATCGGGTGGGATCCAAGATTGATGTTCTGTGTGCTGAAGTCTGCTCCATCGAAAACCATATTAAGCAAAGTTTCAGGAAATATTGTTGAATATGCAAAGGCAAATAATTTCAGTGTAAGACATGTGATTTGGGGTGATAAGGGAAAAAGTAAAGACCAGAAATTCCCTTCTCACCTTTTCAATAAAATAGCTTAGTTAGGCTCTAATATCTATGGATGGATTTATCTTTTTGCCAACTGATGTGCTTCCTGTTACTTTTCTGGATGAGTCATAAAGTTATTTGCTTGGAAAGAAATTAATAGCAGTTGATTTAGTGGGTTTCAGTGATTTCATGAATTTTAAAGTGTAAATTGTTAAGTTGTAAAAAATTCCAAGCTGAAGTCATACTGCTCTTGGTTGCCAAAGTACAGAATTTCAATCATGAGAAAAAAAAATTTACCAGCTTAGCTAAGCTTTAAGTTGTGTGATTGTAATGTACTGACTTCAGTAAATCTCATAGGTTAAAAAGTCACCAAGTAGTGTTCAATATGGGTACATATATTACATAATTATTCAGAAGCAATATGTATTAGTTATTTTATTATTAAACAGTTAGTATTAATTACTTTGGTCAAGAAAGTGTTGAAAAGTGTCTTTTATAATGTCATAGCAAATAGAAAAGTACAACTAATTTAACCAATTTTCAAATACATGGTATGAACTTGATTAAATCAACTGTTTTTGACATCATGGAAACCAAGTTGAAGCGAAGTCTCTTCTCTCATCCAAAATTTGAATGAAAAATCTCAAAAGTAGATCTGCAAGATGTGTTCCTTATCACTTTACAACATGCTTATTAAAATTATATTCACAATACAGAATCTTTTTTTCAAATTGATCTAATTAATATGTTTTAATTCCAAACTCTTGACATGCTTAAATTTTAATTTTATTTTAAAGCCATTCTGATTATTGAGTTCTAGGAAGTTACTGGAAATCTGACCATTAGCCTGTGAAAGGCAGAGAGATCGAAGCTGTGTCTGCCTGGGGAATAATGAAAAAATGCAATGAATGATCTGGATGTTCTTTATTAAATAACAAGGGGGAAAATTCCCATTATAATGGACCTAGTTTCTCTTTTAAATGATTTTCAAAAAATAGCATTGGTGTTTGTGTTTTGGAAAGTCAGAATCAGTCTTGGGAGGTTGTTTGGAGGATTGCATTGCATTTCAGTGGAGCCAGTCAGATCAGCTGTGCTATTTAAGATGGCCAACCCAGCGAGCAGTCACTTTGTTAACTGTGAAACATAAAGCTTGAACAAAATAGATATGTTCAGTTTATGTAAATAACCTGAAAACCTTTTTTAAAAAGTGATGGAAGATTGACAATGTACAAAGTGAAGTTTGGAGTTTTAAGTTTTTTGCTCGCAAACGTCCAAAAGAAGTTGTGCAGTGTCCTAAAAGCTTACTGCTTGTTACATTTCATTAAGCTTTTAGGAAACTTTTTATCAAAATTATAAAGGGAGGAGTGTATGATGGTTGTAGGGTCTGGTAAGAGAAAGGAGTGGAAAAGAAAAAGAAAAGGAAGAAAGTTGGTTAGACATTCTCCTACTCCTTCAAAATTAATTAGTTTGAAGGATGAATATTTAGAAGATAGATGTTCCACGTGCCAGTGTTGAATCCCAAATAGATTTTTAAAAATCTACAACATAGCAACTCTATTTTATAATTTGGAATTTTTATTAATAAAAATTTTATATAATTTTAATTAATAAAATCTCACAGCTGTACCTCTTGAATATGAAAACACTGTGCCAGTATTTTTAAAGGCACTAAAGTCAACTGTGGAAATCAGGCTTACCCAATACATTTCGATCTGGGGGGTACTGGCTATTCCAAAACATTGTTACCCACCCTTCCCTGCACCCCACCCCCTGCAGGGCTGAGACAGTAATTTGGGGCTGCCCTAGCCTGCTTACTCTGAGAGATGGTATGGCAGCAAAAGTAATCATGTACCAATCTGGATGCCTGCTTAAGTCAACCGGGTCCAAATGTGCTGTAGCCGTTTTTTATGTCCGTAGGCTCGGTTCATCTGGCACTTTCGGCAGTGGGCTGAGGTAGAAGAAAGTAAGGTGGGAGATTTCCTGGTTTATTTAATATGTTTGTAACCCAGTTAAAGGAAGGAAAGCAAAACCAAAAACAAACAAATAAAAATAACCAAATTTGGGGGCTACCATAATCAGGTTACTAGCTTGATCAGAAAATCTAATATTATTTCTGCCAGAGAAAGAATGTATTTGCTGGTCACCATTTTACTCAGAACATCTAATCCAGGTTATTACAATAGTTAAAGTATATTGTTTATTAAATGCTTCATTTATATATTAAAGCTTTGACTTTGTAAGGAATCTGCTTTTTTTCCAAAACAAGAGGAAGATGTCTCAGGTTTGTTTTGTGGATTATCTAAAAGCTTTCATGTCTCAGAACTTAGCCTTTACCTGTGAAATGCTATTATGGCCTTAATATTTTCATATCACATCTATATTAGATCAAATAGTTGCACAGCATTATGTATTAATTTGTATGTTTTTTAGCTATGACACAACTGTGTAATACAAAGGTATACTTTAGTAGATGTTTATAATTCAAGGATATCTTCTTATTTAACCTTTTCTTGTTTTTGTATTTTATCATGTATGCTTTCCATCTGTACATAGCAACTGTAATACATAGTTGTAACCAAAATAGATTTGGGCGACACAGCATTAATATGTGGTTTTTACTGTTTGATATACCAAATTTAAAAAATTCAACACCTGTAATTACCTGTAATAGGACACCATTACCAAAATAATAAAAATACTTTCACAATCTTGTTAGGAAGTTTTACTTTATGTTATAGCAAATACAGTCTAATGTATTTATTTATTTCAACTACTATTTATAAGTGCTTGACTTAAAATGTTGCATTGTAAATATTTTCTTTGGCCATTCTACATTTTAGGCAGCTTGCTTTTTTCTTTTAAATAGGCTTTCAACATCCAGTCTCCTACCAAATTCTTGATTTCTCCTTATTTTTTTAAATTGAAATACAGTTGACTTACAATATTATATTAGTTTTAGGTCTACAGCGTAGTACATAGATTCAATATTTTTATAGATTATGCTCCATTTAAAGTTATTACGAAATAATAGCTATATTCCCTGTGTTGTACAGTATATCCTTGTAGCTTATTTATTTTATACATAGTAGTTTGTACCTCTTAATCCCCTACCCCTGTTTTGCCTTTCCCCCCTTCCTTCTCCCCACTGGTAACCACTAGTTTGTTCTCTATATCTGTGAGTCTGTTTCTGTTTTGTTATATACATTCACTTGTTTTATTTTTTAGATTCCACATATAAGTGGTAACATTTTTGAATTTAACTCAGAAGTTAAATTTCAATGGCAAACACCTGGCAAAGTGGCAATTAATTTCTAATTTTGAGAGATTGAATAGATTGAGATTTTAAGATTCTGACCTTATATTTCTGCTTCATCTAAAAAATGCAGGACATATTTTTCCCCCTCAGCAGCACACCAGTCCTTTTCCTTGAGTATTTCATTCATTCGTTTTTTTTCTTTTGACAGGAAAGCTTTTGTTTTTAACTTGGTTGGTAAACATTTATTCATTCATTTTGTAAGGGACGTGTGCCTTAATTAATAAGTGCCATTAATGTCCAATAAGATAGAATGGATGAGAGCATTCTTTAATATACTATGTGGAAATATTTTTCTGCTGACATTTTTAACCTGGTAAAAGACTTGACTTCCCAGAGACCCTGCTGGCACTCCCAAGCTTTCACTGCCCCACCTTCACAGATGGCAGGGCCGTGCAGTAATTTGGGGCTGCCCCTTATTTCTTCCAGAGTTTAGCTCCCATTATTGTGAAATCAGGAAAAGTAATTGTAAAGCATAATTGCACACAGTGTCATTGATCCTTTGACTTGAGAGCATCATTTTGGAAGCCGAAAGATATAGTTAGGAATTGGTTTAAGAGAATACTCACTTGTTTTCCAGATGTACTAACTTAGGATCTTGGAAATGGTCATAAAGGTTCAGGATGAGTGAAATAAATATTTTCGTAGGAAAAATATTTTTTAACAAAATTGTAATTGGGGTCAGGTGTTTGCAAAAATGTCAAGCAGAGTTGAATTCCACCCAATCAATCTGGTAGAATATAAGACTAGAATGCAGGGTGGGGAATGAATGCAGCTTTGGACATAAAACAGGCTTAAGTGTTGCAAACTCATAGAGATTGTTTCTATAACCTCAAAATCAGTCAGTTTTCCTGCACAGAAGTTTTGGCCGTTAACTTGCCCTTATTTTGGTTTAGTGACTCACATACTCTCTGCCCTCAAGTTTTGATCTATTAGTTATAATTCTCGGAGAAGGGAGGATAAAGAAAAGAAATTAATCTATTCAAATATATTTGGAAGCAATTATTTTTAATGGGAAAGATTGGAGGGAAATAATCTAGTTTAAACAGGTAGGGGCAAGCTATGGGTAAACGACAGCTTTGTTTATAGCTCCTTTATTCACTCACACACAGGCTATGTGGTCTAAAGTAACACTTTTCAACAGGGGCCAAGTATGAGGGGAAGAAATGAGACTCAGATATGTTTTAAACTAATACTATGTTTCATCACCCTGCTAAGCACGTGAACGCATCATCAAACAACAGTCCTGTGAGGGAGGCAGTAATGTCACAGGCCAAAATTCTACGTTGAAAAGTGTCAGTGTCTGGATGTTCCCTGGAGATGAACTGACTCCAAAGCCTGCTGTCTTTGGACTAGAGAGCTTGTCACTTACCAACCTGCCCATGTTTGGGTATACAGGCTAGTCCGTCTGTTTTTCAATTCCTGTGATCCCTGGAGTCTCACCAGCAGTGCCCCTGCTTTGTCTCGGCCACATGCCACAATGACAGTGTGAAGTGCCAGGAAGACTCACAATACTCCTTCCTTCTGAGAGAAGCATCCTCAAGCAAGAAAAAAAGAAGGGTGTGTGTGTCATGCTTTGTTTTATAATATTAAAACTTCTCTCCCATAATCTGTGAGCCAGGAATTTTTGCCTGAAGGCCATCCATAGGTTGGACCAGATGCCTGATTTGAGAACCCTCTCTGATAGGAGTGGAGGAGTGCACCACACTGGATATTGGCTCATGTGACTAATCAGAACCTTTCCTGCTCTCAGAGACCTTGAATAGGATTAAATAGGATGCCCTCTGGCCAGAGAGAGAGAGTGCGCAAAACCAAGGCATGAATGAGACAGGTGTGTTGACGGGAAGCCTAGCTTTGAAAACAGTGTGACTGGAGCTACTGGAACTGGTCTCGGACCACTTGAGATCCCTTTAGGTGATAGAAAGGCTACATAAGCTAACTAAATATATTATGTTAAATAAACAACACACTATGACACAAATTACGCAATATTCCAGCACACACCTAACAGCCCTGAGAGCCCTGCCGGTCAGGGGTTCGGAGTCGCTCTACCAGCCTGAAAAATCTTCCAGCTTCTTTAAAAGATTTTAAATTCTGCTTTTATTACTATTTGCCTACTTTTGTTTCTTTCCCTCTCCATCTCAATACTGCCTAATGCGTACTTTTTTTTGGATGCGTTCCAACGAAATGTGTATGATTGTTTTGTATACATGTTTTTTTTTAAATTTTATTTATTTTTGGCTGCTTTGGGTCTTGGCTGCTGCGCGCGTGCTTTCCTTAGTTGTGGCGAGCGGGGGCTACTCTTTGTTGTGGTCCCCCCGCCCCCCGCTGCTCGCCTCCAGTAGGCACCTGGGGTCTTCCACGGCCCTTCCCAGCAATCACCCTTTCAGTTTAAGCCTCTGCAGTTCCCACAGCCCCCAAGCAGATCCAGTTGGCACTCTGCTTTCCTAGCACTTGGCATTGACACCGAGGGAGAAAGTGGGGAAACACAGGCTGGATAAGGAAGTGAGAGAATAAGGCTGAATTTTCACTGTCGTGTTTTCCAGTGTGGTTTCCAGAAACTTATTGCAGTAAAAAGCAGGGTGAGCCTGTCTGCCACTTAGTTTTAATTCCTAACTTCAAGAGATGGTTCTGGAAACTGCTATGGAAGCTTGGTTAACATAAACCAACAACAACAAAAAACTGTTCTCCTTCCTCATTGCCCCACCAGGCTCTTTTTTTTGTGTGACAGCGTGCCAGGCAGTTCAGCTCATGATACAGACTTGCCGTTTGGCTCTGCAGGGTTTAGTACCTTTTTCACTTTCTTTGCCCAAACTTCCCATCACCTCCCTGTAGCCAGAGCTCAGGTTTCATCTTAATAAAGCCTGTCTGGAACTCTCCGTTTCATACTCAGCCTGGCCCCTTCCCCAGTCACTCGCAACTCCCTTACGTCGCTCTACGTCTTCTGTTTTTCTTTTTCATAGGACTTATCTCCTGTTAATATAACATAAAGTTAATCTTTTAATTTCATTCATGGTTCATGGTTCATTGTCTCTCTTCACGAGATCCCACTTCCCAGGGTGTCAATGCGGCAGGGGTGGGCATCTTTATGTTGCTTGGCAAGTGGAATATCCAATCATCCTGCTGCATTTCCTACCCAACATCCCCAACAAATGATTTGCACTATATTTTAAATTCAGATGGTGTGATCACTGCCTAAATAATCCACTCACAAAAAGAAATTACTTATTGCCCTATAGACTGGAGCTACCCGATAAGGTAGCCATTAGTCACGTGTGGCAATTTAAATTTAAATTAAATAAGATTAAATAAAATTAAAAGTTCAGTTCCTCACTTACACCAGCCGTATTCCTGGAGCTCAGTAGCCACATGTGGCTAGTGGCTACTGTTGTGGACAGTGCAGATGAAAAACACTTTCATCAGAGCAGAAAGTTCTATTGGACAGCACTGCTATAGATGAATCAATTTGTCAACTTAATGGATTTTTACTTTTACTCAATATTTAGTATCTACACTGAGTAAGGCACCGTGATAGCTGTGCAGGGAAGATTCAGAAACCTTGCTTCCTTCAGCAAATGGGTCTGAAGATAAATATAATATGAAGATACATATCAAGAGCCTTGAGAAGAGACGGATAAAGTGCTACAGAAATTCAAAGGAGGGAGAGATTTGTATTTTCCAGTTCAAGGGAGAAAATCAAGGAAAGCTTCTTGGAGGAGGTGAGTCTGAAACAGAAAAGTGCCTATAACCTCAGTTCTGAAGCACAACACACTCAACACCTCAAGACAGCTAAAGGAGAGAACCTGTACCAAGTAATAGTCTGGTGGAAAAGTTAACTCCCAACAAGGAGATTAACGGCTATGGTTCCATGGCTTTGGAGTTCTCCTTTTACTTCTCACTCACCTTCACTTTGGGACAACTAGTCCCCACATCTGCAGAAATACAGACTTCTGGTCCTGACATCCTCTGCTTGTGCAGAGCTGAGAAAAGCTGGTGGGGCTACCCAAATTTCGATGGTTGCCTCTCTAATCCTTCCCTTCTGTCTGGAAATTCCAATCCAAAGAGGATCTTCTCCTAATGCTGTTTATCCTTGTAGGACAAAGCTTGACATCTTCACCTAAAGAGTTATATTAAGGGATGATGAATGAATGATTGAATGTGAATTTCAGACACCTGAGATTCTCCACCTGGGCTCACGTATCCCTTCCCCTGAGCCCATAGGGGCTGACTCATATTAACCTGACCTTCACCCATAGTTGAAGAACCCAATACTCTCAGTGGAAAATAAACTCAGGTCGAAGAAGCAACGCACATGAGGAGCACAGTTATTTTCATAGAAAGACATTAAATTGCTGAGAGCTAGTGTGGCTTTCCAGTGCCACCCATACAAGTTCAGTATCTTTTGAGCGTTTGTTCTGATGCTGTTCAGATAGTCTCAGTGGGCTCTACTGGCCACTGGTCATCTTGGTAGACGACTCTTCCATGGTCCACAGCAGAGATCAGCAAACTATGGCCCATGGGCCAAATCTGGCCCACTGCCTGTTTTTGTGCAGCTATGTGAGCTATGAATGGTTTCTACATTTTTTTTAATGGTTGGCAAAAATCAGTAGACATATTTTGTGATACATGAACATTTTATGATATTCAAATTTCAGTATCCAGAAATAAAGTTATGTAGGAGCACAACCACATTTATTTATTTACTTAATGTCTATGGGGCTTTCCTGTTACAATGGCAGAGCTGAGCAGTTGTGACAGAGACCACATGGCCTGCAAAATGGAAAATATTTACTATCTGGCCCTTTATAAGAAAAGTTTGCTAACCCTGGTCTGTACCCTCAGCTTCTCAAGGCACTGACTAATAATGACAATAATCTCCTCATGCTTCTCCAGCACTCGTGGTTGACAAAGCCCTTCCCCATGTCCCTTCCACCTCTGCCTTGAGTCCTCCTGGGCTGTGCCAGGGCCCTGGCAGGCTGACGCTGCCTCACAGAGGGACGCAAACCCACAAAACCAAAACCCTAAGTGAGGTCATTAGGAAGCAGAAACAGGTCAGAGGCATTTTTCACAAAGGCATTATTCCCGATTGTTTGAAAAATGGAGGCGTTTTCTCATAGACTAGAGGACACAGCAGTAAAATTCAGTCAAAATTCAGACCCACACAGTGTACTAACATCACTAAAACAAAATTGTAAAACAGATTGTGGCTTCAGAAGCTGAAGTCTTTGCTGAATTATTTTCTCCTTCCTGAATCATTGGGTCTCTGTAATTTTATATTGTTTGAGGGTGTGCCATAGTTTCCCAATTCTTGTACATAGCCTAAGAAAACGCAACAATCAAATAAACAAATTCATCCTCTTATATAGTCACAGGAGATACTCTGAAATGTGTTTTTGAAGAGTTCTTAAATGCAGAGCACAGTAAATCAAGTATAATTTCACGTACATTCATGTCAGCCAAATCATCATTTATTCAGCAGCTGATTTATGTTTCTTAAACATTGTTAAGCACCGTCAGACTGTTAAAAAATAAAACTGTTATAAAAACAAACACATTTCCTGATTCAGAAGCATTCATTTTCTCTTTGAGGAGAAACACTCAACTCCCCTAACACAGCATGACAGACGCTGTAACAGACATACGTGTCAAGCACCATGGGAATAAAGATTAGGACATACCTGATTCTTCTAGAGAACGTGGGGAGATGAGGATCACGAAAGGCTCCACAGAAGAGGTGCCATGTGAGCTGGGCCTAGGCGGGTGCTTAGGGGTTGACCAGAGAGACACAGAACTGGGGAGAAGGCATGAGAACATCCTGGACAAGGCACTGAGGTACGGAAGGGCGTGGCCATCTGCCTTGTTCCTGCTGGAACCCCGTGCACAGTCCAGCGCTGGCATCTCATAGCTGCTCAGTAGCTATCAGTTGCATGAATGAATATGATGTGCTTGGGGGTGGTGATAATCCAGGAAGAGCAGGGGAGTATGTGTATGGACACTCAATAACATGCTACTGGGGTACCATTTTAGGGACTAGACGAGATTGACTTTTAGTTTAATATTTCCAGTGTCTGTGGGTATATAAATGGCATTTTTTGGAGTCCTTGGAAATAGCTTGTACTCTTTCTTTAGCAGCATTGCTGAAGCTCTCTCCTGCTCTGATAGACATCGTGCACGTGTTTGACATTCCTGTGAAACCTCCAAAACTTCCCAGGACATTTAAGCTAACTGTGCTGAAATACCCAACGGTTAATGATACGTCATAGTGGCCACTTGTCGTTGAATGTTTGGTCTTAGGTAAGACAGGCTGTGGCTCTTTGGCAATTGTATTTGGAAGGCATGATTTTTTCTCTCACCGAAAAAAGCGTATCTCAATTCATGGGATAACCTTCAATCAATCACTCTCATTTATTTTTAAGGGACATTATTTGTAATTGTTGGCTCTTCATTTTTGGTAACAAATGACTTTCAGTCTCACAATGAATTAAGATACAAGAACTGGGATTAAGAAGCACTGCTTTGAGCTACAACAGTGCCTTGACATTTGCAGATTTGGCAAGCATGGAGTTAGTGACTTGGGATCCATCCGATTTTACTGAGGCACAAATTCGAATCCCGTGGATAACAAAGCCAGAGTATGGGCGTGAATCCAAAGTAGTGTTAATGTTTTCTACTTGACTTCAGAGACCCTGTAATTCTTAAGGACTGATTTTTTTTTTTAAGTCTGTAGAAAATGGACCCAGAAAAACCAGCAACTTTTGGCTATGGCAGTAAAAAGAGAAAGAAGTAGTTTGACAAAGACGGATCTTTAGGCAGGTTTGTAAATGCCTATGGAGAATCATTAAGAATATGAAGCTCACTGAAAATTTTCATATCCACTTGACTGCCTTGTAAGGAGGAAATTCAAAGTCCCACCACCATTCACAAACACCCCCAGACATATCCCTATTGTATATGAAGGGTTGACTATATCTTGAACACTCCCCCTGCAATTTTGATTTTGCATGAAAGGACTGGCAAATCAAAGATAAACATCAAACCAGACTCAGTCTAATGGCATAAATTCTGGGTTAATGAAGCCTGAGCTAATGAGGTTTCATGCCCTCAAGTAAGTCTTAATCCTTGTCACCGGTGTTGGTGATGTCTTTCCTGAAGAGGCTGGCTCCTGGGGCCAAGCCAGCCTCACGAGGTCACGTTACAACGTGTTCTCCCCTCTCCACAACTCCGATTCTGGCATTTAGAAATCATGTGCCATTCACAACACTTTCCAGGTAATTTTTCCAGGTGGAAGGTTCTCAAAAGCAAAGGATTACCCAGGAGCCTTCTTTGTATGCTGCTTCGCTCTCTCATTTCCTTCTGATTCTCAGGCATCAACCACAGGGGGTGGCACAACTTGAGTTCCAAAGTTCAGTGAATGTCTCTTGTAGCCAGGAAGCTAGATGCAGGTCAAGAATTACTATTCAATTTTGAATTGTGATGTTTCTGTTAGATCACATCAGGAGGAAACCATAAATAAAAACCATAGGA
Source organism: Mesoplodon mirus (assembly GCF_964341445.2). Taxonomy (NCBI): domain Eukaryota; kingdom Metazoa; phylum Chordata; class Mammalia; order Artiodactyla; family Ziphiidae; genus Mesoplodon; species Mesoplodon mirus. The sequence continues at coordinate 55,054,010 of NC_138990.1, read as the reverse complement.
AAAAATCACCCCACATTATATAAGAACTCATTTCAATTTCTTAAGCTCATGTCTTTTAAGTAATACCTTGCCTTCACAGAGTGCTCCCAACTTTTTAAGGTCTTTTTATCTTTATTGCCTGATTTTCGATTTATATAGATCCTACAGATAATAACATAAATCATCATAATTCAATAAAATTGAATGTTATTACACCAATTCAGTCGATGAGGAGGTTAAAGTAATCACTCAGAGCCATATGCTGAAATGGTCCTTTGTTCTTTTTTTTTGTTTTTTTTTTTGGGGGGGTACACGGGCCTCTCACTGCTGTGGCCTCTCCTGTTGCGGAGCATAGGCTCCGGACGCACAGGCTCAGCGACCATGGCTCACGGGCCCAGCCGCTCCGCGGCACGTGGGACCTTCCCAGACTGGGGCACGAACCTGTGTCCGCTGCATCGGCAGGTGGACTCTCAACCCCTGCGCCACCAGGGAAGCCCTCTTTGTTCTTATGTTAAGAAATATATATGTGGAGTTCATGCAGAATCATGTTTTCTCTCAATTCCAAGTTCTTAATGACATGACCAGGAGCTCTGTTAGAAATTGAACCATGATAGTATATCCAGGCCAGCTCTTCTGCCCAACTAAAGACTAGACTGCATGCCAGGCAGGCAGGGCAAAAGCACAATGGACTTTTTAAGGCTCCACAAAAACATCTGAGGTCTGAAAATAATGTGCTGGGCTGGTTATGTTGCTGGCTTTCTCAGGAATATTCGAGGAGAATCAGAAAGGTTGAGGCTATATGAGGGGTTACATGTTAGGAGGTATATGGTAGAGGGAGGTATTTTTTCAAAGTAGGCGATACTTAGGCATGTGTGTTTGCTGGACATGATGGTCCAACAGGGAGCGAGGAAAGGGTGAGGCGGGGCAGAAAGGAGCTGACCCTAGGGGTCACTCCCTGACAAGGCACTGGGGGGTGGGATGCACAGCCATGTATTAAAATTAATTGTTGTCTTCTGATTTTTGCCAACCATTGAGCGACCTCAGGCTGCCAACTCATAGCTTTGTACTTCCCCCAGAATCTTAAGTTGCAATGGATTTGGTGCTAATAAAGCCCCCTTTCCCCATCGCCTATGTGGATTGGCCAGGGTGTAGTCCAGATGTTTCTACTTACTTGCTTCTTAGGCAGATCAGCCCCAGAGGTAGCAGCTTTCATGCACTAAGTACACGAAGTGCATGTAATGTTAGGTTAAGAGGTTTCTCCAATCTTGGGTTCAAATCTTGTCTCTACCAGTTTGTAGAAATGTGTGGAATCAATGTAAATTAACCTCTGTAAGTGGCTGTTCCCTCATGTGTAAGATGGAGGGAATAGGCTCTCAAATTCAATGATTGGTGCGAATATTCAAGTAAATAACGCACGCAACGAGCTTAGCACCATCTTTGGAATCAAGTAAGCATGCTGCAGACGTTAGCTTCAATAGGAATAATAGTTATTATTATTGCTAATATTAGGCACAGAGGCTGGGGAAGCAAGATGACAAAATATATTAATCATGGTGTCTGCCGGCAAGGAATGAACAGTTGTGAGAATTGTGAGAGAGGTACGTAAACGACGGTGGTACAGAGCAAAATTAAGTCATTGTTTCCACAGCCTTCACATTTTGCTCTCAGCAGGGATGCAGAGGCCAGTGAGGACCCTGGGTGGGGGGGATGTCATTCCTGAGGATGCTGGACTGAGCCCCTAGGTGCCCATTTGTTATTCGTCTTTCCTCCTTCACAGCAGGACTGGTCAGTCCACTGTCACGGCTTTGTGGCTCTTGCCAGGCCTCTAGCCCTATGGCCCTAACTTTCCCTCCCCACGCCTCTTCCTTCCCCCAACTCTCTCCTTTGTTGGCCCCCACCGAGGCAGAGGGAGAAGGCAGCTCTCCTAAGAAGCTGACTTTCCAGGTCTGATTTTTTTTTTTTCACCATGCTGTGTGGCTTGCAGAATCTCAGTTCCCCAATCAGGGATTGAACCTGGGCCACGGCAGTGAAAGTCGGGGATCCTAACTACTAGGCCACCAGAGAACTCCCTCCAGGTCTGATTTGCTCAAGCCCAGGGGACCGAATAATAAGCAAAATTTCTCATGGTATGAAGGAGCTAGGCCCATTTGATAAGCAGCTTTCTGAGAAAGAAGATGAACCTGTGCTCTCCATGTTCTACAGACTAGGAAACAAACACACAAGATACTTTATGTCAACAAGCAAGCTGCTCAAGATCATCAGCTAAATTTTATTTTCTTTACATTCCTATCACCTAACACCATGCCTGAGAGGAAGCAGCCCCTCCCTACCTGTTTGTTGAATAATTGGAATGAGTTAATCTATTAAGGCCACATATTAAAATCTATTATTGAGCTGCAAATTGATCTCAGGCTGCCAACTCATAGCTTTGTACTTCTCCCGGAATCTTAAGTTGCAATGGGTTTGGTGCTAATAAAGCCCCCTTTCCCCATCACCTATGTGGGTTGGCAAGGGTATAGTCTAGATGTTTCTACTACTTGCTTCATATGCAGATCAGCCCCAGAGGTAGCAACTTTCACTTGGAAGGATTTATAGCTACCCAGCGATTCTATCATTTGGTATTTTTCCCATATGTGTAGACTCCAAACTTGAGTCATCCGTTTTGTTTTCACAGCTGGAGCTCAGTTTCAGGCTTTTATAAATCAGTTCTGAGCCTTCTCAGAACTTCATTCCTTCTTAGTGCTGAATAGTATTCCACTGTATGGATATACCACATTTTGTTTATTCATTCACCAGTGGATGGACATCTGGATTGTTTCCACTGTTAACCTCTTGTAGATACTGCTGCTATGAACATTCCCATAGAAGTTGATGTGTGGACACCTTTATAGAAACCTATTTTTAAATAGGTATTTGCTTTTCTAGAGCACTTTATTTATTCATGTGGACTTAAGTTACCATCTGATGTCATTTCCTTTCAGTCTGAAGGACTTCTTTTAATATTTCTTGCAAGAAAGATCAGATAGCAATAAATTCTCTCTGTCTTTGTTTAACTGGGAATGTATTTCACCTTCATTTTTGAAGAATAGTTTTCTGGATATAGAATTGGTTAACAGTTTTTCCATCTAGGACTTTGGCTATGTCATCCCACTTCCTTCTGGCCTATATTCTTTCATATGAGGAATCTGATATTCATCACTGTTCCTCTGTATGTAATGAGTCTTTTTCTTCATGCTGCTTTCAAGATTTTTCTCTTTGTTTTTGGTTTTTAATGGTTTGACCAGGATGTGCTTAGGTGTGGATTTCTTTGTGTTTACCTTGAGCTTTTTTTAAAAAATTTAAAAAATTAATCTATCTATCTATTTATTTATTTATTTTTGGCTGCATTGGGTCTTTGTTGCTGCACGCAGGCTTTCTCTAGTTGCAGCAAGCAGAGGCTACTTTTAGTTGCGGTGTGCAGGCTTCTCATTGCCGTGGCTTCTCTTGTTGCAGAGCATGGGCTCTAGGCATGCAGGCTTCAGTAGTTGTGGCTCGCAGGCTCTAGAGAGAAGGCTCAGTAGTTGTGGCACACAGGCTTATTGACCCGCAGCATGTGGGATCTTCCCGGACCCGGGCTCGAACCCGTGTCTCCTGCATTGGCAGGAGGATTCTTAATTACTGAGCTACCAAGGAAGTCCAAAAACTTATGTCTACATAAAAACCTGCACACGAGTATTGATAGCAGCTTTACTCACAATTGCCAAAGTGAGAAAATGCATGTAAATGGATTACTGCAAAGCCAACTACAAAAGGCATATAAATAATGGATGCTATTATTATTCTATTGTTATTATTCTCTGGTATTATAATTTGTTCCATTTTCCACCTTAAGTCTTCTGCTCATTTGATATGAGATCTTGGACAAATTACTTAATAACTCTAAACCTCTATATTTTTTAACAAATAAAATGGGATTATTAACATTTTCTTGCATTTTTGTGAAAATTAAGTAATGTAGTAATGTAGTAAGAAATTAAGTAATGTACATAAATGATGCTCATTATGAAGCTTGGGACATAGTATGTAATCATAGTGGTCACACTAGCTGTGTGACTTCAACCAGTCTGTTCATTAGCACAGAATAATGATACCTCTCTCACAACAGTAAAGCATAAGATCATACAGGCCTAGTGAGTTTAATGACTGGTTCAAGGTCACATGGATGGTTATTAATGGGCCAGAACTCAAGCCTAGACCTAGATTATAGGTGTTCAAAAATGATGGCTATTAATTATAGCTATTATTTCTCTCCCTCTCTCTTCCCACCCACTCCCACCTGAATCTCTCTCTCTCACACACACACACACACACACACGAACACACACACACAGTCATTCATATGCAGTGAAAAAACTAGATCCTGAATCTTACTACCAGCTTGCCTTCCCATCCCTGGGCTTTAGGCCTGGCATTCTCCATCTTCCCAGCCCACATAGCCTTTCCCCCAAATTGAAACTGCTTCTTGGGAATTCCCTGGTGGTCCAGTGGTTAGGACTTGGCACTTTCACTGCGGTGGCCTGGGTTCAGTCCCTGGTTGGGGAACTAAAATCCTGCAAGCTGCACGGCGTGGCCAAAAAAAAAAAAAAAAAGAAAGAAAAAAAAAAAAGAGAGAAACAGGAAAAAGAGAGGAAAAAAGCCTGCTTCTTTCTGTTTGTCCACTGGGTACCAGAGCCCAGGGGTCTTCCTCCTGCTTGGAACATTATTCTGCAGTGAAGAGAGGGGAGCCTGCCCGGGAGGATGGTAGGATTGTCCAGCAGAGAGACAGAGATGCTAAGGAGTGGGAGGAGGGGGCAAGCAGGGATTGCAGTGTGTGTGATCAGACACTGTGCTGGGCACCCTCGTGCCCCTTGTTCCATTTAATACTCACAGCAAGCCCTGACCTTTAGCATCCTGGGGCAGATGGTGACACTGGAGACGTTAAGGCCATGGGAAGGCAGGACCAGCCCAGCATCCCTTCTTGCTGATCCTCCTGAACCCTCAGGGAACCCATGGTTGAGATGCAGACAGAGGATGATTTTCTGGTAAGGAAGGAAGAGGAATCTTCCCTCATCTGGCCTCACACCTAATTCCTCCCTGAGTGGAGGCCGGACCTTCTAGTTACCAATAGGAGTGAAAGGGAGGGTGAATGTTTCCATCAAAATGGAAATAATATATCAGAGGAGCAGGGTGTGTAGATAGGAAGGACTGTGCCTCTTAGTAAAGGAAGTCAGGGTTTCCAACAAAGAAGTAAGAAAATGCAGTGCCCCCAGGGGTGCTCAAGAAAAACTTGAAAGACTGCATGTCAGCCTCCATCCATGGCCAATCAATGGACTTTGAAACCAGACAGGCCTGAGTTAAAATCAAAGTTCTGTGATTCTCTAGCTGTGTGAGCTTAGGCCAGTTAACTAGCCTCTCTGGGCAATAGTTTTCTCATTTGTAAAATAAGAACAATCCCAATGACTAAAATCCTAAAAGTGAAGTGAAGTGAAGCTCTAAAGTGAAGATTGTCCTTTGCAAGATTAAAATGTTATATATGAAGTATTGAATAGCATCTGGCTTTTAACAGTTGCTTAAAAAGTATAATTAGGGCTTCCCTGGTGGCGCAGTGGTTGAGAATCTGCCTGCTAATGCAGGGGACATGGGTTCGAGCCCTGGTCTGGGAGGATCCCACATGCCACGGAGCAACTAGGCCCGTGAGCCACAACTACTGAGCCTGCGCGTCTGGAGCCTGTGCTCCACAACAAGAGAGGCCGCGATAGTGAGAGGCCCGCGCACCGCGATGAAGAGTGTCCCCCGCTTGCCACAACTAGAGAAAGCCCTCGCGCAGAAACGAAGACCCAACACAGCAAAAATAAATTTTTTAAAAAAAGTATAATTATTTTCATCATCACGAAACTCAAGTCAAAGCTGAGCACAAAGGAACTCCAGGCCCTGTTTGGCATCTAGGGGGCTTACCTTAATGGGAAACATGGGCCTGGCCCTCCTAGTGCTGAGGAGGGGCAGAACCTCTCAGGGCAGGGCTGGTATAAGAGATGCCAAGAAATGTCCTTAGGTGTGGACTCCACATCAGGGGACACCAAGGTGCCTCTTCTCCTACCTGTCCATGATGTACCTGTTGGTCCCAACCCTATGGGCTTCTGAGAAGCACCCAGTGTAATCAGCTCACCTTCCATACTGATTCCAGAAGACTTTTACTGCGTGCCTGCTATGTGGCAGGTTTTATTCTATCAATAGATGCTGTGGATACAAAGATGTGTGGCTTCTACTTGGCTGTACCACAGCTCAGGCCACATACCCTGCCCCCAAACGCTGAGGCTCTTACACTAAAGGCTCAGATGGCCCCGCGGCACAGACAGTGGTAACCAGCCCTGCACCATGCAGGAGACGGTCCCGAATTTCCCAGAAAACAGTGTATACAACACGGGTTTCAGTTTTCTTCTTGGCTCTTTCCCCTATGTACCAAGACCACTAAACTGGTAACACGGAACTCAGCTTATTTGATTGTTGGGAGAAACAGAAAACACCCCAAGGGAGAGAAGGGAATAGAGCCTTATGCAAAGAAAGACTAGAATTAGCAGCCACCTTGCCTCACCCGATGCTCCTGGCGCTGCTGAAGGGTGCCCGCCACTAACACGAGACCCTCCAGTTGGAAGTCCCCAAGGTCCTCCCCTGGGCTTGGGAGGGTCCACCTGGGGGAAGAAATGGAAGAAGGAGAAGAAGCGGTCGAGCGAGAGTAGAGGTGGGAAGAGGGAAGGGAGGCAGGGAGAATCCTGGACCACCAGGCTTGCAAGAAAGTCAACAACTGCCAGGTTCCAAAGGCTTCTGAAGCTTACAAACACCTGAAAGTATTACATTTTTATATTTTCTTAAAATTCTCATTCTCTCACCATCTCCTGAAAGTTCTGGACATGACCCTCAGCTGGGGCGGTCACTAGCCCTGTCACACTGTGTGAGATATTTAACCTCAGGGCACTTGTGTCTCATCACCTGTAAAATGGGCATAATGACCCTGTGGGAGGATTAAAAGAGCCCAGGGGTGCAAAGAATTTTACACAGTATCTTCTGTGAGCAGTTTGTAGGATTTCATCCTTGAGTTTCTGCCAAGCTCTCCAGACCCAATGGGAAACAGAAAATACCACCAGATTAAAAATGTGAATTCAGGAAAGTCTCACCCGGGTTGGGAACTATGTCGTAAGACCCAGTGAAGCCAAGAAAACTGGCACGTGTTCACCATTCAGTGTGTGTGCAGCACAGCACTGGGGCAATAAAACATGTGTAGGAATGAAAGACAGCTCCTCTCCCAGGACTTACAAGAAGTTCCTTGGATGCTGCCATGCACTTCTGGGATTCTGGGCAGGGAGCTCATGGTGGGGCCTGCTCTGGAGACAGTCATTAAACAACCAGAATCGTCAGCCAGCACTTATCAAATTCTTATATGTGAGCAGTATCAATGGCGCTGCAGGGATGTGGGGAGAGAAAGCAATGTGGAAACGTCTAGGCGAGGTATAAAGAGCCAGAAGATTCTCTGTCCCTCCAGGAGGGAAGCTGAGAAATAGTCTCCATTTCTACATGCTCGTTATTTTAAGCACATTTATTCAATCTTCGTAACAAAATCCTGCAGAGTAGGAATTTTTATCACCATTTTACAACAAAGAAACTAGGGCTCAGAGAGCTTAAGTCACTTGCCCAAGTTCAGGCACATAGTAAGGTCTGGATTTGAATGAGTCTGAATCCAGGATTTTTTTCTCTCTCCTCCCACCTTTCCCAAAAGCCTACATTTCTGGGAAGTAAATGAACTCTAGTGATGAAGCAGTGCCTTTTCCATGTGCTGCGTGCTTGACCCCTTCCTACTCTTTCTCTAGAAATAGATAATAAAGCCACCAGAATCCCTGAGGCAGCCCTGTTTGTCCTTGCAGTGCAGTGCAGTGCAGGATTTTTTGCCTAGTTGCTTTCCCTTCGGACTTTTGCAGAAAGAACACCGCACGTGTCAGCTCAGTACAGCACATCTTTCTGGCTCTGTTTTCTCTCCACAGGAACCCGAGAGTCTCTGTGTGTGTGTGTGTTCTCAGACCACTAAAGAGTTACATATGTCAGCACAGAACAGCGCTTTGATGTGCGCTTCGCATCCAGGAAAGCCCTCGCTCCTGCCCTGTTCTGGCTTGAGCTCCGTGTCTTTCATTAAGTTCCATGGGACGCCTTGCTGCCTGCCAAGATCAAGACAAATGAAGCAGGGGGCTCTCAGGGTAAACGCTCCTTCCCAGGACCTGCATTTGGACAGCAGCAAGATGCTGATTACTCCATGGCTCTTAACCTTAACTTCCTTTGGGGGAGGGTATCTGGATTCTTGCTGGGTCTACACAGTCTGTGGCTCCTTTGGAAATAAGAGGTGACAACGGCGAGGTGAGTGTGTGTTACAAGACTCAACTCAAAGTGAACAATTACCTCTGATCAAAGTTTGCAAAGTATACCCACATTTGTCATTTTATGTCCTTCTTATGTGAACCCTATGAGCTGGGCACAGCAGGGAGGCTTGTCTTGATCAAGATCACACAGGAGCCACACTGGGCTCCTGGTGTGGATGTCTTGCAGGTGACGGATGGTCCAGGATGACACATCAGATCTCTCCGTGATGAGATCTCCATGGTTGTCTAGCATAGGCACCTCTTTATCTTCAAATTGGTTCCGTCGACAAGGGTCCCCTGGGTGTGTGCCCAGCTAGGCTCTTCTCTCCCTCCCTTTTCCTCTCTTTTTCTACCTATCCTTTTAAATTCTGAGCCTGGGTTTCCTTCCTGGTTGGTATACCTTTCCCTGCTGTGGTATTCAGAGTGTATGGACCTTTCATGAGGAGTTACTGTGTGTAGCTCCAGACACAGCTGTGCACACTTGGACCGTAACCCTCCATGTGACAGGGTTGGTGCCCTGAAGTGGGTCTGAGCATCGTGGTGCTGTGTGAGGACAGATCTCAAGATGCTGCTGCTTCCTGATGGTTAAACTAGATCTAAACCAGCCGTTCAATTTTACAGTCTAGCTTCCCAGCCTTCTTTTTCTTCCAGGGGCTCATTGTTTTTTTTTAATTGAGGTAACATTGATTTATAACATAATATTTCTATTGATATCCCTACCATGTGCTCACCACCAAAAATTTATTTTCCATCCATCACCAGACAGTTGATCCTTTTCACCCATTTTGCCCTTCCCTGCCACTGAACCTTCCCCTCTGGTAACCACTACTCTGTTCTCTGTATCTACATGTTTGTTTTTTGTTTGGTTTTATTTTGGGTTTGTTTGTTTATAAGTTTTTTTTTGTTTGTTTGTCTGTTTTGCGGTACGCAGGCCTCTCACTGTTGTGGCCTCTCCCGTTGCGGAGCACAGGCTCCGGACGCGCAGGCTCAGCGGCCATGGCTCACGGGCCCAGCCGCTCCGCGGCACGTGGGATCTTCCCGGACCGGGTCACGAACCCGCATCCCCTGCATCGGCAGGCGGACTCTCAACCACTGCGCCACCAGGGAAGTCCTATAAGTTTTTTAATATTCAACATATGAGTGAAATAATATGGTATTTGTCTTTCTCTGTCTGACTTACTTCACTTAGCATAAAACCCTCAAGGTCCATCCATGCTGCCACAGATGGCAAGATTTCATCTTTTTTTTCTTTTTATGGCTGAGTAGTATTGCATTATATATATCTCATGTCTTCTTTATCCATTCATCTGTTGATGGCCAGGGGCTCATTTTTGAATGATCCATTTTACACACCACCTTTATCACATATTAAATTTGCATGTGTATTTGGATGTATTTATGATATTTATATTCTGTTTCACTGATCTGTACATCTATTTATTCACAATACCTCTTTAATTATTATAGATTTATGGTACATTTTTTCATATCTGGGTGGTACAGTTGCCCTTCCTTACTTGACTTTTTCAGAATTTCCACAAGGATGCTTGCTGTTTGTTTTTCCATTTGAATCTTAGAACACAATAAAGAATCCTTTTAGTACTTTAATTGGAATTACACTAAACTTATAGGTTAACTGAGGAACTTTTGCTAACTTTTAGTATGCTGTCTTCTTAGTCAAAATACACTATGTCTTTCTATTTGTTCAAACCCTTTGAATTCTTAGATTTCTGCTTATCTATCAGGCATGAAACTTAGGTTTACTGCTAGATTTTTGATTTTGTTTTGTGATTATGGTAAAGGAGGTATTACTTTTTATTACATCTTCTAACTGGCTGTTATTTGTATTTGTAATGGTTATTGATTTCTACACATTAATTTTTTACTGCACTATCTCAGCAAATTCTCTTATTGTTGAAAATAGTTTTGAAGTTAATTCTCTCAGGTTTTTTCATGCACGCAAGTTTATATACCTACATAAATGATATTTATTAGCCCTGTTAATATATTAGTTTCAAATGTTCTATTGTAATTGAAGTGTTTTTTCTAATTAGAGCTAGTACTTCCAAAATAATATTAAGTAATAATAGTGAAGTCATCCTTATTTGGTCGTGACTTCAGTGCAAATCATTCTAAATTCTGTGTTAATAGCATAATGTGCTCACATAAATATATTTTATCCTTTTAAGAAAGTACCCCTTTATTTATACTTTGCTAAGAATTTCTTTTTTAATCAAGAAAGGAGGTAATCTCACCCTTTAAAATGTTCTACATGTTGTGTGCTTTATCATGAACATTTTAGTAGAATATATATGTGCGTGTGTGTGTATACATATGTATAATTTATACATAAATAAATGTAAATATATTGGGAGATGCCAATTTTTAAAAGCTAATTCAAGCATGCAATCAAAGAGTTTGGAGACCAATGGGTTTAGAAGATTATAATAAAATAATTTACAGGGCTTCCCTGGTGGCGCAATGGTTGAGAATCTGCCTGCCAATGTAGGGGACACAGGTTCGAGCCCTGGTCGGGGAAGATCCCACCCCGCGGCCACCCCTAGTTGCCGCGGAGCAACTAGGCCCGTGAGCCACAACTACTGAGCCTGCGCGTCTGGAGCCTGTGCTCCGCAACAAGAGAGGCTGCGATAGTGAGAGGCCCGCGCACCGCAATGAAGAGTGGCCCCCGCTCGCCACAACTAGAGAAAGCCCTCGCACAGAAACGAAGACCCAACACAGCCAAAAATAAATAAATAAAATTTTAAAAATTATATTAAAATATTAACATTTACCACATATGATGAACTCTTTCCTTTTTAATGCAGAAGGCACTTCTGGATCTTGAAGGCTTTAAGGATCATCATTATGAATACTGATTATCTTATCGGTTGATAGAAGACTGGTTAACTGAGGCTCAGTCATTAGAAGGCTTTAGTTCTCCCCTGAAAAAGTTTGATCTTTGAATGTCCTCCACTGTGTAAGACAGTTGTAGTGAAGCAGCAATATGCTGGGTTCCCCAGGCCCCCAACTCCCCATCATGTAGGCACCACAGTATGACAGAGGCAGGAATGGAGCATGAGTCAGTGTGGCCTGCATCCAGCCTCTCTGGATCACACCTGGCACAAGTAGAGTGTCCCGACTGAAAGATCCTCTTTCTGGCAGAGGCAGGGTGGGAGCTGACACACCTATGGGCAGACCAGTCAAAGGGCGGGAAGGAACCAGTCCTCATAAAGACCCACTGCTTCAGCACAGTGGGACTTCCTGTCATGGCCACTGCCAGAAGTCTTCCTGAGTAGATAACTCTGAAAAGTAAAGAAACACCAGTGTTCTCTGTAGTCATAAAAAGGGAAGAGATAGCTGGAGGGATAAACATCCCAACCAACAAATTCTTTTGATGGGATGTCTGGCTTTCTGCAAATTTTTACTGAACCAAGACATGTGTTCTTTTAAAATTAATACATGCAGGGTAAAAACTCAAAACAATATGCTGATTTATTTCGTAAAGATAATTCCCAGGCTAACTGTGGTTTGTTTAACATTGTCAACAAGAGTAGGGAGTGTGGGGGGGAGGAATCGTGTGAAGTCTTAGAGATGAAAAGTTTGGGTTCACATGAAATGACCACTCTGAAATCGACCAAGTTCAATCTCTGTCTCTGTCTCTCCCTCTCTTGCAAATTTAATTTACCTTTAAAAGAATTTATTGAGCACCATGGAAACACAGAAGCAAGATAAGAAGAGGTGTCTTTTAATGTATTTAGGGAATGAATACATGTGCCTATGGAGTAGTTAAAAATTCAAAGAAATATAGAAACTAACAATATAAGTAGCATAGACTGTGTTGTGAGAGGTCAGAGAACTCAGGACTGGTCATTGGGATTGTATCAGAGGGGCTCCTATAAGTGGAGAAGAGCAAGGGGGGAAGAGGGGAGGACACATGGTTTACAGCTCCCTTTTCCCAGCAATGTTCCAATGCCATAGGCTCAAATCTACCTGCTCAACTTTCGATGTAGGGGATGTCTGAAGGTCTGTTTGGATGATCTCACCATGGGACGGGGGGAAATCAGAGCTTCTGTCAGATTTTTTTTTAATGTACTGCCCATGTGAAGGCAAGAAAGAAAAAGTAACAACTTGCCAGCAGCTGACAAGCATGCTTTTGGCTGTGGGATTACTGAATTTAGTGTCATGGAACTAGTCGGAGCAATTGAATCACGGAAGGAAGACACCCAATGAGCCCATGAAATGATGCTCAAATCATTCGTCATAATTAAAACCACAGTGAGATGCCACTACACATCCATTAGAATGGCTAAAGTTAAAGACTGAGACGGACCATGACAAGTGTTGGTGAGGATGTGGAGAAGTGGATCTCTCAGACATTTCCGATGGGAATGCAAAATGGTGCAACTGTCCGAAAAACAGCACGGCACTTCCTTGTAAAGCTAACATACACTTACCAAGTGACACAACAATTCCTCTTGTAGGTTTTTACCCCACCCTCCAAATAAAAACATGTCCTTAGAAGGACTTGTACCTGAATAGTCATATCAGCTTCATTCATAATAACCCCAAACTGCAAACAACCCCAAACAGGTGAATTGATAAACAATTTGTTGCATATTCCAGCTATGCAATATTACAGCAACAAAGTGGAATGAACCATTGATATACCCAATAAAAACAGATGAATCTCCAAAATGTGCTCAGTGAAAGAATGAGCTCATTTATTCATTAATTGTTAAAAACAAGTAACCTATAGTGACAGAAAGCAGATCTGTGGTTGCCTGACCCTGGGGTGCAGGTGGGAGATTGAGTGGGAAGGGACACGAGGGAACTTTCTGGAGTGATGCACATATTTTATACCTTGACTGTGGTAGGGGTGACACTGGCATAAACCTTGGTCTAAACTCATCGAACTGTACACTTGAAATGGTTGCATTTGGTTGTGTGTAATTTATACCTCAATAGGGGACTGAGGTTGATGCATAGGCTGGCAGATGTGGTGCACAGTCTGCTTGTTTGGATGATTCTTTTGAGACCTGACTCAATTCACTGGCTCCTCTCTGGATCAAGAACTTCGGTTGGGGTCTAGCTAACTGTGTTCAGGAGAGCATTCCTCCTGGGGCCCATGTGTCCCAAGGAGGGTCCCTGCTCTGACAGCATGTCCAGCCCGAGATGGGGGGAGAGAGGTCAGGAGGGGATGTGCAGCTCTCGCTTCCACAGCCCCAGCAAGCTATCTCCTTTGTAAAGAAGACCAGTGTTGACCATACCTAGCTGAGTCAGGGAAAATCCAAATAAACTTTCTCCTCACACTGCAATTTTTTGGCCAACTCGGTGAGCCAATTAAAGCAGTCCACGTTTAGGGGGGATTTTCAACTGTGAGATAGATCATAATCTCCATTAAGTATGTTATGAAACAAATTAGTTACGGAACAGTGGAAATTCACATATTTACAGCAAAATTAAAAGGGAAACAAAGTATGACTATGAGCAACATCTTTTGGAGAAATTACCACAACCAGATGTAAGTAAATTGTACCCTAAAGGCAACTTTCCAGGCCATTCCTATGAATTTGTCTTGTACAGATCCTAAACTCCCTATCCAAAGCCCATCTTATTTATTTATTTATTTATTTATTTATTTATTTATTGGGTCTTCGTTGCTGCGCACGGGCTTCCTCTAGTTGCGGCACGCGGGCTTCTCATTGTGGTGGATTCTCTGGTTGCAGAGCAGTCTCTAGGCGTGTGGGCTTCAGTAGTGTGGCACACAGGCTTCAGTAGCTGTGGCTCGCGGGCTGTAGAGCGCAGGTTCAGTAGTTGTGGCACACGGGCTTAGTTGCTCTGTGGCATGTGGGATCTTCCTGGACCAGGGCTCAAACCTGTGTCTCCTGCATTGGCAGGCAGATTCTTAACCACTGCGCCACCAGGGAAGCCCTCCAAAGCCCATCTTAAATACTGTTTTCCCGTCCAATGAACCACTTCCCCCACTGTGGGAGACACATGTATGATGTTGGCTAAGTTAACGATTATACAAATTTCAAGAAGTCTATCTTTGTTTGTAGAAGTCTAGTTGTTTAGCTGCCTTAAGCACTTTTAAGGTAAATGAAAACAAAAGAAAAGGAAACAAAGAGTTAGTTCCTGAAGGACATTAAATCTTACATGGTTTAAGATTGATTGTATGGCTCCAAATATGATTTCTTTCTTCATTGCACAGGTCCTGGGCTGGGAGTCAGGACACCGGGGTCTGGTCCCTGCTCTCTCATGAACTAGGTATGTGACCTCCAGCAAATCTAACCTTTGTTCCAGTCCCCTCGATGGTCAGAGAAGGATGGTAGCACTTTCTCAACCCATCTCAGCAAGTAAAAAGTATTCATTGAAATATTAGGCATGGCAACACTTAGAAAAATTAAAAGTTTAATACGAATATAAAGCAGGCTTTATTTGGCATTTAAAAGAAAAATTTAAAAATGTTAGAAACATAATATATGTGCTGTCACTATACGCATACGTTGTAGGACCAGGTCTCTCAAGCAATAAAAATCCTCGGTTATCTTTTTATTTTCCAAACTGTTAACAATGAGTGCAAGGGCTAAGTATCCCCCAAAAGCAATACTCACCCCTACCAGGTTGTCAGGGATGGTCCTTTAAATCATTTTAAGCTTCACACTAGAGTATTGCAGGAGTTACTTTATTGCTAAAACAACAGACTGAAAACTAAAGTCTAGAAATGGAATAAAATTAAAATTTCAGAATAAAAAAATGGAGTCATAGAAATGTCACAGTGACTAACCCTAGTATGTGGTCTGTACTTCATTGAAGGAAGGCTTTGTCAACAAGATAATTAAAATGAAAAAAAGACGTCTGTATTGCTTTTAGGCGAGTAAGAGAGCATCTTGAATTTGCAGTGGAAGGGCTGGTCTTCGCATTGCCTCAGGCTTGCTGTCCCTTGTCTGGCCCCTGGCCCGCCGGGCTTCTCCATCTCCTGTTCTGCCTCTCCCTTCCCTTTGCTCACTTCTCTTCTCTCTCTTTCTCTGCTCTCTCCCTGTCACATCACATCTGAGGATAGAAATGACTCTCCGTTTTCTCTTTTGGGAAGCTTGGGAAGCTGAGAAGTGTTTTTCTCTTTCTTGAGGTGTTTGATTTAGCTTAACACTTGTTATGCGAGTCCCTGCAGCTAGACAGGCAACGCGAAGGTGAGGGATGGATGGTCCTTGCCTCGCCTGGCTGCAGATCTGATGGTTGGGCTAAGAAAGAACCCCCAAAGTGCCCTGCTATTTTGAGGAGGGAGAGAGTACATCTAGTCATGTGGCTCAGGAAGGTTTGGTGGCAGAGCTTCCATCGCTGGAGCCAGGCCTGGAGCGGCGGGGAGAGATTTCCACAAGTGGGCATGGGGGAGGGAAGGTGGCCCTAGAGGATGAAAAATCCCAAGCCAGAGGGCAGAAGAGCACCAGGCAGGTCTGAGCAACAATCAGTCCAGTCTGGCTGGAACACAGTGCATGTATGCGGTGAGGGGTGAGGGAGGCCTGATGGAAAGACAGACTAGGTGGGAACAGGGGGGCACAGGGCATTCTTGAAGGCCTTGCTGCAGACTCCAGCCTTTATGCTGCAGGCAGTTGGAAGAATATGGCGAGATACTGGTATTAGTCTGCTCTTATTCAGGGCACTCACTTGCCTGGCTTTACGCCCACCCACCCCCGCTCCTTGTCCTTCCCTGCCCCCTAAGAGCACCCCAGCCCCTGCACCAGGAAGGCTTGAAGAGCTCCTCAGCCTGTAGTGGATGTGGTGGGCAGGATGATCAGTGGGTAGCTTCCACCTCCACATCAGTGGCCCCAGGGACAGCTCGCTCCTGGGGTCTGCACTGAGCTTTAGACCCTGACTTGGACTCCAAAGAGAAGGACATGAACAAGGTGCTGCTTGGTCCCCTGCTCAGGGCCCACCATGATCCGGGCTTCCAGACTTTCCTCATGGCTGGGGTGTGATGTGGCTTGGAACTGGAGGTGACAAGGCTGGGCAGAGCCTGCCCAGCCTGGCTCACTGTGCTCTAGGGGCTGGGGTTCTCCCAAGGCTCACTCACCCTGGGGGAGCAGCACAGCCAAGGAAGTCACTGCACACCATTAGGAACAGCAAGTGAGGCTGAGAGGAGCTTTTCTAAACCATTCGAAATGAAAGCTAAATGTCAATCCATCATGCTAGGGGAAAGACCAATGTATCCGATATGATCTCTATAGAAAATGACGTTAGAAAATTAACGTCTTAAGATGAAGTGAACAAAGAGTATGTGAGAAAACATAGGAAAAAAGTATCCTAGAGGTGTGCCTCAGAATTAATAAGTAATAATATGTTATTTTTCTCGATTTTGTAATATTTGTGGCATTTGTCAGCTTTTAAAACTTTATAATTGGTTGTGATGTCTCTCATTCTAAATAAAGTTACTTTCATACCTAATTTTGTATTCTTTTTCTTAACCAATACTCCAAATTGTATATGCTTGAGGCTCACAAACTTGGATCCGTCCTTGGATGATTCCATATTAGCTCAATATACATGCGATTATTTACGACTGCTGGGTACCCTGAGCTCCTAGGACTGAAGAACATTATGGAAATAAAATGCATTTCAAGCAAAGAGACAAAATAAATAACTGAATTGGTAGCTTGGCTGGAAAATCACTATCTTCATGACTGGAACCTTTTAAAAATTTAGGACAGACAGTGTTACGTGCCAGACGATTTCCACACTACACCACAGTCTGCCCGATTGGAAGGGGCTGTCCAATGAGGGCTCTGCCAGAGGCACGGTATGTAATGCCATTTCTACCTGTAAGTTTCAGCAGACTATTTTCCCAATCAGGTTTCCCAATTTAAATTAGTTAGGATATGGCAATACAAAGTATTTAAGAAGGAGGAAAGATATACTTTAATTCTCTATATGCAAACTTTATTGGCCAAAACTTAAGAATGCTATATAAAAGCAAACAAAAAAATTATCTCAGAGTTCTAACCAAAGTCCAATTAAGTTGTTAGTTTCATAGTGCAATTGCTCAACTTGCTTTATTTTACAGAATGGATATATTTGAATATTATAGAAACTTGTTTAAAAAACTAAACTCAATATGTTAGAGTTTGCTGCATGCAAAATCATGGTTTATGCGACTGGAAAGTGCCGCAGGTACAACTCTCCAAATTACAATTTCTGTCTTTCAAAATCCAAACCATGGGGCTTCCCTGGTGGCACAGTGGTTGAGAGTCCGCCTGCCGATGCAGGGGACACGGGTTCGTGCCCCCGTCCGGGAAGATGCCACATGCCACGGAGCGGCTGGGCCCGTGAGCCATGGCCGCTGGGCCTGCGTGTCCGGAGCCTGTGCTCCGCAACGAGAGAGGCCACAACAGTGAGAGGCCCGCGTACGGCAAAAAAAAAAAAAAAAAAAAAAAAAAAAAAAAATCCAAACCATGGACAATGTATATGAATCAATTGTTTTCAAGATATTGGTCAGCAGGAAAGAAAGGACAGCGATCCCTGAGAGACAGGTAATGAACAAAGTTAAGCCCTACAACTGCCCCAGATCACAGTCTGGAGAGAGTTTCCAGGCAACGGTGCACAGCAGGGAAACCATAAAGGAGTCCCACCATCTCCTTGAGTTGAGGAGACAAATTAATCAACACAATGCCAATCAAAGTCTAGATTTTTTATGTTAGAAATTTATAAACTGATTCTAAAATTCATATGCAAATGCAAAGAACTTAGAATAGCCAAGAGGAGTTAGCAAAGGAACACACGCCTGGAGGAATATCTGATTTCAAGACAGTAGGAAACTAAAGTAACCAACAGAGTGTGGTATTGGCATTATTACTAATAGATCAATGGAACAAAGTAGAAAGTACATAAATAGACCCACATATATATGGAAAATTGATTTTTGACAAAGGTGCAAAGGCATGTCAGTGGAGAAATGATACCTTTTTCAGCAGATGGTGCTGGGACAACTGTATATCCATATACACAACAAATGGACTTCAATCCATAACTCAGACCATATACAAAAATTAACCTAGAATGGGTCACAGATTTAAATGTAAAACCAAAAATTATAACACTTTTAGAAGAAAATATAGGAGAAAATCTTTATGGCCTTGGATTAGGCAAAATATTTAGATACAGCACCAAGAACAAGATACGTGAACGTACGAATTGTTTTATCAAAATGAAAAACATTTGTCCTGTGAAAGACACTGTTAGGGAAGACAAGCCACATGGAAAGAAAACATTGGCAAATTACATAGCTGATAAAAGACTTCTATCCAGGGCTTCCCTGGTGGCGCAGTGGTTGAGAGTCTGCCTGCTGATGCACGGGACGCGGATTCGTGTCCCGGTCCGGGAAGATCCCACATGCTGCGGAGAGGCTAGGCCCGTGAGCCATGGCCGCTGAGCCTGCACGTCCGGAGCCTGTGCTCCGCAACGGGAGAGGCCACAACAGTGAGAGGCCCGCGAACAGCTAAAAAAAAGACTTCTATCCAGAATATATAAAGAACTCTCAAAATTCAACAAAAAAGAAAACAAGTATCTCAATTAAAATAATGGGCAAAAAAATTGAATAGAGACTTCACCAAAGAAGATATATGAATAGTAAATAAGCACATGAAAAAATGCTCAACGTAATTTGTCATTAGGGAAATGCACATTAAAATCCCAAGTAGATATCACTACACACATAGACTAGCAGCTAAAATGAAAAAGACTGACTTTACTGTATAACAGGGAACTACATTCAATATCTTGTAATAACCTATAATGAAAAATATGTAACTGAATCACTTTGCTGTACATCTGAAACTAATACAATGTTGTAAATCAACTATACTTCAATTAAAAAAAAAAAAAAAAGACTGACCGTAACAAGTGTTGTTAAGAAGGTGGAGAAAGTGGAACTCTCATACACTGCCGGTGAGAATGTAAAATCATACTTTGGAAAACAGTTTTGACAGTTTTAAAAAATACTAGACATAAATCAACTATATAATTCAGCCATTCTACTCCTAAGTATCTATCCAAGAGAAATGAAAGCATATGTCAATTTGAATAATTTATATGAATACTCATATATTTATTTGTAATTATCAAATACTGGAAACTGCCCAAATGTTCATTAACAGGTGAATGGAGGGAAAAAAAACTGTGGTGTATGTAATAAAACATCCCTCAGCAATAAAAAGGAATGAACTATTAGTACACACTATGACATGAATGAATCTCAAAATAATTAGGTTGAGTGAAAGAAATCAGACAAAAAAGAGAGTACATAATGTACAATCCAATTATATAAAAGTCTAGAAAATGCAATTGCTAGTAACAGAAAATAGACCTGTGGTTGGAGATGGGAGGTGCAGGGAGAGTCAGGAAAAAGGGGTTGCAAAGGGGCAAACTTTGCTGTTTATTTGTGGTGATAGTTTCATGGAGATATATACATATATCTCAAAACATATCAAATTGTACACTTTAACTGCACATTTTTTGTATGTCAATTATACCTCAATAAAGCTATTTTTAAAACGTATGATTTGACTTCAGGCATCTAGAGCAAAATGTAGGTTTGGGAGCTGCAAAAATCACAGAACATCAAGATATTAACTATATTTGGTTCTAAGATGTGACCTTGTCTTTACTTGTGCAGTGAAATCTTCTTGGTAATTGCCCAATCAGTAGGTCATATAGTCCATAATGAGGCTCTCCCTACACACACAGATCAAGTGGAACTAGTCATTTACAACAGGTTTCACCATCCTCCCTTTTTTCTCTTTCCTTATCTTGGGCAGAGAAGGTGGAACTATAAAAACAGATTTAATACAAGGCAAGATACACAACAGGTTGTTGGGAATTTATGATGTGAAACCAGAAAATGGGTATCAATATCCAAAAAGACAAGGAAAGATTTTTCTTTGCTCTCTACTTTTCTTTTCCTTCTTTCCTTACTATCCATCTCTAACCATCCGCCCCCCCACATTTTTACACCATTTCTGCCTTTCCCTTCCTTCTTTTTTTTCCTGCTCTCCTTCCACCTTCTGTCTTTTACTCCCTACAACCCACCATTTGTTGGCAGGATTGCATGGTGGTTCAGACCACAGCTCGGACTCTGGAGCCGACTGCCCAAGTTCAGATCTCATGCTGTGTTAGGCATGGTATTTAATATCCCATGCTTCAGCTCCCCTATCTGTAAATGGGATAATAACAGAAGTTCCCTCCTCACAGGGTTGCTGTGAGGATTAAATGGGCTAACATAGGCAAAACACTTAGAACAGGTAGAACCATGCAAGTGTTACCGTTCTCAGACTTCTTTCCCTCCCTCCCATTCCCCTCCATCTATGCCAAACACATTGGACTCCACTCGGTTAAATGGAAAAGGCCCTGGGTTCAAAGACAGGTTCCGAAGGCATGAGATTCCAAGAGCTGGTACCTCGTCCTGGCTCAGCCACTCCCCAGTTCTCTTAGATATCAGAGATTAAACTGTTTACCGGTAAAACGAGAAGGCTGGTCTAGATGATTGTCTCTATGGTCTCATCCACCTGTTTATACGGCTTTTTATAATTCAGAAGTATGCAAAAATTATCAAATGAAAAGCTTTTTGACAACTTTTAGGCACAACAGAGATTTTCATGTTACAATGAAGGATATTCAGTACTTAGAAAGATAACTAACATTGCAAATTACATGGACATGACAATTGTTAAAATTTTAGTGGAACACTGCGTTACTTCTTTTACTTGTTTTATGAGAAATACTGCGTTACTTGTTTTATGAGAAATTTTAACATGCACCTTATTATCTTCCGAAATCAAACACATTCAAGAAGTTCTGGATCGGAACTCCCCCTTCCCAAAGCCGTGCGCGAACTCTCTTGAAAGTTTAGGAGTCTGTGTCCTTTGTCTGTGGTGCAGGCTGTACCACTGGCTTGGCCTTGGTGACCCACCAGGAGAAATCGTTTCAGAAACACTCGGCAGCTATTCTGTCTTCTCCCAGGTCAGCAGAATGAGTGGCGAGTGAAGCAACTACAGAAGGAGTTCACAGTGGTTCACTTTGTGTGAAATTCACTGGAGTAAGTGAAATAATTTACATATAATGCTGCCATCCGAAAACACTACTCAGCTTTTAAAAGGCGGGGAGGTGGATTTAATGTGGAAACCGTCTTTAGCTGGCTTCATCACACATAGATGCTTTGATTTTATGACTTGATGAAGACTAGCTATGACCAGGCGTGACCCTGGAATGGAGCACAGAACACGGCTTTGATGTTAATTTGAAGGGGATATGGTATTACCATGGTGAGGAGGGAGATTCCCTCCATTAACCTCCTACTGAAAAAGCTGTCCAATGTGTCAGAAATTAACAAGATTTTAAAGATTCAAGTAACTTTTAGAAATGTTACGCTCCTATTGGGTTAAGTTCTTATTCAGAATCTGATCACTCAATCAAGGGACATCAACTTGTCCACTGAAGACATTGACTACAGGGACCAAATGGGAATTGTTAAAACAAGATTGATTAGGTCTTGTTATGTTTCAATTATGATCCCAAGTCCCACCATCACCAAAGAGCCTTCCCGCTGTTTCTCATAATTCTTAGCGGAAGTCTTTGTACCACTCTCTGCTGGAATGAGCTGCTCCTACAAAGCCTACAGCGTGGTTGATTCTACATTATTTTCTGCTGCTAGAATCACCTGTCTCGACTTGCACATTCACCTAGCTGTTTAGAGATAGCCAGAGGTAGCCATGGCCTTGTGGATACTGTGTATCCTTGAGGGTACCTGTAAAACTCTTGTCCCTTCCAGCTAGTAGTTTCAGCATTAGACCAATTGTCAGAGTTTGGGCAAGAATGAGTTGGATTGACTTAGGCATCTCGATGGGCCATTATAAAAGACAAGAGGGAGAAACTAGCTCAGTTTGATTAACTGGTATCACTAAGTCAAGGCTTGAAATTGAGTGTGTGTGTATGTGTGTCCGTGCATTTGGGATAGCAAACAGTATATTTAAGCTTTGACCTGATTTCCAGGGTAAGGCTGGTTAAAGGGTAGTGGGGAATCTAGAAATCACTGCTAGGTAAGTTCAATTTAAAAATCCTTTTAGTTTAATTATTAAAAATTGGGAAATATTAGAAATCAAACACAACTCCACAGAAATATGAACAACTACCAGGTTAGTGTATTTCTAATAGATGATTTTCTACACACATTTCCATATAGTTGAGATCACGTGCATATACTAATTTGTCTTCTACTTGAACTTAAGATTGTGCATTTCCCTGTCATTTTTGAAATTATTTTTAATGTCAAAATGATATTCTATTACAGTTTTATTCAAATATGGTTAACTGCTTTCTTACTGCTGGACAGTGTTTTGCTGTAAAAAATAATGCTGTTATGAACATTTGTGCATAAGTGTACTTTCTCTCTTTAAGATTATTTCCATAAAATGAAATTACAAGATTAAAGAGTTTATATATTTTTAAGGTTCTAGATACACTTTACCAAATGTTTGTGTCAAAATGCCCTCCCAGCAGCAGTGTATGAGAATGGTCCATCTCATGGCATCATTGCCAGCATTGAACGTTTCTTTAAAGAAAAAAAGAAATCCTTGCCAATTTGATGGTAAAACAGTATCTTATTGTAATTTTCTTCACATTTTAAAAATTACTAGTTATATTTCCCTTTTCCTTTTTCCTCTCCTATCAACAACTTGTTCATGTCCTTTGCCTTTTTTCCATTTTTCATTCACATTAATGAAATTATTTTGTTTTGTAAAGTCACCGTTGAAGCAGCAATAAAACACTCACTTGAGTTCATTTTCTTGAATTGACTTAAACATTTTATTTACAGAAATATTCTGAAGACTATAGTTTAATAGGAAAAATATAAAGCATACATGTTTAAAGATCATTTTGTAGTGACATTATAGGAAACAGATTCCTCCGAATGACATGATTAGCTTTGTAGTGCTACTAGTGGAATGCGTTCTGCAGAAACGTGGTTTTGCCTTGATATCTGAGCACAGTACCCTTACATCAAAAAAGAAAAAAGGATGATAAAAAACCCCGCAACTTTGATTAAATGTTAGTAGAACACATCTGATTTGCTGAAGAGCAAGTTCTTTTATTTACCTCTTCAAGGAAGTGTTTATTTTTTTCACCTCTTTCTGTGCATCTTTATCCTATAAAGAAAATACAAATACACAAAAAGATTTCACACATTCAACCTCATACTCTAGGTACTTTGAAGTAGACTTTTGTTGAATGAGGGAATACTCTTTTAAAGACCATTACAAAGAAACTGCATTTCTTAGGACCAGGCATGAATCAGATCTTTGAAAATGTAAGTGATGTGGAGAGTGATTTCCAGGCTCTTCCTCCAGCTGGTGTGGAGTGGTGGATACAGGAAGGTGAGCCCCTTCTATAGAAGCTGACACACTGGATCCACCAGCGTTTTAATGATAACACTGTTTTCTTCTTCAACTATAACATGTGGAAGAGGTCCTGGTCCTAGCAGCAGAATTTGAAGAAATCTGAGATTCCTCTGTAAGATCCAGACAAGATTCCACTACAAGATCCAAACTACCTATTTTATCAGGTAGTTTATATTTAAGATTAAAAATCATGTAATATGTTTTATAGGACTCCACATGTGTTATTTCCTTAAAGCAAGTGTGGAAGTTAGGAAGAGTGGAAACAAATTCAGATGGTAAGGTACTCCTATGCGCTTTTGTGTTTAACAGACACTGAGCACATATCAGAAAGGATTTAAGGAATGTTAACACATTTAAAATAAACAGATGAGGAAAACTGGACAAAGTAGATTTTGGAAGTAGTTGTTAGCCAGATTTTTTTAAAAACTGGAAGTTCTTCAATAGTTTTAATCATAAACATTAACACACTGATTCTACTGTAGTGTCTGATCAACTAGGAGTATACCTTCTATCAAATCAATATTTTTGAAGGTTGTAAGAAAATACGGTTAATGAATCTATGATAGTGATGCATTATTTAAAAGAACTTATAAAAAGCCATAATTCAAGTTTATCTTTGTAATCCTAGGGCCAGCTCAGTGCCTGGCACCTAGAAGACCCTAAATAAATGCCTGTTAAACAAGTGGTTAGACACTGGAGCTCAGCAACAATTTCCCAAATCTAGGAACCAATTTCTTATAGACGATGTAGATGAGAGATTTATTTCAACTAGATGCTAAAAGAAATGAATATGCTCAAACTACAATAAAAGATTTAAAATGAAGATCATGGCTTAGCAATATTTGCCCTCAGGCACCACAGAGAATTCCTACAACTCCCACCCGATCCAACTGCACACACACACACACACACCCCTCCCATTTTACCTCCTTCCCAGGGCTTCCACCTAAGTCTTTAATTAATTTACTTTTTTTTTTTTTTTTTTTTTTTTTGTGGTACGCGGGCCTCTCACTGTTTTGCCCTCTCCCGTTGCAAAGCACAGGCTCCGGACGCGCAGGCCCAGCGGCCATGGCTCACGGGCCCAGCCACTCAGCGGCATGTGGGATCTTTCCGGACCGGGGCACGAACCCGCGTCCGCTGCATCGGCAGGCGGACTCTCAACCACTGCGCCACCAGGGAAGCCCTAATTTACTTTTTTAATGGATAGAGGACACTGGCAGTGCCTTTTAGCTTAAAAAAAAACCCCACCAACTAAAACCAGCACCTCCAGTCAAGCTTTCCTCTGTCACTGCCCAAAATGTACCCCCTTCAGACCATGAATCCTCTTTGGTCACCCCAAAACCGCTCTTCTCTAGTCTCTCTTCCCTGACTCAACCTCACACTCCTCCCCTTTTTCCCAGACAGAGCTCCCTAGAACCCCTGTTAGAAGGCTTGATTTGAAGTCATTTCTGCATAACCAGCAATGTATTTGCTAAAAGAATATTTCTGAGGGGCTCGGGAAGAGGATGAGGGAGTGGTTAGAGCCAATGGTAGAGAATAATTGCTCTCGACCATTTCTTATAGCTGTTAACAAACTCCTGGTCACTCTCCTTTTACTTTTATTTTTTATGACTTTGGTGCCTTGGTCTCCACACCGAGTTCTGCCACCACTTTTGGAGACTTCACTGTTCCCATGGCCCGTGTATCCCAGCCTTTTAGAAGGGTGTCTCCTCATTCCCCCCGCCCCCCGCGAGTGCACCCTGGGCTGTGTCAGACCTAAAACTGCTCCACCTCTGAAACAGGCATCCTGTTCTCTGAACACTGCCTATCTTTTGGGGTCATTTATCCAATTACGCTCAATACATCAAATTTTCAACCTTCAATAGGCTCATGGAGTGATTTTTTCCTTCTTGTTCTCTATCAGCTTTTTCCTGCTTTGACTTATTTTCTACCCACCTTAGGTTCCACACCCGCCTACTCTCACTCAAAGACTAAAACGCTTTCTCCCCTGGGGCACTTACCCTGGTTCACTACAAATCTACAAACCCACAAACCCATCAATTCCTCTATCTAGCCTGTGACAAAAGGACAGGACCTTAATGTGCTTTGGATCCCACCGTCTCTGGCTTCCTGGTGACCTAATTCTATCAGTTATCTCCCCCCTCTCTAGTCTTTCTTGAACCCTTCCTTCTTTGCTGGCTCTTTCTCATTACTATTATAAATATGCTCCTAGGGCTTCCCTGGTGGCGCAGTGGTTGAGAGTCCGCCTGCCGATGCAGGGGACACGGGTTCGTGCCCCGGTCCGGGAAGATCCCACATGCCGTGGAGCGGCTGGGGCCGTGAGCCACGGCCACTAAGCCTGTGTGTCCGGAGCCTGTGCTCCGCAATGGGAGAGGCCACAACAGTGAGAGGCCCGCGTACCGCCAAAAAAAAAAAAAAAAAAAAAAAAAAAAAAAAAAAAAAGCTCCTAGATTTTCCATCCAAAACCAAACTATTTCTCAATTCAAGCACAGCTTTAACTTCTACCTTACATCTCTCCTCTCTTTCCCATCAAATTAGTGGAGCAGTGTCTGCACGTACTGACTGGATTGTCTCACCTCTAGTGCTCTGCGCTCTGTTGCCTCCTA
Organism: Mesoplodon mirus; assembly: GCF_964341445.2. Taxonomy (NCBI): domain Eukaryota; kingdom Metazoa; phylum Chordata; class Mammalia; order Artiodactyla; family Ziphiidae; genus Mesoplodon; species Mesoplodon mirus. The sequence continues at coordinate 55,027,562 of NC_138990.1, read as the reverse complement.
TACTGTTCCACTGAAGCAGTCTGGGTTAAGATCACCAATGACATAGGCATCATTAACTTCATCTGCTCATTACAGTCTTGACTTCCCTAGAGTGTCTGACAGAGTTGACCACTTCCACCGTCCCTTGGATTCTGAAGTCGTCATCTTTGGCCACTTCTTTCAATCTCATTTGTAGGTTTCTTTTCCTCCCATTACACTGGAGTTTCTCAGGGTTGATCCTTTGCCCTCTGCTTTTCCACACTACATAACCTCTCTGGATGATCTCTGCCATACTTGTGGTTTCAGACATATATATGCCAAATATTCAGTCACTTAATGGATCTGAAAATCTCACAAACACAAACTCCAAATGTCCAAAACTGAACTCTCCTTGTCTACCAAATCTGGTTCTCCAATATTCCCTGTGTCCGTAAAGGGTACTGCCACCTGCCCTGGTCAGGTTCCCATGCCAGAAACAGAGATGTCATTCTTGAGTCCTCCATCTTTGATATCCAAGTCCTGTAGACAATACTACTTACAAATCTGTTGGATCAGTCCTCATCTCTTCACTCCTCACTGCCCTCATCTTGGTCCAGGTCATCACCTCATGTTTGTGTCACTGCAGAAGTTATCTAAATGGTATTCCAACTTCCAATTTTGATCCCCTCCCATCCAAGTCAATCTCCACATGGTAGCTATTGTGTCCTTCTAAAAATCTCATTGTGTTACTTGCTGCTTAAGACCCTCTAATGCTTTTCTCTTGCTTTTAAGAAAAAGGTATACAAGGCTCTCATCTCTTCTCTCAAGAACTCAACGTTTCAGCAATATTGTACACTTGATACAGTGCTTTTTCACATATTTCTCAACTCCAAGCCTTTCTATTTATCTTTCTATTTCTATTTAATAAAATATGGTATGTATACCACCTGCATCAGTATCACCTGGGATATTTGAATCACTTATAAACTGTGCTTATTGGTCCATGTTTCCATTCACCCTTGCCATGTGGGTACATATTTAAACACAAATAGAATAATTAGAACACATGTTTTGTATTCTACGTTTTTTCCGTTATATTAAAATGTATTTTCTGATTAAACAATGTCCTTGTAAATACGTTTAGAGCTGCGTACGAAATTGAAACCGATCAGCTGATCAACAGCGAAGCAGTAAAGGAAAATGCCTCAATTACTCACCATAATGTTTCATGATTTTTTTAAAGACAAATACCCATGTATTAGATTTTTCATCAACAACTCTTATTAATCTACTGAAGAGGGGTTATCACATTGTTTATTACATCTCACCAAAATCTGCCTTCAACTTTTCTAAGAATGCATCACAGTTCTACATGTTTACATTGTATTATTTTCAGTAATATGTCATTTGGCAGAAGTCTAATTATATGTTGAATTATGTACTAAAGGGTTCTTCTTGATAGAGTATTTTTTTCCATGAGTATGAATTTTCTTATATAAAATCCAGATGAAGGCATTTCTACATTGACTTGAGGCTTTAAGGAACTCCCAAGTGTGAGAACTTTAAGGCTGACTAAGGTGAGATCATTTCATTCATGACACTGAGAGTGTCTGATACAGTAAAAGTCCTCACATGCCCTGGAGTGCTGCTCTATGAGTAATGGGTTTCCCATGTTTATTTCATTGAATTGTTTCTCCAGCACGAATTGTCTGCTATTTCCCAAATGGCTTCCTCCTCCTGGTAAAGACTAGCTGCGTCCCTTCCTATTTGAGTTTTCTGTGCAGACCAAGGCTTGAGAGATGGCTGAAGGCTGCAGCGTTTCTCCCCTGTGTGAACTCTCTGGTGTCTATAAAGGTTAGAGCTGGGACTGAAGGTTCCTCCAAATTCTTACATCTCTAGGGTTCCTCTCCGGTGTATGCTGTTTCATAGCTAAGGTTAGAGCATCAGCTAAAGGCTTTACCACATAGATGATATTCTTATGGCTTCTCTGCAGTGTGGTTCACTTGTGTCATTTGAAGGATGAATTATTACTGGAGGCATTTCCATAATGATCGCAAAGGGTTTGTCTCTGGTGTGAACAAAAGGTAGCTCTCTGGCTGAAGTGTTTCCCACATTCGTTACATTTACGGGGCTTCTCTCCAGTGTGAGTTAACACTTGTTGAGTCAATGTGGAGCTGTGAGTGAATATTTCCCCATTCTCATTATATTCAGAGAACTCCTCTCCAGTGTGAAATCTCTGCTACTGAGGAGATGAGAGGCTGTTAAAGGTTTGTCCACATCCATTCATCTATTCATTCTGCTACATATGAATTTTATGCTCATTCATTCATTGATAACATCTAGTTAAAGTCTTTGCCACACTGGTTACTTTCACAGGGTGTGTGACTCTCCTGCAGGTACAGGAGTTTTCTCCTTTGCAGCATTGCCACTGTATAGTTATCTGAGTAATTCTGAGGCCTTCATTATGTTTCAAGCACTTGATGTTTGACCATATTTATGCAAATGTCCTCTTATAAGAACCTAGACTCTGGTTGTGAGCTCAGGTTACTCCTTTCTTCCCCAAATTCAAACTATCCAAACCTTTCTGCTGAGACAGTACACTTTCATCTCAAATTGAAGTCATGAGATTGTTCTGCATTCCTCAGTTACCCGACTCGCGGATCAGTTCTAACGTAGAGAAACAGACCTCACCCTCACGAACTTATCGTGACATTAGATCGCTCCTTCCTGCAGATATTCTGCAGGGAAGTTATGTCCTAGTTTTTAAGACTTTCCAGCCTAGACTCTGGTCTTGGGGAAATCTTCTCCCTCCCCCACCTCAGCTCTTCCCCTTGAACCAACTGGGAAGTCACATCTGATTTTCAGAGCTCATACCCAAGGGAGACCCAATGACTGATGCTTTCTAGCATCATGTCTCTGTACGGCTTCCCCTGAGATGGGTCCAGCAGACCCATTCTTTCTGAGTAAAGTCCAAAGCCATGTCCTCAAAGGTCATCATATCCTGTGGTTGCAATGCCAAGAACCCAGCTACCACCTGCCTTCCTCTGTTTTCTTACTCAGGGACAGTCTGAGCACTAAGCCAGCAGAGCAGAAACCTGAGTGAGTCACATTGATAGTGAGTTTGCTGTTATCACGCTCTGCAGCGCAGAGCTTCTTTCTCTCTAGAAAAAGGACAGGAATCCATATTTTTAACAAGCCCCCCATACCCAAGGAAGTCTTAAAGATTTAAACCATTGGGTTTAAATTCTAATTTCCTTAGAATCTCAGGTTACCTATCAAAACCTCAGGAAGGCCTTTCTTAGCCCCTGGTCCAGGTTGCAGTCCCAGTTTTATTTTCTCATAAATCTCTGTACTTTTATTTCTATTACACTCATCACACTTTATTGCTATTACTTGTTCAGTGCCTGCCTTCTCCACTAGACTACAGAATTCATGGTGGCAAGGACAGGATCTGTTTTTTTTTTCTCACTGTATCCCAAGCCTCTGGCAGAGCATCACCATATTTGCAAGATAAATGAATAAAGGTAATTTTTTTCACTCATTCAAACGCACATTCAAAAACATAGATTTATTTGATCTGAAAGAGTCAGAAAATATTATGTTTTGATTAAATACATCAATGCTCTCTGCTACAGAGATAAATAAGAGAGAGACTCATTTATATTAAATCATCATGCTCTAAGCATTTGGGTAATGATTTATCAAACATCAACTTTACTAGACTGCATACTGGTTAAAAATAACTGATCCCAAACTGATGCTACATCATCAGTTATCTTAAGAAAATTAATTACAAGGAAGGCTAAGAAATTTCTTTAAGGTATTTTTAAGATCGACTTAAAGAATACAGCTAAGGCCATTACATACTGAGAAAGCTTAGAAATAATATATTTCGAATGCAGATAAATAGAAGGTAGGAGACAAAAGAGTAGAAATAGGAGGGTGTAAACAGAGTAACATTGCCTGCCTATAATTCACGAAATGTCTGTTCAGACTTTATTTTTTTTTATGTATAGGAAGAATTAATTCTCCAGGCATGGATAGCACAGATGAGTTAATGCATAAGATATACATTTAAACCAGAAAGAAATAGGCAAATATGAATTTCTAACAAATGAGACCCTGGACAACACTGCTGGATTTTGGTAAGTGATCCAGCCACCCCTCTGAGTTGTAGCATCCCTAGAACAGGAAGACAGGTGAAGAGTTGTGGACTAACTATACTTTCTAAACTTACCTGAAAAACCGATGTCTTAATTAAGATAATCAAATATGAGGTCTTAATTAAGATAGAACATTTAAAGTAGAATTAGGATTTTAGGGAATTCCCTGGTGGTCTAGTGGTCAGGACTTGGCATTCTCACTGCCGGGGCCCTGGGTTCGATCCCTGGTTGGGGAACTAAGAACCTACAAGCTGCGTGGTGCAGCCAAAAAAAAAAAAAAAATTAGGATTTTATTATTAAGAGTGGTTACTAAGGAGAGTGATGATTCTCAATCTATAGAACAGGTTGGAAATGCAGCCCAGGACTTAAACTACAGGTAATTTCAAAGACAACTACACCACTTGCTAAATATAAAGAAGTTCTTTACTTTCTGCCCTCCCAGAGGCATCTTCTCCCTGTGTTGTTTCTGGTACATTGTATTTACTGTCCAATAAGAGTTTGTTTGCCTTAGAAGAGCGATTAATGTCACTTCAAAATATTATAACAATTTTAAAAGTTTTTTTCTTTACTGGATTAGCACATCCCTCATTGTAGCACAACATATCACACAATGCTTTTTATATTTGCACTTTCTCAGTGTGCTCTGAGTCAACCACTTGGACTCTTCCTTCAGGCAAACAATTTTCAGGCTGCCAGGTTGTCGTTATTTCATTCAGTGATCATTCTCACACTGCCTTAGACACAGGAATCCCTTTTATTTTAAAAGAAGGAATGTTTCTCAGGAGCTGACATTACCTATCTAGGGTCAAGAAAAGTCCACATGAATAATAAAATACTGTGATTTCAGCTTCTGGAACTGTAAAGTGGCTTATGTGCATGAATCTGGGCTCTAGAGGCCCAAGGGCTGACATTCCCGATATTAAGTGCAGTATGATGAGCTCCAAGCTCCTTGATAAGGACAGAAATCACGTTCACAAATGACTGCGATGCCAGGAAGAGGGTACGAGTGCCACAGAAAGAAGCACAAATGTTATGCAAGTTCACAGGAGGGAGAGAAAACCGATGGCTGGGCTGCCTTCTCTGTAATGGGGCCAATGCTAGATATTTTGGAAATAAATAAGTGGGTCAGCAGAATCACTAATGGGATATACTTCAACCTGGAAAACCTTTACAGAGAGAGTGGGTACTATAGATAACTTGCCTCATTCTATTTTCTAACTGAAAAAGAAATTGAGATATTCCTGACAGTACATTAACCACTTGAAAAAAAACCGCTAGGAATACAAATCACTGGAAAAAATAAGTAATGAGGGAAATATTTGCTAAGGCTGTTTTGCTTATTACGTAAATAGTTCCACACTGCTCAGCTTTCTTAGTTACATTTATTAGCGGTTCTACTTATTATTACTATTAGCACTATTACTGAGTCTTCCTACCAGGACTTACTGAGTCCTTGTTATATGCCAGGCAGTACATTTGGCACTGGGAACAGAGTGGTGAATGAGACAAACCTGGCTGCTGCTTTCATGAACCAACCGCACAAATAACTATATAATCACAACTGTGCCAAATGACATGAAGGAAAAGTATGAGGTACTTTCTTGCCTGGGAGTGTCAAGGAAATCTTTCCTGAAGAAATGACATTTCTGGTGAGGCCTGAAGGATGAATAGGAATAAAGCTGGTGAAGGGAATGGAGGGTCTGTAGGGGAATGTTTCCAAAAGAGGGAACACTGTGCCCCAAGGGCGCAAGGCGGGAAAGAACACAGTGTAGAGGAGGGGAGAGAGGGGAACATATGAAGCTTAAGAGATTGGTAGGCGCTAGATCAGAGCCCTGAAGGGCATGCTAAAAATTTTGAACTTCATCCTAAAAGCAAAAGGTTTTCAGGCAGGGAAGTGACATGCGAAGTTTATGTTTAATCTGTGGCTTTGGCTGATATTGGGAGCCAAGAATGACTGGGCAGGGGGCAAGAAGCTGTGAGACCAGTTGGGAGGCTCTCATGATCGTAGCTCAGGTGAAAGAGGGTGGTGCCCTGCTTGGAGTGGTGGGTGGAGAGACAGCAAGCGAGACAGAGAGAGAGAGAGAGGGGGGGGGGAGAGAGAGAGAGAGAGAGCGAGCAGTTGGATGTCTCAAGGCATGTATTAGAAGAACTACGAGAGGGGCTTCCCTGGTGGTGCAGTGGTTAAGAATCTGCCTGCCAATGCAGGGGACACAGGTTCGAGCCCTGGTCCAGGAAGATCCCTCATGCCACGGAGCAACTAAACCCGTGCACCACAACTACTGAGCCTGTGCTCTAGAGCCCACGAGCCACAATTACTGAGCCCGCGTGCTGCAACTACTGAAGCCCGCACGCCTAGAGCCGGTGTTCCGCAAAAAGAGAAGCCACCGCGATGAGAAGCTCGTGCACCGCAACGAAGAGTAGCCCCCCGCTCGCTGCAACTAGACAAAACCTGCATGCAGCAATGAAGACCCAACACAGCCAAAAATGAGTAAATTTAAATAAATTAATTAAAAAAATAAAAAGAAGAACTACGAGAACTTGGTGACTGGGTAGACATCTGGGTTTGGGGGCTGAGGGATAAGGATGTGTCAAGGATCATTCCCAGCTTTTCTAATTGGGCGGGTGGAGGTGCTATTTACTAAGAGGGGCAGATGAAGGAAGAGCATCTGCAAAGGCCTGAGGACTAGTTGCGTGTGAGATGTCTGAGAGTCATCCAAGTGGAGATGTCAAGCAGGACGTTGGATAATCAGGTCCAGACTCAGAGGAGAGGTCTAGAGATGCAAATTTGAGGACCCCTGGCAGGTACGTAGTATTTGAAGCCATGGAGGATAGGTTTGGCAGGTAGGGAGGAGGAAAGGGGAGAGAAGACTTAGGGACCAAGGATCAAACCCTGAAGCTGGTCAATATTAGCCCTCCTGTGAGAGCACTGAATGTCATGCATAAACATCTGCATATCAAACCAGGTACCTCACTATCATATTGTATTTTAATCTCATATTCTAATAAGAATGCACAGACACTCAGTTTAAAAGGACTGCATGTAACCCAAACTGGCATCGTTCAGGAGAGATGTAAAAGACAGTAGGGTCCCAACCACTAACATGGAGCAAGCAATGAGAGGGACAAAATCTGTTTCCTGCTGAAAAAGTTCCACAAACTGTCTTTTAGATAAAGAGTGCTGTTTTATATTTCCTATTCACCAATGGAGCCAACTAGGGATTAGAGTTAGAAGGATAATGAACCCCGTAGGAAATCCCAAACATAGAAGCAGGCCAAGCCCTTGCGCAGGTGGCTGCTGATGAGCCGTGTATAGAGACACAGGCATCCCTGAACCTGGAAGGTCCTGGGAAGGTCTTGTTTCACTTCCCTTTTCCAGACTTATTTCCCATAACTGCCCTGAATACTCCTTTCACTCCAGGCAAACAAACCTTTGCTTTTCCACCTCTGTGCTTTTGTTCACGGCCCGTGACGTGCTTCACCCACACCTCCACGTTATATACGTCTTTCCAGGTCCACCTCTGATGCTATCTGATCTCTTCCAGGTGAAAATAATTTCCCCCTTTTCAATATGTCCATAACCAATTATTTGTCCCTCTCTGAGCACTTCATGCTTTCTACTCTGAGCTCCCTTTATTTGGATATATACCTTATGTTCCCTTCTAGGCTACAAGCTCCTAGAGGGCAGTGGGCATGTCTTACGTGTTTATGTTCCAGATCACAACAAACGTTGAAGCCTGTATTGCTCCAACAGAGCAGAGGAGGAGTACGTATTTCTGAGGCATTTCTATTCAGTTGCGATTCACAGGCTGATAATGTTTATGTGCTGTGAGAAGGGAGCAGGAAAATATTTATTCATCTCCTTTTGTTCCCGCAATTCCAGTACACAGGAACACAGACCGAATTGTTAATGCTGTGAAACTCCTAAAACTTACAGCACATCCAGAATTCTGAATTAGCTGGAAAAAGGCAAGAAGCAATGCAACACCTTCTTTTTCATTAATGGTGTTCAAAGACCAAGAAAATGTTAGTACATATTTTTTAGTCCTCTTCATGGCCTTGGACAACCACAGCCTGCTGTGCGCTGGGGACTGACAGTGGCAACTGCACAGAGCCTCTTCCTGCTGTAAGGCGGCAGCCTGTCTAGCTTGTTTGCTGCCCACCCCAGTTTAATCACCAGCTCCCCAGAATTATGCTGTCCTCCACCCTTCCTCGTGGGGCCCTTCCCACTCCCTGCTGTGTAACACCTAACATGCATCACAATGTTTTACCTGCTAGCCCACGATTTGTATGCTCCTTAAAGATACAAGGGGTCCCCTGGGGAAGGGTTACCTATAGCAATTTTTAAAACGTCATAGTACACGTTAAATCCAAGTCAAAATGTTTTAGGATAGCAAAAAACTCCAGATGTATCTAAGCCAGTTGTTCATATTTGAGGCTGGAATCGTACTAATAAAATAATAGTGCTCCTTGTCACCGTGTGGACTTACCTCTTTGGTAACACAAGGAAGCAACACTGCCATATCACAGAACTTCACAGCAGTATCTGTTTGTTCAAGATCAATATAACACTAGAAATGAAAAAATAATCAACATGAAGCGTAATCACATTTTTGTGTAATGAAGTCAAAGTGATCTTGAAACTGTGGTCTTCATTACCTTGGCCAAGAACATGTAATTGGACTTAGAAAACCCAGGGTGTAGTTCTTCGACCTGATTTTCAGAGAAAACAGAAAAGAGAATAATAGAGAAATACGAAAACAATAAGTAAAGAAGATATATTTCAATAAATCAGACATTAACAAAATTGCCCTAAGAATTTAGGATGGTTGTGTCACATGTGAATCATTTTATTAGCTCAAGTATCCTGTGGGTAGAAATATAGCTTTTGAGCTTATCCATTAAAATAGAATTATTACTGTGGTCATAAACCTTACAAAGCAATGAGATACTTTAAGAGTTTGGGATTCCTTTGTATAACCATCTTCCTCACTTCCCCTTCTCTATCTTTTGTGTTTTTTCTTTCAGGGACAAAACAACTGGTGATACACTCTCCCCAGGACATGTCCTTACAATCTCTTTGGGAAGCACAAGTAGAGCGTGACTGGTATCACATGGCAAGCATCTTCCACTACATTAATATTTGATTTCTTATGATCTCAACACACTCCATATGAGCTGAATAATAACTGAGGTCCATCACATCAAGTTCTTTTAAAGAAAACGCAGATGCTTAAAATAACTAGTCCAAGTAGCAGACCTCCTTGCAGATTTTAATAAGTGGGTATTATCAAGGTACTTTACCCCTCATCTACTAATGTCTTACGTACCAGTTCCTTTTCTCTATCTCTGGTAAATAAGAATTCCGCCAGGTATATGGTGTTGCTCCTAGAGAGCTCTTCTTAGACCTAAGTCAATCTTTGCATCAGAGCCAGGTTTTGCTGTTGTAAAGGTCTATGCAAGGAAGCTCCCAACCCGACTTGGCCCCCAACACAGAGGGACACAGAACCCAAAAGAAGGACACTTTAAAAAATTTATAAAAATCTGCTTGTTTTACAACACACTAACAATCCAGACATTTCCAAAATTAACAAGTGAAAGTTTCTCGGTTAGAATCTTATTCTCAATTACGATCTCAGCCCCCAGGGGTAACCACTACCAACAGTTTGACAAATGCATCCTACAGACATTTTACCAAGTAGAGGAACCCTCCCCCTCCAAAGGGAACTGATTTTTGAAAAAAAAACTTTTTAGTGGGACCATTTCCTACCTATTGGTCCAAAACTTTTTCCCCACAACATACCACAGATACATTTTTGTGTTCACATACAAGATCTCCCTCATTGTTTCTGAGAGCTGCATTTCATACTACACATATACCATAATTAAATTAAGCATTCTCCCTTAGACATTTAGACTTATTTTTCACTATTACTAATAATGATCAGCGAACATACTTGTTCCTATATGCTTGTGTGCATGTGATTACATGTGTAGGAGAGATTCCCGGAAGTTGAATTGCTGAGTCAAAGGATACATCCATTTTAAAGATGGATACTAATGGGGGGGAAAGCAAGACCTAGGGTGCTGAGGAGCGTTCCAACACCTTACAGGAGCACATCCCTTGTAAAGGCCATTTGCTCTCTACAGAACCCCAAAGAGAAGGGTCCTGGGGAGGAGGACAAAGTCTCTTGGGTTGGGAAGCCAGACTGGGTGCACCTCTTTCAGAGGTGAACAGCGTGTGGATCTGGCCTAGAACCTACTAGTGAAACAGCAAGGCTGCGGACAGACTGAAGGAAGTCCAGTCCTGGCCAGAGTCTTGAAAGTCCTGTAGAGCCATCCATGGTGCTGATGGGTTCTGGTCCTCCCACTTCCTCTCTACTTGTCTGGTTATTTCCATTGTAACTCTTTGAGTTTACTAAGTGCATTTCTTGAGCCACGCTAACACAATTTTTGTATATTTACAAAATAAATAAGTCACAGGTATGAAATGTATGGTGTGGGGAATATAGTTAATAATTATGTAATATCTTTGTATGGTGACAGATGGTAACTAGACTTAACATGGTGATATTTTGAAATGTATAGAAATATCGAATCACTATGTTGTGCACCAGGAACTAACATAGTGTAGCAAGCCAATTATGCTTCAAAAACAAACAAACAAACACATAGAAAAAGAGATCAGATTTGTGGTTACCAGAGGTGGGGGTGAGGGTGTTGGGAGGGGAGAGGAATTGGATGAAGGCAGCCAAAAGTTATAACTTCCAGTTATGAGATAGATAGTACTAGGGATGTAATGTACAACAGGATCAATATAATTAACACTGCTTATGTTATATATGAAAGCTAAGACAGTAAATCTTGAGTTCTCATCACAAGGAAAATATTTTTTTTCTATTTCTTTAATTTTGTGTCTACATGAGATGATTGACGTTCACTAAACTTACTGTGATAATCATTTCGTGATGTATGTAGGTCACATCATTACGCTGTACACCTTAAACTTATATAGTGCTGCATGCCAATTAGACTTCAATATAAGTGGAAGAAAAAAAAGGACCTAGAGTAAACTTTATTCGATTGTACCTTCTATGTCCAGTAGTTGCCCCAGTTCTGAACAAATCCCATCTAGATAACTTGCCCCAACATATGTACACAGCAGCTTATTTCTTTAATGTTGGCGTTTTAATTCTGCATATACACCTTAACACTTATGTCTAATTAACTAGAATGATCATAAATCCGAACATCTCTTTTTGTACTCATGGTTAAAAAAAAAAAAAGTCCAAAGGAACATAGGCAGGCTACTAACAACACCTAAGTCCTAAAACGGAGCAGATCCTGACCTTTGCCAAAGGCCTTAGCTGAATAACAAGGAAGGTATTGTTACTCAACAGAATGTTCTGATTAAGGGGCAGTTTCTAGCTATGCTCTTAAAACACTGTCATAACACCTGGCAGAGAATACTGTACCTGTTTACTTCATGTTGCTTGTCCAAGTTCCATGGAGGCAGGAGCTGTGTTGGTCATTTCTGTGTTCCCTTCATTTGGACTAGGTATGTGCTTAATAAACATTGCTGAATAAATTAGCTTTGTTTTTAAAACATCTCATAACCTCGTGCAGCAGCCCTCTGTCATATCAAGGCACAGAAGACAGCTCTGCAGCTGGTGGAACCACCAAGGAAGACTCAGGGATCATGTGACTGCAAACAGTGAGTGACATCAGGGTAGCCAACATTGCCACACCTGTCATTTACTACACACACCGATCCAGTGGTTCTTAACCATGCCATGGGCTGCACATGAAGGACCTTGAGAACTTTAAAAACGCTGATCAAGCTTTAAAAACACTTACCATATGACCCCACAATTCCACTCCTAGGTATTTATCCAAGAAAATTTAAAACATGTCTACAAAAAAGCTTGCAAATGAATGTTCATAGAAGCTTTGTTCATAACAGCCCCAAGCTGGGAACAACTAAAATATCCACCAGTAGGTAAATGCATAAGCAAATTGTGGTATATCCATATGATAGAATATTACTAGGCAAACAAAAAGAACTACAGATACCCTCAATAAAATGACTGCATCTCAAAACATTATGCTGAGCAAAAGAAGCCAGGCACACACAAAGTACAAACTCTAAGATTCCATTAATACGAAAGTTTAGAATAGGCCAAACTAAGCTATAGTGACAGAAAGCAGATCAGTGGTTGCCTGGGGCATGAGGCAGGGGTAACTGACAGCAAAGGGGCAAAGATAGCCCTTTAGGGTGATGGAAATGTTCTATATCTTGAAATGGAGATGGTTATGTGAGTATACAAATTTGTCAAATTTCACTGAACTACACATAAAATGGGTATATTTGATTGTATATAAACTATACCTTAATATATTCAGAGATTCTGAAATAATTAGTCTGGGTTGTGGCCTGGGCTGGCATTTTTTAAAGCTCTCCAGATGATTCTAAGGTATAGACAAGGTTAAAAACCACTGACCGAGGGAATCATGCCATAATTTCGGATGAGGTGGGAAGAATGCTATAGCTTGAAAAAATTCCAGCAGGGAATTCACAGATGACTCCTGGTCTAAAACCACCTCCCTAGATGCTTTGAGACTGTGGAGGACCAGATTTCACCTGTTATATGAGCAAAATAATAGCAACATTTATTTTCAGTTAGTGCATTTAATGTGCTAGACCCTGGGCCAAGAAAATTACATGCATTATTTTATGTAACTTTCATAAAAACCAGATAAAGTAGGTATTATTATGCCTACTTTACAGATGAAAAATTTATGATTGGGAGAAATAAACGTGCCCATGTCATACATATAGGAAAAGGTTCGGGTCTCAAACTGTCTGATTCCAAAGCCAGTGCTCTTGATCTCTATAGGACTGAACTGGATGGTTCTGGGGACTCATTCCTGTGAACACTCTTTGGAGGCATGGAGTGGGTGCAGAAGTTCTACAGTCTGGGTTCCAGTGACGTGACTCCCTGTTGGGACCAGGGGGTTGCCCACTCTCCTGGGGTGTGGGATCCAAGGTATGCGCTGCTTCCTTTTCCACTCCTCCCCATCCCAGATTTCTTAGTTCCTCCATGGCTTAGCCTCCTCAGTACCCTCAGGTGTTGCAGTCAATACAGGAGAAGCATTCCTGATGCCTTCTCGCCCTCTTGACAAACACCATGGAATGCATTTCAGACAATCTAAGTCATAACTAAATGGTGAGGTTGCAAAGATGGTCTGCCAAGGTATTTACATTTTAATGAAGTTAAAACTCTGTGAGCTTTTATTGAGCACTTACGAGTTGCTGGGCATTCTCTAAGCAATTTGCTTGTATTAACCCATTTAATCTTCACAACAACACTATGAAGTGTTGTTCACAACAACTTCACAACAACAACTATAACCTCCATGTTACTGATTAAATTGAGAGAGAGAAAGAGATTAAGTACTTGCTCAGTGTTAATCCACCAGTAAGAAGTAGAACTGGGATTTAACAAGGTGCTCTGGTTCTAGAGTTTGCGATCCTTACCTTACATTACTGTGCCTCTTACTACTTTTATCTGTGTAATACTTCAGGTGCATAAGCACCTTAAGAACTTTTGTGCAGTGTCCTGAAAACCTGACCCTCCAGTTATAACTTTGATACTATGAAAAAATGGGTTTCAAATTCAAATAAATTTTTTTGCTAATGAACATAGCACCTTTTATAAATCATTTATCTTAAATGCACCATGATCTCTATTCTTGTAAAATTTAACATGGGAGAACTAATTCTCAATGGTAGAAAAAAGGTGAAGTGATGATAATGCACTCCTATCTTTGATCTGCCATTGTGTGACACTGGAAAAAATTACATTCCTGAGATCCTGTTTTGTTATAAAACAAAGATCACACTAAATAGAAAATAAGAAACATACAGCCCTTGTACTTGTATTCCCATACTTTTTTCCATTGGGCTCATGCTTGATTTTAGAATACTTATTTTTTCACTGTTCAGAGAAGTGCAATGCAACATATTTGCCATCTTAGATTATATGATCTCTAAGCTCTCTCTCAGTTCTACAAAATCAATCCCTAAAATATAACAAAAAATATTAGCCTGTATAATATGTTGGATAATTACCAAAATCAGAGCCTGATTTTGTCACAAACCTGAAGTAGGCAGGTGGTGAAAGAAAAAAAATCTTAGTATCTATAAGATTCCATAATTGGTTCCAGAGAAAGATGAAGAGATTAGCCCAACAGGAAGTTGGTTAAATGGGTGGATGTATTACACATTTTCATGTGTGCACACACACACATTACTATTTAGAGTTTTATCAGCATAGCAATTGTACATATTAAGACAGGAATGAAAATACTGGTTTGGTCTGATGCCCCACAAATGTTCCATAGAACTGTCTGCAATTCATAGAGTGACTTTTTAAATACCTCTTCTTCTTGGCAACTTTTAGTTCTTTAAGATGAAACTGGTTCTATATTAGGATAATGAGGAGTATTTAGGACCAAGTCTAATAATCAGGGCATGAATGCTTTTGCACATATTCACACGATCTGGAAAGCTACACTGGATTTGGCAGTGAAGGCTGCCACACCCAGGACCTAGGGCATAACTATGATCTAAGAAGTAGTTTGGACATGCCAAAATGAGGACTCAGTCTGGGCTTTCAGTTAGAAATCAACAAATGGAGAAGAGAAAGATTTCCTTGACAGCAAGGGAAGGAGAGCCTGGTGCAGATAGGAGCCAGTTTGACACTGAAATAATGGATAGACAAAATATACCTTAAGGAAATTTTGCAAAGCTTCTTGTACAGTTGAGGATGGTATTTTTCCAAACAGAGTAGCAGCCATTTTTTTCTCAATCCAGCTCAGTTTTGAGACCTGCAAATATAGAGCAAATCACTCTTAGAAAGTTGTTCACCTTTTGAATGAATAATCTCTCTCCTGTTAGATGAGTGTGAGATATCACTCTTATGGCATTAATATTTTGCCTTCCTTTTTTCATAATTCTAACAAACTGTGAGCTTTAAAAGCATTGGTTACCAAACCAATTTGAAATACTCATAAGGTTTGTGTCCAAGGAGGGAAAAAGCGGGTGGGGCTGGGATTAATGCTGATCCTCTTTGTTCATGTGCTTCTTCTTCTTTTTTTTTTTTTTTTGCGGTATGCGGGCCTCTCACTGTTGTGGCCTCTCCCATTGCGGAGCAGAGGCTCCGGACGCGCAGGCTCAGCGGCCATGGCTCACGGGCCCAGCCGCTCCGCGGCATGTGGGATCTTCCCGGTCATGTGCTTCTTGATCTTGAGCTGACGCATAGTATTTCTTTGCACAGGGCATAGTAGCTACAAGACCCTACCTTTGCTCTCTTGCTACCTTTTCCATGCTGCCAACCTGACCCAGAATGCAGCATCTCAGAAATGTAAACAAAATGAGGATCCTTAACCCACGAGGAGTGTACAGTGAGGGCCTGGTATAAATATTTATAATTCAGGAGAATTTTTTTTTAACTTGATCAACACCAAAATTAAACCTCATATTACCATTTGTTTTTTGCTTTCTTTTTAAATTTTTTCACTTTTCCCAAATATGAATAATAGATATATAACATAAAAGATTAAAAGGATTCAGGGGACTTCCCTGGTGGTGCAGTAGTTAGGACTCCACACTTCTAATGCAGGGGGTCCGGCTTCGATTCCTGGTCAGGGAACTAGATCCCACATGCATGCCGCAACTAAGAGTTCTCATGCCACAACTAAGGACCCGGCGAACCACAACTGAGGAGCCCACCTGCCACAATTAAGGAGTCCAGGTGCTGCAACTAAGGAGCCAGCGAGCCGCAACTAAGGAGCACACGTGCTGCAACTAAGAAGCTGGTGAGCCACAACTGAGGAGCCTGAGAGCTGCAACTAAGGAGCCCGCTGGCCACAACTAAGACCCAGTACAACCAAATAAATAAATAAATAAATAAATAAATAAATAAATATATAAAATATTAAAAAAAAGATTCAGAAATGAATTCTTAAAAGGGTACTATGCTCTCCCAATGCCATCAAGTGTCTTCCTTCCTAATGCCATCTTCTAGGGTCCTAGGTAGCCATTAACCTCTATTTAAAAAAAATATTCCATCAATATTTTATAATAACTATACATGGAGTGTAACCTTTAAAAATTGTGAATTACTATCTTGTACACCTGAAACTGACATAATATTGTACATCAACTTTAGCTCAATAAAAAAACAGGTACAAACTGCTATATATAACATAAATAAGCTACACGGATACACTGTACATCACAGGAAATATAGTCAATATTTTATAACTTGCAATGGAGTATAATCTATAAAAACTATGTTCACTACGTTCTACACCTGAAACTAAGGTAATATTGTAAGTCAACTATACTTCAAAGAAAATACGATCCCCCCAAAATTATTCCCTCACTTTTCTATATAATGTTAATTTATTGCTATGCTTATTTTTGCTTTTTTTGAACTTAAAAAAAAAGATACGCTGTTTATTTCCTTCTTTGACTTATTGTTTTCACTTAGCATTATAGTTTTAAGATTTCATCCAGATTGATGAGAGTAACTGAAGTTCAGTCACTTAAACAACTCTGAGATATTCCATCATTTAAACACACATCAATGATTTTTCATCCACTTTTTAAAATTGTTTACAATAACAGATAATTTATTATTCAACAAAAACTGAGGCATAAGGACTCAAGTAAAGAAATTAACACAAAATATTTTACAAGGGACCTTGAAGACAGAGCCCAACTAAAACAAAACTAATGCTTTACCATATACTACAATAAGGATTGAAAAAACAAATTTTTCCATTCCACATTCATAAATACATTGGAATTTTTTTTATATACAGCAGGCTCTTATTAGTCATCAATTTTATACACATCAGGGTATACATGTCAATCCCAATCACCCAATTCATCACACACACCCCCCACCCCCCAGCCGCTTTCCCCCCTTGGTGTCCATACGTTTGTTCTCTACACCTGTGTCTCAATTTCTGCCCTGCAAACCGGTTCATCTGTACCATTTTTCTAGGTTCCACATATATGCGTTAATATATGATATTTGTTTTTCTCTTTCTGACTTACTTCACTCTGTATGACAGTCTCTAGATCCATCCACATCTCAACAAATGACCCAATTTCGTTCCTTTTTATGGCTGAGTAATATTCCATTGTATATATGTACCACATCTTCTTTACCCATTCATCTGTCAATGCGCATTTAGGTTGCTTCCATGACCTGGCTATTGTAAATAGTGCTGCAATGAACATTGGGATGCATGTGTCTTTTTGAATTATGGTTTTCTCTGGGTATATGCCCAGTAGTGGGATTGCTGGATCATATGGGAATTCTGTATTTAGGTTTTTAAGGAACCTCCATACTGTTCTCCATAGTGGCTGTATGAACTTACATTCCCACCAACAGTGCAAGAGGGTACCCTTTTCTCCACACCCTCTCCAGAATTTGTTGTTTGTAGATTTTCTGATGATGCCCATTCTAACTGGTGTGAGGTGATACCTCATTTTAGTTTTGATTTGCATTTCTCTAATAATTAGTGATGTTGAGCAGCTTTTCATGTACTTCTTGGCCATCTGTATGCCTTCTTTGGAGAAATATCTATTTAAGTCTTCTGCCCATTTTTTGGATTGGGTTGTTTGTTTTTTTAATATTGAGCTGCATGAGCTGTTTATATATTTTGGAGATTAATCCTTTGTCCATTGATTCGTTTGCAAATATTTTCTCCCATTGAGGGTTGTATTTTCATCTTGTTTATGGTTTCCTTTGCTGTGCAAAAGATTTGAAGTTTCATTAGGTCCCATTTGTTTATTTTTGTTTTTATTTCCATTACTCTAGGAGGTGGATCAAAAAAGATCTTGCTGTGATTTATGTCAAAGAGTGTTCTTTCTATGTTTTCCTCTAAGAGTTTTATAGTATCTGGTCTTACATTTAGGTCTTTAATCCATTTTGAGTTTATTTTTGTGTATGGTGTTAGGGAGTGTTCTAATTTCATTCTTTTACATGTAGCTGTCCAGTTTTCCCAGCACCACTTATTGAAGAGGCTGTCTTTTCTCCATTGTATATCCTTGCTTCCTTTGTCATAGATTAGTTGACAGTAGGTGCGTGGGTTTATCTCTGGGCTTTCTATCTTGTTCCATTGATCTATGTTTCTGTTTTTGTGCCAGTACCATATTGTCTTGATTACTGTAGCTTTGTAGTATAATCTGAAGTCAGGGAGTCTGATTCCTCCAGCTCCGTTTTTTTCCCTCAAGACTGCTTTGGCTATTCGGGGTCTTTTGTGTCTCCATACAAATTTTAAGACTTTTTGTTCTAGTTCCATAAAAAATGCCATTGGTAATTTGATAGGGATTGCATTGAATCTGTAGATTGCTTTGGGTAGTATAGTCATTTTCACAATATTGATTCTTCCAATCCAAGAACATGGTATATCTCTTCATCTGTTGGTATCATCTTTAATTTCTTTCATCAGTGTCTTAGTTTCCTGCATACAGGTCTTTTGTCTCCCTAGGTAGGTTTATTCCTAGGTATTTTATTCTTTTTGTTGCAGTGGTAAATGGGAGTTTCCTTAATTTCTCTTTCAGATTTTTCATCATTAGTGTATAGGAATACAAGATACTTCTGTGCATTAATTTTGTAGCCTGCAACTTTACCAAATTCATTGATTACCTCTAGTAGTTTTCTGGTGGCATCTTTAGGATTCTCTATGTATAGTATCATGTTATCTGCAAAAGTGACAGTTTTACTTCTTTTCCAATTTGTATTCCTTTCATTTCTTTTCCTTCTCTGATTGCCATGGCTAGGACTTCCAAAACTATGTTGAATAATAGTGGTGAGAGTGGACATCCTTGTCTTGTTCCTGATCTTAGAGGAAATGCTTTCAGTTTTTCACCATTGAGAATGATGTTTGCTGTGGGTTTGTCGTATATGGCCTTTATTATGTTGAGGTAGGTTCCCTCTATGCCCACTTCCTGGAGAGTTTTTATCATAAATGGGTGTTGAATTTTGACAAAAGCTTTTTCTGCATGTATTGAGATGATCATATGTTTTTTATTCTTCAATTTGCTAATGTGGTGTATCACATTGATTGATTTGCGTATATTGAAGAATCCTTGCATCCCTGGGATAAATCCCACTTGATCATGGTGTATGATCCATTTAATGTGTTCTTGGATTCTGTTTGCTAGTATTTCGTTGAGGATTTTTGCATCTATAT
Source organism: Mesoplodon mirus (assembly GCF_964341445.2). Taxonomy (NCBI): domain Eukaryota; kingdom Metazoa; phylum Chordata; class Mammalia; order Artiodactyla; family Ziphiidae; genus Mesoplodon; species Mesoplodon mirus. Next base: position 55,008,168 of record NC_138990.1, on the reverse strand, counting down.
TCATCAGTGATATTGGTCTGTAATTTTCTTTTTTTGTAGTATCTTTGTTCGATTTTGGTATCAGGGTGATGGTGGCCTCATAGAGTGAGTTTGGGAGTGTTCCTTCCTCCGCAAGTTTTTGGAAGAGTTTGAAAAGGATGGGTGTTAGCTGTTCTCTAAATGTTTGACAGAATTCACCTGTGAGGCCATCTGGTCCTGGACTTTTGTTTGTTGGAAGATTTTTAACCACAGTTTCAATTTCATTACTTGTGATTGGTCTGTTCATATTTTCTATTTCTTCCTTGTTCAGTCTTGGAAGGTTATACCTTTCTGAGAAGTTGTCCATTTCTTCCAGGTTGTCCATTTTATTGGCATAGAGTTGCTTGTAGTAGTCTCTTAGGATGCTTTGTATTTCTGCAGTGTCTGTTGTAACTTCTCCTTTTTCATTTCCAATTTTATTGATTTGAGTCCTCTCCCTCTTTTTCTTGATGAGTCTGGTTAATGGTTTATCAATTTTGTTTATCTTCTCAAAGAACCAGCTTTTAGTTTTATTGATCTTTGCTATTGTTTTCTTTGTTTCTACTTCATTTATTTCTGTTCTGATCTTTATGATTTCTTTCCTTCTGCGAACTTTGGGTTTTGTTTGTTCTTCTTTCTCTAGTTTCTTTAGGTGTAAGGTTAGATTGTTTATTTGAGATTTTTCTTGTTTCTTGACGTAGGCTTGTATAGCTCTAAACTTCCCTTGTAGAACTGCTTTTGCTGCATCCCATAGGTTTTGGATCGTCGTGTTTTCAGTCATTTGTCTCTAGGTATTTTTTGATTTCCTCTTTGATTTCTTCAGTGATTGCTTGGTTATTTAGTAACGTATTGTTTAGCCTCCATGTGTTTGTGTTTTTTACGTGTTTTTCCCTGTAATTGATTTCTAATCTCATAGCGTTGTGGTCAGAAAAGAGGCTTGATATGATTTCAATTTTCTTAAATTTACTGAGGCTTGATTTGTGACCCAAGATGTGATCTATCCTGGAGAATGTTCCGTGTACACTTGAGAAGAAAGTGTAATTTGCTATTTTTGTATGGAATGTCCTATAAGTATCAATTAAACCTATCTGGTTTATTGTGTCATTTAAAGCTTCTGTTTCCTTATTTATTTTCATTTTGGATGATCTGTCCATTGGTGTAAGTGAGGTGTTAAAGTCTCCCACTATTATTGTGTTACTGTCGATTTTTTCTTTATAGCTGTTAGCAGTTGCCTTATGTATTGCGGTGCTCCTATGTTGGGTGCATATATATTTATAATTATTATATCTTCTTCTTGGATTGATCCCTTGATCATTATGTAGTGTCCTTCCTTGTCTCTTGTAACATTCTGTATTTTAAAGTCTATTTTATCTGATATGAGTATTGCTACTCAAGCTTTCTTTTGATTTCCATTTGCATGGAATATCTTTTTCCATCCCCTCACTTTCAGTCTGTACGTGTCCCTAGGTCTGAAGTGGGTCTCTTGTAGACAGCATATAGATTGGTCTTGTTTTTGTATCCACTCAGCAAGCCTGTGTCTTTTGGTTGGAGCATTTAATCCATTCACGTTTAAGGTAATTATTGATATGAATGTTCCTATGACCATTTTCTTAATTGTTTTGGGTTTGTTTTTGTAGGTCCTTTTCTTCTCTTGTGTTTCCCACTTAGAGAAGTTCCTTTAGCATTTGTTGTAGAGCTGGTTTGGTGGTGCTGAACTCTCTTAGCTTTTGCTTGTCTGTAAAGCTTTTGATTTCTCCCTTGAATCTGAATGAGGTCCTTGCCGGGTAGAGTAATCTTGATTGTAGGTTCTTCCCTTCCATCACTTTAAGTATATCATGCCACTCCCTTCTGGCTTGTAGAGTTTCTGCTGAGAAATCAACTGTTAACCTTATGGGAGTTCCCTTGTATGTTATTTGTCATTTTTCCCTTGCTGCTTTCAATAATTTTTGTCTTTAATTTTTGCCAATTTGATTACTATGTGTCTCAGCGTATTTCTCCTTGGGTTTATCCTGTATGGGACTCTCTGCACTTCCTGGACTTGGTTGGCTATTTCCTTTCCCATGTTAGGGAAGTTTTCGACAATTATCTCTTCAAATATTTTCTTGGGTCCTTTCTCTCTCTCTTCTCCTTCTGCGACCCCTATAATGCGAATGTTGTTGCGTTTAATGTTGTTCCAGAGATTTCTTAGGCTGTCTTCATTTCTTTTCATTCTTTTTTCTTTATTCTGTTCCGCAGCAGTGAATTCCACCATTTTGTCTTCCAGGTCACTTATCTGTTCTTGTGCCCCAGTTATTCTGCTATTGATTCCTTCTAGTGTAGTTTTCATTTCAGTTATTGTATTGTTCATCTCTGTTTGTTTGTTCTTTAATTCTTCTAGGTCTTTGTTAAACATTTCTTGCATCTTCTCAATCTTTGCCTCCATTCTTTTTCCGAGGTCCTGGATCACCTTCACTATCATTATTCTGAATTCTTTTTCTGGAAGGTTGCCTCTCTCCACTTCATTTAGTTGTTTTTCTGGGGTTTTATCTTGTTCCTTCATCTGGTACATAGCCCTCTGCCTTTTCATCTTGTCTATCTTTCTGTGAGTAGAGTTTTTGTCTCACAGGCTGCAGGACTGTATCTTCTTGCTTCTGCTGTCTGCCCTCTGGTGGATGAGGCTATCTGAGAGGCTTGTGCAAGTTTCCTGATGGGAGGGACTGGTGGTGGGTAGAGCTGACTGTTTCTCTGGTGGGCAGAGCTCAGTAAAATTTTAATCCGCTTGACTGCTGCTGGGTGGGGCTGGTTTCCCTACCTCTTGGTTGTCTGGCCTGAGGCAACCCAACACTGGAGGCTACCTGGGCTCTTTGGTGGGGCTAATGGCAGACTCTGGGAGGGCTCATGCCAAGGAGTACTTCCCAGAACTTCTGCTGCCAGTGTCCTTATCCCCATGGTGAACCACAGCCACCACCACCCCCCACCTCTGCAGGAGACCCTCCAACACTAGCAGGTAGGTCTGGTTCAATCTCCCCTGGGGTCACTGCTCCTTCCCCTGCGTCCCCATGCGCACACTCCTTTGTGTGTGTCCTCCAAGAGTGGAGTCACTGTTTCCCCCAGTCCTGTTGAAGTCCTGCAATCAAATCCCACTAGCCTTCAAAGTCTGATTCTCTAGGAATTCCTCCTCCCTTTGCTGGACCCCCAGGTTGGGAAGCCTGATGTGGGGCTCAGAACCTTCACTTCAGTGGGTGGATTTCTGTGGTATAAGTGTTCTCCAGTCTCTGAGTCACCCACCCAACAGTTATGGGATTTGATTTTACTGTGATCGCGCCCCTCCTACAGTCTCATTGTGGCTTCTCCTTTGTCTTTGGATGTGGGATATCTTTTTTGGTGAGTTCCAGTGTCTTCCTGTCAATGATTGTCCAGCAGTTAGTTGTGATTCTGGTGTTCTCACAAGAGGGAGTGAGAGCACGTCCTTCTACTCCGCCATCTTGGTTCAGCCATCCACTCTTTTTTCAGTGGACATTTGGGACTTTTCCATTTTTTGCTCTTAGAAACAAGACTGCTACATGCATTCTTGTACATGCATTCTAAAGCACATTTGCAAGAGTTTCTCTAGGGTAGGCACCATTGTCATATGGTAGACAATCAAATTTCAGAGGTAATACCCAATTGTTTCCAAGATGGTTGTGCCGATTTGTGCTCCCACAACAATGTAAGAATTCCTGTTGCTCCATATTTTTACATCTCATGCTGATAATTTAAAATTTTATCAAATGAGTAGGTAAAAAATGGCATCTTATTTTATTGTCATGTCCTATTATTTCTAATTCAAGATTTATGGTTTTTAAGCTGTTTTGTTTCTGAATTTCTATTACAATTGCATTATGATCAGAAAACCTATAGGATATCAATTCTTTGAAATTTATTAAGACTTGCTTCATCAATCTTGAGAACGAAAAATGGAGCTGGAGGAATCAGGCTCCCTGACTTCAGACTATACTACAAAGCTACAGTAATCAAGACAGTATGGTACTGGCACAAAAACAGAAAGATAGATCAATGGAACAGGATAGAAAGCTCAGAGATAAACCCACACACATATGGTCAGCTTATCTTTGATAAAGGAGGCAGGAATGTACAGTGGAGAAAGGACAGTCTCTTCAACAAGTGGTGCTGGGAAAACTGGACAGGGACATGTAAAAGTATGAGATTAGATCACTCCCTAACACCATACACAAAAATAAGCTCAAAATGGATTAAAGACCTAAATGTAAGGCCAGACACTATCAAGCTCTTAGAGGAAAACATAGGTAGAACACTCTTTGACATAAATCACAGCAAGATCCTTTTTGACCCACCTCCTAGAGAAATGGAAATAAAGACAAAAATAAACACATGGGACCTAATGAAACTTAAAAGCTTTTGCACAGCAAAGGAAACCATGAACAAGACCAAAAGACAACCCTCAGAATGGGAGAAAATATTTGCAAATGAAGCAACTGATAAAGGATTAATCTCCAAAATTTATAAGCAGCTCATGCAGCTCAATAACAAAAAAACAAACAACCCAATCCAAAAATGGGCAGAAGACCTAAATAGACATTTCTCCACAGAACATATACAGACTGCCAACAAACACATGAAAGGATGCTCAACATCTTTACTCATTAGAGAAATGCAAATCAAAACTACAATGAGATATCATCTCACACCAGTCAGAATGGCCATCATCAAAAAATCTAGAAACAGTAAATGCTGGAGAGGGTGTGGAAAAAAGGGAACACTCTTACACTGCTGGTGGGAATGTGAATTGGTACAGCCACTATGGAGAACGGTATGGAGGTTCCTTAAAAAACTACAAATAGAACTACCATATGACCCAGCAATCCCACTACTGGGCATATACCCTGAGAAAACCATAATTCAAAAAGAGTCATGTACCAAAATGTTCATAGCAGCCCTATTTACAATAGCCCAGAGACGGAAACAACCTAAGTGTCCATCATCGGATGAATGGATAAAGAAGATGTGGCACATATATACAATGGAATATTACTCAGCCATAAAAAGAAACGAAATTGAGCTATTTGTAATGAGGTAGATGGACCTAGAGTCTGTCATACAGAGTGAAGTAAGTCAGAAAGAGAAAGACAAATACTGTATGCTGACACATATATATGGAATTTAAGAAAAAAAATGTCATGAAGAACATAGGCGTAAGACAGGAATAAAGACACAGACCTACTAGAGAATGGACTTGAAGATATGGGGAGGGGGAAGGGTAAGCTGTGACAAAGAGAAAGAGCGGCATGGACATATATACACTACCAAACGTAAGGTAGATAGCTAGTGGGAAGCAGCCGCATAGCACAGGGAGATCAGCTCGGTACTTTGTGACCGCCTGGAGGGGTGGGATAGGGAGGGTGGGAGGGAGACACAAAAGGGAGGGGATATGGGAACATATGTATATGTATAACTGATTAAATTTGTTATAAAGCAGAAAAAAAAATCTCAAAAAAAAAAAGACTTGCTTCATGACCTCATATATGGTCAGTTTTGTAAACATTCAACATATGCTCGAAAATGTGTATCCTCTAATAGCTAGATACATATTTTCATCTATGTTTATTAGATCAAGGTTATTAAATGTAAGGCTCCAATCAATGTTTTACATACTTTTTATATGTCTTTTGTTCTATTAATTACCAAAAGAAGGAGATAAAAATTCACCACTACGTGGTATCCTTACTTCCCTTTCATGTCTTTTTATCTCTCCTTCATATTTTCTATCTCTTTGTTCCTCTGTGCTGCTTCCAGGCAACATTTTCAGATTTGTCTTAAAGTTTGTTAATTCTCTCTTTAGTGGGGCCTATCTACTACCAAATCTTTCCATTGAGTTTTCTTTTAATGACAAATAATATACTTTTTATATCAAAAATTGTTCCATTTTTTGAAATCTACCTGGTCATTTTTGTAGTCTCATGCTCCTCATCCATTTTTCCCCTAATTCATTTTAGTTTTAAAAACACATTATGTGTAGGTAGCTGTTTAATATTCTGTATTCCATGTTTCCAAAATCTGAAGTCCTTTCAGATATACTTCTGTTCTCTTTTTTTGTTTCTTTTGACTGTCATTTATGATGGCTTGTTTCTTTGTATATATTCTATTATTTTTCACTGTGAGCTCAACTCTGCAAGAATGTTCTAAGGCTTGTGTGTGAAGATACAATCCTCCAGGAAGGATTAGCATTACCTTCTGCTATTTGTCTATGGCATGAAGATCAGGTTCCATTTGGAATTAAAATTTCCTTCTTGGGCTTTTTAAGCCTAACTGTATAGTGTACATTCAAGTTCCAGACTCATGAGGTTGGGTCAACGGTTTTTAAATCTTAGGGAAGTCCCCTATCTTCATGAAGACTCAGATTCTTAATATTTAAAACTGGCATAATAAAAACTGCTTACAGGGTTGTTAAAAGGATGAAATGTGATAAGAAATATAAAATATAAAATGCACATCTGACATATATAGCAGGTATTCAGTAAAAGCAAACCTCCTGCTTCATCCCTAATCCTCTACAAGCCACAATTAAAAAGCTTCCTCTTTTGCCTACCCCAATTTTCTCATTCAGAAAGAGCAGTTCTCTTCAGGGTAATTTTTTTATGTAGCTGTTAAGATATATTTTCACATTCTGTTAACTTTCCATAAACAGGTGTCATTTAACACATTGGGTCTTAGAATCACCAGCTGCCTTTATTTATTTCTATATGTCTTATGTCCCCTTCTAAATAAAGTTTCTTGAAGAAAAGGACAGCGAGCACATAATTTATGCTTAATAAACTCTGATAAAGGAAAAAAGTTCTCCCACAAAATAGAGCAGTGCACCAATACAGGGTGCATGGGTACTGGTGGCTGATCACCATCTGAGAAAAAGCACATTTAAAGGGAGACAGTGTGACTGCCGCAAGGGGAAATGGAAAGGCAGTAAAGAAAAGAATACATGCATTTATAAAATCATATATTGTGTACACACAATATATGATTGTGTATACACACAAAATATATAAATTTATAAACTCAAAATATGTACTGATTTCATCATTTTCTCTATAGCAGGCACTGGGTAAAACAATAAAAGAGTAAGTCACTGAAAGTGTATCATATAATCAGAGTACATTCAAATAAGTTTTACAGATAAAAGCTTTCAACTTACAGTGTAACAGTATCTTCCCTTGAGGTAATACAAAAAGGGTTCTTCAGGTAAAAATTCGATTGCTTTATCTAGATGCTCCTGAAAGAAAATCCAAAAGAAATATCTCCCAAGTTTCAGGTAGTGTTGAGTAGAACTCTGCCTAGTAAATTCAAAGGGACTTTATAATGTTGTTTTGTCTCCCTCCTCAATCTTTATCATTAATACAATTAAGCTTCTCAATAACTCAATCATCAAAATGCTCACAACTAGAACCAGAACTGTGATTATGATTTAATAAGGCTACAGAAAACGTCACCTTAAAAATAGAAAACATCCAAGTCACATTTTTGTCTGCCCATGACTTGCCTACCTAATACTTATTGATTGAGAGGCAAACTTACAAATGTCATATGATGTGGGTATAATGGAGAAAAAAATAGCAGAACTAGGTGATAGAAGAATCTACTCCCCTGACATTGTCAAATGGTTATAGGGAGCTGGAAAACAAAGAACTCTCTGCCCATTCCTAAAATTATTGACCCTGAGGGGTTATTTACTGAACAATTACAACTACAGGCACATGATACATAATGAGTATGCGCATTACTTATTTTATTCATCTATCATGGCAAATTTAAGCCCTAGATTGAATTCTACTCCTCCCAGCAAATCAATATGTATTAAATATTAACTAATTAGTGCCAGTCATGTTTATGATGTTGGTGTGCTCATGACTAAAAGGCTAAGCCTCTACCTTTAAAAAAATAATACTCGGGCTTCCTTGGTGGCACAGTGGTTGAGAGTCCACTTGCCGATGCAGGGGACGCGGGTTTGTGCCCGGGCCCGGGAGAATCCCACATGCCACGGAGCGGCTGGGCCCATGCGCCACGGCCGCTGAGCTTGTGCGTCCGGACCCTGTGCTCCGCAACAGGAGAGGCCGCGACAGTGAGAGGCCTGCGTACCACAAAAAAAAATAAAAAATAAAAAATAAAAAATAAAAAATAATAATAATACTCATCTACTATGTGACTTCCTTCAGGATCTATAATAATAATAATAATCCTTAATCACCCAAAGAGTTTGTTTCTTTTTTGGCACAGTACTATTTAAAGGCTGTCATTTCATTTAAGTAAAAAAGATAAATTCCTAGAGATAAACCTGTTGAATAATTTGATTTATACCTGTGAATGGAACATACAGCTACAGTAAAACATTTTTGATATCAAGAAATACCTTGAAGCGATATCCATAGTTAATTTTGTTTTGTAAGCCCTCAAACTCAGATACATAGCCACACAAAACCGCATACCTGAAAAGGATAAAAACAGTGGACACTGTGTAAACTTTTAATCAAATACCATGAAATTTAACATTTAAAAAAAATCTCTAAACCATTCATTAATATTTAACAAAAGTATTCATATTGATGAATAAATAACCAATGTTTGACATTAACATGAGGCCAGTTTCTTCAGCTGTACCTGGGGATACTAACACCATCTATCTCATATGTGTGCTATGAGGGTAAAATATCTAAAACATAATCGCTTACAATAGTATCTGGCCTGGAGTGAGTTCCAAGAAAGATTAGCTGCTGCCATCACCTTCATCAACATCAGAGTCACAAAGAGACCCTCAGAAAAGTCTATTCACATAAGTATTAACCTGAAAAATACACTGTGTCAACAGATTCCTGCTTCTCTTTCGTAAAAATAAAAAGTTCAAGGCTCCCTTAACGTCATTTGAAAATTAAAATAAATATCATGACTAAAAACAAATACTAAAATCAAAGGTAATTTTAGAATATGTTTTTTCAAAAATTCCCCATGTCCTTCAATCCTTCCTTGGAAACACTGCATTCATTACTAGAAGACTGCATCCCATGGATTCTTTACTTTTTTTCCCTTGGGAATATAAAATTTACATAAATAAATATTTGACTATAAATTATGTACACTATTTGTTCAGCAACTTGCTTCCTCTAAAAATTGGGCACAATATTTGCTCAGCAACTTGCTTCCTCTAAAAATTGGGCACATATTACTTTTTACGTTCAGACTGTTTCTGTCTGTGCAAAAGTATTCAGAGTGTTTCTGTCTGAGGCAAAATATTCATTTACCTAAATAATTCAAAAGTAGGTCTTAATTTTCACTTGCATTGTCATAACTGAAATGAAAAATGTAATTTTGGGTGTTATTTATCTTGATTGTTCCTGTAGATACACATAACTTTCAAATAAAAAATAGAAGTGAACAATTTTCTTAATTTGTAACAGTTAGACCATTCCTGAACACAAAAGATCACATAATTCACACAACTTATGCACAACCAATAAAATGGCCACTTTTCAGTTATAAGTTTTTTGACTTCTTAATTTTCATTAGAAAATCAATAATCTCCTAACAGTAGAAGCAAGAGTTATGACAAAAGCAACCTATTATGATCTGAGAACTTACCTAGATTAGGAGATACTACTTAAATTACTATCTTAAATACTATCTTAAATGACTATAATACATTTATCACAACTGTACTAATATTGATATACAATATTGAAAATTTTCAAAATGAACCAATATTAATATATTATTGTTAACTAAACTCCATGCTTCATTCTAATTTCCATCTGTTTTTCCCTCGTGTCCTTAAATTTTGACGTTTTCCTCTCCATCCCTCCTTCCATATTTATCCCTCTTAATTCACCTTGTTCAGTATCTCTTTCAACACGTGAAAATCTTTTAATTACTATTGTCATCCATCAAACACCCTGTTCCTCCTAATTTTGCGTCACTTGCAACATTTATAATCATACCTTCCACATCTTCACCCACTGAAAAAAATTACTGAACACACTAGTGTCTAAGAACTAGACCTGGAACTCTAGAATCATGATACTGTCAACAGTTATCCTTTTGAATGATTGAGGCTCAAACCCTTCTGCCAGCATGGGTGACAAAGAACCTTGCCCATATTTTAACATCTTGTCCCCAAGAATATTATGAGTGAACTTGCCTTAAAGCCTTCCTTAAATCCAGATATATTAGCTCAATTTCCCTACTCTATCTACTAGCAAAGAAAAAACAGATCATCTCACATTTTTAGAAAAATCTGTTGAGTCTTCTTGAACTTCATCACTCAAAGAAAACCCAACTAACTATTTGTGCTGTAATCAAAGGAAAAGATTCTGTGTTCACTGATCTATAGTGGTGGAATCAATCTTCTATTTTTTGAAAATCAGAACAACTTATGCACATCTCTAGCTTTTACAGAGCTCTCTCAGCATGTTCTTTCCAAGTTACTCTGAGTGAAGAAAAAGAAAAAAGAAAAAAACGTGACTTAAGAAAACCATTATATGAAATATGTACATTTTCCCTTATAAATAATCTGTCACCAGAGTCTTATGTTTTTCATAATCATTTTGAAGTCTGCTTCTTTCAAGTCTGAAGTATTATTTATCTTCCTACATGTCATAAATTCAAAGTTTACCTGAACCACTTTTCCTCAAAGGATCATCATTTCTTTTCTGGCAATCAATCCCACCTATATCTGTATGTATGTGTTGTTGTTTTTCACACTGTTTATCTTGGAAAATGTAATTTAAAATTTTATTTTGTAAACTCTCAGGTTGATGGGAACTATGAAGAAAATTAACACACAATATGGTCTATTACCTCCATCTAGAAGTTGTTCTAACTATGCGTTGACAAAAATTCTGTATTTTCTTTGCATCTATAGTGAATATTTTAATAACTGACAAACATCCCTGTCTGAACAACTAGTAAACGACTACTAAAACAACTCCATTAGTTTCCCAGTAGCATTTTTGATTTAGCACCAATGCTCTTTATACTGTGAAAAAGCAGAGGAAGAGTAAATAATAGATGAAATACTGAGTACATACAAATATAAGATCTGGTTTTTGTTTTTCCACTTATTGTATGACCCTTGGTTACTAATCACAACACCACACCAGACACACATGTACTGCACCACACACACAGCCGGCCTTGCTTTCTGTAAAATGGAAACAGGTTGTTCTGTGAATCACGTGCTAGAAGGCATGGGGATATAATTTGTGAACAGTAGAGCACAACAAATATGTAAGACATTATTTATAATTAAGGTCAGGCCTATTTGGCTAACAAACTGCAAATCCACTGGTGATTCTGCTCTCTTGATTCTAGAAGTATTTTAGGCTGGTACAACAAAAACGACAGAATTATATAGAAAGCTTATGTAGCCTGAAAGTTACAGAGCAATTTCATTTTGGAAAAGATGATGATGAAAAACAAGTCTTTAAAATAATATTTGCTTTTCAATTATTCCCTCCATATCACCCTTTATGATAATTATTTCTAATGATTGCATCTTTTATTTCAAACTGAAGGCTTATAGACCATCACAGAACCCTGTAAACTATGGGTCAGCAAACTTTCGCTGCAGGGCCAGGTAGGAAACATTTAAGGTTGTGGGATCAGAGAGTCTCTGTTACAACTGCTCAACTTCATTGCTATGTACAAATGCACAGGTGTGGCTGTGCTCCAATAAAACTTTATTTACAAAAGCAGGCAGCTGTGTTTGGCCTAGAGGCCATGTTTTGTCATTTATGCTGAATGAATGAGAAAAAGTCGTAACATACTGAAAAAAATTCCAGCAGGATAAGACATTTTCATGACATTTTATTACAATTAATTATAGAATCAGTTAACCTAAGTTTCACACATTGCTTCTCAAGTCAAAGTCTTAATTTCTCTTTTTTCATCACCCTAAACCTCTACTACTGTATTTAATTGAGTGAGAATTCTTGTATTCAGTAGGTACATCATAATATATTTTATGAATTAAGATAAAATCACATTGCTGTACAACAGAAATTAATACAATGTTGTAAATCAACTATACTTCAATGAAATAAATTTTAAAAATTGACATTTGAATTTATTAAATTTTAGCAACTGATCAGATTTTAATTGTTTTTTAATTAAAAACTGATACTGAATAAAAAATCATGTGAAACACAATTGGATCAGTACTCTGTGTGTGTCTGTGTGTATGTGAATAAGATTCACCCTCGGGGTTAAATCCCACAGTTATAAACAGGGCAATTAGTACACAACAAAAAGTGAAAAAAGATGAACAAAAGAGAAGTAGCCAGATTAGTGGAAGACAGCCTGGGAAACCCACTGAGTAAGAGTTAAGCATAATCTGTCCTCACAAGGTAAGTTTAAGGTGCTTATGAAGTCTTCAGAGAAGATTCAACATTGTTCCTTTATGGAAATTTGGAAGTTCACACTGATAAGTGTCCTCAAATTGAGGGTTAACATCAAATGTACATTTTTAATGTGATTCTCCATGGATGCAGATGCTCGTATGAGAGAAGGAAGAGGACAGCAGAGGAAGAGGAGGGGGAGGTTCAGAGTTAAGAGTAGGGCTTCGGTGTTCTTTCTGCGTCCAAATCTGGCTAACCAACACCCAAACATCTCCATTATCAAAAGAGATGAAGCAAGTGTAGCTTGATCAGTATAAATTCATTACAGGTATACTAAAAATGGAAGAACAGAAGTACTTTAACACATTAATTTATTAATATCAGTATTATGCAAATTAGGTGAGGAAGGTAAAGCTGGCTATAGAAATAATAGCCAAGACCCTTACATTACTGGAGAAGTGACCTTAAAGATATCTACCAGGATGTTAATTGCAAAATTACCTTTCTCCTAGAGTTGTGGCAGAGGCACTAGGGCACAGAACAATACTTTATCTATTAGGTATACTCCGGCTCCTAAAGCAAGACACTCTACTACCCATGCATGACACATTAGTGAAATGATTCACAGGTTCTGCCAGGCTTAGCCCTTCACCCATCTCCAGGCTATATAAGAGAAGGCAAAGAGTTCGCTGAAGCAGAGACCTGGAGGGGATATTTCTGCGAATAGAACTACTAGGGTACTTGGGTTCCACCTCCCACCTTCTCATGCGAGATGGAAGGGGGTAGCCTTGTTTCTCATTTTAAGTGATGGCAGCTTCAAAAGACCTATTCTTATTTTGGCATGTCCTTCAGAGTTTGGGGGACATAAAGAATGCTATCTGATTCCTGCCCAGGGAAGTTTTAGGATGAGACTGTGTGAGTGGTGCTCCCCCTGCTGGTGGCAGTGTAAAGAAACAGGTCTGCTTTGGAAAAATCGTTTGTACTTTTGAGTTGGTGGGGCAAAAATGAATTTCCTGGAGGATAAATGTGGACCTGCAGAAAAGAAGTCATTCTGAGAGAGATTTGCCTAAGACTATCCCAGAAGAATAAAATAATCCCAAAGAGGGGTGGATTCCTGACAATCTAGGTCTGAGAGAAGGGTCAAAAATAAATTTACGACTATGTCTTCCTAGCACCTAAAGTACCAATATTACTGGGGAGAAAAAATAACTAAGAAACTAAGAAATGCTATAGAAATACAACTATGAGTAAAATGAAGTGTTAATTTAAAACAATATTTTTCTTCTTATTTGTGTTTTATAATTGTAAATATACAAAAGATCCAAAACAAAACATACTCAAGAATAAATTTTTTTGTCCCAAGGATATCCACCTATACCCATCCAACTAATTAGATTTCCTTTGTTTGAGCTCTCTTATATTAGAAATGGCTTTCCTTTGACTTGTGGAATTTGTATACCTTTATTCATCAAGGTATAATGGCTGATGTGCTTTTATTCTTCTCTCTGCATTTCATTTAGAAATGTGGCATCACTTTAGCTTTTGTTTTCAAACATAATGTTATATGAAATTAGATTTAATTAAATTTATCATGTGCACAGTTATTGGACTTGGTAGATTCAGTTATGATTCTTCAATGAAAATTTATCTTAAATATATTTAAAATATATATACTGGAAAATACATGAGAATAAACAGAACAAGAACAGTTACTGTGCTATATAGTAAATATTCTTTTTAGTGAATGTGACACATTAAGTGGGTCAATAATATTTTTAAAATCCATTGTAATTTATAAAGAGGCATATTAGAATTTTTTAAAGACTGCATAAATTCTATGTACTTACCATAGATGACAATGTCCATTCATGGGTGCTCTAGTAATAGCTTTTTCACCTAATGTCTTTCCTGAAAGATAAATGCACTTACACTTATTACCTTCATCTGAGTTGGTGGGAGGTAAATTATTGAATTAAGCCAGTAGTTCCCAAAGTATGGTCCCAAGACCAGAAGCCATCATCTGGAATCTTGTTAGAAAAGCAAATTTTGGACCACATGAGGGACTTGATCATAAACTCTGAGAGTCAGCAATCTGTGTTAACTAGCCTCTAGTGATTCTGATGTATGCTCAAGTTTGAGACTCACTGGGTTAAGTGATTTAACCAAGTGCAAGAGAAGTCATTCAATCATTATTTAGAAGTGTTAATAGAAATTGTTTTGTAATTAACTCAACCAACATTTACTGAGTGCTTTCTAAGTATCATATTATGTGAGCCTCTGGGAATAAAAAGTCAAATAAGACACAGTTCTTGACTTCCAAGGATTCACATTTCAGTAGGCAGCAGGTACATAAACAAACGAATTATGTGCAAAAAATAAATACAAGGTAAAAAAGAGAGTATAACAGAGAACGGAGAGAGCAACTCCATCTAATCTATCTGAAGGGGTAAGGGAAGATGTCCCAGAGAAGCTCTTGTCTAATCTTTCACAATAATGAGCAGGCTCAGTAAATAAATAATTCCCCTAAATAAGTTTACATAGTTTTAGAATAACTTTTAATAACCTATTAATTTTTGGATAGAGGTTTGTCTAACCCAGGGGTCCCCAACCCCCAGGCAGTGGACCGGTACTGCTCCGCAGCCTGTTAGGAACCAGACCACACAGCAGGAGGTGAGCCGCGGGCGAGTGGGCAAAGCTTCATCTGCTGCTCCCCGTCACTCCCCACCACCCCCCCACCCCGGGGGAAAAATTGTCTTCCACGAAACTGGTCCCTGGTGCCAAAAAGGGTGGGGACCGCTGGTCTAAACTACATTCTGAAAATCTTTCTCAAAAAGTGGCTGCTTTATTTTATACCATCTCCTTTTCCCTGCTCTAATTTTTTTTTTTTTGCTTGAAGAGACTATCCAATGATCTACAAAATGCTCTTCTAAATAAGTAGTTTAGATAATTTTTATAAATAAAGATATTTTATTCTAAAATCATTCTCCTATTTGTTAATTTGCTAATGTGGTACTTTATAGCTCTGTCCATTAAAAGAACTACCCTGTATAGAAATCTACGTAAGCTGGAAAAAAACTAAAAGGAAGTATTTTAAAATAATAACTGATAGTACATTGTGGACATATATTAAAAGAGTTAGTAATTTGGTAATGAATGATCAAAAAACATAAATACTTTTAAATGTACAGACTTTAAAAACTAAATCAACATTTTCCCTACATTGCCAAATGAACAAAAATAGCTTTTAGGGCACTGCCACAAGCTTAAAATAGAGGTGATTCCATCGCTCTGAGAATATAAAATGGAGCTGGGTACTATACAGATTGGTTTTGCAGCCTCATTTATGCAGCTTCAGCCTGAAAGGAAAGCTATTTCCCTTACAAAATTGTATTTTGTGATCTATTTGTGGCATTTCTATCAGTCATTTAATTCTGAAAATTACAACAATGTTCTCTTAGATATAAGATTCATATTTTATTTGGAAGACAAGTATGATCAATCATAGTATGTCCACTGATGTACTGCATAATGGTATACCCCAGTTGGAGGTTTAGGAAAGAATTCTGTACTCTTCAGTGATCCAATCTTCTCTCAGCATACAAGTTCAAATATACTGTTATGAGCAATAATAGCACTCTTCCTCCCTTGTACTGGGTGCCAATGCCCTTCAACTCCAGTCTCCAATGTCTCAGCTCCAGTGTTCTTTGCCATCACCTTTGCCAGGCACTTACTACCTGTGCATTGAATTACAATTGCCTGTCTCCATATTGATCTTGTCAGTAAGTTCCTTAGTGTAACACTGTCTTGATCATATTCATGTCCCTCCTTCTCTCCTTCCCTCACCCTTCATTTTAACTTTGCTCCTAGAAACGGTGATTTCAAATAAATATTTTGAATAAATAAACAAAAATTTCTCATAAATATGTCTTGGATAAAAAATAGGAATTCTGTTAAATTTATTTCTATAACTGCATGAACACATCTGAGGGGTCACTGTTTTTTCTTTGACACTATAAACTTTTCTCTTTTTTGAATATATCCTGTCTCAATCCATGCTCCTTTCTTGTACTTGGGTACGAGAGTTTGGATTTCCTCCAGCCTACTTCTTTCTCCATTTTCACCATCTCATACATTAACTCAGTTAAACTCTCACTCCATTTAAAAATACAGGTCCCAAGTAATTTTACTATGTGAGACTTACTTCCAGAAGAAAGAGTTCCCTGCATCAACATTCACCCCCGCCATCATATCCTCCTTTCTGTTATACCATCTCTTAATATGCCACATTCTTCTTTACTAACAACTTACTTCAGTGTGTTTCTTTATATGTAGGATTATTTTAGTAATACTATCTTCCCCACAAAGCCATAAGCTCCTTGCAGTCTGAGAACATGTCTAGTTTGCTATCATATTTCTACCTTCTAACATAGGAGGAGCCTTAATGCCCAGGGCAGGGAGGTGCTCAAGAAAAAAAATACATTTAATATATATTTTTAAATTATTTAATATATATTTAATATTGACAGATGTTGGAACAGTTTACATAGATATACTCTGACTTTCTCAGTAGATATAAAAATAAGTCAGGGGGCCTCCCTGGTGGCGCAGTGGTTGAGAGTCCGCCTGCCGATGCAGGGGATGCGGGTTCGTGCCCCGGTCTGGGAGGATCCCATGTGCCGCGGAGCGGCTGGGCCCGTGAGCCGTGGCCGCTGGGCCTGGGCGTCCGGAGCCTGTGCTCCGCAATGGGGGAGGCCACGGCAGTGGGAGGCCCGCATACCGCAAAAAAAAAAAAAAAAAAAAAAAAAAAAAAAAGTCAGTTTGTTCTCTGGCTAAATTTTTATTTACCTTCATGTTAATAAATCTCTTCCCTAGAATTCCATTTTGTTTATGGTCTGCAAGAAGGACTGCTACAGAAAAACTGCCCCACAAAGCTGATGATGAATATGTAAAGAATAGTAAGGGGAATTCCTTCCATCCTCCTCCCACTAAGAATTAAAGTACAGAGGCCACTTGGCAAAGAAACCTACAAGCAGAAGAAATGTAATTTCAAGGAACTTGGAAATATTTCCTTCTTAGAAATAAAAATGACAGGGAACTAGAGTGGAAGGAGATTGGCAGTATCATTATCTTCTTGCTGTTTCTTCCTCATGCTATCTCAGAGAAGGAAAGCCTGGAAAAGAGAAGACTTTGGAATAAAAACAAAAAACAAAAAACAAAAAAACTAAAGAAGTTTTGATGTCAAATTACTATCCTGAAACTTAGGGGGCTTTTTGCAAGAAAGAGTTTGATACTCAGTGAGAGCCAAGGTTTATATACATATCAAATTTGACATTCTAGCTGTTTTTCATTTTTTGTTTTTTTTTGCAGTACGCGGGCCTCTCACCGTTGTGGCCTCTCCCTTTGCGGAGCACAGGCTCCGGATGCACAGGCTCAGCGGCCATGGCTCATGGGCCTAGCCGCTCCGCGGCATGTGGGATCCTCCCGGACCAGAGCACGAACCTGTGTCCCCCGCATCGGCAGGCGGACTCTCAACCACTGCACCACTAGGGAAGCCCAAGCTGTTTTTCTTTTGTTGTTGTTACTTTGGAAAATAGAGGACAGTATAATGAACAACTATGGACTCCTTGCTCAGCTTAACCAATTAGCTAAAACAAGGCTAATCTTGTTTTATCAAGATAAATTTTGAAAAAAACATTAAAGTATGAGTAGTTATTTATTTGTGGTACCTGGAGTTCTACGTTACAGGGAGTAAGGAGGGTTATTTTAATTGTGGTGAAAGACTACTGCTATTATCGCTTCTCATATTATTACCACTTACTGTCTCATCTTTCTGTGATTTTATAAACTTTAAAAGCTGGAATTTGAGTTTTTCAGTTACCTGTTCTAGTATGCTCAAATATTTTTTAAGAACATGTACTTTTATTCTAAAAAAACCTTTCTGGGGGCTTCCTGCAGTGGTTGAGAGTCCGCCTGACGATGCAAGGGAACATGGGTTCGTGCCCCGGTCCGGGAGGATCCCACATGCCATGGAGCGGCTGGGCCCGTGAGCCATGGCTGCCATGGCCACTGAGCCTACGCGTCCGGAGCCTGTGCTCCGCAACGGGAGAGGCCACAACAGTGAGAGGCCCGCGTACCGCAAAATAACACAAAAAAACAAAAAAAAACTTTCTGTCCTTAGACTATATAAGTACTAGGATATGTTGAAATAGATTAAACATACTTGTTTTAGCTAAGATAATTAAGCTTTAATTAAAATTCATTAGTGGTTTACTATAGATAATGATTACTACTTGAGGATAATTAATATTTACAAAATACTTACCAATATTAGCATAATGCTTCTTTTCTTGTGCATTTGTAGATAGCTCGTACATGTCTCCATAAGCACGAGCAAACCGCCAAATAAACTCTATTTCATCTCTAAACTGAATAGACAGAACTGCACATTAAATAAGCTCAGAAACGTGACCAGACTGTGTTTTCCACTGCAACTTTAAAAAAATTAGGTAAACTGGTACTTAGAAATGACTGTATCTATTCATGTGCATATCACACTTTAAGTTCAAGTATTCATGGCTACAAAATGTGATGTAATGTAGTGTTACATTTGGATCTTAAAACCAATGAATATTATGCCGACACCAGCTCCACACATACAAAGATGAGAAACTTGATAGGTGTCAGAATTTATAAATTCTCTCTGGGTTGTAGTATCCTCTCCTTGTTTTCCTTTCTAAGTTATCTATTATTAATATGATGCTTCAATGGGCATTTCAGATAATATCTTGAAGTTATTAGAGATTACATACATTCAAAAGAGGAGTCACATTTTTTACCTAAATTACCTAAATACAATCCTGGAGATTTAAAAACTTTTAGGTAATGTGTTTAGAGTTGCTAAATCCTCAAAGGTTAGACTTAAATCTCTCATGGGAAAGAAAAAGATTTATTGACCTTTGTGATATTGCAAAACCCACCGTTTTTTTTTCCTTTGGTGGTGGTGGGAAGGATGAGCTTTCCCAATTCAGCCCAGCATTACACACTGGAAAACGATTACTGGTAGGACACAGTGAAATACTAATGGCTGTTATATTAGGAACTGTAAGGTAGCGAGCTTAAAATGTAGCTTTTCCTCCCTCCAGAGAAGCAGTATGTCTTATTCTTTATCTGTTACAAAATATTTATGAAATATAACAGATTGATAAAATCAGTGTCAGTCTGTATAATATCTCTGGTTTTCATTTTTATGACCTTAGAGCCTAATAAACTCCTATACTTTTAAAAAATTGTAGTGATATTATAAAAAAATTTACATCAATCATTTAGCTTGTGTAAACTGTGACACAATTGTTATGGTCACAACATGAATGGGACAGTAGATTAAATAAAAAATTAAAACTATACAAGCATGTTATTATCACATATTTCTTACCTTTTCTTTGTGGTCACAAAGTAGTTCAAAACTCTCCATTTTGCTGGACTCATTCATACGTAAATTATCAGCCATCTGAATAAGGGCATCTAAATTTAATTCCTCTACATGAGTGTTAAATGCCTTAGGGAGTGGAAAAGTCTGTTCTTCGGTATCAGTATTAGCTGTAATATACCTAAAATTGCAGAAATAATCATCAACTCTCTGTAAAGTTATACTATAATGGATAGAGTGATCCTTTTAAAATGTAAGTCAAATCATTTCGCTCTTAGGCTTGAAACACTGTAATGGTGCCCCTTTTCACCCAGAAAAAGCTCAAGTCCTAATAACAGTCTATGAGGCTAGATGAGATTTGTCTCTCCCAGCTCAGTCACCTCTCTGACCTTGTTTCCCACCACGTTTCTCACTCAGTCAATTGTGTGCTGGCTGCCCAGCTGTTCCTTAAACAAGCCAGGGACACTCCTACCTCAAGACCTTTTCTTGCTGTTCCTGCTGATGGAATGGCTCTTCCTTCAGAAGGGGACATAACTCACACCCTCACCTCCTTCAAGTCTCTGTCAAGGTCATCTTCTCAATGTGATCCATCCAGACCACTCAATTTAATGCTGCGACCACAACACTCCAAACTCCCTGTATATTTCCTTCACCTCCAGTCTCCCATATCATGCTTGACGTTTTTTCTATAGTACATACTTCTGATATACTTTACTAACCTATACACGTGCTATTTTTGTCAGTATCTCCCCCACCAGAAGGCATGCTCCCTGACAACAGGATTCTGTTTTATTAATTGATGTCATCAAGCGCCTAGAACAGCACCTGACACATAGTGGACACACACTAAATATTGCTGAATGAATGATACAGAGTTGTAGGAACTCAGCAGGCACTCAGGTATATATATTAAATATGCATATAATATACATCTATACACACATATGTATGTATTTTTATATATACGTATGCACACACACACATGTTAATTTGTAGTTCAAGACGATGTTCTCTTAGATTAGTCTTTAAAAATTCATGCTACCTCCCACATTTCCTTTTTGGTAGCATACAATGCAAACAATTTGTTTTCATTTATTTACACACTGTTCTGTTCTAAAAAGGTTTTAAGGAGGTATATAAGGATATATAACATATAAGAGAACAAATCAGAAGTGGTAGGAAAAGATAAAAACAAGGCCAACTGTGAATGAGGTCAATAAAAAAGTACATATACTTTAGATATCTATACCCTTGCTACAAGGCACACAAATGTGGTTCTACATCTTCCAGCAGCTAAAGCAGTCACAGTTCCCAACAGATTCTAACAAAGATAGAAATGAAGCAAGTTCTTGAGAGAAATGCACTTTTTTCCAATAATAAGACTCAAGTTTCCTTCAAAGTCCTTACAAAGAAGACACTATGTGAAATGATGCTCAACTTCTTCAACAACATTATCAGTGGCAACTTCATTCTTCTAATTGCTCAAACCAAAAAACTTAGGATCATCCTTGACTTCTTTGTCTCTCCTAAGCAACATTCAGAAATTCCTGTTAGTTCTATCTTCAAAATATATCCAGAACCTAGCCACCTCTCACCACCTTTGCCCACTACTCCCCTGGTCTAGACCACCATCACGTTATCTGGATTATTGCAATGGCCTCCTATCATGTCTCCCTGCTTTAGTCCTTGACCGTTGTAGTTTATTCTCAACATAGGAGCCAGAATGGTCCTTTAAAAAGCTGAATTAGATCATGTCACCCTTTTCTCAAAACCTTCCAGTGGATGACCAAATCAGAGTAAAAACCTAAGTCCTTAGAGTTGTTTACAAGACCCTACATAATCTAGTCCAATACCTCTGACCTCATCTCCTACCACTCTCCTGCTTGCTCAGCACTCCAGGAACTCTGGCTTCCTTGATATTCCTTGAACACATCAGCCATGTTCCTGCTTTAACATCTTTATTTGCTGTCTTTCTGCCTGCTATGTTCTCCACTAGATATCCACATAATTTACTTCCTCACCTGTTTCACACCCTTGTTCAAACATAACCTTCATATTATTGCATATGATACGATTATTTACATAGAACACATTAAAAAAACCCTACAAATTATGAGACTAATAGAGTTTAGCAGGTTGGCTGCATATAAGATTAAGATATGAAAGTGAGTTTCATTTTTAATATATTAGCAGCAAAAAGCCTAAAAAACAAAATTATATAAAATACTTTACTTACAGTGATCTCAGAGAATATCAGACACCCAGGAACAAATCTAATAAAACATATGTAAAAATTCTATGGAGCATATCATAAAAGATATATTAAAAGCTGTTTACAAAAGAACCTAAATTCATGGAAAAATATATCATGTTCATGGCTAGAAACAACTGATACTATAAATAAGTAAATTCTCTCCAGATTAATTCAATGTAATTCCAATTTTATAAACCTCACCAGAAATTTCATAGAATTTAATAAGATGATCCTAAAAGTTACATGAAAAGGTAAAGAGCCGAGAATAGTCAAAGCACTGTTAAGAAGGAGAGCAGGGAGAGAAGACTTACCTCACCAGATATTAGGACCTATCATGCAGCTGCAATAATTAAAGACAGTGTGCTATTGGTACAAGGATAGGTGAGTGACTGACAGAACAGAACAGAGCCAAGAAACAGCCGCATACACAAATGAAAGTGTGGTATATGACAGATGTGACATGTCAGATTAGTGAGAAGTTAACAGACTGAGGTGGAAAAGAATGGTTATCTCTATGGAAAAAGTTGAAATTGAATCTCTGTCTTATAATATTAAAAATAACTCTAAGGTATAAGGATGGTATAAGGAATTAAGTGTTAAAAATAATTTTTTAAACTCTAAATGGAAAATATAGGTAAATAACTTTTAGTCTATGGGGAAAGAAATTTTCTTGACCAAAATACAAAAGCATTAGCTATAAATGATGATTAATGATTATTAATTATGAAAGATTAACCAATTTGACTATATTAAAATGAAAAACTGTTGCTAATCAAAAGATATGTTCAAAAATGCAAAAACACAAATTAAAAACCAGGAATAGATATTTTGTAACATGTACAACTGGAGAACATTAATATCAAGAATACATAAATATTTTCTAAAATTCAATGAAAAAAACACAATAAATGCAACAGAAATAAGCTCAAAAGAGGTTTTCCCAAATGAAAAAATACATATAGCCAATAAACATAAGAAAAGATGTTCAACATTCACTAGCGATCAGAGAAATACAAATCATGACCACAGAGAGATATTATTGACACCTGTTGCATTTACAAAATTTAAAAATCTGACAATACTAAATGTTGGTCCAGAAGGGAAACATTACCTCATTCCTCAAGGCTTCTCACCACAAACCAGAGAAATGGCCTGGATAAAGAGTGGCTACACATACCTTACCCGCTTCACAAAAATTAACTCAAATTGGGTCACAGACCTAAATATAAAATGTAAAACTATGAAGCTCCTAGAAGATAACATAGGAGAAAAACCTAGATAAATTTGGGTATGGCAATGACTTTTTAAATACAATACCAAAGGCATGATCCATGAAAGAAATAATTGATAAGCTTCTGCTCTGTGAAAGATAATGTCAAGAAAATGAGAAGCTACAGACTGAAAGTATTTGCAAAATACACATCTGAAAAAGGACGGTTATCCAAAATATACAAAGAACTCTTAAAACTCAACCATAAGAAAATGAACAATCTCATTTAAAAATGGGCCAAAGATCTTAACAGATACCTCACCAAAGAAGATATGCAGATGGAAAATAAGCATATGAAAAGATCCTTCACATCATATGTCATTACAGAAATGTAAACTAAAACAACGAGATACCACTACACACCTATTAGAATGGTCAAAATCCAGAATACCGACAACACCAAACACTGGGGAGGATGTGGAGTAACAGGAACTCTCATTCATTGCTTGTGGGAATGCAAAATGGTACAGCCACTTTGGAAGACAGTTTGGAGGCTTTTTACATAACTAAACATACTCTTAACCATACAATCCAGCAATCAAGTGCTCCAGTATTTCCCTAAATGAGATGAAAACTTATGTCCACTCAAAAACCTGTACATGGATGGTTACAGCAGCTGCCTTCATCATTGCCATAACTTGGAAGCAACCAAGATGTCCTTCAGTAGGTGAATGGATAAATAAATGGTGGTATATCCAGACAATGGAATATTATTCAGCACTAAAATGAAATGCGCTATTAAGCCATGAAGAGATATGGAGGAAACTTAAATGCACATTACTAAGTAAAAGAAGCCAATACAGGCTACATACTATATGATTCCAACTATATGACATTCTAGAAAAGGCAAAACAGTGGAGACAGTATAAAGATCAGAGGTTGCCAGGGGTTTGGGGGGAGAGAGGGATGAATAGGCAGAGCACAGAGGATTTTTAGGGCAGTGAAAACACTCTGTATTATGCTGTAATAGTGGATACATGTCATTATGCATTTGTCCAAACCCACAGAATGTACAACACCGAGAGTGAACCATAATGTAAACAATGGACTTTGGGTGATTATGATGTATGTATCAATGTATGTTCATCAGCTGTAACACATGTACCACTCTGGCTGGAGCTGTTGATAATGGGGGAGGCTATACATGTGTGAGGGTAGGGATTGTACGGGAAATCTCTGTACCAACCCCTCAATTTTGCTGTGAACTTAAAACTGCTCTAAAAAAGTAAAGTTTCGTTTTTTAAAAAAATTAGGGGAAAAAAAGGGTGGTCAGGGCCTTACATTCTTGATTCTTGGCGTACCTAGCAAGATGTGTAAGTGAATAGGAAGCCCAAGGAGGACTGTCTCTCATTATAGCAATCTATTATTTGCTTCCCTTTCTTGTGAGATTATTGTCTATTGTTCCTAAGTCACATTAAATCTGTGAGTACCTTTTCCAAAAGGACATCTTTTGCAACTGAAACAATGGATTATATAATGCTTATAAAGTTTCTATTAAAAACTTCTCTTCCAAAAGTAGACCAGTTTGTTGTTTAACATTCCCACTAAAGGCCTCTAAAAGAAGCACTTGCCCACTGAGCTACCCCAAAGGAAATGATGAAGTTATGACAAGATCTCAATGCTGACAAATACTTCTGCCCAAAGGAGGTAATGAACAAGGTCAGATCACTCCCCTCCTCACCCCACTGAATACATCTACAAATATCAATTTAAAAAAAGGGTTTAGGTGTGCATGTCTGGGGGGTGGGGAAGAAGGTCCAGATCTGCACAGACGTTTGAAAGGAGAAGACATTGCATACTAGCATGAGTAATATCTAAAGGTTGTGTAATATTTTTCTGGAGAGAGTACTTATCTAAATCTCTAATCCTAAAATCACCCCCTCATGGCTTATTTTTAAGAGAACCTTAATTAGACACAGCCCAGAAGAAGTGAGTAAACTGTCATAACAGTAAGCATTTAAAACACGCTTCTCCTTCAATCCCTTCCCAATCCTCTTTATTCTATCAATTCCATGTTCCCAGGTGCCTTCTGCATTCATCATGTCCTATGGTTACCTAAACCTCTTCCTTTTTTACCTCAGCCACTCTATTCCCATCAAGACTAATACCTCATCATTATATTCCTCACTATGCCTCAGGGACATCTTATTTATCTATAACTATAATTGCTAGTAATTAAAATTATAATCCTGTCATGATATCTCAGCTGAAAGTTAGAAAATCTTCTAGAACAAAGCTTCTCAAACTTTAGGGTACATCAGAGTCACCAGGAGAGCATTTAAAAATACAGATTCCTGGGCACAATGCAGAATCCCAGAGATTCGGATTCACTGGGTCTGGGGCTGGTCTTGAGAATGCAAATTTCCATCAAGCTCCCAGACTAGGTGGGATATGGATGCTGCTGGCCCACAGACCACACTTTTTTTTTTTTTTTTTTTCCCCCGGTACACGGGCCTCTCACTGTGGTGGCCTCTCCCATTGCGGAGCACAGGCTCCGGACATGCAGGCTCAGCGGCCATGGCTTGCGGGCCCAGCCACTCCGTGGCATGTGGGATTCTTCCGGACCGGGGCACGAACCTGTGTCCCCTGCATCGGCAGGCGGACTCTCAACCACTGCGCCACCTGGGAAGCCCGAGACCACAGTTTGAGTAGCTCTGATCTAGATCATCTTGGTAATAAACAAACCCTAAAGTGACGGTTAAAAGGAACCTCACAGCAGCTTCCTACCTGAGCTGGAGTCCAATAAGGACAAGGACAGTGAATGGTATCAGGACTGAATGTCCCTCCTTTCTTGGTGCCTAGATGCTAAGTCCCTTTAGGGACCTAGCTTACACTTGAGAAGAAGTAAGAGGGAAGGGGGGACCCTGAATGTGACTTAATCTTTAACACAAAATAACTAGCTCTAAACTAGAATTGACAGAGTTAACTTGAATTGGCGCATTCAGATTTTCCCACATCAGCCAGATTTTCCCACATCAGTGACAGTGAGCTACTCTGAATTCAGTTATAAAGTACAGTTACATGTTTAGCTGATCTTATTGCAGTGAATGTAAATTATTCAACCTATTACATGATATGAATGATAGTTATTTGTATATTTACCAAATATACCTAATTATGCAAAATAACAATAATGTTCATCACTAAATTACCACCAGGTTAATAATTTTCTTTCATTACAATATTAAACTCTAACCACAGAGGTTCACTGTTTGTAGCTACTCAGATAGCATGATTATCTATGTGATTTGAAAGGTAGAAAAAAATATGGCTTGAAGATCACCAAATAATTTCATAGGTTATTTCTATAATTTCCTTATCCACTATTAGTTTCTTTTGAAAGAAAGGTTAATAAAATTAACTCACTAGACAGTAGTTACTAAATACAGTCTAGTAAAGAAACAGTACATAGTCAAGGGTTTGAACTGACCTAATAACAAACAGGAAGTAGTTTTTAAAACAATAGAAGCAAAAAAAATACACATTTTAGGTCAAGAAGTAAACACAGATGTGTTCCAGCAACATTAGAAGACTTATTTCCTTATCTATACTCTCGACGTCCTTAGCCTTTTGCCTCTCTATCACACTCACTCTGCAAATCTCCTAATTTGAATCAATTAAGCCCTCTGACTCCTCCACTTCTATATATGAAATGCCAAGAACTAGTGAAAAGATGCACGCTACAGTGCAAACTGGTACACAGTCTTGAACCTCAGTTGGAGCAACAGTCTGCAGGGTAATCCTTACCCACGTTCCTAGTTAATGTCCTCTTCCACCCCCCACAATGTCTCTTCAGTACTTTCTTTGGTCATGTGTTCATTCATTTATTAATATAAATATGTAACGATCATCTATAATGTGTCAGGCACTGTACTAAGCACTGCAGACATCACAGTGAACACATCAGTGCAGGCTCTTAAGAAGGCCAAAGCCCTAAGACTTGGAACTTGACAGAGGATGGGAGAGGATGGTGGTATGGGGAAGAGGGGAGTCAAGAATCTCAGTCTCCTTCCTCACACGCCTCAGTGTACTTTCCCCTCCAGTCTAGAAGATGACCTAGGTCCTTCCCTGAGAAAACAAGGGTGATGAGGCAGGAACTCTTTCAGCTTCTGGCCCTTACACCCACAAAGGTATCTACCCCGTATTTTCACAGAATCAAAACCACCATCAACTGCAAGAAAGGAAAAAATGTTGCCAATTAAACTATGACACAGTGATATGATCTATTAATTGGTGGTAAGATACATCTTGACTTAAGAGATGTTAAAATGTGAAAGAAGGTTCATCTTATAATCAGTGACATACAGTATGTCTGACCCCACACACTCCTCCTTAGCTTAGGTTAGGCCTTCAAGGGCACTCAAATGGAACTGAGGTGACTGTTATGGTACTTCGGTAGCCAGGCACCTTGGGAGGTAAAGTCTGAGTTCCGCAGGCACTTTGCACACATATTGGCCTTATCCCCCCTCCCTTTATCTCCTAGGATAATGTTTTTAGAGCACTCTGACACCTTGCACTTCTCTTAACTGGAGATGAGGAAGAAAAGAGGCAGTGTAGCACGGCAAGGAATTACCTAACCTTTCCCAGACTTATCTCTAGAATGAGGATAACAGTATCATCTTCCTTAGAGAGTTATTGTATGGATTAAAGGAGATAACGAATATAAAACATTTAGAACAGGATCTGGAACAAATTTTTGATGGAGTTGACTTTCATTTTCTTCTGTAGTATCTGTGCACAGAACTGGGATCTTTTTCTTTCCCTTATATGACACATAGAATTACTGTAATATTTAATGCATTGTATCTATTGGTCCTGGGCATTGGAGAGGACACTTAAAGATTTAAGTTTCATTGTTGGTCCCATGAATCAGGGGCACCCAGATTCACCTGTGGACTCACTAGTAGGAGGAATGAACATAGTGCGCTTCAAGTTGTGAACAAAGCACAAGAAGCAAGATCACTAGATGAGGCTTCTATAGACAAATGTCTCCAAATTGGAGGCAAAAACCAAGAGAATGTAAGTTCGACAGGTGCAGGGACTTGTTTGTTGCCACTGCACCACCTACAAGAGTGGCGCAGTGGTTAAGAATCTGCCTGCCAATGCAGGGGACATGGGTTCGAGCCCTGGTCCAGGAAGATTCCACATGCCAAGGAGCAACTAAGCCCATGCGCCACGACTACTGAGCCTATGCTCTAGAGCCTATGAGCCACAACTATTGAGCCCTTGTGCCACAACTACTGAAGCCCATGCACCTAGAGCCCATGCTCCACAACAAGAGAAGCCACTGCAATAAGAAGCCCATGCACTGCAACGAAGAGCAGCTCCCGCTCACCACAACTAGAGAAAGCCTGCGTCCAGCAACGAAGACCAAACACAGCCAAAAATAAATAAATAAAAATTAAAACAAACAAACAAAAACCATTTCATTGCCTATTTTAAAACCAGTCTACAACTTTTCCTATTGTTCAGGAACACAAATTTTTAAGACCTTCTTGTTATCTAGATCTAGCATTTGTGGCTCTTCTCTCTCTGAAAGATTTTTCATAAGTTATTTCTCCAGTTCCATATAAAGATGCTAAGTAATTCCAGTCCTAGCATTGATCTCAAAGACCTCATCAACCATTTACACTTCTTTATCTATGAAATCACCCTTAAATTCCCACACTTTGTTTCCTCTTTCCAGATCCCTTCTCCTTCTTCCAATTCTATAGTTATTTAGCAGCTCACTCATTAATTCAAGAAATAGTTACTGGCATCTACTCAGCGGTAGGCACAATAATAGGTGTTAGGAATACGATGACGAAAACATAGGGTCCCTGCCTTAAAGAATTTCAGGCTATGCTACATTCACTGGTGCATCTTTATTTACTTGCCTATTTTACTCCTTGGAAACACTAGTCAGGCACAATTCCTTTTTTCACAAATCAATTGTTTTTCCCCTAAAAGAACATTATTTATGTTCTTGATTGTAGAATTCAATGAATTACCCATGCAAGGATGAAACTGAGTCACTTGTACATTCTCAAATCTACTTAGGTCTGCACTGCCCAATTCAGTAGCCATTAGTCCCATGTGGCTAATTTTAAATTAATTACAATGAAATGAGATTAAAAATTCAGTTCCTCAGTTTCACTAGCTACATTTCAAGTGCTTAATAGCCACATGTGGCTACTGGCTACCATATTGGGCAGCACAGATTTAGACCATTTCCGTCATCACAGAAAGTTTTATTAGACAGTACTTTTTGGACAGTCCTTATGTAAGGGGTCACACAGTGGCCACAGGTTACACATTTTGGCAAACAATCACTGTCTTCCTCAATACTCATGTGATGCCACCTAGCACAAGAGTAAGTTACATTCATTTTGTCATTGAGGTCTAAACTAAAATACTGACCTCTAAGGAATAGGGTTTTAATTGTAAAATAAGACAAAATCACTCCTTTTCATGCCTTCTTAGTAACAGAATATATGACTGGGAATGTATAATGAAAGTACCTAAGTAATAGCAATACTGCAATAAATAATCAATTCAACATGGGAAACATCTTAAAGAATCTTACCCTCCTTCACTTTCCGCTTCCTCTGAACTATTACTTGTTGCTGAACTTTGAACTGTGACAAGCCTTCTTCTTCTAGCTCTGTGCTGAGGACTTATCTTGTGAACAGTTATCTTCCTTCCAAGTTCGCCTTGGATATATTCCTCCAGCTTTGGAATGGCTTCTTTAAGAACTCTGATTTCCTCTTTGAGTTCTTCCATATTTGTCAGTAATTCATTTAACTTCTCCAATATCTGAAGTTGCCTTCCTTGAAAGATCGCTGTTGTTCCTTGGCCATTAGGCATTTCATCTTGCAAAGGCATCAAATCAAGTGAATTACCCAGAGAAAGAAATTTAGGTAAATCCATTGCTGTCCTTGGTTTACGAACCTTGTGGTACCACAGAAGCAGCAAGCTGATTCCAGTAGTTCCCACCATGATGCCAAGTATCATTTCTTTGTTTGTGGACCAAGGCATTTCCTGGTTTTTGTTTCTAAAATTAAAAGTATAAATGTAAATGAACATTGTTTCTGTCTTTCCCAAGACAAAAATATTAGGGCTTTTTCAATCAACAAAAACCAAGTCTACCTCATCACACAAAAAATTTAATAACACTTGATAAATCACAAACTAAAATAAACTATGAGTAATTGCCTCTATAATGTATGTGGCTGAGTAGAAGTACTACCTTTATGGATACGACTGACAACCAGTGTAAAGTATCAACTTTAATTCAGAATTTGTATTCTACTTCTGATCTGAAATTTACTCTTTACCATATATATATATATATATATATTTTTTTTTTTTTTTTTTTTTTTTTTTGCGGTATGCGGGCCTCTCACTGTTGTGGCCTCTCCCGTTGCGGAGCACAGGCTCCGGATGCGCAGGCCCAGCGGCCATGGCTCACGGGCCCAGCCGCTCCGCGGCATATGGGATCCTCCCAGACCGGGGCACGAACCCGTATCCCCTGCATCGGCAGGCGGACTCTCAACCACTGCGCCACCAGGGAGGCCCTTTACCATATATTTTTAAAGGGTATGATAGAGGTAAAAGCATCATTATAAATTTCTGAAAAAAACTATTTAAGAATTCAAATTATGCTTAACTGTATCTGAACCTTTTATTTGTATAAAATTAACTAGTGTGCTAATGTCTGGGTTTTATCTAATCTTTAAGGAAAGCCCAAGAAAAAGCTCTTCCTTGGCATCTAGTTAACATTTTGTACTCCAATTTAGAGTGATAAACATTTTATTTATTTATTTATTTATTTTGCGGTACGCGGGCCTCTCACTGTTGTGGCCTCTCCCGTTGCAGAGCACAGGCTCCGGACGCGCAGGCTCAGCGGCCATGGCTCACGGGCCTAGCCGCTCCGCGGCATGTGGGATCTTCCCAGACCGGGGCACGAACCCATGTCCCCTGCATCGGCAGGCGGATTCTCAACCACTGCGCCACCAGGGAAGCCCTAGAGTGATAAACATTTTAAAATGGGCTTTGAGATATAAAATATACAAAGAGTTGTGGCAAGTTTGTAACCTTACCTCATCTCTTTTATTCAACATGGAAAGCAGAGATGCTAATGTATGTGCAAGCTTTACCTCCTTTCTTCTGACCTGGAATTCTTCTGCTTCTTACATTTCTATTTCTGTCTGAGGTCTTAATGTTTTTATTTTCTTTCAAGTGTTCACTTATTTTTAAAGTAACAAAAAAGTAATTTCTTTGACTCCTTTCTCCTTCTGAACTTTCACCATTTTGCATCAAAGACCCAAGCTTTGGGCTACATGGGCCTAAGCTTCCATATAAACTTATAAACTTCCATATAAACATAAACTTGTTGCATATAAACTTAGCTACTTTGACAAAATGCACCATAATCTTTCTTTACTTCATCCCCTCTTCACTAGTTTTATTGCTTATCACTGTTCTTAAAGAAGGCCACTAAAGGAAAACAAAAATATAAATCCCCCTTTCCTTCTGAGACTTTAAAATGGCAATGAGTATATAAATACAATGATAAACTTTTGTAACGAGTGTAAAATACAATAAGGCGGGCCTCCCTGGTGGCGCAGTGGTTGAGAGTCCGCCTGCCGATGCAGGGGATGCGGGTTCGTGCCCCGGTCTGGGAGGATCCCATATGCCGCGGAGCGGCTGGGCCCGTGAGCCATGGCCGCTGGGCCTGCGCGTCCGGAGCCTGTGCTCCGCAACGGGAGAGGCCACAACAGTGAGAGGCCCGCATACCGCAAAAAGAAAAAAATAAAAAAATTAAAAAAAAAAAAAAAAAAAAAATACAATAAGGCTTTTATACAGACTTTGAAGTTTCCAAAATTGTTTTCCCATCAATTTCCCCTATTTTATAAACAGGTAAACACCTGTATTAAATTTTATTTGCAACTTGGGAGAAATGATACAAATAATGGTAAACTGTATGTTACAGGAAATTAAATTTGCAAATATTTTGGTTTGTTTTTCCTGACACTTTCTCAAGGAGCAAATTATTATAGCACTGCCACCCTTAATGCCTGATAAAAGGGAAACAAAGAGGAAAGTACTATGATCTCCCCAGGTTTCCAGTTGGAGGCAATTTCTGGACTATGGCACAGGGAAGGGAAAACCAAACAGAGCCTGGTAATCTCACTGAGTTGAACAGAGATCAGAGTTCAGAGAAACTGAAGCACCCAGAATTTGTGCCCACTTAGTACTGAAGATGAGGGAGTTATGCAGAGAAAGAGTTCCAGAAATACACATAGGGCTATTCTTGAGTCTTTTTTTTTTTATTTAAAAATTTTTTTATTTATTTATTTTGGCTGCGCCAGGTCTTAGTTGCAGCACGTGGGATCTTGGTTGTGGCATGCAGGATCTTTAGTTGTGGCATATAGGATCATTAGTTGCGGCATCCTTTTAGTTGCAGCCTATGGAATCTTTAGTTGCAACATGCAAACTCTTAGTTGTGGCATGCATGTGGGATCTAGTTCCCTGACCAGGGATTGAACCTGGGCCCCCTGCATTGGGAATACGGAGTCTTAGCCACTGGACCACCAGGGAAGTCCCTCTCCTTGCATCTTTAATTGAATACCAATCTGCACACGCATAGAGTGAAACCTCACTGAGCCAGGCAAAAAACAATTTCAAGGAAAAGAACAATTACCAGGGAGCTGTAAGCTGAACTATTCCTAAAGATTACACAGAACCGGTAAGTGTTCAAGTGTTTACCATCCAGAGTGTAGAGTGTGTATGAGTTACTTGAGACTTTCAGTAGAGGCTTCAGAAGGGTAATGGCTTGCTAATGCAGCTAAATTAACACTAGAGTTAAGGCTATTTAGACCTGCTCTAAAATAGATTAAAAATGAGCCTTCAAAGGATCAAACTGATTCACAAGTAATTTAACTGCCTTCAGTAGACACTCTTTACAGGAATAGAAAAAATCCAGAACTCAACAACATAAAATCACAATGTTGACCATCTAATCAAAAATTACTAGACATGTAAAAAAGCAGGAAAATGACAAGGGTGATATAATTAGCAGATAAGGGTTTTAAAACAACTATTACAGATATTACGTTCATTATTTAATATAAATATTAAAAATATGCTAAAGGAAAACATAAACATGATGAGGAAAGTTATAGAAGGCATTAAGCAGAACCATATAGAACCTCTAAAGATAAAAAATAAAATAACTGAAATAAAATTTTACTGAATAAGATTAACAGCAGAGAAACACTACAGGAAAAAAAAAATATATCAGCAAACCCAAAGACACAGCAATAGAAACCATCTGCTATAGACTAAATATTTGTGTCCCCCCAAATTCATATGTTGAAATCCTAATCCCCAAGGTGATAGTATTGGATAGAGTCCCTTTAGGAGGCAGAGCCCTCATAAATAGGATTAGGGCCCTTATAAAGAGACCCCAGAGAGATCCCTTGTTCCTTCCACGACACAAAGTTACAGCAAGAAGGTGCCAGCTATGAACCAGGAAACAGGCCCCCACAAAACAGTGAATCTGCCAGTGCCTTGATCTTGGATTTCTTAGCCTCCAGAATGATGAGACATAAACTTCTGTTGTATATAAGCCACCCAGTCTACAAGATTTTGTTATAGCAGTCCAAATGGACTAAGACATCATCCAAAATGAAGCACACAGATTTTAAAAAAAGACTAAAAAACAAACAAACAAAAAACCAAGTAGAGCCTATAGGGTAATATCAAGCAGTCTAAAACATATATAGTTAAAGGGAAGAAAAGGAGGGGTAACAAAAAAAATTTGAAGGAAAAATGGCCAAAAAATTCCAAGTTGGACAAAATCTATAAACCCAGAGATCCAAGAAGGTCAACATAATCCAAGAAGAATAAATTAAGAAAACCAAACCATGGCAAAACATTATTAAAATGCTGAAAACCAGTGATAAAGAAATGTGAAAAGCAGCCAGTGATGGGGAAAAAAAAGACATATTATGTACAGAGAAAAAAAGATAAGATTACAGCAGATACTGTCTCCAAGGCATCACCTCAGAAACTATTCAAGCAAGAAGACAACAGAGTGACCTCTTTAAAGTGCTGAAAGAAACTGTCAACTTGCATTTCTACACCCAGTAAAATATTTTTCAAAAATGAGGGTAAAATAATGAATTTTTTAAACAAAGAAAAGTTGAGAGAATCCATTACCAGCAGCTATTCACTACAAGAAATGCTAACAGAGGTTCTTCAGGCAGAAGGAAAATAATAACACATAGAAACTTGGATCAATACAAAGGATGAAGAGCACGAGTAGTGGCAAACATGTGGCAAAATATAAGTCATTTTTCTCATTTTAAGATTTATTCATAAAATATTTGCTTATTACAGCAAAAATGACAATAACATATCATGAGGTTTTTATCATATGTAGAAGTAAGAAAGTAGGACAACAGTAGCCCAAAGGCTGGGAAGGGAAAAAGAGGATATACTGTTGTAAGGGTCCTAAGTTTATAAAGCAGTGTTATATAAAGATCCACAGTTGTCACAGCAAAGGAAACCATAAAAAAGACGAAAAGACAACCTCCAGAATGGGAGAAAATATTTGCAAACGAAGCCACTGACAAAGGATTAAGCTCCAAAATATACAAACAGCTCATACAGCTCAATATTAAAAAAAAAACAACCCAATCCAAAAATGGGCAGAAGACCTAAGCAGACATTTCTCCAAAGAAGACATACAGATGGCCAACAGGCACATGAAAAGATCCTCAACATCAGGGATCATTAGAGAAATGCAAATCAAAATCACAATGAGGTATCATCTCACACTGGTCAGAATGGTCATCATCAAAAAATCTACAAACAATAAATGCTGGAGAGGGTGTGGAGAAAAGGGAACCCTCTTACACTGTTGGTGGGAATGTAAATTGATACAGCCACTATGGAGAACAGTACGGAGGTTCCTTAAATAGCTAAAAATAGAACTACCATATTGAAATATGACTTCAGAACTGAGAAAATCAACTGGGAAAAAAACTAAAATCAATGGAGCAGGTATTTGTTTTAAATAATCACAATTACAGAATAATAGCTTAAGCTATGTTTGAGTTTTATATCAGTATAAAATGAATGTGCTTCTAAGCCAATAGTTTGCAAAATGCCACTCATTAAAAATGAGTGCTTGCCTGCAGTATAATTTCAAAGGTTATATTACATCATTTACATAACTTTAATACATTTAATTATCACATTAGTAGTAGACACTTGGTACTTTAGTATAAAAACGCAGTAATTTAAAAATATATTGACTAGGGAATTCCCTAGTGGTCCAGTAGTTAGGACTCAGCGCTTTCACTGCTGGGGCCCTGGTCAATCCCCGGTCAGGGAAGTAAGATCCCATGGCATAAAGAAAGAAAGAAAGAAGGAGAGAGAGTGGGAGGGAGGGAGAGAGAGAAGGATAGAAGGAAGGAAGGAAGGAAGGAAAAAAGATTGATTCTTGGTTTAAAAAAATATATATATATAGACTAGATAATCAGATACTAAGTATTATTCCTGTCACATTTCAATTTGTAAGGTGCTAATAATAATGTAAAATAATAGACATTATTTTATTATAAATTATTGGCATCTAAAATTAATGGGTAATACATAATTAAAGGTTGTTTGCAGAGATGAGAATTAAGAATGCTGCTGAAATAGTAAATCATCAAAATGTTGACTCTACTGAAATTTCTGCATTAAAATTCCTTTGTAGAACCTGTCATAAACATTAACTTCAGAAAACATTTAATTTTCATGTTCTAGATTTAATTAAAATTAATTTTTAGAAATGGAAATTATGTTTTACCAAGTTACTTACAATGCTTTCAGCAATATTTAGCATATATATTCACTTAATTCATCAGCAGATTCGTAGGGGGAAATACATAAAATATAGAACTCTGATAAACTCGGAAGATGAAAATTTTTGCAAGGGTAAAGGCACAATATGGGCTATAAACGACCCTGAGTTTTAAGTTTCCCAAGGGAATTGCTCTGAGACCTTGAATTACCGATTAGATTCTCCACAGCGACCTGGATAACTTGATACTTTCTAAGTGAATTCTAATACTCATATTTCTTTCGGTTTTCATATTTTTCCCTATTTTATAATTTCTTTTTCATTTAGGGCTCCCTGATGTTTGGCTTATTTGCAAATGTTTGTCTCACTGAAAATCTAGCCTTCATTTTGTGTAAAATAGGTGGAGAATCTGATCAAAACAAAGCAAAACAAAACAAAAACGTTTGCTGACGTTTCAAAGGTAAGAAAGACCCAGGGAGCCCAGGTGAGAAGCGAGCAAGTGTCTCCGGCAGAAACTCATCGGCGTTTGCAGGGACCCGACAGGCCGAGGCAGTACGCTGACCGCTCCCCACGCACCGCACGCCAGGCGCCCGCGTGGAAATACTAGCGACCTCCGGGGTTGAAACTTCCCAGGCACCGGCTGAGCGAGGGTTGCGCCAGGGTAAACTGCTGCAAGCCCGCTCTACCGCCCGGAGGAGGATGCCCCCCAGGCTTGCGGACGCCTAGAGGACGCCCGCACGACCCGGAAGTGCGGTGGCCACCGCCGGAAGTGCTGCCTCGATCCTCGGTCGCGTCCCACCCCGGACAGCCGAGATACCCACTGCCCACCTGCGCAGCGCCAGTTCTCTCCGCGCCGGCCTCTCTGCTGCCGGACACCGGGGACCTGCCGACGGGGTGGCTGGGATTGAAGCGGCGAGCAGACAGTAGTCTCGGAGCCAGCGGGTCCAGAGGTCCGGCGCCGCGGCCGCCTCGTCCTGACCCAGATAGCCGAGGCGCCGGGGGAGGAGCCCGCGCCGCTCGCCCCGCGGTTCCCGCCTCTTCCCGCCGGGCGGTCAACTCACCGGGGTGGGCGCCCTGAGCACCTTTTACAAACGGAGACAAGTGCGCTCCGCCGGGCGCCTCGGCCCGCACCGGACTTTGCCGCCCGGTTGCCGACTCCCTTAGAGCTCGTCTCCCCGCCTCGACCACCGCGCCCTGGCTCAGGGCCAGCGCGCCCGGCCCGGCGGGAGGGTCGGCGCGCGCTTCCTGCCTCCAGCGCGCTTTCTCCCATCACTGCCGCTTCCGAAACCCACCCTCCCTTCGGTTCTTTCCCGCCCCACACCCACCCCCCTGCCCTAGTTTCACCCTTCTTCTGTGCCCCTTTCTATACACAGCCTTGAACCCTCCGTACGACAGAGTCAAACGTGGACGTCTTGCATCAATTACTAACCAAGTTATCCTAAGTTCACTTTAACTCACTTTCTCTCTTAGTGAGCTAAATCTCCAGCCTCTCCGTCCTCCCCTCAACCCCACCACCATTCAGAGTTGCCTTTAGGCGAAAACCACTATCTTCTCGAGATGCTTAACATTCGAGATTTTACCCAGCTTCGCTTTCTGTGGTTTGTATAATGAAAATAAAATTCTGCCAAATGAACTCTTAAAAACTGCGCATTCACTCCCTTCTGTATTGTCCTCACTTTGAGCTTTAAATTTAGGCTTGCAGGAAACAGTCTTGAGTACTAAATTCCCTACCAATGTGCTGAATGGAATTAAAAACGGATGCATTCCTATTTATCAAAAAACAAAACAAGCAAAAGAACTCCTCTAAAGAATCAGAAGGCTAATTAAACAATCCATACAAAACTATTTACTAATGGAGATTCCACAGGATCTTTAAGACTATAAAACGTTTTTTGAGCTTTAAGCAAGCTGCATTGAAGAATAAGTAAGCCTAGCCACGTCATTTTATTAAAACTAAGTTATATTTTGGAAGGCAGCAGGCTAATACTTAGCCTCTAAGATTTGAAACTATAAAGCACTCCTAAGAACCACTTTCATTCACACTTTGTTATGATTTACAAAGATATTACAATACAATGCTAATGTTTGCTTTATTTAAACAATACAACATAATATAAACCTGTCTGGCACGGTGATCTCTTTTAATGAGATTTCTTTCCAAAAGAAACTTTACTGTCTCCTCAATAACACTTAAAAGAAGCTTGAAGCACCTTGAGATTTAAGCTTGTCCAGAAGGAGTCCATTGAGTTGTTCACGGCTGCATCCTCAGCACACAGCACAGAAGAGGTCTGCAATAAAAATGTGGAGTGTGGGCTGAGAACAGGGCCTTACCAACCCTCTGCTCCAAAAGAAAGATGTCAGCTGGTACTGACTTGTTCTTCAAGTTCAGGGAGTGGGGTAAAATAGCTGGACTCTTTCTGTATGCCTATGTAACTAACACCTGTTCCCCTTGATTTTGTTTCTTGATCAGTAAAAATTATCTGTGAGGTAGAAACTCACAGAGCGGTGGCCATTGATCTTTGGTAAAGTTAAAACTAAAAAGTAAAGAGACGAGCTAGATTCGCCAGGCGCTGTTGTAGGGATGTCATAAAAAAGAAGGAATTATTCTACCTATCTCTACTAGGAATGTGGTCTCAAAGGAATGTCTGAAGGGGAAAAAAAAATCACTAGGAATCTCACAGATGCTGTTTGTCATGGACTGAATGTTTGTGTTCCTCCAAAATTCATTATATTTAAGCCCTAATCCCCAATGTAATGGTATTTGGAGGTGAGACCTTTGGGAAATAATTAGGTTATGAGGCTGGAGCCCTCTAGAATGGGATGAATGCCCTTATAGAAGAGACCAGAGCTCTTTCTTTTTCTACCATGTGAGGATACAATGAGAAGCCATCTGTCTGCAACCCAGAAGAGGACCCTCACCAGAATCCAACCCTTCTGGCACTATGATCTCTGATTTCCTGCCTCCAGAACCATGAGAAATAAATGTTTGCTATTTAAGCCAGCCATTCTATGGTAATTTTTTATAGCAGCCCTAACGAAGACACTTGTATTCATCACAACTAGCACAGCATTACAGTCAGCTGACACCTCTGGTGTACAGGCACTTCACAATTTGTCCCCACCTACTTTTCCAGCTTTTCTCTACCATTTTCACCAGACATCAATCCTTCACTTCACCTATAGGCAAACTACCTTATTTTCTTTCCAAAAATCACACGTTTCCCCAGTCTCTGTGTTTAGACTGCTCTCTGTGTCTGGAATACCCTACTCTTTGCCACCTGTCAAAAAACAGTTCATCCAGTTTAATCTGCATCCCTTGAGCAGCTACTCTACACATTCTCCTCCTCCCCCAAAGAAGAATTCCTCCAGGCCCCGCCAAAACTCTGCAGAAGGATAAGGAGTTTCCACGAGTAGAAACCCCTCCCTGCTGGTTTTCTGCACCCCGCTCTCATGTACACCATTATTACCGCTTGGTCAGTGACTGTTGTGCCCTTGAGCTGAACATCTTCAAGGCAAGGATGTATTTATCTTTGTATCCCCAGTGCCTGGCACAGTGCACATACTCTATATATTAGATAAATAGTTGAAAAAAATTCTTTTAAAGTATATGTACACTCAAGAGGAAAGCATTAAGAAATCTGCCGTCCTTTATATGGTAGGAACATGAGAAATGTATGTCAAGTGTATGTTGGAGAGGGGGGTTTGTTTTATTTTTATTTCTTGGCTTTTATCTAACTGGTTTATATCCAGGAAGAAATTGAATGACAAAGCTGGTGGATGAAGGAGCCATCCAAGCATAACTGAAGCTCCAAATTGCCCAAATTAGGTCTGTAAATTGGAGGGAGAACCAACAGCCACAGCAAAAAGATTGATTAACTCTTATACTCAGTTCCTGCTTCATTCTTTATATGAATTATCTTATTCCATCTTCCCAACAGTCTACTGAGGTAAATTACATTACAGGTGAGAGTTTGCTGCCTGTGATGGAACATTGGAAGGGGGCTCTTCATAGCACCTTTTGTAAGTACATCATAGCACTTCTCAAGAGATAGTGTTCTGTCTGCATCTCCTACTTCAGTTACTTGAGGTTCAGCCTTCTCTGCTCCCTCTATGGGAACTGGACCTCCAGACAGAGCACTTATCCCATGGAGGGCTTCCTTGTAGGGGTCTGCCATTATCTCTAAACCACAGGGTATAAAATTATGGTGGGTCTATCGTGTTCATTGCAGGCTAGGAATGGAGTTTGGGGAAAAATAATCCTGTGTCTAATATTAACAGTTTGGGGCTTATTTTAATTTTAGGGGATCCTTAGAACACAAGAAGATTATTCCCAAAATTTCTGAAAAGATACCTATGACTAAATTGGATCTTCCAAGGGAAAAATGCCTTCTTTGAGAAAGGTATGAGGATAAGTTTATTACTATTTCCACAAGACTAAGAAATTAGTGTAATAAATTATTAATCACATAAATACAATAAAATAATTGACCAAATATTCCTGTACTGAATGAATCTTAAACGGTATTTTAAAAAGACATGTATAAAAGAGGTTAGAAACAATATTTATGTAATATAATTTAGCAATTCAATGTTGAATCAATTTGTTAAAAATATAACTACCTCATTAAAGTATAGAATTCTTCTAAGAAACTTTTTGTTTTGTTAGAAAAATTAAGTTTTTATTCAATGTCATGTTCAGAAAGGCATATGCATTGCCTGATTGATACTAACCTTGGTCAATGATTATCAGCAGTTTTTCTATGACACATAAAGATAGGAATGAAGATTCTTCAGATATTCCAGGAGATTTTGTAAGTCACATTCTTACACTGAGTTTCTGAAGTCAACCTGTTAACAGCTTTGGATATTCTCTAAAATGAAACTCAACAAAGTCATAGCAAAAAGTCACTTTACCCCTCCCTTCTGCATTCTTTCTTCATCTTGAGAGAAAATGTTCAGGGATATCTTTGACAGTATGTATGTCAGCTTTATAAGTTAAGGTCAGTTTCATTGTTTGTGGCAGATTGAAAAAAAAAGTGAAATGTTGGTCAGTTAGACAAAATATTGTTACAATATATGCATGTATAAATTAGTTAAAATAACTGAATAGTTTTAATTATATATAAAAATTAGAAAAAAAAGATTTCATTTAGGACTTGGATGGCAAGTCAATTTTGTGTAAGGTTCTCCTGGGAAAAAAATTGGGTTTAGCAGTTTTCCAGACCCACTGTCCTCAGATTATCCAAAGAAAAGTTATTTTCCCCCAGGAACAATATCTTTCTAGAAATTGTTCAGTAGATAGAGGCAGCCTCTTTGTATGCAAATCAGTCTATAAAGATGGTCACTCTTCTGATGCAATAAAGACACATTAATTAATCAACCGTTGTTAAAACTTTTTCCATTT
Organism: Mesoplodon mirus; assembly: GCF_964341445.2. Classification (NCBI taxonomy): domain Eukaryota; kingdom Metazoa; phylum Chordata; class Mammalia; order Artiodactyla; family Ziphiidae; genus Mesoplodon; species Mesoplodon mirus. The sequence continues at coordinate 54,966,605 of NC_138990.1, read as the reverse complement.
CATAAAAGTTGTATTCCTATCTTTATAATTAAGACATATATTTGGACTCTCATTGAGAGAAGTGAATCTAGAAAGAGATGAAATTCACCACTATAATGATTTTAGAAGAAAGTTTGTCTCATAAAGCAAGTGACCAAGCCATTTGTATTGTAATAGAAAATAATTGTGGTTTCTTCAGAACTGAGAACATATCTTATCATAAAGTCATGCTATATAGGGCTGCCCTGGTGGCGCAGTGGTTGAGAGTCCGCCTGCCAATGCAGGGGACACGGGTTCGTGCCCCAGTCCGGGAAGATCCCACATGCTGTGGAGCAGCTGGGCCCGTGAACCATGGCCACTGAGCCTGCGCGTCCAGAGCCTGTGCTCTGCAATGGGAGAGGCCACAACAGTGAGAGGCCCACATACCACAAAAAAAAAAAAAAAAAAAAGGTCATGCTATATAAATCGTGGTTTGTTTCCTAAGTAACCCCATAAAATCCTTCGTAATCCATAGGATAATATGCTCTATGGTTTTCACTTGGATTCTAACTCAGAACTGCTGATGTCAGGAAATCATCTATCTGTGCTATGGCCTTGGCTGCTTCCACTTAAAAAAAAAAAAAGTAACCTTGACCTTGCCAGCTGCAGCAGATAACTGATAACTGTCCAATGAGAAGAGAGACCCATCCTCCAGCTGCAACGTCTGCTTACCAGCTAATGCAAAAAACTCCTACCACCAGCCACAGCCTCTGCCAGGTTTCTAGCAAAGAGCCATGGGGCTCTTTGACTTCTTCACATGAAGCAAAACAACCCTTCCAATCCTCCTTAAAACAAAAAAAGACAATTCTGACAGTAATGACATTTACTTTCTCTCTTGGTAACAGAAACCTCCCATTTCTCAAACAGAAGGGTACTGAAAGGAACTTCTCTTCTGGACATAATGACATGGTACAGGAAACACAATTCAGGAGGTGTCTGTATTTCATAAATGAAAGACTGTTAACAAACTAATGTGAATAATTTAGTTATTTACATATGGACATTTTACAGAGTGAAAATAGCTTCAGAAATTTTCATAAAGCATTTAATTGTGAGAATCCAACTTCAGACATAAAGGCACTTCCAGTATTTTCCTCTGCTAAATATTTGCTATTATGGAGACATGACCATAATTAGGTATCATGATTTTTCTCCTCTTTTTAAGAAGTAGAATCTGTAAAGATCTTTCATCAAAATAATTTATTGCTACTGTGGCTTAAGTTATGGCTTAAAAGGCATCAAACACCTAAGTAAAAAATGAAAATTTCAGTTGATTCAAGTACTTTAAAACATTTTGGTACTACCCGTTGTCTTTCCTAAAACCCTGCCTCTCCAACTCGTGTTACTACCATATCTCACATCCATCACTATCAAAAACTATAAGAGAAAAATTTCCACTCACAGCCTTCACTTCCTGGCTCCTTACCCACTTATCGGCTCGCTGCAGAAACCACTAATACTGCACTGACACTGCTCTCACCAAGAAGGACAAGGTCTCCTGATTTCCCCAGACAGTGGCTTTTCATCTTTTTAGAGAGTTTCTCAACTTCAGTACTATTGATTTTTTTGGACTGGAGAATTATTTGATGTAGGGAGAATTCTCTGTTGTGGGATGTTTTAGCAGCATCCTTGGCCTCGACCCACAAGTAAGTTAGTATAGTAAGCACATTTTCCTAGAGAATTAAACAAAGTTTGCTAAGCAATGCCCCAGCATTGAAAGAAGGTGCTATAAATTCTTAATTTATAAGTTTTGGATAACTTTTCTTAAAAGCATGGGCCATGTCTTATTCATTTTTCTACCCTCAGTACTTGATGTTCAGTAATATAGATCTTGAATGAATAAATAGATTGATGGATAAATGAAAATATCTAGGTCTCTGAATTTTTCACTTTTCAACCAGAAGCTTTGGCAAGTTTGCACATATGTGACCAGCCTATGTGATTGCTTAAAAAAATTATTTTAATTGTCTAATTCCAAGTAAGGTAGCTTAAAGAGAGAAAGTCCCATTGGCCATGGAACATGGAATTGTAGAGAAGCTGAAAAAGGAGAAATGAAATTTCTGAAATTAAAAAGAAACTTTTGACTTCACCTCAGATACCTAAATCTTGCCTAAAGCCAGCTCTGTGTATCAAATGGCTTTTCTCATCAGAATTGTACTATCCAGGTTTTGGAATTCTTTCAAAATATAGGTACACTTTAAAATGTTTTAGTGTCACTAGTTTCTGCTTTGCAAGGCCCACTAAATCTTCTAGATAGCATTTATAATTAAAAAGACATTAGTAAGTATTAATTCTATATTCATTTTAGCAAGGAATAAACAGAGGCTCTTATAGTTAAAATCACATATCTAGAAATGGTAGATTAAAAATTTGATTCCATGTTCTGTGATTCCAGACTATACACTTAATTAAAGCTATGGTGCTTTAATAAAAACCAAGCTGGGTATTGAAAAAAAAAAAGACAAACTGAAAGATTGGGATATTTATGTGCATAAAAAGCAACTGGGTTGCTTGCTGATTAATGTAGATTCTCTGACCACCAAACCTTCAGATTCTTAGTTCTGAGATGGGGTCCAGGATTTGCATTTCAAAATATCATCCTGAGTTGATGTTGCATGAACCACCCTTTGAGAAACATCGCATGTAGCCAAATTTCTAAAGTAAAAATGACATCAAACAGCCTTATCCTAAAGGCACAACTGCTGAATCTGGTTTTTATTCACTTTTGGTCTTTTACGCAAAAAGGGGTTCAAAGACCATGTGGAAAGGAACCAAAAGAAATTCTGGTTTTGGAAACTGAGTACTTCATTGGGAGTTTTCCTTGCTATTACTCCTGCCAGAGAGAGAGAGAGAGAGAGAGAGAGAGAGAGATACGAAAATAGTTCCCTTTCTTTCAACACGAGAGGAAACGGGCCCACTTTTCCAGCGTCTTCTGACAGGTGCACCCCTGGCCCTGGGGCCCTGGCCCGTTTGGCAGCTCTCAGCTCACGTGTCCTAGCAAGCCTTCAAGAGATGAGATGAGGCAATGATCACACGAGCAGCACCTGCTCTTTCGTTCTTGGCCAACGGGTTTAGTGCTGTCATCCAGGTTAATCATTTGTGTCACAGTCGTTCTCTGCTTGCCAAATTCCTTTGCCCCCACCAGCTAATTCTCAGGATGTGGATAACCAGTGAACACAATCCAAGATTTCATGCAAGAGGTATGAGAATGCTTTCTGCCTCCTTTTATCAGACACATAACACTTTGCAATCATGGGGCACTTGGGAGCATTCAAAGTGCTTCCACGTGTTTGTGTTATTGTCACCCCAAACCTCTGAGATGGACAGAGCATGGATTTTCATTTTTACCTCGCAGATGAGGAAATAGGCTCTCAGCGATTAAGTCACACAGTAAATAGAAACTCTGCACTCTGGACTTTCCTGGCGGCGCAGTGGTTAGGAATCCGCCTGCCAATGCAGGGGACACGGGTTTGAGCCCTGGTCTGGGAGGATCCCACATGCCACGGAGCAACTAAGCCCGTGCGCCACAACTTCTGAGCCTGCGCTCTAGAGCCTGTGAGCCACAACTACTGAGCCCACGTGCCACAACTACTGCAGGCCATGCACCTAGAGCCCGTGCTCCACAACAAGAGAAACCACTGCAATGAGAAGCCCGTGCACCACAAGGAAGAGTAGCCCCCACTCGCCACAACTAGAGAAAGCCTGCGCGCAGCAACAAGCACCCAACACAGCCAGTAAATAAATAAATTAATTAATTAAATTAAAAAAAAAAAAGAAGCTCAGTGCTCCTCACTTATGATGAAGGGTTCTTTCTTGCCTCTCCTGCTGAAGCCTAGTTGCTAGTGTGCATTTCTGCTGTGTGTTGGCTGGGCAGTGAGAGCTAGTGTAGGCTCAGACAATGAGTGTGCAGAAGGGTAAGGCAGTGTTAGTTTATGTTTAATACACAAAATAATAATAAGTTCACTGAAGTTTCCCCCTTGTTCATTACTTATTTTACTTATAGGGAAAGAAAACTTTAAAATACTAAAGAATAAAAATGCTACCCCTTAAGCTGGGATGAAGTGAGAGAGTGGCATGGACATATATACACTACCAAACGTAAAATAGATAGCTAGTGGGAAGCAGCCACATGGCACAGGGAGATCAGCTCGGTGCTTTGTGACCACCTAGAGGGGTGGGATAGGGAGAGTGAGAGGGAGATGCAAGAGGGAGGGGATATGGGGATATATGTATATGTATAGCTGATTCACTTTGTTATACAGCAGAAACTAACACACCATTGTAAAGTAATTATACTCCAATAAAGATGTTAAAAAAGAAATGCTACCCTTTATTACTGACTAGCAAAATACTGGATGCTGTTTCATAGTTTTTTTTTATGAAATGTCTTCCAAGTCTTGACCTTAAAGATGATAAAGCATGTTCATTATCTTCATCTAGCACTGATTTCCAGTTTCCTTAAGATTATTTCCAGTCCAGTGCTTTTGTGGCAATCACAACTTGTTAGATCTTTGTTATAAGGTTCTGTAGTGTGTTTGTAAATTCATAGACTTAAAATTAGAAGGGATTTAGGGAGGTCACTTAGGTGACATCTAAAGGAGTATTTCTAGGGTTCTACATATAAAGTCAGAGGCCTTGTTGGGGGTGGGTATGCTTGTGACCTTTATTAGCACAGCTTGGGGAAAAATCTGTTGCACTTTACCCAGATAGAGCAAGCACTTACACTTTCAAATGAAAGCTTGGGATAACTGACAAGGATGATGTAAGTTTGCAGGTTCAAAACACTGGAGCAATTGGAAATTTACTTTTCAAAACATTGCCTCAATTTCTAACAACAGTTCTCACAAAAAGGAGGGCCTTTTGAAGTATATCTCAGGAATGAAAGAGTGATAAAATTCAGCAGCTTTTGAACTTTTGTGATAACCAGAAAAGATAAGGCAGGCTCACATTCACCACATGAATCGCTGAGAAACCATTCTCATGATTCCAACTCAAAGGGAATGTGCCTCTCAGCACTTTTTGATTATCCTGAACACTATGGTTTTATTAGACTTATTAGACTGGGTTTCTGCAATCATCAATTAGATCACTGAAGAAAATCACACAGGGGATAAATTCATTAAAAGTTGTTGTAGGAAAAGCAAAATGTAAAGAATGAAAATCTAGGTGGAGATGGGATCACAAAACAATAGTACAGAGGCCACATACTCTGTCCACACGTATTATAGGTTTACAATATCTAAATATCCATGATAGTAAGTCTTTTATTTGATCTGTCATGGTACTATACAAAAGCCACGTAAAAGCACTGCAAACAGAGAAACCCATATCAGGAGCGGAACTAGAATGGGAAGCAAGGCAGTAAGAGGATGGGACTGAGAGGATAGAGCCTTCTCCTGTTGGACATAAACATCTCACGGAACATCTAGCTCAGAATAAGACACTGCAACACAAAATGCCAAACACACGTCTCTCTTGCTAAATGAGTAACTGCTAATTCTTTACTAGTTACAGTTTTATCTTACCTCTATTTTGCCCTCCTTGTATGTGAGATTTATTGAGATACCCTTCCTAGAATTGCTCCCTCTTTCTGACAACGCACACTCTAGAGCATTCCTTATACTCTCCCGAAAATTACCCAACCCAAACCCAAATCCTATATATTCATTCTAATAACCTCTTTCGAGACACCTCACCATCAACTCCAGGAGTGCTCCTGGTGGTCTTTGGCTGGAGAGCATTGACAGTTAAATTATTAAATTCTTTAAATATCAATAGGTAGGTAAAATTTTTTCATACTGGAATTCTTGGGTCAAAGGGATAAATGTTTAAAATTGTGATCAATGTTGCCTAATTGTCCTCCAAATAATATTCAGTTTTAAATGCTAACCAGCAGTTTTTCTATCAGTTGTTAGCCTTTTCTTATGGTTGTGCATGATTTTCTTTGTTACAATAACACTGGTTACAATAAACCAGACACTCTTCTAAGTGTTTTCCATGTTATAAACAAACTCTTGTTAAGCCTCATACCAAACCTGTGATGTAAGTTCTATTATCCCCATTTTACAGATGAGAAAACTGCTGTGATTAGAGGTTATGCAGTTTGTACAAGGTCACATGGCTGGGAAGTGCTCAAGCTGATATTTGAACCAAGCAGTGTGAGTCCAGAGCCCCTGCTTATAGCCACGATGTCATGGTACTTTATTGCAGTAATGGTAAATGAGCAGCATCCATATGAAGAAAAAGTTAAAGCCCTAGTGAGAGACATAAAAATAGGCTGGAATAAATGAAAAGCCATTCTATATTCCTGGATATAAAGATTTACTATTTTATGGATGTTATGTTTCCTCACTTTAATCCACAAAATTTCAACTCAAAACAGGCCATTCTGGAGTATTTTACAAAAGTATTTTAATGTTCAACTGGAAGAACAAAATGTATGAACAATGAAAAGAAAAAAACAACTCTGAACAATAATAATGAAATTAGACCATCTCTACCAATTATTAACGTTTACTATAAAATGGATACAACAGCACAGAACCAGTGCAGGAATAATGTAATTAGCCCTGACCATGGGCTTTTCACCTCAATAAGCCCTTGTGATTCTCAACCCAGTGACAATTTTGACCCCCAGGCGAAATTTGGCCATTTCTGGAGACACTTTGGTTGTTATGACTGGGGAGAAGCTATTAACATCTAGGAGGCACCGGACAGGGAGGCTGCCAAACTTCTTTCAATGTTCAAGATGGCTCTCCATAACAAAGAATTATCATTTTCGAGTGTCACAGTGCTGAGGTTGGGGAATTCTGCCCTAGGTGAATTTTAGGGGTAGGAGGCTGTGTCATAACCCCTGAAATCACATCATTTAGGCACCTATTTAAATTTGTCTTTACATCTAGAGTCACTTACTACTGGATCCTGTTCATGGAAACCATTTCCTGATTTCTTTCTGAAGACTTTATACAAACATAATCCACAGATACCTTTGGGGGTCTTGAAAGGAAAAAGGCATGTTCATGTGACTTAAAAGATTTTGCTACAAGTCTATGAACTGAGGCTGTCTGTTTATAACCTATGCTACATCCAAGGGTCCACTGTGCACCTACTATGTACCTGGCAAGGTTCTGGAGTCTGGCAAGACACACGGGGTGACTCAGGGCAATGACATTCTCATGGGGAGACACGACAGACAAACCAGCAACTCTAAAATATGCTGGCAGAGCTAATGGCTATGGTAAGCTGAAATAGGGGAACGTGACAGAGGGGCAAGTTTAGACTGGATGGTCAGAGAAAACCTTATGAGGAGGAAGGCTCCAAGCTGAGATCCAAGTGAAGGACAATACAAAGAGAGGAACAGCTGGGCAAAGGCGTTTAGCTGGGATGAGCTTGGCATGTTAGATGAACAAGTAGAAGGCTGGTGTAGCTGCACCACAGTGATGGAGAGACAGTGGTACAGGATGGGACTGGAGGTGTAGGCAGGGACCACATGCTAGAGACCATATAAGAAGTTTGGCCTTCATTCTAAGTATAATGGGAAGCAGGAGAGTGCAAGGATCTGGTTTTCATTTTTAAAGAATTGGCCTGGATACTCTGAGCATGGAGTAGAGGACAAATGTAGAAGCAGGGAGTTCAGCTGGGAGGGGTTTCAGTTCATCCAGTGGAGAGGCGATGGTGGTGTGGACAGGGGAAGTAACAGGTGACATGGAGAGAAAGTGTGCTGGGATTTGGGCATGGCTGGGAAGACTCATACCAGGTCTGGCAGAGTCCTAAAATTCAGATAATGATGTGTTTTCCCAACCTGTGGGACTTACTGCTTCTAAGTTCAGTGGTTAGAGTAGTTTTCCTTCCACCATTTTTTTTTCTTCCACCTTTGAATTCTGCATATGTAGGAAATTTCACTGGTGAAAGTCACATGCTCACCATTAGCAGCTGTAAATCTCTAGATAAAGGATGGTGATACTAGAAGGGAGGGGGTGAATAAGGGTGGTAGCAAAGAATGTATTTGATATTTTGTGGGTTTGTTTGGCCACATGCTCTAAATGTAATAAGCTCTGAGAATTTTTGCCTGAAGGAGAAAAGTGGAAAATACACATCACTCAGGAATGCTTTTAACCACAGGTAACAACAATAAAATAATCCAACTAACAGTAGCTTTAAAAAAAAAAAAAAAAAAGCAAGTGGTTGCTGGCATTGATTCACCAGTCAATGACACCATCAAAGGCTAGACTCTATCTTTCTGCGCCGTCATCCACAACATTGGCTCTTGGTCCTAATGCTTGACTTGCTCAAGGTGGGAAGAAGGGAGAGAGAGACATGGTGCCCGTTATCAGGGAAGAAAAGCTGTCTCGGAAATCCTCATGAAATTTATGCTTGTAACTCATTGGCTGGAAATGAAACACATAGACATTTCTAGTTGAAAGAAAAGCCAGGAAAGGGGATTTTCTGACCTCCAGAGTGGAAGAATGGAAGAGTGAAGGAGATTGTGAATGGTTTGGGGTTAATCAGCCAACGGCGTCTGCCACTCTGACCAAGTGGGAGGTGGAGTGTGTAACCCAGATCCAGAAGCAGAACTCTGCAATATACAGCAGGGGATCTAAATTCCTACTGTATGTACTGGCTGTTTTCTCAGTCTCTCCCTTGTCTTGGTACAATACCATCTTAATGTTTCATGTCATACGATAACATATTAATGCAATTATTGAGAGATCTCTTGCACTGAAGAGTTTTTAAGCAATATCATTGTCTCTTCAATCGTGTATCCTAATTTTTAGGTGCAATTTAAATGCTCGATTTTCATACACTATGGATTCTAAGAATATCTTCATATGAACTGACGATTGCTGGCAAACTCAGGCAAGATTTCCTTCTGAAATAAGAATTCTTATGTATTCTGTGGTTTATGTAAAAGCCTATGGTTTGAGATGCCTTCAGCAGGATGGAAGAAGTGGACAAGAAGAAATAGAACAGGAAAACATAGTAACCAGGTGGTGAGCACTTTTAAAGATGAGAGCTCTCAGGAATATTGTCTTGAGGGTGTTATAGAAGGTAGATGCAATTAAGCTGTAAGGAAAGAAATTGGGCCTGGGGAGTATGGTTTTTGCAAAAGAGGGGAAATATAGTCTTTAAAACTAGAAAGTTAAAACATTAGGAATCATTAAATGTAAACTAAAATTTATTTTTTATCTTTAAATGTTTAAAATAATTGTAATGAATATCTAATCATAGTGTCTGGATTCTCATCTGCCTGATTTTCCCTGTCCAATTTTTCTAGATCCAAAGAATCACAGCAGGAAAATTAGAATACAAACTAAAACATTTTTATTCCATCTTCAGAGCTTATAGGACTTAGTTCTGCCATGACTTTTATTTTTTTATTTTTTATTTTTTATTTTTTTTGCGGTACGCGGGCCTCTCACCGCCGCGACCTCTCCCGTCGTGGAGCACAGGCTCCGGATGCGCAGGCCCAGCGGCCATGGCTCACGGGCCTAGCCGCTCTGCAGCATGCGGAATCCTCCTGGACCGGGGCACGAACCCGTGTCTCCTGCATCAGCAGGCAGACTCCCAACCACTGCGCCACCAGGGAAGCCCTGCCATGACTTTTAATGTATTGCTTGGACATCTCTTGCTGCAAGTAACGGAAAACCAACATGAAGTGCCTTAAACACTCAAGATTTTTATTATCTCACACCTTAAAAAGTCTGGAGGTTAGACTGATTCAGCATCCTAACTATCATTAGGAGCCCAGACACTTTCCGTATTTCCATGCTGCTACTCACAGCATATTGACTTTCATCCTAGGCTTGTATCCTCATGGCTGCAAGATGGCTGCCACATCTCTAGGAATCATGCCCTCTCACAACTGCCTCCAAAGGCAGGAGAGAAGATGGAGGCTCTCCTCATGCATCACTTTACTTCTGTGAGTGAAAAAGATTTCCCTAGATGTTCCTTATATCTCAATGGCCTTAACTTATCACCTGTGCCATAGCTGAAAGGGAGCTATTTTAGAAAAATTAGTAACTGTTATTTGCACCTCTGTTGTGGGAGGCAGGCTCTTTCAAATGGCAAGAACAGGGAGGGGAATGGCTATTGTTCAGGGAGTCTTGTGGGTAAGAAAACAAAATTACCTCATTAACAGATTTGGTATCTTCCCTCAGATGTGTCAATAAAAGTGAGTCCGATTTCTAAACCTGCCTTCAAATCAGAATAATTCAGTCTCAGGTATTTCCTATCTTCTGAGAGTAATTCTAGCTTATTAACTGCCTTCGGAAAATAGAATGCTGATCATGAGCCTGAGCTAGCTCTCCTGCTAATACTTTTTCACTTCAAGGAGTAATGAATGTCTGTATTAAAAAGGAGGATGTGTTCCAGCAACATATTACATTGCCAGAAACATCATTAACAGAGACCTATATAATATAGAGGGTCAAGAATCCTTAATCCCTTAATCCTGGCTAGCAATGCAATGGGAGAAATCAAAATTGCCTACTCAAGGTAACTCAGTTACTCCCAGATTTTAAGTCTGGGATTCTTCCCATCCCCGTTCACTTTCTCTCTCTGGGTTCATGCTCTGGCTTCAGCTGCTGGTGTCTCTGGTTATTCCCATGGCCTTTAGTTTCGAGGTGCAGCATTTTGTTTCTTTTGTGGCCCGATCATAGATGATGAGATTTTTCTGGTCTCTGGCCCTCTCAGCACTCAGCTCCCCCCTCCTACTCCATCCCTAGGGGTTTCAGGAACTCTTGCCTGCTTTCCTACCTGGGTGGGGTAGCAGAACTTTCTGAGACAAACTGGTCTATTCATAAAAAATAATGGTGACACAATTAAGCATCACTATCTAAAAAGAGACTTCCTGACCACGAGATTCTACAAAATCTCTAATTTCCTTTTGCAAATTTGCATGAAAGTTGCGTTTATGATAGAGGAAAATAAGAAATAAACATTGCTTCACACATACAAGAGCTGCTCTGGGAAAGCAGGAAGAATTCAGTCCTCTTTTCTTAGATAAGGGAACAAAGTCAGAGATAAGATGTTGCCTTGGGAAAAAAATGTTTGCTTTCAGTGTTTTTCCTCCTGGGAGCCTGACTAGTCTTCGGGGATTCAATACTCAGAGCTGAACCTGTGTGGGTTTCTGTGCCAATAAGCTTCACGTATAAAGCATTCAGCTTCTGAAATGAAGAGCTGTGAGATGCTAAGTACCACCACGCTGAATCAGTGCTGCGGGCCCTGAGGGGCATGGGGGCTGTGGAATGAAACCGAATTTCTCGTTTAAAAAAAAAATGGAAAGAAAAAGATGATTGATGTAGTTTCGCCACAATTTTTAATGTTTCATGCGGATTAAAGGAAGAGTTTTGAATGATGACAATCTACATGTTTCGATACACACCGTTTTGCAAGTTAAAATTTAAGTTAGAAAGAAGTTTCTAATGGATACCAATCTATCAAGAATTTTTCTATGGGTGGTGGTGGCTGGGATGTTTTTAGCCTTGGGCTGCCTTGATGGAATAAACCTGGGAGGGAGACTTGGGCTGCTCTTTTGGCCTCTGAAATTGATTTACTTTGTGACCTCAAGTAAGTCACCTTACAGGATTTTTGTCATAGTGAGTCAAGGACCTATCCTTGACGTTCACTGAGCAATAAAGCAGACAGACATGTTCGCTGAATGACTGGAACTTCTCAGAAGGGTGCTGCTGTAGAAAGACCTCACATGACTTTCCTGTACACTCGTGAACCTGGTGTTGACCCATCAGAGCTGGAAGAGGCCTCTTAGACCATCCAGCCCAGTCCTCTCATCGGCAGATGAGGAGCCCAGAAGGGGGAAAATAATTCTTAGCCAGGTCACATAGCCAATGAGTGCAGAGTTGGGCTCATAACTCAGGTTTTATGGTTACTGTGAGGTTTTCATTTTCTCCAATGTCCAAGTGTGAATAAAGAGTTTGTTTTATGGTTAAATGCAAGGTGAGTGTGCTCACAGTACTATCAGTAATTCTCCAGGCTCTATGTCCCAGAGAACAGAGGGATGACTTAAGGGAACGTCCCCAATGGGTCAGGCAAAGGTTGCTTTGTCCACCTGTGGTCCCTAGGAATGAACCATTGCGACAGCCCTGGGGCTGATGCCTTCAAGCAGGAGGTAACCCAAGGAGTGGTCCGTGCTCCCCACCACCGAGACTTGACTAGGGAGGGCAGCACTGAGTAAGCAAGTCAGGGCTGAGGGTAGGAGCAGAGGCCTGGAAGGGGGCGGGGTGCAGAACAGGTGCATAGAGGGCTTCACAGCAGAATGATATCAAGCCCGTCACATGTTTCTTGTTTTTTGTTTGTTTGTTTTGTTTTGCTTTCCTGGGGCACTCTGAAGAGTTTCTTTCAGGGATTCAACCATTACATTTGAAGCTTGTGACTATGTGACACCTTATTAGAAAACAGTGGTCTCTGAACCAGGAAGCCTCAACTCCCAGACTTTGAGTGACAGTAGATGGATGTGGATAAGACAGTATCTCATGAAAGTGTGAGAGGAAGGGCAGGGAGGAGGGGGAGAAGGGGAGTAGACTAAGCAGGGGTCTTGGCTGACTTGACTGACAGGTGTGAGCCCTGCTTGAAGATTCCAGCTGCTGGGCCAGAGTCATGATGGAATTTGGAGACGGTCAGAATGGAGTCAAGCTGGAGCATTCTCTAGAGAGTTCCTGGGGAGCCAGCTGCTTAGAAAAGAGCCTTTGTGCAACAGTTGCTGCCCAGGGGTCTGAGTAACTCCACCCCAAAGATACAGCCCCTTGAGCCCTAAAAGGTCTAGACTTCATAATAAATAATAGCAAATACTAGTTATTAAGCACTTCTGTTGAATGTGATACAGAAGTGATTTTTTTTTTTTTTTTTTTTTTTGCAGTATGCGGGCCTCTCACTGTTGTGGCCTCTCCTGTTGCGGAGCACAGGCTCCGGACGTGCAGGCCCAGCGGCCATGGCTCACGGGCCCAGCCACTCCGCGGCATGTGGGATCTTCCCGGACCGGGGCACGAACCCGTGTCCCCTGCATCGGCAGGCGGACTCTCAACCACTGCGCCACCAGGGAAGCCCCAGAAGTGATTTTTGTTTTCATGCTCTGTCTCATTTCACAATCACAACAAACCTTGAGTTACATATTGTTAACCCCATTTTACAGATGAGGAAATTGAGGTTTAGAGACATTAAAAGAATGTCCCAAGATCACCCAGCATATAAGCAAGCAGAGATTCCAAATCCAATTCGTATTCTAAATGCACATTTTTAATCATCATACTTCACTCCCTTCTGCTGGGCAGGTTATGGCCTCCTGAAGAGGAAGCAGGGACTTAGTCACTCAAGAGAGGTCAGTGGCCGTGCTCAATAACAGGGTCTAACTTCAGGATTCTTACAGGGTCTGAGCTGGAGATAGAGGTGGGGCAAAATAAGTGGGAATTCCACACACTTAAAATATGCCCCTGGGGTCTGGTCCAGGATCCTCTTTTGAGTACACCAATTCCATGATTTTTTTCTGTGCTAACCTGCCCATTACAAGCTCAATGTGAAGAATCAGAAACTCTGACTCTTTGCGGAAGGAAGACAGAAAAAGGAGGAGGAAGGAAGTTGGAGGTGGGAGAAGCTGCAGGCACTGAACATGTTCAGTGAAGCCTCAGAGGCTTCATCTGCCTCAGGGCTGCTGTTCTCTGTGGCTTCGGGTCTTAGCTTCTTTACAGCCCTGGTCTTGTGGAAGTCACGGGCAGGAGAGGATCCTGCAGGAAAGCACAGGACCAGGGGTCTAGTTATACCACAGATGCTTGTTCAGGCAGAAAAGGAGACCAGGTAACATAGGGCAGGGGTGTGAGAATGGTGGGTCCAGATAGGGAGGCAGGATCCAGAATTAGAGCATCTCTGTGGGCAGGAGGGTCTGGAGCAGATAGGGGGTCTGTGGGTCTCTGAGATCATCTCTGTCAGAAGGAGCATAGATAAGTTTCAGGAAAGTAAGCCGGAAGAGAGCACTTAGGACTTCAACAGAAATAGCAGACAAGCTAGTGGGTTCTAGGTGCCATGTTTTGGCATCTAGCCCAACCATGCAAAGTCCTCAGAGCCACCACCAACTTGGGACAGACCACTGATCCAGGACAGAATCTGCTCCCTTGCTCATTTTGGCTGGCTTACTCAGCTCAGTTTGGGTGGAAAAACTGGCCATGAGAGGGCGGTAGGGAGCCACAAATGCCCTGAGATTATTGCCGAGGACTAAGTGCTCTGGGGTGGCCCAACATACCTAGGTACAAAATTACCTGGTCAAAATGACACTGATCCTCAGCCACACCCTGGACATTGTGATTCTGTAGCCTGGGTGGGGGCTGGCAGTCTATAGTTTTAATACACGGCCTACGTGATTCTGATGCAACAGCTCCACAGCTGGTTTTTGGGAACTGCTCCCCTAAAATATGCAGAATCTTCTATTCAGCTCCCTTAAACCAAATGACAGATACTATTGTTAAGAGAGTAATATCTGTTAAAATATTTTATTGGAAAAATGGATCACATAACAATGCGTATATGAAGCATATTCTCATTTCAAAGAAGATAATAAAGCAAAGAGCTATGCAAATATTTCTTGGAATTAAAAGAACTTTAGAAGCCCCAGCACTGTGTGCCCCTCTCATCTCATGTTCCCTCTTCTCCCCAGAGGTAACCTTAATCCTGAGGTTTGTGAGAATGGCCCCCTTCCTTTTCTTTAAAGCTTAACACCTCTGTTTTTATCCCCAAATGACGTATTTTTTTAACTTGGGCTGATTTTGAATTTTAATAATTATTTTTTTTCCATTAACAATATGTTTGTGAAATAAATACATGTGAATGTGTGTGTTTATAGTTCATTACCTTGTATGGATATGCCTACATGGATTTATCTCCTTTCTTGATGGACATTTAGGGAGCATCTAGGTTTGGGTTTTTTTTTTCTTATTAAGAACAATGCTGCTATGAATATTTCTACACCTGGAGAATTTTGCACGAGTTTTTCTAGGACATATATCCAGGAGTAGAATTGCTGGGTTTTAACGTATACACAATAAGCACTCACCATAAAAAAAAAAAAGACTGTTACAATTTGATCACATCAAAATTAGGAATGTTTTTAAAGATAGTGAAAAGACAAGCCACAAACTGGGACAAGGTTATTGCAATACATATAATTGATGAATGACAAATATCCGGAGTATATAAAGAACCATGAATCAATAAGAAAAAGGCAGATAACCTAGTAGAAAAATATGAGAACGTCACATGCATTTTACAAGCAAGCAAATCCAGAAGGACACTATAAATATTTTAAAATGTCCAACCTCATTAGTTAACAGGGAAATGCAAATTAAGGCCACAGGGTTATATCAGCACATAGCTTACAGATTGGT
Source organism: Mesoplodon mirus (assembly GCF_964341445.2). Classification (NCBI taxonomy): domain Eukaryota; kingdom Metazoa; phylum Chordata; class Mammalia; order Artiodactyla; family Ziphiidae; genus Mesoplodon; species Mesoplodon mirus. Next base: position 54,951,201 of record NC_138990.1, on the reverse strand, counting down.
CAACATTTAGGAACCTGCTAATGACAAGTGTTGTGAAGTTTTGGGACAATAGAAACTTCCACTCATTGCAAAGTAAATGGTATAATCACTGAGACACTCCAACATTGTCTAAGTAATCTCGAGGCTCTGCCATTAGAGGACAGGTTGAAGAAGGCAGTGGAATCTGAGAAGCCAAGTGTCCAGCACTGAGGTGGGCTATCGAGGGGAACTCAAGGAGGGGCCTATAGTAAGCTCTTGCCTTGGTGTAGCTATAGCCTCTGTGAGCTCACAGCCAAGCATCTGATGGGAGGCCTGGGGCCGCTATGGACTAGCGGGGCCTGCAGTGTGGAAGAAGAGCCAGACATGGAACAGAGGAGAGTGAGGCCCCTACAGGGCACCTCATCTCATCACAAAGACCCGCAGAGAGGAATGGCTCCTGCTTCACTCATTCCTGCATCCCACATCTTGTCTAAGTTCATCTCTTGGTCAACTCTAACCAGGACTTATATAGTAAAGGGGATTCTGGGAAATGTCGTTTCTATCTGTACTAGTTTCCTATTACCACTCTAACAAATTGCCACAAACTCCGGGGCTTAAAACATTGCAAATGTATTAGCTTGCCATTTTGGAGGTCAGAAGTCCAAAATGGATTCCACTTGGCTAAAAGCAAGGTATCGGCAGTACTTGATTCCCTCTGGAGACTCTCAGGGAGAATACATTTCCTTGCCTTTTCCAGAGTCTCCAGGTGGCTTGCCTTCTTGGCTTATGGCCCCTTCCTCCCTCTTTAAAGCACACCGCTCCAACCTCTGCTTCTGTTGTCACATCTCCTTTCTGATTCTGCTCCTCCTGCCTCCCTCCTAGGAGGGGGGTGATTATCTTAGGCCCACCTGGATAAGCCAGGATAATGCCCTCATTGACCCTTAATCACACCTGCTAAGACTCCTTGCCATGTAAGGAAGCATAGTCACAGGTTCCAGGGATTGGAACCTGATATGTTTGGGGGGTTGTGATTCAGCCTACCACAACAGCACAGTCCAGCCGCCTTACCCCCCCAAACAGGGAGTCTTTCTCACTGGAGGTTTTTCAATTTGCTCACCTAGGTTCTCACATAATGTATGACCCTCTCCTTTCAGGGGTGCGTTGTGCTGGGAATTTATGAATCCCCTCATCATAAGATCTTTCCGGACTTCCCTTTCTCTCTCAGGCCCTGCTGCTGTCTCATAGTTTGACACATCCACCCATACTCTGAAGTTGTGGGAATTCCTTTTCACCTAGCTTTGTTGAAGATGTCCTCAGTGTTTTTCTTTTATGGTCCTAGACTGCTTTTATGATTTGGGGAAATTAAATAAAACTATGCTGCCACCATGGGCTTCCCGGGTGGCGCAGTGGTTGAGAGTCCGCCTGCCGATGCAGGGGACACGGGTTCGTGCCCCGGTCCGGGAGGATCCCACATGCCGCGGAGTGGCTGGGTCCGTGAGCCATGGTCGCTGAGCCTGTGCGTCCAGAGCCTGTGCTCCGCAACGGGAGAGGCCCCAACAGTGAGAGGCCCGCGTACCGCAAAACAAACGAACAAACAAACAAAACTATGCTTCCACCAAATTCTTGCTATCTGAATGATCTACACTCTTGTCATGGTTTTGAATGAAAGGATAAAACAGCATTTTTTTAATATTGAAGTTAGAAAATAAGTACAATGATAAAAAATTAATGAAGGTTTTCAAAAGACCCTCTCTAAGAATGGATTTCCTAGTCAATCTCTTCCCAAACCATCCCCTAAAAATATGACTCAGCACTGTACTTCAAAGCTGAGTAGTTATTTACACTACTAGAAATAAAATTGAATGTGAGTGTGATGTGGCCAAGATACCCTCCATTATGGTCAGAAATGAAATTGCAAATGTTTAGGGTCAAGATATCTTCTCAGTTGAAATATCAGTTTTAAAGATTTTCAAACCAAGTGGTTTGATTTCTTACTGTCTTGAAAGCATTTGGCTTAATTTCATCCCAAATGAGATTTTTCGACTGTAAACCACATGGAAGGAATCCCTTGGACCACCTATCTCAAAGCTTCTGCTTGCGACCACAGAACACACACACACACACGCACACACACACACACACACACACACCATTTGAAGTGTTTGCCTAGCATATGACCATCTCTGTGGTTATAATTTTCAGATATCTATTTCTGTACCCTTTTATGGAGAATTCAAATCTCCAGCAGAAGATACTCTTTAAAAAAAACCCTACTCATTGCATTTGGGCAACCACAGACCACGTGGAGGGCTTTCAAAGACCAGATTTTCAGAAACTGTAATTTAGAACATAAGAGGCATCATGGTGTCTTGAGTTGAGGAGGACCGAAAAGATACCTGGTACAACCTCCCCCCGGAAATCTAAAAACTGATAAAGCAAGCAATTTGTATTGATTCAGATATAAAAAATGTCTTAAAGTCATTAACTCTGGAGCCCAGATGTCAGCTAAGACCTCCTTGCCCTTTGGGGATTCAGGAAACTTTCTAATGGGACTTGGCTAAGCTCCTGCATTCACGAATGTTTCTCTGTTTTGCCTTCCCTCAACCTGGACACTCAGGCCCTTGGAGTTTTCTGGAACTGGTCACTCTCCTCAATCATCTCTCGAATTTAATGACATCATGGGAGGGTCCTAAGCAGTCCTATGACACCACTCCATATTCTGCCATCTCCTACACCTTCCCTCCCCTCCTCCCCTCTTCCACCTTCTAACTCCACCTCCATCCTTCCCTAGGGAGCAGACAATCCCACCCCCTGGCACTGTATGCCCTTTCCACGTGGCCTTGGTGCCAACCCCCACCCACTCCCTCCCTGAGGCTAACCTGCTTGGAGAGGCCTTACTGAGTATTTTCCCAACAAGGTGGGACTCTTCTGAAGAGGAGTTCACCTGCCAGCTGCTGAAAGAATAAAAATATCTTCATCTCCTTATATACATGGCAGGTAAAATGATCATCAAATCACGAAACTACATGAAAAGTTATTTAGTCTCATTTTCCACAGAGAAAAATCCACATAGAGAAACCCAGACAGACAGGTGAGGACAGATGTGAGGGTGTATAAAGGCTTCTTCATAACTAACTCTTTCCCTTAGCGGGTTCAGCAAATGTGCGTTACTTGAATTTTATGCCTTTCCTAGAGCTGCAGTCAGAGTAGGTGCCTCTCCCAATACTACAATCAGACTAGGTTACTCTTCTTCTGCATTCTTTTCCAATCCTGGGAAATCTTTCTTCTCATTAACTAAATCTGTCATGCTATTCTTTCTCCTTGCTTATAGGAACACATCCAAAAAGGAAAATTTCTACTGCTAGGTTTTGTATTTATTTCACTTGCTATTGAAAAGGCCATGTTGCAATGAACTGTACTCATCTGATATTCCCTGTGTAGAGAAATCAGTAAGTTCTAATGACAAAAAATAAGATGGATTCTTATATTTTTCTTTAAGAGTTTCATGTATACGTGTGTTGTTTTACTGACAAGGCAGCGAGTTCCTGGGACCCTGTCATACTTCCTTTCAACCTTCACCTAATCTAGCATGCTGCCCCTACTTGCTTTACAGATGAACATAAATCGCTAAGCTTCACTGGGCTGCTTCCTACTAAGTCAGACAAAAGAGGGCACTGTCTTGATTCAAAGGACTTTAAGAAGCAACATAATGTAATAGGAAATATTGGGATTAAAGTCTGAGGGCCTGACTTCAAAAGGGCTGCGGGCGGGTTATCGAACCTCTCTGAGTTTCTTTGGTTTCATTGTTATAAAATGACTAATAATAATTACTACCCAGCATAAGGCTGTTGTGAGAATCAAATACAATTTGGCATATTAAATTTCTTTGCATACTGTAAAGCATTTTACAATGTTGAGATATCAAGCCAGGGTTTAGCCATCAATACACCACATAGCATGTGAAAGGAAGGAAACATGGATCCAGGCAATTCTCTGAGTCTTCAGGTGCATTTCTGTGGACTTGACCCTCAAATCCCTTCCTCCAGCTCTATTTTTCATACAAATCTTTCCTTTGTCTCCAACAGTAACCTTGGGTTTGTGATGCATTGGCTGTGGCCTGGGTCAACAGAGTAAATCTGAGCAAGCAGCTTAAACTCAGCCCTCATAAAGGGAGGTCCCACCGAGCTATGGATTGTCCAGGAGTGATCTGTTTGCCTTTCCAGGCCTGCAGGCTCCAAGCTGACCCCTGTAGGTTGTGGCTTTTCCTTCTTTCCAGTGCATAGAATGAGATGCAATCTGGACAGCCAGACTGGGTCGGTCATAGAGGCCCAAGCAAATCTTCATCTCTCTGACCCAACCAAACCCTCCAAGGAGGGTCTAACCAATGTTCCCTTCGTGGACTCCAGGGGGCTTGATTGCCAGACTTGTCAGGGGCCTGACTAGGGCGGGTGCAGAACTATTTTACAAAGGCCACAGAAATGGGCTGGGTCTGGAAGTCCCCTGCTGGGTCAAGCATTTACCATTTAGTTGCTAGATCCAGGGGGAATGGAGAGGGACAGCGAGAGTCTGGACAGTGAGGGTAGGGAGGAGGGGGTTGGAGGGAAGCCCTTAGGGGAGATGGACCAGCAGCTATTTACCAACCTATGAAATAGTACGAAAGTTTTTAGATATATGAATACCTGGAATGCACTTACGGGGGTACATAGGCTGAATACCAGCCCAGGGATTAAGATGTCTTCAAGTCTGTTCCCCTGGGTTCATAGATAAGGAAATTGAGTAACTGGGTCAAGGTCCCTCTTTACTCGGAATGGCTTCTTCCCTGCATTTTCTCTGGCCAATTGCCCTCAGTCATCTGGACTTCAAAGCCTGAGGCCTGAAGAGCACGGCCTGGTTTCTATGGCAACCATAAAACAGATATTACGCTGGGACAACCCTTTATTTCACCCTTTATTAAAGTCTTTTCACTGGCACCTTGAATTTGATTTTCTAACACATTCTACTTTTCCTTCATCAGTAATTCACATCAAGAAAACTTTATTAAGCAGTTACTGTGTAGATGGGGCAGATTCCACAGGAGCTACAGAGGACCAGAGAACTTTGGAGTTTAAGGAGGCCACAGGCAGAAGTGGACACAGGTGTCACTGGCGGGGGCCCAGGAATCTCTGAAACGCTGAGCTGAGAGTGGGGAGGAGCCTGCACAGCCTGGAGCACCTGGACTGGTGTGGAGGCCAACAGATGGAGCCTGGAGAGAAATGCTCATCCCAGAAAAGATGGGCCTGTGGGTTTACAGGTTAAATTGGATGAAACCAGAGAATTCAGAATAGAGAGCAGATACACATGGTGGCAGTCGGATAAGGCAGTAGTTTTTTAACTTTTCTCAGAAGCAAATCTTAGGAGAAGCTGAATATAAAATGGACTAACACAGAACTGTGAAATGGGGGTAGGGTAGGATGGAGAACACCGTGAAAGTGCAGGGCTCTCGGAGCACAGTTTGGAAACCACTGGAAAAAATAAGGCCCTTGGGGGCTGGAGGATCTTGCTGAATAGCTCCTACACCTCATTCCAGGATCCCCACAAGGAAGGCCTCAGACTCCTCAGACCCTGGGAGATGAACTCAGGTGAGAGACTAACTGCAAGAGACTTAAGGAAACACCAAAACGCCAGCTACTCGGTTCTCCACAAGAAAAATGGGTTGGACCATTTACACGTTTTCCCTGTAGTTAAGCTACATGACAAACTAAATCATAATCAGAAACCACTTTATGACTTTAGCATAAGAAAACATGGCCACAGATTAAAATCACTAACACTAATAGGAAAGTTCAGCAAGTTTCCTGGATCTAAGATAAATACATAAGAATCAATTATATTTTTAGGTACTAGGAACAAAAAAAAAAAAAAAAGAAAAGAAAACATGGTGACAGGTTTGGAAATATTCAAAGTCTGTATCATCAACATTCTCTTTCCATATAGACATACATATATGGCAGGACATAATCAGAAGGAATCAGTACAGGGAGAATTAAAGAAACCAAATCTTTAATTCCATCAAGCTAAAATATCCTGATATTTCTATCTTCTAATCCAGTGGACTTCAAACTTTATTGATTGTGTACCCCAATCAGCAAAAACTGTTGGAGCCTACATTCCTAGTATATGTATATCTATGCATTACAGAAACTTCTACTGATATTTTACATATTAAACATTAAAAAAATTTAATTTAAAATGAAAGGAAAAATTCTAGTATTTTCCTCCTCATTACAGTGGAATATCTGAGTGATCTTTTAATGAAGGAAATGGCTTTCATACCCATGCATTTGCCATGTGTGAATCTCCTTTCAATGGAAAAATTCAAAACATTCTAGGGTGCAGATGCATAAGGTGGTTGGTGCTAACTTTTCTCCAGTGTGCTCTATTAAGATCATCACCTATCTCAGTGGTTAACTGTGTCATCACAATATGTAGAAACTGTGCTTCTAAGCTTCTAACTTTTGTGTTTGCCCTTTGATCTTCTCTACCATTGAAGAACATGCTGCCTTCCTTGCGTGGAAGTATTATGATCATTAAAAATATTGAGGACAGGGCTTCCCTGGTGGCGCAGTGGACACGGGTTCGTGCCCTGGTCCGGGAAGATCCCACATGCCGCGGAGCGGCTGGGCCCATGAGCCATGGCTGCTGAGCCTCCGCGTCTGGAGCCTGTGCTTCACAACGGGAGAGGCCACAACAGTGAGAGGCCCGCATACCGCAAAAAAAAAAAAAAAAAAAAAAAAAAAAAAAAAATTGAGGACATCAAAAACATAAGCAAGTCCGGCTGCCCAATTTACATCTACAAAAGCTGTAACTAAATTGGTTTCTTAATTTGCAGAAAAGTGATGAGTTTATTTCATAGGTTGAACGTTATTGACTTGATGGAACTTTTCCCCTCAATAACCATCACATCTCATCGTTATTGTCATGGATCAGCATCTATATTAGCACATAATAAAGACAATGATTTGAATCAAACATGTTGACCTTGATGTCATTCCATTTTTACAGTATCATTAAGCACAATGTGTTAGTTCAGCTAACTTTTAAAAGATTTTTAATAAAATTTTCTTGATGAGCAGTGAGTTGATTCATATTCACTGGTGCAAACTTCTTGGTGCTTCTTTGCCCAAGGGAGTATGAAGATGCTTGTTGTCGAACCTACCCAACCAGCTTCTTCCTCTGTTCTCTATCCTAGCCTTCCCTGGGTCTAAAGAGAAAGACTTTCCTCTCCTCTGTTTTAGTTTCCTATATGGACTTTAACGGTCCTGCATGGACTTTCATATGTGAAAGAAGGAAAAAAAAAGAATTTGGAACAGTTTCTCTTACTATGAATTAGGCCTAGTTTTCAAGCTTAGTGTTTTGCTGCAAAATCCTATTTTAAATAACTAAAGCTATTATTCAAATATCATTTTTTTCCACTTTGCATTACTGCTGTAACAATCTTAAGCTTAGAGACAGATGATGCCTCAGGCTGCCTAGGGAGAAGGGCATGTACCTGCAACATGTGAAAAGAAAACATGCTAACCTTTTTCAGTCTCTTTCTTTACAGAGCTTGATCAGTTGGCTTCTACAGAAGGCTTCGCAGTGTGGTCTAGAAACCGTGGTTTGCCTGCCTGATGTTTTACCAGCACTAGCCATGCAGCGCTGCAGCTTTCAGCTCTCTGAGGATCTGTCTGGCTTCTCTGTCATGATTAGTGTTTCCCCCATCAGGCTCCATCTACAGTAGTTCTGAGCTTTGCTCTTTAATCTCTTCCTATTCGCTGCCACCAGGGACGCTCTGACCCAACACAGGAAGTCCTTAATTCGTGAATGGTCTCTGTTTGGAACGTCTGTAAGTGTAGCATTTGAAACCCAGAACTCATTTTTCTGCAGAGAGCATGTTAGAAGTGTTTGTTGGGTCTCCAGGTCAACCCACAAAGCCCCATTCAACCCCTAGCACAGGTAATGAATTTTCCCTTCTCTCCTTTTGTACATCATAGCTGGACCGAATGTCAGAGCTGAAATGGAATTTAGAACATCATGCTATACTCTGGTAACAGAGTTGCTTTCCACTGTATTCTATTACAAATACCCCACATTCCATCTACATTAGATGTTAGGTAGGGTCCTGTGGTCTAGCCTGGAAACCCTTTATAGCATGGTAAAATTGAATAGTTATAAAGCAGGAATAGCTTTGCCGCAGACAACTTCACCTTGGCTATTTTTCTTTATAACCTTTGGGGCATACTGCAAGGACTAGTGTTTGTCAGTGATGTTGTTACATCTACGTACACAGATGTGGCCAATCCTTATGTACTTTAAATCAATATGATCATGGAAGCCATCACTGGGAAAACCGAAGGGCTCAGGTATGGGAAGGAACACCTTGTGGTGTTTACTGAGCCAACCGTACTTCTATCTTAGGGCTCCTCATCGTTCCTGTCCTCTTGTCTGGAATGCTTTCCCCCAGAAATCCTCAAAAGACTTCATCAGCTCTTTACTCAAGTATCACTGCTCAGCGATGTGCTCAATGCCTGTTCTATCTAGACCAGCACTTCCTGGCACTCTGATCTCGTGCTTCTGCTTTGCTTTTCTCCATAGCACTTCATTTGATTATTTGTCAAATTCCTTGCCTGCCATTCCACTCCCAACTTCCATGTAAGCTTCATGAGTGTAGGATTTTGTCTTTTTTGTTTATTCTTGTACCAACACAGCCTAGAACATTGTCTATCCAACACAGAGTAGGAGCTCAGGAAATATATTTTTAAGTGAAAACATGAAGTGAGTGAGAACGAAGTGAGTAGTAAGTGCTAGCTGCTCTATATATGTTATTTCACTTAAAACGCTTCCGTGCGGTAGGCTGCTTCTTCTCCCCCCCTCCTCCCCTTCTCCCCTTCTCCCCTTCTCCCCTTCTCCCCTCCTTATTCTCAGATGAGTGGCAAAACACCTTTAGCTTTTTGTTTGTTTGTTTGTTTTGCAGTACGCAGGCCTCTCACTGTTGTGGCCTCTCCCGTTGCGGAGCACAGGCTCCGGACGCGCAGGCTCAGCGGCCATGGCTCACGGGCCCAGCCGCTCCGCGGCATGTGGGATCCTCCCAGACCGGGGCACGAACCCGTGTGCCCCACATCGACAGGCGGACTCCCAACCACTGCGCCACCAGGGAAGCCCCACCTTTAGTTTTAAATGCCACTTTGACAATGCAATTTTGTGATTTGTATTTGCATTTTATCAGTTTCTAATTATTGATATTTTTGAATCTCAGTAAAATTTTCTCACATTCCCTACAGAAGAAATTCGAATTAAAAGAAATTCTCTTTGGATTTAGTTATTAAAAAGAAGAAAGGTGGGGCTTCCCTGGTGGCGCAGTGGTTGAGAGTCCGCCTGCCGATGCAGGGGATGCGGGTTCGTGACCCGGTCCGGGAAGATCCCACGTGCCCCTGAGCAGCTGGGCCCGTGAGCCATGGCCGCTGAGCCTGCGCGTCCGGAGCCTGTGCTCCGCAACGGGAGAGGCCACAACAGTGAGAGGCCCGCGTACTGCAAAAAAAAAAAAAAAAAAAAGGAAAGGATAGCAACTCTAAAGTGATTTGTCTGTAAGGAAATACCTTGAGGACAATTTTTAGCCAACCGGATTCAGTTCAAATCAATAAATCTCAAATGAGTAATTACTATGTGCTGGAGTGGGAGAGAATTTAAGGTCCCCATCCACCTCTTCATCCTGGCAGAAATGATATGTAATCATTTTTCATTCATCCATTCATTCATTAACAAGCATGAGTTCTGCCCTTGAGGAATTCTATTGCAGAGAGAAAGACACCTCTAAAAATCCATTAATAACACAGTGAGATGATAGTAACAGAGGTTTGTACAAGATGCTCTGAGGACTCGTGGAACTGTAGGTTCATCATCCTTTTCATCCGTTGCATATCAAACTCTCTAAGAGTCTTCCTGAAATTACTTTCAGGAAGTAATTTATACACACACACACACACAGCATGGTTAGGCAGACTCGGCACATTTATACACTGCATCAGACCACAACGATGGGACCTATATCAATACATGAAAAGCAGAGTCTCACTGAGGGCCCCAAAGCAAACAACCACAGAAACATTGGTAGGGGATTCAGAGCCAAGTTTTGTGAGTTAATAGGAATGAGAATAACTTTGGAACCAGAAGCAACATTGGATTTAAACTTGGCTCTTACTTAGCTGTGTAATCTTGGTCATGGTACCTACTATCTTGGAATCTCTCCATCTCACAGTATTGCTGTGAAGAAAGTTTCTAGCATAGTCTGATACTGAGCATATGCTCAATAAATATCATATAACACTAGCTACCTTGCTCTACTAGCTTTGGAGTAAATTTTACATATATCAGTTAATCAGCAAAATAACCTTATAATTATGCATATTTTACAGATGAAAAGACTGAGGGTAAGAGAAGTCACATATCTACTAAGTGGTTTAGCTGAAACTCACCATATCTTATCCTCTTCCAAAGTTGGTCCTCTTAAGCATTACATAAATCGTTATATTTTCATTTTATCTGGTTCTTTCTGTAAGTTTCTTAAGGATGTCATAATCTAAAATAAAAAATGTGTATTTACAAATCTTTACTGGTTAAATACCGGGGTTATAAAATTGTCTTTCCCTCATTAAGCCTTAATTTTCATTGACGAGTTGTAATGCTTCATTATTTTATTGATTGACAGTAGATGGCGCTGCTGATCGTCCAAAGAGACAAAGATGCTCCCACACACCCCACCCCCTACTCCTTTCCTTAGCCCTAAAAAAAAAAAAAAAAAAAAAACCTGGTGAAAAGAAAGTAAAAATTTCATTCCAATGAAAGGTTGAAATTAAGAGTTTGGAACTGCCATGTAATTGAGTTGGATGTGTATATGATCCATCTGTGTTTAATTTGGGACTCTAGGGGAAATCTCCTCGGCTATTTGCAAAGTTTCATTAACAGGATTAAAACAAAATACAGTAAAATTTAATTAGCCAGACAAACAATAAATTTAGAGCTCTTTGTTAGACAGATTTCCTGCCCATTATTTTAGGAAGAGATGAATATTAAGACAACTATGAATTTAGCTTAAAATATGTATAACTTCCATTCCAGAATCCTAAAACTAGTACAGAGGAATATGGCGGTCAAGATGAAAAAACAAACAAATTAATGAGCTGACCTCTGAGTAAGTTACTTAACATCTCAGGACGTAAATTTCCTCATCTGTAAAAGTGAAATATTTTTTGCCTAATTCACAGGACAGTTGCATGGATCAAATGAAGTAACGTAGTGTAAACACTTAGGGAACGATAAATGTCCTATATCCAAATAAGTCTTTATTTATCTTTTCCATACATTCACTCCAACCTCCTGTAGGTACAGTCATAACACGGTGAAAACTGAAATTCAGAGTAAAAGACTTGAGGATTAGATTTCCTCTTTTGTCCACAAACAATATAATAACTTTCGGTGTTTAGATTTATGTAAGAAAAGAGACTAAGGTATTTTCAACCATCAAAGGAAAGTTTAGCTTAATATGCAGTAACCAGAAAATAAATAAAAGAACACTTGAATCCAGAGCATATAAATGAATTGCGGTAGCCTAACTGTTTTCACTGTCCTCTCTGTAGGAGTGTGTGTGCCATTTATGGAGGCATCAGGGGTGCATGTCTGTGGGGTACATGTTTGTGGGGTACAGACCAAGCTGACTAGCGGAGTATACTTAAGCTGCAGAGATGGTTACAACCCTGAAGAAGCCTATGTGGAATGGCTCCCTTGACTTTCACAAGAGGCAGAGACATTCCCTTTTCTCCCCTCCTTTTTTTAACAGCTTATTGAAAATCTTCAGTACATATGAAAATAGGCACTTCTCAAAAGAAGAAATTCAAATGGCTAACAGGTGTTCAGCATCTCTAATTATCAGGGAAATGCAAATAAAAACCACAAGGAGATATTACCCTACACCTGTCGAGGTGGCTATCATCAAAAAGACAAACGATAACAAGTGTTTGTTAGTGAGAATGTGGAGAAAAGGGAACCATTGTGCACAGTTGGTGGGAAGGTAAATTGGTGCAGCCTCTGTGGAGAACAGCATGGAGGTTCCTTAAAAGCTTAAAAATAGAACTACTATACTCTTCTTTTAACAAAAGAGTCACACATTTTTGCTGATGATGGTGAGTATTGTGGTTTCTGCCTCAGGAACACTGGGCACCTCATGGCAGTGGTTGCTGGGCCCCAGGCTGCTGCCCCAAGGGGCCAACACTCTCCCTAGCAGCAGCTCTAGGCAGCCAGATGCAGCTTCTCCATTCCTGACAGGAGCAACTGTCCCCTTTCCATGCTCCACTATTTGATCAGGGTTTTGGGGACCTAAAGCATCCTGGCCGTGGCATAACTGACTGGCCAGCTTCTAAAAGCACAGGGGTCAGATTCCTGTCCCCTGCCCCCTCCCTCCTGCTTTTACAGATTCTAGCACATCCTGAGGCAGGAGTCTCTGCCTGGCGTCCATCAGGGCTGCCATCATATGTCCCTGGGAACATTGCCTTACAGGCCTATTGAACTTGTGATTATAGAGGTGTTTGTGTTTGTTTAATTTCTCCCACTAGACTCTAAGTTCAGGGGGAGATGTGAAACAGTCTGTCTTTTTGACCACCGTGTCCCACAAGCCTAGCACAAAGTAGGTACTCAGCAAGTAGCTGCTGAATGAGTGAAAGAATAATTGGCTTTAACCTTCCCCCCAAAGGGCTGGTAGGCATCTAAGAGTTAAACTAACCCACCCACTAAGTGCACAGACTGGCTGCCTTTATGCCACTTCTCAGCGCTTCAAGAGGACAGACCTATGGAGGGGAGAGGAGAGCTTCTGATGGGGAGAGGCTGGGTTTGTGGCCGGCAGCCCCCCATGAGCTAAGCTCTCCCGAGCCTTTCTTGCTAAGCCTGTCCCCCAAAACACGAGCCTGCCTGCCCCTTCCCCCTCTTTCCTTCATTGCTCCCTGTGGACATGGGCTGGCACCGAGCTTGATCCTGAGTCAGTCTGTTCTAACAGGAAGCGAACAGCGTTCCTCCCCTGATGGAGGTGTTTCCTTCTTAAGAAGTTACAAAGGGCTCTTTTCACAGAGCAGGGGGCCGGGCCTGTGTGTGGCCACAGTGCTGTCTGCCCTGTGCTGAGCGAAGCATGTTCTAGACTCAGGGGCCTCCTTTTCTGGAAGAGGTACCAGCCTGAGCCCTGAAACAGCATGGCCCTGTCTCTCTTGGTCTCAGTCCCCTTACCCGCTGCCTATAAGCATCCTCTGGAAGCCCCCAGGATCACTGTGAATCTTTCTCTTTTCTTGGCTTCCTGGACACACCAGTCTGGGTTTTCTTCCAATTTTGTGGTCCCCTTCCTGGATCCGCTTCCTCTTTGTAATCTCATCATCCTTTCATCCCGGGTTCCCCAGAGCTCCATCCTGAGGGCCCTCTTTTCCAGCCACACTCACTCCAGGGTGAGCACACAGTTTCACTCTGTGTGCTGAGGAATTCCATATGCTTAGTTCCAGCTCTGGTTTTGCCTTGAACTCCAGATTCTTATAACCAACTGCCAACTCTACATTCCCCACTGGGATGTCTAATAGGTGTTTCACCTCCACTGGAGCTAAAGCTGAACTCTTTTTTTTTTTAGAAGCCTACTTCTTTAATGAATGACAGAACAGTAATGTAGACCTATGTAGTCTATACCATGTGCAACAGTGGGAAAATAGGGTTCTTCCTGTTAAAGGTCAGGAAGACTGTAAGCAGTTGGCCATCTTGATGCTATTTTAACAATGAGGAGGAGGTTCTAGCCAATTAAACAAAATGAGGGGTTGTAGAAGGAAGGAGAATGAAAATTATTATTTGCAAGTAATATGATTGTCTTCACCACAAACCAAAGAGAACCTACGGAAGAAGAAAATAATATAAAAGAGATATCAAGGGCTTCCCTGGTGGCGCAGTGGTTGAGAATCTGCCTGCCGATGCAGGGGACACGGGTTCGTGCCCCGGTCCGGGAAGATCCCACATGCTGCGGAGCAGCTGGGCCCGTGAGCCATGGCCGCTGAGCCTGCGCGTCCGGAGCCTGTGCTCCGCAACAGGAGAGGCCACACAGTGAGAGGCCCGTGTACCGCAAAAAAAAAAAAAAAAAAAGATATCAAATAATACTCAGAAAATAAATATATATTAATACCTTGTTCAAGAAGTAACAAATTCAAAATATAATAAAAATGTCCCATATCCAGTAGAAATTTTAAAAATATGTAAGACACCACAGAACCAACTTCTCTAAAAGTATAACATGTTTATTAAAGAAATTAAACATAAACTATATTTAAAAGCAAATGACAAATTAGGAAAAGACTTTGCAAGTATAAAACAAATCAAATTTTCATATCTCTAATGTATAAATAGTTCTTACAAATAAATAAGGAAAAGGTGGAATTCCAATTAAAAACTGACAAAGGGCAAATAATTCACAAAAGAAAAATAGTCTACAAGTCTGTTAAAAATGTTTGGCATCATTCGTAATCAAGGAAGTGCCAATTAAAATGGTGAAATGTATGGCTAGTCAAATTGTAAACTTTTTCTAAAATATTGTCAGCACTGACAAGATGTGAGGAACCGGGGCACACTCATACTTTGTTGGTAGAATGTAACTAGTTGTGATTTTCCCCAAGGACAATTTGACAGTATGTATCAAAATCCTTAAGCCATCCTTCGACTCAGAAATTTCACTTCTAGAAATACATTCCAAGAATATAATCATAATCATGGATATATAAAGTTTTGCTATAGCAAAATTTAGATAAGAGGAAATTCTGAAAGCAACCCAAATGATGAGCAATAGGGGACTGATTAAATAAACTATGGTTCATCAAAAAATAAGGAGATCATACAGCATTATGCATGATCTTACAGAAGATAAAGTTGAATTCTTCTTTTTTTTTTTTTGCCGAGTGGCTTGCAGGACCCTAGTTTCCCAACCAGGGATCGAACCCGGGTCCTCGGCTGTGAAAGCACAGAGTCTTACTGGGCTGCCAGGGAATTCTCTAAAATTGAACTCTTAATTCCGTCCTCCCTACGCACCTGTTGGCCTGTCTCTTAATGTTCCTCACCTCGGTAAGTGGCTCAGTCCCCAGACTGTGCAGTCACCCTTGACTTTTCTCTTTCCTTCACATCCCATATCTAATCCACCATGAGGCCTGTTAGTTCCACCTTCAAAATGCGTTCCTCATCTGACCTCTCCATCACCCCCTCCTCAAACATCCTAAGTCTTGATGGAGACCAAGCCACACCCCCTCACTCCTGGGCCATCACAATAGCCTCTGATTCTTCTGCTTCCACTCTTGTCCTGCTACATGCACTTCTCCATATAGCAGTCAGAGTGATCTTTTTAATATCACATCAGGCTTCCCCCTGCTTGAAACCACCCAGGGGCTTCCCTTACACATGGAGTGAAATGCAAACCCCACACAATGGTCTAGCCAGCTTCACTGGCTCTGGAACCTGTTTATCCTTCTTTTCTTTTCTTCTTTTAAATTAATTAATTAATTTATTTATTTTTGGCTGCATTGGGTCTTCATTGCTGCGCGTGGACTTTCTTTAGTTGTGGCGAGCAGGGGCTACTCTTTGTTGCAGTGCGTGGGCTTCTCATTGCGTTGGCTTCTCTGTTGTGCAGCATGGGTTCTAGGCCCACAGCCTTCATTAGTTGTGGCATGTGGACCCAGTAGTTGTGGCTTGCGGGCTCCAGAGTACAGGCTCAGTAGTTGTGGTGCATGGGCTTAGTTGCTCCGCGGCATGTGGGATCTTCCTGGACCAGGGCTCAAACCCATGTCCCCTGCATCGGCAGGTGGATTCTCAACCACTGCGCCACCAGGGAAGTCCCCTGTTTATCCTTCTGACTTCAACTTCTATCTCAGCTCTATCCACGCAGGCCTTCTCGGAATTCTTTGGATTCACAAGCTTGTTACTGCCGTTACTGCCTCACATTTCCCCTACTGTGATAATTTTCCCCCAGGCCTTTATGTGGCTTTGCTTTCTGGAGAGACTTAGAAGTCTTCTCTTGAGAGAAGCTGTGTTTGATCAGTTAAATAAAATAGCCTCCATCATTGAAAACTCCTCAAAAGGATTTGTTTTTATCATTGTGCTTGTAAATACCTATGTCAGGTATTACCTACCTTTAGGTGAAAGCATGAGAAACCCTGGCTAGTTTAAGTCCAAAAGGGATCTCTTAATAGACTTTGAGAGCTCAAGGAATAGTTGGGAAAGTTCAGTGACTCATAACCACGAACAATGCATGAACCCCACCAACAGGTGAGAACTCCGCTGTCTCTGCTGCCACAGGTTACATCACCAAGGCTGCTGAGCTGGCCACTAGTTCTGCCTCACCCACCACCTCTGGTGTTCTGGAATCTCCATCTCACTGCAGATGCTGCCACCATCAGAGAGAATTCTCTGCAAGCCCCGTGTCCTTGAATCACCAACTCCTGACCCCAAGTATAAGCCAGTGTGTCTGATTGGTCAAGCTTTGACCACAGGTCTTGGCTTGTTCTACAAAGGAGGCTGGTCAACTGCTCTCTGGCATTTTTCATTTCTATGTAGTAGGCCATGGCCTCTGCATCCCCACAAGACTCCATCAGGTAGGTAGAGAGTCTCCAGACACAGGATGGAGGTTCAGATTCTAGGCAGCTAAAAAGAATGAGAAATGTCCATTGCGCTAGTTGGCTCCTACTCTATGTTTATTTGTCTATTGCCTATCTCCTCCTCTAGAATGGAAGCTCCATGAGGTCAGGGACTTTGTCTTTTTCCGTCTGTTTCCCCAGAGCCCAGAATAGTGACTGCACAGAGATGTCCCCCTCCCCATAACTATGTGTTCAGTGAATATCAGATATTGTATTGACAGTGTTGCCAAATGTAAAGATTAAATAGTCTAGTTGGTGTTATCATTCTTCCTTTGGGTGGTTGATGTTCCTGGCCCCTCTTCAGGCCTTTCCCTCTCCCACAGCTGCTAAAGCAAAAGCAAACCAGTCTAGCCTGATGAGGCCAGAAAGTGGGCAGATGGTTCCAGGCCAGGTGCTCTGTACCGGGGACGGGAAGTCAGCAGCGACAAAAGCGGATCCCAGGGAATTTCAAGGAGGGAGGACAGGGTGAGTCAGGGGTAAGGGCCAGAGCATAAGCAAGTGAGATTTCTAGGATGATGAGAAAGCCCTATCCTGTCAGCAACTTCCTTGAAGAGAAGAGGGCAGAGTCCCAGAAATTAAGGCTCCTTTAGCTACCCTGTGCTTTCAGGCTCGGGGAGCCTGAGGGCGGGCGGGGTGTGCCTGAGGGGGGCACAGTGAGTGCAGGGCCAGGAACAGAAAGCCTGCTGGAAAAGTCCCCATTCCACCTCCGTGGGTTTCAGAAGTGGCCCATTGTTTTCCAAGCCCAGGCCCGCCACTGACATGTGACCTCGGGGATCTGAAGGGGTCTGAGTCTGTGTGCTCACGTGTGTGTGTGTGTGTGTGTGTGTGTGTCTGATGGAGCAGAGTGAGGGGAAGGTACGAGGCATGTCAGGTGGGGTGGAGGGGACGAGATGAGACTCCTGCAGTGCCCAGGGGCAGCAAGGCGGTCTGCTTACCCTCTTGTGGGCTGTACTTCAATGCTCAGTAACTGCATCCACCCTCTAAGTCTTTGAACATTTTGAACCTGCATGTAATTGGGGGTGGGCACGGCTGGCTTGTTTGTCCTGCGGCAGCTCTGGGGGAGCTATGGGTGGAGCAGGTGTGTTGTAAGAGCACAGGGTCGCTTGCCTTGGCTGCAGTCTTACTGTCCTGGAGCAGGTGTAGGGATCATGGGGTTAATGTCCCATGGGGCAATGGGACGTGGCCTCCCGGGCATCAGGTTCCCTCTGTTTTCCACCCCCTTGCTCAGCCTCCTTCCTTCCTGCCTCTCCCTCCCCCCACTAGAGTATGGGCATCGTGGTACATCCCACCCCAACAAGTGCTTGGCCACCTGGACTTCTGGACTCCTGCAGGGCTGGGGGGCAGTGACAGCTGGGCGGCTTTTAGGGAGTCTTTAAGAAGGAGGATGCATGGAACTCTGACCACTTGGTTGGGGGGGGAAGGTCAGATGCAAGATGTTTCTCTTCTAAAGAAAAAGAGCAAAAAATTGAGAGTGAAAAGCGGTGTCTGGGCTGGATTGCCTGCAGGAGAGGGCTGGGTGGAGGAAGGAGAGAGGAAGGGAGTGGAGAGTGGAGAAAGAGAAACAAGGGAGAGGACCCTTGTCGCCAAGAATTTGACTGAACATAATGTGGAGGAATGCTTATCGTATTCTATTTATAGATTCTAGAGAACATCTAAGAAGAGACACTGAGAGTTGGTTTAGCTGTGTTAAAAGATTACTAATTACAGTCATTTGGGGGAATGGCTGCTTAGCATTCTAGCTAATCACTGCGTAGGCTGTAAGTATTATCCGTATCTTGAGTAACTGTCAGTGTATCTTTCGTTGTAAATTTTGTGCTATTGTGACACCTGCTTATGAAGATTCCCTCTGTTCTCATGCAGCAGAGCTACCTACTCAGGACTAAAAACAACCCAGAAGGAAAGCTTTCTAAGAAGAAAGGGGGAAAATGCTTATAAATATATCACATTATTGCCTTTTGTTATTTGGGGTGAAGGTTAATCGGTAGAAGAAGGTTGACAAAGCACTCAGAATTTTTTTTTGCAGTTTCCTATACTCCCATTCCTTATCCTCACCAGCATCTCTCTCTCTCTCTCTCTCTCACACACACACACACACACACACACCCCACTCTGAACATGGGATCTATGATAGTTTCAGAAACACTATCCATTGTGGTGCTTTGCAGATGAACATAAGTTTTTTCTCCCATTTTACAAGAAAGAATACAAAACCATAAGTGCCTGTTACTCATGATGCCTGGGTCACTCCGGAAATCTGCATCATATCAAGCCACATGGAGCTTGGATCAGAACGAAAGAAGGTCAGGTTAAATCCAAGCAGAAACATCTTGACGTTTAGCTTAGAAATGCACATAGTTCCCTGCATGAGATTCTGTTTTGCAAAATAACCTTCCAAAACGCGGTTTGTGGGTGTGTGTAAACGTGTAACCCTTGGAGCGGTCTGGGAAGAAGCAGGTCAACATGGCCCCCACTCTCAGCCTCCATCGTCTCTGCACGGTGGCGATAACCTGGGGCGGCTGACCAGGGCCTCTCCACCAAGGCTGGAATGCAGATGGGGAATTGCATACATAGAAAAAGGAAAACAGATTGAAATCGCTTATTTCCTATACAAATTCATCAACTTCTATCCAGTCAATGTTTGGCTTCGCCACCAGGGAATCAACCTTTCCAGGCCTGTTGTTCAGATGAAGACATTACCGAACACAAAAGGCACGTCAAGTCCTCCAGCACGGCAGCAGGCCCGAGATAAAAACCAGACTTTGGAGTCAGAGAGGGAACACGCTACACAGTTTTAAAATGTTACTTACTTACTGTTAAAAAAAAAAAAAAAGTTAGGAATCGGGAATCAGAAAATTAAATTTAAGGGAAAGATTTTAAAAATCAAGCATTTTCTCTTTAAAAACCCTACTTCCACGTAAAATTGTGATTTGGCCCTTAATCCCCTCAATGACTGGGTTATTGGGTAAAAACAAAACGATGAATACTTAGAAGCCATTTAGTGCAATTCTCAGCTGCTATTTGAATTCTCTCTTTGTGCCCCAATATCTTGTCATCCTGCTTCTGCCTTAAAACTCTAAGTGGTAGCAAGCCCATTGCCTGTCAGGGCAGCCCATCTGTCTTGGAGCATGCTGATGAGAGGCCGAACACCTTGCTACTACATCACCCTGTTGTCCTAGCATTGCCTTTGAAGACACACAAGTCCAATCCCTCTTCCATGTGCAAGCCCTTCCTTTACCATCAGGAAACCTCAATCATGTGCCCTTTGCAACTGGCCTTATGTCCCAAGTCTACAGAATACTCCTGAGTCACGGCGTCAGGCTCCATCTCCATCCCTGCTGTCCTGGTTCCAGTTTGCAAATGCTCCTCTTCAGGGTGGTACTTGAAACAGAACCCAAGCCACAGTCTGGGGTTTGGCTGGGTTCAGTAGGTATCTGTCATACTTTCGACGACCTAGCAACTTTTTTTGAACACCCCCTCTTAGGAGCCTGCTTGTGCCCAAGGAAGGAGTCAGAACCTGCTCTCCAAGCCTCTCTTGCAGCTAAGGTTTGGGCATGTGACCCAGACTCCCCTGATCACGTACAACCGTAATTTGAAAGCTTAGGGCATGAAGAAGGCCTGTGCTGAGGGCATTCTGATAAGGGTGGATGTGGTGACATCCAGCATTTCACAGACAGGGTGGTGAAGTCCTTTGGGTAAAAGACCTGAGCCCAGAATCTGAGGGAAAGCTTCTGTGGAAGGCAGAATAATGGTCTTCCAAAAACGTCCTTGTTCGAATCTTCAGAACCTGGGTATGAGTATGTGACCTCACGTGGCAGGTGTGATCACACTCAGAATCCTAAGCAGGAGGTTATCTTGGATTGTCTGGGTAGCTCTGATGTAATCCAGAGAGTCCTTATAAGAGGGAGGCAGGAGGGCCCATGTCAGAGAAGGTGATGTGATGATGGAAGCTGAGGGAGAGAAGATGCCATGACAAAAGCAGAGAGATTCGACAATGTCACTCCACTGGCTTTGAGATGGAGGAAGGGGCCATGAACCAAGGAGTGAGGTGGCCTCCAGAAGCTGGAAAAGCCCCCCCAAAACCGACCCCCCCACACCCAGAGCTTCCAGAAGGGAATGCAGCCCTGATGACACCTTGAGTTTAGCCCAGTAAGACCCATTTTGGACTTCTGATTTTCAAAAGTGCTAGAAAATTGTGTTGTCTTAGACTATAAGTGTGAGGTAGATTATTACAGCAGCAATAGGAAACTAATACTTCGTACCTAAGTTCTTAAGCCCAGTGACGGCAGTAGCAAGGTCTTCACTAGAACAGTTTGATGCAATTCGGGCACTTCTCTTAGCTACAGCGCTTGTAAATCTGATTCTCAGCACGCCCCACCTCCCCGCCTCCCCCCGACTGCCTACCAAAAGACTCTGTAGCCTCTCTTATATCATTTAGCAAATTCATTGTCTTCTTAAACCAGATGGAATACATAGGTTCTGTGGCTTTCAGCAAAGAACCTGGTAACCCTGGCCACCCATCACTCTACATATATCCTTTCTATTTTATTTCTGAATTATCTTTCAACTCCATCTTTGCTGTTCTATCACTCCTGCCTTAGTTCAGGTCCTCACTATTCCTTACCAAGACTATTTTCATGCCCTCTTAATGCGTTTCCCTGTCTCTGGTCTCGTCCCACTTCCACCCTCCTCCACACTGCTATATTTTTATCTTTTTGAAACATCATTGCCCTATTGAAAACACGTTGATGGTGTCCCATTGCCAACAGAATATATGCCAAAGCCTTTACATGGCATGGAAAGACCCTCATCACCTTGCCTGAACCTGCTTACACAGTCATTAAGAGTAAAAGCTTTGGCGTCAGGGACACCAGATGAGCTCTAGGACCTTGGGTAAGTCCCTTCACCATATAGAGTTTCATCTGTAAAGTAGCAATGTTAACACCTTCCTCATTTATAAAATGGTGATTAAAAAATTCCAACCTCATAGCATTGTTAGGAAAATTAAATGAGATAATGAAAAAACGTATACTTGGCCCAGTGCTTGTAATATAGTAGGTATCTGATTATGTATGTGTGTGCATGTATGTTTCGTGAATTGCCAACTCCCCACCTTGTACCACCAAACACTCCTCAAACCATCCCTGCCTTCTCATGCTGATATTTTTTTTTTACCTCAAAGTCCTTCCCTCCTTCTCTTTTGCCTGACAAACTATTGCAAGATCAAGCTCAAATGTCACCTCCTTGTGGAAACTTCTCTCACTCCTTCAAGCAAGGTGGTCAGTACTGACTGGTGCCTCTCTGGTGGTAATTATCTGACCTTATTACAATAATTTGCTTACAGAGTCACCTCCTCCATTGACGGTCTTTCTCACTTTGAGATTAACAAAGTCCGTTGTGGTGTCCAGCATAAAGAAGCACCTCAGTAAATGTCAGCTGAAAGGATGAATGAAGTAGTGGTGAAAAGGAGAAGGATGGAATGGACACCTACCCTTTCTGGGAAATAAAGTTTGGCTGAAAGCATGAAAGTCCAAACCTGAAACTTTACATGATTACGTAGCAAACCTACATAGGTGTTCTAGGTAGGCTTTAAGGAAACTATTTTAAGAAAGTTCAAGGTTACATAATGGGTAAGTAAGAGTAATTATCAATATTTTACAAAGGATTTTTAGACACACCAAAGAATTGTCTTACAAAAAAAAAAAAAAGAGAAAAAGGTTTTATTTAAATAGGAAGCTGTCCAGTTGCTATCAGCAATTATTTGCTTAATAATTCCAAGTGTGGGCAGGGCACAGCCTCAGTGATAGAGGTCACTGCCAAGTGGAGTTCTATCTGAAATTAAGGCAAAGCCCCTCAGAGATGAGTGCCAGTGGGAAAGAGAACATTGGCTCTGCATGCAACTCTTGACATTTTTGTGTAGAGTGAAGTGCATCTGAGTGACATTTGATTGTTTTTTCACAAAAGTCAGCAAGAAGTTTTAAATCATCTAATGCATCTGTATTTTCAACGTCAAATCACAAGTGGTAACTAAGATCTCTGAGAAAAGGGTTATTTTGTGAGTTACCTGGACTTCCAAACAAAATATACAAAAGCGGGGATAACCTATTACTCCTTTGGGACCCTGTGAATTGGCTATACAAATGTAATTTAGAAGTCAGTGAGCCTGGAAGCCATGAGAGGCCAAGTCTGCCTCCATAGACACATTTCCATAGGTGGAAATTGCAAATAGAACCATTGGTCAGCTCTCACCCTCACCCTCACCCTGCTGACATTAGCATCAGAACCACATTCAGAAGTGCAGAGACAACTTGAAACTTAGTTGGGGTCACTCAGACCAGGGAACATTTTTAAGAACAAAAGAACCAAAAGGTTATGACCTTGGTTGCATCTAAAGTAAAGACTTTGCTGTTTTAGATTATAAACTGGTTTGGATGAAAACCAGCTGATGTGTAGACAATCTGATGGGTTCAATAGGCTTTTCAACCCTTGTAATTATCTCTTCGCTAAAGTAAATGTTAGCATAACCATTGGCATTTGATAAGTCACTCTGTGCTACCCAAGAAAAAAGATAAACTTTTATCATTTTTGAGTAGTTTATATACATTTCTTATCATAGAACACTATTCTATTTTGTTGACAGGATGTATAGAAATATATTCATATACATGTGCAGTTAAGTTCAAATAATTGCACGTGTATGCAAGTCTTTCTGGTTTTCAGTATGTACATAGTTTTTAAAACATGGCACTCCTTGGAGAGCAAATGATGATTTCACTTAAGAAGTCTGAAGGTCAGGCAGTGGGAATGGAGAGGGTGGGATGAAGAGGACCTACTGGGGAAAGAAACCAAATTAAAGATGAAGTGGTTCTGTAGGGACCACAGGCCTCTTGGGCTCTATTTTTGCTAAGACTGATTACACGTTGCCCTACCCCAGCATAATGCATAGTACCACTTCTCAGATTAATAAGAAGAATCTTTCTCAAAAGATAAGAAACATGCCATTTCTCAATAAGGAGACAACCTGTCAAAATTATGCATAAATACAACCATAACTAGAGAATCTCAGTCCTTTACAGCCATTAATGTCTTCAGTCCTCTTTGAAAAAGCCCAAGGGAAGAGGCAAGTGGCAAGCAGTTCACACACAAAGACATGGGTGTACTAGGGACTCCGGCCAACTCTACAGGATCTAAAATAGTCATTTGACAACTCAGCAAGGAATGGGTTCCAGGCCCTGAGGCAACTGTGCACATCAGAGGAATGGGTTCCCTCCCACCAGCTGGGGCCCCAGCTAATCCTGCGGTCTTCGAGCAGGCAGCTCTGCTTTGAGGGCAGCCAACTAATGCTTGACAAAAGCCAGCTGGAGGAGCAGCCCAGCCCAAGCCTATACGCACACATTGCTACTGAAAACATCTTAAAGATTTTATAACATCTTATTTACTCTCCTTAGCAAGAGAAAATGTCAGTGCCCTCCTCCCTTCAGAACAGGCAATCTCGACTTCCCTTTGGGGTTCTTCAAAGACCAGTTAATAGAAATCCCCACTCCAGGTATTATTAACTTGTGTGTGAGTTGACCACTGAGACTGGTTTATTTCACACTCAACAAACATGAGCACTCACTGTGTGCGGCGGGGTTGGGGGGGCTGTATTATGCTTTGGGGGGGAAAATCATAGAGGAGGAACAATCGTCATTAAAAAAAGAACAGCCCAAGAACTTCCCTGGTGGTGCAGTGGTTAAGAATCTGCCTGCCAATGCAGGGGACATAGGTTTGAGCCCTGGTCCAGGAAGATGCCACGGAGCAACTAAGCCTGTGCACCACGACTACTGAGCCTGTGCTCTGGAGCCCACGAGCCACAAGTACTGAGCCCCCATGCCACAACTACTGAAAGCTGTGCACCTAGAGCCCGTGCTCCGCAACAAGAAAAGCCACTGCAGTGAGAAGCCCGCACACCGCAATGAAGAGTAGCCCCCGCTCTCCGCATCTAGAGAAAGCCCGTGCACAGCAACAAAGACCCAATGCAGCCCAGGGAGGGGTAATAAAAGGAGGGGTAATAAAAATAAGAGAGGGGTAATAAAAATAAGATCAGCTCCAGTGTCTTGTATTCCTACTATGTGTCAGGCCCCATGGCATGCACTTTGCATAATTTTCTCTTTTGACCCTCAAAAGAATACTGCAAGATATTTTTATTCCTATTCTACAGATTATGAAACTGAGGCTCAGAGAAACAAAAAGACGTGTGACGCTCAGAATATTAAGGTTGTGAAGGGAATTGTTTCAGTGGTGAATGGGGAGTCCTTGAAGGTTGTTGAGCACTGAAATGACCTGATCAGAGACTAAAGAAGTAAATGGAATGGCAGTAGGCTAAATCAAGAGGTAGGAAAACCAGACAGGAGACCAGTTAGCATTTGGTGGAAAATGTGATGAAGGTTGACATGCAAATCTAAACGATATGCATATATGTTTTTTAAAAACAATCATCTGTAATAAAAACTATAAAGAAAAGCCAGAGAATCACCAGTGCAACAATTCAGGCCGATAGTTACTTCTGGGAAGGATGGGGAGGGGGAGGATGTAATTACGGATGAAATCTCAGTAGGCTTAAGTAGTATTTATTTTTATTTATTTTATTTTTCAACTTTACTGAGGTTGGATTGACAAATAAAATTGTAATATATTAAAAAACTTCCAGTCGGATGATTTGATATACGTGTATATGGTGAAAGGATTCCCACCATCAATAAGTTAGTTAACACATCCATCACCTCATATATTTCCTTTTTTTTTTTTTTTGGTGAAAACACAAGTTCTACTCAGCAAATTTTAATTATACAACGGCAGCCACAAAAGCTGGGAAACCAAGCGTGTATATGAGCTCCTTGCAGAGAGATGTTGGTGCCTGGTTTCATAGTTGGGATGAGCTAGAAGGAGAAGGTGGTGGAAGTGCCCACTGGCTCCCCTGGGTTCCATGGAGGATTGTAGCTAGCCCCTCGATGACTGCAAATTAGAAACTGGACCCTCAGGTAGCAGGTTGTAAAGTAGGCAGTCAATCCCCTTCCAGGGAAAGTCTGGGAGATGGGCATTCTTGCCTGTTCCCTCTGTGCTGAGCCCTGGGTGGATAGCCTCAGCCAGTGCTCATGAATCCATAGAGAATCTCTCCTTTGTTTCCTACAGTCTGATGGGGCTCATGGTGTTCTGGGATCCCATATCAGGTGGGAGCCTTAAAAGTTGTGGCACTAGAGGTGGAGTCCAAAGCCTCCGCTCCTCAGGGAGAAGCAGGGAATCCTCAACTCCCACCCACCAGTCGCACCCCTGACTGTATGGCACTGTACCGGGGTTGGGGTTTATGGTGAGTGTGTGTCCAGCCTTTCACACTTATTTCGATGTGGGCATTTTCTCAGTCACCTGGCATGTAGGTGCCATTCAGCTGGCTTTTGGATTTCTCTCAGAGGAAATTGCTCCTTATTAGCTGTATATTTGGTGCATCTGTGGGAGGAGGAAAGCTTAGGCGCCTCCTGTGTCACCATCGTGGACCCCTCCCTTGCTTCATTCAACAGAGTATTGAAATGCTCTATTTCTTGTGCTGTATTGTAGGCAAACGGGTGGTCATTATATTTTTCTTTGAAACCCTATGTACCAGAGTTTCACAAACTCAGTTCAAAGTGCTTTTAGTGTCTCAGCGGATGTGTCAGTGTCCTGAGACAAAACCAAGTACCTAACAGGTTTGTTTATTAAGTAGTTAGCTCCAACTAACTCCAAAGTAGTAGATTGTGTGGTGTCCCTAGAAAATTTAAGCTATCCTGTGGTGCTCCTGTGATTTCACTGTAGTCTCCTAGGTGCCTCAAGCTCACAGGCTGGGACCCACAATATAACATCACGTATGCATATGTGTATGGTGGTGTGAGGTTTGGTTGGGGGTTTGAGGAAAGATTTGGGAGAGTCAAGATGAGAGATGCTGCAAATCAGTAAAAGGTTTTCAAAGGATCATCCCACATCCGTGAGGCCCACAAGGAGGGTCAACAGTCCATGTCTGGTGGCTCCACGGAGCTCAGCTCTGCAACTATCTTCTGTCAGTGCTAACGGCTTAGGAAGGAGGGCAGAGAATTCAGGGCTGGTGCAGCAGAGGCCAAGGTCATGAGGACCTCACAGAGATGTCTGATGATCATCTGAAGGTGGCGAGACCTGGCAGCAGGGAAGGGCTGAGGATCTGACAGGTGTGGGGAGGGCGATGTGAAGGCTGAGGAGGAAGGAGGGATAGGGGTCAAGGAGGCTGTGAGCAGATGAGCTCCCCAGGTGCTCTCAGATCCCTTCCCACTCTTCCCAGGCTCCCTCACCCTCCAGCTTTTGGGCAGTTCACATCAGCAGAGGCACTGGTGGAATACCACGGGGTGGAAGAAAGAGAGACAAGATAATTTCTCACTCTCTTCCCCCGCTTCCTGTGGCGTCGCTGGCAGTGGCTGTGTTTCCTCTTTGGTTCCAGGTCCTACAGGGAAGCCCCACCCTCCATGGTTCCAGCTCCCACTAAGCAGCCCCTGCCTGACGGCCCTGGTTTCTCGGCTGGTTAAGCTGCTTCCTTCTACTGTTCCTCCAGTCCTATCTCTATAACCCGTGAACCGTTTCTCTGGTTGAAATACTATCTAGAGTGGTTTCTGTGTGCCTCAGTGGACTTCCACTGATACACTGGAATAGGATTATATAAGAACAAATACCTGTTCCCATCTCCTTCTTATTCCTTTGCCTCAAAACAAGTGAGGAACAATAGATAGTTTTTAAATTATCCAATGGAGCATAATAAAGGAGAGTGCAAGCATGGACATAAATCTCTACTGAATGGGGAAAAGGAGGGGCATCCTGGCCTTGGGTTTATGGGGGAGCCAGCACAAGCTTCCCTGCCACCTTTCTGAGATAGAGGCAGTGTGGACAGGGGCGAGTGTGTGGTCATTTACAGGCCTCTCTGACCATACAGTAGCTCCTCAAGCATAGGTCTTTGTATCTGAAATTTCTCTA
Source organism: Mesoplodon mirus (assembly GCF_964341445.2). Classification (NCBI taxonomy): domain Eukaryota; kingdom Metazoa; phylum Chordata; class Mammalia; order Artiodactyla; family Ziphiidae; genus Mesoplodon; species Mesoplodon mirus. Next base: position 54,923,539 of record NC_138990.1, on the reverse strand, counting down.
ATTGTGTTTTTTAACTTTGAGTCAAGTTACTCTGCATCTCCAGGAAGTTTTTATTGAAATAGAATGAATAATACAAGAAAGCCACTCAATTAGACCAGGATGGACTGGAAAGGTTGGGGGAAGTTTTAGGGGATGGAGCCCTCATAGAAAGTTTGGGTTTGATGAGGCAGAGAGGAAGGGAAAAGGCCTTCTAGGGATGAGCCAAATGGAGGTGGCCATAGGGACCAAAGAACCGAGAGGCACAGGTCTGCTGGGGAGAGACAGTGGCCACCTCCACCTGGCTGGTGCTTTGAGCAATGGCAGGGCAGAAGCTTGGACAGGTGGGCTGGAACCTGGAGGACCTCAACTTCTGTCCTGTGGATGGAGAATTCACTCAGAAGCCAATGGGAAACGGTCAGAGATTTCTGAGCAGAGCCAGAGCATGTGGAAAGTGGTATGTTAGAAAAAAACCCAGCCCTGAGCCTGGTGGCAGTGTGGGGAATGGATAACAGGCAGGGAGAAATCTGAGACAGGAAGACGGATGAGGAGGCTGCTGCAATAATCCAGGCGTGATGTGATGAGGACCTGAACTGGAAGTGTGGCAGGGGCCCAAGGAAACAAAGGATGTGAGAGACATTAGGAAGGACTATTCCATAGGATTAGGCTTAAATCGGATAGGATTCTATTAGATTAGGAGGGTTCTAGGAGATGGATGGGATTCAAAACAAGGTTGACTTGCTGGAAGTACTTCCAAAATGTCACTTTATTACTTATTCACAGATATTTATGACTTCTCCAGTGTCATTACCTAACTCACTTACAATCTGGAGACTCACACCCACTTTATCCATCATGCAGATTCACTCCTACTCTATATGTCTTCACAGATAGATCAGCCTGACCCATCAAGAAAGTCTATATCATGATAACATGTAATTAGTTTTTGAAACCAAGAGTACAGAATCCCCAAACTCCCAAATAGAGGCTTGGTCAAGAATTACTAGAGGGCTTCCCTGGTGGTGCAGTGGTTAAGAATTCACCTGCCAATGCAGGGGACATGGGTTTGAGCCCTGGTCCAGGAAGATCCCACATGCCGTGGAGCAACTAAGCCCGTGCGCCGCAACTACTGAACCTGCGCTCTAGAGCCCGCAAGCCACAACTACTGAAACCCGCGTGCCTAGAGCCTGTGCTCCACAACAAGAGAAGCCACTGCAATGAGAAGCCCGTGCACTGCAATGAAGAGTAGCCCCCGCTCACTGCAACTAGAGAAAGCCCGCGCGCAGCAACAAAGACCCAATGCAACCAAAAATAAATAAATAAAATTAATTAATTAAAAAAAAAAGAATTACTAGAGAAGCTGAGAACTGGGAACTAAACATTAACTTAGTTTGCCCAACTGGAGGACAGACTACACTGCTCTGCAGGCCATGTGACGGCTCCAAGCCCAGGTGCCTTATCCAGGAATCGCTCCAGTGCAATCCAAGTTGTCCTTGAATTACAAAGGAGGATCGTATCTGTCAGAAAAGAAGGCCATCCTGTCAGTAAAGGCATGGTTATTCTGTACATAATTTGGTGGTAAATAGAGCCCTTTCTAGAATTTTCCTCTGAGGTTCAATCAAGGCATTTAGATTTCAAGTGTCAATTAAACAGATCATATTGTGTTTATAAGTGTAAGGATGTATTGGGAAAGAGACAATATAAATGATTACGAAAGAGAACCATAGTTTGATCTAATCTGTGCAAAGCCTTGATGAAAGATTTTCTTGTGTGCCATATGTAAGTAATAATGCTATGATCACATGGTCACTGCTATTTTTCCCCAGAGAATAATTTCCCCACTAGGAATTATGACTATACCCTCCAAAGAAAATTTCTATTTTAAGAATATAAAGCAGCTACAGATCTATGAGCAGCACTTACTATTCAGCCTGGTGAGTTTCCTACAAGCCTTCACACTTATCCCCACAACAATGAAACCCCCCCTGGCAGACTCCTTCAATTCACAGACCTAGTTCTCAGCCACCTGCCTCAATCCATGATTTTCCCTCCCCCTGTCCTGCTTTTGAGTGTTCAGGTCATCAGTTTCCTTCTGCCATTTCAGTCCTCCCTCCCACAGGACTAAATTTAACTTTAAATTTCTTCAAAGTTAAAATAATAATACATCACCCTCCTCTTGATTTAAATGTACACTTCTGGCTAGGTCCTGGTATTGGGGCAATTTCTTTTTTTAAACAAATGTGTAGTGAGCAACTACTAAGTATCAGGCACTGGGCTAAATGCTGAGATAGCAAAGTGAAAGTCATGTCCCCATCTTCAACGAGCCCTCAGGCTGGAAGAGACAGAAAATTATAACACACAGGCACACACTAGCTACAAGAATCCCTGTTGATTTGGATAGGAATTTGCTGTTCTCAGTCCAATCCCAAAATAAAATACTTAAAACTTATCAGAAGGATTTGGCAGGAGTAAAATCAGTTGTTGTGTTTTGGGGATCATGGATGGTTTATATTCTTATTTAAAACTTTCTTTAATGGCAAAACAATATTTATACATAAATTCAAAAATAAATTTTGGATAATATACACTATGACCAGCAACCCCATTACCTACCTGCCACATCTGATGGAGACGTCTGACTGATGAGGTCAGACCTCCAAGCAAGAGCTGGGGACATCATCTGTCACCCCTCTGTGGACACCCCTGCCTGCACTCAACTGTAAAAGCCCCCAGAAGGGGCTCAAAAATGGCGAGCAACAAAGGTTCTTTCTTCTGGTCTCCTCCACCTCCCTCTGTCTTTAGCTCACTCTCTGTCTTTGCACATTCGCTGCTTGTCTGCCCTTGATAAGCCCAACAGTGTGTGAGCATCAGGGCAGATGCAAAGGAAATGAAGTCCCTGCCTTTCAGGGTTGCCCCAAAGTGAGATTCCAGGCGTAGCCACCGCTGTGAGAGGGTGGCAGAGGCAGAAGGGGTGGGCAGAGGGCAGCACTGGCAGAATGTGGGTGGGTACAGAGCCTGGGCTTGGATGTCACCGCTTCAGTGAACAGGGGCGGGCTGGGCCCAGAACCTCATCTCCCACTCAGCTTAGGAGCCTTGGGAGGCCTTTGGAGGAGTTAACCGAGGTGGCTGTTATGTAACCAGGACCACTGCTTCTCAGGGAGTTCATAGCAGGACACCCACGTACTGTCAGGGTTTGTTCTGTGGCGACTTCCAAATTAGGAAGCTCAACTAGCCTGGAAAGCCAGGAATGCAGGAGGAGAAAAAGGCATGTTCCAAAGAGGGGGCTGAGCTAATCTTGCCCCACAGCCTGGAAAGGAAGCGACTCAGGTCCTCTCTCTGCCCACAGCTCCGATCACCCCCTCCTCCAGGTCAGAGGGGACTTTTATTTCCTAAAACTCATTTGGTTTAACTTCTGACAATGTGTGCACTTATCTTTATTGAAAGCATCAGTAAAGAACATTTGTAGCTTCCTGAATTCTCACTCCATTCATAGCCTGTGATAGAAGGTGATTCACTTTTAGGTCATCAATGCCAATAAGCCAATAACAATGGGTTTGATTTTCCTTTGGTGCGAGGGACCCAGGCTCAGGCAATACTGGCCAATGATTATCATTTATGGTAGAATTTAAAATGGAATTTTTTTTTTAAGAGCCTTTTTTTTTTTTTCCGGTACGCAGGCCTCTCACTGTTGTGGCCTCTCCCGTTGCGGAGCACAGGCTCTGGACGCGCAGGCTCAGTGGCCACGGCTCACGGGCAAGCCGCACGCAGCGTGTGGGATCTTCCCGGACCGGGGCACGAACCCGTGTCCCCTGCATCGGCAGGCGGACTCTCAACCACTGCGCCACCAGGGAAGCCCTAAAATGGAATTTTGATTCATTAATCCATTTTTGGCTGTTTGGTCTTAAAACGTGCACATGGAGGCTCAAAGACAAACAGGTGCTGGTCTCTTGGTTGAAGTTTTATGGTGACTAGTAAGTTAGGAGGGGTGAAGAACAGGAAAGCAGGGCATGACGCTATCTGTCCCGAGGCCAGATGGGAAAAGGTGCAGTTTGCTGGATCACAGGCCCCCAGGCAAAATGTCTCATCTCTTCTGCCATCTTCCTGTCTTGCTTTGTGTCCTGGGTGAGCCCCCTGCCTTGGCCCCCAAGCTCTGTAAGGGCATTTGTGCGGGGCACGGTGTCTGTTCTCTGTATCCTTGGGTCCCTGAGAAATGACTGATTGCTCCCCAGAGGTAAGAAGTACAACATCTCCGAGGAATCTGGGGAAACTTCCCTGGCCCCTGGCCCCGCCCCACCAGGCTGTTTTCCAGCACACACTTTCTCCCTTGATTGAACTGCTGCACACCCAGCCACCGGACCCCTGTCCCATGTAATGCAGCTGCTCAGACCAGGACACAGGAAGACAAGCAGCGTGCAGGGGCAGTCAGCAGCCCGGCCCACGCCAAAAGGGAGTCAACCATACAATACTGTACCGAGTTAACAAGACTGTATTGTACTTTGAAACCCTTGTTAAGACGGTAGATCTCATGTGTGTTCTTACCACAGTGAAATAAACATTTGAAAGAAAGGAGTCAGTCAATCAAGCTGCCTTTGGTTGCTTTGGTTTCAGGAAGAGTAGAACAGATAGAGAAACTGAGAGGCAGGGGGCAGACCTGCCTGAAGGTGCCCAGTGGGTGTTGGCAAGACCGAGCATCACCCCTGCCCCCCAGTAATGGCTGGAGGGAGCCTTGAGGGGAGTGAAAAGCTGGCAGGGCTGATCTGGGGCATTTGTCCAAATTGTTTCCTGGGCCTTTTGTTAATTAATCGATACAAAACTTCTTTCGTCTAATAAATATTTGCTTGTCATTTAAGTACCAGGCCCAATGGTAAACAAACAAACAAACAAAACCCCTCAAAACAGCATAGTACCTGGTGGAGTTTACTGTCTAGCTGGGAACAGAAGTGAGCATCAGGCGATTGGCCTACGTTGTGCTGAGGTGGGGCCCAGAGAGCTTTCAGAGGGGCACCCGGCCTCACTTGGCCTGGGAACAGGATGCGGGAGGACAGACATGGAAGGATGAGTAGGGGTCGGTCGGGCAACCTGTAGGTTTGGGGCAAGAAGATGCTGGTGAGGGTGTTCTGAGCCATCAGCAAGCTTGCGGCAAACCCCGCCGGTAGGAGGAAGTAGAATGGATTCCGAGAGCTGGGTAAGCCTAGGGCCTGGCAGTGGTCAAATCATGGAGAAATGTTCTGTGACCTCCTCTGGAGTCCTGGAGCGGAGGAGGGGAAGCGAGGGAACACGGCCGGGTGGAGAGAGGAGCACAGCAGTCTCCCCAAGTGCTGTGCTCACCAGGCGTTGGCAGATGGCCCTGTGGGCTAGTGGGTGAGGCTCGTGTCACTTGTTTTCCATTTCCAGGCTGCCTTCCTAAATGTCATTCTTATCTCAGGAAATGAGTTTGAAGTTTCGCAGACTCTTGGTGCCAGGGACGGCAGAGCAGCCTTTGCTGTGTCTGAGAGGGCTGCTCTCTGATCCTGATGGCCCTGGTGGCTGTTGGGATCTCCTCAGGCACTCCCTGGCCACGGCACCTTGGCCAAGTGGTTGATCAGCCTGGACCCCTTCCTCTTCCAGAGATAGTAGAGACTTGTCTATATGTTATCCCCAGAAAGTCTACGTAGAGAGGTGGTCCAAGGGCTTGGAGACATTAATGCCGCCTGATGGGGAGAGGATGGGAGAAATGAGAGGAAGGTGGTCAGTGAGGGCCCTGTCAGTGCCAGCCTAGGGGAAGGAACGCTTTGCTAACCATTCTGACCATCTTCCAGTTGTTGCAGCACCTGACCCATCTTCCATATCACTCTGTTGGCTTAAGACATCTGTAAACAGAGTGAATAAAACATGGAGGTTTTTGTCCAACAGGTTTGTTTTCCTGTTTCAGACTCTGGAGGAGGAAACACTTTTGCTCCCCTGGCTCTGCCCTCCGCCCTCCCTGGACCCAAGGCGACTGTTTTCCCCGCCGAGGCTCCCGCCCTCAGAGAGGCTGCCGGCCATCCTACCCTGACGTACTCTGGCTGTGTCGCAGGAACCACGCGCTGGATGCCGCAAGCCAGAGCTGCAACTCCTTTCCTGGCCCTCGGCTCCACTGCCTGGCTGTGAGCCAACACTTCCTTTTATAGAAGGTCTATTTACCGGCAAGACTTGACCAGAAAATGCCTCATTTGCATCATGAAGGTTCAGGTGCAAATGGTGGAAGTGGAGAAACAGCCTTGGGGTCCCAGGAGCCCCTGCTACCTTGTGTGTGACATCTAAGTCTAACTCAGCCTTGGGAGCCCCATCACCGGGCCCTGCCCCTGCTCCAACAATAGGCATCACTCTTGCCAAGGAAAGCTGGCTCAGATCCTGGAGGGCAACACCCGCGGCTCCCACCTCCCTGGCAGGAGGCACAGGGCAGACAAGAGCTCTGTAATCTACAGCAAGCCCGTTGCATTCCTGGCGATTTGCCCTACCCCAGGCATAAGACTTGCATGGGGACTTAAGCAAGGATAAGACTGTAATCCAGTCCTGAACTGTGTGGCAGATTATCCCACGTTGAGCCAACATGGCCAGGTCTTCAAGGTCCTGCACCCATCTATTGTTTTGTCCTCTTTTTGTTCTATTTTGCTTCTAATTGGAGAAACTATGGCATAGAGCAGAGGTTAAGATGCCCAACATTAGAAGAGGGAGGGTCAGGCCTCAAACCCAGACCTAATAACCTGTATCATGTGATGTGGTGAGAAGGAAGTTGGGGCAAATGAATTAAAGGGGCTCTGTGTGGCCCAGGACAGTGTCCACCACAAAGTGCCTTAATCTCTTCTTTATCCACTCACTTATTCAATAAATATGTCATATGCTTAAGTTTCTACAGACACTGGTAGTTAAAAAATGGATAAGTCACCATCCCTGTCCTTCATGAGTTCACATTTCCCCCTCTGTTACTGTTATAGACTTATTCTTCTACAAAGTTTATTTAGAGGATTTGCAAAATCAACAAACGCTTCTTATCTTTCAATATACTTGAGACTCTCCCAGTATCTTGTTAACAGGCTGACTCTGAGTCAGTACGTCTGGGTGGACCTGAGGTTTTGCATCAGGATGTGATGCTGTTGGTCCTGGACCACTTTGAGTAGCTACGGTCTGTTCTTCAGAAGAAGTTTCTACTTTGGTCTCTCTAAGTCAAACCCACCACATACTCTCCTTCTGGCTGGATTCCATCCACTGGTAATATAGCATAGTGGCTAACTGTATTCGTCTGAATGTCAAGCCAACTCAACCTTGAGTCCTGGTTTTGCTTCACACATGGAATTTGGAGAATTTACTTACACTCGCTAAGCTTCAGGTTTTCCATTGGTAATGGGAATGCTAATATTAGTACCTACCTTATGGATTGTTGTAGAAAATAAATGTGCAAATGCGTGTATAGTTCTTAGTACAGTTCCTCATACATAGTAAGAACCCTGTAAATTCTTAAAAACAATAAAATGCCAATTTTTTTTGGCTGACTGCAAGATGTGGCTCTTAAGCTGATGGATCTATCCATAGCTAAAGAATGATTTGGATTCCTTGGAAGAGTTATAACATCATCTCCACGGCCATAGGGTATTGCAATAGAGAAGGGTCCTTGACAATCCTGGTCCTGGTCGCTGCAGTGGGCCAGAACATCTGCCTTGTACTATGGGTGTGGCTAGTGAATACTTCTGAAGGGACCTATGCCAAGAGAAACGACATTGTTTAATGAATGACCTGCTGCTGTTGGTACTTCTGAGGAAATATTGGGGCCAGATGGGGCCTCTTGGGAACCCAACCAGGAGTGAGTGGGGGACTTCCTGAGCCCTTTCTGTTGTTTCTAGGAGGGTGCTAGATGTCATTGCCTCTACTCTGACTGTTAGGATTGGCTGTGGCTTTCTGTCTGGGAAAAGTATTTAATTCTGGACCCTAACTAATGACAGGAACTGGACCTGACCACTGAATTTGCCTCAGGATGGTAGGATTGGGATCAGAGAGCATCCCAATGGAATCCATTCATTGTGCTGGGCCATGGTCAATAGGAAAAAGAGGAAATTTTCCCAAATTAGTGTATAGCTCCTTCCCAGTGCTGTTGATATTACTGCCTTCTACTATGTTTAAATGCAATTTCTTTTCTTTTTTTTTCACTACAGTGGCTGTTTCTATTTTTTTCTTTTTATAAATTTATTTATTGATTGATATTGTATTTTTGGCTGCGTTGGGTCTTCGTTGCTGCAAACGGGCTTTCTCTAGCTGCGGCGAGCGGGGACTACTCTTCGTTGTGATGCGCGAGCTTCTCGTGGCGGTGGCTTCTCTTGTTGCGGAGCACGGGCTCTAGGCGCACAGGCTTCAGTAGTTGCAGCACGTGGGCTCAGTAGTTGTGGCTCACGGGCTCTAGAGTGCAGGCTCAGTAGTTGTGGTGCACGGGCTTTGTTGCTCCGCGGCATGTGGGACCTTCACGGACCAGGGCTGGAACCTGTGTCCCCTGAAGCGGCAGGCAGATTCTTAACCACTGTGCCACCAGGGAAGTCCAGTGGCTGTTCCTGATGCTACTAAATTATAGTTTGTGTATGTGCATGTTTTTTCCCACATATGTAGGTGACACACATGACACTAATCTAACATTTGGTGTATCTCCAAGCACATGGAGAGGATCAGAGAGGATCCATGATGCAGGGGAGTGGTTGATGTTAATTCATAGGTTTCTTCTGCCTTTGTCTCAGTAAGGAAATAGATTGCAATAGTAACACATTTTTGGGATTTTATTTCATGGGGAAAGTAGAAAATTGCCTTGTGAGGATAGCTCCACTCAATGATTATTCAGAGTTTCAGGTACTAAAATTCACCATTTCTGTGCTTTATATTAATGGCTTTGATAAGTTAAAAAAATTAAATATATTTCACTCTTCCTCTGCCAAAGCAAGTGAATAGCAGCAGGAAGGACTGATCTAAGAAGATAATTTATTTCAGAATAATAAATTATCTCAGCTAATTTATTTTAAATAGGGTGAAAGAGCTTTCAAACTCATGGCTCAGAACCTCAAGAAACAAGATTTAACAAATTTAAGGAGCACAAATTTAAGGACAAAGGATACACAAGAGAGGAAAAGCAGAGAGGGGCTCTGACCTCAGGGAGTATCTTGGGGGTTAGGACATAGATAAGGAACAATTCGGCAAATATGTTAATTAAATAATTTCACATCCTGATTAGGACTGTAAAGGCAATAACAGGAAATGTGCTGAAGAATAACCCAGGGCACCACCTATTTTGGCTAGGGTGGTGAAGACAGACCTTCCTGAAAAAGCGACATTTAAGCTGAGACTGTAGGATGAGAAGGAACAAGGTCATGCTCCCTCTGGCAATTTAGTTAAAGTTAATGAAAAGCGTGGAATAGATAACTTACCCTTGGCCAAGCCGATTTCCCACCTACTTCTCAGTGCCAGGGAGCTAACATTTTTAAAGGCTTTGTGCAGGAGCTTTCTTAAGCCCAAGCCCTATGTGATGGGGTGACCCCATCTTCAGCAAAGGAAAGCAATTCTGGAGGTTAAGAAACTTGGCAAGGGTTGCACAGGGAGTGTAACAGCCTTGGTTGAGGAACAGCACGTCAGGAAAATACAAGTATTGACGGCTTTTATTTTTCCAAGCAACTGATAAAACCGTTTTTTGTTTTTTTGTTTGTTTGTTTGTTTGTTTTTTGACGAGGGCCCACCTTGCATACACTAGCTGAGGAGGGGAAATGTAAGACAGAGTTTTAAAGATATCTCAGTGCAACTAAATACATTTAGCTTGACTCAGCAATTAGTAGTCAGATCTGGGTGTTAAATTTTTGGTCTCATTTTCCTGCATCCTCTCTATTCCTAGACCCTGTTGAGGGTAGAGCAAAGCTGGTAGGAAAGATCAAGAGGTCAGTTTTGGACAAATACGTTTGGCATGCCTATTGAGCAATCTATTAGAGATGGTGAGTGGGCAGTTTGACATATGAATTTAGAATTTAGGAGAGAGATACAAGCTAGAGATATATACTTGGGAGTTGTCAGCCTATAAATGGCATTTAAAGTCTTGAGACTGGAAGAGGTCATCCATGGACTGAGCCTGGTAGAAAAGAGACGTCCAAACACTGAACTCTGGGGTACTCCAGAGTTTGGGGAGAAAATGAAGAATCATCAAAGGAGACTGAAAAATGCTGATGAGAAAGAAGGAAAACAAAGAAAATGTGGAGTCCTGAATACCAAGAGATAAAAGGATTTGCAGGAGAAGGGAATGATCTGCTACATCAAATTCTGCTACTACATCAAGTAAAATGCTGACTGAGAATTGAATCAGCAATGTGGATGTCATTGGTGATCTAGAAAAGAGTGGTTTTGGTGAAATGGTGAGGACAAAGGCTTGATTGCAACAGGCAAAAGAAAGAAATGGAGAAGAGGAATTGGAGACAGAAACTTTGAGAAGTTTTCTCTAAAGAAAGCAGAGAAGTGGGGCAGCAGTTAAATGGGAAGAGGAATCAAAGGTTTTTTTTTAAGATAGGAAAAATAACAGTATATGTATGCAGATAGGAGTAATTCAGGAAAAAGAGAAAATTAGGGCAGGAGAGAGAGGAGAATTACTGGAGTGATGTCCTTGCATAGGTGAGAGGGAATGGGAGCTAGTGCCCAAGTGGAGGGATTGGCCTTTTGGCACAAATGGTTCTTCCACAGTAATAGGAGGAAAGGTGGAGGGTAGTTGCTAGTAGGTATGTAGATGTGGAGTGGAACTTTGTGAAAATTCTCTTATGTCTGCTTCAATTTTCAATGTAGAGTTACCTGGGTGTCAAAAATAGAAAATTAAAACCTGGGAGAGCAGGCTTGTGTGTTAGTTCTGTATCCACCATGACGAGGGCTTGGTAGTTGGGTAGGCACTGCCTGGGGTTGGATTTTAATAGCCATGAAGGGAGATAGACAAGATTATGGGCTAGCATAAGGAGCTAAGGTGACTGCATAAAGCCCAGACTCTTAAAAGATACCAGTGAAAGTTTGGAAAACATTCTGCCCAGTGGCCCAGGGAGATCATGGGGAAGCTTATCTAGGTTTGCCTAGGCTCTGAGTGAATAAAAGCACTCAGGGAAATGGAAACTCCTGGCTTGAGCTCCTGGAAAATTAGTGGTTCAAATATATGCAAGCCTCATGGGCCAGAAACCCAAAATCCAGAGCCAGTGATGCCTACGGGGCACCTGCAGAAGCAAATAAAAAGTAAATTGTCCCCTACTCCCCTTCACATCCCACTGGAGGGACGCTCTCACAATCAAGACTGCAGGCAAGTCTCACAGGAAAACAATTCCCACTAAGGATGAACTCACTGTAAAAGTTATAAAACACACGAGATAAAAATCCAACATGAATGAGATTAAGAAGATCCAGCTAATAAAAGGATTAGAGACCCAAATACTTCAGATAATAGAACAATTGCCTAGAGACTTCAAAGTAAATGAACTTAAATGAGTAAGAGCATATAATAAGAAATCAGAAGCTTAAGAAAAGAACAACACAATAAAAATAGAATTTCTAGAAGTAAAAAAATCATTAATACTAAAATATCAGTGAAGAAATAAAACAACAGATTACAAAAAGTTGAAGAGGGAATCAGAAAATTAGAAGATCTCTCTGACGAGAATTAACATAGAGAAATAAAGAAACTGAAACTATGAAATTGATGTGAAAAGCATGGAGGAAAAACAGTCCAACTTATGCCTAATAGGAGTTTCAGAAGAGGAAAAGGAAAGGGAATGAAAGGAAAGTTAATATTAAAAACAAACAAACAAACAAAAAGCCCATGACTGGGAATTTCCATAATTGATGACATGAGTCCTCAGAGATAGGAAGTACAATGTCCCAAAGAGTATACATGCAGTCAAATTCACACGTAGATGCATCAGGGTGGAAATGCATCTGGAAGGCTAATAAGAGAAGATTCTGAAAGGAACCCAAGATAAGAGACAATTTATCTAAAAAGAAATATTTAGACTTAGACTTCTTAACAGCCACAACAGACAACAGAGTAATGACAATGTCATCATTGGAGTGTCATTACTCCAGATAGATGACAATGGAGCAATACATCAATGTGCTGAGCAAAAATTAAAATCATACTAGAATTCTTTTTTTTTTTTTTATTTCATCTTATTTATTTTTGGCTGCGTTTGGTCTTCATTGCTGTGCATGGGCTTTCTCTAGTTGCTGCCAGTGGGGGCTACTCTTCGTTGCGGTGTGCAGGCTTCTCACTGTGGTGGCTTCTCTTGCTGTGGAGCACGGGCTCTAGGCGCATGGGCTTCAGTAGTTGTGGTGCACGGGCTTCATTGCTCCACGGCATGTGGGATCTTCCTGGACCAGGGCTCGAACCCGTGTACCCCCCACTGGCAGGTGGATTCTTAACCACTGCGCCACCAGGGAAACCCCATACTAGAATTCTATAGCTAGCCAAATTATCACTCAAGAGGGAGGGTAAAATATGGACATTTTCAGATAAAAACTGAAAGAGTTTACTGTTTATAGAGTGTTGCTAAAACAACTACTAAAGGATATGCTCCAGAAAGAAGGTGTGGGGTCTATTTTATTATTTTTTTGTATATTTCTGTTTTTCTGATATGTTCCAAAAGTAAAATAAAAATTCCTTATCTATTTATGTATCTAAATAAATCTATCTAAAGCAGTTTAGCTTCTAGTTGCTGCCTTCATTGATATCCAAAAAAATTAAGTCCTAGACTTGGGTTAACTCTGAAGTTTTTTCTTACTTCACAGAAAGATTGGTCTTAATCAAAATGGCCTGAGAATTTAAAAAAAAAAAAGAAAAGAAAAAAAGGAGGGAAGAGAAAAAGCAGAACCTGGGAATAGATCCCTAGAGAATTACTCTGGTCAGTTTATGAGTCTCAAAACTTTACAAAGATATGCTTCCAGAGGCAACCTCTGGCCGAAAACCAAAGACCATTACCAAAAAATTACTGAAATTCTCCACAAGCAGGTGAACCATTCATTTAGAAGGCAGCCAAACACTCAGGAGACCTTGTTAATGTAGATGAATTAGCTGAAAAGAATGCTAAGACTTTGGTTCACATATTTTATTTCTCTGAGTAGATACTTCTCTGGGGGTAGAGGAAAGTGCCTTTATGGGATAGTAAAAGTTTGTAAACATATGAAATTAATGAGACATTCCTAAAGAAAATGTAAGAGAAATTTTTTGTGTGGAAAATGGGAAGAGGGGCTATAAAAATGGTGAATGCTGGGAAACTGATGTTTAAAAAAAAAAAGAAAAGAAACCTGTAAGGGAAATAAAGGTACCAACAAAGAGAACAGTACTACACTGGGAGAAGAAATGTGGCCATAAAAATCTCTATTTGAGAAAGGAGGTTTCTGAGGAGAGTGTGTAATCCTATCATCTGGCATAGGTTGGAGCCCTCTTTTGGGCTGCCAGGAAAGATGCTTAAATCACAATGTTTATAGTTTCCTTCCATGGAACTTCAGGAAAATGGCCAAATATGCATTATTGAATATGGATTCAAATCTGATGGGCTGAGTCATGCACTATATTGGGATTCGAATTCTCAATTTGGCTCCTTCCTTAGGTTCTCGGGTCATCTTTCATCCAGGGAAGATGTATTGAGCCTGACTCCATGCCAGGCAGTGCACAAGGGGTCCAGCAGTCCTACTTCAGTTCTCTAGGTCATCATTCTCCTTGGCAATTATTTCACAACTGTTCTCTCTCCCCAACCTTCTGATACTTTATCTATCGTCTCTCAGCTAATGATCTCTCTCCTCATCTCACTGAGAAAACAGGAGTACGTAGAAGAGAACTTGGACAGTTTCTACCAATTGTATCTACACAACTATACTCAGCCTGCCCTCTAGTTACAGTGAGTTAACTGGCTGGGCTCCTAATTGGGGCTAAACCCTCTGTAGGGTCACTGGATCTCTTCTCCTCTCATCAACCCCAGCCATTCTCCTCTCCATCCAGCACTCTCTGTACCGGGATCATTTCCAGCATCATCCGAGCACTCCCTTGATTCCATGTGCAGCTCCATCTCCCGTTTCCCTGCACTTCTTTTACTACTGCGGCTACTACTACTACTGACAACTACTACTACTGCGGCTACTACTACTACTGCGGCTACTACTACTACTGACAACTACTACTACTGCGGCTACTACTACTACTGCGGCTACTACTACTACTGACAACTACTACTACTGCGGCTACTACTACTACTGACAACTACTACTACTGCGGCTACTACTACTACTGACAACTACTACTACTACTGACAACTACTACTACTGCGGCTACTACTACTACTGACAACTACTACTACTGCGGCTACTACTACTACTGACAACTACTACTACTGCGGCTACTACTACTACTGACAACTACTACTACTGCGGCTACTACTACTACTGCGGCTACTACTACTACTGCGGCTACTACTACTACTGACAACTACTACTACTGACAACTACTACTACTGCGGCTACTACTACTACTGCGGCTACTACTACTACTGACAACTACTACTACTGACAACTACTACTACTGCGGCTACTACTACTACTGCGGCTACTACTACTACTGACAACTACTACTACTGACAACTACTACTACTGACAACTACTACTACTGCGGCTACTACTACTACTGCGGCTACTACTACTACTGACAACTACTACTACTGCGGCTACTACTACTACTGACAACTACTACTACTGACAACTACTACTACTGCGGCTACTACTACTACTGACAACTACTACTACTGCGGCTACTACTACTACTGACAACTACTACTACTGACAACTACTACTACTGCGGCTACTACTACTACTGCGGCTACTACTACTACTGACAACTACTACTACTGACAACTACTACTACTGCGGCTACTACTACTACTGACAACTACTACTACTGCGGCTACTACTACTACTGACAACTACTACTACTGCGGCTACTACTACTACTGACAACTACTACTACTGCGGCTACTACTACTACTGACAACTACTACTACTGACAACTACTACTACTGCGGCTACTACTACTACTGCGGCTACTACTACTACTGACAACTACTACTACTGACAACTACTACTACTGCGGCTACTACTACTACTGACAACTACTACTACTGCGGCTACTACTACTACTGACAACTACTACTACTGCGGCTACTACTACTACTGACAACTACTACTACTGCGGCTACTACTACTACTGCGGCTACTACTACTACTGACAACTACTACTACTGCGGCTACTACTACTACTGACAACTACTACTACTGCGGCTACTACTACTACTGCGGCTACTACTACTACTGACAACTACTACTACTGCGGCTACTACTACTACTGACAACTACTACTACTGCGGCTACTACTACTACTGACAACTACTACTACTGCGGCTACTACTACTACTGACAACTACTACTACTACTGACAACTACTACTACTGCGGCTACTACTACTACTGACAACTACTACTACTGCGGCTACTACTACTACTGACAACTACTACTACTACTTACAACTACTACTACTGACAACTACTACTACTGCGGCTACTACTACTACTGACAACTACTACTACTACTGACAACTACTACTACTGCGGCTGCTACTACTACTGACAACTACTACTACTGCGGCTACTACTACTACTGACAACTACTACTACTACTTACAACTACTACTACTGCGGCTACTACTACTACTGACAACTACTACTACTTACAACTACTACTACTGACAACTACTACTACTGCGGCTGCTACTACTACTGACAACTACTACTACTACTTACAACTACTACTACTGCGGCTACTACTACTACTGACAACTACTACTACTGCGGCTGCTACTACTACTGACAACTACTACTACTACTTACAACTACTACTACTGCGGCTACTACTACTACTGACAACTACTACTACTGCGGCTGCTACTACTACTGACAACTACTACTACTACTTACAACTACTACTACTGCGGCTACTACTACTACTGACAACTACTACTACTGCGGCTGCTACTACTACTGACAACTACTACTACTACTTACAACTACTACTACTGCGGCTACTACTACTACTGACAACTACTACTACTTACAACTACTACTACTGACAACTACTACTACTGTGGCTGCTACTACTACTGACAACTACTACTACTGCGGCTACTACTACTACTGACAACTACTACTACTGCGGCTACTACTACTACTGCGGCTACTACTACTACTGACAACTACTACTACTACTGACAACTACTACTACTGCGGCTACTACTACTACTGACAACTACTACTACTACTTACAACTACTACTACTGACAACTACTACTACTGCGGCTACTACTACTACTGACAACTACTACTACTACTGACAACTACTACTACTGCGGCTGCTACTACTACTGACAACTACTACTACTGCGGCTACTACTACTACTGACAACTACTACTACTACTTACAACTACTACTACTGCGGCTACTACTACTACTGACAACTACTACTACTTACAACTACTACTACTGACAACTACTACTACTGCGGCTGCTACTACTACTGACAACTACTACTACTACTTACAACTACTACTACTGCGGCTACTACTACTACTGACAACTACTACTACTGCGGCTGCTACTACTACTGACAACTACTACTACTACTTACAACTACTACTACTGCGGCTACTACTACTACTGACAACTACTACTACTGCGGCTGCTACTACTACTGACAACTACTACTACTACTTACAACTACTACTACTGCGGCTACTACTACTACTGACAACTACTACTACTGCGGCTGCTACTACTACTGACAACTACTACTACTACTTACAACTACTACTACTGCGGCTACTACTACTACTGACAACTACTACTACTTACAACTACTACTACTGACAACTACTACTACTGTGGCTGCTACTACTACTGACAACTACTACTACTGCGGCTACTACTACTACTGACAACTACTACTACTGCGGCTACTACTACTACTGCGGCTACTACTACTACTGACAACTACTACTACTGCGGCTACTACTACTACTGACAACTACTACTACTGCGGCTACTACTACTACTGACAACTACTACTACTACTTACAACTACTACTACTGACAACTACTACTACTGCGGCTGCTACTACTACTGACAACTACTACTACTGCGGCTACTACTACTACTTACTACTACTACTACTACTTACAACTACTACTACTGCGGCTACTACTACTACTGACAACTACTACTACTTACAACTACTACTACTGACAACTACTACTACTGCGGCTGCTACTACTACTGACAACTACTACTACTGCGGCTACTACTACTACTGACAACTACTACTACTGCGGCTACTACTACTACTGACAACTACTACTACTGCGGCTACTACTACTACTGACAACTACTACTACTGCGGCTACTACTACTACTGACAACTACTACTACTACTTACAACTACTACTACTGCGGCTACTACTACTACTTACAACTACTACTACTGCGGCTACTACTACTACTGACAACTACTACTACTACTTACAACTACTACTACTGACAACTACTACTACTGCGGCTGCTACTACTACTGACAACTACTACTACTGCGGCTACTACTACTACTTACTACTACTACTACTACTTACAACTACTACTACTGCGGCTACTACTACTACTGACAACTACTACTACTGCGGCTGCTACTACTGACAACTACTACTACTGCGGCTGCTACTACTACTGACAACTACTACTACTACTTACAACTACTACTACTGCGGCTACTACTACTACTGACAACTACTACTACTGCGGCTGCTACTACTACTGACAACTACTACTACTACTTACAACTACTACTACTGCGGCTACTACTACTACTGACAACTACTACTACTGCGGCTGCTACTACTACTGACAACTACTACTACTACTTACAACTACTACTACTGCGGCTACTACTACTACTGACAACTACTACTACTGCGGCTGCTACTACTACTGACAACTACTACTACTACTTACAACTACTACTACTGCGGCTACTACTACTACTGACAACTACTACTACTTACAACTACTACTACTGACAACTACTACTACTGTGGCTGCTACTACTACTGACAACTACTACTACTGCGGCTACTACTACTACTGACAACTACTACTACTGCGGCTACTACTACTACTGCGGCTACTACTACTACTGACAACTACTACTACTGCGGCTACTACTACTACTGACAACTACTACTACTGCGGCTACTACTACTACTTACAACTACTACTACTACTTACAACTACTACTACTGCGGCTACTACTACTACTGACAACTACTACTACTGCGGCTACTACTACTACTGACAACTACTACTACTGCGGCTACTACTACTACTGACAACTACTACTACTGCGGCTACTACTACTACTGACAACTACTACTACTGCGGCTACTACTACTACTGACAACTACTACTACTGCGGCTACTACTACTACTGACAACTACTACTACTGCGGCTACTACTACTACTGACAACTACTACTACTACTTACAACTGCTACTACTGCGGCTACTACTACTACTGACAACTACTACTACTGTGGCTACTACTACTACTTACAACTACTACTACTGCGGCTACTACTACTACTTACAACTACTACTACTGCGGCTACTACTACTACTGACAACTACTACTACTGCGGCTACTACTACTACTTACAACTACTACTACTGCGGCTACTACTACTACTGACAACTACTACTACTGACAACTACTACTACTGCGGCTACTACTACTACTGACAACTACTACTACTGCGGCTGCTACTACTACTGACAACTACTACTACTATTACTATTACCACCAGTACTAAATCTTCTACAGAGTTATCTGTATTTATAGTTGCCACTTCCTCTTCTCCCATGCTTCCTTAAATTCTTCCAATCAGGATTTCATCTCCACAACTCTACTAAAACAGCTCTTGCCAAATTCACTGACAGCCCTCATGCTGCCAAGTCCAATAATCATCTCAGATCTCATTATTTGACACAGTTGATCACTCCTTCCTTTTTGAAACAAGTTCTTTGCTTAGCCCTCAGTTCACCACTTCTCTTGATTCTCCCTTCTATCTCAGTGAACGTACTTTCTCAGTGTCCTTTGCTTTAAAAGGCTCTTCTCATATTCCTGATCTCCAGTTGCTGGAATGCCCCAGGACTCAGTCCTTGGAGCTCTTCTCTAAGTACAGGCCCTCCCTAGGTTATCTTATACAGTCTCATGACTTTAAATACCATCTCTCCATTAATAATTTCCAAAGTTGTATATCCAGCACGACCTCTCTCTTGAACCAGTTTCCCACTTGACATCTCCACTTGAATATCCAATATGAATGTCAAAATTTATACTTCTAAATACCAACTCTTCACTTCCACCCCACCCCCAATCTGCTTCTCCTTCTGTCCTCCCCACCACATTTAATGGTGGCTCCTTTCTATTAGTTGCTTAGGTCAAGTATCTTGTGCTATAATGCAGTGAAAAAAGAGTAGGCTGAAATTTAGGCAAGCTGGTTTCTAGGCTGAGGTCCACCACAAAAGCAATGTGCCATGGGCCTGTTGGCTGACTTCTCTGGGGAGAGGTTCCCTCCCCTCCCACTTGCTTCCTCTGTCAAATGAAGAGGTTCAGTAGTGCTACTGCTGGGGAATCAACCTGATGTTCTGAGTTAGCACCACTTACAATTAACTCTGTTCCATTCCATCCAATAAATATATATCAAACATCTACCATGTCCAAGACACTATGCTAATGACAACGAGAAAAAAAAGGCACTCCTTACCCTCATATCATACTTCATAAGGAACAGAAGACCTTGCATATTAGAATTAAAATAAATATAGATTTTTAAATTATGTAGTATAGTTTTGTACCCTACCCTCATCTTCAGATGAGGAAACTGAACTGATGTTCAGAACAGTGAAGTGACTTATTCATGAATATACAGCTAATAGGTAGTGGAGTTGGGACTTTCCAAAAGGGTCAAACTGGATTACTCCAAAGACAAAATTCAGTTCATTTCCCCAACATTAACCACTTTTAAAAAATCAGAATACAGTTTCCAAAGCTTAAAACTTTTAAATTTTGATAACCTTTTAGAAGCAGTATGAGAGGTCTCATTGGGAGATGATCCTTATATTTTTGCAGCTTGATAGTCTATCTATACCAATATGCAAGAGTAGGCAGGATTTAAGTGCTTAAAGATGAATAGCTTGTCCACCTGTGTACACAGTCCAGTGTTTGGATAGGATGAGCTATGATTAATTTAAATCAATAACTTAAAAACAAAGCACTCCACCCATTCTATAAGAAAGGATCATAAAATTCACAAAGGGCACCTGAAACAGCCCATAAAAAACAGTCATGGTTAATGCCTGGGTCAATACTATCCACCTATAATTTACAAAAACTATGAGAGAGAAAGCCACAGGGGTCTCGACACACCCATCCTAACTATGAACTAATTTCTCCCTGACTATGAGGGAATCCTTTTCTAAGGAATTCAGTTCCTTGAACTTGACCTTGCTTAGTGTCTTTAGAGTGAAGTAGAAAATGACTGCCAGACTGAGAGAGAAATCTTTTATTTTTTGGCCAGACTCTGATCAGTGGAGAAATAAGATAATGATGCCTGGTGAGTGAGTACCCTCACCCACCAGGAAGAGGAGACTTCCCTCATCTAGAGCTGCTGGAAAGGAGGAGTAGCCATGTGGAGCAGCAGTGCTGCTGGAGGCTTTGCAAGGCTATTCTCCATGAATAAGGTCACTGCATTGTGTATCAAGAAGTGTTTTAGCCGCTCTGCGGCATGTGGGATCCTCCTGGACCGGGGCACGAACCCGTGTCCCCTGCATCGGCAGGCGGACTCTCAACCACTGCGCCACCAGGGAAGCCCAAGATCACTGCATTGTAAAGTCCGAATTTGTCTTAGTTAAAAGGGACCTGTGTCATCACCTTCTGACTCCTTTGCTTCATAAATATGTCCTCAAGCATAAAAAGCACTGCATCCAGCATTATCACATTGATCTGTAAGGTAGGGTAGGGGTCAGTGTTTCCATTTTAGATGAGAATTTGAGCTCAGAAGATGTTCAATGACTCACTCAAGGTCACGCACAGCTAGTCTGTCATGGAGAAGGAGCCTGAACCATGGTTCTATCCTCTCAGTTTGGTAACTGGCCATCGCTAATCTTACGAAGTAGGATGTGAAGCTCATCAAGGTAAAGTAACTTCCCACGGTTGCCTAGGGAATTTGTACAAGGGCAGAGACTTGAGCACAGACCTCTGATAATTCAGCAATGCCAAGGGGAGTGGTCACTGCTCAATGAAGAGACACATGTCTCCCAGGGCAGGATCTTCCTTCCTTCCTTCCTGTCCCCTAAGGGATTTGCCCATCTGCCTTTTTCTACTGCTACCCTCTGTTCTCCCACTTGGATTCCACTGAAGAAAATGCCAGAAGATCCTGACACGTACACAATCTTTTCCTCCCCCTGACCCTGAGAATCAGGAAACCCCTTCAGTTTTGTGGAGTTTTGTTTTACTTTCAAATTTAATAACCATGGGAAAAAAGAAGATAAATTAATGAGGTACCCAAACTTCCAGATACTAGAAAATTTTAAAATAATAGTGATCATTTTCCTAAAATAATAACTCTAAGTGCTTAGCATAGGACCCGACCTACTAGATGCTCAATCAATCAATAGATATCTACTCATTATTATAATAATTACTCTTGGCCATTCAGCGAATTAGAAGCAGAACCTGTCTTCACACTCCTTGCATAGCGCTCTATCACATTTGCTTCACTGGGTTGTGATGCTTGAAGTAAATAGCACAGGTAAGACAGAGGTTGTGAACTTGGGGGAGAGGAGTAAAAAGATGGGGCAAATTACAGTTAATCAGTTCCAAAGGGCGGGTCATCTAGGGAGGGTTCCTCCGTGGGTGCAGGGAATGCAGGGCTCAGACGGAAGGTGTACATTGTTTGGCTCCTTGGAATAAAAAACCAAAAAAGTACGTATTTGGCTAGAGAGTTAAGAACTAATGAGAAAGAGGGGCAGAAACTATCCCCTGTGCTGCCTGTTCTGCCAGTAGGGTACAAACTTTTTTCCCTTCCGGTCCAGAGTGAAAGGAGGAGATGGTAAAGGAGGAAGATTTTGGGGATCCAGAAGGGTTTGGAGGCCTGGGGAAAGGGAAGGTGCCTTCCTTAGCTTTGGACCCCTTCTAGATTGTATCTAATCACACACTGGCCAAGAAATCTCTGGACTCCCCCAGCATGCTCTCCTCCCTGCTCCACTGGCACGGCTCCTCCACCCATTCATTTAGACCCATCTCTGTCCCAGAGGGCTGCAAAGCCCAGTGATTCCATGTTCCCCTCAGCTCCTCCCCAACAAGTCTTTTCCAAGACTCCCCTCCTCAGAGGGACACCCCTCCCTCCCCCATGCTGGCCATGTGGAGTCTGTCTTTTTCCTCCCATCTCTTTACACTTGTGTATTTGGTCTTTGACGCAGGGGCTGACCCCACATGTTATATTACCGTGTGCAGAGCACATTCTGCAGGCGAATGACTTACAGCACATGCTTGTCTTCTGTTCTTTCTATTAGGGGCGTGATTTAGAAGACGAATGTTTATAACATGACCCAAGGAATTCCATCCTCCTCTGGAAAATTGTGTAGGAGAGAATCCTAATGGACAAAGAGTAATGGCTTCTGGGCTCCAGCCAAATGTTTGGTCTTGTTTTAAAAAGCCTCTGCACTCACCTTTTATTGTTTATGGTAAACTCTCTACTTCACTATGGTCGCTAGCTCTTTCCAAAGGGAGTGGTGATAAATAAGTGAGCATCTCATTTGCTTTCCCAGAGAAACAAATTGTAATTGCCGTGATGATGTGTTAATTCTGTATTAAGTGATTTCTTGACCAAGTACCTTAAAAGGCTGTACAGCTTTCCTCTCCTGCATCGCACTGAGGACGGGAGTGGGGGAGAGAATGTGAAAGACAAATCAGACTGAAGCGCTGGGGACACCCAGCAGAAGAGTAAGTCCTTGTCAGTGGAAAACAACTCAGCAGTGTCCGCCTCCTGTAGGTCCTTGGGAGGTGACTGGCATGATGGAAGAGTACAGAATTTGCTGTCAATCCTGGTTCAATCACTTGGGTAAGCGATGTAACCACTCTGAACCTCAGTTTCCTCTTCTGCAAATGGGGATAATAAGTACCGCTGAGGGCTGTTGCAAGGATTAAATAAAATAAAGCGTGTGTAAAGAGGATAATGGTAATAATAAATACTTCCTGCTGTGTTTTCCTCTGACAGGTTTCTTGCATCATTATGACCCCGTGGAAGGAAGAGCGTGAATGCTGCCTCAGGAAAGAGAAGGCTATTAAGAAGCAGTACCCCTTTAAGATGGGAAGGGGAACCGAAACCCCACAGAGGAGTCTAAGTAAAATAACTTTAAAGGAATCCCTGGGAAGACTGAGAAAATGTCAAGTCCCTTTAAAGAATTCCTGCTTAAACACTACATCTCTTAACTGGTAGATTGGAAAAGGTAAAGTGTTAGCATAATGACTGGGGATAGGGCATAGATTTTCTCCAAAAATGAGGTTAACATGTGTGAATTCCTAGGTTTCTCGGGGCCTAGAGAAGATTGTACTGGCCCTAAGTGAAGCTGTCCCATGGGGAAAAAGAACCCCATATGATGACAATGGGGTAGACTCTATCTAGGTGTCGGGGAGAGAGAAGGTCATGGCTCTGGAGTGCCAGGAAGCTATGTACTGGACATCTAATTAGTTGTTCAAGACCAGTGAACATGCTGCTCAGTAGAGCCAGCAACACCCCAAACCACACCATTTAAGGGGACCAGAGCCAGCAGCGAACAGACCATGAGTTTCATCAGCCATGGACTTTAGCCACAGATATCAGACAAGTGCCCAGGGTACAGACCTAGCCAACCACAATGGGTCAGAGACCCAGTTGGTGGGCCCTTTTCCCCATCAACATGAGGACACAGCTTCCCTCTTTAGCCAGATGCCATCTTGGTTGAGAGAGGTGGGAAACCTAAGTGATGAAACATTTTTCCAAAGAGGCATAGGTTACCCTAAAAAATCTATTAGAACTTTAAAAGACTGTTTCGAATCCGAAGTTTCCTGTAAATAGAAAAGTTTCTGTCTCCTATCTGCCCGCCCCCCATCCCCGGCTCCCTATGCCTGTCCCCAGTAGGATGGGGACTTCTGAGGATTAGTTGCAGAGGAATAAAGAGGTCTAACTGACTTGTACACTATTATATTTTAACCCTACTCTGAATTTAATAGCATCACAGATAGGAGACACTCAATGCATGTGCCTTCCCTTAAATGTAATGGAAAATATCAAATTGGGCGGAATCCCTCAAAATGAAAAGATACATTTCTTTTTTTTTTTTTTTTTTTTTTTTTTTGGCGGTACGCAGGCCTCTCACTGTTGTGGCCTCTCCCGTTGCGGAGCACAGGCTCCGGACGCACAGGCCCAGCGACCATGGCGCACAGGCCCAGCCGCTCCGCGGCACATGGGATCCTCCCAGACCGGGGCACTAACCCGCGTCCCCTGCATCGGCAGGCAGACTCTCAACCACTGCGCCACCAGGGAAGCCCAGAAAAGACACATTTCTTAACTAAAGTTACTTTCAAAGAAGTTCCTCCTTCCTGGTATATTAAGTGCAACTAACACAGATTAGGAAGAATGCTTGTATGTTTTTATTGGTCACAGGCTGGTTTTATTTATTATAACACTGAAAGAAAAGACAAATGAGAATATTTCCTTATGTTTCAGCTAGTGTATTTTTTATATTGAACCTAGTGCAGATTTTTTCCTGCTGCTCTACAAGTGTGAGGGGAGTGAAGACATCATAGCAAGTCCCCCTTTCTAGTGTGATGACATTTTCACCATGTGATGTTCCTCATTCCTCTCCTTCCTAGTGCTCCAGAGTTTGGGTTACCCATCTTAGCCAATAAATTTTTGTTTCTGACCCCTTCCAACATTATTCCAGACTTTGCCTCCTTATTTTGTTATCCATCTTCATTTACTCAGGCCAAAGGCCCTCTGTGAAAGATATTATTATCTCCATCTTGCAAAAGAAACAATGGACCAGCAGAGTTAAGATATTTCTAAATATTTATAGCACATAAAATAATGAGGGTTTGGTATGAGCCCCAAGTCCTTATTAAAATATGATTCTTGGAGGAGGCCTGACAGTTAGAAAATATAATCTGGGAGACCAAGGTAGATATCAGAGTGCCCTACCCTGGCCTCACCCCTTAAGGACCCCTAGGAATTTGGCTGAGAAGTGGAGAAAGGAAATATGTTTGCCCACCCTGCCCCCCTCCTTCAGAATTTCCCCAGAGAAGATCACCAACCAGGGGCAGTAAATAACCTATTTTTAGATATCCGACCTTCATCTCTGAGTAAGAAAAACACACAAGTTCCTTTCAGAAAGTAGAATAGGTTCTTATTTTTCCTGTCATCAAAACAGAAGGTGAGGATTGGAGTTCTCAAGGAACTCCCCCCAAATCTGAAGCAAATCACAAACGGGCAACACTGCTTGGATGGTGTCTGTCAAATTCCCAGTGTTCCTCCAGATCTGATTCCATTTCCAGCTGCGTATGTAGGGGGGAGGGGAAAGGCTTGACAAGGATAGTGATGCTTTATAGATACTTTCCCTTTAGACCAGGACTGTTGAGAGTTTTAAACGTAGTAGGGCTAAATTTAGCAATTAAAAACCTAATTCTGACCCTTCTTCAAATCCATTTCACCTAGAAATCCATTATGTAAGAGGAAACATGGAAGGGATCATATTCCCTACCACTCTGAAGTGACCAGGGAGTGGCTTAACTGATGATTTTTAACCTTTTTTTTTCCCCCAAAGGAAATATTACAGAGAAGTCCAATACATACAACAGCTAAAGGCTAACAGCTCAGGGTGAAATAGAAGACAGACAGGAGCCTCACCCTCTGTTCTCCCTTTTTCTGTCCCTCCCAAACATCCCTGGGACATCCCTTTGGAACCCAACCAGCTCTACAGAGCGTAGTTTGAAAATCACTGCATATGAAAAAAATGTGAGAAAACCACACGTGAAGAATTATTACTAAGGACTCTCATAAGTGTCATGCTTGTACTTTGGGGAATTATGATTCATTAACCAAATAAGAAATCACCACCATTTCTTCCAAGGTACTTTATCCTAGAAACGCTGGGATACACACAGAATATATTTATTCCATTGCCACAGTGGCCATTTTAAATTTTAGCAAATACTGTGTCTTTGCTTTGATTCTACTTAAATATTCAAATTAGAATTTTATTATTGACCCAGGCACTGTGCTAGACTTAACAGCAGTCATTAAAATGTTCAAAACACAGATATATCTCAAGGAGCTCCCAATGTAGACAGTATGAAATGACACAAATAAATATAAAGTGAAACAAACAAAAGGTGAGTAACAATTCAAAACGAATGAAGAGATATTGCAGGATAATACGTGATTAAAGGCCAAAGTCATTGTCCAGAAAATAATTATAATAGTACCAAGATTGCCTTCTATCTCAGTGGCATCCTAATTAACAGTATCTAGCAAAACAAAGGAGGTCCAGTTCTGCTCTCTTTAGCCCTGGTCACGTCTCCCCTGGAATGTGGACTTAATTCTGGGTGTCTCCCTTCCAGAGGAGCATGATCCAAGGGTCACTGATTGATTTGACTGATCAGTGATTGACCCTTTCATTGATCATGATCCAGTGATCATGAACATTGATTTCACATCAATGGGCTTTGATGTGAAACCATTTTCTGTGAACAAGTGTTGATAGAGTTGTAGCTGCTTTGCCTGGAGAAGGTGGAGCATTAGCGTGACCCTTACTTCTCCAGGGAATTTTCGTTAAAAAGAATATGGCCCATCTCCCTACAACCCTTCTTCCCCTCCATCCTTCTTATTTTCCTCTCCTGTAGGGCTGGCACCAGGGGGTGCCATTTACACAGACTGCAACGTAAAGGGTATCCTTTAGAGCTATGCAAGGCAGTAGCCCAGTCACTGCCATTATGAAAAGGGATTTGGTTTTTAACATGTGGCTCCAAAAGGTAGATAAAAATGCAAAGATCAGAAGACAAGGTTAGTGAAATTTTGGTTTAGGATAAGGACATTCTAACAGTGGGAGAAGCCAGAATGGACAGCTCTAGATGCAAGTATTTGGAAAGGGGTTGGGTAGAGGGGAGACCATGCTTCTAAGGTGGATAATAGTAAATTAATTGTGCTTTTGTGATGTGATTAGCCTTGAGGCCTTTTATTTTATTTTTTTCACAAGTGCTCTCCTTCTTAATCATCACTGTGATACTCCCAGGTAGGAACTATAATATCTTTATTTTATAGATGAAGAAACTGCTGCTTGGATAAACTGCTTTACTTTCCTAAGGTCACATAGAAAACCAATCAAAGCTAGCATCTGAGCTCAGGTCTCTCTGATTCTAGAATGCAAACTCTTAACCATGATGTCACATTGAACTCTCAAAAAGGAGGTACAAAATCCCATTGTTCTCAGTGTGCTCATCCGTTCAATTGCAGCTAACCTTGATCTACAAATAAAATTAGATCTTGACTTTGTACATCAAAGGGTAAAATCATTTCTGTGGAACAAAGGTAGGTGAGCAGGAAGTGCCTCGCTCTCACTATTCACTGATACCTCTATCTGGAACTCAGGGGTGAACCTGCACACCTGGGCTCCAGATGGGGGAAGCTGTCTTACACACAGCATAAGCCGCCAGATCCAATTCCATCACTCAGACACCCAATGCACAAAAGATGTGCAAAGGCTCATGCTGGCTGTTTTGTTTTTGTCACTTCCCAGATGCCCTCTCCAAAAGTAACACCTTAGGGAGGCAAGAAGTGGCCTTATGGGATATTGCAGAATCTCTGGTGGGAGCTGGTGGGAGCGGAGCTCATCAGAGCACGCTCAATGCCCACCGTCGCTTTGGAAACGCTGAGATAAAAGGGAGAGACCAAACCCTTCACTATGTGTGCATTCGACAGCTGCGGCTCTCCCATTGCTAGTGCTGTGTCTGCTGTGAAGACCACGGCGAGGCCCAAGCCAGGCTCTGTTAGTGCTAAAACAGATGTTCCTTCAGCATGAACATCTTAGGTGGCCACTTTCATGGGGTGGAAAAGGATAACCTAAACCTTGCAGTTCTTGCCAAAATAACCATGTGTGGGTCTTTGTTCTGCAGTCCTCTGGAACACACAGATAGATTTCCAAGCAGTGGGAACCTCCTGTCTTAGTCAGTCTTTGGACAAACTCTTGTTCTGTCCATTTCACCCCAGTTTCCTGAAACCCTGGCTGTAGGGCTCCCGTGGCTGGAGCCTGTGAGAGCCTCCTTTGTAAGGAGAGTTTTCACAGCCAAAGCCATCAAGGCAGGCAGTGAGGGACACTGGGCCTGAAGTCAATTACAGCAGTGACAGGTATTACCTTGGCTTCGCCGGCTGAGAGGTTCCCCGCCTGCAGTTCTGTTTGTCTCTTTGGGCTCCTCTCCAGGGAGGTTGGCAGTAGAATCACTGCCCATGGGCTACAGTTGGCAGTGGCTGGCTGGGGAGAGGATGGCAGAGGACCAACCCATTGCCGACTCAGATGCTTGGGGAAACTTTTGGGCCTTGACAGAGAAACAAGCTACGAAGCAAGGAAAAGAATTCTCCAAAGCAATCCAAACATGGAAGCCCAAAATTTATATTCAAATCTTTCCTCCATCTTCCTGCTCTGTGAATCTGGAACATCTTCAGCAGAGAGAGAAACTGGAATGAGATGGAGTTAGAAAAGAGAGAGAAGTAGGTTAGAGAGTTGTTCAGAGAGGCAGTGTGACAAAGTGAAAAGAATATTATTCAGCCATGAAAAGAAACAAAATTGAGCTTTTTGTAGGAGGTGGATGGACCTAGAGTCTGTCATACAGAGTGAAGTAAATCAGAAAGAGAAAAACAAATACCGTATGCTAACACATATATATGGAATCTAAAAAAAAATGGTACTGATGAACGATTGCAGGGCAGGAATAAAGAGGTAGACATAAGAGAACGGACTTGAGGACACGGGGTGGGAGGGGGAAGCTGGGAAGAAGTGAGAGTAGCACTGACATATATACACTACCGAATGTAAAATAGGTGGCTGGTAGGAAGCAGCCGCATAGCACAGGGAGATCAGCTCCGTGCTTTGCGATGACCTAGAGGGGTGGGATAGGGAGGGTGGGAGGGAGGCTCAAGACGGAGGGGATATGGGCACATGTATGCATATGGCTGATTCGCTTTGTTGTGCAACAGAAACTAACACAGTATTGTGAAGCAATTATACTCCAATAAAGGTCTATAAAAAAAAAAAGAAAAAAAGAAATGGACTTGGAACAAGAGCTCAGATTTGGGCCTTGTCTCTATGCCTGTGTGGCCCAAGGCAAGTCACCTTTCAGTTCCAAGTCTGGGTCTCTAAGGTCCCTTTCAGCTATATAATTAAGACCTAAGAGTTCTTGGTTATATAAATAGAATTCTTCCAAGACCGTAATTATTCCCATAATCAAGAACCATTTGTGAAGTCATCAGTGTGTGATTTTCTGAAGATAAGAGCAAGAAGACTTGATCCTTACAGGCTGGATAGCTGTGACACGGGCCAACAACTAAGTATGTGTGTGTCTAAAAATTCAACTAATATGAATTAATAATATAAATATTAAGAATTTAATAACCAAACAAACAAAAAGTTTATACCATGGGACAGTGTGTGACAGGGGAATTTTTCAACAGGGGAACCCCCACTCCTGACTTTAGGATGGGGCCTTCTATTTCAATTGCTCCAGAGCCTAAGACACATGGGGACCCTCTGGCATGGAGCACATCCCAAGCGTCTGCATGGCAGAGCTGTGTTCCATTGCCATTTGCAAGAAACGTGGAGGAGTGATAGTTCAAAGAGAAGGAGCCCTTCTGGGGTTAACTACCAAAAAAGCTGAAGACCAAGGCTGCACACCTATACTCACTGGAGTGAGTTTCTTTTAATGGATGTCCTTGCTCACCTTGAAGAGACTGAGAATGTTTAAGTAACTTAACCAACACTCAGTAAGGAGGGGAATCAGGATTGAAACTCAGTCTGCCTGACTCCAGAGCAAACAGTTTTAACCACCAGTCTACACTGCCTGCTTCAGAATTCTGTCAACCTGAACAGCAGTGATTTCTAATCCTGACAAACAGTAATGATCAGCATTAGTAATTCTCTAGTCAGACTGCGTATTAGCACTATCTGAAGAGCTTTGTAAAAACTACCCATGCCAGGCTCACCCCCAGAGTTTCCAGTATCCTTGGTTTGAGGAAAGGCCTGGTCATCAGTCGTTTCGTTTGTTTGTTTTTGTTTTTGGCTTCGCTGGGTCTTCGTTGCAGCACG
Organism: Mesoplodon mirus; assembly: GCF_964341445.2. Taxonomy (NCBI): domain Eukaryota; kingdom Metazoa; phylum Chordata; class Mammalia; order Artiodactyla; family Ziphiidae; genus Mesoplodon; species Mesoplodon mirus. The sequence goes on along the minus strand of NC_138990.1, from coordinate 54,893,028 downwards.
CGGGCTTTCGCCAGTTGTGGTAAGTGGGGGCTTCTCTTAATGCAGTGGCTTCTCTTGTTGTGGAGCACGGGCTCTAGGTGCGCGGGCTTCAGTAGTTGTGGCGCACAGGCTCAGTGGTTGTGGCTCGCGGGCTTTGTTGCTCCGTGGCATGTGGGATCTTCCCGGACAAGGGATCCAACCCGTGCCCCCCTGCATTGGCAAGTGGATTCTTAACCACTGTGCCACCAGGGAAGTCCCCATCAATCGTTTTTAAAAGCTCTCCCCAGGTGATTCTAAGTGCAGTTGGGGTGCGAATCACTGATGTTCATAATGAAAAATATCAGACTCCAAATAAACTCAGGCTCAGGGCTGCCTTCATGGGATGTATCCATGGTAGATTTGAGCTGATTGTTTGAGTAGTGGCTTGTGGAAGTGGATACAAATCTTAGAATCCTTTAGGGATAGATGAAGCTCTGGACCCGTGAGGACTCTGATCTTGGTGAAAATTCCCCACATGCTACAGGCCTCCACTGGAGAAATCACCCAAAGAACACAACTGGGAATTCATTCTGTCCCCAAATGCTTACAAGGATGTTTGTTTCAAGAAGATAAATTTAACCATTTAAGGTCCTATTAATGGGAGAACACTTTCTCCCTCCTCTCTCATTTCCAGGAACAGAGATTTTCCCTAAATCCGCCTTTTCTTGCCTCACCACTAATGCCCCAGGGAGGGGGTGTGAGTTCCCGGTGGTGACTAAGAGAAGGGAATTCACATGTGTTAGTCCAGGCCCTTCCCCCCTCCCTTCCCATTAGAAGCCAGCTTCCAGGAAAAGCGCACTTTCCGCTTTGTTCTGCCTGGTTCTTCAGGGTCCCTCAGGGGAAGACAAGTTTTCTAAGACTGCCCACAGTGTGTGGCAATACGTCTTAATTCAGGGCTCAGAGCTAGCCATGCCATACATCTTAGGCGTTCTCATTAACTAAGGTGATACTTTAACCATCATCCACCTTATTCCTTGTCCATCTCTTAAATAATTCAGAATTTGGATGGGGGAAACAGAGTTGTTACATATTGACTTCTTAAATAAGTTTCATCAGTTCCCTTTAAAATGTCATTTTCTCCTAGCTGAACAAAAGAAACATGAAACTATTACAAATTCTCTCCCTACCCATACTGTCTCTCTCACCGTTGTACTACAACCCTCATTATAATGCATTAGCTTTTTCTTGAAATAATAATAATCAAACCATTTGTAATCATATGTTTCTCCCCAAGACTGGCAATCAGAACTTCAGGATTAATTGCAAGAGCTGTAAAGAGGTTCTTGGACATTTGCCTCAAGAGCCTCCATGAATAGCACGAAGATGAGTAGTAAGCTCAGAGCTCCCCACTGCCATGCCAGGTTATGATGCCTTCTTTCCTAATTAGCAACCAAGAGAAAAGGCTTTTCAGATCTTCCGGAGGATGTATGACATGGAAAGCTCATTCTAGTAAAGGGAACCAGACCCCTGTCATCTGACACCAACAAGGTGCCCTTCCCTTGGCTTAAAGGGATCTGGAGGAGGGCGAGCAGATAACCTTCAGCCTAAATAAGTAATATCATCACTGCTCTGGAATCTCTCTGAGGCATGCCCGCTTACAATGTGGAATTCCACAGGGCACGTGGCCCTCTTGGACTCCATCCAAAGGAATAAGTTATCCGAAGGACCTCTTCCTCACATGTGCCCCTGGGACAGTGTTCATCAGCAAGCTTCAGGGTAGCTAGTAAAATTCGGGTGCTAGTCAGTTGATCACAACACGCTTGTTAATAGAGTCAAGGCGCCATTAAGAAGCAACAACCCAGTTTGTCGCTTGCCCATTGCTTCATTGCCCAGTTAGCTTGTTCATAAGGCAGCTCTGGGTGTCTGACAAAATGAGCCTCTTGCTTGAATGCCTAATCCAGAGGGCTTTCTTATGATCTGTTGTTTTCTATTACCAGCACTTCTGCTTCATGCCATGCTCTTGGCTAATTGAAGCTGTTCAAGGCATGAGGATTCTGCTAATGGACTCAGCTCTCCCACAGGGGTCAGATGCCAAGACAATTTCACAGCAGTGAAAGGAAGAGCCCAGATGGCCAGGCTCAGATGGTAAAGGCCTTTAGAATCTGCCTTGAGGCTCTCAATGGCTTTAGATTGAAAACCATCTTGGCCCCATCCACCAGTGTAAGGCATTTAATGACAGCCTGAAAGCACAGAGCTTAAACAGAATGATGAGCACAGGGCAGGACTTTGGACTCCAGAAGAACTGCCTAAGCACAGATAATTTTTCTACAGTATTTGAGGAGAATAAAGGAGGTAAGAATTTTCCTTTTGTTTGTCCCACCTCTGGCATTGTTTACTTTCTTTTTATTATTCTCAAAGGCACTTAAAGCTCTGGCAGTGTTTCTGTCCTAAAATCTTATTGTCAGAAGTTTCTTTTTCAGCTGTTTCAAATCATATCTGGTAGAGTGAGTGCTTTGCCTGGGCTCATCACTTTACCTCAGAAGAAATAAAGTTCACCCTTTAAATGACAATATTGATTGTCTACAGCTTTAAGTTTTCTCCACTTAAGCTGCAGGCTTCATTTAAAGACCTGTTTTCCTTCATCATGAAGGAACTACGGTAGAACTCTTTACCCTGCTGGCGTCTGGGGAATGATCTAACACCGTATTTTGGACGATCGCTATGTTTTGTCAGATTTTCACTGTGTGTGGAGTAATTCTTTGTCAATGGTGATTTTGTCAACTGTGGTTTTGAGGCAATGAGGTTTTATACGTGTGCCTGAAATTTCTAAAATATTTAAGCTTTTAACATTTGCAAAGTTGAATTCAGTCCTCTTTTTTTTTTTTTTTTTTTTTTGCGGTACGCGGGCCTCTCACTGTTGTGGCCTCTCCCGTTGCGGAGCACAGGCTCTGGACGCGCAGGCCCAGTGGCCATGCCTCACAGGCCCAGCCGCTCCGCGGCATGTGGGATCCTCCCGGACCGGGGCACGAACCCGTGTCCCCTGCATCAGCAGGCGGACTCTCAACCACTGCGCCACCAGGGAAGCCCATCAGTCCTCTTTTAAAAGGAACCCAACGTGCTGTTTTTCCTCCCCCTCTATCAGGGCGTGCGTGGGACAGAGTGGACTTTACACGCTGCCCTTCCAGAACGTGGACAGGATATCAACACAGAAAAATGAGCCCTTCAGCCCTGTGATGATTTGTGAAAAGCTCAGACTGATTTAGCAGGCATTTTCTTGACACCGGTGAAAAGTCAGCGTGTGAGAGAGGGTAGCATGATGGTTATGAGGCCACGTTCTAGAGCTGGACTGCCTGATTGGATCCCAGCTGCACAGCTGTAGTGGGTTCAATGGTGGGCCCACTCCCCAAAAGATAAGAGCAACTCCTAACCCCAGGAACCTATGAATGTGGCCTGATTCGGAAAAAGGGTCTTTGCAGATGTAAATACGTTGCGGATCGACCTCTTGAGCTGAGATCATCCTGAATGAGCAGGGTGGGTCCTGTGTCCAGTGATAAGTGGCTTATAAGAGACAGAGGAGGAGACAAAGACACAGAAGAGGAAAAGGCCATGTGAAGACGGAGGCAGAGACCGGGATGATGCTGTCACAGGCCAAGGACCACCTGGAGCCACCAGAAGCTGGAGGAGGCAAGGAATGATTCTCCCTTAGAGACTCTGGAGGGAGTGTGGTCCTGCTGGCACCTTGACTTTGGACTTCTGGACCCCAGAACTGTGAGCGAATAAATTTCTCGTATATTAAGCCACCCAGTTTGTGGTAATTTGTTACAGCAGCCCTAGGAAACAAACACATTACTTACCAGCTAAGTGACCTTGGACAAGTTATTTGACCTCCCTAAATCAGACCCTTCAAAGCAAAACCCTCCTCGCAGGGTTGCCGTGGGGATAAAATGCCTTCACACAGGTGAGTGGCTTAGAACAGTGCCTGTACCTGGTGTGCTCAGACAAGTGATTTTTTTCTATCATGATAACAGGCAAATGCAAAGGGGCTGAGATTTCAACCCAGTAAGTGCTGGTCAAAAGAGTCACAATTTGAGAAACAGGAAAATCCTGGAAGAAACTACTTCAGCTGACCTCAGGGCCTCAGCAATAATTCCTAAACAGCTAAAGAATATGAAGCAGGAGGAGGGTTCCCTGCAAGAGCCATTATTTAAATGCTTCTAAATCTAACTGGTTTTAGAAAAGTGCAACTTTTGGAGGTTTATGTGCTGAGACTTTAAGAGCACACGTATTACATACCATGCATACTTTCCCTCAAACCTCCTGCCCTCCCTGAGTTTTGAGTTGCCTGCCTGGGTAGTTGTAAGGCCTTCACCCCAGGGGCAAGAGACTGTTCCCTTTTGCCTGGAGATGGGAACCACTGTGGGTCCGTATGGAGGGTTTGTTAGCGGGCTGTGGGGAGACTGAACTTCCTGCCCTCAAATCCCCTTCCTACTCTCAGGATCACAGTTTGATTTTGCTGTGAATCCAGGTGTCTTAGTCAGTTCGAGCTGCTGTAACAAAATACCTCAAACTGTGTGGCTTATAAACAACAGGAATTTATTTCTCACTGTTCTGGAGTCTGGGAAGTCCAAGATCAAGGCTCTGGCGATTTAATATCTGGGGAGAGCCCACTTCGGAGTCAGCTGTCTTTTCACCATAACCTCACGTGGCAGAAGGGGTGAGCTCACTCTCTGGGTCTCTTTTATAAGGGCGCTGATCCCAATCATGTAGGTTCTCCCCTCATGACCTAGTTACTTCCCAAAAGCCCCTCCTCCTAAGACCATCGCCTTGGGGGATAGGATTTCAACATATGAATTTGGGGGAGACATAACCATTCAGACCATAACACCCAGGAAGGCACAATTCTTCTTAGACTGTCCGCTAAGAAGGACTCATAGATGTAAAACCCCCATGTCAGTGAAGACTCAGAAGGTTTTAGAGCTCAGGGGGTTCTATCAATCATTTTGACCAATGTTCCCATTTTATAGATAAGGAAAATGAGGCTTAGCCAGGCACAACAGCTGACCCCAGTACACACAGGATCTGGTGGCAGAGCTAGCTCTGTTGGAGGTCCCTCACTCTAAGGGTGTTTGGGTGTTTGTTCTAGGAAGTAGACCTGGGTGGGAAAGACATGAGGGGCCAAAGCAAACGTTAGGACTTGTATACCTATCACTGCCAGCCCTAGGGCTTAGTCTAAGCATCACCATCACAAACATGAATTTGGTTCTTTTCAGGAGTGGACCAATTCTCAGCTCTTCCAGCAACTTCCTGACTTTCTAAGGCTTCCAGAACACAAACTGGGAATGGGTGCGTGAGTATATGAAATACAGCTATATTTCTGAGCATGTTTTTGAAAAACAACAATGACAACAATAATTCCCTTTCAGGATAATAGGTGAAATCAGAGTATTCAGGCTTATTATAGTGCCCAATGTGTAGTAGGTGGGACATATACATTGGTTATTGTTATTTTTATTATTACCAGTATGACTACTCACTATGGCTTTGCTTTGCTCAAACTCTCCATTACAAAAATGAAAGTAATAATAATGGTCTACCAGAATAGAAGCTACGAGCATGAACTCCGGAACCAGCAGGGTCCCAGTTCTATCCTTACAAGCTATAGGACCTTAGATACATTATTTGTTTTCCCTTTGCCTCAGTTTATTCATCAATAAAATCAGGATTACAATAGTATGTGCCTTATGGAGCTGCTGTAAGGATTAATCAAATTCATAAATGTAATGTTCTTAGAACAGTGCTTGGCACGTAGCATGTGCTCAATACGGTGTTCACCACTGTATTACTTTTACTTACCCCACAGAATTGTGATGAGAATCAAACAAAACAATGTATTTAGAAGCATGCAGTATATTCAACTAGTAATTATCACCATCATCATTATCATTATCAAATGACTGGGTCTTTCTGCTGTCAGGATCTGCCCTTGTATTTGCTTGATAGTTAATGCTTACTGAGCATGTGTGTAGTAAGAAGTAGTATATATGCAAAGAGTGTATACATAGAACAACACTGAACTGAAAGCTAGGTTTTCAAGAGTCTTTTTAGGGCAGCTTCTACCCTGCTGCTGGTAAATCATTTAGGGTGAGAATCCTGCTCTGGAGTGACAGTCTTTGGAAGACCCTAAGTGGAGTGTTTGTTTGATCCCCAGGGTGTCCCCCGTTTTGAGAATGGCCAATGCATGGTTTGTTCTCTGATGGCCATGTCTGTGTAACGTGGCACTGTCCTGGCCTTAGCTGACCAGTCCTGTGGTGCACCCTGCCTCAGTCTCCAGGATTTTTCAAACAGATCTGAGGAAGTAGGATCAGTCTCTTTCTGGTGGTGGAATCTTCGGCAGCCACATTCCCTGCCAATCTGCAGTAGGGGAGAATGGAACTAATGTGCAGAAAACACCCAGGTGAGCATGAGGGGAGGGCCCTAAGATCATCTGAAGCCACGGCACTCTGTTGCATCCCTGCCCTTCCCAAGGTAATGTCTATCCTCCCAATATACACCTCCTGTTTTACCTAAATGGAATTTCTGTTACTCGCAACCAAAAGAATCTTCCTCTCCCTTCTAGAGCCAACCCAAGAATCTCCTGTTCTGCAAAAATTCTCCTGACCTCCTCCCCCATGAGGTCTAGTCTGGGCCACATCATTTTGCACCTCCCACCCCAGGGTACTTTCTAGTCCCCCTGCAATACTAAGCTTCTTAAGGACAGTGTCTAGGTCTTATTTGTCCCAAAGTTCCACCACCTGACCCAATGCTGGGGACCAATAATAGATTGGCTTTGTCTTTCAATGAATATGTAAATGACATAGAATGTAGGCACACAGGTCAGATTACCTCTATGATCTTTTCCAAACTGGAGATTCTATAATGTGATCCTAGTTTATTTGTAAAGGGAGATTCTGAAGGGGTTCAATGGATGGTTCTGGAACTGCAGTGGTTGATAGTTTCAGTTTTATGTTATTTAAATTTTACTTCCATAATTACGTCTTTCCTTGACAAAGGTATGTCTCTAGCACCACCCATGATTTGGAGTCGTGAATTACTGGCATCATTTTTAGGTTCACAAATGGAGTAAGAAGGGATGAGGAAGGGAGAGAGACTGCAAATGAGAGATGAAGAGCTAAGAGAAAACTCATGGTACATGTGTGTGAGACAGAAATCTCCAGAAAGAGAAGTAAACTGAATTATAAGTGTGAAAGTCAGAGGAAGAGGAGTTGGTGTCTGCAGGAACCTTGTCTGATCAGTCATCACAGTGAAACAACTAAACTGACAGAAGCTATAAGATGTTAGATTTCTCTGTTCCTGACATACAGATGGCCAACAAGCACATGAAAAAATGCTCAACATCGCTAATTATTAGAGAAATGCAAATCAAAAGTACAATGAGGTATCATCTCACTCTGGTCAGAATGGCCATCATCAAAAAGTCTACAAATAATAAATGCTGGAGAAGGTGTGGAGAAAAAGGAACCCTCCTACACTGTTGGTGGGAATGTAAATTGGTGCAGCCACTACAGAGAACGGGGTGGAGGTTCCTTAAAAAACTAAAACTAGAGTTGCCATATGATCGTGCAATCCCACTCCTGGGCATATATCCAGAGAAAACTCTTAATTCAAAAAGATACATGCACCCCAATGTTCATTGCAGCCCTATTTACAATAGCCAGGACATGGAAGCAACCTAAATGTCCATCGACAGATGAATAGATAAAGAAGATGTGATATATATATACAATGGAATATTACTCAGCCATAAAAAGAATGAAATAATGCCATTTGCAGCAACATGGATGGACCTGGAGATTATCATACTAAGCGAAGTAACAGACAAAGAAAGACAAATATCATATGATATCGCTTATATGTAGCATCAAAAAACAAGAGATGCAAATGAACTTATTTACAAAACAGAAATAGACTCACAGACATAGAAAACAATCTTATGTTTACCAAAGGGGAAAAGGGTGGGGGAGGGATAAATTAGGAGGTTGGGATTAACATATACACACTACTCTATATACAATAGATAACAACAAGGATGTTGTATAGCACAGGGAACTATACTCAATATTTTGTAATAACCTATAAGGGAAAAGAATCTGAAAAAGAATATATATATATATCTGAATCACTGCTGTACACCTGAAACTAGCACAACACTATAAATCAACTATACTTCAATTAAAAAAATTTTTTTTAATTGAAAATAAAAAAAAGATTTCTCTGTTCCTGGCAACCTAAAAAGTTACTTTCGTTTCCCAAAGTGTTTTCCAGGGAACAGTCTGGTGAGGGGAGAACCTGGCTGTAAAGGTGGCACGGAAGACCAAGTCTACTTTCTTCATGAAGGGAGACATGGGGCTTTGGGCCATTTCTTTGAAGTCCCTCTAGAGGCTTCTAAAGGTTGGGTAGTGGCATCTGATCTTTAATCCCAGACATCAAATTTGTTGATTTTTGCCCTGGACAATCTGTTTCTCAACTTTTCACAGAACATTTCCTTTGTGACAAGTAGGGAAAGAAAAAACTGCATTTTTCTTTCTTTTTGTTTTGCCTTCCCATTCCAGTCACAGCATCAGAAAGGGGGAAATTTACCTGTTGGATGGTGTGCTGAAAGATTAGACACAAAGTGCTGACCTTGGTGTCTGCAAAACACCTCCTCCAGATTGGATGCCTTTGCTTTCACTCTCTGATAGGAAGTGAGCGACACTGAGTCTAGTCTTAAGACCATTTAATGTCTGAGTCCAGCACACTGTTTGTACTACTTGCAGTCATCAAGATAACTAGGAGCATGGACGCTGGGATCTGACAGCCTGTATGAATTCCAGTGGAGCCTGTTCCTAGGCAAGTACCTGGACAGGTTATCTAACCTCTCAGACCCAGTCTCAAGCCTCCAAGGTGGGATAATGATAGCTGCTAGCTCAATGAGGCATTGTGAGGGTTAAATGAGATAAAACATGGAAAGCCTTCACCCAATTACTAAATACCCATGGGCATTTAGTAATTCCCATGAACATTAGTTATTATTACTATATTACTATATCTTTAATATAGTAATAATATTTCTAATAATAAAATAGGAGAAAGATTGGCACTGGACAGAGTACTTGCAGCAGGAAGGAAGCTAGGTAGTCACACAGGCCTTTCCTTGAGTTCATCCCCCCCCCAAAGAATTTGGTGCTGCCATATACGGGACATGAAGTTCAGAAATGGCTGTTTCGGGACTTCCCCGGTGGTCCAGTGGGTAAGACTCCCAATGCAAGGGACCCGGGTTTGATCCCTGGTCAGGGAACTCGATCCTGCATGCATGCCGCAACTAAGAGCCCACATGCCAACTAAGTCCACATGTCCACATGCTGCAACTAAGAGCCCACATGCCACAACTAAAGATCCCACGTGCTGCAACTAAGACCCGGTGCAGCCAAAATAAATAAATACATAAATATTAAAAAGAAAGAAAGAAAGAAAGAAATGGCTGTTTCCAAACTGGTGAATTCCTTGAGGACTTTTTCTCCACTATGGTTCATCTGGTCGTGCCCTTGGTTTTCAGTGACCATGATTGTTCCAAACCGTCCACGAGCTGGAAGAACACTGCTCTATGGTAAGCCCAGTGCCACCCTGATTCAATCTTCTCCAATTCTACAAACCCCAGGTAGTATGTGAGACAACTGATGTAGGCTTCCCTGGCAAATGTTGCGGGCATTGTAGAGACCCCCACTTCAAGGGGACGGCAGATTCTGGTCATTAGAATAACGGCTGTGGTAACTGAGCTACCTTCTGGACAAAATGGCAGCTCTCTCATTGAAAAAGTTTAGGAGACTGATTTTTCCCCCCCAACCACTATTTATTGCATAAGATTTCAGAAGATGATGAGAAAGAGCACGTTTATAAGACACCATGAGTTTGTATAAATAAAATGAAGTCATATCTGGGAAAGATGTACCAAAGAAAATTGAACCCAAAATATCTAACTTTGTAATCCATACTTGACCAAAAGTCCCACTGAATTAAAGCACGGACTGCATAACTGTGTACACAAAATGCCTTTAAAGTTCTTCCATAAATTTAGAGAAAAAGGAATAGTCTGTTTAGAGCTACTAAGGCAAAATTCCTTACTGTGGATTTACAGGCACTTGTACAAGTGGTCCCCAAACACCCTTTTTAATTTTTTTAAATTATTAATAAGAAAGAACAGATTCTACCCTCACAACTTCCACTTTGGAACTTGTAATCACCAGGCACAAAGAACAGAGTTTTTGGAAAAAAGGAAGGCTGAATTCCAGGCCTCTGAAGGGGAAGTTACAGTCTGACTGATTACATTGATTGCATTTTAAATCTACCAATTTCTCCCTTGAAACCCACATATTATTTAACATCTTAGTTGCTTTATGTTAAATTTGTTGAAGAAAATCTCTCAATATTTTCAGGCCTTTATCATAATGTTTTTTTGTTTTGTTTTGTTTTTGCAGTACGCGGGCCTCTCACCGTCGTGGCCTCTCCCGTTGCGGAGCACAGGCTCCGGACGCGCAGGCTCAGCGGCCATGGCTCACGGGCCCAGCCGCTCCGCGGCATGTGGGATCCTCCCGGACCGGGGCACAAACCCGTGTCCCCTGCATCGGCAGGCGGACTCTCAACCACTGCGCCACCGGGGAAGTCCATATCATAATGTTTTTTATTTCTTAATTTTCCTTTTTGTTTTTTTCATTTCTTTTTAAAATTTATTTTATTTTTTATTAATTTTCCTTTTTGAATGAGTGAGAGAACCAAGTTGAATAAGCAATACTATATAAGTCATCCATTTAATATAGAAATTCTGGGAATTACAGCTTTGGTGCTCACCTTCATTACGTGTATTGAAATCAAGCAGTTTCTACATCTAGGTAGACCGAGGCAGTTCTTAGGACATGTCGAAAGGGGTAGTGTCTTGGCACTTACTGTAGGAGAGCCTACAGCTGCTGTGACCCACATTTGAGCAATGACTCAGGGATGTGGCTGGCAAAGGAGGAGGAAGTGGCTATGAAGAGCGGCTGTTAACAAACATACGACCAAGTCATCCCTCCCCCAACACTTACCATTACCGAGAGTGATACTGTGGACATAGCCGTGCAGGGGACATGGATCTGTTTGCTACCTATGAGTATTCCTTTATTACAGCTCAACTACTGGACTCTGATTACATGACATGTAAATATATGGGATGAAGGAGGACTGGGGGGATTTACCCTCGATCCCACAGCCTTACGATAGATTGACTTGTCTACATATATCTATCAACTACATTGAGACCATCAGATTTATATAAACATACCATATCATTGCATTTATAAAAAGTACTCACAATCACCATTCCATAATTTTTCCCAATAATCCTATGATATGGGTAGGGAACATCATTTTCATTTTACCAAAGAAGTACTAAATGTAGGAAAAGTGCTTGATCGTACTAGCAATATAAGAAGTACACATTAAAACAAGAAAGCATATTTTGACTATCAAACTAACAAAGCCATGTAGATCATCAAATTAGCAATATTTTAAGATAACGTTTATGCTGGCAAGGTTGCATTGAGATGGAAATTCTCTTTCTACTGGTGGAAGTACACACTGGTTAAACATTTCTGAAGAGCACTGTGCAACATGTATCAGAACCTTTAAAAGTATTCAGGGAGTTCCCTGATGGTCTAGTGGTTAGGATTCGGAGTCCTCACTGCTGAGGGCCTGGGTCCAATCCCTGATCGGAAACTAAGTTCCCACAAGCTGTGTGGTGTGGCCAAAAAAAAAAAGAAGTATTCAGACCTTTGGATGCAGTAATTTCATTTCTGAGAGTTCCTTCTAAGGAAGTAATAGGAAATGTGGACAAATATTGTAAACAAAGATGTTTCTCACAATATTCTTTATAAAGGTAAAAACCTGGAAATCATTGAAATATTTAGCCACAGAAAATAGTCATGACACACCTACACAATGGAGTACTATAAGGCCCCTGGAAGTGATATCTTTGAAGAACTTTTAATGCTGTGAGAATATGTTCAGAATATAATGTTAAGTGAAAAAGCAGGATGAAAGTCTTATATAATAGCATAATCATAATCATAGTTATATAAAAACATGTACATAAATCCATTTAAACTAGACGGGAGGAAATAGGACCGTAGTTGTCAGAGGTTTCTGGGTTATGTATAATTTGGATTTTAAAAATACTTTTCTGTATGTTCCCTATTTTTAGAAGGAAACTGTATTACTTTTATAGTCAGAAAAAAACCACAACAAAGTTCTTAAAAATAAAGTGTAAAAGAAGTATTTTCAGGGAGATTCGTTAACTTGACCGAGGTCACACAGCCTCAAAGCAGAGGGGCTAGCACCTAAACCCAGTTCCGGCTCTAATCCCAATGTCTCCTTCCCCATACCACAGTGTCTCTGTAAACAGTTAACTTGAGCAACAAGTTATTGATGTTTGAATTGTTAGAGAACAAACCATTTGTGAACTCACGCTAGAATCTCCACTACTACTTTGATTAGACTCAGGAATACAAGTATTCCTTTGTGGCAGCGCTCAACTTTCCGAGTCCTACAAGTGGCTGACATCTACATAGAGAAAACTCAAGTATGCTAAGCTCACTGCTCGATATCACCTGCATGAGATGTGAAACTCCCTTAATACAGAGAACCATGGAGATCCAATATAGAACATGGCCTGGAAAGGTTATTCCACTGATTTCCAAAATGAACTAAACAGTAAAATTACCAGGATGATTTTCCAAAAATACAGATCCAGGTCTCACCCTAGAGATTCTATTTTAGTAAGTCTGAGGTGGAACCCTTGCCTCTGGACCAGGACTGTCTTTAAACCATTCTAGCCAGTGGTAGAAAGCTCCCTGTATGCACAGTGAGTCACAGGTGGTGATTCCACTACTAAAGGTTAGAAAAACTACCCCTCAAAACCAGGATTCAGGGCTTCCCTGGTGGCGCAGTGGTTAAGAATCTGCCTGCCAATGCAAGGGACACGGGTTCGAGCCCTGGTCTGGGAAGATCCCATGTGCCGCGGAGCAGCTGGGCCCGTGAGCCACAGCTACTGAGCCTGCGCTTTTGGAGCTTGTGCTCCGCAACAAGACAGGCCGCGACAGTGAGAGGCCCGTGCACCGCGATGAAGAGTGGCCCCCGCTCACTGCAACTAGAGAAAGCCCTCGCACAGAAACGAAGACCCAACACAGCCATAAATAAATAAATAAAATTAAATTAAATTAAACTAAATTAAATTAAATTTAAAAAACCCCAAGATTCACTTAGAACTTGAGTGCACTGTTCACTGAGTCCTGTGATGACTTGGCCCACCTACTCAGTAGTTAATGGGGGAATCACCACCTTGTCACCCATTGCTGCCTGTGTTGGTTTTCTATTGCTGCTTAATAAATGACCACCCCCTCCCCCCAAAAAACAAAAACAAGAACACAAAACTTAGTGTCTTCAAACAGCAAACATTTTTTAGAGTTTCCGTTGATCAGGAATCTGGGCAGAGCTACACTGAGTGCTTCCAGGTCAAGGTCTTTCTGAGATTGCAGGCGAGGTGTTGGCCAGGGCTTGGTTTCATCTGAATGCCAGAGGGAGGACAAAAGGGGAAGGGGTCTACTTCCATGCTTACTTATATCGTTATTGCAAGTCTCTGTACTTTTTCCTCCACCCTAACTCACAACATGGCTCCCACAGGAAGAATGATCAGAGAGAGAGAGAGAGAATGAGAGAAAGGGAGAGAGTTTGCACTCAAGCTGGAAGCCACAATCTTTTTATGATCTAGTCTCAGCATTGACATCCCATCACTATTCTGTAGTTGCTAGATGCAAGTTAACAACCAAGGAGAGGGAATTACACAGGGTGTGAATGCCAGGATTCAGAGGTCACTGGCGGCCACCTTGGAGGATACTTGCCACACTGCCCCAGACAAACAGCAGAGTTAAAATTCTGCACTAATCCACTTTCACCTCTATCCTTCAACTTCTACTTGGAAAGTAGGCAGAGGTGGGACTGGAGTGAACTCTGTCTATTGATGGTAATTGAATCAGTAGGCCCAAAGCAGAAGGAAAACAAACCTTCAAGTTTAATGTAGGGCAGTGCCTGAATTTTCACACATACCGTATGAGCCATGGATGTCACCTTAGGTGTCAATAGAGAGACCCAGTTAGTCAACAGGTTCACTCACTCTGTTTTTATCTTTAAAGGAGTGAACATTTCAAATGACCTTGGGAGCTATTATTTTCAACTCTGGCCCTAACTTGTGAAACAATACTCAATTCTCCTAGAAAACATACTTGAACTTCATGTCCTGACCTCAAATGCAACTTGCTCGGGGGTTGATATAATTGTATTTTCCATCCTCTGTGGAAGATAGACAACAAATATTGAGTAAAAATAAATATATTTACTTATATTTTATACATATGTGTATATACACACATGTATATATATATTTTAATATATGTGTGCACATACACACACACACCCACGCACACTTCATTGGGACCATCTAGGGTGCCTCAGCTTACCCCACTATCTCCAACTCAGCCTTAATAGCAAAGCCTTCTAGTAATGCGGACAAAGGTAGGCATCCAGATACAACTGGTTTATCAACTAGACCTGCCATGTAAAGTTAATTTCAACGTGCCATCTAGTTGCCAGCTGACCACTGCTACACACATTTTCAGGCACCTCAATGTGCTATTGTCAGAGCCACAAATTGAAGCAGTAAATACAGCTGCACCATGGCTGCTCTTAGGAGGGGTGAAATCACTGGTGAGGAGGGAGTCCCCACTGTCATTTCAGCTGCCAAGACATTTCACACTAATGAACTCTGAAGGGGAAGTTGCTAATGATATGAAATCCCTTTTTACGGCCAGGGCTGGGCCAAGGCCACCAGACGGACCATGTTTTTCCCATGCTGCTGGGCCACTCAGAGATGTTCTTAACTACCAATGCTGATCCCTCTGTTCATGGGAGGTAGGAGAAGGACAGGCCAATCCGTAAGCCATGCCCAAGGACTCTGGGAACACTGGCATGATTCCATAAGCCACTATCCCCTCCTACCCCAACACCTCGAAATATTAGAAGGGAGCTTAAGTTACCTAGGTTCAGAGGAAAATAGAAGAGGTAATACTTTTGGCAGATCACCTAGGAAAACTAAAAGTAATTCCCAAGGTACCTGTTTGAGTTACGGAAAGTCCCATAAATATTGCTATCCCATTGGAGTCCACCTCCACCCTTAATTCAAGCCAGCTGATGGCTCAAAGACTTGCACAAAGGAATTGCCAAGGGAAGCACTTGTTGTACAATGGAAAGCACCCTGATTTGGAGTCAGAGAACCTGCTTCCATGTTTCACTTTTGTTATTTGCTTGCTGTGTGACCTTGTGTAAAACACTGGGACTTTCTGAATTTCATATTCTTATCTATTTATTATTAGCTACTTCATATGATTGTTGTGAAACTAAGTGAATATTAAAATAATGTCACTAGACATAGAAGGGAATATTAAAATAATGTCACTATTAAAAATGTCTTTTTTTTTTTACCATTCTGTCCTTGTGACAGAAATTCTGCCATCAGAAATATGATTCTTTGGGATAAAGCTCTCTTCCGGTGCCCTCTTTTAAAAGCACACACCTTTGAAAAGAAAGTAACAGAATCTGTGAGTGATCAGTCAGTAGACTGAATTTCCCCAGCAAATAGGTATTTTAAAGTACTGAAAAGATGAGGGTGCAAGAGAAAAGGGATTTGGGAGAGCATGAACACTATCTTCAAAGAACAGAAATGCAGGTGGGTATCTGGTCTCCGTGTGAAACAGAGGCTGGCTGGTGCAGGGACATTTCTGGGAAGGAGAAGGGGACCCTGCAGGTGAGGAGGCCACTTGATTTGAGTCTTATATTTGAGTTACTTAAGTCTCTATCTCCCACTGAACTGTAAGTTCTTGTTTCCTGTTTACCGATGTTTCCCCGTGGCTTATTACAGCTCTTGGAGTGTGATAGTTGCTAAATGAATGTTTGTAGACTAAAAGCTACATTTTGCAGACTTCACCATTTTCCCAGGGTTAGTCCTCAGTCAGTTGATTGACCTGGGCTTTGGGGCACTTCTCCTGGACACACTTCTCTACCTGACCTCTGGCCTTTACCTCTGATATTTCTGAGGTGGGTGCAAATCTCCACCCCTCCAAGGCATTCCAACCCTGCCAAAGGCTTCCTGAATGCACCTGAAGCCCTGGACAGAGGCCTGCATGGAGGAGCCCCTCCTACAAACAGGTCAATCCCTCATCATTTAAGACTCAGAATCCCAATGGGCACTGATTCCAGGGGTGATACACAGATGTAGGTGACATCTCTAAGGCAGGGGCACCTGGCCCAGCAGAATAAGCAACACTGTCATAGGGGCCAAGGAGCCAGCAGGCTCCTGGGTCAGGGGTTGGCCTGACCTGCTAAGTGCATGCTCAGGCCTCCTGGTATCTTTGGATTCCTGTCTTTATCACTAGACCCTCAGCGATCAGTTTTATGATTCTTCTGTATGAAACTAAATCAACACTACAGCTCTTGATTAGAGGTGATTAGAGAGCAGATATAGATTCAGGGAAAAAAATAAAATGTGTTTCCCCAGTAACCAGGAGGCTGAATTCAGGGGCTGAGAAAATCTGAAAGTTCAAATAGTGAAGCAGCAAATTGGCTTTCACCTGATTAAAATAGCAGCTCAAAATTCCCTTTTTATCCAGACATTCACGATAGATTTTTTGAAGTGTTCACTGCCTGATCCTCAGAGGAGGTTTAACCCCCCCACCCCGCACCCCCGCGTTTTGCTGACACAAATACAAAGGCTCCTGATACCAGGCCTTTGGGGAACAGGGGAGGCAATGACCCCCAGATGGTAAAGTGGATGAGATTTCTCTTTGAAAAAACTTTCTCCTTGTTGGCGTTTCATCTGTTGATCCAGTATTAGCATTCTGCCCCCTTTCTTCTTCTCTAGAAAAATGTGAATGGGTAAACTATTCACTATTTATCCCTCCAAGGCAAGTTTGCATTTTTAAAAATTAATATTTAGTCACAGATGAATCACAAATGGCCCAAGGTTTAGGAGTGCAGTGGAGAATTTTGTCAAATTAAGGGAGTCTCCCTGGAGACTCCCTCCTGTGGGAGGGCAGGATGGCTAGGGGAGATTCTGATGTTTTGAATGATTAAGAATGAGAATGGATGTCCTTTGAAAGAAATGCATGTTGAACTCAACGGAGGTAAACTTAGGCTGTGGGGGAAGCTTGGTCTCAACACCAAAGCAACCCTGGAACCTCGGGCTGCAGGAACCCAGCTAAGAGGACTCCACCCTCTGTGCAGTGGCTAAGCCATCTCTAACTGCAGAGGCCTTTAAATAACAGGCAGAAATGATTGAGCTGGAAAAATTCTTCAGTCTAGACATGGCAGGAAAACAGGCCAAAACGTGTTGTTGGAATTACAGGCGTTATCAGAAATATATTTCAGGAAGTTTTTTTTCCACCAATGGAGATTATAACATGTTTTCCAGAAAGTGTGCTTGATTGGAAGGGGTTCCCAAACCAGTTTTTAAATCTCTTTCTACACTGGCTCTAGCTCCATTGATCACCTGAGGTTCCCTTAGCCTTTGGATAGAGTTCACATGGGACACAACACATAATCAGGATCTCTGTGTCCTTAGCTCCTGTTATGGAAATAGGTGAGAGTGAAGCCCAGTGTGAAAATGATAAAAATTGCCCCATTTACTAAGTACAGAATGTATGCCAGGCACAGTGCTAAGTCCCATGTGTGTATATATATATATATATATATATATATATATATATATATATATGTATATATATATGTATATTTTCATTTTTAAACAGTTTTATTGACATGTATTATTGTACAATAGACTACACATATTCAATGCATACAATCTGATAAGTTTTAACATATGTCTATAGCCATGAGACTATCACCACAATCAATAATGAACATATCTATCACCCCACAAGTTTCTTGATGCCCCCTTGTCATCCCTTACTGCCTCTCTCTTGCCCACAGCCCCAGGCTCAGGTAACCAACCAGTTATCTGCTTTCTGTCACTATAGATTAGTTTGTATTTTCTAAAAGTTTATATAATTGGAACTATCGTACAATATGGCCTCTTTTTTGTCTGACTTCTTGATTCACCATAACTATTTTGAGAATGATCTGTGTTATTATAGATAATAATAGAGTTCCTTCCTTTTCAGTGCTGAGTCGTATTCCATTTGTATGGCGACTCTACAGTTTGTTTTTCCAGTCTTTTACTGACAAACACTTGGATCATTTCTAGTTTTAGAGCTCATCGTGAGGCAGGTTTTACAACTGAGGTAGCTTGTTTCCATCAGCTCCTAGAGTGGAGTGTCAGAAAACCCACCTTCTAGAAGTCCAGTCTAACCCTCTGCCAGAGATCTCCCTCTCTCGGTTGAGTCCAGGGCTCCCAATGCTTGTTAAGTGTCCAGTCCAGGCCTGTCTCAGAGCAGAGGGGTGCTGGTGGCTGAGTAGACAGTGCCCACGGCAGGCTGGGTGCAAAGCCCCGAAGCAGGGCAGACTTCCAGTGCTCTGCTTCCCCAGAAGCCTGGGCACGAGGGTGTCCGCTTGCCTCAAGCAGCTGGAATTCTTTGGGACCAGCCTGACTCCCTTCCAACGTTTCAGTCAGTGAAGGTAGCTACCAGTCTGGTTGGCCAAGTCCCTTCTCATTAAAGCTCTTCTGATTCACCCACTCAACGCCCAGCACGTGGAGTTAGGCTACTCCGGGGAGGTGGGCATGGTAGAGCCAGTCATCTCAGGGGCACAGGCAGTGGAGGGGCAACACCAGTGGAAGGTGAGGGCCGCAGGAGGCAGGGCTCCACTTTGGGACCCCTGCCCCAGGGATCCCTCCTCTGGCGGCCCCATGGGTACTGGTGTACAGAATGCTTTCACAATAGTTTTCAAGGGAAGATGACCGTCCACATACTCAGCTTAGAGGACTTTGCACCCTCGGTCACCTGAGCCACAGTGATCAGCTCGTGGCTTCTAGTTTATCACACAGTCACACCTCAGAGTAAGCTAGCCCTGCACGAGGACACATTGCCTTGTCTGCAGCCCCACAGACCCAGAACCCTACCTTCCCCCCACCGTCTCAGTGCTGGGCCCGGCTCTGGTTCTACTACATCTTGAACTCAAGGTAACTATGCCAGTGGCCCAGGATTTACATCCATAAGTGACTTAAAAGTCTCTGCTCTTATCACCATGTAGCAGAGGAAGAAATAAACTTCTCTATAAATGACGCTTGGGTAGCAAGTGGTCAGCTAGGCAGGAGAAATAGTTCTGCTAAAGTCAGTGTCCACAATGTGTGTGTCAGGAACATTTTGTTGGGACCATATGTGTCAGGAAGAGCATATGGAAGAAAGCAGGTAGGTCATGGAAGGAAGGACCTTGTCAGTTCCAAAAAGGTTATGTCATACTTTTTGCTACATGGAATTGGTCCTTCCCAGAGATATCTGTCACCTAGTTCAAGAGCTGCAAAGAACTAGGCTGGCCATGGAAACCCTCTCGAATGCAGAGAAGTACATGCTTAAGAACAGGAGTTCGGCATTAGATGCCTGGGCTACACAGTCTTGGGCAAACCACTGCTGTCCTTTGTCTCTCAGTCTTCTCGTCCGTAAAGAGTTTAACGCTGTGCTTACCGTGTGGCAACAGGTCTCACTCTCACTCTGATGGGTGTGTTCTCCTGACTTAACACTTCAGACAGAAGAGATACTCCTGGCAACTTTCAGGGACACACAGAAGGTTGACATGAGTCCCTTCTGTGGGTTTCTAGAGTTTTCCCAGAGGAGAAGAGCAATCAGAAGTCAGTACTGCTCCAGTGAGATATTTGCATGTGGATAAAGGTTGTTTGCTTGAATCTCCAGGACAGATACGAAGCATTACTCTGGGCTTGTGGAAACTTTCTTCATAAAAATATTCGTATTGTACCCAGAGTAAGGTCTTTCTTTGCCCAGGTGAAAAGAGATTACTCTATTAATGTTGAGAATGATATAAAGCAAATCGTATATAAAGTCCAGATTTATTTGTACTTGCTTCTGAGAGTGAACTATTCCTCAATTGTAGCCATACCCCTGGGATACTAATATTAAACATCCACACACCCTGACCCGCGTGCACATACACACACACACCACCTAAACTTGCTATATAACACTTGAGATATTCTCCAGAGAAAGGAGGACGGACCCAGATCTGAGACTTTAGGACAAGAATGCTCCCTTCACCTATTACAGATTAAATTGTCACTGCTCCCTCTTTACCCTTGCCCCAAAGATAGATCTATGTCTGTATTTTTTAATGACTTACCAAGTCACTCAAATCTCAGCCAGGGATGTGAATTGCTACACTTGATGATACCCACAGATCTAATTCAGATTAATTTTGCTGGTCTTTCTTCAACATTTTTTGGAAAGGGGAGGAGGGTTGTTATTTTCATTATGTTCTTGAGAGCGGATCACTTTCTGTGCTCTGTGCCAGCTTGGTTTACAGTAAGCTTCCTCTGGCAGCCTGTGTGGAAGTGAATTCAATTGCCTGTATGTAGGTGAGTCTGTGTCTGTATACTCTATTTCCTTTTAACTTAGGGACCATTTCTCACCTTGCTCTGTAGCTTTGCAGCCAAAATGAGTACAGGGCTCCTATTGACTTTTGTGGCCTGGAGTTGGGTTGCTCTCAATGAAAATGAATCATACTCAGATCTGTCCCATAGAGAATGAAGCAAGAAGAGAAATAAGCCATAAATTCAGGTGTATGCAAGTGCAGGCTGCGGTTGGATTTTGTTCTTACTTTGATTGCAGACCAAATGCTACAGTTGGGCTTAAACTGCTGCACAGGGCAGTTTTTTGGAACTTTTACTATGAAGCATAGTTTCCATTATTCATCCTACTCCCATGAGTTCTACTAGCAAGAGGAACTACCGCTATGGACTGTACAAAACTCAACTTACCTAGGGTACTAGCTCCTTGAGGCCAGGTAAATTTAAGGTGGGATAAAACATGAAAAAGGAGCAGTTTTCTACCCTACCCCGTGTGTTTACCATTGGCATATACGTGTTAAAGAAAGACAGAATGTTCTTATACTTGATTTAGCTCTACAAATGGTGTTATTATGTAACCTGATATGGTTTTATGTTGTAAAGTCAATGGAAATCTCAACTTTGGTGAGGGATTTGAGCTGTATTTCTGTTGTTCCTGTTAGCCAAACATGACCGGGTGACTTCCTAACTCTTTTGTTGGAGTATTGGACTTGGTACCCTATTAAAGCCAATAAATCGAATCATTGTATTTCAGGGATGGGGTTCCACCTAATGGCATATCACATTTACGCAGAGGGTATTTCTTACCTAGAAGGAGAGAACCAGCCATGCCAAACCCTGAGGCTATGAGCATTTGGCCCTTCTGATTAATTTCCTAAGAGATTAAATTACACAAACCTTTTTTTTTTGCGGTACGTGGGCCTCTCACTGTTGTGGCCTCTCCCGTTGAGGAGCACAGGCTCTGGACACGCAGGCTCAGCGGCCATGGCTCACAGGTCCAGCCGCTCCGTAGCATGGGGGATCTTCCCAGACCAGGGCACGAACCCGTGTCCCCTGCATTGGCAGGTGGACTCTCAACCACTGTGCCACCAGGGAAGCCCTCCACAAAACTTTTTAACTTCAGAATTTCATATGTTGAAAACAGCAGAGCCTGCAGAGGTCGCTCGTTTTAAATATCTTTCTTTTAATTATTTTTTCAATGATATAAAAAGACGGCTGGCTGATTGTTTGTTGTTTTTTAAGGAAACTTCTGTGAGGAGAGTTAAGGTAGAATTTCCTTTCTGAATTTTGTTTGCTTCCTTTCTTCCCACTTCTCTTTGCTCATCTTGCCAAAACTAACGTTTCTCTATAGCTTTGGTATGCTTTATCCTCCAGCAGGACTTTTGATCTTTAAAGATTTAAAGTTTGGAATAAGCACTGGTGGCCTCAAGTTTACAAAAAACTGTAATTTTCTTTCTCTTTCTTTTTTTAAAAATTAGTTAATTAATTAATTTAATTTTAGCTGTGTTGGGTCTTCATTGCTGCGCACGCAGGCTTTCTCTAGTTGTGATGAGCGGGGGCTGCTCTTGGTTGTGGTGTGCGGGCTTCTCATTGCGGTGGGTTCTCTTGTTGCAGAGCATGGGCTCTAGAGCACAGGCTTCAGTAGTTGTGGTGAATGGGCTTATCTGCTCCGCGGCATGTGGGATCTTCCTCGACCAGGATTGGACCCGTGTCCCCTGCACTGGCAGGCAGATTCTTAACCACTGAGCCACCAGGGAAGTCCCCGTCTTAATTTTCTGAATGTCGTACTTTTTTGAACTTGCCATCGCTCCGCAATGTGGCTTCCCTTACGTAGGATCCAATTAATCAATTCAGAAGTGTTGGGTAATTATCCAGTGAAGGTGGGAAAGTACAGCTAGGCTGAAATAAGCTGCTGAGAAGTCATGAATTCACCATGTATGACTCTAAGAACTCTGCTTCGCATGATTCACATAGACCTAGCTTAGGAATCTAGCTGGGGACTTGAAGCAGGGAAAGACTCTCCTCCTTAGTTCTAGCTGGTATTGGTCTAGCAACTTCTTAAAGAACCACTGTAATCTTTCCTTGTTCCCAATCTCTTGTTCATCCTCCTTCAGAGAAAAAGGAGGTCCCACCTGCAGATTATTGTGCAGCATCTTAAGCACAAAACCAGTAAGACCAGTAAATCTTTATAGTTAAAGAGTTTTATTAAAGATAGTTAGAAAGCTAATATAATGAAGTTCATCCATCATTAGGCCATAAGTTCCTTAAATGATAATGAGGTACTTAACCCCTCTGTAAGGCCAAAGGCCTCCCACCGCCGAGAGCCAGTCTCGAGCCATGTCCTCCATGCCCAGTAGTCCCCAGGCTCTCATCTGACATTCACTGTAGCTAAGGTGTTGGTATCCTGCACCCACAGCTAGCCTGTGATGGTGTGCTCCCCTAATTGCTATAATTGCTCTCAAAAGATTGCCAAACATCATTCCTTTTTGATTCATATTGAAGTGAGCTAAATTACTCTAGAATATGGAGTCCAGGAACTCTTTTGTGAAGCAATGTAATGGAATCAGCCCACATGAGCATACACAATGAGAATTCAGATAAGCTGAAAATTGATGCAGAAAGTCAGGGACGGAAACAGAAGGGCAGCATGATACTCAGTTATTGTGTGAAAGGGAAGGGAAAGCCACCTCCCATAACCTCAAGTATAAGTCACCGATGACCCTGCCCCCGTAGGGCTTGGGAGAAAACAAATACAACCAGCCAAGAGAAACCAGAAGGAGCTGCAAATGCTTCTTGCAAAAGTTTTTAATGATACTCCCCCAAAACTAGTGAATCCACTCCTTCCTCTGTCTGGATTCAGAATCAGAGATCTCAGAGCTGGAGGCTCCAGTTGTGACAAATCATCCATGCTTCCATCTATTTATCCATCTATCCATTCATGTGTTCATCAGTCCATCCAACCACTCATCCATCCATCCATCCAACCATCCATCCAGGCTTTGAATCTCTGTGTACTAGATAATATAGTCTCTGCTTCTGACTTTTGGTTGGGAACACACACACACTCACACACACACACACACAACACATGCACACGCACTCTTATTTTGCAATGAATGCTTAATAATGAATATCAACCTTCTCTATAAGTAAGTGCCAAGATAGTATTTTTATATCAGGAAAATATTTAATGACAAGGACAATATCACCACCCCCACTAAGCATCCTACTTGTAAACACCCTTACTTCTTAATTAACCTCCCCATTCTCCAGTAAATGAAGCCTCCCTTCCTAACAGAACCACCCACATCAATATTTTTCGAGTCTGCAATAATTTTTAATAACTACCTAGTTATTCTATTCAAAATCACTCCCCTAAATCCAAGGGATAAATGCCGTAGTTTTCCTCTGATACAACTCAGCTCCAACTCAAATCACAGTCAGGACCTCCACACCTTGGTGTTTGACAAAGAAACACCACCTTAGCCTCTGCCCATCCCAACCCATCATCCCTGAGAAAAGCAATTTCACTCCCCATTATGACTCCTAGCACATACCATTGTACTCCCTTGTTTGGAGGAAGTGGGATACTGAGGCCATTTCCACATCCTATTTTGGGAAATATGCAATCTTGATGACCTCCACCAAGAGAGGATGCAGAGCAGGGCAGCAGTACCCTGGGTAACGCATTTGACAGGGTCTTCACGTTCATATCTCTCCTGCAGTCCTGAGATGGTGGGCAAATTAGAGAGGATGGGGAAAGGGGAAATTTTATTATAAAGAAAACTTTGCTGAGAGCCTTACTATATGTTTGACCTCCTCTCCCATGGTCCAGGCGTCCCAAATGTAGATGCCCACAGCCCCCTGTGTTTATGCCAATCACGGTACTTGCTCTATGTGGTCAGCTGACTAACGGCCCCCAAAATATCCAGGTCCTAATCCCCCAGAACCTGTGAACAGTACCTTATAGGTCAAAAGGTACTTTGTAGATGTGACCAAGTTAAGGATCTTGAAATGGGGAGATTATTCTGGTGGGCCTAATGTCACCACAGTGAGCCTTATAAGAGGGACACAGGAGAAGACAGAGTCAGAAGTCAGACAGAAGTAGATGTAACGATGAAAGCAAGAGGTTGGAGTCATGAGCTAAGGAATGCAGGCAGCCTCCAGAAGCTAGAGAAGTTGAGGAAATATGGGGAAATGATTCTCCCCAGAGCCTCCAGAAGGAACCAGCCCTGTTGACACCTTGATTTTAGCCTAGTGAAACTGATTTGAGATTTCTGGCTTCCAGAACTGTAAGAGAGTAAATTCGTGTTGGCTTAAGCCACAAAGTTTGGTGGTAATTTGGGATAGCAGCAACTAAAACTCCACCTACTGACATTTCTACTTATAAGTCCATCTCCCCAACTAAAGAGCACAAGTTTATATTTATCTCCCCAGCTCTGGGTACACTGTCAATTAGGTTCTTTCAGGATGCAAGATACAGAGACACATTCCAATGAACTCTAATAAACGGTATTCATCATAATGATACTTAAGAAAGAACAAAATTGGCAAAACTGTCCCAGCAGCTTCCCTGAGCCTCGAGGCTACTGGAACATCCTTTTACAAACAGTGCTGGTTTTGATCATCAGGCAGCAAGGTCAGTAAGTCAGCACCAACATTAGTGGTCATCCTTTCAGAAATGTGAGTCTATTTTAGGGACTCACCTTCTCTTTCCCTTGCTGCCACGTTACCCACTTTATAATAGTAGATACAGTCAGGGCTCCAGGTTCTCATGAAAAAGAATCATGTTATATTACTAGAAAGACTATAGATAGAGCCCAGTTGAGAGCCTCTGCAGAGAGATGAAACTCCACAGTGAGATGTGTTTAACTTCAGAAATTTGGGAGGAGAAATCTCAGTACAGAGTGGAAGCACCCTCACATTTTCCCTGTGGAGGGGATCAAAACCATTCTCCTCCATCCCTTCCTAAGAGCCTGAAGTCACAGGAAGGAAAGCCCAGGCAATCCAAGAATGCCTGACACAGCGAACGCTGCCGTCACCAGAAGAATCTTAGGGCTGGGAGCCAAATTATTCCTGGAGCAGGAAAGGGCTCCCTTGAGAAAATGGGGAAAGTAGAGGCATGAAGAGGGTAAAGAGCTGAGGCCCAAAGGAAGGGAAGAGAAGGAAGCAAGCATTAAGAAAAAAGGTCATGTCCCCAGGAGACTCCCTCAGAAGCACTCAGCAATGGCGTCTCACCTTCTGTGCAATGTGAGTGAAAGAGGGAGCTGGACCATGTTAGATTTAGATTTAGGTTTAGATTTCCTCTGCTAAGCTGATTATAGCTTTGAGAATAAGATAGAAACCCTCCGTGAAAATGGACTTAACCCTTCATCCAGATTCAGGATACTCTTCATCTGGGGAAGCAGGGAAAAGAAGGCTGGCATGGATCAATTTCTTCAAGGATGCTGAGATGGTGTAAGATGGGCTGAGGGAGCAGGATTGGAAGGAAGAATCTGGGAAACAAGAGTCAGTAGTTCCAAGCCACCAAATCAAAAATGCATTAAATATCTGGTTGGAGGAAGAGGCCCAGATCAGATTGCCTCATGGCGTTGGCATTAGCTGTTGCAAAGCGAACTGAATACAAAAGCATCATTTTGACTCTACAGAGTCAAAGCATCCCAGAAAAGTTTCCAGGGAGCAAGAAATAGTAGGTGGAAATTAATTCTCACTAATGTGATACTTATAAAATATGACTATAGCTTCTTTGTTAACATTCTGCCTTTACTGACTTATTTTAATGAATGTAAACTAATTTGTAATAAATTTTATAGATTCACACATGACCTCAGCTTCCCTAATCGTATTTTTCATATAAGGTCACATGTTCCTCAACTGGAATTTCACAAATCTAATCTCTGCAGTTGGTCATGAACTAAATATAATATGATCAAATTGTACAGCACGGCCATTAGTTGACGATAAGTTTGAGATGTGGCAGATATTACAGGAGGATAATAATAACGGCCATTATTTATTGATTGGTTACTACTTACTAGTCGCCGTGCTCTACATTTCATCTCATTTAATCCTTCTAACAATATGGTGAAGTGGTGTTATCCTACTTTATATACTTTATAGGTATGGGATCTGAGGCAAAGAAAGTGTGAGGGATTTGCTTCAAGTTCTACAACTAATAAGTAGCAGAGAGGGGGATTCAAACCCCATAATATCTGAGTCCAAAGTTTGTAAGTGTTGCCTGTCTATGGGAAAGCAGGGTGGCAGAGGGCTTGTGATGGCCCTGGAAGAATGAATGAAAACTGGATGTAGAAAGGAGAAAGGGAGAAGTTCAAACTGAGGTTGGGACAGAGGAGTAAGGACACAGATGGAGAGCAGGGAAGACCTATCTGCTTGGGAGTCAGGTTCATATTGGGACCTAGCAAGAGGTGAGGATGGAAAGTCCGATGGAGTCAAATGGGGAAGCCCTTGAAATTCCAGCTGAGGACTTTCCACATGATTCATCATGGGACAGAGAGTTCTTGGGGGTTCCCTCAGTCTTAGTTTGAGTGATGCAACCCATTCCTTTCATTTCCTTTAGGCCATGTTTAAAGGGGCAACAATGATGTTTGCAGGAAGTAAGGAGGCATGGGTGTGGAGGGAGAGAGAGTAGGGAAGAGGTAGTCAAGAAGGTATGGTGGCTTGGTAGGAATACCTGCCAGGCTAAAGGAAAATATTTTGACAAACTTATTCCCTCATTTATACTGGTTCATCTAATCTGATTCTTCTGGGACAATGTCAGGCCCTCTAAATACAGGAAAAAGAGAAAGGGGAAGGAAGTGAATCTTTTAACTCCTGCAGAAAACTTTAGCTTCCGTTCTCCTGGGGGGCAGATGGTGGCTGATATTGCAATCGAGCTGAGTGGTCTGCATCCTAAGCTTGGACCTTCTTAGCTGGTCATTGCAGCTGACTTCTGTTGACAAATCAGCTGTCCCACTCTTGGGGAAGTGAGCCCCCTGAGTGGACCTGTTAATTGTGAGTCCTGTTTCAGACAAGCATTTGGTCAGGGGAGTGGGGACTGATGGACTTTATTAAGGGACTCTGTGCCAGACACTTTTATATATGTTATGTCATTTGGTTCCCCCAGTAACCCTGTGAAGTGATTACTCCTCAACTACAGCTGTGGAAACAGGCCGAGAGATGGCACTGAGGGTCACACAGCTAGAAAGCAGAGAAGGAGAGGTTTGAGCCTGATTCTTTCTAACTCCAAGCCGAGTGCCCTGTCTCCCCCATTACTCTGGACTGTAGGTTAAAAACAAACAAATTAAGCAGCGGAGCCAGGGAGGAGAAGGAGAAGGAGAAGGAAATATAATAAGGGAGTTAAAAAAAAAAATCTAAGAGGTTTGTCCTGTTGTTTGGATTCAAACTTAGGTTTGGGCCTGTAATTTAGGATCCCAATGAACTGGTCACCATGGAGCTGAGGGCCACTGAAAGCACTGCTCTCCTCCAGCTTTTGAGTTTTCTAGAAGGAATCTTTCTCTCAATCTCTTTGCCAGAAAATGAACCTGAAGGAGTCCTCATGATGAGATGAGCTGGATTGCTATAAGGATTGCAAACCTGGAAGATTTATGTCTGTGACTTCACTATGAAAACAAAACTGTTTTCCCCAACCTGTCGGGGGGCAACAGTCAGAAGAAGAAAGTAAGGTTTACTTTTGATGAAACATGTGGTTCATAACAGAGCCTCTCTTACCAATGGGGTGATTTGTAGGTAAAATATAAAGGATTCAAAAGAAAAAGAATAAAGAAAACATAACAGAATTCCAGTTACCCCACTCCAGGACAAGGAAACAAAGGGTCAGCTTTGGCAATAAAATATGATACATTTTTGTATATTTTTTCAGCATTAAGATGCACGTCATTCTGTACTTGGAAGTTGCTTTTGTATCAGTTCACATAGGGTGGATCTATTTTTCCCTGTTGTTATAAAAACATCTCAAGTCATGCATGACAAGTCTTCAGAAAATGCCGTGATTCCTGAGCCACTGCGGATAACTGTACATTAATATGGATTGACAAAGACTAGTTTTGATCCCAGTCTATCCCTGTCAGCATAATGGGGGGTCCAGCCCATATGTCAGGTGGGTGTAATGGTTTCAGGCAGCATTAAGGCCCTATAGTGTGAAATCAATGGGATAATCGCGGTAGCAAAGCTGTAGACTGAAGAGTTAGGCAGTCTGGAGGTGGTAGTGCCTGGGGTAGTAGCCAAGACCCAGGCAAGAAGCAGACTTGGAGTTGAGGTCCAGTTTGGCTGGGACGAAGTAGGTACTCCATTTTCTAAAAATGGACTGCTTTGGGTCCCAGTGTGGTCTGAATTTATAACTGAAACCTTCACCTCTTTTTCAGCAGAAAACTTTCTGCTCTAGAGATGGTTACCAATAATCACTTACCTAAACTATTCCAACCCATTTTGCAAGTAACACCGGAGTAACACTCATGCTCAGGTTAGTGTGGTATGAAATAGATTGGCAGGGCCCCAGGGAAGGGTAAAACAAATACCTAAGTCACAGCATATTTTTGTCCTTCCTTCCCTGAGCTTCTGCAACAATTCACATGTATTTCCATTAGTCTTTATCACGCATTGCTTTAATTACTTGATTCTATTATACTGTGAACTCTATATGGGTAGAGGCCAAGCACAGTGCCTGGTACATAGTAGAACATCAGTAAAAAGTTGCTGCTGATGAATTTAAGAATAAAAATGCGTTTATTGCAACTGGATAGAAAGCTATACCATTCAAATTTCGATCAGCTCAGTATATTCTCTTCTAGATAGACAGTGTTTTGTCATACCCTTTCCACATCCATTCAATCCTGGCTAAATGCATGAATTCAGACTGTCCTGGCATTTTATTGTTTTAGGGTCATCCCTACTGTGACAGGCATGCTGCTAACAACTTCCTTCAAGAAAGAATTTGACATTCAGCTGTGCTAAGTGCAGTTAGCTATCTGCAGAGCCTTTGCTTTCTATCCACAGCACTGGAGCTGATTTCATACTCTGCTGCAGCCCCCAGACAATGACTGAGCCTTTGGGAGGAGGAGCACTAGGGCGTGGCCATTTCTGTCCAGTGTGGTCTCCCCTAATGGGCAGTATTTGTTCTGGAGTTGCTATTGGATTGGTCTGAGGCTTTTCTTGACCAGTTTTGCTTCTCTTCCCCTTTCCTTTCAGGTATCAGATCTGTATCACAGTCTAACAAAGTTCCCTGCCCAAAGCTGTCTTCTTCCTCTTTATCTTTCACAGACTTTATCCCCCAATAAATCTCTTACCCCCATCTCCCGTCTCAGAGTCTGCTTCCCAGAGGACCTAAATTGACACACCTACACAATACCTCATCAGATTTATTTTCTTCCTTAAACACAGTGGAGAGATTTTTATTAATTTGAATGTATAGTGTTTCCCCACCACAGCTGTAGCCCTGTTGAAGTTCCCCTCCCCACCCCTAAGAAAATCATTTATTGTCACAACAAATAAGCCTATTCCAAATCGTGTTTGGGATCCTCATATTGTTTGTAAAAAAATCTCCTGGGGCTGGCTAAACTTGAGAATGGGGCATTCTAAGACATCACCCACACATGGGTTCTTTTGTAAGACTTTGCAAACTTGGATCACAGCCTGAAAGAAACCTGAGTGCCCCTCTGAGGGTCCGAAAGGGACCTGAACATGTTGGGAGGTGATAATGAGAGCAATCATGTTTGAATGGGTTTGTGAGGGCTCTTGGATGGGGCCCTTGAGAAGTTTAGTGCTTTTCTTCCACTTGGCATTTTGCATTTTTGGCACCAGACTTTGTTAAAGCTTGGAATGAGGTTATCACAGCTGTTTATTTTGCCAAAAAACCAACTACTGCTTCAAGTCTTATTATGTTCCCTCATCTCTTGTTTGCTTCTGCCTTGCCAGGGAGACTGCTCTCATGTGGCTCCTGGTAGCCCCACTGGGAGCTGACAGTGAGACTGGTGGAAGTGGGGTAAAAGATGTAGCCAAGAAAGTCAAACAACCTGAGTCCTATTATTTGTCCACTTGCTGCTCACAATCTGGCATTCTTGAAGACGTTATTGGAGCTGCGCTCCTCATTATGGGGCATAGCAACTACACAGCAGACACATACCTCTCCTATTACATAATGCCTCAATACTGGACATTGAAAATATCGATTCCTTTGGCTGTGACTTTGTGTGCTCAACTACATGAAAAAAAGGAAAACATTAAAAAGCATCAATTCAGGCATGTTTTAATTTAATGCAGCAAGAAGATGGCTGGTGCACTGTTTCAAGGAACAGAATGTAAAATGTCAACACAGTTGACTCCCTCCTCCAGGGAGCCTTCCCTGACCTCTCCTTGGCTCCAGCCACTTCAATCATTCATCAACCCCATAGGCCCTTGGGTATGCGCCTGTATAACTCTAGTTGGTTTGTATATTTTTATGCCCTGTCTGGGAGTTGGAAGAAACTGGAGAAGACATATAGAACAATCTCTAACTGAAGCCAGGAAGCCCCTCTCATAAAGAGTAGACATGTCTTAAGCAGGCATTAAGTTCCAAAGTCAGCATGTAGGGTGAAGTCAAGTGTTGTCAGCATTACCTTTGAAAACCCCAAAATGAGAGGCACGTGGGAACAGGGGCAATGTGGGATGGAGGGAGGCAGACCCATGTCTTTGGTGTCACTCTTACCCCAGGGCAGCAACAACCGTATAAGTGGGATAGCATGGAGAATCACCTACACTATTTAATCATTTTCCATTTGTATTTTTATCAAAGTTATAAATGTCACATTTTATCGAATCAAACTATTCTACCAGATTTGTTACAGAAAAGATCAGTTCCCCCACCGACTCTTTCCTTCCCCCATCAGCAATGATTTTCAACTCAAATGACTATGTCTCCATATTTAACTCTAAATAATACACTCATATTGCTACTTCTTCATCTTTCATTTTTAGGCATTATCTGTTTGACTTCCTACCATGGAAGACAGAGAATTTAATACTTCTTAATCTTCCTTCATCATCACATGCCCATCCAGTTCTCCCACCCTCTCATTGCAATTATGTTATAATTTTGCTTAGACCAATATTCAGTGTTTACATTTTTATGTCTATGTAAATGGTATTCACAGCTGATCCATGTAGTAAACTTATTAGTTTCCTTTCTTGAACAACTTTTTATTTTCCCTGGAGCTAATAATTATCTTTTATTTTGTCATTTTATTTGCTTAATTTTCTATGCAGTTTCACTATTGGAACCAGTAGTAAACTCTCCACCAGTTGTCCAAATCTCCTGCCAGTATGTTCAAATACATCACAAGGGCGATCAATTTTATCTTGGAGAAATCTTCTGGAGCCTTCTGACCCATTCCTATATGGTCTAGTTACCCTTCCTAGCAGGGTCACAGCTATTGTCCTGAGTCATATTTCCTGGAAATACCATTGGTCTTTCTCCCATGTTGTTCCCATGTTCTCTTCCTGTATCCCATGGTTTCCTCTTCTTCAGCTCAATCTCCCATTAGGGTGAGTGTAACTTGCTGAAACTTCCTGAGAAAGGGTGAAGAAGTACATTTTAAAAAACCTTGAATGTCAGAAGGAGTCCTTATTCTATTCTCAAACTTTACTGATGGTTTGAGTGTAGAATTTTGGGTTGCAAATTATTTTCTTTCAGAATTATGAAGGCATGGCTCCTCTGTTCTAACACTGCAACTAAAAAGAACGATACCATTCTAAGTTGTTTCTTTGTGTGTTTTTTCTGTGAAAGCTTGTAGAATCTTGTCTTTGTCCTGAGCATTCTGTAATTTCACAATGATTTGCACTAATATGAGTCTATTTTTATTCACTGGGCTGGGCACTTGGTGGTCTTTTCAAAATGGAAACTCATATCTTCCAACTCAGGAAAATTTTCTCGAATTATTTCTTTAATGACTTTCTCCCTTCATTTTCCCTCTTCTGTTTTTTCTGGGACTCCTATTGTTTGCATATTGAGCTCTTTAGGATAGTTTTTCTTGACTTTCAAAAACTTTTCTCTTTTCTATCTCTTTGTCTTTTTGCTCTACTTGCTAGAAAATTTCAACTTTATCTTTCAACCCCTCTATTGAGTTTTTCATTTTTGCTATCATATTTTTAATTTCTAAGAGCTGTTTTTTTCCCCAGTGAATGTTCCTTTTTAATAAAGCATCCCGATCTTATTTCATGATTGAAGAATCTTATCTCCCTAAAACTACTGAATACTGTTGAGACATGCACACGTGTGCGCGTGCGCGTGCACGCGCACACACACACACACATTCTCTTCTCCCTTACAAAGTCTCCACTTCCTCTAAATTGCCTTATTTTTAAAAATTGTTTTGCTTTCCATCTTCCATATGAGGTTTTCTTCATATGTTTGATGATCCTTGGTTACCTTTACTATTTAAGGCACTAAAAAGCTGATTGGAAGCTTCAAAGCATGGTAGCTCTTATTAAATATTAGCTTCCTTATAGGGTGATCTGGCTGGAACCCCCAGTGTCAGTATCTTGAGGTGTTTCCTCTTGACCTGGTCAGGTTTCCAAGAGAAGACATGTCTAACCTTCCACCTGGAGGGTGAAGGCCCATAATTTGGTATTCCAATTGCTGTTTCAGAAATTCTGTAGGATAAATGGAGTTCCCTTTTCACTTTTCCACAGTTGCCCTGAGGATTCAGCTTTCTCAGGTTTACTGTCATGCCTCCAACCTGTTGCTGTCATTGTTTTTTCTCCCATTTTCCCCACCCTTGTGGTTTATGCGTATTAAAAAAAATCCAGGATTTGGAGAGGGAGTGAAAATAGATGTATGTATTCAATCCATTATCTTAACCAGAATCCATTATTTAATTGTCTTCTTTCTTCATTTTTAGCTTCACAAACAAAAATTTGGATTTATATAAGTTATATACTCATAGGTTCTGTCTTCCCAGGGATTATGATGATATTTGTTGAGTATCTTACAAGTTATAAATATTTTCTCACTCTTGATCTCATTTGTTTTTCACTATGACCTAGTGAGGTAGAAACTATTACTCTTTATTTATTTTAAGTATGAGAAAACTAAGATTTAAAGAGGTTGAGTCCTACACAAATTCCATCAGTTGGTAAGGAGCAGAGACAAGACTCAAAACCAGATTTCCTGACTCCAGGCTTTTTTCTGGTGAACGCTTTCTGTAATCAACCTGCAAAGAAGCCTGTCTCACCAGTGGATGGCTCTGCCAGGAGATTCCTCCTGATTAATAGCTGAAACCTGCCTCCTTTAACATCTTCCCACAGGTTCTGGTTCTGCTGTCTTCAGCTACATGGCGTAGATCTAATTTTACTTCCCCATATGAGGCCTTAATTCTTTGTATTCAGCTGTCATTGGGATATGGATCAAGGGCAGTGGAGTTGTAAAAGTTAAGGATCTCTGAGTCTAGGATGTTGGGTGAGTGTCAAAGCTGTCTTTGGTGATGGCAGGTAGGGTGTGAGTGTGATGCCAGAATTCTCAGAGAATGATGGTAGTAGCTGATGGGAGGTCAGCAAATGACAGCAGCAAGGCAGAGCAGAGAGAACATGGTGCATCTGAATAGCCTAAAGCTCAAAGGAGGAAGAGATTTTGCCTATGGGTACATGGTAAATGTGCAAGGAGAAGACTGGAGAAGGTCGCCACTGCCTCCTACGCAAAGAATTAGGTTTTAAGTTTTAACCCCCCTTCCCCAAAATTAGGTTGTGAACAATTCAGATAAGACAAGGAAGTGGAGGAAACAATGGGCTGTAGGTCAAAGATGTAGAAGTGTTCATCATAAGGGAATGAGGTTTCAATAAGGTACAGTGGAAAGAATTGGGATAAGAGTTAGTGAAAAGCAGAGCTGGGAAAACATAAGCTCAAGGCAATGCACAAATGTGTCTGTGATCTTGAGTCAATTAAAAACACACGATTCCTCTATCCCTGACCTGCTGCTGAGGCAGCTGAGGACAATACCAAGACAGCCAGAGTCTTGCTTCTGTCTCTCCCTTCTTCCAATGGAAACATGCCTGTGGGGAAAGCCTGTGTCCTCACCTGTTGCTTGCCCTGTCTTGCCACCTGGCCCACAGCACTTTTCCTTGTCCATCACTGCCAAAGGCACTAGGTGAAGGACTTGGCCTGAAGCCAAAGTAAATAGCAGCTGAGAGACACACAACAGTTGGTGTCTGGCTCAGATGGCTTTGGCGCCTTCCTAGAGAACCCCCCTTCCCCCAAAGAAGTCTGTCCGGCTTGATGAAAACTACAGCTAACATTTGTGCAGTGCTTCGGGGTTTAACAGGCACTTCCACATATAATAATCTCATTACATCCTCCCAACTATACTGGTCATAAGTTTTATGATTCCCATTTTATTTTATTTTGTTTTTAATGTTTATTTATTTATTTAATTTTGGCTGCTCCAGGTCTTAGTTGCGGCTTGAGGACTTCTTAGTTGCAGCATGCAGACTCTTAGTTGTGGCATGCATGTGGGATCTAGTTCCCCGACCAGGGATTGAACCTGGGACCCTGCATTGGGAGCTCAGAGTCTTACCCACTAGGCCACCAGGGAAGTCCTGATTCCCATTTTATAGATGAAGAAACTTCCAGCTCCATCCCTTAGAACTGAGTGATACTGAGTAAGTCTTTAACTATCTCTGAACATCAGCTTTCTTAGCAATAAAATAGGAATAAGACTTAGGACAATGTTGTTTTGAGAATTAAATAGGGTTATGTGTATATAGAGTTTATACACAGTTATCATTACATATATGTTCATTCTATATTTCCACTTAAACGATTTACACCAGTTCACTCAGCCAGAGAAAGGCAGATTTGGAGTCTCCATCTGCACTTGTCAGGAGCAGGTCATTCCTAAAGGAAGAGAGGAATGATTTATACGAATGTACCTTCAGCGACTCTGATAGAGTATAAGTACGGACCCAGCAATTTTTTCCATCCCTAGGTGCATCCTTCTTTGTAATGTGAAGTTGTCATCCTTCCAATAAAAGGTGGAGTCTATTTTCCCTCCCCCTTGAATCTGGGCTGGCCCTGTGACTTGCTTCAATTAATAGAATGTGGCAGAAGTGACAATGGGCCTTTAGTGTCCATCCTCACCTTCTTGATGCTCTGTGACTCCCATGTAAGGGGGCCCAGGCTGGTCTCCTTGAGGATGAGGGACAGCATGGAGAGTCCCAGTCATCCCAGGAGTTCCAGTCATCACCACTGAGGCCCCAGACACACGACTGAGGCCATCTGGAATGGTCAGCCCCTTAGTCAGCACTCCTCACTCCCTACCCCCTCACGTGCTAAATGACTGCAGCATACATGAGCCCAGGTGAGACCAGCAGAGGAACTGTCCAGTTGAGTTTGGCCCAAATTACAGAATCATGAACAAATACATAATTTTTGTTTTAGTCCACTAAATTTTAGGATAGATTGTTGAGCAGAAATGGATAACTGATACATGACTAAGGTAAGATGCTAGGATAGTGTCAATAAGTTTGCATAGATACTGAAACCAGATAGGACTTGATCAAAAGGACCCCATGACACCATCTTTCTCTTTTAAATTATGGTTGATTCGACACCATCTGGTGGTCCTTTTGCCTAAAGATAGAACCATGAACTGATAAGTTTGTGAGGACCTATTCCTCTAATATGTATAATTGTTTGGATTAATAGATATAGTAGGATTTTTTTTTTTTTTTGCGGTATGCGGGCCTCTCACTGTTGTGGCCTCTCCCGTTGCGGAGCACAGGCTCCGGACGTGCAGGCTCAGCGGCCATGGTTCACGGGCCTAGCCGCTCTGCGGCACGTGGGATCTTCCCGGACTGGGGCATGAACCTGTGTCCCCTACATCGGCAGGCGGACTCTCAACCACTGCACCACCAGGGAAGCCCCGACATAGTAGGATTTTTGACAAAGGAGGCAAGAATATACAATGGAGAAAAGACAGCCTCTTCAATAAGTGGCGCTGGGAAAACTGGACAGCTACATGTAAAAGAATGAAATTAGGACACTCCCTAACACCATACACAAAAATAAACTCAAAATGGATTAAAGACTTAAATGTAAGGCCAGACACTATAAAACTCTTAGAGGAAAACATAGGCAGAACACTCTATGACATAAATCACAGCAAGATCCTTTTTGACCCACCTCCTAGAGAAATGGAAATTAAAATAAAAATAAACAAATGGGACCTAATGAAACTTAAAAGCTTTTGCACAGCAAAGGAAACCATAAACAAGATGAAAAGACAACCCTCAGAATGGGAGGGTTTCTCCCTCAGAATGGGAGAAAATATTTGCAAATGAAGCAGCTGACAAAGGATTAATCTCCAAAATTTATAAGCAGCTCATGCAGCTCAATATCAAAAAAACAAACAACCCAATCCAAAAATGGGCAGAAGACTCTAAACAGACATTTCTCCAAAGAAGATACACAGATTGCCAACAAACACATGAAAGGATGCTCAACATCACTAATCATTAGAGAAACGCAAATCGAAACTACAATGAGGTATCACCTCACACCAGTCAGAATGGCCATCATCAAAAAATCTACAAACAATAAATGCTGGAGAGGGTGTGGAGAAAAGGGAACCCTCTTGCACTGTTGGTGGGAGTGTAAACTGATACAGCCACTATGGAGAACAGTATGGAGGTTCCTTAAAAAACTAAAAATAGAACTACCATGTGACCCAGCAATCCCACTACTGGGCATATACCCTGAGAAAACCATAATTCAAAAAGAGTCATGTACCACAGTGTTCATTGCAGCTCTATTTACAATAGCCAGGACATGGAAGCAACCTAAGTGTCCATCGACAGGTGAATGGATAAAGAAGATGTGGCATATATATACAATGGAATGTTAGCCATAAAAAGAAACGAAATTGAGTTATTTGTAGTGAGGTGGATGGACCTAGAGTCTGTCATACAGAGTGAAGTAAGTCAGAAAGAGAAAAACAAATACAGTATGCTAACACATATATATGGAATCTAAAAAAAAAAAAAAGTTCTGAAGAACCTAGGGGTAGGACAGGAATAAAGACGTAGATATAGAGAATGGACTTGAGGACACGGGGAGGGGGAAGGGTAAGCTGGGACAAAGTGAGAGAGTGGCATGGACATATATACACTACCAAACGTAAAATAGATAGCTAGTGGGAAGCAGCCTCATAGCACAGGGAGATCAGCTCCCTTATCTTTGTGCTTTGTGTCCACCTAGAGGGGTGGGATAGGGAGGGTGGGAGGGAGACGCAAGAGGGAGGAGATATGGGGATACAGGTATATGTGTAGCTGATTCACTTTGTTATAAAGCAGAAACTAATACACCATTGTAAAGCAATTATACTCCAATAAAGATGTTAAAAAAAAAAGAAAAAAGAAAAAAAAAGACATAGTAGGAGCTTAGATACAGGGGGCTCGAGCTCAGAGTTTCACTGATTCCTACCTCATCTTTATGACCAATAAAGGACCAGACCTTTTATTTCTGATAGAAGCTCTCAGGAATATTCCCAACATCATGCTGGGAGTCCACAGTCAAGCTTGGGACCCAATCTCTCAGTCCTTGACCTCCATCACTCCCTTTGGCCATGTGGAGAGAACAGGGTTATCTCATCACATCTAATCAGTTTTTCAGAGACCTCTAAATTGTTCTGGAGCAAATAATGCTTAGAAAAGGGGATACAGAAGCAGGAAGGATGGAAACAAGATATTTCAGGGTAGGCTGAACGGACTACTGCAGACCTGACCCTGTCTGGGTCAACATCTCAGAAGAACTGTGGTCTGAAGGGGCTCAGACAATCCCTGAAGAACTTCACAACCAATGTGAAATGTCCAAAGCAACCTATTCTCCTCTGAGCAGGGAAAGCCATCGGGTACTTCTCAGACCCCTGGTAGTTCTGATCTTGGACTTGCTCATCGGTGGAGGGAAAAGACTGAAGTGACTTCATGCAGTGGAGACCCGACCACGTTCTCCCTGCAGGCCAAAAAGATGCTGGCTTTAGTGAAATTAATCCATGGGCCAGTGGGAAAATGCTAGTAAAATATTCACACATATATCCACTTGTCCTTAAGCAAAGTGAGATTAGTAACGTGGGTCACAGGTCACTTGTGAAGTGTAAGGGGTGCAGGTTGCTGTGTAGATTCTAAGCTTCCTCCCAGTGGCTAAGATACGTTTTTTTTAGGTCTCTCTCACCCTCCCATCCTGTTCTCTTGGCCAACAGCAGAGATAAGGCAAAGGAGTCGGGACAGCAGAAATGGCTGTTTGTATCTGAGCTCTGCTTTTTCTGCACAATCCCATTGCCTATGAGGGCAGGCAGGAGAAAGGGAGGGGCGGCAGGCTGGGGACACCCCTTGCTCAGCGCTGTGGTGTGCAGCCCCCCTATCCAGCCCACAGGCAGTCAGCAGAATTTATGGGGACTCCTAGGGGACTCCAGAGGAAAGCACACCTGCTGGAAAGGCCACCAGGAATAAGGAAATCTGGCTCCAGTACTGAAAGGCTGCATGAATTTAGGCAGATTGATAAATTAATATATTTGTCTCAATTTACAATATGCTTTCAAAAGTAGTTTTGAATTAATCCTCCCAAGCCTGCTGTGACATATGTGACAAATGACGTTGTTACTATCTAAGATGAAGAAGCTGAGGTTCAGAGAAGCAAAGTAATTTGCCCAAAGAGAATCTGCTGTCTCCAGCTCCTTCTGTCTTTCCTACCACCCCTTATACATGAAGTTCTCTGAGTCTGAGCTGCATCACCATTGAAACAATGACAATTTTACTGGGCACTTTCTCTGTGTGAGGTAAGCACATTACCGTGTTATCTCATTTAATCCTTAAAATAACCTATGGGCAGGAGCTACTTTTATCCCTGTTTACAGATGAGAGAACTGGGGCTTAGAGAGATCAGAAACCCAGCCCAGCCAAAGCCCACATTCTTAGCCACCTTGCTGTATAAGTTCCCATCCATAATTGGAATGATTTTCCCCACCCACTGACCTCACCAGGTAACACTGAAGACAAAATTAGATGATAGATGTGAAAACACTTTTTGAAATTTAAACGTGTGTGGCATAAAATAAGGAAAAATTAACATCTCAACTCCTGCAGATCTTATACTATAACAAAGCCCAAACGAACTCCCAAGAAACTGACACAACCACAAGTCTTCACTGACATAAAGTGGCAGAGGTGGCTGCAAAAAGAAGTCACAAAGGGAAGGTGGAGGAGCCGAGAAGCACCAGTCCTGGCGGACTTCCTGAAAGAGGTGACTTTTGCTTAAGTTCTCTGCAATAATGCAGGCACAGAATGTAAGAGAGGAGAGGTATTTCAAGCAGAAACACTGGCCAGCAGGGCCAGGCTGCCCTGTCCCCAGGAAGGTAGGCAGGAGTCCAGGCAGGGATGGAGATTCTGATAGGAGTGAGTGGAAGGGAGCCATGCTCTTGATACCATAGCAATGAGTGTGTGTACGTGTCTGTGTGTGTGTGTGACAGTCAGGGCCACTCACCCCCACCCTCTGCAGCGTCACGCACAAGAGCTCCCACGTTATCTTAAACACAGACCCAAACTCATCTTCTGCTGAGCACTTCTTGCTGCCACAGTCTTCGATCCCCCGCAGAATCAAAATACACTCTGATCTTGGCGCAGACTCGTGCTCTCACTTGCGGGCCTTTTCCATGGACTTTTATGTCTCTGTTTACTTTGTGTGTTTCGTGAGTGGCTCATGCCTTTAAAGGAAATGCACCAACCTCGGCCTGTCATTATGGCCCTTTGCTGGCCACTGGCTGCTCTCAGCCCGCTCCTGGGATGGGTAAGCCTGGACTTTTAATTTGCTGTGACAGGAGATAATTGCTGCTTGAGTTTCCACCTCTGAAAATAAACCAGGGTGGTGCTTCCACCCTGGGCTGGGAATCCACAGAGGCAAGCTCACCCCTGGAGCCTGTGCCAGCGGAGGCTTAGCCAGGGCTAGAATGGCTGGTCTCAATGTCCCTCACCCCTTTCCTTTTCTGGATTTCAGAACATACAATTAGTGTTTTCTTTAAGAGCTCAAGATGTCAAAGTTAAGAAAGTTCAAGGAGACTTTCTGATGTCGTATGCAAGAGTTCCAGAGGTGGGATTCTGTGAAATCTCAGACCCTGGGGATACTAACCTTTCCACTCAGGCCTAATCCCCAGTTACAGCTCCGTTCAAGTTCAAGCACATCATAGTCAGCCCACCAGGGCTGTACTCCATGCCTTTTTCCTTCTTTTTTAAAATACATCATGCATAGGAATATCTAGGTCCCACCAATCAAAGCACTCAGAATTGCAAGTCAGGTCATGGGTTTTTGATTAATGGCAAGACCTTTCTCACCTCTAAAATGAAGTAGCTAGAGAGGACGTTCTAAGGTTCCTTCCAGCTCAGGGATCCACTTACCTTGAACTCCATTCCCCGACTTGTTTCACTATAACCAACTTGTGCAAGGTACTGTGAAGCCTGAGTGGGTCATACAAGTTCATATGGTATAAAGATGTCTGGGGATCGTACATTTTAGCCATGGCTTAGCACTAAGATAATACAGAAGGAGAACTAAAGGTGGGGAAGCTCAGAGTGGTCGAGAAGAATGAATCCATGAGGACCCTGCCCCATGTGCACGGTGCCCTGTAAAAGGTCCCTCCTGTGCTCCAGGTCTCTGTTCAAATACTGTCCCTCTCCCTCTACTCATTAGCTGTGAGACCTTGGGAAA
The DNA here is from genome assembly GCF_964341445.2 of Mesoplodon mirus. Lineage (NCBI taxonomy): Eukaryota > Metazoa > Chordata > Mammalia > Artiodactyla > Ziphiidae > Mesoplodon > Mesoplodon mirus. Next base: position 54,851,689 of record NC_138990.1, on the reverse strand, counting down.
ATTACTTAACCTCTCTTAGTGTCCCCATCTATAACATGGGAAAGATAACAGACCCGTCTCACTGAGCTGTCCTGAGGTTTAAGGCAGATCTCCTAAGTGTGGTGGTCATTTGTGCATCACTAACAATGCTTACCTTCCTCCTTTTGGGTACATGGTCAAACAGCATTTCCCTGTCCTTTGAAGTTGGACTTAACCATGGGACTTGGTTTGGCCAATGAAATGAGAGCAGAAGTATTCTGTGTTGCTCTATGCAGAAGCATTTAATAGCCAATGTAAGACACAGTTGTGCTCCCTTCTTGCCACGGCAACCAGCAATGTCACAGCACTAAAGAAATGTGGTGCAGAGCCCCCCAGCCAACTGCAGTAGACACTTAATGAGACTGAGAAGGAAATTTTTACTTGCTCCTAAGATTTTGGGGTTGTTTGTTACCACAGCGTAAACTAGCTTACCCTGACTATAACAATATATATGAAGCAACTAACATAGCCCTTAGAACATAGTAACCTCATAATAAATGATAGTTCCCATCATGATTCTTACAGCAAAGGCCAGGACTTCTATTTTTGGAAGCAACCACACAGAATCTAACACAGTTCTGAGCAAATGCTTGTACACACTTTTGTAGTGAAAGAGAATGAATTCAAAAATCACTGGAGGCTATCAGAACCTGGGGAAACGTTGTATCCAAGAAAACAGAAATCCTTTCCAGCAACAGAGAGGGAGTATCACTATTTGGTGCAGGTATAGAGTCAAATCATTATGTACTTGGGTTTTCACCAACCAGAAGGCAGGTGGTAGAACAACTGGTTTCTGTCCCCACTTCAGTGAAGTTATTTCTGAGGCATAAGCCTAACGCATCCTCTGCTCAGAGTGACAACTAACAGATGCTGGGGACTTGATTCCAATATGTGGTACTGATTACTTAGTGCCGACCCCAAAATCTTTGTTCATATCAACACATGTCATAGCAATATTTTTTCTTATTAAACTCAGTAAGTTATAAAACCATAGGAATCTCATTTACGTTCAAGTAAAGGGAGCCAGAGTTAAAGAACGTGGTCGTTCTTTCCCAGGGAGTCCCTGGTGACAAAGCAGTTTATCACCAGTATAGAAGAGGCAACACAGGTGAAAGTTAAAAGCATGACCTTGGGTGCCCACGAGACATAGGTGTGCATCCCAGTTCCTTCACTTAACTTTAAGACGGTACGTGTCCAAGAACTTAGAACTGTTTCTGATACATAGACAACAGTCAGTAAGTACAAGTCTCATCATATACAATGTGTTGGTTGATAATTTTTCACATTTATATTATTGCTTTAGTCGTTTATTCATTCAAAAAATATTTGCTTCAACTTTTCTCTGGGCCATGACTTCATTTCATCTTCCAAGAAACTCTATGAGGTCGGTAATATTGTTCTAATTTATAAGTGATTAAGTTGAGGCACAGAGACAATAAGAATCTTGAGATGATGTAGCTAGTTAAGTGAAAGGATTGGTTAAGTGAAACCCAGATCTTAAATAAAGAAGTCTAACACAGTCACAGTCATAGAGAATTGGATCTTGTGAGTAAATTCCAAAAAATCTACAGAGCTCCTAGAAAAGGAGAAGTTCTTTTAATACCACCCAACTCACTCTGAAGCCCAGTGAGTTTGAACTTGATAGGGATATTTATTATAGAAAGGTATGCTGATAAGGAGTGAGTCATCTCCTGAGCATATATACCATCTGTTCAGGGAATGTGTGGTTAAAAAGGGAAAGTGACTCCCCTGGAGGCCATGGAGATCCAACATGGCAGGTGAGGACCAGCATCCCTTGTTCTCTGGCCCCAGAGGTCTCCAGAAGGAGGATGCAGACCTGGGTCTCTAAACCAATTCTTGAACACAAGTTTAAAGCTTATCCAGTAAGTTAAACACAATCTCAGGCATCTTACCTTCTCATGCAGGCGTCCTGGTGACTACTGGGGTTCCTGACTGTGCTCAGGAACAAGTGTGCACACCCTCTGGTCAAGCCCTGGGAGGAAGGGAGCCAGAGCTCTAGGACAGAGCCTGCTTCTCACCCACTCAGCTGCTGCACCTCCTGGGTCCCTGTCAGATGCTGCCTCTGCATTCACCAGAAAATGTGGAGACGGCCCTTCTCTCCCAAATCTCACAAGACCCCTCATGAGTGGAGCGCCTTCAGCCTCTGACTTAGTCTGTAGTTCCTGTGGAGACAGCAGAGCCGAGAGTGGGCTCCTTTCCTTGGCCTCACTCAAGCCCACCCACCTAAGCAATTCTCATCCTTCAACCAAACAAAAGGGCCTGTGCACATCAATTCCTTCAAATAATGCCTGGGACTGGGGAAATGATCTCCTTCAGGGTGGTTCCATAATGCATCATCCAAACCGGGAAACGTTGGAGAGTGCAAACGCAGATGAGGTGGGACCCTAGAACAACAGGCATAAAGCAGGACTGTCCCAGGAAGGCTGGGGGCTTCTGCCCATGCTTGTTCCCCACCGAACCAGTCTCTGGGGGCCCTGCTGCAAATTCTGGGGACTCAACACTTGACTGGTGCTGTGTTTACATTTACTGGCAAAAATATGAAAAATAGAACCATGGGGAAATTTCAGCTGCCTGCCTAGAAATATGACAAGTTCCCAGAGATTTAAACAAAGAAGTGGGTTTAGGGGGTTGAATATCTACCAGATTGACCCAACCACCATGGAAACCAGAGCCCCCGGTTTAGGAGACAGCTGCCTATAGCGCGGTTGGTGGCATTTTGGGGAAGAGAAGGAGGAAATCCTCTCAGTCAAGGATACTTGTCCTCATTTGTACTGATTTGCTGCTGCTCATTAAAGGGATCTTATTTAAAACTAGAGTCATCTGTTTCCACTTTGCATCTTGAACAAGATTCCTCCCTGGACTAGAGAGTAAGTACAATGTTTGTAAACAGTTGTCTTTAGGCTGGCACAGCAACCTTCCCCTTATGCAACTGAGTTTTCTCTGAAAAGACAGCTGTTTAAAGCCCAGCCTGACACTTGCTGACTTTATTGTGCTGTATCCATGGGGAAATCACAGTCAACGGTTTGAACAGGCTAATCAAGACCTATGGATTGCTGTCTTCATGAATAGTCACTTTCCCAGAGATCAAAGCCACGTGGCTGGGGAGACCGACTTTCAGCCACTTTTCTTGCATCCTTTTCTTATCTTTTTTTTTTTTTTTTGCGGTACGCGGGCCTCTCACTGTTGTGGCCTCTTCTGTTGTGGAGCACAGGCTCTGGACGCGCAGGCTCAGCGGCCATGGCCCACAGGCCCAGCCGCTCTGTGGCATGTGGGATCTTCTGAGAGCGGGGCACGAACCCACGTCCCCTGCATCGGCAGGTGGACTCTCAACCACTGAGCCACCAGGGAAGCCCTCTTGCATCCTTTTCTGATCAAAATGATTTATTACTTGATTGTCATAATCAGCTCAAGGTCTTTTTACTTCCGTGTTTTGTAGCAGACTATTGAATACTGGATGATTTAGCTATTTCAGTCTAATAAGTCTTTATGAGGCTTAATCTGCCTTATAAACAGCCCTGTGATTAAAAAAAAAAATCTTTATCAGCATCTACGGAGTGGGAGGAGTTAAGAGCTTTAAAAATCCAAAAATGCCTCATTCAACCTCATCTTGCTGTAACCTGGGGATAGACAAGCACATTGTGATGAGGAAACACAGGCCTGGGGCCCTAATGGAACGGAGCTGAGTGAGGCACAGTCTCACAGCACGTGCAGTAAGGAACCACAGGGATGCTTCCACACCACTTCTCAGAGCAGGGGGCTCTGGGGCACTGGCTCTTGCCCCTGGGTGCCCCCTCCTAACTATGGGAAGGAGACTCCCACAGAGAAACTTCTAGGGCAAGGCCCAGATGTCAGGGCTCCTGTGATCTCCTTGCTAACCTCAGAGAACAAACCACAGGGGTCTAAGCATTTGGATCTCTTTCTAGGCTGCCCTTGCCAGGAGCAGTGTCTGTTCTGAGTCTGTACCTGTTCCCCCATCCAGGCAAGCTGGGCACTAGGGTGGGGCCGGGCATGCTGGCAGCAGCTCGATGCAGGAGCCACTGCAGACCAGCTCCCCTCGCTGCTATGACCACAGACCCCTAGGAACTCCATGGTGTTAACTCTCCCCCAGGCCTCACAGCTGCCCTGCAATCTTCCTGGATACCACTCGAAGCCTTGCACTGAGCATGCCTCCCTTCACCTTTGCCCTGACACCTGAGGTCCCAGGGCCTGACCCGGCCTGCCTGGCCTCATCTTGATAGTGCCTTCCCCGTAGTGTGTATTCAGCATCCAGGCTGGCAAGCTACCAGGTGGCTTCCAAAGGGACTGCCTGACACCGAGCAGTGGCTCAATAAATATTGGGAAGGTGAATGAATGAAGGAATACGTGATGAAGTCCTAGTTCTGCTTCTCCTTGGGGAGCAGAATCTGCTTCCTCTTGACTCAGACGGGAAGGGTGACGGGAGTGGCTTGAGCCACCCACCGCCCACTCCAGTCTAGAGACTCTGGGAGGAGAGACCACCATCAAGGGAGCAAAGCAGGCTCCCTGCTCTGGACACTTTCTCCAGAGCTGCTGCCAGAGGGCCAGGGTGATACTCTCCTGCGTGGATGAGGGAGGAAGAAGCGTTTCCTCCAAAGCCCTGGCTAAGGGCAAGCAACCCCAGCACTTCTCTACTTGGAGCCTGGGACGTGTTGAGAACATGATGGGCATACGTGATGACTCTCTGAGCTCCCAAACTGGTCGTCTCTGACGGGATGATCCTCTTAACTAAATGATCCTTGCCATTGTCACTTAGGTTCAAAGAAAAGGGGTTTCCACATACCCAGACCAACGTTACAAGATAAGGCCAGTAGTGCCCCAGCCTCCTGCCAATAAGCCCGGTCGGTCCACCTTAAAGACAGAACTTCACGGAAACTGGGAGTGGAGATGTGTTTAACCAGATGTTGTCTGAATCCTCCAAAAATTGTTATAACCAGACTCACTCTGCAAAGTCTGATAAGTGCCAGAGATGGAAAGGGCGGGGTCTGGGTGGTGTCACAGTCTGATATGGCTGCAATACAGCTTATGTGTCCCTGACTTTTCTAAAAGTTAATTCTCAAGACAAGCAGTCCCGGTGAGTGCCTGGCAATGGCACGGGCTCTGGAATAGTTGTTGATGGACTGACCTGGCATACCTGTCCCAGCTGCTCAGATACCTGGCGGTGCAACACAGTCTTCTCAGAGGCCAAGATGGATCCCAGCCATGAATCTAACCCACTTAGGCGCCTCTCCATTTCAGACATCCACGGCCCGCGTAGGCCAGAAGGGAAGTTCTGAATGGTCGTGTAACTGTGTTTGCTGTTAAAAAGAGCAAACCCTGGACTCTAGCTCAGAAGCTATTTCCTTCCTTGTGGACAACTGGGCTGTATATCGGGAAGCAAGCCTCTTCCTTCCCTGGAGCATTCATAGTCAGGGGCTTCTAGGGGAGATTATATTACAGAAACTCCAAAGTGATCAGACATGCCTTCAGCCTCTCTCAGAGGTTCAGTCTAACCCAAAGGGATGGCTCAGAACAGGTTTGTTAATACCCATGCTTGTGTGTGCACTGGGCAGCTCAAGGAGCCTTGGGCAGCAAGTGCAGGCACACCTGGCAGAAGCCATATTGACAGGTGAGATGAGTCTGGAGCCAGGGCAACAGAAGATGATGCTGTGGAGCCTCAGGCTGACTTCAGAAATACCCACCTCCTGCCCCCAACCCAGCTACTCAGCTTGACCCGCAGGGCATCTAGAGGGAATCTTACCAGTGTGCTCCGGAGATGGTATTTGTCACACACTGGCATCTCCTACACTCCTCCTCTCACTGACTGCATCTCTAGGGGCTGCTGGGAGTTCCCTGACCAAGCTGCCCAGGATGGAGAGTCAGCAGGCTGGCATCCTTAAGGAGGTGGTGTTTAGCTCTGACTTGGGAGTTTCTGGGACTCAGCATTCCCTCTCCCCTGCCATACCAAAACCCCAAGATCACTCTTCCTAAGAAAAAAAGAGCTTCTCCAGAACATTCCAGTCTTAGCTCCTTCTGATGTCCCTGTCATGCAGGCAGTCCCTGAGTGACAGCATTCACCATCACTTCATTTACAGTGGCACTGGTCTGGTTGCATAAAGATCACTTAAGGAATCCAATGAAAATCCAGATTCCTGAGCCTCACTCAAGACACCTCCTGGGGTGGAGGTGGGACGAAGGCAACAGCAACCTGTATTCAGACATGTCCCCAGGTGCTCCTAAGACAGCGCTAGGACAGGGACTCACTAACAATTAGAACTTAAAAACTTCAAAAGAACATTTAAATATCCCTTTCTTTGTTAAGTCCTGTGAAAAAGTAAATTTGACCCCCAGAGACCACTTTGCTTCCTGACAGCTTTAGAAGAAGCAGTTCCCTCCTTTCCTAAAACAAGGCTGTTCTCTGGGTTCTTTACATCCTAGACAAGCAAGAATCTTTGAGCAGCTCCAGTACAGTGTGGGCTGCAGACCGCCTCCCTAAGCACTCCAGACTCCCACGGACGCGGCTCCCAGCAGTTCCCAAACTGCTGGAGATGAGTGAGGCTGTGAGCTTTCCTGCAGGGCTCACCAGGCCCCAAAACCTTCTAGAAGGGGTTTTCCTTGGCTACTGAACACTTACAGCTCAGGAAGAGGTCAAATTTGATGCACATTGCAGAATGAACTCCTGGAAACAGCTAAATTGCCTTATTGTGTGAAGAGCAGAGATGTGTCTTAAAAAAAAAAAAAGATGAGTGAAGCCAGAAGGCATGTTGCTAACAACATGCTGAATTAAGTAAGAGAAAGACTATGCTTGTTGCCAGTGCTGAGGCAGGAAATAACTCCTTTTCCTTTAACTAATCTCTTTGTTTACATCATTTCCTTTGCTCCATAGGACTGGCTCAGAGAAGGCCTGTTTTTCTGTTATGTTTTGGTTTTCTTGGTCGGTAGGATTTGGTCCCGTTGAGCCTCAGCCCGGGGAGCCCCATGGCCAAAGCCATTGTTGTGAGTCACAGCAGACTCAGTGCAGAATGAAGGGCGCAGACAGCAGAGGCCAGCGACACATCTGCTCCCCAGTTGGGAGAGCACCTGCCTTGTCCACCATCACGGTCCCTGCCCATGGCCGCCGGCTGAGCCAGGCGGGGCTGACCTGCCTGTTGGTGGGGGCAGTGGGGATTGGAGGAGGCTCGTCAGCCTTTCTCACATTTGTTGTCGGGTTCTTGGCACTGTGTTTGATGAATGTCGAATACAAAAATGGGAGGATGAGGAAACAACAGACGATTTCCAAAGAGGACTAGACAGATTTCTCTATCTCAGCCTTTTCACACACATACTCATAGATGCCTTCAAAGTTGGGGGGAGGGAGGGAGAGAGAGGGAGAGACAGAGAATGATAAATCACAGGGTTCTCCATGGGCTGAAATCATTGATGGCTGCCTAGGAGGTGAAGGAAGATCCCAGCCCCCATCACCATGGCTCAGAGATGTCAGGCGCATCACCTGCCCACTTCCTCCACTCCATAGAGCATGGAGACGTAAGAGCAGGCCATCGTGAATGGCTCTAGACCAGCAAGGCCATGTGTGCCCTCACTGTTCCTCACCCATGGCCTCCTGCCCCAGAGTGCCCCTGGGGAAGTGTGTAAAGTCTTGCTCTTTTCAAAGTTGGTTCTTTTTCTCTTTAATTCCAAGAACCCACTGGTTTGAGCTCCAGTTTGTCCATGTCGTGACATCTGGGGACATGAGGGGGCTCTACCTCTACTCAGCGTTGTCGGTCAAGGGTGAGGAGAGAAGGCCCAGAAGCCAATGTGCACAGGAGAACTGGGGGGCGGGGTGAGGGGGGCAGTGCCCAACCCATTTAACCCCTTCCTTCCCACTCTGCTCTCTTCCTGGCAGAGGCATGTCGTGACAGTACCCAAGCTCAGTCCATCTGAACATTCATGCCTCTTGGCACCGCAGATGCCCCAGATGAAGAAAACGGCCCATCCCGTGTGCAATGGAGAGATCCTACTTCATATACACTTTCCTGCCTTCCAACAACAGAAGAAAGATCACTGTTTTTTTGGCTCAGAAGCCCTCTTTAAAGGGTTCATTATTTCACAGGCTGCTTACTATATACTCCACACCACATTCAATAAAACTTCATATAACTGTCTTTGAAATTAACAGCCACCTCTCATGCTTCTCAAGTTATTAAAGACGTTGGCATGGCGGAGAGACTGTAAACTTTCTATACTGGTGATTAGTCAGCGGGACTACAACCCACCAAATCCCCCAGAGCGGTCCTAACAAAAAGTTCCTTGTGACCCAAGCACCAATTTTTCTTTCCTGTCTGTTCACTCTAATTCCACTCAATTACTCCTGAGCAAGCTGTTTTATTCCTGTCAGCTCATGTTTTTTACTGGAGCCTGTCAGGAGGCCTGAAGGGGAGGCTGATACTATGTAGGATGTTTTGAGACTCATTAAAACACTTTAAAACAACCACCTATTGTGATATTCACAGCCCTAAATAGGGTGGCTGTGTCTGGGCCATTTGGAGCCTGGATCGTTTTATTTATTTGCTATTAAAAGTTTCAGGTTAGAAAACTTAGCTTTCTACAAAAATTTTGGACCTGGGAACCCAGGACTTGATCTGGGCTCCTGGAGGGTTCTGGGCAAGGATCTGAAAGTAAACGGATTACGTGTGTGTATGTCGGGGGGAGGGGGTGTATCCAGGAACAGCTCTGCCTCTGCCTGATGGGCTGAGGAGGGATGGGAATCAGCAGGCAGCCTCAAGTAGCCAGAGAGACTTGCCCCCTAGTAGAGAAGGAGATCTCCCTAAGAGAGTGTAAGAACAGTTTTCCTCTGAAGATGGAAAGGTCCCCTGCTGTGTCACATTTAGTCCATCATTATTCCATCATTATTCATATGCAGTCAGTGAACAATTTGCATGAACAAGGTACCAGGCTAGATTTCCTGAGGTTGTAAAGCAGGTAACTCTGTAGTTCTTGCATCACTAGATGAGGGGTCCATTTTATTGATGGCATGTGGAGCATCAGGTGCAGCCACAGCTCTGGGCCTGAGAGGGACCAAAACAGTTCAGTCTGTCTGCCTACCCTCCCAGCTGTCTTTTGCTTCCACTCTGTCCTTCTGACTGCCCACAGTTCCCTCTGCTACAAGCATCTACTCCTGATTGACCACTGGCAGGAGCTCAGCCTAGACAGCCCCTGGGTTTGGAGGCTGACTTCTGTGCTAGAGCACATAATACAACAAGGAAGCTGTGCTCAACCTGGGGTGGAAATAAACAATTCTTGATTTCCAAGTCCCAAGATCTGGAATTTCTTCTGGGGGAAAAAATTCTCCTTTCTTCAGTGATTCTAAGATGCTCTGTGATTTCAGTGTTTGCCACGGTCATAAGGCATTGCTCAGATAAAGGCCAAGTCACCCCAGCCCACTGCATACATCACCTCACACACTTCTAGAACATGGTGTTCCCACAAGTGTCACATCTGTTTGCAGCATGCCATCTTAACTCCAAGCTGGAGATGGTAGGATCAGCCAGAAGCAACCCAGGCAGGGGGAAGTAAGGCTGGAGGTCCAGAGCCATATGCCATCCGGCAGGTCACTTCTCCTTTCTTTGACAACATAAAGAGGATGAAGTACTCAGCCTTTCCCATGCTGTGTTCTTCAGGCAGTGAGATGCTAGTCTATGCTCCAAGAGAAGCATAGACTGGTTCCTGGTCATGTACTTAGGGAAACACTGCCCACTACATCCCCAGCTCCTAGACTGGCTTCTTGCTACCATGAGATTAAAAAGTGATGGACTGGGCTTCCCTGGTGGCGCAGTGGTTGAGAGTCCGCCTGCCGATGCAGGGGACACGGGTTCGTGCCCCGGTCCGGGAAGATCCCACATGCCGCGGAGCGGCTGGGCCCGTGAGCCATGGCCGCTGAGCCTGCGTGTCCGGAGCCTGTGCTCCACAACGGGAGGGGCCACAACAGTGAGAGGCCCGCATACCGCAAAAAAAAAAAAAAAAAAAAAAAAGTGATGAACTAACTGATCTTCAAGATCCCTTCTAACTCTTGAAATTCTAGGATGCAATGGACAGGGAACGTAAATGCAAAAAGTTATAAGGCATTTGCCAGAGGCAGTGATTTTCCCTCCTGACTGTGTATCATAATCGCTTGGGGAAGATATATACAAAATAAAACCCACAGCCTACCTCTCAGCCCGGGGATTATGATTCACCAAGTCTGGGATGAGCCCCAGGATCTGCATTTCTAACAACTCACTGGTCAGTGTTGATGTGGGGCAGGCATCACAGCTGATAAGTTGGGGTCAAGCTGAGAACCAGACACTTTGATGAGGCAATGAAATGAGGAAAGAGCTAAAGCAGGCTTTTAGTTGCTCACTTCTGTTCATTCATTGGGCGCATGGGTGACTGTGCCTGATATGTTTTTAGAAGTTACCTTACCAGAAGTCAACAATTTAAGATTCAGTGAGGCAGAATTTGTTTTGTTTTGTTTTAAACCTCCGACTGACCCTCAAACCCTCAAACATCCCCAGGGCAAACATCTTACAGCTTAACTGATAGGTAGACATTGCCTGGAACCAAAGGGAAAGCAATGCTGGCTGCCCACCCTAGGAGTGTTGGGGGCCTGAGAGGAGAAGGGTCCCTGTGAATGGTGGCCTCTTCAGTGTCTGCTGGCTGCAAGCTGAGCTGACCCAGCCTTCTGTCCAGGGGATCAGAGCTTCAGGACAGAGAAAAAAGGGGGTCAAAAAGGAGGCCAGATCAGCTTTCTGGGCCAGCGAGGCTAGTGCTCAGGAACCAGACGAGTTTCTGAGTGAGGAAACAACCTTGACCCCCTGCATCACTGGTCCACATATGCACACACACAGGAGATCAGCAGGGCTGCTGGCCAGTGCTGCCTACTGACTGGGGGAGTCTGGTCCTGCTCAGGAGGACAAGCCAAAAGTGATGAATCGTATATCAACTGAAGTTCAAGGTGAAGGGCAAGCCCAGAAAATAAGTCTTATTCCTAATAGTCCCTCGCATATATTTGACAATCCAGACAAGCTGGATGACTTGCTATTTTGACAGATCCTGTTCTCCTCCCACTGTGAGCATTCGCTTCTGTTTTTTTCCTCCCCACGCCTGTCTGTTGGGCTCCTACACATACTTCAAGGCCTATGTCAGATGCCTCCTCCACTGATTTTCCCATTAGATGCAGTGATATCACTCCCCTCTGGAGTTGCCAGAGTTAACTGTTTGTATCTATCATCTGGCATTTTCTTACACGGTCATACCTCCTTCCTCTGTAAACCCCTGGAGAGTGGAGACTGGGTCTTATGTCTCCCTCTAGTCCCAGCATCTTCAACATTGTGCTTTGTACACAACAGGTAACCAGGGAATGTTTAAGGAATGCAAGATGTTGATCGTAGACAGTAATTGTAAAGCATTATGGCCCTCATTACCTGTGAGTGGGCGATCCTTGGCACTCCCTCCACCTCTGCAGCATTGTGCCATCATCAAGCATGAAGTACGATGTTGACAGATGGCTGGCCTCCTGAGCAGAGCCAGGGTCTTGATTGGAGGGTCTTGACGTGGTGTTGATACTCTGGGCTGCATTGCTTTTGGGATCCTCCTCAACAAAGAATTTTAAAAAGGAAATTTATTCTGTTGGGAACTAAACTTGGGTGTGTATACGGACCATATTTTGCAACAGATGAGTAAATTATCTGATTAATAGAATTGACCATTTGTCATAATGTAACACATTATTCCCATCTTTATTATTTAGAGTTTTCATGCTTTTAAATTTTACCTCCTTAAGAATGATCAAGCTCCCTAGAAACAGAATCAGCAGTTTATACAATGGTCGAAAAGCCATGGGTATTGGAGTCAGACAGATCTGGATTGGAAGCTTTGTTTCATCGCTTCACAGCCAGGTACCTTGGGCAGGTCACTGCATTTCTCTGAGCAAGTTTCCTAATTTATAAACTACCACTGTTATATTAACCGTGCAAATTTCTGGCATGTTTCCTGTCACCAAGGAGGTATTCCACGCCTGCCCTCCCTTCTCTCCTACTTCTTTACTCTTCCTGAAAAATACACAGATGCGCCAAGATTCCCCCCACCATGTTTTCTGAACCACAAATTGAGGAGACATGATTCTGGTGCACTTATAGGGATGATCAAACAAAATATTAGATATTAAGATTGTCTCAGGAAATGCATATGGCCACTCTATCAAGATTACTTGTTCATTTGAATGAAACAAAAATAAAAACAATTCCAAAGCAACTTCTGCAGCATATCAAACTTTTAACACAATTACCAAATTGCCACTTCACTCTAGGCCATGTAGTCAGAGTGGAGGAGGGGACAGGAAGGCCATCCCGCTGCTCTGCGAGGCACCCTCTTGGGTTTATCACCTAAGACCTACTTATCTGAATGACTCAGAGGAGAAGGTCTACAAGCCGTCCATCTACCTGCTGACTCTTGGGTCATGGTGTCCCGTTTTCCACGTGTACTTCTGTTCACCTCTTGTTCTGCGACGTTTGCCTCAGAAGTACTTGAGGAAATTAGACATCCAGCAACAGTAAGCTCTGCTATTTGTTCTATAGCCAGAGACTTGAATTAAGAAAAAAAAAAAAAAAAAAAAGAGCTTACATGGGCCTTGGGTATATCCAGTAGCTGGAATTTCCCACTGCTGGAAACCTAATGAAATAGTCTCAATACAGCATTTTATAGATCCTGTAGCAGGAGCTGAATTACCCTGAAAGGACCAGAGAAGGAGGCAGGAAGAAAGCCTGTTTGATGACCAATCTCTTCTAAACAGAATGGCTGTTTTTGTCTTGGTGTTATGTGTAGTTATTTTGTTATTGATGATAAGGTGGGATTTTTTTCCCCCCAGAGTTTCAAAGAAAAGAGAGGCACATCTTCAATTCACTACCCAGGGAACAGTAAGCAGGGTTCCTCTTCCAAAATTCCAATCCAAAAAGCGGCCAGCAGTGTTCTGAAACAGCCCTCCTGTAGGCACACCATGAAATCGTGGACTTTGTTTTGACTGGGACCCGTGGAAACAGACTTTTGGTGCTCCATCCCTTAAACACATGGTGTTCTGAATACGGCTTTGACGGTTGTTAGCCGAAGTGGATTTAACATGCAGCCTCGAAACCAGCAGCTGTCTTTGCCACAGACGTTGACCCTGTCCTGTGTACAGATAGGCATCGGGTCTAATTACCCTGAGCATTTGCTATAGTGTGGAATAAATGTGGCGGCTTCCCACTGGGGACGTTTCTGTGACACAGTGGACTGGATTCAGCCCAAAAGAGAATAGTTGTGGTGTACAGTCCAGCCCAACTGCCCATTCCCTCTCCTTGACCTACCCTTTGTGGGAAGCCAGGAATGCCAAATATTTCTTGTCGCTCTGCCCAGGCTTTTGCCTTCTTTACAGTGCCCCCCAGTGCCCCGGCCTCAGCCCCAGCCCTGTCTCATTTCCTGTGGCAGCTCAGGCGTTCCTTCTCTCTCTCCTTGAATGGTTGCATTTTTGTTTAAGATGGTACATCCCAGGTATTTCAAATGAAGAGAGACAGAAACATAAAATGACATCCACTGAATAGGAAGCCGTGCTCTGGCGAGGATAATGCACTATTCCCAGGTAAAAGACTTCCTTGATGTTGATAAACTGTATCAGAGTTTCTAGGCTGTAGATAAAATATTTTTTTTCAAAAAGTTAAATGAGATAGAGTCAGGCAAAGGCAGACCAAATGAACATGAGGTGGAAGAGGGATGGGGAACATCTTTAAAGAACCACTGGCCACTCTGTGTGTTTTGTTTCCTGAAGGGCAAAATTAAGCCCTTAGATCAGGTCTTTCATTTTCGGGTTTCTTTTCTAATTCTAGAATCTCCTCTAACCACACTGGGACAGCAAAGTGGGAATATAATTCCTTCTGTAGTTATTGCTACGCACTTATGAGGACATTGTCTTCAACAAATCTGTTTTGCCCCAAAATACATTCTCAAAGTCATTTCCAGGCAGTATAACCCTGGAGGTGGGGCTTCAGAGAAGCTATAAATGTTTTAATTGCAAACCTAGTAAAGAGAAAATGCAGGCATCCTGAACAGGCCTCCTCTGGGTAGCATAGCCCTGTGTCCCAGTTTGCCTGGGGCACGCTCCATTCATGTCTGTTGACCTGGTGTGGTGATTAATAGTGCCCTCTTTCAAAAGTGTCTAGTTTGGATGATAAATTTTATGGGCATCCTGCCTATCACCATTTCTGATGTCCATTACAAACACTGTATACAAATAATGGTTCTTCCGCCGTTCTGGCAGTTGGCCTGGCTCTCCGGAAGGGAGGGATGACATCTGAGCACGCGGGTGGCATGGTGGTCTCAGAGGTCACAGTGCTGCTCATCCCTCGGGGCAGGTCCTGAGCTTTGCAGCTAGCTGCTGGCTGCATGCTGCAAATGAGATATTTTTTCTGTTTTCTTTTTGAGATTTTTTTTTTTAAAAACCTTGCGCTTGAAAATAAGACACTTGGTTTCAGAATAGAAGACACATCAGACCTCTGGGTTTCTCCTTCCCCATCTCAATCCCTCCTTCTCACCAAGACTCCTCTACCCCACCAACATCTGCAGTGTAGACAGTGACCTTGTTGGCTAAGGGCCCCTCAGTCCAGTTTTCCTTCCTTGCCAGGTTGGGTGGAACATCCTTAGGTAAAAAGAAAAATAACACCCATGCATTCAAAAAAAAACAAAACAAACAAAAAAACACAGGGCTTCCCTGGTGGCGCAGTGGTTGAGAGTCCGCCTGCCGATGCAGGGGACACGGGTTCGTGCCCCGGTCCAGGAAGATCCCACATGCCGCGGAGCGGCTGGGCCCGTGAGCCATGGCCGCTGAGCCTGCGCGTCCGGAGCCTGTGCTCCGCAACAGGAGAGGCCACAACAGTGAGAGGCCCGCATACCGCAAAAAACCAAAACAAAACAAAACAAAAACAAAAAAAAACACCCACACATCTTTATCAGCAAATGTCAAAAACACATCGGGAGTTTGGCCTGTGCATTACTGCTTGCCCAACTGAGCTATTGAAATCGTTTGGAATTCTATGTGGGTTTTTAAGTGGTTGGAGAAACTCTGGAGACTAGGGAAGGAAAGCAGAGAAAAGACTGATTCATAGTTGTATCCGAGACTCTGGGCCCAAGGTGTGAACATTTGCCTAATGAATATGTGAATAATTGCATTGGTGGGGGGAGATTTTCATCCACTCAATTATTTTTAATACATTAGAGAGTTTGTAAGATAAACAAAACTAATAACAAATACTAATAACAAAAATCCATAGTGACATATGTAGTCATTTGGGGACATTTTTCCTAAAGATATAGCACTTGAATGTAGTTCACTTTAGTCCTTAGGCAAAGCTGATTTAAAATTCTGACAGTGTACATACAAAATTAACACGCAAAAAACCCCTGTTCAATTTGTGCTAGTTTGTATTTTAACTGGGGTTAATTTTAAACGGATTGCAGATTGCACCTGTGGTACCGCAAAATGCCTTGGTAACTTCCAAACTGGCCACGAGGCAGATGCAGGGTCTGTTACCAAGACTTGCCTGCCAGAGCTCACTCTTGAATTTAGGGTGACACTGCACAGAAGAAATCGTTTTGGTTAAAGTCTAGGGCTAAAAGAAATAAAAAATAAATTGTCAAACCACATCCGTGTGCATCAAATCCACATCCATTTGCCTGTACTATATGATATCGAAATAGAATAAGATACAGGAACGCTGAGAAGATCAAGCATTTTGGTTTTAATGTGAGAATATCTTTTTTTCCCCGTTTTATATCCGAGCAAATGGCTGATGGTTAAACTGTAGACTTACATAGACCTGGAAAATTATCAATGGACTTTAAAAATGTCTCTAAATTCTGTAATCTACTTTGGAGAGAACTTCCAAGGACAGAGGGCATGAACTAATCCACATGAGGAATGAACACAATGAGAAGAGCTGAAATAAAACTCAAATGGTAAATAGTCACACACTGGTAAGGTAAATTGAAACCCAGTTTTTGGCAACTTACAATAAGAGTATATTTGTTTGATAAACAGTTTTTGAACAGCAGCTTTTCATATTTTCTTTGCTAGATACTTTATCATCTCCTGTGTTCAACAAACGGCTCCACGTAGCTGCTGTGGCATTCAAGCCACACAGCTCTGTTTGCACAGCACGCTGGTGTTGCTGGACTGCCTGCAGCCAGCCCCTTCCCTTCCTTTTACTAAAGAACGCTTTTGACATTTGACTTGACGGTAGTACTTTAGAGATCTAACACACAACTTTTGTAAACAGATATAATATTCTTGGTGTGACTTGCTGCTCTTTGTAAGAGTCAGTACTATTTTGAAACTAAAAAAAGAAAAGCAATTTATTTTGTCAGTTACAAGTTTCTAAGGTTTTTGTTG
Source organism: Mesoplodon mirus (assembly GCF_964341445.2). Lineage (NCBI taxonomy): Eukaryota > Metazoa > Chordata > Mammalia > Artiodactyla > Ziphiidae > Mesoplodon > Mesoplodon mirus. Next base: position 54,835,227 of record NC_138990.1, on the reverse strand, counting down.
TTTTCTTTCTATTTGCTTCAGAATCCACCAGAGAATTCCTCTATAATGAACCTGGTATGGAATTACTCTTCCCTTTTTAAAAATAGCTGCTTTATGAAACAATTGGAATGTATTGGAGTTGTTTATGTGTACATTTAAAGTGTCTTGGCATGTTTATGTGGTATGGATATTGTTTAGTCATAGCATCAAAATGGATGTAAAGAATAGTATAACTGGTTAAAAAAAAAAATAGAGTGCTCCTATTCTAAGGAAACTGCTGTTTCAGCCTGGACCAAATGGTCTTTCCCTTGGTGCATCACAAATAGCAGATTTATACTACTTTTTTTTTTTTTTTTTTTTTTTTGTGCAGTACATGGGCCTCTCACTGTTGTATCATCTGTCATCTAAATGAAAGACATTTAGGTATTTAGCAGTTAGCTTAGTGCCTAATAAACCACTCCAAAGCTTTGTGGCTGAAAACAAACACCATTTATTATAGCTCACAGGTCTACAGGTCTGTGGAGGTGGTTCTGCTGATCCTGGGTGAATTACCTAAGCATCTGCGGTCAGAACATGGGTCAGCTGGAGCCTGACTGGCCTACAGTCACCTCACTCACATGTGTGGCAGTTGGTTATCTCCTGGCAGGAGCAATGGAGGTGACCTTGTTGGGTGATCTCTCAGCGTCCAGCAGGGTAGCTCCGGTTTGTCCACATACCAGTAGCAGAGTTGAAAGAAAGAGATTGGAAGTCTGTGAAGACTCTGGAAGCTTAGGGTCAGAGCTGTCGCAAGATGCTATTGGCCAAAGCAAGCCACAAGACCAGGCCAGATTAAGGGCTAGTTATCCATATTATTCCTAGGTACTGGTGTTGATCATTCAAAGATCAAGTTTTCATTATAATATTATTCACTCAATCTGCAGATTTAAGCATTTATTTGGGGATTGTTTTCCTATTACGCTTTTAAACATATTTTCTGTTTCATTTATTCATTTCTTTTTTTTCAAACATCAATTACGTATTTGCTGGATATTCTTTAATCGTCACCCATGTCTACCTTCCTTATAATCTTTTTTTACTATTATTATGTCTGCCTAGAATGTCTTTCCAGATATTCGTTTTTGGATTTTTTAATTGAAGTATAGTTGATTAACAATATTGTGTTAGTTTCAGATGTACAGTGTAGGGATTCAGTTATTTCTGGATCATTCATGTTATCCAGGTTTCAGATAAAATGTCACACGATCAGAGGGACCTTTCTTGATCACCCAATCTAAAAAAGGCCTAACCTTTTCATTCTCTATTATATAATCTTATTTTATTTTTTTAATAAGACTATGTAAGTTTAGTCTGTGTATTTTACTCTCTCTACCCCCAGCCTAGACTGTAAGCTCCATGAGGGCAGAGACTCTGTCAACCTTAAACACTGCTAAATACAGCATTTGCAGCACTCCTGGCATGTATGGGGTATTCAGTAATTGTATGTTGAACGAATGAGTGAAAGTCCTAGTTTAGGTTAGGTTTACTCTAACTTTTGTTGTGTATAGTATAGCTTTCGTCTCTGTAATATGTTTCATTTACCTGTGTCGCTTATAATTTCTTTGCAAGTACAGAGAGTTCTTTGTCTGAACGCTTCCTCTGTTTATTTGGAAATTATCTCTAGTTGTTTATATTTCTTTGTCTTACCTTCCTTTCTTCTTTATTTTCCCTCTCATTTCAAAGTGGATCTGTGGGGGTGGCTCCTTCTGATCACTATTCATCTCATACACCAACTGAAAGATGGTCTGTGGAGGAAGGGAAGAAGTGGAAGATGTTAGTTAGTAAGCTCAGAGAGTACTGTCTCCTAGAGCCTCTCACCAAATCGACAATCTTTCTTAACCTGTGACTATGTATCATCACTCAGTCTTTGGCATTTAAGAAATTGGTAATTTAGAAAGTGTTGTTTCCTCCACTCTCTCCATCTGACCTCACCTTTGATCATTTCTACAGCTAGGAGAGTAGACAACAGATAAAAATTGTGTGTTGGCCTGGTTCCCCCTTGATTTCTACCTGCCATGTTCTGTGGTGTCAAATTGGGTCTCTATGGGGACAGTTCTCTTCGGCTGTGGCTCTCTGTACCCCTGAATCTTATATCACTTAAAGAATCCTTGGATGGGCATTTCAGGGTAGCCTCAGTTGCTCTTGGGGAAATGTCCATCTTGCCCAAGGTCTGAGGATATGTTGTTAGTTGTCAGTGTTCTTCCCCATTTTGGGGCCAGATTTCACAGCATTTAGCAGGTTTGCTACATAGTTTGTGGTTTAAAATTGCAGTCAGATACTTATTTTATTGGCAACTAAAATATTGTCTCCATTTTTTATTCTTTTTGAGATTTTTGAGGAAGGGAAGAGAGAGAATTAATGTCTATACACCATGATCTTTAACCAAAACTCACTTTGTACTTTTCCAATTGCATTTGGCAAATTTGCATTACAGAGTGCAGGAGAGGGCATAAGTGTCATCCACACACCAGGTTTAAGATTTAGATCTGAATTCTCATGACGTTTATCTACATTTTAATTGCATCTATCACCTTTCTTCTCCATTCCGTTTGCTCTGCTTTTCTCTACCTCAAAATCTCTAGAGTCTCTTTTTGTTTTGTTTGCTTGTTTGTTTGCTTGTTTGTTTCTTGCCTCCCAGTGTAACCTCAACCTCAATATTCTCTTTTCCTCCTATGACAGTGGTTTCTTTGTCATCTTTGAGGCAAGAGATTTCCTGGTCCTTCATCTCCCTAACTTCTCTAAGTTAAGCCCCAAAGTCGCCTGGCCTCACAACTAGTTAGTTGGGACTTCCCTGGTGGTCCAGTCTCCTCCCTTCCATTGCAGGGGACCCGGGTTCGATCCCTGGTCAGGGAACTAGATCCCACATGCCGCAACTGAAAGATCCCACATGCCATAACTAAGACCCGGCACAGCTAAACAAATAAATAAATATTTTTTAAAAAACAAAATAAACAAAAACGTAGTGAGTTCACCACCATCATCACCACCTCCACCACAACAATCACACTAATTGTTGCCTCTGCTTATCAAATGTTTACTTTATGCCAGTAATGCTGCTAAAGCTTGTGCATATATTATCCCAGGTAATCCTTCCAATAGCCCAACAAAGTTAATATAATTACCTGAAATTTAAGTGTAAGGATGTGAACAATAACTTTTTTCCTAAAACTGGCTCCAGAATTATGCTCAAAGAGGCCACTTGCATTTTTGGCCACTGCATAACTTACAGTCATCACGATATCCCCACTATACTCTATCTCTATCTATCTCCTCATCATGCTTTATTTTTCTGAAGGATAGCAGGTATTACTACTAGATGTAATATTAAATATTTAATTTTTAGTTTGGCTCAGCTAATAGGATGTAAGTTTCAGGAGACCAGAGATTTTGTCTCTCATTCACCACTGTATCCATGGTGCTTGGTATTGAGTTTAGCATTTAGATGGTGCTCAATAAAGATTTGATAAGTACACTCAATAAGTACATATTTATTGGGTGCCTTCTATATGTAGGGTTGGTCTCTTGTCTAAAGTTTCCAGCTGATCAAATGCAACCCAGTCCACCAGTTTCCAAGCTAGCCATGCAGACCACCTATTTTCTTTAGAACTGAGCCAAATTATGCATTATACCTGTTCTCACGAATAACTACAGCTATTTATTGACTTACTTTGAAAAGAACTTCAAGGAGCTCTGGTGAAGAGCCACCACTATTACAATCAGGAACTGATTGTCTCAGAAATGGCTTTTTCCCTGCATGACTGTACAGAGCCACTGAGCTGCCGTCTAACGGTTCACACATTGGGGGTAAGGAGGCAGCAACACTTGAGTATTTAAGAACAGGGTCTCTAAAACCAGACTGGATTGAATCTCAACTCTGTGAGCTAGGTAATAATAGTGCCTTCTTCATAGGGCAGTTGTGAGAAAAACTTGTCAAGAGCAGTAAGGCAAGGGCAGAGGATCCAAGTAGAACACTTGGTGAGCAGACCAGCTAAATTTAAATCAGCAAACACTTCCTGGAAGAGGGAATTCCTGGCCAGGGTTTTGAAGAAAAATGAAAGCATGACTTGAAGGAGCAGATGGTATCTTGAGGGTCAAGGAAAGGAACTCAGACTGGGAGCGGAAAGCCACAGTAGACTTCAGAAAGGAGCTGTTCCTTAGGTGGAGTGATGTGGGCAGAAATGAGGGTCTGAGCCAGAAGTCAAGGGTTCCTGTCCATACCCGTCAGCTGGGTAAACTCAGGCCAGTTTCGTTTTATCTGAACCCATTTTCTCATTTGTTAATTGTGATGCTGGTAATCCAAACCTATGGATTTGTGTGAAGTCTAAGTGATTACAAGCAATATTTGTGAAATTGTTTATAAACTGTTGTGGACAAAGAATGTCCCATGCCATATCAGTAAACAAAGGATGCTGCGGCCATCAAGCCATCAGCCACTGCAGCTGCCTTGACTGTGCACCCTGAGGGGCTTCAGGATGAAAAAAAACAAGACACTGGCCCTAGATAGTTATGTAGCATATCAAAGGAATGATTTCAATGAGCCCAGACTCTTACATCTTCCCATACATAGAAAAGTGTTAAATTCATTAACTTGAGATGTCTGTTTGTTCTTTTCAGCAGTGATCTTCTGATGTTCAGACCACCTGTTTGTTTGTTTGTTTTAACATCTTTATTGGAGTATAATTACTTTACAATGGTGTGTTAGTTGCTGCTGTATAACAAAGTGAATCAGCTATACATATACATACATCCCCATATCCCCTCCTTCTTGCGTCTCCCTCCCCCCTCCCTACCCCACCCCTCTAGGTAGACCACCTGTTTTTTGAGCAAAAACTCCTATATATCCCAACTCCTCCCTTACTTCTTTGGAACAGTTTCTCAGAACTACCTGAGAGCTGTCTCTTGGGCTTAAGTCCTCAGTTTGTCCACTGAATAAAACATAATTCTCAACTTTTAGGTTGTGCATCTTTTTTCAGTAGACACTGTAAAGAATTGTCCTAATGTATATGTTGATCTAGTCCAGTAACATGGTAGCACAATAAAGAAAAGAGCTCCAGAGTTGGGTTAGAAAGACCTGGGTTTGAATCCCTGCCATGCCACCCACTAACTTTATGCCTTTGGGTGGATTACTTATTCTCTTTGAGCCTTACTGTCCCATCTGTAAAAGGAGGGTATTTGTCAGGGTTAGACTATATCCAAAGAGCCTAGTAAAGCACCTAGCATGCATCCCCCTCATTACCACTGTGGCCCATGTTAGTCTGAGCACTCACCACTTGCCAGGCATTGTTCTAAGAGATACATGTGCATTTAGGTAGGTATTGTTAATCTGAAGCCTAGAGAGGTTAAGTAATTTGCCCAGTCACGCAGGTAGGAGTGGTGGAGTCATGATTAGAATCCAGGCAGTGGAGCTCAGCACACCAGGGTAGCTATTGATGATACATAGTGCAAATCTGCCACTGAAATGGGCCAATTTTTGGAGACTTCCTTTGTGAAATAACAGGTTTTTGGAAGAACTCATGTTTTCCAAGGAATTTGATAATGGACAAAAGAAATCCTTCAGGAAGCTCTTTAGATCCTTCTTACCTGCTCTTCTTTTAAAAATAGAGTGGATTCTGCTAGAGAATAAGTAATTGATGCCACTTCCAAGAAGAAAGGAAGTTGAATTTACAATGTAAACTAGAGCACCTGCTTCGATATCTGACCTCTTTTCTCATATTTGTAAAACTCCTGAAGACAATCCTGATCAGCTTTGGGATTGTTTGGATCAGTAAGGAATGCGTCTAAGCCCATAGAGAACTAGGTGATGGACTGGAATGAAAACCTTGCTATGCAAGGCAGTACCCTGATTTGCATCAGTTGAAAGGGTGAGACATTGCAGGCAAGCAGTGGTGGCTCTTTCACCCCAAGGAAATCTGCTGTTGCATTCTCTCATCCACATGTGAGGCCATACATCCACAGGGCAGGAGAAACTCTAGCCCCGTGGCTCACACTTCATGCAACTTCCTCTGGAGGAATCATAGGCCTGTTTCTAAATTCTTCATGCCTGCCCTCTGGGCCACAGGTCAGACACCAGTGGGCAGAAGGCACCAGACCATCCTTGCAAAAGACTTCTCCATCATTTGGACAGGGTGTAAAGACTTCTAAAGGGTGCTGACTAAAGAAGGTTGATTGACATCTGGCTCTACAAGGATTGAGTCATTAGCCATTGCTGCCATTGACCTTTAACACACCCTGAAAGGAGTTCAGAAAGGAGATCAGGAATGAGACACTCTGTGCTCTGAGACAACTGGCAGAACAGGCCTTCAGATAGTTAGATATTCTCAGGAGAAAATTTTTATGAACTTGGATTCTTGCATCTCCCATATTTGAAAAAGCACTAAAACCATTAACTAAGATGTCTATTCCTGATGACTGGCAGCAACCTTCTACTGAGGTGTGCTTGGTTGCATGTACCCCCTTTGCCAAAATCACATATATACTGACCTCCCCCCTTACCTTTTTGGAACAGTTTCTCAGAGCTACTGAGAGGCTGTCTCCCAGGCTACAGTCCTCAGTAAGACCCTGAATAGACTCAACTCACAGCTTTTATGTTATGTGTGTTTTTTACGTCAACGAGGGAAAGAGAGACTTCATTTCATTCCAAGTTTTCCCTCTGAGACAATTCTCACTTACGTAAAATATCAGCAGTAGCCTGCAGACCTTTGTCCACGAGCCCCAACCACACCATCTCTGAGGAGCTGCCATAACAACACCTGAGTCTTTGCTACCTTTGAGACCATGCAGCACCCTTTAGACTTTCATTTCATTATCTTTTGGAGATCATCTATCTGTCTGTGGGACAGGTCATTAAATTAGTAAAATTTTGGAACGCCACATGCCCAGAAAATTCCTAGGAAGAATGTGGTCATAAAAATAAAATCACACTATTAAAAAAAAAAAAGCAAGCAACAACAACAGAGACAAAAACATAAATTAAGGCAATAAAACACATCTATTGGGAATGACTGGGGCGAGGCAGAGGGCCCTTTCTACATGCCAAACTGAAATGTACTATTAAGTTTTAAGAAATCACGTTTACAGCAGATATAAATTAAATTAACTGCGAGGCCATAAAAAATAGCAGCTGTTCTCCATCTCCTCTGATGATAGAACAAGAGGAAAAGGCTGGTCAGAGGTAAGGAAGACTTTCTTCTTGGCGGTGAGCATATAACTACATCAAGGTGATAATAAGCAGAGGCAGGAGTCCTGTGAAGCCATCTCCTCTGACACACATTTAAAAGGCACATATTACAGGAATTTTACATGCAAGTTGAAGTCCCTTGCCCTTGACCAAGATTTTGTAACAGCTCCCCATTTCTCTGTACATTTAGCTATTCCACTCTAAATAAAGTCCTTACAAAATAATACAAGAATACAAATGCACATTTAAGACAATTGTGAAAACCAATCAGCAACTGTTAATCCAAAGTGAAAATGATCATCTAGTCCTGTTCTGCAGTATCTTGGCCTAAGGTTGAGGAACTGCGTGATTTAAGGGATCTTTGACCCCATAGGCAGCAAGCCTATGATTAGCAGCTGAGTTAACCAAACAAACATAATGCCTGGGTCACTCCTGTCTCTACTTGCTGGTCTGGCTTTCCCTAAAATGCTGCATTTGTGAGGATAGTCAAGCATGTCTGCCTTGCCCACCAACCCAGCACCATTACCTACAGCCTCTACTCCCCAGGGCTCTGGAAGCAATAAATGGGAGGGCAGGTAACAAGGAAGAAAGGATGGGATGTTTGAGAAATGTGGCAGGAATCCAGAGATGTCCTATGGACACAATGAAATCTGCTTAGGCAATGAGGTTTGATTCATATGAATGAACTAATTATTTGGGGGTTTTGGTCAACCCCAATGAACAGTTTTGGACAACATTCTAGAGATACTAATTTCTTAAAGTTACAAAAACATCTTCAACTTACAAAGTTATCTCTGTAAGGAATTTTTTTGTTTTGCTTTGTTTTCTTTTTAGTTTAATTGGTGGCTTTATTTTGTTTTATTGCTGAATGCTTTAAATACAATGCTTTTTACATTGAGAGAGAGAGAGAGAGAGAGAGAGAGAGTGAGTGTGTGTGTGTGTGTGTGTAAATATATAAAAAAGATTATACACCATGACAAAGTGGGATTTATCCCAGGAATGCAAGGGTGATTCAACACACAAAAGTCAATCTGTGTTATGTGTTTTATCAATAGAATAAAGAACAAAACCCACATGATTATCTCAGTATATGCAGAAAAATCATTTGAAAAAATCCAATACCCTTTCATGATAGAAACACTTAACAAATTAGAAATAGGATGGAAATTTCTCAGCCTGATAAAGAGAATCTACCCAAAAAACCCTACAGCTAACTAATATCATAGTAACAGTAGAAGACTGAAAGTTTTCCCCCTAAGATTGGGAACAAGACAAGGATATCTGCTCTTGCCACTTCTACTCAACTTTGTACTGGAAGTTCTAGCCAGGGCAATTAGGCAAGAAAAAGAAATAACAGTCATCTAAATCAGAAAGAAAGTAAAACTATCTCTATTCACAGATGACATGATCTTGTATATGGACAATCCTAAGGAATACACACACACACACTATTAGAAGTAATAAATGAATTCAGCAAATTTTCAGGATACGAAATCAATTGTACAAAAAATCACATACACAAAAATCAATTGTATTTCTCTATACTAGCAATGAACAATCCATAAATGAAATTAAGAAAATAATTCCATTTAAGATAGCACAAAAAAGAATAAAATATTTAGGCATACATTTAATAAAAGCAGTGCAAGACTTGTACTCTGAGAACTACAAAACATTGTTGAAGAAATTAAAGACCTAAATAAATGGAAACACATTCCATGTTCACGAATTGGAAGACTCAATATTGTTAAAATGGCAATAATTCCCAAATTGGTCAACAGTTTCAACCCCTATCAAAACCTCAGCTGCCTGTTTTATAGAAATTGGTAAACTAATCCTAAAACACATATGGGAATGCAGAGTATCCAGAATAAACAAAACAATCTTGAAGAAAGAGGAATAAAGTTGGTGGAATCATACTTCCTGATTTCAAAATTTGCTATATAGTTACAGTAACCAACACTGGGATAAGTGTAGCTATATAGATCAATGAAACAGAATCAACAGTCCAGAAATAAATCCTTACATCTACGGTCAATTGGATTTTGACAGGTGTATCAATCAGGTTTCCTCAGAAAAACAGAACCAATAGGATATACGTATATGTAAGTTAAGAGATTTATTTTAAGGAATTGGCTCATGCAGTGTGGGAGATGGCACATTTGAAATTTGTAGGGCAGGCCAGCAGGCTGAAAACATAGGCAAGATTTCTGTATTACAGTCTTGAGGCAGAATTCCTTCTTCTCCAACTTCTATTTTTGCTGTTAAGGCTTTCAGCTGATTGGATGAGGCCCACCCACATTATCAAAGGTATTCTTATCAACTTAAAGTCAACTGACTATGTATGTTAATCACATCTATAAAGTACTTTCACAGTAACATCTACACTAGTGTTTGTAGTGACTCGACACCATAGCCGAGCCAATCTGGCACATAAAATTTAACCATCACAAGAAAGGTGTCAAGACAATTCAAAAGGGAAAGAGTAGTCTTTTCAACAAATGGTGCTGGGGCAACTGGATTTCCACATGTTAAAGTATGAATCTGGACTCCTTCCTCATACCATATACAAAGCTTAACTCAAAATCCTTTGTAGACCTAAATGTAAGACCTAAACTATAAAATTCTTAGAAGAAAACACAGAAGTAAAACACAGACTTTGGATTAGGGAATGGTTTGTTAGATATGGCACCAAAATCACAAGTGACAAAAAATAAATAAATAAATTAGACTTCATTAAGATAAAAACTTTGTGCTCTGAAGGACACCATCAAGATAATAAAAAAGATAACCCATAGAATGGGAGAAAATGTTATAAAATATAAATGTATCTGACATAAATCTAACAAGGGACTTGTAATCAGAATATATAAAGAACTTTTACAACTCAGTAATGTAAAAACAAATAACCCAATTTAAAAATGGGCAAAGATTTGAATAGATATTTCTCCAAAGAAGATATACAAATGGCCTAGAGCAGGACCCGTCAATCTAGACGGTATCTTGGCTTCTATCTATTTGCCCATTCACAATTCCTCAAACTTCTTAATCTCCAAAGGTCAGGAGGAGCAAGGTGAGGGCTCTGATGAGTTGGTCTGATGAGTTAATCACTCACTTATGCATTTGTTTGAATCACTCATTCATTTTCTCAACAGATACTTCGTAAACACCTACTATGTAACAGTCATTCTACTGCATGTGGAGGTCCTCAGGGGATCTGTGTTTATAATTTAAAAGCACAGGTAGAGAAGACTAAAGCACAGTCCCCACCCTCAAGGAATTCACAGAGTTGCACATCAGAAAAATAAGCATTACCAGGAGATGTGGTACATTTGCCACCTCCTGAGAACAATTCTCATAGCTGTGTTCTGTCCCTGCTGGGTTTTCTGACCTCTGTGAACTAGCATTTATACGGTCAATTTCCTTGGGCTGCCTGCTATAACATTTTGTTCCTTTTCCTTCCCTGAACTAGATTCTTCCTGGGCTCTGGATTCTTAAATGGATTGCAGATGGCTGTATATATGTCACTGATTTCATTTTAGGAGCACGTGTGCTGCTTTATGCCATTTCTGGTCATTTTGTTTTTAACATGAATAGAACAGTTCCACCTGCTTCTTTCATAAGACGGGTGTGGAGGCATTCAAGGGATCCCACTGGTGCTGCACAGAGATTGTTCATTGCTGACCGTGGGTTCTCAACACTTTTTATAATGCCAGCCCAGAGTCCCTAAAGACATTCAGTTGACCTTGTAGTTCACTTAAAGTGCATCTTCTGTAGATAGAGAACAAATGACCTGGCTATTGCAGGAGGGCTGTATATTGAATATTTTTAGACTTTGAGTCATTTAAACTCAATTAAATATCATCTTAGGTCTGGAATTGTTCTCTTGTTTGTTAGTTTGTTCATCTGTGCTTCCTTTCATTCTTTCAGCAAATGCGGTAGTGAGTGCACTCTGTACCATACTCTGTGTCGGCATGGGAGAAGTAAACACATAAATCAACACAGAACAAAACACAATCTCTGTCTAGGAAGAGGAGAAGAGGATGTTCTATGGACTTCCTATGAATTAATTCAATTAATCTTCATAACAACTCTAGGAGGTAGGTAAATTTTCATCCCCATTTTACAGATAGAATAGCCAAGATTAAGGCTACTTGCCCAAGGTCATCTCATTGATGAGTACTTAATGGCTATGGAATCCATGAACTATATCACTGTGTTATGTTTCCCCAATTAAAATACAGTTTTCTGTATTATAATTTCTAAAAAGCATATAAAATGAACTATGGGAACCAGTGGGATACACAGAGAGAGGAAAGGTGAGAAGCGCTTCATAGAGGAGAAGGTAATTAACATATTCTTTATCTAGTTCCCAAGTCCCATTCTCCCTTTCTCCCCACAGACTCACATGACAGAATTTCTCTGCTTCACTGATGCACAGGAGGGCACAAAATGACCCTTAGTACAAAAATGCTGGAAATCCATCTGGGCAAGAACAACCCTGAGAACTTGTGTCCAATCTCTGTGTCCTCTCCCTTGAGTACATTGTGTGTGGGAGTGCCTAAGACCTCCAGGAATAAATGCACAGTTTCTCTCTCCATCGCTCCTACAAAGAGAACCCATAATCAGTAGATAGGAGCTCTAGAGACATCGATTTCAGTTTAATAAATGGAATTATTCAATTCCATGCCTGCTGGACTCCAGTCTGGATTTGGAGAAGAAGGGAGTACAGAGGAGCAGTGCAGGATGCATCTCTGTGGTGGTCACCACGGAGCCACTACATTCCCCAGCAATATCCTCAGAGGTACAGGAGATTTTCAAGCCAGCTTCCTACTCAACCTCCCTTAAATAATGGTGACTATTTATCTTACTTGCCTAATTCAAGTCTTAGTTTATGTTTGTTGCAATAGTATAATCATCAGCATCTCTGTTTTCATTTCATTCTCTTAATTGTCCCAGTTTAGATGACTTACAGGTATGGGGGAGTATGGTGTCCTAGAATGCCTAGAATGTCCCAACAACCACATGTCATTTGCAAAGAAGGATTTACAAATTCCAGCTTGAAAATGTCTCTCTGGTCTTTCCATTTAAAAACAAAATGCAAAATTATTAAGAGAAACTAGTTTTTATAAGAATAATAGGAAAAAATATTCTAAATATGTCATGAAAGTTTTTTGATGACATAAAGTTAAATTTCAATTTATTTTAACATGCTTTTGCAGCTCAAATCATGTTTTCTTATATAATCAAGCTCTAACTGAAAAATGAGAAAGTAAAAATAAGAGTTAAACCAAGTTTTATATATTATATATATAAGTATATATATAAACATATATATAATTATTAAATAGTGACTCAAAAAACATTGTCATAGAAATTTGCATATTATATTTCTGCCAAATAAAAAATTATATGCATTGTATCTTTAGCATATCCAGATTAAATTCATTCACTCATTCTTTCATTTATTCCACAAATACTTACTGAGCTTTAACTAGGTTGCAGGCAATAGACTAGACAATGGGTATAAAAGATAACAAGAAAGACCTGATCCTATCCTTGTGGAGCTTACAGTCTCAAAACAAATAAATACAGGTAAGAAAACCAATCCAATCATTATAAATTGTGGAAAGTCTAAACCAGGATAGAGAGCACAGCTGGGGAATCTCCTCTAGATGTGGTGGACAAGAAAATATTTCTGACACGTAAACTAAGACCTGAAGGAAGAGATGAAGTTGAACTGAAGGCAAGAGCATTCTGGGTAGAAATGAGTGGTTTTGAGCAGCTGAAGGAAGAGGGAAGAACAGTGAACGATGAGGCTGGAGAGGTGGCAGTGTCCAGCTCATGCGGGGCGTCAGGGGCTGTCGTGAGTAGTTCTAATTTCATGCTCCATGCAATGGAAAGCCATGACAGCTTTTAAGTGTGGGCATAATGAGTGGTGTAATCAGAGTTTTAAGGAAGCACTTCTGCTGCTGCTTGGAGATGGATTGCAGGAAGCAAAGCACTTGTGGAGGGACCCAGTAAGAGGCTCTTGTAAGTATTCCAGGTGGTAATGAGTTCACTACAGAGGTGGCAGCACAGATGAAAAGTAGATGAATTTGAGATACATTGTGCTGGTAGAGTTCGCAGACTTGATACTAGATTGAATATGGAAGAGTGGAAGGGGTGGCAAGGGATAGCTCCCAAAGATTTTGGGAGGGTGGTGGTTCCATTTCCTGAGATGGGCGTGTGTGTGTGTGTGTGTGGTGGGGTCACAGAAGGATGCAGTAGTGCTACAGATCCATACATCATCAAGTCTCAGGCTCCTTCCATCTTCCTGCTTTGCCATCTTAGTGCATGCCTTTCATTTTCATGGTCCCAAGATGACTGCTATACTTCCAGCCCTATATCTATGCTTGAAACAGGAAGATGAAAAAGGAAGCAACATGGAAGAAAGAAAGAGTGACCCTTATCTGAAAAAATGAAAAATTTCCCTGAAACTCCCACAGACGTATGCTTATATCTCCTTGGCCAAAATGATATCACAAGTTTAGTCCTTGGTGCAAGGGATGCTAGGAAATGTAGCTTTACAATTGTATCAGTTAAGCCCTTAATAAAATCAGGGTTCTCTGACTAGGATATTGAGTAGACAACTAGCAGTTTTTGATAGGCTATCCTCTGCTTGAGTTAGGTGTGAATCCTAGTAGGCTGTAGGACAAAATATTTTTTAATTTAGTTGGCTCTCAATTCTTCACGTGTGTGCAAAACGCATAAATGCTGGAAAATCTGAGGCTGTCCTATTCCTGATTATAAAGAATCTTTCATTTGTGAAAAGGAAAAACAAATCTTCTGTCACTGACCGCCAAGCCATCTCCCAACTGCATCCCTCAGTGCCAGAACTTCTCTTTTCATAGGGACTGTGTCACATGCAAGCATCGCCATCAGGCTTGGTGTTCTGCCACCAGTATGCTCACACCAAATGTCCTGAGAGGTTGGCTTAGCCGAACTGAACGTTAGCTCTTTTATCTTACATACTGACTTATGATTCTTGGAAGGTGAGTATTACCAGATTTAGCCATAGGACAGACTCCTCATCATAATCTCCAGAGCAGTCTAAATGGCCCAGGTATACCAGCCAGCCCTCCCCAGAATGTGTCTCTGGGATGCTGAAGCCCTTATTCTCTGTGTGTTGTAGGGCCCCTTGTACCCAAACCAAGAAGAGAATTCCCTGGCAGAAAGCAAAGGCCTGTCTAGAAGCTGTAGCCCATTACCCCTGCACAAAGATAGACTGTATTCTGCTGGAATCTAATCTGGAAACGTTTAATACATTTGCAACACAAGTGCCAGCTACTTTACTCAAGAGGAGGCATGATCTTTTTTTTCTCTTAAAGAGAAACTTTAAACTGAATAGAAATCAACCTCTTCAATATGCCCATCATACCTGATAATGAAAACATTCCTCAGTGAGGGGAAGAACTTTGGCCAAGAAAGGGAGACCAAAAAAAAAAAAAAAAAGGAAGGGACAGGCTCTTATTGTGTTGAATCGGAAACTACTCTCTCTGGAAGAAATTCAGCAAATGAGTGTCTTGTCAAGTTACTCTAATGAAAACAGGGACAATTAAAACAGCACAAACCATCCCCCAAATGCTCGAGGTTGGGATTTGCTGAACATCTAAAGCTATTTTCCAAATGTTTGGGGTTTGGCACAGTCCAGGCTCACGGTTGGGAAGTTTTCCTGCAGGTCTGTCTAAATGCTCCTATTTTTATTCCATTTCCTTGTAGTTAATATCCAACTAATTCATTTGTTCCAAAGTCTGCATATGATACATGTTAGATATTGTCAGACTCTGCATGTGCCCATTCCCCCTCATGTGGTTGACAAAACTTTCAGGGTATTGCCTTTGTACCTGGGTTTCAGACTGGGGGCCCATTGCTTTCTCTTTGTCCTCCATTTTTGGGGATTTGGAGACTGTTTCAAGAATGGAGAGGGGTCCATGTCATGTGTGGTGCTGCACAAGGATTTGGGAATGTTGGCTTCAAGAAACATTTCTCAAAGCCTCAGGGAGATGTGATAGCTGACCTCACTGTTTTGAAAGGACAACGTATGGAGAGGGATTAAACTTATTCTCACTCGCCCCAAAGGGGTGGAGCTAGGACCAGAGACACATGTGGGCTTAATACAAGAAAGACTTTCTCATTTTAGAGCAGCCAGGAAGAGAAAGAGCTGTCTAGCCTTCACCAAAAGAGATGGGTCTTTATCAGAGGTTTGTAATCGTTCTCCATTAATTTTTGGAGGCTGAAAATGGATTAATGAAGCAATTCAAATAGACTGAAGAGTTGGCTTAGAAGACCTTAAAGTGCCTTTCTTTAAATGTTAGGTACTGCATACGCAACACTTAGCATAGTGCTTAGTACATAAAAGATGCCCAGTAATTATTTGGTGAATGAATGAACAGTAATTGAATGAAATCTGACACAGCTTTGGCTGTATCAAGCATGGTGACAACCTTGAAAAACTGGGGTAGGCAGTAAAAGCTCTGGATGTATTAAGCGTGGTCATCCTTGTTTCCTGCCTCTGAGAGGCAAAGCCTAAAGTTTAAAGAAGACAACAATCCTGACTCTACTTCCTCCTCCAAGCCTCGGTTGAAACTGTTCTTGTGCTGCCACGTACTATGGTGTCTGAACCTACAGCTGAGAATGTGTGGGACGCGGCAACTTCTAAGCCTGATTAGGCTTAAATGACACTTGTTCCCTAGTGTGATTAACTGGATAAGTAAAACCATGCCATGTTACAGAGCCCTCTTAAGAGGGTCTGAGACATGAATTAGCACTCTGCCTGACCCTGTTTATTTATTCAATAACCATTTTTGAAGGCCTGCTCATTGCCAGCTCTGTGCACCTTGGGAAAGGGAGGAGATGGTATCAGGTGTGACACTGCTCGTGAGGCAGCCTAACAGGGGAAGGAAAGGTAAGGCAGTCAGAACAGAACGGGCCTCAGCATTCCAGGAAGTAACAACTTATTCAATACGTTTTCAGCTTTTATAGCTCAAAGCATCCTGGTTTTATTGTGGAATCTGAGGAAAATAGAGAAATTCAAGAACCAGATCTTCGAATTGCAGGAAGAAGAATTTGCATTGATAAACCATTCTTTATCAGTTTCATTTAGCATTAAAATCTCATTTAGTAGTCATAAAAATTCAACAGAGTAGGAATTTACATATCCATTTTGCAGGTGAGGAAACAGGATTTGTAAAGCAACATGAGTTGCCCAAGATCATACTGCAAATACCAGCAGAGGCAGGATGCAAACTAATTCTGTGTGACCTCAGGGTCTGTGTTCATCACTGCCAGGAAAGCTCAACATACACTTAGTTTGCAAGGTAATTTGTCATTATTGTTTTCCTGGCAAACAGCCTAACCCAGCACTTGACCTAAAGCATCTTCTGCTCCCTGAGATTGTCACACACAGATAAGAAAAATTAAGGAGGGAGGCTATGTCACCCATTTCCCAATACATCTCAATAGGAACCTGAGAGGAAATATTTTCAGAGTAGGAAACATTATGGATCTGAGTTTGTGAACAATTGCTTTTTGGAAGTTCGAGTTTTTCTACCCACTTCAGAAGGTAGAAGGTAGAACCTACCCAAACGTTGGGTAGGTTCCCAATGTTTGTTCCAAATTCAGAGATTTGACTAACTTTCTGTGTCTGTGCAGCCAGTCCATCATTACTGCAGATACGACTTCACAAATTAAGAGTAATTCTTCAAGGTCAAAGGATGAGCTCTATCCCAGACCCATCACCTAATAGCCACGTGGTCTTAAACAGTGCACTTCACCTTTGAAAGTCAGTTTCCTTGGGTGTCAAATTAGGATGGGAGCGACCTCAAAGAATTGGGACCAAATAAGGAAATGCATGTAAAGACATTCTGTCACCTGTAAAAAGCTAGTCATATGAAGCAGTTAGTCATCTTTATTTTAGTTCTTTTCTATGGAAATTAACACACCTTTGGTTTCAAATGAGAGGGGGCAAAAAAAGAAAGCCCTAAGTTGAATAGATTTAATAACCTTGCATGGGTTAGTTTTAAAAAAAACATACTCTTTAAAATATTTATGTGAAAACGGGAATTTCAAACTGAGTCTCATGATTTGTCATCGAGCTTGAAGGCAGCTTCCTAAAATAAGAACTGGCCCCTTCACCAACTGGCGTCAACTAGATTATGCATTGCAAAACAATCAGCTCATAGTTCCAGAAAGAGAAAGGAGGAAAGAAAAAATATCTATAGAGCTTCCAGTTTTTCTTGAATTATTAGTTGGTGCTCTGCAGGATTTCAATTTTTTTCTTATGAATGGAGCTTCAGAATTACACAAAGCTTAATCTAACGAGAGCTGCCATCACTCAGAAGGTGGGGAGGGGAGAGGAAAAGGACAGGGAATGATGAGACCAATCCCCCATTCACCTTTCTTTCCAGTGAATAATAAAGTCTATGGGTGAGAGTACCAGTGAGATGAATTGGAATCTACCGAGCCTGAGGGGAAACCTTGAAGCAAGCAAGGTGGGAGGTGAAACAAGGTTTTCTATTCCTTGATGCTTCACACAGATGGGAGTTGAGAAGTTAATCATGTCAACTCCTGTTTGACAACAATGACCTAAAAGTGGTTTGGGAAACATCAGCAAACAAGATGTTCCACCTACAGGTAAAGAAAACAGTAAATAGGGTAAATACAATCTGCCTAATATGTTTATACTAAATAATTTGTATAAAAAATAAGCTAGCCACTATGCAAAACTTAAATCAATAATAATAATAAATTTGGGTCATTAGACTCAAAATATGTCAGTTTGCTCTATAGTCATAAAACTACCATTTATATTTCCTTTGTGTTTCTTTAACATAAAGGGTACATTTGCAAGTGTTTCTCAGATAACACCTTTTACTTTGAGACCCCAAAGCATTTTGACCATTTTTGTTTTCATAATTATACATTAATATAGTGACATACTTTAGGATTATTTAAGGTTGTTCTTTTGGGAATCTTTATGATATTCATAACTTATAACTAGTGAAATATTATTGGCTGAATGAGTAGCCATGTTCATGAATTCATCATGAATATCTTTTATGTCCACTGGGCTGTAGCATAATGCGGACCCAAGGAGGGGCTCTGATTTGGGGGTTCACTTCCTGCTTCTGAGACCTGACAGCAGAAAAGATTTTTAGAGGTACTAGTAAGTGTGGGAAGGGGAAGCAGAAAGGACTGAAATCAAGATGCAGAAATCTCATCCCTGCCTCCTACCAAGAGTTTCCAGAGAGATGGATAAGAAGTTTAGCAGCTTGGGAATTCTCTGGTGGAGCACTGGTTAAGAATCCACCTGCCAGTGCAAGGGACACGGGTTCGAGCCCTGGTCCGGGAAGATCCCACATGCCGTGGAGCAACTAAGCCCGTGCGCCACAACTACTGAGGCTGTGCTCTAGAGTCCGCATGCCACAACTACTGAAGCCTGAGTGCCACAACTACTGAAGCCCATGCACCTCGAGCCCGTGCTCCGCAACAAGAGAAGCCACCGCAATGAGAAGCCCGCGCACCGCAGCAAGCGTAGCCCCCACTCGCCGCAACTAGAGAAAGCCCGTGCAGCAACAAAGACCCAATGCAGCCAAAAATAAATAAATAAATAAATTTATTTTTTAAAAAAAGAAGTTTAGCAGCTCTGCAGCCCTCTGGAGAAGCAGTCAAGACCAAGCCCTTAGAGCCTGGGCTGCCAGCCCACCGCACATGGGCAGCCATAGCAGGAGTCCTTTGTTTCTAGAAGTTTAGAGGAAAGTTCTTTAGCTGCTCACATTATGACCTGAACACCCTTCCCCTCTTGTGCCCTCACCCCACAGTAATTTCACTTGCTGCCTCTCTGGAGCCCCGCAGCTCAATGGCTTTCTTCAAACTCCTCCTCTCTCACCCTGACTGATAATCCCGCACAAAGAACCACAGAACCACACCCACATGGGCTCCTGTTAACCTGTGACAGTAACCGCAGAGAAGGGTAAGGCTCAGGAAAAGCTGATCGGTTCAACAACAGCTTCTTCTGAGTCCCCTGTTGTGTTCTACCTGGCATGGCCACATTCAGGATGCAAGAGAGGAGAAAGAGGAGACAGTGTCCACTCCTCCGTGTTCATTTTCAGTGGTGTGGATGAGGCACACATTGGGACCCCTTCTGGGTTTTACCTCCTGCAGAGGACCCAAATGCCAGCCATCACCACCACTACCATCATCATCACCATCACCCCCACTGAGCACTTATTACGTGCTGTGCGATATTTTAAGCACTTGTACATTTAAATCCTCGTAACAAGTCTATGGGGGATATAATGCCTTCCCTGTTTTACAGATGAGGAGAGGCACACACTGAGCTCAGGTCATTAGCCCAGCTAGCAAGTAGGAGAGCCAGGACCCCAAATCCCAGGTAGTCTGACTCCAAAGCTCACAGGTTCCACTGCTACATTATATTGCCTCTCACAAAACACAAATTGATTTTGAATATCTGATTCTGTTTTTGAATTCTTAGAAAAAAACAAACTTTCCCTTATTTAATGTAATACCCAGCAGAGTTGAGACTTTTATCATTATTATTATTATTAACTATTATTATCATTACCTTAGGAATTTTAGAAATGATGTCAATCTGCTTTTGGAGCAGACTTTCTGTTTTTTTGGAGGGAAAGAACCAGAAAGGGCTCTTTGGTTGCATAAATAAAAAACACGTGCTCTTATTTTTCTTGGAAAAAAAGTGAAGCTATCATAAACCCGGATATAGATGCTGCAGCCCATCCTATTAAGTTCTGTTTTGTAATAGAAATGGAATGTATTTTTAGGATGACTGTATCCTTACAGAATTAGAAAAAAATTTTGGTCCCTTAATATGGACAGGAATTGAGTGGTTGGAATAATCCACAGTATTGTAAAGACTGGATAACCCAGAATTTGGAGGGCAGACGTCACTCCCTGGGTAGTGGTGGGAGCTCCCCATGAAGAAAATGAAGGTTTTTGGTGTCAGTCATTCCATGTGTGGAAGGGAACAGGAGACCAGGCGAGAGACCTGGAGATATGTGGTGGGTTCTGAGCTTCTGGGGACAAGGCAAGAAGCTGGGGGTGGGGGAGTGGGCATTCAGAGGTTGGAGACTGGCCTGGGAGCCCCCAGTGCAACCCCTTGTGGTATTAACTATGTTACTCTCTGTTATTCTTGGACTATCCCTGGGCTTTCAGTTAATCTCCAGAGCCTGGTTTTAACTATGCTTTGGGCATTTGAAAAAAGGGCCAGTGCTCTGGAAACACATGTGGCTGTGGAGGGAGAACTTCGGGCGATGCATGGACATGTCAGCATGCCCCCTGGGGTCCCAGAACCAACAAGAGGAAAGGCACCCCGCGAGTGAAAAGATAATCCATCTGAGAGAGAAAGAGGCTTTGACTTTGGGAGCTTGGATATTGAAGGACATTTAGTCATAGTTTAAAGAGGTCTGGAAATAAATCTGGGTTATGCTAAAACAATTTCCACTCTGAACAACAACAGAGAAACCAGCTTGATACATAGTAGAAGATGTTCATTTTACTAGTCAAGTACCTCCCAAACTTAAGAAACAGACCTTTATAAAGAAAAAAAATTCTTATGGATTCTCGGTGTTATTATTGTTATATTAATTAAATGTATAAAAATATAAAACTAGGTAGAAAGTCCTAATCTTTATAGTTCTTAGACATAAAACCAAAACAAATTTCAAAGTTAACCCAAACAGAATTACAAAAGTACACTTTTATTAACAATAGCAATTTAGTGTAACTGATGATGTTGTTTTGGTGAAACTAAATGGCCAAAATGGTTTAAGAGCAGAAAGGAACAGGCTTAGTTCCAGTTCTACATTGTGATCTTGGCAGGCTTTTGTAGAGAGTACTTATTAGGATAAGTATACTCAAAAAACTTACAAAGTTCTAAAGCTTTGTTTTCTCCTTCAGGATAAGTAGACCTCCAACTTAATAATAATAATAATAAATTCTGCCAATGAGCAATCTTCAAAGGCCAATTTTGATGATCTACCACTTGATAACCATATAAAGCTGCCTTATATGCTCAAAGATGAGGCTATATTTGTGGCATTTTTGAAAGCTGCATTTCTTGAGAATCTAATACAACTATGGTGTGAATCAAACAGAACATTTTTCCATTGTGCATTTCATCCTTGCTGACTGCAAGCTGGTGTAAACAAAGAGGCTCTCTGGATAATACATTTGCTCACTACCTATGTGAATACACTACTCTCAGTGCAGTGCTGCTTCAGCAAGCCTATACCAGCACGGGCATGTGCTAACTCAATTCCCCCACATTACCCTATTTTTTCTATTGCAAAACTTTCAAATAGTGTGCCGTGTCATTGTCCTCTGTGTGATGCAAATATGAACAGAAAACAAAATTGCAAATGTAAGCACTGAATGTAGCAATAACAGCATATCATTTTTGTGAAGTTGTTATGGACCAAATGTTTGTGTCTTCCATAAAATTCATACATTTAAACTCTAACCCCCAATCTGATGCTATTTGGAGCTGGTGCCTTGAGGTGATGAGGGTGGGGCCTCTATGATTGAATTAGTATCCTTATAGGAAGAGGAGAGCCCAGAGCTCGCTTGCTCTCTCTCCACCAAGTAAGAACACAGAGAGGAGTTGCTGCCTTCAAGCCTATAGAAGAGCTCTCACCAGGAACTAAATTGACCAGCACCTTGATCTTGAACTTCCCAGTCTCCAGAACTGTAAGAAATAAATTCCTGTTGTTTAAGACACCCAGTCTATGGCAGTTTGTTATGGTAGCCTGAGCTGACTAAGACAGTGGTCATTTAGATGATTAAGTAGAGACTTGATTTTTTTCTTTTAACATTACCATCTAAATGATAACTCCTAAAATAAATTCCTGGGCAGAATACAGAAATCCTCAGGAATACATCTGTGGACTCTAGTCTGAGAACCAGTATGGGTGTTTAGGCTTCCTAGGCTACTCCAGCTTGGATGTAAGAACAGCCATGGACCGGGCTGCTCTGGCCCTGCCCCCACCTGCTCTGGGAGAATTCTAGCCACCTCTCAAATTCCTGGAAAATAATTCTACGTGTCCCCAGATGTCTCTCCTGAACTCTGAGAACTGGTTCTTACAGGCCCTATGTAGTGTCAGCCCTGCCCACCCCTTTGGCTGTGGCAATATTTCTGGTCATTGCTGAGGAAGAAAAACATCAGTTCTATCCCTTGATGTCCATTAAGGCCACCACCTCAGTTGCTTCTGCTTAGCAAGGGCCCCATGGCTCTGTCTGCCATCATTGCAGTGTCAGTGCCAAAGCCGGAGCCTAAGTATGGGTGGCTGAGCCTAGGGCACTGAGGTGGTGGGACACAAAGGGGTCTCTGCAGTTGTTGCCATCAGAGCTGCTGATGCCTTCACCTCTCCGTATCCCACGGGAGTTCATAAGAAACAGCTTTCCTAGTCATTCCATGGCTCTCCAGCACTCTGCCCTATGAACCTGAGTCTCCTCAGACCCTCAACTCTGTCTCCTTCACTCAGGGAGTCCGTTGGGCTCCTCCTGGGTTCCCCCTCCTTGTACTGTGGCCTGGAAACTCTCTCAAGGCAATTGCTGGGACAATTGTAAGGTCCACCTAGTTTGTTTTCACATTTCTTAGGGGTCACCGTCTTTCATTGTCTGATATTCAGTGTCTTAAAAAACATTATTTCATTTAACTTATCAGACTTTTTCAAGTTTTTTTCAGGCAGACAGGTAATTTCAGTCGTTATTGCTCCATCTTGGTCAGAAGTAGAAATTCCTGAACTGCTTTAGAAAGTAGAAGCAATCTACACTCATAATCACATTGTATAGGCATTGCTATTGTTCTACATCCTCGTGAACTCTTCATATTTTTAGACTTTCTAATTATTTTAAGGATTAAATTAGTTCACATAAGAGATTTAATGTGATTCTTCTTGCAAGGAATCTAAAGTTTAAATGAGAGAGGACAATGTTTAATCTAAAGGAATGAATCTCTAATCATGAAGTTTCAGGCAATAGGGTACCAGGTGGAGGGATATGCCAGCACCAGGGGAATTAGTCCTATACTCTTTACCATTAGATTATTTCTATTTGTTTATTTAAGGAAAGTAAAATTGTTAACTCATTAAAATTAATAGTTCTGTGAAATGGTGGTAACATTTAATGCCTACTATAAATCATAGACAAGCACTTAATTCTGTAAACAAAGAGAGCCCTAGAGATTCTTGACAAAAATTTCCCAGAGGAAATTTAAAGTCCAGAGGAAGACACAAAGATTAAGTGTACACATACATACACAGGGCGTGCTAGGCGAGAGGAGCAGCATCAGCTGGCCACTTTGGTCACTTTGTGAAGCCCCGCCCTCTCTGGAGACTGTGTGGCCACTGTTAAAAGCACTTATAATTGTTTCTTTGAAAATGACAATATTCCCCAGAGAAACTCTCAAGGAAGAAATCTAATTATCTTGAAATTATTGAATTCTCTAGGTAACAGAGTCTTTATTTCATTTTAAGGAAGATTGTTTGGTATTATTCATAATGGACTGTTCTATCCTCCCCTCTCCCACCACGGTTTGGAGAGAGAAGCAGTGGAATTCTTCAATTCTTACTCTGCACCTGGCCCCCATCAAACTTTGCAAACACCCAACACTGTGTAGAAACATTTGGTTTAAAAAAAAAAAAAGACAAAGCTTTGGTAGTAAGCATACTCATTAAACTATAAAAAGTCTCTATAATCTTCATTTTATTTAGTTTTTGTATTTCTACATCCATAGTCTTCATTCTGAAATAACATTTTTCTTGTGGTTGCTGACGGATGTGATGAAACAATCCAAAATCTGCATTCCACAGTTCTTTACAACAGACCAAAATAGCATTCTTGTTCACGCTACGATACCCCAGTGTTGGCGTGCATTCTGGCCAACTTGCGGAGGGCGAACAGAAAATACTTTATTCCTTGGTGCTAGAATATCCTCTTTATAGATACGAAATTGCTTCCTCCAAGGAAGAGACAAAGCTGCTTTATGCTACTTTTCTCCTTGGTCTAACTCAGAGGGTACAAGAAGTGGGAGACATGGGTGGTCACAGCATTTGTTTCTGGAAATAAAATGTTCTTACTTCCCGGTAAATGTGAATTCCAAGAGTTCACGGATGAAAATTAAGAAAATGTTTTCCATCAAAGAACTTTATTTTGGAGGCTGTAAAACTCAAACTGCCAACAAGTCTTCCACATAATAAGCCCTATTTTGAAGTTTCTCAGATTTATTTTTTAAAGAATGGTAACCTGTGTCTTCTACGCACTCCTCAAGAAACACTTGCAGCAGAAAGAAGTAGCTCAGATTCAGCTGGCAGTACTAGAGTTGCGTCTCCCACTTGCCACGGATTAGATGTGACGAACAAAAGAGAGGGCCCAGGGGATAGTTTAAACAACCGTTCACTCCTATTCTGGATCTTCCCAAATCCCCAAACAGGAAAGATCTTAAAAACAAATCCTCTAATCATGGCATTTCCTTTCTTCATGAGAATCCAGCACATTCCAAACTTAACTGCAGAGTCCTTTATTAGAATGAAACCACTCATTCTAAAATCTAAAAGAAACATTCTTGTCAAATGGATCTGGGAGCTCAAATATTACTTCTGTCTCACAGCTGCTGGAAGGAAACTTCAGGATTGCTCTAAACGTACACTTCCCTTCCTCCTACGTTCACCAGCCAACAGTCCTACCTTAGCCCTACCCCGTGCTCATTCATTCCCACTGGCACCTGCTTTCTTCAGGCCCTATATCACTTGTGTGAATACAGGCCCTGGATGGGTTCCCTGCTCTCTGTCTCTCTTCACTCCCAACGGTGTTGCCAGATGCACCTTTCAGACCTGCGAACAGCACTGGATCCCTTCTGTGCATAGAGCTTTCAATAGCCACTTGTTCTTTGCAGGGAGCATGGAGGGCTGAGCAGACTAAGCCCCAAGTCTCCCTCCCTCCACAACACAGGAGCTGCTCTTCATCTCCCTCTTTTGTCTTATGCAGTTTGGATGAAAGATTTCATCGAAAAGGAAGCATGTTCCTTAAACAAACAAACAAACAAACCAAAAAACCCCACAAACCACCGATCACAAGATAAACCCCTAATTCCTTTTCACAGCATTAGAAGGTCCTCCAAGGACAGCCCCATCTTTTCCAGGAGCCTCAGCTCCTGCCATTTCTCCCAATAACCTCAGCTCTAAGCCCTCATCAAGGGCATAACCTCTAACATATCAGGGTTCCCACACCCCTTGCTGGAATGACCTTTTAACTTATCTCCCCCACAAAGGACTTGTACGCAATCTTGAAGACGCTGCTCATTCGTTACTTCCTCATCGAATCTTCCTCAATTTCCCTAGATAATTATTCCCTTCTTCATGCTCCCTCAGTACTATGATCCTTTTATCATCATCATCTTCTATGCTGCATTGCTATTTTGTCTTTCTTCCTTGCACTGTGTCCCACTGACCTCAGCACTGAGCACAGCTTTCTTGGCACACAGTGGGCATTCTCCAGTTAATTAATGCTCTCATGCTGTGTAAAACCAAATCTTTTCCCATCAATTTTATTAAGGCCTGTGTATGAGAACTTCTAAATTCAACCTTTAAAAGCAAATAATCAAATAAACAAAACTATCCACTTACAATATGTAGTACATCCCCTACATACGAACCTTCAAGTTGCGAACTTTTAAAGATGCGAACTAACTTTGCTGGACTTACCAAGAAATTGGACTTACGAACGTGTTCTCAGAACAGAACTCATTCGTATGTAGGGGACTTACTGTACTAGAAAAAGAAAAGAAACTTTGAAGAGGGGGAAGAATGTGGGGTGATTGAACAAAACCAAGAATCACAGCTGATTAACTGAGTTCTGAGTTTTGCAAAGATGTGCTGTTTGTGCATATGTGGAAACTCCTAGGAACTTGTAGGCACCAGGGTGAGCTGTTTTTGAAGGATAAGACTAACATTTTCCCCTTCATTTTACATACAGTTGAGCCTCACTAATTCAGATCAAAGGGTGGGATAACTGTTTGAATTAACGAAATTCTGTGTCATAAGATATTTTCAAAGTAATTGCTTTTTTAACACTTTAGACTTAATTTAATAAAAGCACAGGTTCATTTCAAATGTATGTATTCATCACATGCAAGGTATATTGTTAATCACTTAAGAAAAGTTTAGTATTTGTTTGTGTCATCAATTCCACTATAAGCATTATTTTTCTTTTTTTTTTCTTTTTTTTTTTTCTTTTTATTAGTTTCTGCTTTATAACAAAGTGAATCAGTCATACATATATATCTGTTCCCACATCCCTTCCCTCATGCATCTCCCTCCCTCCCACCCTCCCCATCCCACCCCTCCAGGCGGTCACAAAGCACCGAGCTGATCTCCCTGTGCTCTGCGGCTGCTTCCCACTATCTATCTACCCTATGTTTGGTAGTGTACATATGTCCATGCCTCTCTTTCGCTTTGTCACAGCTTACCCTTCCCCCTCCCCATATCCTCAAGTCCATTCTCAAGTAGGTCTGTGTCTTTATTCCCGTTTTACCCCTAGGTTCTTCATGACATTTTTTTTTTTTTTAATTCCGTATATATGTGTTAGCATACGGTATTTGTCTTTCTCTTTCTGACTTACTTCACTCTGTATGACAGACTCTAGGTCTATCCACCTCATTACAAATAGCTCAGTTTCATTTGTTTTTATGGCTGAGTAATATTCCATTGTATATATGTGCCACATCTTCTTTATCCATTCATCCGATGATGGACACTTAGGTTGTTTCCAGCTCCGGGCTATTGTGAATAGAGCTGCGATGAACATTTTGGTACATGTCTCTTTTTGAATTATGGTTTTCTCAGGGTATATGCCCAGTAGTGGGATTGCTGGGTCATATGGTAGTTCTATTTGTAGTTTTTTAAGGAACCTCCATACCGTTCTCCATAGTGGCTGTACCAATTCACATTCCCACCAGCAGTGCAAGAGTGTTCCCTTTTCTCCACACCCTCTCCAGCATTTATTGTTTCTAGATTTCTTGATGATGGCCATTCTGACTGGTGTGAGATGATATCTCATTGTAGTTTTGATTTGCATTTCTCTAATGATTAATGATGTTGAGCATTCTTTCATGTGTTTGTTGGCAGTCTGTATATCTTCTTTGGAGAAATGCCTATTTAAGTCTTCTGCCCATTTTTGGATTGGGTTGTTTGTTTTTTTGCTATTGAGCTGCATGAGCTGTTTATAAATTTTGGAGATTAATCCTTTGTCAGTTTATAAGCATTATTTTTCAAAGATAGGTCAAAGGGAAACTTCATGATACTTGGTCAAATGATCACAATTCTGAACTAGGATCAGATAAATTGTTAATATTTCAACATCATGTTGTTTTTCAGCAAATATGCATTAATGCATAGTATTCCCAAGACTGGAATGAAGAACTGGGCTAGGGAGAGGCCATTCTGTACTCACTTCATGTTTCCAAATTATTTTCATGGTAAATTTAGCTAGTTTTCCGTGGCTCACAAAACTCTAGGCTGGCTTGAGTTTCCTGCTTCCTTCTTTGGCAAGACTACACCAAACCTTTTCAAGAGATGTGTTCTTACTTAGAGGAAAGGAAATATCAGATCCAAGCTGTTTTACATGCACCAGATGCCAAGCACCAAACAAAGCAGCTCAGCTTTTCAAAGACTTGATATCATAACTCTAGCCACTTGAGTAAAGGCTCAGTCCTGGAATGGCCAAGATAAATAAGGCAGAATTAGGGCTAAATTGATCTCCACGTCTAGTCTTCATAAATCTGCATGAAGAAGTTGTGACCCAAAGAAAATAAATTGAAAGTGTGTAATACTGGTTCATGTCCAGTGGATCTGTGTGTTTTGGTGTTACTGTGAGAACTGTCTCTTCTCAGTACACATTGATTTTGATTGTGGAGGTGAAACCAAGAAAATGCTGGATTCCAGAAGACAGCACTTCAGAAGATCAACCACTTGGAATCCTTGCCTCTAAGTGAGGAGGAGGGAACAGGTCTCATAGATTTCTTGAGAGCCATTGTCACATCCTAGTGGCTTTTAGAAAGGAAACACGGGAGATCTATTACTGGATGCTCATCTCAGGCAAAAGGATACAGAACTGTAAAGAATCAGACATGTGTCATGGATCTGACAGATTGGTGGGATTTCTGGCTCTGAGTAGAGGAAAGTTATTAAGGTCTAGAATGTGGGAGGGGGTTGTACTGGAGAAGAGGTTGATTTTCTAGCAACTGCAGTTGGTTGGATCTTTATAGTAAGTGCCTTTTGATTATAGCTGAGGACCTCTCACTGCACAACACCATTGGGCATCACACACACATACAACACAATGTGAAAAGTGCCCCCTAGAGCTGTGCAGTGCAGAATCCCTGCTCCACAGCCCTGTCTGTAATGTATGACCCTGCCTCCTTGGCTGCAGTTGACTGCACCAGGGACGAATGAATGCTTGGCCATGCTGAGCCAGTCAAGGCAATCAGATTCTTTATTTTAGTTTTTGTTTGTTTATTTGTTTGTTTTTATTTAATTTTATTTATTTATTTATTTTGGCTGTGCCGTGCAACTCGCAGGATCTTAGCTCCCCAACCAGGGATTGAACCTGGGCCCCAGCAATGAAAGCACTGAGTCCTAACCACTGGACCGCCAGGGAATTCCTGGATTCTTTCTTTTAGGAATTTGGAATCTGAATTGTATCTGAATGGAGACATTTGCAACAAATCAGTTTCCTTATATGAAGACAAAGTAAACTTTAGCCTTCTGGAACTGTGTGTGTATATGTGTTGAATGATGGTTGGGAAGGGGGGACTCTTCTATCTGAGGCTGCATATTCTGCAGAGAGCAAAGAATGAAGGGAATAACTAGAAGTAGCAGCAAGAAACAGAGAGAGGGGCCTCTGGAGGCTCCTGACAACTTCTCTACTCCTGGCTACAGACCTATCCTGAGGTTCATTTCTGTTTTTGGGCTCCATGAGGTAACTACATCCTTAAAACAAAAAGTGATACCAAAATTCACTTAAGTTGATGGTTGTTTCTATAATTTAAGAGTCTCAATAAAGATACTAAATAAAATTGTCACTTATAAGATCGGGCCTTGTTTGTAGAAGAATCTGCTCTCCTTTGTAATCGATGCTAGGCTCAGGGAGAACTATATGTAAACCAAATCAGGCTTCCTATTTGCAAGCCCTTCTTAAGGACCTCTAAGAGCAGCCAGATTAACTGTATAATCTGGCTTTGTAGTTAATATTTCTTTCTATGGTAAAGTTCTTTAAATTCAACCTGTGTGCCACTTGCTGCAGTTTCAGCCTCCTTCTTATTGGTTCTCATCTAAGTGGATTTGGAGAATAAATAACAACCAAACATTCTTGGAATAATAACTTTAAGAGCTAGACATAGAAATAGGCAGGCATTTCAAGCTAACTTGATTCAACCCTCTAATTTGACAAATGAGGAGTCTGAGACCACAGAGGCTTATGTGACTTGCCCAAGGTCACGTGTGGAATTGCGGCAGAGCAGGGACTAGAACCCAGATTACAAGCTTCCTCAAAGCCAGATTTCATCAGAGAGAAATGCTGAAGGCAAAGGCAGTCATTTTTCTGGTTGTTAATTTTAACTTCCCAGTTATATGGTCTGGACAGTTTCTAACACCGGGACACTCTTAAGAGGTAAAATTCCTTGGCAAATAACTGAATGTTTTCTCCATTTAATTACTGACTCAAGAATACATAGCTGAGCCATAGGCTTTTAAGATCATCTTGACAATTTTGTACTTGTTAGAAAAAAAAAATCTTCTGAACTTTGAGTTTAGATCTCATGAAAGGAGTATGTCACCAAGGCATCAGTCAAATTTCAGAAAAGTATGTGCCACATGAAGTTAAAATTGTTCTAAACCAAAAAGAAAGAAAGAAGAGGAAAAGAAAAGGAAAAAGCATACATACTTAACTACGTTTTAATGGTGTGCTGTGAGTCATGACAACGTCAACTTTCAGTATGAGTTATAGGTGGAACTGGCTCTTATTATTATCATTTAATATGATGTAGGTTTCAGATAGAGTACAGAAACACAAACGTGAGGTCAACTAATCTTGCTAAGTCTATAGTGCTTCTCTAACATGGCATTATTCAAAGAAAATGCTAAATCCTGAGTAGTCCAATATATTATTGTTCTTTTAAAGAAATGGATTACTTTGAACTTTTGAACAATTAAAATCCCCTTCATTTCAAATAAACATGGGTTATTATATTGAAGACCTTTTTAACCAAAGGAAAAGAAAAAAAATATTTAACAATATTTAGAATCCTAGGTGCAGTGTGAAATAGAGAGAAGAAACAGAATTGCTACTGTGATCTGTGTGTGTGTGTGAAGCTGGGCCCCCCATGTGTGGTGCCTCCCATAAGACAGGTGCCTGGGCTAGTCAATCATGGCTCTGATCCAGTAGTAAAAAGTGGAATTTCTAGCATGAAGAGACACAAAAAGGAAAATATTCCAGGTAAGGCCTAGCATGGTGGAAGAGAGAGAGAGAGGGGGAGGAAGAAAGAAAGAAAGAAGCAAAGAAACAAAGAAGACAGGAGGGAGGGTAAAGAAGGAAGGAAGGAAATAAGAGAGGTAGGTAAGTTAGGGAGAGTGAGCAACAGACTAAAGTAAAAAACCTTGCTTTTCCAGCCCTACCAAGAGAGCTAGTGGATATCTAGCTATCCACTTCCCTCTCTGGTGTCCTTTAGGAAAGTTGTATAAGAAAAGTTTAAGTCTCTACAAATTCTACAATTCTATGATTCTGCAATATATATATCCTGAAAACAAAAATGATCAGTCTTTAAGAAAAGCCATCTGATAAATAGAAGGTGTTGCCCTAAAATACAGTTGGAATATTGTACATGACATAGTATACCATCTACCAGAATTATATGTATCACACTCAATGGACTTTAGTCTTTAACTAGACTCCTGGTCAATTTGACCCTTACTTTCAAAATGGATACTAGGAAATGAATACAGGTCAAAATAACCTGAAGCTTTCCCTCAAGTCACTTTTCTCTATAAGAAACTCCTGGTAAAGAAATCCTCAGTGATGTATAGCAGTCGGTGTATAGTGAAAGTGCCCTCAAGAAGACTGCTGGATCTGGGCTTCCCCTCTCTTCAAGAAGATGGCCCTGTGCAAGGTCACTGGTGCTTCTACCTGCTCCAGCCAAGAAACACTCACTACTTGTAGCTCCGAGAACAAGCTGAGCTCTTTGGGACCTCCATCCCTTCCATCTGTCCTTCCTTCTACCTCTCACCGCTAACTCCAGCCCCCAGCCCTTCCCTTCCCTACGCACACAGCCCACTCATTCTCCAGGTCTCAGCTTAGTCATCCTCATCTCTCAGGAGCCTCCTGGGGACCTTCAAGCCTGGTCTTGGAGCCCCTCATAGATTTGCCTGCACAAAACCTGGTATATCGGTCAGCTTTTACTGCACACATAAGCAGTCACAAAACCTCAGTGGAATACAAAAAAAAGCACTTATTCTCATTCATCTGCAGGATGGCTGGAACAGCCCTTGCTCCATGTCTCCTTCTGACGTGCAGTGGTTTTCCAGGACCTATTTTCCTCATGGTCATGCATAAACTCAAAAACTCAAGCCCAACCAAGCAAGCCCACTCCAAGCCAAAGCAAGGCACATGGCCAAGCCCAGAGCCAAGGGCCAGGGAAGTCCACTCTACCTATGAAGCCACGGAAAGGGTGGATAGCTAATACTAATGCTACAGGGAAGTGAGGAATTGGAACCAACCATTCAACCTGCCCCACCAATATTAATAGAACCTACTACAGCATATTATCATTATCTGTGTGAAGTCTTCCTCTAGATTGTTACCTTCTTAAAAGCAGGAACTATGGTTTTTTCATCTTTGTATTGATAATATGGTATATAATAGGCACTTGAAAAACATCTGAGTGAACGAATGAATGGAGATAGGCAATACTATACCAGGCTCTATCTCTGGTCCTTCATTATACCCCTCCCATGTGCCCTTGACCAACTTTGGCTCATGTCCTTGATTGCCATTGGCAGCCTCCTTGAAAACAGCTCTCATTGTGTCTATCCCAGTTGGGTCCTGAGGCCCCACAGGATTGCAGGCTAAAGCAGTGGGGCTCTAGAACACATTTTTAAAAAGTATTTCAGAATCTGATCTGCTGCTTGGCAATTTGATTTAGAGCAAACAGAGGAAATGGAACACATTTCTAAGCAAATACTTCCCTGATTACTTACACATGCAAATTCATGCACTAAATTTAGATGTGCAATTAAATCTCTAGTTATTTTTGAGTCCACACTTATAGGCCAAATCAGATGCCCAAAGGAGGCACATGGTTGGTTTATTTCTGTGTATTTGCTTGCGTTAACTCTGGGCTCTCACCTGAAAAGAATGTGTTGGCTCACAGGTCTCAGTGACCCAGTTGTGGGCCTAAAGGAACAAGATGGTTGAAGGGCATGCCAAGTTTTGTGACTTTAAAGGATACAGCTGCTCAGAATGTTGCTTCTCTAGGCAGAGAAATGACTGGTGATGATCCCCTCTTAGAAAATTGCAAATAAGGACAGAGGAGGCACCATCCTCAGCATGGCTGTCATTCTTGTAAAGAACAATTAATGATCAGCTAGCCAAAGCCAGTATTGGTTTCCCATGTGGCAATTAGTTTTTTACATACTTTCATGATCCATATGAAAATGTTAATGCCGCACAATTTTGTG
This sequence comes from Mesoplodon mirus, assembly GCF_964341445.2. Lineage (NCBI taxonomy): Eukaryota > Metazoa > Chordata > Mammalia > Artiodactyla > Ziphiidae > Mesoplodon > Mesoplodon mirus. The sequence goes on along the minus strand of NC_138990.1, from coordinate 54,802,230 downwards.
CCAAATGACGTGCTCAGATGCCAGTTTTACACATGCAAAGCAGATGAGTGGTTTGGAAAGTTTGTGCTCATCGTTACTTTGCAAGAAAATGGCATCACTCCCTCAACTCCTAGTCACAGTGACCAATGGTTCAACTTTCTTTTTGCCTTGCCTACAAAAGTATCATTTACTTAAGTGCTTCCTCACAGAGCATCCACGTGACACCACTTTCATTACAGGCAGGAATTCATGGCTGGGAGCTTATTGGTCAAGCACATGCCCCTCTGTGGGCCCTGATGGCCACTTTGCCCTGACTTCCTGCCTCAACATGATGGAGAAAGACCTCCTTTGACAGGCACTCAGAGAATGTCCTGTGCTGTCTGCTCTGTTTTCCACTCTCTACCTTACCTTTCCCACTGCTTTCCCTGCTGTAAGCCTCCCATAGAGGATGGTTCTGTCCCCTGCTCTCTGCTAAGTAGGAGAAGAGGTCTGCTGTTTTTAAGAGAGTGTGGAGCCCACGATGCATGTATGGGTAATTGTTTAAATACCACTCAATGAGAATGTACCACATGCCAGGTGCTGTGCTTACAAACATTAGTGTATTTGCTTCTCAGAAACAATTCTAATAACCCTACAAGATGGACATTATTATCTCCATTTCACAGATGAGCTGAAGCATATTTTCCAGGTCCCAGTAAATAGAAGAGCTGGGATTCAAACCCAAGCCTCTCTAAATTCAAATCCCAGGCTCTTACCTATTATTACAGGCCTCCTCTACTATCCAATGGATACCTAGAGAAAACTTGTAAGGCCCCAGTCCAGTTCTGAATCAAAATAATACTTGTTAATAATGCCTTCCTTGTAAGACATTTAATTTCTTCATTGTGAATATCACTGCATCTGAAAAAGCAATATACTCAGTTTGGCTGGGATATTTTTTTTAACATCTTTATTGGAGTATAATTGCTTTACAATGGTGTGTTAGTTTCTGCTTTATTACAAAGTGAATCAGCTATACATATACATATGTCCCCATATCTCCTCCCTCTTGCATCTCCCCCCCACCCTCCCTATTCCACTCCTCTAGGTGGACACAAAGCACAAAGGTCAGGCAGCTGATCTCCCTGTGCTATGCGGCTGCTTCCCACTAGCTATCTATTTTACATTTGGTAGTATATATAAGTCCATGCCACTCTCTCACTTCATCCCAGCTTACCCTTCCCCCTCCCCGTGTCCTCAAGTCCATTCTCTACGTCTGCATCTTTATTCCTGTCCTGCTGGCTGGGATATTTTCTGAATGTACATTTTTCATTGAATATCCAAAACCAAGTTTGCAGATCCCTGCTTGCTTCCACTTTCCCCAAAGGTAAAAATTGTATAACCATGTTGAAATCTTATGTTCTCTTATCTACTGCATTTTAACAGGCAGAGCAAGTAGTGTGAGAGCCTCAGATTATCTCACGTGGTATGGAGCATGCAGCTCAAAAACATCAAGTGGTGTCTTAAATAAGCCTTTGGAGAGTTATTCCTAGTGAGTTGAGAATGAAGCAGAAGAACACAGAATCCGTGACTTTTCAAAATAAGTCTTATTTCAGACACAAAGGTTCTGTGCTTGGTTTGCAACTGATATCTCTTTGGGTCTTTTATGGCATCATTATCTAACATAAGGACTCCTTGGGGTTCCTGAGGTGATGGAACTGTGGGTGGGAGAGGCTGGCCGCATCCCATGGATGTGCAGGAGGACTTAGCAAGACACACATGATGGAGACTGCTCCTCCAAAAGCCTTCAGAGTTGCTAAGAGCCTGTACCCCATGCCTGTCAGGTAAAGAGTATACCACGAACGTAATTCCATCACACTGGGGGAGGGGAGATGAGAGGTGGAGAGTCAGGGGCTAATGTCCAATCAAAATGGAAAAGAAGTGTTTGTGGCTAAAAGAAGCATCCAGATGACTTGGCAAGGATCCCCTTACTGCCTTTGGTCAGAGCTCTGTTTTCCTTTTTTTTTTTTTTTTTTTCTTTTCTCTGCTTTCCTTTTGTCTCCCAAATTCAGGAGTTAGAAACAGACTGTGACCATTCTCAGAACCCCTGGGAATGGCTCTAACTCCAAAGACCTTTCACAGTTCTCACGTTAACAACACCTCTTCTTGTTGAAGAGAAGTGGCTGAAACACTTTTTGGGTGAGTAGCTGCATGGCTTTGGTCTCTTTGCTGTCTGCAATAAATGGGAAGGCTGTATCCCTCTCACATAAAGGTGTGAGCAGCACAAACCTGATGCACAGTGCTCTGCTGCTGAAGATAATGTAAAGAATTAAATTAATTTATAGATTGGACTGTAGTCCAAGTTGGCCATTGCACTGCTTCTGGAGTTTAAAAAAATCTTTTTTCCCTTTATCCTTGTTCCTTTAAGCTTATTCCTTTAAGCTTTTTTCTCTTTATCCTTGTTCTTTTAAGCTCAAACGTTCTGGGCTTCTAAATTTTATGTGTCCAAAAGTCGGTGACTACAATGTAAACGAGGTTAACTTGAGACCCTCCAGGACAGTGAAATCCGGTGATACATCTCTTCCACAGCTCGGACCCAAGATATACCATACCTATTACTAATCACAAGATTATAAAAGAATTCTCCCATATTTTCTTCCACTATACTTATATTTTTTGGTGTTTAGTGCTTAAATTGCATTGGAATTTATTTTTGTATATGGAATGATGTAGGAATTTGAGTTTTCTTCCAACGTGCTAGAATAATTTTCCCAGTGCTCTTTATTTCATATATTCTCCCCTTTCTCCGCTGATTAAAACGCCTGATTGACTTTATGTATTAAATTCACATATATAGAAGGCATTTTTATTCCTCTCTCTTTGTTCTTTTCTGTATCTGGAGGAAGAATATCACACAATTTTAATTAACATAACTACATATAATAGTATATTTAATATTTGGTCATGTGAGTTCACATTTTAATTTTTCCATACATTTTCTTGGATATTTTAAAAACATTTTTCCTTTATATGAACTTTACAATCAGTATGTCAAGTTTATTCAGATTATTTTACTATATAGATTTATTTGGAGAGAATTATTACATACAAAATATTGAGTCCTTTAGCACATTTACTATTAGGTTAATCTTAGTGTTTTGCTGTTATCATGATAAGATGCTCTTTGTCTACTACATTTTCTAAGTGGCTATTGTTGACAAATAAAGATGCTAGTAGTTTTTTATATATAAAAAAAAGTATACCATACCAAGGCTTCTTGGGCTCTGGGTTCTCTCACTTTGTCCTTCCAGAAAAACTGCTCTGGGACACTGTCTGCTTCTCATCAACAATATTTCCATCATGAGTATTACAAGCTGATAAAAAGAAGTGCTCAGGCTTGCCTTTTTCCCTGGCACCCACTGGAATTTCTGTTGGCACCAAGGTGCTGATGGAGAATGTATCTCCAGGGAGTCCAAGGGGAAGATTGTCATGATCGCCATCACACTTATTTTTTCATCATATGCCTTTCTAATTAATTTCCAGCTTTTTCAGGAATTTGCATAAAAAGAACAGCACTGGGAAGAAAAAGCCTTCTGTGGAATATTATTTCTCATTTATTTTCATTCTGAAAAATAAAATGCTGCACATCTTTCAAGGCATAGTGTTAAATTCCACCTCCATTATGAACTCTTCACCAACATTAAAGTCAGAAGTTACCTCTTTTTCCCCAGGGTTTCCCCGGCCTTTTGAGGGTACCTCACTCACAGAACTCATCACACTGGGTCTGATCTTTTAGTTCTTAAATTACAAATCTGCCTCTAGACTATAAATTCCTGGTTGGCACTAAGTCCTGTTCAGCTCTATGTATTGTGCATCCAGCATGATGTCTTACAAGTAATAGGTTTTCAAGATGTTTGCTGAAATGATTAAACCTATGAAAATGTCTTGGAAATATCAAATTCCAGATATATTACAGTGCACTATTTCAGTGGTTCTGAAACTTTATCATGCATCAGAATCACTTGGAGGGCTTGTTAAACCCAGATCGCATGGGTCCCACCCCCAGAAGTCTGTGGTAAAGCTGGGTAATTTGCTTTCCCAACAAGTTTCCAGGTGATGCTGATTTTGGTCCAGAGACCACTGATGATCTTGGTCCAGAGACCACTCTTTAGAGAGGGCTAAACTATTTTTTTTCACGTTTCAATATCTCTGATATCAGGCTATGTCTTAAATTTGTTGACATGTCAGTTTAACTTACAAATTTTTTATTTCATAGTAGTATATAAAATAATGGTTTTCCAATTGACAGTATTTTACATAAATGAAATCTAATTAAGCCTCCTGTTATAGATTTGACTCTACGTTATAAAGCATAGCAATGAAATGTTTAAAAAATGTAGCCCAATACTAGTTCTAGAGAACACATACGGTAAGATTGCAGTGCTTAATCTTTAAAATGGCAACAGAATAAATCATCTTTAGGGCCTCATATGAGATCCATAGAATAACAAATTAGCTCAATCTGGCCAGGAACATTGAGAAAAGAAAGGCAGGCATTTTCACATTCATTTCTGGTGACTGCTAAGGCCACTCTCCTTCTCTAAAGTAAAAGTTCCATGAGGTCAGAGTTTATATCTGGTTTTGCTCATAACTGTAGTCCTAGCTCTAGAAAACTTCCTGACGCAGCATTCAGTAAATATTTGTTGAATGAAAATTTTTACTTAAAAACATCAGCATTTCAGAGTTCCTTACCTGCTATAAATGAGATGAATTATGAGACATAGCATGATTTGTCAGTAGCATACTCACTAACCGATGCCAGTACTGACATTCTCTCTTCTAAGCAAACAACAACAACAAAACAAATCAAGAGCTTAACAACTAAGGGCCACACTAAATTGTAAACATTCCGGTTAAGCAAGTATCCCAAGGTCACAGACCCAGACATGTTGTCCCAGCTGTCCTTCTTGCAGGGGTGGGCCAGGTTTGCTATCTTCAGGAAATGCTGTTTGCTGGGAAGTAGTGGGAGCAGAGGGGGAAGAATTCCTTCCATGGGAGGTTTCGTCAGGAAGGCTCAGGGGATCTCCCTGGTGGTGCAGTGGTTAAGAATCCGCCTGCCAATGCAGAGGACATGGGTTCGATCCCTGGTCCAGGAAGATCCCACAGGCCACAGAGCAACTAAGCCTGTGCTCTAGAGCCCACGAGCCACAACTACTGAGCCCACGTGTCACACAACTGAAGCCCGTGCGCCTAGAGCCCATGCTCACAACAAGAGAAGCCACCACAGTGAGAAGCCTGCACACCGCAATGAAGAGTAGCCCCCACTCGCCACAACTAGAGAAAGCCTGCGCTCAGCCACGAAGACCCAATGCAGCCAAAAATTAATTAATTAATTAATTAATCAATTTAAAAAAAAGAAGTCTCAAGCCCAGTCTGATCATTATTCCCATAATCTTGCTGGACTCAGGCCTAAAGGAATTTTGGCATTTAAGGTATGAGTCAATAAATATCATCATTTAATCCCTTTCCTGAGTTCAGAACCAACTAAGAAATAGATACAGGAGTCAGACAGGAAATAACACAGCAGCATCCCCAGTGATAATGCTGTTTGGAGGATGCAATTTAGGCACAGAACATGAGCTTGGTAAATGAGCCACTTCCCCTGAATTAAGCAGACCTCCTGCTATGTTGTAACTACTGGGTCACAGCCAGCCCTGGACAACTGCCACCTCCGTACCAGGGCTACAGCCTGCCCTACCCTGCTTAGTCTATGGCCCAGAAAGCAAACAGCAGACTTCCTGCAGGAAGGCAGCTCTAAAACAAGAGAACATAGAAGCAGCAGTGTCACATATGCCTGATTCTGCTGTGCCCTAAATGGGAGGAGGGACCAGGTGGTTTCTTTAACAGAGACTCCCCAGTGTGGAAACACAAGGTGTGGGCAAGAAGTGTTCTTTCCTAATGGACACTATCTCTTCATACACCCCAGGTGCCTTAGAATTATGCAACTGGCTGGTACTGCCCAAATAACATTACCTGATTTCTGCAAAGCATTGGGAAAACTTTATTTTTTTAATTATTCCAATGAATATTTATTGAATGTAAAAGCTAATGAGAAAAAGAGGAAACCAAACAGACCAGGAAAGAAAATATCAGTCATTCCTGGGGGAAACAATTCTCTCTGTGACTTGCAGCCTGTGACATTGAGATCAGCCCTCACTCAGGCCATCTTCCCTACAATTACCTTGTTACAAGGGATCGCCAGTCCAGAAGAGATCACAGTCCAGGGACTGCCAGTCCAAAAGAGAATTGTTTTTTCCAGGTTTTGGTATTTGTCACTGAGGGAAGACTTTCGTTGTTGGTTTGAAAGATATGATCAAAGGTAAGACAGGGCTCCCCTCTGGCTCTCTTGCCACTGCTTTGCCAGCCCTGCAGCTTGGTGTCCGTGTGTGGCCTGTGAGCCCCTCTTGCTCAACAATGGGCTCTTCAAGCTTTGGGGAGATCTGCCCAGGGCTTCGAGATAACACACGCCTTTGTAGAGGACCCTGTGGCAACTGTGGATCTGGAGTGAGTTGTGAGCTTCTTTTTTGGAGGCGGCACTATTATTAAAGTATCTACCATAGGGGCCGTTGCACTGTTTTGCAACAGGAAATGAGGGAATGTTTGGGTAGGAGGGGTGCAAAAGTCTAATGAGCACCACACCCTGACAGAGGAAAGCCTTGTTAAAGCAGCTTCTTGTAAGGGCTCTACTTTTCATGTGTTTTTCCATCTCCGGGCAAGACACTGTTTCCAGCAAGGGTCATGCCAGGGCACCCTAAACCCAAACACCTGTGTACATCATAACATGGAAAGACCTTGAAGCGGGATTTATGAAAGCAATGGAAAGGGTTAGTAGATGATGCCTCAGCCTCCACTGTGGAGTGAGAACTATACATTATTTAGTTAAAGCCAGGCACGATGTTTTAGAACACACTATAAGTCATCAGTGGGTTCCTGATGTATTCCCAGTGTCCCATTTTAGAGATGGGTCAGGCTTTGGGATGGAAAGACACCAAAGAAGAACACTGGGAGTAAAGTAGATGGGAGGGGGGAAAGTATCCAACTTTGAGGGCGTGTATTTCACAAAAAGCGAATACTTTGAACAGAATGATTTTTTTCCACAGTATTTGTTAATTGTTTATTTATCAAGAGAAACTGTTTTTTAGCCCAGATAGTCATAGTTCATAGTTTCATAGTTCAGGAACACAGGAACACATAGTTTAGGAACACCTACCAACATTTGTGCAATATACCTGAAGAAGTATTTAGAGGCAAATGTATAGTTTTACATTTTTCAGGAAAAAAAATAGGGTATGGAATACAATCTAAAGCTCCACATTAAGAAGCTAGAAAAAGAACAAATTAAACCCAAAGTAGAAAAAAGAAAAATAACGGAGGTGAGAATGGCAATTGATGAAATAGAAAACTGACAAATAATAAAGTCAAAAAGTTTTCCTCAAAAGGTTAAAGATTGCAAGATTGATCAAGTAAAACAGAGAAAATACTTTTATCAGCATTAGGAATGAAAAAAGCGAGCATGTCTACAAGTCCTACAATCAAGCAAAAGATAGTAAGGAAACATTACAAACAACTTTGTGTTGATAAATTAAACAATTTAGATGAAATAGAAACATAATTTGAAAAACATAACTTACCAAAAGAGATACATACATACATAAATATTCTTACGTCAACTCAAATAGCTGAATTCATTTTCAAAAATCTTTGTACAAGGAAAACTTGAGACCCAGGTGATTTTACTAAATCTATCATGTTTTTTTTTAACATCTTAATTGGAGTATAATTGCTTTACAATGGTGTGTTAGTTTCTGCTGTATAACAAAGTGAATCAGCTATATGTATACATATATCCCCATATCCCCTCCCTCATGCATCTCCCACCCTCCCTATCCCACCCCTCTAGGTGGTCACAAAGCACCGAGCTGATCTCCCTGTGCTATGCAGCTGCTTCCCACTAGACATCATGATTTAAGGAAGAAATACTACCAATTCAACACAAACTCTTTCAAAAATAGAAGAGGATAATTTTTCCCAACTCATTTTATAAAGCAAGCATAATCCCAATACCAAATACTGACAAAGACATAATAAAAGAAAACTACAGACAATATTTCTCATGAGATAGATTTAAAATTCTTAACAAAACATTAGAAAAATAATCCAGTTATACATTTTAAAAGAAAATACATCATGACTAAGTGAGGTTTTCAAGAAATGCAAGGTTTTAACACTGGAAAATTATTCAGTGAAATTAAAGAATAAAGGGAGAAAACTATATGATCATCTCAGTAGATGCATAAAAAGTTTTTGACAAAAGTCAACACCCATTCATGAAAAAACTGAGAAAATTAGGAATAGCAGGAACTTCCTCAAACTGCTCAAAGGCTTCTCTGAAAATCTATAACCAATATACTACTTAATGATATTTCTTCCTAAGATCAGAAACAAGTCAAAGACATCCACTTTCACCATTTTACTGGAGGTTCTAGCCAATGTAATAAGATTTAAAAAAAAAAAAAGAAAAAAAAAGAAAGAAATTAAAGGTATACAGGTAAAAGGCACAAAGAAAGAAAGTAAAATTGTCATTCTTTGCAGATGATATGATTGTTTATGTAGAAAACCTTGTGGAATAGAGAAAATAACTGTGAGGACTAAAGAGTGAATTTAGCAGGGTGAACGTACAAAAATTAATTCTATTTCTATATACTAGCAATAAACAATTAGGAAACAAAAATTTTTAAATACCATTTGCAATAATATCAAAAATGTCAAATACTGAGAAAAAATCTAATAAAAGATATACAATTCCTGTACAATCAAAACTATAAAACATTGTTATGATAAATTAAAGAAGACCAAACAAAATGGAGAGACACAATATGTTTATGAATTTGAAGACTAAATGTTGTTAAGATATTCGTTCTCCCCAGATTTATTTATGGATTTAATATAATCCTTATTAAAATTCCAGCAGGCTTTTTTTTAGAGAAATTGACAAGCTGAGTCTAAAACCGATATGGGAATGCCAAAATAATTTTTAAAAAGAATAAAGTTAGAAGACATAATATCTGGTTTCAAAACTAAAAATAATGCTAGATGAATCAAGACATTGTGGTATTGACATGAAAATAGGAAAACAGCAATAGAACAGAATCCAGAAATAGACCCACACACAAAGATTTAATTGATTTTTGACCAAAAGTGACAAGATAATTCAATGAATAAAGGAAGACTTAACAAATGGACCTGGAATAACAGGATAACTATACGAAAATAAAATAAAATTTGACTTCTATCTCACTCCATTCAATAAGATCAGTTTGAGATGGATCATAAAACAAAATATAACCTAAAACAATAAAGTTTCTAATAGAAAACATGAAATAATATCTTTGCAATGTTGAGGTAGGTAAAAAATACTTAGAAAGGACGTAAAAAGCATCAACTATTAAAAATGATAACTAGCTTTTGTCAAATAAAAATGTTTTGCATATCAAAACACACAATTAAGAAAAATAAATAGGAAAGCCAGTTACATATATTTGACAAAGGGTTCTTTCCAGTATATATAAAGAACTCCTCCAAATCAATAACAAGACAAAGGATCTAATTTTTTAGAATGGGCAAGAGATCGGAGCAGCCACTTCACAAAAGAAGGTACATGTATAACCAACAAGTACATGAAATGTTTTTCAACATCATTAGTCATCATGATATGCAAATTACAGCTACAATGTTTACACTCATTAAAATGGCTAAAATTTAAAGTATGACAATACCAAAAGTTGATGGGGATGTGGAGAAACTGGAACTCTCAAACATTTTTGTTAGAAACGGAGAATGGTACAACCACTTTGTAGAACAGTTTGTCAGTTTTTTACAAAATTAACTTCTACATCTATCTTATGACTCAGAAATCTCATACACAGTATTTCTCAAAAGAAATGAAAACATATATCTACAAAGAGATTTGTACAAGAATATTCAGAGGAGCTTTATTCATAACAGCCCCAAACTAGAAATAGGCCAAATGTTGATCAACAGGAAAATGAATAAACATATTGTGGTATATTCATAAATTGGAATAATAATCAGAAATAAAGGGAAAAAAGTACTGATGATGCAACAACATGGATGAATCTTAAGACTTCCAGTTATGCTAAGTGAAAGAAGCTAACCAAAAAGTATACACTGTATGATTCTATTTATATGAAGCCCAAAAATGGGCAAAATTCATCCATGGTGAAAAAAATACATGAATAGCAGTTATTGCTTGTTTGGTGCATTCAATTGTCATCATGTATTCAATTGTCAAAATCATTGAACAAAGGGACTTCCCTGGTGGTGCAGTGGTTAAGAATCCACCTGCCAATGCAGGGGACACGGGTTCGATTCCTGGTTGGGGAAGATCCCACATGCGACGGAGCAACTAAGCCCGTGCACCACAACTACTGAGCCTGCGCAGCCCAGGCTCTCTAGAGCCTCCGCGCTGCAACTACTGAAGCCCACATGCCTAGAGCCCGTGCTCCGCAACAAGAAAAGCCACTGCAGTGAGAAGATCGCGCACTGCAACGAAGAGTAGCCCCCTCAGTGCAACTAGAGAGAAAGCCTTGCACAGCAATGAAGACCCAACACAGCCAAAAAAAAAAAAAAAATCATTGAACCAAATATTTAATACTTTTTGATGGGTTATACATAAATTATACCTCAATTTTAAAAAAAAACAACTACATCTGGTGGGTATCAACTACATAAATAACTGCATAGGGTAAAGTTTGTTCATCCAACAAATATTATCAATAACTTATTATGTGCCAAGCTCCATGCTAACCTCTGGGAATATCAGGGTCTATTAGACATGATTCCAGCACTGAAGAGTGCATGGATTTGGGGTCGGGGGGGAGAGTCAAACAATTTCAAAATGTTGGAACAAGTGCTTTAATACAGCCATTGATTAGGGCTGTATATGAGGGCAGAGAGGAGTGAGAAAATATTACAGAATAGGAGAATGGTCTCTTGCCTGATCATGGTGACTGAATCATTGCTTGAGAGAGTGAGATGTTGCCCTTTATTTTTGGCCTTTGGGACTTGGGGTGATATCTTAGCAGGTGTAAGGACTCAAAATAACAGTTCCCTAAACCCTAGGAGCAAACTCCTTTTTGTAGGGGGACAATGGAGAGACTTCCCTTTCATCTCGAGGATAAACAGAAAAGGGCCAAACACTTCCTGAATACTAGGTTTAGAGGGAAGCAGCTCTCTTGAGCCAGGGTCCCTATGCCACGCTGCAGAGCAGCCCACAAAACACCCCAGAGGATGTGGCTTGCTAGCCACTCCTCTTGGGTCATGACAGCCCTGCCAAAGAATGTAGGGCCCCAAGAAAGAATGTTCTGAAAGCCATTTAAGAGCCTTCCAGGAAAGCCACAGCCAGCAATCCACCACTTGCAACGTGTGTGGGTGGGCTCCTCCTTCTCCCTCTCTTCCCTGCCATCCCTGAGCTCCCACCAAATCCCAGGCCTGCTCCAAAGGAGGTGCAGGGCCAGGTACAATTTGCTTGCTGGTGATGTAGAGGAAAAGGCACCTGCCTGAAAGTCTCTAAGGACAGCACTGGGGAGCCTGCCACTGAGTGCCTTCAGATCTCCCTTCAAAAGCTCCATTAGGCCTGTGGGTGTGACTCTCCACAGATGGGCCACCCAGAGAGAGGTGGCTGTGGTGGAAGCTCCAACACGTCCCTTCCAACCACAGCTGTATTAGTTCCCTATTGCTGCTATGACAAATTACCTCAAACTCAGAGGCTTAAAACAACATCAATTTGTTGTCTACAGTTCTGGAGGTCACAAGTCTAAAGTGAATCCATGGGGCTGCATTCCTTCTGGAGGCTCCAGGGGAGACCCCGTTTCCTTGTCCTTTCAGCTTTCAAAGGCAGCCTACATTTTTTGGTTCATGGCCACCTTCCTCCATCTTCAAAGCTAGCATCTTTGGGGCTTCCCTGGTGGTGCAGTGGTTAAGAATCCTCCTGCCAATGCAGAGGACACGGGTTCGATCCCTGGCCCGGGAAGATCCCACATGCCGCGGAGCAACTAAGCCCATGCGCCACAACTACTGAGCCTGCGCTCTAGAGCCCGCAAGCCACAACTACTGAGCCCGTGTGCCACAACTACTGAGCCCGCGCGCCTAGAGCCCATGCTCCGCAACAAGAGAAGCCACCGCAATGAGAAGCTCGTGCATCGCAACAAAGAGTAGCCACCGCTCTCCGCAACCAGAGAAAGCCCGCGCACAGCAACGAAGACCCAGTGCAGCCAAAAATAAATAAATAAAATAAATTAAAAACAAAAAAGCTAGCATCTTCAAATCTCTTTCTCTCTGTCCCTCTGCTTCTGTCATCACATCACCTTCTCTCTGACTTTGACTCCTTCTGCACATGGCTTATAAAGACCCATGTGTTTGCATCAAGCCCCTTGGTAATGCAGGATAATCTCCCCATCTCAAAATCCTTAATTCGATCACATCTGCAAAGCCGCTTTTGCCATATAAGGTAACATTCACAGGTTCCAAGGATTAGAGTGTGGACATCTTTAGAGGATCATCATTCAGCCTACCCCAATAACTCTAAATCAATCTGACAATAATAACAAAAGCATCAGCCATTGAGTGCTTACCATGTGATATAAACACAGATATAGAGATAGGGATAGAGATAATTTTATATAGATATATGTGTATTAGATTGATAAATGATTATATATGTATGTGTATATATATAATCATCTATATGTGTATGTGTATATATATATGTAATCATCTATCAGTCTAAATCTCCAAAGCCAGTGTTCTTTACCCCACTGTCTCCCATTTCTGGTCCATGTTTCAACAAGAAACTCAGACTATGAATTCTTGTGTGTAATAGCTTCAACCTAATTTTTTTTTTCTCTAGTTAGGGCTAACCAGATTTGTGGCTGGGAAGACTAGGAATGGGTTAATTCCCAGTTGGCTGCATCTACAGAAAGCACAAAAAATTATCTATTTCTCCCTGTAAATAAAACTTTTTTGCTTATCCATAGTGTCTTATTTCTTTTCTTGCTTTACCTTCCTCAGGGTTTTCACTTTTCTTTATTGTTCTCAACCTCAACAGAGGATGCCTTTCCAAGCAGAACCATTCACCAACCTAAAATCTTACCTTCATTTTTGGAATGTGTCTCCAAATAACCCATCACAAATTATTCAAACATCCTGAAAAGTGAAATCTGGAAATACCACAGCAAAGGAAACAAAAGTAGGAGCTGAAAAGTATAAATACATCAAACCATGGTTTAAAAATAAAATAAAATAGAAATCAGTATTCCATGAAACAAAAGTGAATGAAGATTTATTTTAACAATATCACCTGGACAGCACCCATTCTCAGTATTCTTCAGTGAGGTTTATTGTTAAATATTTTAATGTGCATATTAAATCAGAATCATTACATTTTTAGAAGACAGAATCCCTTTCTCAGAGACAACTCTTAAATGGCAATAGTGATCTGTTTGTGAGTCTGTCTCCATGATAGTTAATATTGCTCTGTTGAGCCTCTTCTTGAGGACAAGAATGAAATATGTTCCTAATTTTTATATGCCTCTGACATTGCCAAATCGTGTGCTTTGGGGATTCTGGCTCATACTGTATAGATTTTTTTTTTATTACTGCCTTCTCAACAAAAGATTCCTGAGTATTTATTGATAAGCATGACCATTTTAAAATCTGGATCATGAATGATTTCAAATGAAGTTGGGACAAGCAGAGCAGGAGAGGCAGGAAGGTAATGAATCAGGTGTTGGGACGTAAAGCCCAAGATGTTATCCTGCACCAGGTAAGTACACCAACGTAAGCCCTGCTGAGTACCCCCTAGTGTCTGACGGGGACCTCCTGCCCCCCTCACCCCCAGCCTTGCCTCACTTGGACCTTCCTCCTCTCCACCTTCCAGGCCAAGGACGAGAGCAGGACCACCATAGGTTTGTGTCAAAAATAGTAGAAACGGTTTATTATGAATCATCATAATTGAGAAATAGGTTCTTAAGATTTTGATCTTAAATAATACTTCACTGCTTGAAATAGACTTAATCATCAGAGGATTGGGTAATAAATGAACATTTTTAAGATTTTAAAAGGAATGTCTATGTCGTTTCAAGATTATCAGAGGCTGTTCATCCTCATAAAATACCATTTTTACTTGAATCTTTTGATATTGATCTCCCTATAACATGTTTGCATTCCACCAATGTGTTTTATTCTGAAGTCAGAATTATTGTTTCAAAATGCAAATCTGATCTGATCTTCCCTCCCACCCCATCTCTCTCTCTCTCTCTCTCTCTCTCTCTCTCTCTCTCTCACACACACACACACACACACACACACACACACACAGTTCACCTAACTACCTTTACCTCCTCCTCATCTCTCTGACATCAGTTCAGATCAACGCTTCCTCAGAGAAGCCTTCCGTGATCCCCTAACATGGTCAGGATTCCTGACACATGCTCACATCGCCCGGTGGTCCACAGTGTCTGGCATAGAGGAGGCATGTGAGAAATATTTTAGCACAAGGAAGTAAGCAAACAAACTTCTTCATTGATGCAGATTTATCACTAACAAGTCAAACACAGGGCTGTGGTTTTTAGCCCTGTGAGTGAATTGGGCCGGGGTCGAAGAGTGAAGATTTCCCTGAGGTAACTCTGAAAGAATGTTAGAGGAATTCAAAGGTAGATTTGGATTTGTGTAGAGGTTATCTGAGGTGAAAGTCACTCCCTGAACTTGGAATGACCCAGGAAAACATTGAAGGCAGGACGAAGGGGAAGTCTTTGGCTGCTATCAGCCTAAGAGTTTGTTTGGAGGAAGCAAAGCAATTAAGGGAAGGGGAAGCAGAAGCAACCAACATGTGATAAGTTTTTCATGTCTTTCAAATCTTACTCCCAAAGGTCTTAAAGAACGCTTACAAAGATGCATACAATACAGTGAAATAAAATATACTCAAATAAATGAGGAGAACAATTTATATGCGTGAGATTTGCAAAGAGTCTCTGCAGTAAAGTTATAAGCCTTTAGCCATTACTTTAATTTGGAAATATGGAAAATATTTCACTGACTTCTAAAGAAACTGTCTACAAATTGTATGGGAGTCCATATTAATAGATACCATTTATGTAAAAATGGTAAGTAATCTATGTTTGAACGTGCTTTAAAAGTATGGAAATGATCTGGAAGGATACACACCAGGTATAACTGAGGGTATTTCTGGAGAGAGAGAGATGGGGTGAGAATTGGGATGTGAAAACGTTTTTATTTTTGGCCTTATGTATGACTGAACTTTTTACAATTAGCTTATACTCATGTATGGTTACAATTAGCTTACACTCATGTATGGCATTTGTAATTTAAAATAATAATGGTGATAATAATAATAAAGGCCCTACAAAGAAATCAATAACATTCAATACTAGATATTGAGAGAGATTCTATTATAGACGCACCTATTCATTCACTGAGATCAAATAACAATAACATTCAGAGCACTTCTCAGTGTTCAGAATGTTTACATCTATTATTGTATAGCTGCCTCCCAACAGCCCTCTGAAACAGGCAGGGCCCGGCAAGGCAGACCCCATTTTATTATCCCCACTTGAAGAATGAAGAAGCAGAGGCAGGGAGCAGAATCAGGCAACTGAGTCCTGGTCACGAGATGAAGAGCAGCAGAGTTTACAGAGGAACCCAGGCCTTCCGATTCTTTCCCTGTGCGCTTCGTTCCTTTTGTCTTTGGTTCACAGTGTGACTGGAAGTCTTAGCATTTTCAAGCTGAAATAAGGAAAAATCTTTTGACTGCTGCATTTGATCGCTCATAAAAATGTTTCATTGTAAACTGTCCTATAACTTCTGAATTATGCCACATAAATGGTTTGCTCGTTTCTCATTATTGCAGAAGAGGAAAATTTACTGCTTTCATTTAAAGTCTGAGCACTCTCTAAAGAAAAGCTGCAGTAGCCAAACATCTTTATTATACGCTTGCCCTCAGAGCTAATGTCTTGAAAAAGCCTATTGGGTGCAGACAACAGTGTTCAGAGGAAGGCGTTTCTTGATTCAAAGACTTAAGCTGACGAAGTATGTAGCAGCCTTACTGATAATCCGAATAAATCATATTTCAGTTTATTTGCTTCCTTAATAGTCCCTGACAGCTACCTTTACCTTTTAGATAGACACATGCCTAGCTGTCTGTATTACATGTATCTTCTGGTGCCTTAGTCAGTCAAGGCACTGAGTATAGCCTTTCTTCTCCCTGTGGTAGCTTGTCTGCAAACCTAACTACAACAATCCCTCCCATTCCTGCACCTGCACGCCGCCGTCACTTCCATCTAGAGGTGGAATCTGTTTTCCCTCCCTTTGAGCTGGGCTGGCCTTGTGACTTGCTTTGATCAATAGAATGTGATAGAAGTGATACCTTGCCAGTTCCAGGCTTTGGCCTCAGGAGCTGGCCGTTCTATCTTTGGCCTCTTGGTTCCAGCCACTATTTAAGAAACTCAGACTAGAGTAATGAATGATTGAAACCCTATCGAGAGAAGTCCCGGAGGATGTCAGGCCGCCTTGGATGGAGCTCCCGCTGAGTGCAGCCGTGTCAGTGACCCCAACCAACATCATATGTAGCAGAAGGACCACCCAACTGAGCCCGATCAACCCACGGGATAAAGAGAAATAATAAATTATTGTTGTTTTAAGCTACTGGGTTTTGAGGTAGTTTGTTATACAGCAATAGAGAAGTAAAACATGAAACATGCTCTTTTTTCACCCCCTGCCTCCCCCTGACCAACTTAGTACATCCCTGACCTTCTCTTATGCTTGTTTTCTGTACCATCATTTCTTTTTTTTTTTTTAATTTATTTATTTGGCTGCATTGGGTCTCAGTTGTGGCATGCGGGATCATTTGTTGTGGTGTGCGGGCTTTTCTTTCTCTAGTTGTGGCGCGCGGGCTCTAGAGTGTGTGGGCTTAGTTGCCCCACAGCATGTGGGGTCTTAGTTCCCTGACCAGCGATCAAACCCGGGTCCCCTGCATTGGAAGGCAGATTCTTAACCACTGGACCACCAGCGAAGTCCTTGTACCATCATTTCTATTTGAGGAAAAGGGAACGTTCTTCTCAAGTTCTTACTCTGAGCTGCGCACTGTGTGAGCCTTTGGCAACACAGAGATGACAAGAGCATAGGCCCTGCTTCATGTGACCCTTACATCAGTGGAGGAGACGTGCAAAAAAGTAAACCTTCTCACTCACACCTGCCCCTCCCAGCCTGTGACCCCACAATTCTCCTCTGGGTTAATTCTAAAATCCGTTTTCAGAGTCTCTGAGACTCACACAAGTGGGAGGTAGACAGAGAAGCCAAGCTCAATCAAAAATGATATATTTTATCTCCATCAGATAGAGGGGTATCTTGTTATTAGGAACCTAATATGTAAAAATTAAATCTTACAAAACATAAGTAAAGGAATAATTATTCACTTCATAAAATTGGATCTTTCATTTATAAATAAATTCCTTTAAATTACCTGTTACCTACTTTATAAGACACTGGGTGGTATATGGGGAAGAATTTTGAACTGGACAACAGGAAACATGGACACAAATACTAACTCTGTTCCCTAGTGATTGTAATTTAGGAAAATAACTTAACTTTTCTATCTCTTTATTTTAAAATATCAGGAAGTTTGACTCAATGATTTCTAAGATGCTTTCCAGTCCAACAGTCTCTGGTTAAGAGGGGGTTTAAAGAAATTGGTATGAAGCACATTAAAAGGATTATACACCAGGATCAAGTGGGGTTTATCCCAGGAATGCAAGGATTCTTCAATATATGCAAATCAATCAATGTGATAAACCATATTAACAAATAGAAGGAGAAAAACCATATGATCATCTCAATAGATGCAGAAAAAGCTTTCAACAAAATTCAACACCAATTTATGACAAAAACCCTCCAGAATATAGACATAGAGGGAACTTACCTCAACATAATAAAGGCCATATATGACAAACCCACAGCCAACATTGTTCTCAATGGTGAAAAACTGATACCATTTCCACTAAGATCAGGAACAAGACAAGGTTGCCCTCTCTCGCCACTATTATTCAACATAGTTTTGGAAGTTTTAGTGACAGCAATCAGAGAAGAAAAAGAAATAAAAAGAATCCAAATTGGAAAAGAAGAAGTAAAACTGTCCCTGTTTGCAGATGACATGATACTATACATAGAGAATCCTAAAAATGCCACCAGAAAACTACTAGAGCTAATCAATGCATTTGGTAAAGTTGCAGGATACAAAATTAATGTACAGAAATCTCTTGCATTCCTATACACTAATGATGAAAAATCTGAAAGAGAAATCAAGGAAACACTCCCATTTACCATTGCAACAAAAAGAATAAAATACCTACGAATAAACCTACCTAAGGAGACAAAAGACCTGTATGCAGAAAACTATAAGACACTGATGAAAGAAATTAAAGATGATACAAACAGATGGAGAGATATACCATGTTCTTGGATTGGAAGAATCAACATTGTGAAAATGACTATACTACCCAAAGCAATCTACAGATTCAATGCAATTCCTATCAAGCTACCAAAGGCATTTTTCACAGAACTAGAACAAAAAATTTCACAATTTGTATGGAAACACAAGAGACCCCAAATAGCCAAAGCAATCTTGAGAAAGAAAAACGGACCTGGAGGAATCAGGCTCCCTGACTTCAGACTATACTACAAAGCTACAGTAATCAAGACAGTATGGTACTGGCACAAAAACAGAAATATAGATCAATGGAACAGGACAGAAAGCCCAGAGATAAGCCCACGCACATATGGTCATTTTATCTTTGATAAAGGAGGCAAGAATATACAATGGAGAAAAGACAGCCTCTTCAATAAGTAGTGCTGGGAAAACTAGACAGCTACATGTAAAAGACTGAAATTAGAACACTCCCTAACACCATACACAAAAATAAACTCAAAATGTATTAAAGACTTAAACATAAGGCCAGACACTATAAAATTCTTAAAGGAAAACATAGGCAAAACACTCCATGACATAAATCACAGCAAGATCCTTTTTGACCCACCTCCTAGAGAAACGGAAATAAAAACAAAAATAAACAAATGGGACCTAATGAAACTCAAAAGCTTTTGCACAGCAGAGGAAACCATAAACAAGATGAAACGACAACCCTCAGAATGGGAGAAAATATTTGCCAACAAAGCAACCGACAAAGGATTAATCTCCAAAATTTACAAGCAGCTCATGCAGCTCAATATCAAAAAAAACAAAAAAACCAATCCAAAAATGGGCAGAAAACCTAAATAGACATTTATCCAAAGAAGATATACAGATTGCCAGCAAACACGATAGGATGTTCAACATCACTAATCATTAGAGAAATGCAAATCAAAACTACAGTGAGGTATCACCTCACACCTGTCAGAATGGCCATCATCAAAAAATCTACAAACAATAAATGTTGAAGACAGTGTGGAGAAAAGGGAACCCTCTTGCACCGTTGGTGGGAATGTAAATTGATACAGCCACTATGGAGAACAGTATGGAGGTTCCTCAAAAAACTAAAAATAGAAGTACCATACGACCCAGCAATCCCACTACTGGGCATATACCCTGAGAAAACCATAATTCAAAAAGAGTCATGTACCACAATGTTCATTGCAGCACGGTTTACAACAGCCAGGACATGGAAGCAACCTAAGTGTCCATCAACAGATGAGTGGATAAAGAAGATGTGGCACATATATACAATGGAATATTACTCAGCCATAAAAAGAAAAGAAATTGAGTTATTTGTAGTGAGGTGGATGGACCTAGAGACTGTCATACAGAGTGAAGTAAGTCAGAAAGAGAAAAACAAATACTGTATGCTAACACATATATATGGAATCAAAAAAAGAAAATGGTTCTGAAGAACCTAGGGGCAGGACAAGAATAAAGACGCAGACATAGAGAATGGACTTGAGCACATGGGGAGTGGGAAGGGTAAGGTGGGACGAAATGAGAGAGTGGCATGGGCATATATACACTACCAAATGTAAAATAGATAGCTAGTGGGAAGCAGCCTCATAGCACAGGGAGATCAGCTCCCTTATCTTTGTGCTTTGTGTCCACCTAGAGGGGTGGGATAGGGAGGGTGGGAGGGAGACACAAGAGGGAGGAGATATGTGGATGTATGCATATGTACAGTTGATTCACTTTGTTATACAGCAGAAACTAACACACCGTTGTAAAGCAATTATACTCCAATAAAGATGTTTTAAAAAAAAAGAAAGAAATTGGTATGAGAGAGGGAGAAAGTATTACCATAAAATGTTAAGCTCCATGGACAAATTGAAGCTAAACTGTAATGTAAAGCATCCCCGGGATGAAACCAAATCCAGGGGAAAGCAGGACGATATCTTTTGAGGCCATGCCCCCTATGATTCACTCCTTCATTCTGAAAAGAGGCAGAGACAGAAAATGAGGATTTGAAGAGCAGGCTTGAGATTGAGAGATGAAGGGTTTGTATCCAGGAAGCAGAGGACCTAGAAGCAAGCAGAACTGTGTGCCATTAAGCATATCATCATAATCGCTCATTAATGGAAATGTGACCTTTTCCATGCCCAAGCTAGTAAGGGCTGAACACAACGGAGTTTGAACTTTCTCCATAGACAGTGGAAGATGATAAAGATTTTTTTGAGTAGAGGAGAATGACTCTCAAACCAGGATTTCTGCCCCATCCCTGGCCCTTTCCATGCAGCCAGCCATGTTCCCAAGCACCACGCAGAAGAACGTGTTGAAACTAGCTGGCCAACAATGCCTGTTCCAGGTGATAGTCTATGCTTTATTCTTCACCATGGCCTACCAGGCCTTCTGAATCTAGTCCCCATACTCCAGCTTTCTTTCTTTTTCTTTTTCTCATACTATAGATATCTTTTTAAAAAATAAATTTATTTATTTATTTATTATTTATTTTTGGCAGCATTGGGTGTTTGTTGCTGCACGCGGGCTTTCTCTAGTCAGGGCGAGCGGGGCTACTCTACATTGCAGTGCATGGGCTCCTCACTGCAGTGGCTTCTCTTGTTGCAGAGCATGGGCTCTGGGCATGCGGGCTTCAGTAGTTGTGGCTTGCAGGCCCTAGAGCACAGGCTCAGTAGTTGTGGCACTTGGGCTTAGTTGCGGCGCTTGGGCTTAGTTGCTCCGCCACCTGTGGGATCTTCCTGGACCAGGGATCGAACCCTTGTACCCTGCACTGGCAGGTGGATTCTTAACCACAGGGAAGTCCCTCACTCCAACTTTCAATAGCTGCCTTGTCTGTCTTCATTTTGGAGATTGACCTGGATACCTTTCTCTAGTCCCTGCTTCCTCCTAGACTTTTACTCTTGCATAGGACTTGATGACAGTATCATGGTAGCTTTGGCTGAGATGGTTTCTCTGTTAGACTCATATCCCCAGGACCCACACAAGCAAGGCTGTTTCATAGGAGAGAATGATTTAGGTACACAAATTGTGTGAAAGTAGAAGAATTCAGTTCAGGAGAGGCCAATGGAGATCACTGGTTTTTATTTTTGTGTTTTTTTGTTTTTCAGAAGGAGGCTGTGGGTTTGTCACTCTAGGCTCAGAAACATGGGAGAGGAGATTGAAGATGGGTCTGAAGTGGACAAGCCAGTCCATAAAGGCAAGTCTATGCCGGTCAGTGAGAATCACTGTTTTGAAGTCTAAGACGGAAGGTGAATATTCAAGCAGAGGTAGAACTGGTCATCAGTAGAGGTTGATTAGGCAGTTGGGGGTCAGAGAAATCTAGCACCTGGTATTAGGAAGCCTGGGATTTAGGGACAGGAAATCCTGGCACTAAGGAAGGAGGATAAAGCAAAAACATAGCCATAAAGGAACTACTTTTTAAACATATATAGCTTTTACATCTTTCAAATCATTTTCACATGTATGGTTACCTTTGTCTTGACCAAAAACCTTTGGGATAAATAGAGCAATGGTTATTATTTCCATTTGACAGATGAGGTTGAAGCCAGATTGTTGAAGTCTCTGAAAGACAGGAAGAAACTCTGAGACTTTGACGGAAGGGCTATAGGAGGTCATCGTGAGAGGTAAGCATGGGAGAAGCTTTGTAAGAAGATTCACCCCTTAAATGCCTGATGCCTTGGATCTTCCTAACACATCACTCCTGTGCTAAAATGGCTTTCTATTTTGGAGCATTTATCTGTTGTTGAACTTTTTAATTAGTCAAATGCCCAGCTGCAATATCCACATCAAGAAGCACTCCAGCAAAAATGAGAAGGTTTGAGAGGTCATTAGAAGTTGAAATGTATGAGGAAAAAGCATCTCTCCTAGAAACTCATTTTACTCCTGCAAATGACTTCAAAAATCATTTCTGGGCAACAAAGTGGGAGTCAGATTAGTTTCACTTATGTGGTTGTTAGCATTTGTTTTCTTGACCTTTCTATTTTCCCCCCCCTTTGTCTCCATTACCAATGTAGAAGAAAATTTGAAATATTCTGACTAATTAAATATCTTCTGGCTAACTTCCTAGTTGATGTGTACTTTTAGATAAAATTATATACACAACTATCTAAGAGCCATTTTTTGCCAGCCCACCTTCCACTCACCACAGGGCTCATAAATCTCATGGGGCCATTGCCTGGAGGCCACCATCACAGACTCCATTGTCACATGAAGCCAGAACCACCACTAATACTAACCACTCCCCACCCAAGCCATCCAAAGCCAAAGCCAAACCCTGCCCTGCGTTAAATCCTAAATTCCATGGGGAATTCTCAAGGCCAGCTAACCACACCAAGCCTGAAAGCTATACCATCTCTGGTCACCAAGCAAAATGCCATCCATACTCCCCTGACCCTTCCACACACTCCTCTCGTCTGATAGGACTCTAAGCCTCTGGTCTCTGACCAACCACTCCTTTCTGCCTCCCACCCCACAGCTATCACTGTGCCCTCTGAAACTCCATCTCATGATAATCCAACCACCTTAGGTCTTCAGCCTCTTCACTGATGCTCCCTTCATTTCCCGACAACTGAAACTGGGCTCTCCCTTGAGGACGTGACTCTCCCAAGTAGCCTTCTCCAATGGAAGAAGTTCCCATATCCACTTGAATATCTCAAAGGGTACCTCAAACTCAACAGGGACAGAACTGAACCTGTCCTCTTCCCCATATCATCCATTCTCTTCCCCTGCCTCCATGACAAAATGACACAGAAGTTACCCAGTCACCCAAGCCAGGAATCTGGCAGCTCACCTAGACTCATCTTTCTCTTTCCCCTTCTACATTCTATCACTCACCAAGCCCTGATAATTTTTCCTGCTAAGTAGTTCTCAACCCATTCCTCCTCTGTGTTTCTATTATTAAAGTCTAGTATAAGGCCTCAGCCATCTCCTGCCAAGATGGTCACACTCATTTAATTTACCCAGGACCATCCTCCACCTGGCTGCCAGAGGGATCTCGAGTTGACCCTGTTATTCCTCTGCGTGTACTAGTCCATGGACTCTCCCAAGCCTGGCTGAGCTTTCTCTCAGGAAAACAGGCTCTCCTTGATCTGTCCCTACCCACCTCTCCATTCTTCTCTTCTCCAAATTGCTGTCTCCCGCTCTAGGCTTTAAACAACTTGTCTTTCACTGCACTCATCATGCTGAATTAACCCTGTGCTTTTTTTTCATGCAGTTCCCTCATCTGAAATGCCTTTCCTTACTCTACCCCGTTCTTTGCCTGGCTGTCTCTTACACACTAAGCTTTTTTTTTTTTTTTTTTTTTTTTTTGCGGTACGCGGTCCTCTCACTGTTGTGGCCTCTCCCGCTGCGGAGCATAGGCTCCAGACGCGCAGGCTTAGCGGCCATGGCTCACGGGCCCAGCCGCTCCGCGGCATGTGGGATCTTCCCGGACCGGGGCACGAACCCATGTCCCCTGCATCAGCAGGCGGACTCTCAACCACTGCGCCACCAGGGAAGCCCCTACTAAGCTTTGATTGGTGTCATCTTACCCAGGAACCATTTCTCATGTGATCATGCCAAGCTCAGTCACCCTCCCTGTGCTCTCCCAGCCTCCTCTGCTTGGTTTGTATTAACAGTATGAGTACGTTTGCATCTTTCTTCTGTATCTATTTACCTGGAGGTCAGAGACTGAATTTTTACTTTTAATTTTTTTTTACACTTTTCCATTTGTGTGTCTAGCAAAGTGAGGAACATATTAGGTGCTTAATAAATATTTGATGCACCAAAATTATTTCCACTGAAAATGGATTTGCCAAGTCCCAGTGGCCTTCATGCATGTAGGCATTCATTTACTCATTCAACAATAGAACACCTACTAAATATTTATATCTTATTTATCTAGCCTTCTCAACCTCTCTGCAATTTAGATATGTTGTAACTTCTTGAAATGCCTCAAATTCAATTTCACTCAGAAGCATGCTCTCTTGTGAACTACAGTATCTAGCTTGTGCAAAATAACTAGTAGAGGTGATCTGGGAAGAGGCAAAAGTAGGACAGCCCAGGTCCCCATGAATTTACAATCTGATCTGACTATACACATCTACAATATTTGGCAATACATAATTTTTTAAAAAAACCTTTCAGCAAATGTAAATTAATAAAATGCAAACTGAATACCTAAATGTCTAGAGAACTTGGAGAGAAAAAAGATAAGAACTGTGTGAATTTAATGAGAACCAGCTGCAGAAGGTAAGGTTTGTCTTTAATGTAAAGACTCAGTGAACATGAATGACTTAAAAAAAAAAAGAAAAGAAAAGAAATACTATTTCAGGTTAAAGAAATGACATGAGCAAAAGAAAGAAGATAAAAGGTCTGTTGAGAAAACAGCAATCCCATTTCCCTGATGGAACTACAGGATCTGAACTAGGTTATGGGAATAGGTGCTCAGTGTGCAAGACCTGCACAAAATAAATCTATGAAGCCAAACTTAGTCTTTAGGGCCAACTGTCGTAGAGAATCTCCAGATCAATTCCTTCCTCCCTTATTTCCCTGGGGTGGGGTGGGAGACTGCTCTTCCTCCTGTTATGAAGCAGAGACTATTCCCCTATCCCTTGAAATCCAGTAAAGCTTTGTCACTTGCTTTGACAAATAGAATCTGGTGGAAGTGATACTGGGCTACTTCCAGCAGAGGCCTGGAAGCTTCTGCTTTTTTTCTTGGAAGCCAACAACTATGTCACACACACACAAAAAAACTCAGGCTTCATCACTGAATGAAGAGAGGCCATGTGGAGAGAGACCTGGAAGACAAAACACCATCTTGGAAGGATGGTCCAGCCTCCAGATGAATGAAGTGGCTAAGTGACCTCAGCTATACCAGCTAGATCAGAAGAACAAAGGCAGAGGTCGGAGTGAGCAGTCACAAGTCAAAGAATGCTGCCAGCCACCAGAAGCTGGAACAGGCAAAAGTGGAATCTCTTCTAGAGGCTCTGGAGGAACCACAGCCTCGCTGACACCTTGATTTCAGACCTCTGGTCTCCAGAACTGTGAGAGAATACATTTCTGTTGTTTTAAGCCAAGTTTGTGGTAATTTGTTAGAGCAGTTCTAGAAAACTGAAACAGATGGGTTCTATTTTTATCCCCATATTATAGATGAGGAGATTAAGTTAATGAGAAGATTAAATAATTTGCCCAAAGTCACATGGTAATAGGCAGAGGGGTGGACCATTCCCACCTCCATGTACTCTGTGTCTATCTTTCCAGCTTCCTTCCTATCAAAAATACCCTGCTTGCAGCAAAGTGTCAGGAAAGGGTCTAATAATTCATTCACACTATCTTATTAATTCTCAATCACAGTTTTGTGTTTGAACCCTCCTGGGACATGGTAGTAATTATATTTTATTGGAAGAAAGAACAGAGTCCACTGGAATGCAATGCAAATAGTGAAGCTTTAAGTTTCAACTACAGGCAGATGGTGGAGATATTTAGCAACCAAAGAATTTGCCTTTGCCATGTAATATTAGGTAAGATATGGGAGAAAGTTAGAATCCTCTAAAAACTGTAAGTTCTTAAAGGGCAGCATTCAGGTTTAATATGCAGGTATTTCTGCTATAATGCAACAAATATATAGCTGAAAAACCTGAGGTCTACCAAAATTATGAACAAAAAACATAACAGGGATTATGGGACCAGCTAGGGAACTTGGGACCCAAGGAATGACACAGAAGTGAGTTCCCTGCGTTTTCTTTTTACTTCATATATCCCAGATGTGGAGCTGAAGAAGCCAGCAGTCCCAGAAATGCCAATGAGTGCAGACAAAAAAAGAAAAAACATCAAACATAAGCCTGCTCTTTTCAGCCAAAGGATCAGGAAAGGGAAAGCCTCAGAAGACAGAAATTTAAAATACAATACTACTTACGATTGTTCAAAAAAGTGAAACACTTTGGTATAAATATAGCAAAACATGTATAGCACTTGTATGCTGAAAACTACAAAATGAAATGAATCAAACAAGATCTAAATAAATGAAAAGACATACCCTGTTCATGGATTGGAAGTTTCCATGCAGCACAGATGTCAGTTGTTCCCAGGTTGATATACAGGTTTAGCACAATTTCTATCACTATACCCAGCAAGTTTTCTTTGTAGATATATATATAAGATTATTCTAAAATTTATGTAGAAAGATAAAGCAACTAGAATAGCTAAAACAGTCTTGAAACAGAAAATAATGGGAGAAATCAGTCTACCTAATTTCAAGCTATGTAATCATAGCCACAGTAACCAAGACTGTGTGGTACTGGTAAAGGGACAGACACGCAGGTAAATGGAACACAGTAGAGAACCCAGAAACGGACTCACACAAATATGCCCAGCTGATTTTTGATGAAAGTGTAAAAACAATTCAATGGAGGAAGGACAGTCTTTTCAACAAATGGTGATAGAGCACTTGGTCTTCCATTGGCAAAAAAATGAAACTTGACATAAACCTCACACCTTATACAAAAATTAACTCAAAATGGATCACAGACCTAAATGTCAAATGTAAAACCATAAAACTTCTATTTCAAAAAACATAGAAAATTTCTGGGATCTAGGGCTAGGAAAAGAGTTCTAAGACTCCAAAACACAATCCAGAAAAGAAAAAACTGACTAATTGAAATTCGTCAAAATTAAAAATGTTCTCTCTACAAAAGACTGTTGAGAGACGGAAAAAACTACAAACTACAGATCGGGAAAAAATAAAAGCCAATCCAATCAGAAAATGGGCAAAAGACGTGAAGAGTAATTTCACTGAAGACATACATATGGCAAATAAGCAGATGAAAAGATGTTCAATATTATTAGACATTAGGGAAATTCAAATTAAAACCTTAATGAGATACCAGTGGACACCTATCAGAATGACTGAAATAAAAAATAGTGACAACACCAAATATCAGCAAGGATGCAGCAAAACTGGATTACTGATGGGAACATGAAATGGTAAAACCACTCTGAAACTATTTGGCAGTTTTGTTTTGTTTGTTTTTTTTTCAGCCAAACATGCTACCCTCATACAAGCCAGCAGTTGTAGTCCTGGACATTTATCCCAGAGAAATGAAGACTTATGTTTACACAAAAGCCTGTACACAAATGTTTATAGCAGCTTCAGTCAAAATAGTCAAAAACTGGAAACAACCCAGGTGTCTTTCAGCAGCTGACTGGTTTAACAAACTGTGGTACATCCATACCATGGATTCAGCAATTAAAGGAGTGAACTAGTATCATACATACAACTTGGATGAATATCCAGAAAATTATGTTGTATGAAAAAAGTCAATCCCAAAAGGTTGCATACTGTATGTGTCCATCTGTGTAACGTTCTATTTTTTTTAAAATAGTCACTGTTTTTTTTTAAAATTAATTAATTAATTAATTTTTGGCTGCATTGGGTCTTCGTTACTCTTCATTGCAGTGTGCGGGCTTCTCATTGCGGTGGCTTCTCTTGTTATGGAGCATGGGCTCTAGGCACATAGGCTCAGTTGCTCCCCGGCATTTGGGATCTTCCCGGACCAGGGCTCGAACCTGTGTCTCCTGCATTGGCAGGAGGATTCTTAACCACTGCACCACCAGGGAAATCCCTGTGTAAGGTTCTTATAATGACAAAATTACAGAAATAGAGAACAGATTAGTGTTTACAAGGATTAAGGGGGGAGTGGGGAAGGAAGTGGGTGTGACTATAAAAGGGCCACATGAGGGATCCTTGTGGTGATGGAAATGCTATGTAACTTCACTCTGTTGACATCAAAATCCCGGCTGAGATATTGTACTATAGTTTTTGCAAGGTATTACCACTGGGGGAAACTGGGTAAATGGCACAAGGAATCTCTCTGTATTATCTCTAAAATTGCATGTTAAAAAAAAAAAAAGCAAATACACAAAGATCAAGGACCCTTCCAATATTTACCTTCCAAGATAAGCCCTTCCAAGTCAGAGCATGTAGCCAAATATGGGAAGAGCAAACACTCAGGGACTGGGCATTGTGCACTATACTGGCTTGTCACATTCAGCTGTGATGATGTCCTCTGTGTTCTAAGTGTTCAGTACTATTATTTAGCGGCACAAAATATTAATATATGGAAAACACATAAACCAACATGAATTCTGCATTAATTCTGATATCATTCTTCTATTTGCCATTCATATATAAGCTAACTTTCATTACAGAAATGTGTTGTTACAAGGGACTGTATTTCTTTATTTCCAAGTGACTATGCTGGCATAAAGTAAGTAAACAGTATTTGGGGGGAAAATCTGAACAAATGAATGAACTTAAGCCAGAGGTATGTGGATGAAATTGGAAAATCATGTTTGAAGAAGATTCCTCTAGTGGCTGACTGTAATATGTAATACATAAAGCTGAGACAGAAAACATAAAAATGATCAAGGTTTTTATTAAAGTCTGATTAGGGGTAACAAAGGTCTGAATGGGGGTAAATATGTAGGACTTTACATTAAAAAGTACTAGCAAAATTAATAAGGGATTCGATGTCAAAAAGTCTCTAAGTTTTTATTTAGGGTACCAGGAGAAGCTAAGTGGTTCTCTTGACAGTAATGAAAAAAATCTCTGAAAGGTGACTGTTAGAACTATCTGAATTTATTTATTAAATTAAATATAATGTGGAAAGACATTCAAATAACATTGTCCTGCAGACAAATAGAGATGCAGGGTTAGAGAGGGGGCATGAGATAAAAGCCACTTACACAGTGGTATTAGTGGGTGCTAGAGGTGAAGAAAAGCTCCCAAAGCAATGAATCATCCATCGTCCTAGATATGGGGTCTGTGAGACTGGATTGGGGTTCAGTTCCCCTACCCAACGAGAAGAGAAGATTTTGATGGAGCTGAACTCACATGTGAAGATAAGTTACTTCATTTTCAAAGGCTAGAGGAATAGATGGAGCAAAATCCGACAGAAACTTAAATCAGGGTTTCAAAGGCAATGCAGTTGAGGCCAAATTCCCCATCCTTCCCCTCACCAAGTCTCCTGCCTAATTATACGATACAGTTGGAAGCACTGCCAAAGCCTTGTTCTAATTTTGCAATGACAACACTATATCAGGCTCTGCTTCCTCTCCCTACACCCCAAACTGTTAACTCTTACTTCTTCAGTTATCCCATCTCAAAAATAGATCCTTTGAGACCTCCACAGCTACTGAAAAATTCCTCATCTAAACGTAACACCTACTACAGCAAATCCTTCCCCAGGTTCTCTAGATAATTAGTTTCATAGAATTCTGCTTTTGCTGGAATATTCTGCCAACAACCCCAACTTGCCTAGTAATGAAATAAAGAACAGGTGTTTCTCTTGCCAACACTCTCACCACAAGATCATTTTAACATAACTTAATCAATAGAAAGCAAAACACAATAACTAGTATCTATAAATGGCAAATGGAAATGGCAATTCCCAATCCTGCCAAAATCTTACATCTTTATAGATGCATTTTTTTCCCACTCATCATAGTCACTGATGAGGTGGAAAGATTTCCTGACTTGGCTTCCCCATTGGCTTCTGTAGGTGTCCTCTGATGGATACCTCCTGGCTCCCACCTTCTCTCATCTTCAACCCTTCTAGAATACAGACATAGCATTTCCAAGAAAGCCTCAGCCACACATGTACTCAGCTACTTACTTAGGATCCTGAGAAATCTGCTCTTCCAATACCTTAATGGAAGGGCAGATGGAAAGCCTCCATTCTTTGATTTATGTAATCCCAGTGGACACTTCATTAAAATTCATTCCAATTCTCATCTGCTTTTTTTTGTTTGTTTAAGATTTTTTTGATGTGGACCATTTTAAAAGTCTTTATTGAATTTGTTACAATATTGCTTTATGTTTTGGTTTTTTGGCCCCAAGGCATGTGGGATCTTAGCTCCCCAACCAGGGATCAAACCCATACCCCCTGCATTGGAAGGCGAAGTCTTAACCACTGGACCGCCAGGGAATTCCCTCATCTGCTTTCGAAGTGGTCCAGCACTGTGGCTTGCCTCTCCCAGCTCCACCTCTGGCTACTCACTGATAGTTCACCACTTTGATCTCCAGGGGCACTGTCCCCTCCTAGAGGGGATGCTGGCACACTGACCTCAGCAGAAGGTAACATTTCCCTCTATTATCACATCCTTAATTCACCCCATTCCATCAACAACACAAAGCTGTTGGACTTGACTGAGGGTTGGGAGATAGATAAGATGATCATTTTTAATATTAAAAATGACCCTATAACTGATTCACTTTGTTGTACAACAGAAACTAACACAACGTTATAAATCAACTATACTGCAATGAAAAAAAATTTTTAATGACCCTAAACATCACTATTCCCAGAGTGTATGAAAAAAATTAAAGAGCAAGTTAAATTCTTCACATAGATCCTCTCGTTGGGTCACCTGGTTCCTAGCCTTGCTCCCCTGTCCCTCCTCAGTAACAGAGAGAGAACATTCTTAAATCCATCATGTTGCAAATTTCTCCCTTCCTCTAGGAAACTTTATCCCTCTGCCTAAGGAGGCTAATCTTATCCTAAAATATGATCCTCCACTTCCAATTAGGGCAACCCATGAGACATAATAGCTCAAAGTAAGATCTCTCCCCAAAGACTGAGTTGTTCAATCTGGAACAACACTTTGGACTTTCAGCCAAACAACACACATGCTCATCCTTCCCAGAACAGTATAATCAAAATCCCTTTTAAAGAAGAGAAACACTTCCCTCAAGGCAACAAGATCTGCAGAGCTTGCTCCAGGTCACGAAGGAGATAGCATTTTTATGCTCTTGACAAAGAGATATTAATCCTCCTTTCTCAGTCTCCTGTTTCCAGACCTTGTCCAGGCTTTTTCCCTTTGTAAACCAATCAACCAACCAAGGAGCCCATGACAGCACCTTTGAGAATAGTGCCATCCACTTATTCGTTACTCTGTAGCTTTCTTTACCTTGGACCAAATCCTATTCTAGTCAAGATTTCCTCCCATTCTAGTACCATGTTCCTTGGTATCCTTAGGGGATTGGTTCCAGGCCCGCTCCCTGCAGAGACCAAAATCCACAGATGCTCAAGCCCCAAATATAAAATGATGTAGTATTTGCATATAAGCTACACACATCCTCCCGTATACTTTAAATCATCAGTAGATTACCTGTAATACCTAATACAATGTAAATGTTACATAGGGACTTTCCTGGCGGTCTAGTGGTTAAGACCCCAAGCTTCCAATGCAGGGGGTGCAGGTTCGATCCCTGGTCGGGGAACTAAGATCCCACTTGCCACACAGCAACACCCCCCCAAAAAAAATGTTATGTAAATAGTTGCCAGGGCAGCAAATTCAAATTTTGGAACTTTGTGAAATTTTTTTTTTCTAATATTTTTGATCTGTGATGGGTTGAATCCATAGAGGCAGAACTCACAGATATGGAGGGTCAGCTGTATTAAAACAGGGCAAAGATTAACATGGAGATGCATTTTCCACCCAAGCCATCTACTTTTTCTCTGCAGGGCCGCTTTTTCCTTATTTTACTGGGATGGGATAACATTTAGCTTCTCTGCAAGGCTCTTTCCCATTAGTCCTCAGACCTCGTGTCCTTCCTGGGTTGTACCCTGTCCCTCATTGGTGAGAATCCGTGGCTAATCTGTCAGCCCATTGGTTACTCCTAGTTAGAGTTAAGTTACATAAGCTTTATTAGTATAGCTTTTTCTTTAGTACATTTCTCTAAAACTGAAGTTGCTCTATCAAAAGCCATTCAAAATCATCTTCTGCCAAAGTCATCTTCTGTCTCTCACATGATAAATCCATAACCTTCTAAATCCACATTCTCTAAATCTCTTTATTAGTTTCCATTTCCTTGTCAGATTTTACTTCTCATCTTCAGATAACTCTGATTTCTTCCAACCCCTCTACTCACATCTTTTTTTTGTTCCCGGGATTTCTCTTTTCTTGCCCTTTTTCTACTCCACATCTGCACATATTTTTCAAGCCACCTGACCCCTCACGAGAATACCTTCTCACTTCTCATCTGACAAACCAGTTCTCTCAGCTATTAAAATATGGGAAATTTCCCAACAGCCCCTATGTACTCTAGAACCTACAGTGACAGACTCACTACTGCTGTCAGAAGACAGTTCTACAGGGCTCAAAATAAGCATTCCTTAATTGATCAGGGCCTTGATGATATGTTGCAATGGCATAATATATGAATTACTTCAGCCACCTTATGAACTAGAAATGTACTCCAGCAACATTATTAATTAAACAGCCTTGTGGGATAACCCAAGAATCTAACCACCATTTATAACATTACCTGTTTGGGAAAATGAGGCCTCCATTTTATTTTTTTAAAATTATTTATTTAATTTATTTTTGGCTGTGTTGGGTCTTCGTTGCTGCGCACGGGCTTCCTCTAGTTGTGGCGAACAGGGCTACTCTTCATTGCAGTATGCGGGCTTCTCAGTGCAGTGGCTTCTCTTGTTGTGGAGCACGGGCTCTAGAGCGCAGGCTCAGTAGTTGTGGTCCACGGGCTTAGTTGCTCCGCGGCATGTAGGATCTTCCCAGACCAGGGGTTGAACCGATGTTCCCTGCATTGGCAGGCAGATTCTTAACCACTGCGCCACCAGGGAAGTCCCAAGGCCTCCATTTTAAATAACCATAAATGAATTTTTGAAACATGACTGGTTCACACCTGGCATCTATAGACATTGTTGTAATTTGCCATCCATGTGCAAGCTTCATCTGATGCAGGAAGCAGCAGATTTCCTGTTTCAAAGACCTGGATAGACCCAGAAGAAAGGCACTGCTGCAGATTGGAGGAATCCCATCTGCTGATGACAATAACAGTAAAACATTTATTTCTGTATATTTTTACCTTTTAATCGCATCTAATTTTTAAAACCATCCTTAAGATTTTTAGAGCAAACAGCACAGATTTGAGCAAAGAGCAAACTGTTTGGAGATGGAGACCTAGGTTAAGGCCTGACTCTACTGTGTATTAGACATCTAGTTTGCCAAGTCACTTAATCCTTCTGAGCCTCAGTTCCCTTAACAGTAAAGCAACAGTAGTAACAACAATATTCTCCCTATCAAATACCCTGATTCTGGGACTTCCCTGGTGGTGCAGTGGTTAAGGATCCACTTGACAATGAAGGGGACATGGGTTCAAGCCCTGGTCCGGGAAGATCCCACATGCTGTGGAGCAACTAAGCCTGTGCGCCACAACTACTGAGCCCATGAGCCACAACTAGTGAAGCCCCCGCACCTAGAGCCCATGCTCCGCAACAAGAGAAGCCACCACAATGAGAAGCCCATGCACTGCAACAAAGAGTAGCCCCCTCTCACCACAACTAGAGAAAGCCCATGCACAGCAACAAAGACCCAATGCAGCCAAAAAAATAAATAGATAAAAGTTTTAAACAAATAGCATGATTTTTCAGTAAGGCATGGCATCAGGACAAGTTGTGAACAGGGGTGGAGCTGCTGGGACAGGTAGGGGTTAGGGTGACCACAGAAATTCAAACAAACAGATAGGGCATAGCAATGAAGCGAATGAAGCAGTGTCCAGACATAACACAGGCAAATACCAAGTTAGAAGGCAGAAGTAGCAGGATGTCCTCACTTGTAGTCAAAATCTGGTGACCAAGATTGAGTGGGTGGTATTCACCATCCCACTTCATGGAGGTCTTTACCAAAGCTAGGTTCCATCCCTTGGGAAGAGAACCCAGCATTTAAAATTACCGGGAGATAGACTAGATACCCAGAGTGTGAATCCAAGGGAAGCCCCATTCTATAAAACAAGAGGGACAGATGACTCTTGGAAACAGGTGGCAAACTATCATGACACTGTAGAGTGGCTTAACCAGGATTCAAGACAAAGGATTCTAGGGATCATCCCTGAGACGCCATGCCCAACAGCAAAAGAACCTTGGATCATGACACTGAAGCTCACACATTATCAGGGCAAGGTATAGTTTATAGGAATGTACACTAAGTAGGTAGAGGGTGGTTTGACAAAAAACATCTTCCAGGGCTTCCCTGGTGGCGCAGTGGTAGAGAGTCCGCCTACCAATGCAGGGGACACGGCTTCGTGCCCCGGTCCGGGAAGATCCCACATGCCGCAGAGCGGCTGGGCCCGTGAGCCATGGCCGCTGAGCCTGCGCGTCCGGAGCCTGTGCTCCGCAACGGGAGAGGCCACAACAGTGAGAGGCCCACGTACCGCAAAAAAAAAAAAAAAAAAAAAAATCTTCCAGTAGAATTAAAGTTGACTTATCAGTTTGCTCAGTGGCTTGGGGCTTTGCATGCTTGGCTGGATGCTGGAACAGGTGAGTTCCTCTCACTGCCTGTGGTCATAGGCCTCTTCTTTGCTCCTGCCAATTATTCTGTAAATGCTGGATGCCGGGGCAGAAGCGGATTTGCACCACAGCTGATGCTCAACGAGTGTCGGAAAAGTGCGCGGACAGAGGACTGAATAATGAATGCCACGAGTTAAAGTCCATGAATGAGAAGTGAGGATTCAGTGAGCGTTCTGTACAGAGAAGAGCCTGTACTTTTTTTATCCTGCAAAGGAATTTTAAGGAAGGTGTCTCATGGCCTGTAATTAAGCCTGCAGACATCCTTAGTCCTCTGGTCTCTGCACTTTGGAAGATAGAATGCAGCCCTCTGAATGCGTTTTAAGAGCTGTGTAGGAAAAGACAAACAGGTTTAGAAGAATTCAATAAAAGATGAGAAGCCAGTTGTTGACAAATTCAGCATTCCTGATTGAAGCCAGTCAAAAGCAGTAAACAAAAAATGTATGAGGCAAAGCGAGTTAATCACTTAGTTAATACTTTAACATCCATTTGAAAGTGACTGTTGTGTCAGTCCTGATATATCTCCGTTGCAATGCATTTGAGGGGGAGTGTAATATAGGATGGAATCCAAGGTGTTGTGATCTCGGCTTACTGGTGGTTATGTGAGGAATGCAGACTAGATGGGTGAGGTCTGTCCTAGAACCCTGCAAACTTGTGTGTGAGCCTCAAGGCTTCCTACCATGGGGAGAGGCAAGTGGACCTGTGTTTCCCGGGCACTCATCCCCGGCAAAGGGACCGTCACATTTCCTAATTAGGTTATAGTCAATGTTCACAGGCTGGTGATGGATGAGATACTGAAGTGTAATCACAACTGATATTATTCATGTCCCAGGAATGTGCAGCAGAGGCCTCTCTGCTTGCTCCAGCAGGAAACAATGGTGTAATTGACAAGGCCTTTTATGTTTCAGAGTCTGGTCTGGGTTTAATCCTTCTGTGTGGTCATGATTGCAGAACAGGTATCTAGAGAGGAGAAATAAACATACTGTAAGTTCCATTTCCTTGTTGTTTGAAGCTCATTGAGTCATATAAAGACTGGCACAGCCTGTCCAGAAATGGGGCCAACTGGGGCAGCCTCAGGCATCTGCCTTGAGATGTTTAGTTGCCTAGAAGCCACTGTAACCACAGAAAGGGCAATTACCTTAATCAGCAGGTGTTGGGCCAGGCATTGTGCTAAAATAAAAGGTGCAGCTAAGCTGCCTGTTCTGAAATGGTTAGCAATGAGGTGAAAAATCCAGAAAAATATGTATGCCAACAACTAACACAAGTCAGACGCAACTCAGGACTATGAGAGAGGGACAAAATCTTAATGACTCACCAGAGCAGGGGAAGATTGACTCTGACTAATGAATGGGAGGAGGGCTCCCCAAGGGGAGTCTTGAAGGATGAGTAAGAGAATATGAAGGAGGCGTGAGGTACATTCCAGGAGATAAGACGTGGGACAGAGCCATGGGCAAGGAGCGATAATAACACAGAGGAGGGACAGTAGCCCAGCCGACAGGACCCCAGAGCACTTGACAGAGGCAGGGAGCCCTGAAGGACAGGGACGTGGTAGTCAGATGGAGGGCGAGGGAGGGGTATTCTAGGAAGAAGAGGCAGCACTACACACACACAGCAGTGAAAGAACGTGGCAGTTTTGAATCCCACAAGTAACTCAGTGTGTTTAGAAACTGAGGAGGGTTTGGAAGATGAGTTTGGAGAAGTAGGCAAGAGCCAGGGCACAACAGAAGTTATTTTTAGCCAGCTATGTACTTTGTATTTTACCCTGATGGCTATGAGAAGCCACATGAGGTAGTCCAATCTAGCTGACTTGGTGACAAATTGGATCTGGGGAGAGAGTAGAGGTGGTGCCAGGGTCAGTATTTACACCAAGAGAAAGTCCTTTAACTACTTGCTTTGCGGAGAGGTTACCTTCTCTGTCTTCCTGCACTTTCTCAAGAGAACTGTGGCCACCAGAGACCTTCAGAGAAGACTTCAGAACTGCCCATCTTCTTAGGAATGATGGCCACTAGGGTCTATACAATTTCTAGAGGATTCCAAAGACTGCCAGACATATACTTGCCAGTGCAGGGCAAATGTGAGCAGGAGTTTCTTGTCAAAATTTCAAAATATCCACTTACCTATTTATTGATACTTAAGGGTTCAAGTTCACCAGGATTCTCTCAAGTCATCCATTTTCAAACCACATCCAGAGCCAGCAGTATTTTGTATACTGAAGGTATGTATCAATATAGACTATAACTAAATTTAAAATTTATGTTTGTCATGGAACTTTCATAGTTGCCTTTCAGTCATGCACATCAATAGTGCAATCATAAAGCCTTATTATTAGTATGGAAAAAACCATAGTGTCCTATATTTTGTACACATATCAACCTCATTTTTGGCTGGTTTAATTGTTTACTTCCAATTTTCTGAGAGAAAGCTCTTTATTTATTATGAGTTAAACTTTATTCATTTTATCGACTTCCCTGGTGGTGCAGTGGTTAAGAATCCACCTGCCAATGCAGGGGACACAGGTTCGATCCCTGGTCTGGGAAGATCCCACATGCCGCAGAGCAACAAAGTCCGTGCACCACAACTACTGAGCCTGTGCTCTAGAGCCCGTGAGCCACAACTACTGAGCCCATGCACCACAACTACTGAAGCCTGTGTGTTCTAGGGACTACGTGCTACAACTACTGAGCCTGCGTGCTGCAACTACTGAAGCCCACGTGCCTAGAGCCCGTGCTCTGCAACAAGAGAAGCCACCGCAATGTGAAGCCTGTGCACCGCAATGAATACCCAATGCAGCCAAAAAAAAAATTTTATTCATTTTATTATTTAAAAAGTTAAATTTCTAAGCTAAAATTATAGAAGAAAGAGTTAAAGACAGAAGCCAGCTGTAAACAAAATAATTAAGCCCAGATCCTCTTCCCAGCACTTTTTAAAAAATAAACTTTTTTTATTTTAAAATAGTTCTAGACTTAACAGAAAAATTGCAACGATAATAGAGTTACCATACACCATTTCCCTGTTATTAACATCTTACATTAATATGGTACATTTGTCACAGTTCATGAACTAATATTGATACATTATTTTTAACTAAAGTCTGAATAAAATACTTTATTCAGATTTCTTCAGTTTTTACCTAATATTCTTTTTCTGTTCCAGGATCCCATTCAGCACAACACATTACATGTAATTGTCATGTCTCCTTAGGCTCTTCTTTTCTGTGACAGTTCAAAGGCTTTCCTTGTTTTTGATAACTTTGACAGTTCAGAGGAGAATTGGTCAAGTATTTTGTAGAATGTCCCTCAGTTAGGAATTGTCTGATGTTTTCTCATGATTAGACTGTGGCTATGAGTTTTTGAGAGGAAGACCACAGAGATAAAGTGCCATTCTCATCAAATCATGTGAAGGCTACATATTGATATTATCAGTATGACAGTTGACGTTGACCTTGATCACCTGACTGAGGTTGTGTCTGTCAGGTTTCTCCACTGTCAAGTTACTTTTCCCCTATCTTTTCATATTGTATTCTTTGAAAGGAAGTCACTATATGCAGCCCACAATTAACGAGTGGAGAGTTATACTCTACTCTTTGACAGAGAAATATTTACATAAATTATTTGGAATTCATCTGCAGAGGAGATGTATCTATTGTCTCCAATTTATTTATTTATTCAATCATTTATTTATATCAGCGTGGATTCATGGATATTTACGCTTTGAGTTATAACCCAACATTACTTTATTTTGTTGCTCAAATCGTTCCCACTTTGGCCATCCAGAGCTCTTTCAGTTGGCTCCTGTGTCCCTTAAAATACTCCCGTCATGGTGGGGTTCTCTTGAGCACTTCCTTACTTTCTGGGACTACAAGATGCTCCAGGCTCGTCTTGTATATTTCCTGCCCTAGTTCTAGAGTCAGAGATTTCTCCATGGAGCCCTAGTTCTTTTATGGGAGAATGGTATTAGAGACCATAATCTGGGTGTGCTGGGAGCTACTGGGGTGTTGTCACCTGTAGGCCCTCTCAGCTAACAGGGAAAGAATGTAGATGTATTTATGTTAACATGTATATACATATATATCTATAAATGTTTTATCTAACTATCTATATCTATATTAAGCTAAATATAGGTTCATATTGATGTCTCCAACTGTAACCCAGTACCACATGGATCATCCTAGCCTTCTCCCCTTGCTTGTCTAGATCCTCTCCCCTATAGTGAGAAAACTGGTTCCCACCCTCAGCCATCTATTACTTAATTGCTCAATTCCAGTGCACTGTAGAGTACTTACATAATTGCTAGCCTGTAACCTTGTAGAAAATGACTTTATAAACTAGAGTGTTTCTGTATAATTCCTTTTGCCTTTAACTTTACAGACTCCACTTATTTCAAAATGTCCTTAGGTCAGCACTTTTCCCCCACCCCCTTCAGTGAAATTGTTCATGCATTTATAATACAGTTAGATTCTTTTCTCATATTTTGTATTCCATCCTGGGATTCTACAACCTCCTAAATGTTTTTTTTAATTTGCACAATTAAGGTTCACCCTTTGTGCTGTAAAGTTCTATGGGTTTTGACAAGTGCATAGTTTCATGCACCTACCATTTTTACAGCATCATAAAAATAGTTTCACCATGTTAAAAAAATCCCCAGTGGTTTACCTATTCAACTCTTCTCTCACTCCAAGTGCCTGGCAACCACTAATCTATCCACCATCTCTATAAGAGTTTTACCTTTTCCAAGATGTCATATAAGTGGAATTATATAGTATGTAGCCTTTGAAGACTAGCCTTTCACTTAGCAACATGCATTTAAGATTCATCCGTATCTTTGTGTGGTTTGATTGCTCTTTCAGATGTTTAGCCATCATTCGTTTAGCCATTCATCTACTGAAGGTTGCTCCTAGTTTTAGGCATTTATGAATAAAGCTGCTATAAATATTCCCATGCTGGTTTTCGTGTGGACATAAGTTTTCAACTCAGTTGGGTAAATATGTAGGAGTGTGATTGCTAGGCCCTATGGAAAGACTATGTTTAACTTTGTGAGAAACTGCCAAACTGTTTTCCAAAGTGGCTGTTACCATTTTTAATTCACACCAGCAATGAATGAGAGTTCCTGTTGCTCCACATCCTTGCCAGCAAATGGTATTGTCCGTTTTCTAAACTTTAGCCATTCTAATAGGTGAATGATAATATCACATTGCTGTTTGGCTACTTTTTAAAAATATTAAAAACTTGTCTGGAGTGGGGAATAAAAGTTAAAAACTAAACAAGAAATCTGAGTCACTGGCATTGAGAGCAGTTTTGAAATAGCTCAGGCTACAGGAGAAGAGGTGTATTTCTTTGGGGTCATGTTAGAAATGGCTGTAGAGGGGACTTCCTTGGTGGCACAGTGGATAAGACTCCGTGCTCCCAATGCAGGGTGCCTGGGTTCGACCCCTGGTCAGGGAACTAGAGCCCACCTGCAGGCTGCAACTAAGAGTTCGCATGCCACAACTAAGGAGCCCACGAGCTGCAACTAAGACCTGGTGGAACCAAATAAATACATAAATATTGAAAAGAAAAAAAAATAAATCCAGTAGAAACAATTAAAAAAAAAAAAGAAATGGGTGTAGAAACCATCAACTTGTTTCCTCCATTCAGCTTTAGCTCCTCTGTCCTCCAACCTCAAACAAGAGAGCAAAAAAGATGCGTGGGTTAATAAGTAAATGAGAGAGACAGAAACAGAGACAGTGAGAGAGAGAGAGATGCAGAAAGTAACTTCTCAGAACACAGGAGAATATCAACTCCAAACCAAAGTGAAAAACATGCTCAGGGGTTTCCCTGGTAGCGCAGTGGTTGAGAGTCCACCTGCCGATGCAGGGGACACGGGTTCGTGCCCCGGTCTGGGAGGATTCCACATGCCGCGGAGTGGCTGGGCCCGTGAGCCATGGCCGCTGAGCCTGCGCGTCCGGAGCCTGTGCTCTGCAACGGGAGAGGCCACAGCAGTGAGAGGCCCACGTACCGCAAAAAAAAAAAAAAAGCTCAATAAGGGAAGAGAGGGCTGTCATCTGGGTAGAGAGGACAATCCTAGAAACGCGAATGGCTCCTTTTTGTAAGGGTACCTGGGTGTGTTTTAGTCAGGTGTGGTAAGACACGCAGACATGGAAAAAACTGTCCTGAAGGTTTTTATAGTCATAGATCCCTAGACACAGGAGCCATGGCACACCATGCAGACAACATGGGGAAGCACCAGGGCCTAACAGAAGGAAGAGGAACAAGGGGGAAAAACATGAGTGAAAGACTGTATCATGACTTCCACGGGAAAGGCAAGGCAAGGCAGGGTAAGCAGGTTTAGGATCGGCTAGTCTGAGTAATTTCAGTGGGCTCTGTGTTAGGGGTGGGAGGTCTCGTTGTCTGGTATCTGGTCTTCAGCTTATTGGGGCAGGGGGATGGTGGGCTCCCACTGAGAGCCCTTTGTGAGCCTGATCTAAAGGGGATGGCTGGGGTATGGCCTTTGGATTGGTTGGTGTGCATATAAAAGACATGTTCCCAGGACTTCCCTGGCGGTCCAGTGGTTAGGACTCTGCACTTCCACTGCAGGGGGCACGGGTTCGATCCCTGGGGAACTAAGATCCAAAAAAAAGAAAAGAAAAAAAGATATGTTCCCATGCAAGCTGTTTGCTGTCTCTGGGAATTAGCTAACCCTGAGAGGGGCAGTCCCTTCCAGTATCCGCATGGCCCCAAGATGTCAAAGCATCAGAATAAAAAGATATGCTTAATACACTCCACCTTGCAAAGTCTTTATTGTTGGGTCTATTTTTACTGGTGCCACCTGAGACTGTCCTCAGTCTCTTCCCCCTTGACCTCCCTGCTTCCTGAAGTCTAAACAGTGTATGCCTCTCAAGATGCTTGGGATAACCTCTCCTTCAAATCCTAGTAAGATGAGGCTGCTTCTGGTATTGACGGCTCCTGCACACCTGTTTTGTACTTCATGCTTTGCAAGGCATGTCACGCGCACCTGCTGTATGGTCCCATGCAACCCCCTGGAGGTGAGAGATACTTCTTTCCCATTTACTCCCGTTGAATATTTCTCAAATCTTTCCACTTGCCTAAGAATCTCAGTATTTGCAGATCTCCCTTATCCATTTTTTATCATCTGTTTTCCTTTTTCTTTTCCCAGCTGTATGTGCTATTGTTCCTCCTGGGCCACTTCTGATGCTTTATTCATTCAACACACATTTGTTGCACATGGGCTCTGTGACAGGGCTTGTTCCAGGTCCTAGGGACACAGAGACAAACAAGACTATCCTTGTGGGGTAGGAAAAACACTGAGTTTTTTTTCCTTTTGAGGTTTATACTTTTTTTTGAGGTTTGATAATGTGCCAGTCACATTCATAAGAACTGTTTCACTTAATCTTCCTATTGTGTTTTTTTTTTTTTGCTTGTTTTTCTTCATGGGGGGCCGCGCCATGTGGCATGTGGGATCTTAGTTCCCTAACCAGGGATCAAACCCATGCCCCCTGCATTGGGAGCTGGGAGTCTTAACCACCGGACTGCCAGGGAAGTCCCTATTTCACTTAATCTTGATACCCTCTCTCAAGATGAGTTCTATGATAACCTCCCCTCAACAACACCATTCTTTTTTTTTTTTTTGCGGTACGCGGGCCTTTCATTGTTGTGGCCTCTCCTGTTGCAGAGCACAGGCTGCGGACGTGCAGGCTCAGCGGCCATGGCTCACAGGCCTAGCCGCTCCGCGGCATGTGGGATCTTCCCGGATCAGGGCAGAAGCCCGCGTCCCCTGAATCGGCAGGTGGACTCTCAACCACTGCACCACCAGGGAAGCTCAACAACACCATTCTTACAGATAAAGCACTAAGTCTTAGAGAGCTTAAGCAGGAACCCCAAGGTCACACAACTAGCCAATGGAGAGCTGGGGTTTGAACCCTGGTGTCTGACTCCAGAGTACACAATTTTCACCTTGATGCCATTGGTCTCTCCAGAGACATTATTCGTAGCACTTTCCCATCCTAATCCTTGCAGGGATGAGCCTCTTTTTCCAAATAAAATCAAAATTATTCAGCAAAAAGTAATAATAACAACTTTCTAGACTT
This sequence comes from Mesoplodon mirus, assembly GCF_964341445.2. Taxonomy (NCBI): domain Eukaryota; kingdom Metazoa; phylum Chordata; class Mammalia; order Artiodactyla; family Ziphiidae; genus Mesoplodon; species Mesoplodon mirus. The sequence goes on along the minus strand of NC_138990.1, from coordinate 54,759,260 downwards.
AGAAGCCTTTGCCACTAACTAACTGGATGATCTTGAGAAAGTCACTAACTTTTTCTAGGCTTCCATTTCCTCTGCTGTAAAATGGGGGAGGCAGAATTAGTGACTTCTAAGGTCCCATTAAGCTCTGATGTTCTTTTAATCAATCAGACATGTCTGCAGCACCATTTTGGAGAACTGTTTGCTTTGAGATTGAGAAGGAAAGCCAGGAAAGGCCTGGTGCTTGCCTGGTGACAAGAAACACCACAGAATCTTCTTAGCTAGTGTTTCTCTGTCAAAACATGTTTTTTAGTGTTGCAGATTCAGCCTATTAAAACCATTGTGTGCTGGCACCAAGGGTAAAATAGAAGCAAGCCAATGCATTTTAAAGACATTTGTAGAATACAAACACCTACTAAGACCAAGGCACTTCCACCATGGTGGCTCAACTCACAAGGGAAATCCCAGGACCCATCCCACCGTGGCACCTTCATGAACTCCCCTCTGCTGGCTACCCCAAGGCCAACCACAGCCTGGTAACATGGCCCCAACGACCAGCCAACCTCGGCTCTGTCGTGTTCTTGAGTTCAGCCATGTTTCCCAGCCTCTGCACATTCCTCATGCCATTCTCACTGTCGAATTACCCACCTTCCCATCTTCACGTTTGTATTAGTTTGTTAGGGCTGCTATAAAAAAACCTGGTGGCTTAAACAACATGCAACTGTTTTCTCACATTTTAGAGGCTGGAAGTCCAAGATCAAGATGCAGGCAGGGTTGCTTTCTCCTAAGGCCTCTCTCCTTGTTTTGCAGATGGCTGCTTCCCTGCTGTATCATCAGAGGGCCTTTTCTCTGTGCATGATCCCTGATGTCTTTTCCTTTTCTGATAAGTGCACCAGTCATATTGGCTTAGGGTCCACCCATAAGACCTCATTTAGCCTTAATTACCTCTTTAAAGGCCCCAGCTCCAAGTATTGACACATTCTGAGGTATTGGGGATTAGGACTTCAAATATGGATTTTGAGGTGACACAATTCAGCCCATAACAACGCTGGAATCCTACCCTTTCTTCTCATCTCTCCTCATGTGTTTTCTCTTCATGAAGCCTGGAATTTAACCAGTTGGAACCTCTCCTTCCTTGTAACGACTTTGCTCCAGTCCACCCCTTAACAAAAGGCCCTAGTGCAGTGTAAGCTCCTTGAACAACAGAACAATGTCTTGTTTTATAAACTATGTCTTATGTTATTATATCCCCTAATTGCATATAGTTTAATGCTTTCTTCAGAGTAAAAACTCAACAAATATTCAGTAGGAGAATTGATAAACTGTGGTACATCCAGACAATGGAATGTTATTTAGTGCTAAAAGGACATGAGCTATCAAGCTATGAAAAGACATGGAGAAAACTTAAATGTATATTACTAAGTGAAAGAGGCCAATCTGAAAAGGCTACATACTGTACAATTCCAACTATATAACATTCTGGAAAAGGCAAAACTACGGAGAGAGTAAAAAGATCAGTTGTTGCCAGGAATAAGGGGGAAGGGATGGATGAATAGGTGAAGTACAGCTGATTTTTAAGGCAGTAAAACTATTCTGTATGATACTATAATGGTGGATTCAGGTTGTTATATATTTGTCCATACCCACAGAATGTACAACACCAAGAGTGAACTCTAACACAAACTATGGACTGCTGATAAAGATGTGTCAATTCAGGTTCATTGACTGTAATAAATGTACCACTCTGCTGCAGGATGTTGATACAGGGGGAGGCTGTATGAGTGTGGGAGCAGAAGGTATATGGAAACTCTATGCACTTTCTACGTGATTTTGCTGTGAACCTAAGACTGCTTTAAACAATAAAGAAGAAACCTCAACAAATATATTTTTTAATCAAATTGAATTTTCTGCACAGCCCTCACACATCTGTAAGTCTGGGTATGACTTTCATCTTTCTGTGGAAACCCTGTTTTCTTTTATAGCTAACTAGGTCTTTAGCCTGACAAGGGATAATAAAGCAATTAAGAAAGAGAATAGTGTCTGAGATTTGCTCATTCCTCCATCTAAAATCCTAATATTTGGGTATTGCAAGACAGCATGAACCTCAGAGTAGGCAGCCCACATCCCAATGAATGTTAACTATACTCCAAGGTGCTGTAAAACCTTGATTAGCCAGAATTAGCTACGCTAAAGGACCAGAGTTCTAGTTCACTGGTTCTATGGCTCCTGAGTGGGTCCTCCCTCCCAAGCCTGGCCTCCTTGGAAGAAAGCACAGCATTCTCTGCGGAAACAATGAGTAGTGTTTACTCACTGTTGCCGTGACCTGGGTGTCTGCTTCTGGGGTCTAATGCTAAAGAAATAAATGTCAGAATCCACTGTAAGTGTAGCTGCTGGCAAAGGACAAATATCCAGAGAAGCTGGGCCTTTGAGCAGACACAGGGACAGCAGAAAGTTCCTTATAGTGGGACAGAGAGGAGGAGGAGGAGGGGCAAGGGAGAGAAGGTCAGAGGAGGCCGGAGATGAACCTCAGATCCTTCACCACCATGAAATTCAGCATGTGGGGGGAGAAGTCCACGTGACTGGGAGGGGACCAAGTGCTGGATCCTCCCTGACACCCTCTATGGAGGCCATTTACCAGGTTGTGAAGATCTGTGCCTAGTGTAGGTACACTTAGACCACATGCTTCAGCCCTGTACAATGTAAAGTCCAACGATCACCCTACACTAAGACTCACTTCAAATGCCACCTCCTCCATCAGGCCACCCTGATCACTCCAACTGGAAGCAATCTCTCCACTTATTCATCATCTTGCCATAGTTTCAACTGTGTTTCTTGGAGCCCATGAGAGTCAGAAGGAAGTTTCAAGAAACTCCTTAGTGAAAGGGTAGAGGGCTACGAGGGGAAGGGCTCCCCACTACAGCTCAACCAGAACAGCTGCACTTTTGCCTATAACATATACCAAGGTCCTTCTTACAATTCCATTTAAAAAGGAAAAAACTTTAAAACCACTAAAGTACAGTGAAATAGCAGTATTACTGGACCATCCATCCTAGATAATCCAGATGGTCTCAATTTAGATACATGTTGTCCCATTGTCAGATAACATATCAGAACATGTGTCCCTATTTGGCATTTGTAAAATATCATGGAGCTGATGACATTTATCACATAGTGTCTTGGATTATAGTTACTCGTATGCTTGCTTTATCACCTCAACAAATTATAAACTGCCCAAGTGTAGGCAGCATATTCTTCTTTGCATCCTTTAGAGTACCTGTCACAGTGCCTTATACTCTGGTGTTCAACGTGTATATGTTGCATAACAATAAGAATGTTAGGTCGCATTCACTATCAAGCAGATTTATGCAGCAGGTCCTGAGAGTTACAGCATAATGGAACGAATGCGCACAATTTTATCTTTGCTTTCTAGACAGATCCACAATTAGAAACAATTTAAAGATAGGACTTTACAAACCAAAAAGGAGTCTTAGACCACTCTAGGAACAGAGAATTTAATATAGGGCCACAAAGGAGACAGCTACCTTTGAAAAAGCTCAGCACTCAGTGTTCACTTGATAAATCTCACAGCATTTCTGGGCTTAGGTACAAAGCATAGGGTTACCATGTGCTGATTCTTGTGTGGGTGCCTAATTTGCATAACATGTCCTTCTGCTCAGACAAGTGACTGGACCACAGCCAGGAGCCTCTAGATGTCCCTGGAAGGTTAAGATGAAGGCCTCTGGAACACAGCTTTCATACTGAGTCAAGTAGGTTTGGAAAGATGAGAGAAACATAGGTCAGCCCGAGAGCAGTGCCAACATTACTGGCCCAATTCCTTGGCACCGTGTGGGCCCCCAATAAGTTCATGTTGAATGTGTGAAATGACTCCCCTTCCCTCTGCTCCAGTTCAGTCAGCAGTCAGGCAGCTCAAAGCACTCTCAAGGGCACACGTCTACCTATGTATTATCCTCCTCGAGGAAAATACCACAACCATTGTTTCTACAGCATTGAGGACAAAGGCTAACAAGTGGGCTTCAGAGCATCCACAATGCCAGGTGGGAGAGGCGTGCTGATGAGTCTGGTCCATCAGCAGAGTGAGCTGCAGCAAAGGGTCCTGAGCCTGAGCCTAACTGACCTTGGGACCCTAACAGAAGATTATTGTCAGATGTGGTTTTCAAACATCCCTATAAAATGTTCTCTGTGAAGTAAATGTAAGGACTGTCCTGGATGTCCCCCACTGCACATTTCCTGGTTTTCTGCGTGCAAGTCCAAATGAAGCGACCTGCGATAAGCCTGTCAGAAGATGGTCTGTTCTTTGTGCACAGGAACTTCTGACACTTGGTAAAACAAGAAAGGTGATACAAGAAAGGCAGAGATGGTGAAGACATTATGTACCTGCAGGGTAGGAGTATGTCTGGTGCCTGTGTTGGGGGGAGGTATATGGGTACCTGTCCTTCCATGTAAGTGCATAAATGCATGTAGGAGAGCAGGGGAAATGAGGGTATCATTGCAGACCTCTCTCTTCCCCTCTCTTTTTTCATTTTGTTTCTCACTAGCCCAGAACATTAACAGATAAAATTTTACTTCCTGCTCATCTTATAATCACTGTCGTAGTTCTATAATGTTCTTTTTGGCAGGTACCAAATTGGATGAATAAAGAAACTTTGACAATGCAACAGTCTGGATTTGATACCAGGTATACAAATGAAGACGCATCAAAGAATTAGCAGGGATTGAAATCTATACAAACCAAGTTTTCACTGTCTGCATGACCTTGAATGAATTACACACCTTGCTCTAGTTCATTCAATAAAGCATTCTTTGATTCAAAAATGTTTATCATGTGCCAGGTATCTATACTAAGCTCTGAGAACATGTTCATTTACTCACTCAACAAATATTCATTAAGTCCCTACTATGTGCCAAGCACTGATCAAGTTGTTGGGATGCAGCTGTGAATAAAACAAGCAAAGTTTTTGCCCTCATGGAGCTTACATTCTAGTGATGTGGGGTAGAGGAGAAAATAAACAAATAAATATACAATATGTTGAATGGTAAGTGCTATGAATAAAGGGGGGTAAAGAGAAAAAAAGGACGATGAGTGAAAATTTTATACAGTCAGTCCTAGGTATTGGTTCCAAGATGACCTAAAGATAACAAAATCCCAGGACACTCAAGTTCCTTATATAAAATAGCATAGTATTTGCATATAACCTACATACATCCTCCTGTATACTTTAAATCATCTCTGGATTACTTGTTATACCTAATACAATATAAATGCTATGTAAATAGTTGCCAGTGTGTGGCAAATTCAAGTTTTGCTTTTTGGAACTTTCTGGAATTTTGTGTGGGGGGGAGTATTTTCAATCCATAGTTAGTTGAATCTGCAGATGCAGAATGTGTGGAGGTGCAAGGCCGACATATAGGATGTGTTCAAAGCCTCTGGGGAGCTAACATTTAAGCAAAGACTTGAAAGAATCTAAGGAGAGAGATATACAGCTCTCTGGAGAAAGAGCACATCACAAAGAATATAATAGGAATGACTCCTCACTATACACAAAAGCCTTTTAAGTTGCCTTAAATCCCTTCTGGAAAGAGACAAACTGTAAATCAATCCTAAGGGCCTCACCTACCCAACATGGACAAACAACCTAAGATGAGGAAGAATGAGATGAATGTCAAAGGGTTTTTTAAGCCTGGAAGGCTATTTAAATATTGATATTAGGTAATGTTATTAGTCACTGGTTTCCAGTCAAAAATCAAGACCAAGTATGCAACTATATTTGAAGGTCTTATCCACAAGTAAAATTGGTGCTGCCTGAGTTCAAAAGCCAATTCAAATGCCAAGAGTCCTCCTAGGATTTGGTGGTTCACTGTCTAACCTGCTCAGAACTGTATGCTAGGCCTGTAGTCTGCATGCTCACACCATCTCATATATACTATTTCCTGCTGCATTTGATTAGGCGAAAGTGAAATCTCCTAACCGAGATGTGACCTGACGTTCTTTATTTACAGGGAAATCACTGGTTAGAAAATTCCTCAGCTTTTGGCAACTGTTCAGCCAAATTCATTAGCACAGGTTAACTTTATTTCCAGGACTGGTGCAATTCTATTTGGGTAGCAAGGAGGGGAATCCTCCAGCTATAAGGACATTCTTATTCAAAATGTTCTAAATTTCCAGTTTCTCTTACATTTTTCCTTAAATCTAACTTGGCGGACGGGGCGGGGCGGGGGGATAATCGCGAACATACACACAAGAATTCAGTCTGAATGGGGCATTTTGGAGGAAAACCCCAGCTGAGTACACACCAGTGTGTTTCAGGTTTGCTACAAGAGAAATAGTTATGCATTGTACATGGACTATAAAGACATTTTTTGTAAACCTTACTTTTAAATGTTTGAATTTCAGGACTTAAAATGTTCCATGTGTTTAGTATTTCTTGTTCAGCTAGACTAAAGAAAAGTGGTTAAAAATTCAGTCTCAGCATACGTATAGTATATTTCAGGAATGTTTAATATGTTACTATTTCTGGAGCTATGGAGTTTGTGAACATGGCTTTTACATTCATCACTAGTTGTAGTCAAGGGGTCACTTATTCAATACGTATTTATTGAGTACCTACTATGTGCCAGCCCCCATTTTGGGTATGCAAGATACAACAGCAAAGAAAGTCCACAAATTAGAGGAAGGAGGCCATAAATGAATCTATAAGTAAATATAACATAATGTCAGGTAATGAAGAAATTCTTCCTGCTTTAAGCAGGGAAACGGAATATGGGTGGTGCTGCTATTCTAGAGGAATAGCCTCTCCTCTGAAGTCTCATTTGAATAAAGACCTTAAAGGATCATTTTGGTTTGGGGGAAAGAAGTACCCAGGCATACGGAGTGCCCCAGGCACTCCTGGAGTTCCTGGAAAAGCCTGGAGGCCATGTGGTCAGGGCAAAGTGAGTGAGAGGGAGAGCTGGTCATTGGAAATGAGGTCTTTCATAGAACCATATGTCAGAGGGTTCCTGGTTGCCCCCAAAGTGGAAGAACCACTGAACCCACAGTCCAGTTTCATTTTTTGGAGGTCCAAACAGTGATAATGAATTGCAAGGAGACCATGCTATCAATCTCCAATCTCCTCATTAAGCTTCACCTTACTCCGTATAAAAATTGGTATCTGTTGTTTTCTCTTCTGGACCCATTTACCCATGCATTTCTCCCATCTGAAACACCCTTCTTGACTCCTCTGCCTGTTCAGTCTCTCCCATATTTCAAAACTTAATTTAAGCTCTGCCTCCTGTAAGAATCCTTCCCTAACTCTTCTGGATGACACTCAGCAGCTCTTCTGACACTGTGACCGGAGGTTTTACTTAGGACTTCCTCACCATCAATAGATTGGTGTTCAGGGGAACCCTGAAATTGAATGCGAAAGAGTTTGTGTAATTCTCCGTGCGCGTTTTCACAAGTGTTCATAAGTCCCATGGGATTTTAAAATGAGTCTATGACTTAAAAGATTGAGATCCACTCCTTTTGACCAGTGCTTCTCACACATCAAATGTGCACATGAACCATGCACATGAACCATCTACATTTCATTAAAATGAAGATTCCAGTTCAGCAGCTCTGGAGTGAGGCTTGGTGCTGTTGGTCCCGGGACCATACTTAACGGCAAGAGGCTAGAATATTTTATTCTGCACTTGTCTGCATACACTGGCTTGTTGCTCTCTGCCTCCTAAGTAGATTGCAGGTTTCTGCTAAAACTTCTTGGCTCTTCTACCACAGCAGGGACTAGAAAAATAGCCCATCGTTGGACCTGACAGATGCTTGCTCTACAGATATAAGTACATTAATTGCAACTAATTAAAATAGCTTCTCTATGTTCACTTTCTTAGTCTCACTTAGTTTTCTAAGGTAACCACCTGTTTTTCAAGGTGCTGAACTTTTCTGTAACCCAGAGCAGAATCTCAGAACTCCTAAAATCTTCCTAAAGCAAAGTTTTTCTCTCTCTTCCATATTGAAATAAAAATCCACCAAACCTAAAAGACATCATGGTACAGGAAATGCCTCGTTTGGAAGGATGATCCACTATATAAGGGCATTCTCCCTCACTGGAGATGTTCAGTACCAAGATGTTCAGTGCAAATAAATAATGTGGAACATCAAAGAAGCCAGGATAAATCAAATCACCACCACTAGGCCCTTGAAGGGGTAGGTTCTGGATAAACTGTTTAGAGCCCAGAAGTGAAGTCTCATAAAGAAAGGGCAGGGCTTCCCTGGTGGCGCAGTGGTTGAGAGTCTGCCTGCAGATGCAGGGGACACGGGTTTGTGCCCCGGTCCGGGAAGATCCCACATGCCGTGGAGCAGCTAGGCCCGTGAGCCATGGCCGCTGAGCCTGCGCGTCCGGAGCCTGTGCTCCGCAACGGGAGAGGCCACAACAGTGAGAGGCCTGCGTACCGCAAAAAAAAAAAAAAAAAAAAAAAAAAAAAAGGCAGAGAAGGAAAGTCTCTAGAAGTTAAGGAATGGTGTAGAAAAGTGAAAATGGGGTTTGGGAATAAAACTGCTACCTCAAAAACCTTGCCACTCTATATTTGCATAAGCTGTAAAACAAGTTACTTAGTCATGTGGAAATAAAGTGTTTTTAACAGCATCTAATGACACAGCAAATGAAAAAACATTTTTTACACGCAAGACACACGTGTAAAGAATGTGTGCGAAAGGACTTTTTCATGTGGTACTTAATAAATATATATACATATTATTTGTACTTATAAAAATACTATGTGCAATGAAAGCTATGCATAAATATTTATAAAATAACTTTATCTAAGTAGGCCAGTAACATTTAATATTTTTCAATAAATTCATACATAAAATATATACATTAGTGCCAAATGGAACATATATTTTGAAGTATGAACCCCTAGTAAAACTCTTAGGAATCTGGAGTAAAATTCAGGTATCTGCCAAAGGAAACTTCGGAGTAGTTGTCATTTGAAGAAAAGAAACGACGCTGGGTCTCTTATCTTCATGGACTGTTTTGCTTGTCAGATTTCTAACATCACTTCAGCTGAATTTTGTATTTGACTTCCAACTTCATGGCCATTTGACCTGCCAACTATTATTTTCTTTGAGGCTTTTAACACTCCACCCAAGTATTTTGCTTTCCAGAACAGTTGTGTCCGTTTCCTTTTCACTTCACCTTAACATCAGACGAGGTTTACAACATAGGCTTAATGTGCATCCTTTAAGGTTGCAGACAGACCCAGGGGCGTCGCTGTGATGACCTGAAGCTGATACCGCTCTGGAAAGTCAAGGTCCCCTGGAGGATCGCTCTTTGTGCCAGGATTTCCATTCAACCTGAGAGTCCCGGTGCTGGGGTCGGGCCCTGAGAGCCCGACTCTCCAGGGTTCCAGTCCCCTCCCCAGGCCGAACGTGCGGGCTGGGACCTTACGACCGGAAAACACCGCCCTTTCCTGTCGCCTACTCATTCCCCAGGCCGAAGACTCGAGGAGGAAGAGACGGAGACGGATTAAGAAAATTAATTAACCGGGTCCACGTTCGGCCTCCGGGCGAAGGGGCTGGGTGCGCAGCGGGCGCAGGTGCCGCCCAGGGCTGAATTTTACGCTCCAGGGCCAGCCACTGCGCCACTTGCGCCCCGTCGCTCGTCCGGGGGCGGCCGCCACCCGCTTGCCCCAGCTTTAGGCACATCTCTTTTAGGGACCCCACGGGAGAGGAAACGCCTCCCCCTGTACTAGAAAAACCTGCAGCGTCGGCTGTTCGCTTGCCCCTGTTCAGCCAGCAGCCCCTGGTGTCTCCAGTGCGCCAAATCCACTCTCCGGGTTTTGGCGGCAGCTCCAAGGGGATCAGGCTGGAAACTGTCAGAACACGACCCTCCCCCCCAAACCGGGGCTTCGAGTGGCCCGGGGGCCCGAGGCCGGGCCGGGGCGGCGCGGTCAGGTGGCTTCTCTTCCCCGAGGGCGCCCCGGCCGCCGCGCCGGAGCCTTGCCGGGCTAGATCGGATCGTTGGGACGAAGAGAGGTGGGCGCACAAGGTTTAATACAGGTGTCCGGGGTGCGGGCGGAGTCCCTTTGTCCTCGGGCACCCTGGACCTAGCACCCCGGGTCCCGCTTCGAACCGAGACCTTTCTTTGTGCCGAGGGAGCCGAACGCAGCTTCTCGCAGGAAAGCAGCATCCCTGGGGGTGGCGCTGGGGCGGTAACGATGAAAATCCATTGTCCTTTGGGGGCCCGCAGGCCGAGCCGCGGGTGAACCCGGTCCGCCCGCTCCGGGCCGGGGCTCAGGTACAGCGGCTAGAAGGGTCTGCCTGCGGCCCCCGCCCTCCGCCCCGCCCTGACCCGCCCCGCGCGCCGCCGGCCCCGCCCCGCGCCGCCCCGCCCCGCCCCGCCCTTCGCAGGTTCAGTCTGGGAGTGCGGCTGCGGAACGCTCAGTCTAGCTTGCACCTTCTCTCCCGGCCGCGGCCCGAGACGGCGGAGAGCGCAGCGGTGGGGCCCGAGCTGGGGGCGAGTCCGGAGACCCCGGCCTTGGGCGCCTTCACGCCGTCTCCGAGCGCATAATGCTGTGAGCAGGCGCCGCGCCGGCCGACCCGGCTGGATCTGCGCGTGGCGGGCAGGGACTGCGTGCGCCTTCGGGAACTGCGGCGCCCGGCCCCGGGGTCAGCGGCTGGGATCCTTGGCGCCGCTGGTGAGTTGCTGCCTGCCCACGGCTCCTTCTCTGCGCGTGTGTGAGTATGTCCAAACCCGCGGCCGTGGCCGCTTCCGGCGTGCGCGGGGGGCTAGGCTTGGAAATGCACAGGGAGCGGGGATACCTAGGGCATCCCCTTCCAGCTGGTGTCCAACGGATCAAAGGGGACATAAAGCATACTGGGAGGGGTGCGAGCGGCACGACCAGATCGCAGAGCTCCACCGTTTGTGCCCACCACTTTTCAGGGTGAGGCTGCGCGGCTACACTGCACCCTCCGAGCTATTGACAGCCATTCTGGGCGCGTACTGCATTTTTCCATCTGAGAACAAGCCGCACATGGCTACCGCTCCCCTCCCACCGTGGATTGGCATCAGGGCTGCACAGGGTGCACGGTGCAGATCTGAGGTGGCAGTACCCTCTGGGTGCCCTCTCCTCACTTGACGAGGGGCATTGTGCCTGGGGCTCCAACCTGCAGATCTGGCAGTCGATTTTTTTTTTTTTTTGGACGGTGGTTTCTGAACAACTTAAGTGTTTTCAATATTTTTTCCCCTTTCTTCTTGCAACTAAGTGTCTTGACAAGTATCGGACATGTGAGGACGAATGGATCTGGCCATTTTTTCGTTATGGATTATTATACTCCATCCCCCTCTCGACTTCGGGAGGCATGTGTTTCATCTTATAAATAGAAAGTAGCATATTTTTTGGCAGGACCTCCTTTATACTGTACAGTCTGAGAGGTCAGTTTAAAAATAAATATGCACTTGAATGTTACATTACCGAGAGCCAGGCTGTGGCTGGGACAAGCTGCGTGGACAGCAGCATCAAAGCCGGGAGCGCAGCTGTGTTGAAAGGAGTAAAAGCCCCAGAGTGCAGCCCAAGCTGACAGTCAAGTAATTACATTTTGTTTAAAAAAAAAAAAAGTGAGTGAATTAAAATGAGGGCGGGAATAGGAATGTCAGAAGGGTATTGCAACATGAATCTTTCCAGACCTGGTGTATTTGGGGGAGTCGCCGCTGATGCGTGCTAGGTGGTGGGGTGGGAGGTGCTGGCTAAGGGGAGGGAATTTATGAGTGTGTTAGGGAGACAAAGGTTTCCTCCCCACCCCCCAGCTCTTAGGCTTCACAGTAGTATCCTAGAGTTTCTTGGGGGTGCTGCCTTTAAAAAAGAACACAAATCAGGAGAGCAGCAGATTTTGAATAGGAAAGCCTTTCTTGGGGACTTCCCAGGGAAGCACGGGGAGACAAAAGGCTCACCTAGAAGCCCTGATGATGCCCCAGGGGTATCCCTAAGGCAATTTAAAAGACTATAACCTTCTGTAACCTTCCTATAACCTTCTAACTTTGAAAAGATCTAACGACCAGGAAATGTAGCTTCTTTTCTGGACAGTTCCAGAGATTCTCTTTTTGATACCAGCTAAGATCCGTTATGAGCTCTTGTGACAGTTAAGAATAAGCTACACAGGTATGTCTTCAGATTAGGTTGAAACACTCAGAGATAAGTTAGGGCAGTTGTGAAATGTTTGGCATTGTCACATGTGAAATTAATGATAAAGACTAATAGTCAAAGAACCAAGGAATGGTTGAGAGTTCTTCATTAAGTCTCTTAAAGAATGTAGGTTTCCCAACAGGCATCACTCATTGAATAAAACACTCAGTACCAGCCTCTGGGCTCACAGATAAGAACATTAGAGGAGAAATTTGGAAGCCTTTCTGGATCCATGGCAGTTCCTGTTTTCCAGTGGTTATCATCTGCAAGAGATTTACATTATGAATTCCATGATTGGAACATGGTGCTATGACTGTGGCAGCAGCTACAGACATGGAATAAGATGAGCTCCCCCTTCCCTTAAGATCTGAGCAGTGAAATTCTGTTTTGTATCTCAATGGAACATGTAAAGACAGCCAGAGTAATAAGTGTTGCACATTTTTTTGCTTTTTATTGTAAATTTAAACGTGGTGCAATATGAATAAATACAATGTCATAAAAATCATTGCAGAACTGTTCACATGAGCTGGTTTGTCCTACCTGCTGTCCAGCTTTTCCTTTAAAGTGGTGTTTTATGTCCAACATGTTCACAAAAGCTGCCCTTTCTCCCTTCTAAAATTTGTGGTGTTCAACAGCATTGGGGATAAAGTTGTTTTAACCTACATCACCAAAAGACTTTTACCAGGCCATAAATTTTTCACAAGCTCTTTGCCCAGTAGCCATAACATTTATCCAGAGAGTGGACTTCCAATTCATAACCTGAAAAACCTCTAGAAAGATTGCTCTAATTTTTTTTTTTAATTATGAAAATTCTTGCTTTCAGTCTGATTTTATTTAAGCTGGGCCTAATTTCTTTCTAACCAGAATCCTGTGTACCTGTTTATTCACTGATGGAATAAACACTTAAATCTTTTTTTTTTTTTTTTTTTTTTGCGGTATGCGGGCCTCTCACTGTTGTGGCCTCTCCCGTTGCGGAGCACAGGCTCCGGACGCGCAGGCTCAGCGGCCATGGCTCACAGGCCTAGCCGCTCCGCGGCATGTGGGATCTTCCCGGACCGGGGCACGAACCCGTGTCCCCTGTGCATCGGCAGGCAGACTCTCAACCACTGCGCCACCAGGGAAGCCCCTAAATCTATTTTTAAATGCAGTATGTTTGCCAGAGAGCAAGGACAGTATAGTCATTTGAAACTACTAGATTAAGCCAGCCACAAAATCTTTACCAAGCACCGAAGCCAAAGAATTCTCCTAATATGTCCCACTGTTCCGTGAATTTGTATGTCAAAGGTACTTCCTACATGGAGCCTGCCCTAAGTGCCAAGCCCTGTTCTTAGCCCTTTACCTTGAATAACTCATTTATTTCTAATAATCACTCTATGAAGAAGGCATTGTTAATATCCCCATTTTACAGGTGTGGAAAGACCTCTTACATAATTTGCCCCAAATTACACAGTAAGGAACATACCTAAACATGCATATGCAATTTAGCAACCCAGTATGCGCATGAATGAATGGCTAATTTTCCACAAAGATCAGCATCTTCTGCTTAAGGAGATGGGGAAAAAACCCTGAGGTTAAGAGCCTCTGAGGCAGGCTGTCTGGGTTCATATCTTGGCCCTGGCACTTAATACTTGTGTGACATGGGGCAAATTACTTAGCCTGTGTACCTCAGTTTATCAATTACAAAATAAGGATAATCTTACTCTGAGGATTAAATGAGTTAAAAAAGAACACACTCAGAACAGGCCAGGTCCAGAGTAGACCCAATAAAAAGCTGATGCTTTCATTATTGCTTTTGTTGTTTCCCTAGGTGCTTAATACTAGTTGTCTCATTTAATATTCACAACTGCTCTTTGAGGTAGATAGTATTGTTCTTATTTTCCAGATGAGAACACAGGCTCAGAAAGGTTTAGTAACTTGGCCATGGTCACACAGCTAAGTAGCAGAATCAGGTTTGAACTCAGGTCTGTTTGACCTTATGCTAAATAAATACCCCACCCTCACCAACAGGGAGGAAGGCCAGGGAAGCTATTAAATCTGACTCTTTTAAGGGTTTTTGGCCTCTGAACAGAGAACTCATTTCGCAGTACATTGTATCTCACAGTACCACCGCCCAAAGGAAGATGACAGTAATTGCCAGCCTTTGGGAATACCATGTGCATCATTTTATTTATTGAAGATAGTTCAACTCACAAGTATGGCCAGTAGTCATCTGCAGTGGATCCAGCATCAAACTGCTAGCGGTAACCTGAGCAGTTTAATTTATACCATAAACAAAGAGATTTACTAGGAATATCAGGACCCAAACATGAAGTGGAGTTTAGTGTGTGGAACACATCCTTACTTTGAAGTTCTAGAGGTCAGGGGGTTGCAGGGTCCAGTAACCGATCTGGATGGTCACCTCCTTGAGACTGGAGACCACATCCATGGTGCCTGGCCCTGCAGTCTCTGGCACTCGTGATGTTGCCCCAAGAGGAGCTAAAGCAAGATGCAGGAACCACAAGCAAGGTGTGCAGGAAGGTTCTGTCCTTGGCAGAAGTCGGGCCTCATTACAGTTCTAAGTTCTGCACATGCCCCAGACCCTGCCAGATAACCTTCTGGTGTGAAAGATAGAGCAAGGAGGCCTTTGAAGCCAAGAGGGGTGCCCCGGATAACCCAAGGGGCCTGCCTGGCCTCCACTGCCTTTGATACTGTGGGTTTGTGATGAGCTGTGGGAGGCTGCTCAGATCGAAGCAGGGGTTCTGGAAAGGATGTCTTGGCTTGAAATAACCCAAGTTGTCTCAAAACCGAGGGCAATAGCGTTAGGACTGTTCACCTCCATTTGGAATCTCCCCTTTTCCTGCCCCCATCCTTTCAAGGTTACAAACCAAAACAGCATCCCACAAACCAGAATAAATAATATCAGTAGCCAAATAGTTCTACAGCAACGGTCAGGTATGTTCTTTCCTTTAGAAAAAGATGCCTTCCTTGGCCTTCATGTACTTCTTGAGTGCCCGGGCTCACCCAGTCTCATAGTGATGACTGAGTTTGACAGCACCTCTGGTGGAAGAGCAGTTTTTTAAATTAAAGCATACAGTTTTATAATACAAATCATATTGATATTAGAAAGTTTGCTATTTCTGAATAGCCAAGAAAACTGATGAGTTTAAGGGCTGATGAGTTCAAATTAGTATTTTCTTGATCAAGTCATGAATTAATAGTAGAATCCTTGAACCTCAAATGTTAAATTTTTTAAAACCTGGATTTTCAGTGGTTTGGGTTTTATTTGCATATTTGAGAAAGTCATCATTTACCTTCTAGCCTTTGATTCTTTGTTAAGCGTGTTACAGAGATCACACACCTGCAGTTAGCTAATACAGCACCACCTCATGTGAACTCTGAGACAGGAATAGCATCAGAAGAGGATTCTTTGGGAAACCAGTCTGATGAAGGTCCCTCCCTGCAGGACTTTTCAGAGCATTGAATGTCGCTGGTACAGTGAATCTCCACACGGAGATAGTGTCTATCAAATCATTTTGCCCACAGAGCAGCTGCCAGGACTAGTCTAGCAAGAAACACTTTGGGAACCATCAAGCCAGAGGCAGACACCACCCGCTGTAGCCTGCCCTACAGAGCTGAAGGAACTCAAGAACCTTTTAGAGAACCACAGGGTGTACAGGGCCAGAGACACAGGAACGCACTAGAAGATGCTAGCAAACACCCCGCCATTCTATTTGATAAAACTCATGCAGAATTAAGTGGAGACAATCACAGAGGGATTGGAGATCAGAAAACATAGGTTCTGGTCTTAGCTCTGACCCAGGTTGTGGAACTGTGACCTCTTGGGGTCCTATTCTCATCTCTAAGATGAAGCTTTTGGTTCTAGATGATTTCAGATCATCTCTAGCTCTAGAATCCAGTGAGCCAGGATCAGTGACACCTATTAGCATAGCAGTCTTACTACTATACTAATATGTAAAACCCTGCGTTGAAAAACAGACCTAGTGCAAATCCGGGCAGGGCAGCCCAAGCCAGCGTGGAGGGCAGAGAACTTCAAAGTCAGGCCTCTATTTAGACAGCTTACACATTTGGGAATCTGTCATGTTCTGGTGACAACTTGAAGGTCATACTTGTAGACGCATCATGCCAATGATAGATGACTGTGTGTTTAGTTGGAAAAGACCCATTCTGTTCAAATCCATTATAATCATTTAGGCTACACACAACTTTTTAAACAAGCAAAGTCATTTTTAGGTCATATGTGGCTTTGCCATTTCAGAATATATGTGAATTCTTCCCCTTTTTATTTATTTTTTTAACTTTTTTTTTTGGCCAAGGATCAGTTCAGACATGTAACATTGATTTTTAACACAGCAGGAGACAGGGTTCTAAGCCCTTGACTGGCCAGCTATGTCACAAAGCGAATCCTTGCCCATCTCTGGGTAGGTTCTGTCTGTGAAGATGTGGAAGGGGAAGGATGGGGGTACAGAGCAAGCTGGTGGAAGTTCTCCAAGCTCTCTCCTGGCTCTAAACAGCTGTGACTCTGTCTTTTTGTGTTTGGTTTTTCCTTGTATCTGAGGCATTTTCCATAGTGTCTTGTACCTTCTCCTATTTTAACACTGATTGTGTTTAAATGATCATTTGTTGACCCTTGTGGCTGCCTAGACTACTGGCTCTTTTGAGAGTAGGGACTGAACCTAGTTTAGCTTGGCATTCATCTTTTTTACAATAGGACTTAATGAAAAAATGGACAATCTAGTCCTACCTGTGTTATCTTCTCTTAGCATTGTTAAGCCAGAAATCCTTTTCAGTTACCCAAGCTTAAGTCTGACCATAGTAAAATTATTCCTTCCCAGGCTACCAAATGTTCAAATTCAAAAGGAGGTACCTCCAATCCTTTGGTTTTGGTGATAATGATCATCCAAGGTACTCTGAAAATCAGGCCACCACCAGAACTTCCTCAAAGTCTTCTCGGCCGGGCTGTTGCAACCTCCACTGAAGCTTTCTCCTGCCCAGGTGTGACTATGGTGGCTCGGTACCATGTGTCCACTTACAGCACATACTGGGCAGTCCCCGTGCTGGAAGGATGAGCGTTGTTGTTTTCTAATGCTCACCTAGACCTCTCAGCCATGCCTGCATGAGCCATTCATCATTGGTGTGCTTACTGATCATTTGTCTCCATGCTGGGACATAGGCTCTGTGAGCACGTCATTGCTGTAGCCTCGGTTCCTAGAATAGTGCCTGGCACGCAGTAGGTCCTTATTAGATGTTTGTTGTTGAATGGACATTGTGGAAGGTGAATGACTAGCCAGGGACTGGATGAAGTCATACGGAAGGCTCTCTCCAAAGCCTGCTGCTCGCTGAATGAATCAGCTCAAGCCACATGTCCCACTGTGCACGGCATAGCACCAAACTGGAAACTCTTCCTGCTCTCAGATGACTTCAGAGTGAAATGTTTTCCAAACTAATGCTGATTTTTGGCCTTACATAAGTTTTAGTAGAAGTTTATGCTCGTGGGTGGATTTTGTTCTGTATTCCTCTTAAGCCCTTAAGCTGTGGGCTCACCTGACAGGGCAGGTAGTGCCACTGCCGACATATCTCAGGGGCAGCATGGGGAGTAAAACGGTGACTTCTTCCCAATTCCAGTTTTTTCGCAGAATAAGGAATTATACAGTTGGCTATCTGTATCCGTGGGTTCTGCATCTGCAGACTCAGCCAACAGCAGATCAGAAACATTGGGGGGAAATAAAAGTTCCAAAAGCAAACCTGAATTTGCTGTACACTAGCAACTATTTCTACTTTGTATGTGTTGTCTCCTGCTAAGAAGACAGTGTTACTGTCTCCACTCTACAGATGAGCAAGCTGAGGCTCTCAGAGAAAGTCATTGGCATTGCTTTGTACCCTTAATTTAATATCAGGAAAGGTGAGAAAATATAATGAAAATTTTATAAGCTAGTAAAAAGTATTTTGATTCTAAGGATAGTCTTAACTTCACTAAAAAGCATTATGTTTTTTTCTTAAAATTCCCTAGAAGCTAGAACCCTAACATCCGTTTTCTTTATTAAGTATAAATAAATCTCAAACACATATCTATGATTCTATTACCTGTCTGTGTGTACATGAAGCTTACATGCACATACCTGGGGCTGCTACTTGAAATGAGGAACACAGACTAGCGGGTATCTCCCCAAACTCCTCTCCCAGTGCAGGAATGCTCTCCCTCCCCTCTGGAATTCCTAACACAGTCTCAGGCTCAGCTAGAAAACTTCCTTTGATGGGCCTTTCCCATTCTTTAAGCTGATTAACTCAAGTTGGTTAGACTTCTTCCCATCCAGCCCCACCTGGCCTCTCCTTGAACCTTAATCACACACCTAATTCTTTTCTTTGAATGGTACTGATTCCCTCTCACCTGACAGCTCACCAAATATCTAAAGAAAATAACTGTATGCCCTTACATTTTTCTTCATCTGACCAATCGTTGGCTGTAATTTTCCTAACTCAAAGGAGTCCCATTTGTTCTCAAGGTTGGAGGAATTGCCCTTGGAGATAAAGGATACATGTATATGTAAAGAAGTTAGCTCCATGTCCTGTTGACAGAATTATTCTCTAATTAAGCTGGAGGTAAGAATCCCAGTTGTTCACAGGGCAGACACAAATTAGTTTAGCCCCATCTGCAATCATATATTGGTGACTGCCAGAGACATTTTAAGGAGAAAATGGATATGGTTATTTTGGCAGTTAGAATGGTTCCCCTCCTTAGCATTGTATTTCAGTAGATGTTCTGCTTTTTCATTTGGGATAAAGATGCTTTGTGCTTTCATAGCACTCTATGAAGATTTTCACACTCAGCTCTTATAATCACCTGAGAGATAGACGGGTTTGGGGTGATTATCCCATTTACACAGGAGGTAACTGGCCCCCATATGGTCTGGAGTTGTAAAAGAATCCTATAGGGCTGGCTCAACGTTTCACCCAGTTCTTTCCTCCCCTAAGGCCTAGAATAGCAGTGAGAGCTCTATCTACTGTTTTGCTTGCCCATGTGTTCATTCATTTAATAGGTTTTTTTTTTAAGTACTTGATCTGTGCTAGTTATACACTGATATTACAACACTCTTTTTCTGTAGAATGTCCATTATACAGTTTCTTGCAGGTTCCCTTGTATATCTTGGGCTAAATAATCCAAGTTTCCCCTTAATCCATTTCCTTTTGAAAGGAGAGGTCAGGTGAGCAAGCTCATTGTTTCTCCTGGGCCTCATTCTTTAAGATTGGCTTAAATGTAACTAGTAAGTCTGCATTCCGGGAAATGTATTGTCAGATCTTTCTAGAGTCTTGCCTGTCTCTCTAAGACTCTATTTGCACATGGCAGTCATGGATGTAAGTCTTTTCCCTTTGAAATAGCATGTCAACAAATATTTTTTGCCTTAATCTCAACGATCTGTATGAGTCTGTAGAATTACTGTGGCTCACATTGATAAGCTGTTAAATTCTTACCCTGCACGGATAGAGAAAGGAAAAGAAAGAAAACCTTTGCCACAAGAAAATAGATGACAGCTCCTTGCTAGACGATTTTTTAAATTTATTTTCCTGTAGGAGTCACAGAAAGACTCAGATTGCATTTTCAGCAGGGCAGGCAGGGTTGAAGAGGAAAGATGTCAAGGCAATCTCAAACTTTCTCATTTGTTCATTTAACAAACATTTGTTCAGTACCAGCCATGAATTAAATATAGTCTGTCCCCAAGAGAAGGCAGCCTAGTGGAGTAGTCATTAGTAATTGCAGTGTAGTGTGAGAGTTGGTGGGTTTGAGGTATAAAACAGTAGTATAGGCCTTGAGGACTGGCTGGACATGTAGCTGCAGGGTTGGGCAAGACCCTGATTGCTAAAGTGGGCCTCACAGGCTATCTTATCTCCAGGCTGTAAGGGTGGGCCTGCCACTCAAGGTTAAGGGGGCATTCTAGATGGTGCCTTCTGATAGAGATTGGAACATAAAGTGGAAGATGAGGTTGAAGGCAAGGAGACAGGTGGGAAGGCAAATGCCCTTGTGCAAGAGATTGTGAAAGCTACAAGTGAGGCTGAGGCATGAGGCAGGAGGATGGACAAGAGGAGACAAATAATAGGACTTGATGTGGAGGATGAGGCAGGGCGAGGGGTGGGGGGTGACAGCCGGGTTTCGGATTTGGGTGACTTCCTGCCATTTACCGAGAGGGAAAAGTACAGGAGGCCTATGCTGAGGGCTGGCAAGAGGAGGAAAGATGGCAAATTCTATCAGGGGTAAGTTGAATGGGAAGTACCTCAAGGAAGCAACGGAGAAAGGTATGAAAGACTAGGGGAGAAAAGTCCAGTGCTTCTTTCTGTGAA
This sequence comes from Mesoplodon mirus, assembly GCF_964341445.2. Taxonomy (NCBI): domain Eukaryota; kingdom Metazoa; phylum Chordata; class Mammalia; order Artiodactyla; family Ziphiidae; genus Mesoplodon; species Mesoplodon mirus. The sequence continues at coordinate 54,738,779 of NC_138990.1, read as the reverse complement.
GGACCAGTGTTTAGTGTTTTGTTTGTTTCAATTTCCCATGGACTGTATAGGACACCTGGCACAGTGAGTAGCTGCTTGGGCCACACCCAGTTTCCACGCAGACCTGATCATACACGGCTCCCAAGCTTGCCAAGAGTCTGACCAATGAGAAGAATCCACAGATCCGCATGCTTGATTATGTCATAAAGTTTCTAGAAGCTTACTTTCAATTTCTTTCCATATCTCATCATGGACTGGCCTAGTCCATAGATCCACTTTGAGTAGCACTGGTCTAGACTAAGGTATGTACAGGCTGAAGACACAGATTTGGAAGTTAACATTAGAGGTAGTTGAGGCCAAGGACAGGGGTGTGATTGCTGGGAGACTGCTGAGGGCTGGGCCATGGACAACCACCATCCAACCCCGTGAAAATGCCAGCGTCTAAGGCAGGGGTTCAGACTTTTCCCGTTAAGCGTCAGTTTAGTGTTTTAGGTTTCGATGGCCACATACAGCCTGTCACAGCGACTCAACTCTGACCTTGTCATTTCAAAGCAGCTCTACCAGTTTCCAGCCCTCAGCACTACAGGGAACGGGGGCCGGAAAATTCTTTGTTGTGGGGGCAGTGTCCTGTGCATCGTAGAATGTTCATTTAGCCGTGCCTCTGACCTCTGTCTACTAGATGCCAGTAGATGCCACCACCCCCAGTCATGAGAATCAAAAATATGTCTAGACATTGCCAAATGTCACCTGCGGGGGTGGGGGTGGGGGATGGGACAGAATCACCCTCAGTTGAGAACTACTGAGCTGAAGGTGGTACATAAAAAAGTGAGCACTGGTGTGTTCCAGTAAAACTTTATTTACAAAAACAGACACGGGGTTGGATTTGACCCACCTACCATAATTTGCAGGCCCTTGATCTAAGGGATGGGCATAGGGAAAAGTAAAAGGGCTTATTCAATAAAATGTAAGGGCCTCTTGTGTTCGCAGCCCAAGAGGAGGCTCTGTAAGTGATCCGGCTTAAAGAAGAGACTGTTAACAACAGCGGCTCCTTTTTTATAGCACCTTTGCCTACCTTATTCTTATTGAGCTTACTACCTACCAGAAATATCAGACACAAAATCACAAAAGAACAGGAAAGAAAACAAATATAAGCTCTTTAGGAGCCCTAAGAAAACCTCCAAGCAAGGCAGTAATGAGCCTGGATTGCGTGAGGTGAGTTTGAGAATTTCTCCAGGAAGGAAGTGACTGAAGCAGGTCTTGGAGGATGTTATGAATAGTGGTTGATGGTAAAGAGGTGGGAGGACAATTCACGTAAGGAACACAGGTTTCTTAGTTTCAGAAAGTCAGGAGGGAAGTCACGTGTCAATAGCAAGGGAACGGAGCCATTGTCCCGGCAAAAGCCTTGTGGGTGTACAAGGCGCCCTGATGCATGGCCACGATGCACGTGTTTCCTCTGGGAAAATAATTAACAGCACTTAACGCTTTTTTCTAAGAACAGGATATTTTTTTTTTCTCCCTGAGACTCAGGGGCTTTTATTACCTCAAAATTTTAATCTCGTGGCTTTTATTTCACATGAAGTCAAATCCCTTTTGAAATTCTTTGGCAAGGGCAAAAATACTGAAAATTCCTAGTGAGTTGGAGAGGCTGGTATCTGGGACCATTTTATTCATTCTTAGTTAATGACAAGGTCCAGTCATCATCTCTGCCTCTCATTGATGTTGAGATCATAGTGTATCATTTCCTCTTGGTGCTGTCAGACTTCAGGACAGATAGCCTGGTATAGACATTCCCATTCTCAACCCACTTCCACGGCAGTCGTCACGTTAGTTATCAAATCAGCAGTGGTTAAAAGCACAGACTGTGGAGTCCAGCCATAGCTGAAATCCTGGCTCCTCCATGTTTTGGCTGATGGGTCTCAGACATGGGCTTAATCTAAGACTGGTTCCTAAGAGGTGTGTTCTAATACTCACCTGTCTGGCCCACAGCACGCACTCTAGCCATCGCCATTCACATATATAAATTCTTTAGAGAACTCGTCATTTCAAATTTGCTACTTTCTAGAGGCATCCCTTGTAGACTTGGACTGGGGGAGGGTTCCTGAGAGCAAAGCAACTCATCTCTCATGATGGAAGGTCTAGCAGAGGTCTAGCAGGGGTTAGGGATTTAAATAACACTTCTTAATTTGTTCACTGTGTGCCACGTGTTATGGTTGACAAAAAAGATAAACAAGACCCAGCTTATACTCACAGAAAAGCTCTCAGCCTAGTCAGAAGGGATACTCATTCATGCATTCAACAAATATTTGTGTACAGATATTTATGTACAAATAACACAGGGGGGTTTGCCGTGGAAGTAGGTAGAGAATGCACTGGCCACTGCCAGGTTCCAAACATACCCAGTGTTGGTGTGATGCAGAGGAGCCCCTGCAACGAGTGTGGACGATTGTCAAGGGCCCTAGCAGGATGGGAGGACGGCATGGAAATCCCTATCTGTCCCTTCATCCTGTTAGGGAAGGAAGAGTAGTCAAGAGACCTACATTAGATGTGCTCTGAAGACAAAGGACGAAGAACACCATACCATATGTAGTATGAGTCAAGTGACCATAGTCTGAATTTCTGGACACCTGTCAAACCTGTTTGGATCATTTGATATTCCTATTGCCATAGTTGGAGTTTTCATAGAATAGTTACTGACTTAAATATTAGGGGGTTTTTTCTTTCTATTTTTTTGGTGAGCAGCTAAGCAACTTTACAAGTTATTGGATTTGAGCTGAGTTTTCAGATTTGAGCTAATTCCCGGCTGAATGTTGCTGACACCTTCAGGGTGAGATTCTCATCCTATATTGATATTGTCCTTGCAGCTTCACAAACCAAGTCAGATCCATTAGTTCTAGAAGCATGGGAGCAGTTCACAGGAATGGTCTTATTTGATTCATATCCACCAGCTAGAGCCTCTGCCTTGGTCCTTCTGCCCAGCCCTGAGGCTGAGTCCCTTGTAAAACTCGTCATGGTAAATGAACCAGGCCCTTTTCCTGCCTCGTTATAACTGCCAGGGCTCCACATCCGTCTTGAGTCCTCCTCAATAACTCATTTTAATAGGGAGAAAGGTCGAAATGGCCTCTCTTCAAAAGTGCAGGGTTGGTACTTTGAGGTGGATGTTCTGTCTTCCAATTTTGCTTCTAAAAACCCTTTCAAACAGTACAATTAGTTCCTATAAATGTGAGGAGTGTATGCACATTAGCAGTGAGTCTCCCATATGGTATTTGTGGGTCTCTATATAATCAGGGTTGTAAAAGAAAAATAAATACAAGCTGTAGCTGAATCATAAACGAGAAGTCCCTTTATAAATAATTGAGGGTTGAGATGTAGCATAGACTTTCTGAGTGGGTCTATAAAATAGTCTGCTCAGTCTGGCTATAAGTTCATTTGCATGACAGCCAGGCGGCTGGGAACTAAGCTAATGGCATTTTATAGCCTTGCAGCATATAGCTATGTCCTCAGTTCAGATAATATGGGGAGAGGATAAGAATCTAAAAATAGAAAAGGCATCTTTTTATCTTCTCGTGGGTGGAGTAAAACAGACTAAAAATATGAAAAGCATCCCTTCAGGATGCCATTTACCAGGGTATTCTCTGGTTACATTTATTTCTGTCTTAGATTTTCATGTAAGTTCTATGTTGAATCTCTAGTAGTATGATTTTTTTCCCTTGAATTTTAAAATACTTTGATCTAGAGGCGCACTCCTACAGAGGTTTGCAAAAGGATTGGCATGAGTGCCCTCATCGTCATAATATTTTAGTATTTCTGATACAGAAGGTTGTCTGGTCATCCCTATATTAGTAATAACTGCTGTCTTCAAATGGAAAGTCTTCTAGGAAAAGTCTGTGAGTGTTTTTTATGGGTGAGTGTGATGTGGAACCATAAGGAAATCAGCAGTGATAGTTTTCCCCTGTGGGAGACTCAAAATGAATAGGGACGAGACCCCACCCACTGTGCACATCTCAGACGCTCAGAGGCAAAGGCCGCTGCCCGGTGACATCCTCCGTGCATGCCCGGTACACTGCCCCCTTCCCACAGCAACCCATTCCATCTTGCCAGAACCCTGGGTTCTCCCTTAGAGGATCCAAAAGCTGTTTCCCTGTAGCTTCTGCTTTTGTAGCCCTAGGGCCTCTCGTACTGAACAAGTTAATCCCTTTTCCATTGCAGTTCAGTGAATCCTTCAGATCCCTAAAGATTCATTTTCCCTCAGTATTTGAGTTTTCTTTAAGCTGCTCCGCCTCACTTTCTCACGTGTCCTGACGGAGTCCCTTTGTCTCCCTGTTGGACTCCTGGGAACCTGTAGGAACATGTTCCAGGTCACCTTTATCCCTTTAAAGTGTGAAGCCCAGGGTGAAATACACTTTTCCAGGGCTCATCGCAGTGGAATTGTCTCCCCTATGTTGGCAACGGAGAGCAATACCCCAGAGATGGCTGTGGGTGTAAGGGGTGGCGGGTTCTTGGCCACGCTACCATCCTTCCCTGGGACTGTTGCCTCAGGCACAAAGGAGGAATAACCAAGTATTTTTGCTTGGGGCCCAGATGGTGCAGTGGTGCTGCATCTGGGTGCTAGGAAGAAGGGCGTGCTGATTCAACGCTGAGACAAAGCAAAAAGTGATAGGAAGTTAGGGGGTCTTGGAAGGATGTGACAACTAAGCAAGAAAGGGGAAGTCCAGTGCAGACTCACTTCCTGCAAGTTGAAGAAAGGAAAAGGCCCACAGGTCCCCCAGGACAGCCACACGCACACATGCCTCCCTCCCACCTGCCCTGTTTTTATGCATGCGTGCTTTAGATTAACATTGCAACCTATTGTGCAGGATGCAAGAACTTTTTTACCCTCTCTGTCCCCTAAGAATTAATCTAAAAACAATTAGTAGACAAACCAAACATTCCTTTCTTAAAATAAATGGAATTTTAAAAAATCTCAACCCCTTTGTTCTTTTCAGAGCCCTGTGAATTGCCAGTACTGTCAACTCTAGTCACCCAGGGACTGATTTTTCAGTGTGTGACTTTTTCATAACCCTTTGCTTTTCTCCCCCATCTCCTGGCTGCTGCCCTGTTTTGGTCTTTTCAGCATCATTCTCTTTACCAAAAGGATGATAAGGAAATGAAGGGAAGGGTGGCCACTTCACTTTTTTTCTTCATTGAATTATTATTGCTGTGTTGATTTCTCTTGTTAACACTGTCACTTATGCTTAAAGCAGTCACACGTAAGAAACTGGAATTGTCTAGCCTGGTACAGGAATGACCACCTGACACTGCCTTTCTTATCAAAACCATGCCTTCAACTTCCTCCTGAGTCCTTTTGTGTCTTGGAACCCTTGAGCTTCTCACAAGTTCCTGTGAGTGGGGGTCTGTACCTTTGCAGCTGGACTTCTCGCCCACACATCTGCCGGACATCCTCTCTAACCTTGATAGACGGTGACAGGCGACTGACTGGGGAGTTGAACACTTTTGTTGGCCAGTCTCTCCTCTCCGGTGCCCAGGAACTGGAACCTTTGTTTTCAGAGGAATCTATAATCTCCAAGATGAATATTACCTCAAGTGTCATCTAAGCGGGGGAAGAGGAGCAAACAGTGATCTAAGAACTTCCGGAGAACGGGATCAGCAACCTTGGAGAGTTCAGATTTCAGGGTCAAGGGCAGGGTTTTGAGAAAGGTCTACACATAGGATGGTTTCTTTGTCTCTCTCTTTTTCTTTCTTTCTTTCCTTTCTCCCTCCAGTCCTCCATCCCTTCCTCCCCTTCTTCCTTCCTCTCTTTCCAAGACGGTGGGAGTGGAGGAATGATGGCAATGTAGGAAAGCTGGAGAGCAGGAGAGTCCCAAGTGTGGAGAGTCATTGATGGTGGTGGAGTCCTGACCGATATGCAAAGGCTGGAAATGCTCTTCATTTGGATCATGGAACACCCAGGAGGGCTGGCTCTCCAGTTCTAGTCAGGCCTGTAAGCCCTTTTGGTTTAGCTCTTCCTGTCTTCTTCTCCCGCTTCCTCTTCCTGGGTGTCCACCTGACTCAGGCTCTCCCTCTGATTCATCCCTTGCTGTGTCTGCTACCACATGGGTCAGCCACCAGCAGCCTCCAGGAGCCCAAGTCTCCTTTTCAGAAAATGGTGAGGAGGGACGGGCTTCCGTGTTGTGGCCTTTAGGACCCTTCCATCATAAAATGCTGCTCGTCTGCATCACCACCACCTCTCAGAGAAGGAGCTACACCCCTGAGCCCCAGTACCTCCACCTGCCTGTGCTTCCCTCCACATGGGTACCCTGCCACCCACACTTTCCCCAGCATCCTGAGTCTCTTCCCTCTTCTCATTTCCTTCTGACGAAAAACCTTCTCTTCTGAGACCTTTTCCATCCTACAAATACAGACTGGTGGAGCCTCTTTGGTGAAGGCCTGATCACCACAGAAAGGAATGATCTGTCCCTTTGACAAGCTCAGGTGAGATGAGGCTCAGCCCTCTCGTGAGGCCTTCCACCTTAAGATTTTGGCTTTTGAACCCACTTTCCCATAATATTGTTTGCATTATGATCAGTGACTCATGGGTTCAGTAGACTTTTTAGGACCTACGTATAAAATTGTCTCTGCAGGAAAGTGCAATCTGAGCCCGAAACAACCCTCGTACTTATTTTTTTTAAATAGCTAATTCATTCACGTGGTTCAGAAATCCAAAATCATGAAAGGATGTACAGTGAAAAGTTTCTCTTCCACCCTTATCCCCTTCCATCTACTTCCTCTCCCCGTGGGCACCTCACCATTACTTCCTGCTTATGCTTCCAGAGAAAGCTTATCTACGTACAAGCCAGTACAGATGTTATCTACACACTTTTGCACCTCTCTTTTATTTCCTTTGAAGATATATGTCTTTGAAGCTCTTTCTACATCACATATAAAGATAGCTGCTTCATCCTTTTCTAGGCCTGTGTAATATTCATTTGTACAGATGCACCTTAATTTGTATAACCAGTCCTCTAAAGGTGGACAGTTAGGTGGTTTCCTGTTTTTTTTTTTTTTTTTTGGCCGCACTGCGTAGCTTGTCCAATCTTAGTTCCCCGACCAGGGATTGAACCCGGGCCCCCAGCAGTGAAAGCTCCATGTCCTAACCACTGGACCACCAGGGAATTCTCAGTTGTTTCCAACTCTTGGCTGTTATAAACTATGCTGGACTGACAACACTGTATATGTGTTATTTCCTTATTTCCCATATACATAAATTGGATAAATCTCTGTAAGTGGAATTCTGGGGCCTAAGGAATGTGATTTGTAGTTTTCATAGATACTGCCTTCCACTGAGGTTGGACCTGTGCATGCTTCCCCACCCTTATCAGCGCATCGTGTTATCACATATTTGTATCTTAAAGAGGCTTTGGAAGGAACCCCCTTCATCATTTGGGAGCTGACTGACTTCCCGGGGAGTGTGCTCCTTAAATGGCAAGGCCCCAATGTCTGGAGCCCATGCCCAGCCACTTGGCTTAGTGCCTAGTAGCCGTGTGGCCTTGGCAAAGCCTGTGCCTCAATGCTTCGTCAGTTAAATGGGGGTGTTAACATGGGTTCTTGTGAGTGAGCTAGAACACACCGAAGGTTGGAACAGTGCCTAGCACATAGAGACGTTCTCAATAAATATTTCTTGTCATATGACATGTTGGTGGTTCCCAGGAGATGCACACATACCCTCTCCAGCACCAGGCACTTTGTTCCCAGTGAAGAAACCGCCCTGCAGTTTCCTGCTTTAGCAACAGCAGAGAAGTTGTTGAACAGTCAGCCTGGGGCATGGCAGTCCACTGACTGATAAGCCAAGGAGCCCAGAACATTCAGAAAGCAGAAAGGAGGGGAGGAAGCAGTCAGGGTATTGGATTGCCTCTCCCAGGATCAAGCATGGTTGCCCCTGAGCTGGAGGAGGAAAGATAACAGATAAGATAGATGGATGGGTCAGAGCTCTCAGATATTTCCCCAGCACCGTATCACAAACATCAACTTGTCTAAAGTTGTAAAACTGACATTTTTGCACCAAATTCCCGTTTTGTTTTTTTCCTTAAACTTCCAATGAATTGGAGGGCTCTTAGCCCTGGCACACAATAGAAATTCAATACAAATAATTGTTTCCAAAGTCCTAGAAGCCTCCATCCCTGTCATGCAGTAAATACTATGTAAATATTTGTAGAAAGAAAGAAAAATGCCTTTTAAGGTATCTCCTTTCTTTTCCCACTCCTGAGAATCTACTGCCTGCAGCTTATCTAGCCTCTGCTCACCAACCCTTTTCTTACTTTTTTCTTTGTTTTTTTGTGGCTTGTCTCCCACCTTTGCATCCACTCCACTGACATAAAACCCAGCTTCTGCCAGGTCGAGCAAGCCTCTGCCGAGGGGCCTGCAGGGCCCGTGGCCATGGCTGTGGCCAGGCAGGGACTGAGGACTGGGCCTTCCAAGTGTAGCAGGCACACCCTCTACCTTTTCTCCTCACTTTTGCTCCCCAATATCCCCAGTCGCTGTACAGGTAAAGGGTGAATGTGAGTGATCCAGTCAGAGGAGCACAGAAGCACTCTGGCTGCATCTTCATGCTATTTTTGTTTTTCTAAAGAATCTGAAATGAATGTCATGCCTTGGTTCTGGCCTTGCATAACCCTGGCTCCACCAGCTGACCACATGCAGCCCTCACATGCCTTGGAGTTGCAGTGGACACACTGTATCTTTCCATGGCAGCTGCCCTCCTGGCCTTGTGCGTTGAGGACACGGCTCCAGTGGGCAGCTGTTCCTCGGGGCTGCCCCCCACCTTCTGCAGGCCCAGCGCCCTAGCTGCTTCTGCAGGCAGTCATCAAACTGTGCCTAGAGGGGCAGGGAGGCGACACCAGGCACCCTGGGTGGCAGGGGCCCTGGGCTGTTGTGCACTTAGAGGGGAAGGACATTGATGTTTTAGCACGAAGACCCAGGGCTTCCACTTCTGTTACTATTACAAGACCCAAATTAGAGTTAAAAATATGACAATGTCAGACTCACAAGCATGTCTTCCCATGCTATGGTTCCCCATCTACTCACTTGGTATCAAGTGTCTCTTTTAGTAACATGGTATCTCTGTGCCTTCCTAATCTGAAGTGGGAAGGCTGACCCACCAGGCACCCCCGGGGAGTGTGTGGTCTTATCTGGCAACTTCCAGGGTAGCCTGCTCTGGGTGCAAACCCTCATGCTACCTTGGCCTCCTCCCCACTCCCAGAGCCAGGGTAGGGTGGTCTCTCCAGCTCATCCTTCTCTGCCTCCTCAGGCCTGGGTGCCTGCCACTTCCCAAACAGATCTACTTGTTACCTGGCTGGAGCAGAGTCCTCGCCATCTGCCACAGGCAAATGAATTTAAAACTCTTGCTGAAAGGCAAGAAATATGGGGCAGATGTAGACAGCCTCCAGCTTCTACAAAGCAAATGTGGCTCTCAAGCCACCATCTAACCCAGCCCTCGGAGTATTTACTTATTTATTTGCTCTGCGGCCAGGGCGAGGAGAGCCCAATGGGAGAGGTCACAGCAGAGCCATTTTAGGAATTCCCACAGTGGCGAAAGTTTTAGCTTCTCCATGTCAGCTGATGTGACTGAAGAGTTGGAGGATTATTTTCAAGAGATGAAGAGGTTCTCATCTGTAAGACGAGAGCCCCAAACCTTCTTGTAGCCCGTCACTTCTAACTGTGTCATATAGCATGTGCAGGGAGAGTGTGTTAGCTTTCTACTCGGGTAACAAATTACAAACGTAGTGGCTTACAGCCCTACCTGTGTTGTCTCACAGTGTCTGCAGGTCAGAGGTCCAGGCAGGGCTTAGATGCATAGTCTCATCAGGCTGTAAACTAGGTGTCAGAGGTATGGTCTCATCGGAGGCTCAACTGGGAAAAGATCCACTTCCAGGTTCCCCCAGGTTGCTGGCAGAATTCATTTCCATATGCTCTCTCTCAGTGGCTTACTTTTTCAAAACCAGTAAAGGGAGCCTCCCTCCAGTCTGCTAAGACGGAATCTTTTATAATGTAACCTAATCAGGGCTGTGACATCTCATCACCTTGCTTAGAAGCAACTCGCAGGTTCCACCCACAAAGGCATTAACACCAGGCGGCCACTTACTTGGAACCCTGCCTACCACAGGGAAAGGATACAAGCTTATCAGCAAATGTTTCAAAAGTATTCTCAAGTGAAGACCCAACCTATAATGTATGATCACACTTTTTTCTTTGAAAAAGAAGCAGTTTTGTTCTTTTCCTTCCATTTCAGAATGTTGCCAAATCCTGAATTTTATTTTTTGCTTTTCACAATCTTTTTTTTTTTATATTGGCATATAGTTGATTAACAGTGTTGTGTTAGTTTCAGGTGTACAGCAAAGTGATTCAGTTATACATATATATGTATCTATTCTTTTTCAAATTCTTTTCCCATTTAGGTTAAAATCCTGAAATTTTTGACAGCCCCGTTCTCTCTGCCACAACTTGATTCCAGTTCCAACTTCCATAATGGCTTTATGTTACTGAGAAAGGGTGTTCCTTTTTTTTTGACTTCCGAATCTCAGTTTTCTCAACTGTAAGAATGCATTTTCACTGAGATTTTGTTGGACACTAGCTTCACTGTCACTTAGTAAATGATATTTCCAGTTCCTTTCCTTATAGGACTTCATTGTATTGCATTTTTATTTACATAAAGAAGTCAATCAACAACAAAATATTCTTCGTTTTGCTAGTGTGAACGCCAAAGCAAGAGAGAAAATATAGTTTAAAACAAATTCAGTTGTGTCTAAGGAGCTGAAATCACTCTGCTCATGTGCTGAGAGCAGTTCTTATAACAGAGGAAAAGGACTAAAATCTCAGACATATCCAGAAGATTGTGTCCATGACCATGTTTAAAAAGTGCTGATGTCATACGTTTGGGTTTTTTAATCTCTCTTTCTCTCCCTTTTTTCTTTTTTCCCCTGAAGTAAGACTAAGATTAGTGGACCCTTGTTAAGATCAAAGTTTTTATCCTGCTTAATGGAGAGAAACAAAATAAAGTTTGGCTTCAGATGGGAACTGGTCCTGCCATTATTTACAGGCTCTTGAAAAAGTGGGAAAGTGAAAAAGTCAGGCCCAAGTGATCCCTGAAGGGTCAGCTAATTATAACCTGCTTTGGTTTCTCTTCCAGGTTTCTCCATGCTGTGGAAGGGACTGGCGGATGTAACCGGCTCTCCAGAAAGCCCTGCTTGGCTGTAAGTCCAGGAAGGCCTCTTAGACCTCCATCTTGTTTCAGAGCCACTTCTGAAGCTACTTGAGAAAAATGATGTGACAGTTCCTATCAAAAAGGTTATTGGGAAACATATAACGTCTGTGAAGAAAGTCGCCCTTTTTCCCTTTTGCAAAATCGACATCCTCAAACTCCAAAATGCCAGCCAAGACCCCAATTTACCTGAAAGCTGCCAATAACAAGAAAGGAAAGAAATTTAAACTGAGGGACATCTTGTCTCCGGATATGATCAGCCCTCCCCTTGGAGACTTCCGCCACACCATTCACATTGGCAAAGAGGGCCAGCACGACGTCTTTGGAGACATATCCTTTCTTCAAGGCAACTATGAGCTTCTACCTGGAAACCAGGAGAAAGCGCGCATGGGCCAGTTCCCCGGGCATAACGAGTTCTTCCGGGCCAACAGTACCTCCGACTCCATGTTCACAGAAACGCCCTCCCCGGTGCTCAAAAACGCCATCTCCCTCCCAACCATTGGAGGGTCCCAAGCACTCATGTTGCCCTTGTTGTCACCGGTGACATTCAGTTCCAAACAGGAGTCCTTAGGGCCGGGAAAGCTGCCCCGGCTTAGCTGTGAGCCGGTCATGGAGGAGAAGGCTCCGGAGGAAAGCAGCCTGTTGGAGAACGGGACGGTCCACCAGGGGGACGTCTCGTGGGGGTCCAGCGGGTCCGCATCCCAGTCCAGCCAGGGCAGGGGCAGCCACTCCTCCAGCCTCTCCGAACAGTATCCCGACTGGGCGGCCGAGGACATGTTTGACCATTCTGCCCCGTGCGAGCTCGTCAAGGAAAAGACTAAATCAGAGGAGTCCCTCTCTGATCTCACGGGTTCCCTCCTCTCCCTGCAGCTCGATCTTGGGCCCTCATTTCTAGATGAGGTGCTGAATGTCATGGATAAAAATAAGTAACAGGACACCGCCGGCTCTTTTCCTTTGGGGTAAAAGGTATCAAAAAAACCGAACAAAACAAAACTAACCACAAAGAGAAGAGCTTCGCTGGCTATACTTGCTGTCATGTGATGGGTTTTCTAAAATAACTTTCCTACAAAATATTTTTTTACCTGGTATGCCCTGTTTGCAAAAACAGTGAAAAAAAAACAAACCTATCCTGGCAAAGAGAGGAAGTGAGTCAGAACCCATTTTCGGCGGGCATTGCTGATGTACAGCTCACACTTTTTGTTTTCAGACACATAAGAAATCTGGCTTGGCCAGGACTGGCACTACTTATGAAGGGCTGTGCCAGTCACATTAAGGACCTTTACAGTACTCTGGCATTTTCTGAGCAAGAGGAAGTCAATTTATTTAACACCCACGCCCTTTTTCTAGACTCTTTTCTATATTATATCGTTTGGGCTCACCATAGCAAATTCTTCAGTGTTAAAACTTTTCTCTGTTTTCACATTTGAACAACTTTATGGGTTTCGGGGATTTGCTTGTAGCTCTTATATATCTCTATATATTATATCTATATTGCGAAATTTTGACTGTCAGCTACATGTTGGTAAGACACAAACAAAGTATTACTGTAACTAAGTTATTTTTAAAGTTAAAATATATTTTTATGTGCCTTTGGCTCTTTATTGCAGAGTCTACATTTTATAGGTACTACATCAAATATGGTCATTTGACTTTCCATTGGGATTCCATTCTAAGCTGTGTATGTGTATGTTTGGAAAAATGTATTCATACTTAGCTTTATTTTTTTTTTCTTCATCTGTTATCATACTTTTCACAGCAGCCAACAATGGATTGTAAAGTGTAAAGGCACAGGTTACTCACAATGCTTCTGCAGAGACTGTGGGCTACACCACATAATGTTATTTGGAAATATGGGTATTTTAGTACAGTACATACTTGCATTACATAGGTACTTCATACAACACAATAAAGAGTAAATGTTAAAATCAACTTGCTTGGTTATAGTAATAAACAAAAACATAAGACAGTAATTGTATTTTCTTCAAGTCCAGGGCTAGAAAAATTGCTTCTGTAAAGTGTACATGAGCCTTTAAAATAAGCTAAGAGGGGCCTCCCTGGTGGCGCAGTGGTTGAGAGTCCGCCTGCCGATGCAGGGGATACGGGTTCGTGCCCCGGTCTGGGAGGATCCCATATGCCGCGGAGCGGCTGGGCCCGTGAGCCATGGCCGCTGAGCCTGTGCGTCCGGAGCCTGTGCTCCACAACGGGAGAGGCCACAACAGTGAGAGGCCCGCGTACAGCAAAAAAAAAAAAAAAAATAAGCTAAGAGGTGATTTCCACCCACTCAGTAATTTTGATTATTGCCCAAAGGTTTGAGATTCTAAAAATAAGGCCCCTCAATTTTAGGAAAAATGAACATGAGAGATGAGAATTTTTTTTTTAAGTCAGCACTGATGCCAACTTCTCAAAAACTCATTTCTGTGAATCTCCTCCCTTACTTTAACACAGCAAACTCATGCAACCCCAGCCCCGTCCCTACAGGACAGAAGCTTCCATGCAGCAGGTGCCATATAGACAAGATTAAGGAGGCCAAGAAAGAGGGCAGGAGAGCACCTTGCCCCCAAGAAGACAGAGATGCCCTAAGGATGTTGGTTAAGGAAACAGGAACAGGAAATGTACACACCGATTCCGGTCCTGTTGTCAACACCCCTTCCCCCTCAAAGACAAATACTTGCACGCAAAAACTTTCATTTCTCCTTGAAATATATCCCTGGGACTTCCCTGGTGGTGCAGTGGTTAAGAATCCACCTGCCAATGCAGGGGACACGGGTTCGAGTCCTGGTCCAGGAACATCCCACATGCTGCGGAGCAACTAAGCCTGTGCGCCACAACTACTGAGCCTGCACTCTAGAGCCCGTGAGCCACAACTACTGAGCCCGCCTGCCACAACTACTGAAGCCCATGTGCCTAGAGCCCATGCTCTGCAACAAGAGAAGCCACCGCAATGAGAAGCCCATGCACCACAACCAAGAGTAGCCCCCGCTCGCCGCAACTAGAGAAAGCCCGTGCGCAGCAATGAAGACCCAACGCAGCCAAAAATAAATGTATTAATTTATATTAAAAAAAAGAATGTATCCCTGAAATGACTGCCTCCTCCAAACGTTTCAGTGATATTCTCACCATGTCTGGAGTTGCTGCAATTCCATCATCTAGTTAGCTGAAATAATCTGAGCTGCTGATGAAACGCAGTTAGGATGACTTGAAGTAGAAAGAGGCAACAAGGTCCCTTAGAGCACTGAGTTCCTGCCTTAATTCCCCAGTTGTATTTCTGTCCCACAATTTTCCAGTGTTCTTTTTCTGCGAGACACCCACTTACAGTTCACAGTTCCAAATAGCCTCTTCTAAATCTTGAGAATGAAGAAGAGTCTGATGTATCTCATCATTTTTAATCAGACTCTTTCAACACGTTCCCCATCTTAACTTTTGTTGATCATATTATCATTTTACTCTGCATCTGCAGCATGACCTCAAGGAAAAGATTAAACTGTTAGGTGAAATGATGAGGAACATCTGTGCATTTCCTCTGCTCCCTCTGTGACGAGTAGGGAGAACAGCTCTGCCAGTATCAGGTTTGTTTGATAGAATCTAAGCAGTAATGCATCCTTGTAGGTATTACCCATTAGACTTCCTCTGAGCCCTTTCACAGACAGTCCCTCCCATTAGGTTAGATATCATTGAGATGGCAACAAACATGCCCCTGTTAGAAAGGAAACAGCCACATCCGGCTTATGAACGATATTGTTGAGTCATTTCTCCTGTGGCAGCCCTTCTAATACTCGGTTACTTCTCTAGGGAGCAGATGCAGAGCTGGGGGAAGCTTTCTCCTGCAAAAAGGCTCTTCCGGCTTGCACCTGCTGAGAGCTGAATTGATGTTCTCCGCCTGTGACCGTTCTGCCACTTTTAACCTCATTTACCAAGATGCACTTTACTTGCAAATTCAGAATGCGAGCCACCTGTGACCCAACAACCAGAAAAGAGACCATGCAGTTTATATAAGTAGAGACTCTTGGTGTTGTAGCAGTCAAGGTTCTTGTGGGTAGTCTTTTCCCTTTGCAGTGAGGCCTAACAAAGGATAAGATAGATAATTTCTACCTAAAATTACCTGCTGAAAAAGATAAAAATATCAAGGTACTCAGCTCTTCATAAGTGTAATGTCATTAGTTATCACATTTCAGTGACTCAAGAGTCACAAACAAATGACTAAACTGGCTGAACATAAAAGAGAACTCGGGTTTCCAGAGTCATGGTCTATTCCTTTTTTATGTCACTGAAAGTTACCATTTTTTCTCAAGTGTCCCCACAAAAACACTTGAAGTCATGGCATGGAGGAAGTTCATGAGTCCATGAATTAACTTGATAAATACTGTAAAACAGAGGAAAGAAAATTATACATTAGGCGATGGTTCTGATCCTCTTAATGTGGAGCCTGATGAGACTCAATTTTACTGTGAAATATGTCAACACAATAGAACAAGTCAACATGATGGTTTCTCTCCAATAAGAGTTTCTCCTTTGTAAATTATGTTCCCAACCTACTCCCAAATTTAGCAGGTCTAATAAAGAGAATTCTCAGACTTTAGAATGAGTCCACCAGACAATATGAATGAATGAACTCATTTATTTCTTACACAAGTCAGTAAGTCATATAAATAGGGTTATTGGGTGCTGCCCTGTGTCTCCACCCATACTTTTGGGTCAGATCCAGCAAAATAAAAGAAGTTTACAGATGCCAAGTGATAAGCTACCATTGACCCAGACGGGTAGCCTTCTGGTTTGACTGTATGGGACTCAAGAACGTCACAAATACTCAAAACTATACTCACATATTCAACGTGTTGGTTCTGGCTAAGCAATACATTTATTTTCTAAAGAAGATGGTCTCCCTTGTAGATTTTTAAGACACGTTTGTTTCACCTGACGATACCTGGAACGTCGCATGCTTTATTCTGATGGCACACCATTTCATCCAGCCAGGCTGCTGTCTGAGAATGTTTAATTTTCACCTTATTCTTAGAGCAAGTGCTTATTAAAAAGTGGGCCTAAAAATTTCTTACTTGAGTTGCCAGGGAGTCATTATTCTGTGGTAAATGGTGCAAAGAAAGTCATGTTGAAGAATGGGCAATATGCTTATTTTATGAAGTGATATACAACACAATGAGATCTGTTTTACAACTACTGTGCTGCATTTAATTATCTTCCATTTTTACTTTAAAAACTCTGACAGTGAATTCACTTCCATTGGCTTGTAAGGGAGGTCAATAATCTTCATCCTTTGAAGGTCAGCCAAATTTCCTTCATGGGAAGCAGATTGCCACAGGTGATATAGATTTTAAAAATCTGCCCAAATCAAAGCCACTAGGCAGAATAGAGTTAATATTTTCAGGGACTCATCGTGAAGACAGAGATGTCTGCCAGACATCAAAATTAATGAGGCTAAATATGTGAAGTGGGTATCATGCTCACCGTTAAATGATTATTGGAGTAAGTCATCAGGCATGTGTGTGATTTGTTGCCAAATCACTGGGAAAACAGAACGTTGAGTTCTGGGGAGGAAGGACCTGGGATGGCTCCATGGAAAAGCAGGACCCAAATGGGGCCTTGAGGGACTGGTGGGATTTTTTTTTTAGGGGGAGGGGCACACTCAAGATGAAGAAGGTTTTGAGCAAACAAAAGAATACACTACATCCTAGCAGGGTTTCTACTCAAAATGGTTCAGAAACAGGGATTGAAACAGAAAAAGCTCAGTTCCAGGCTTGAAAGGATTGGGTCCATGCCTGAGAAGTCTCTCCCCATGGACTAAGAAAAGACTGGAATCTAAGACTGCTGAACAGGTGGTTCCCAGGGTTAGAAATTTGTATCCAATAAGCCACCATCTTGTGACAGCTCACGCCAGTCAGTGCCTGCACTATAACCTGAAGGCAGACACTGAGGCTGTTGGATGTCAGGGAAAGTCATTTATGATGAAAGAAGTGAGAGGGGTAGGACTTCCCTGGCAGCCCAGTGGTTAAGACTCCATGCTTTCACTGCAGGGGGCACAGGTTTGATCCCTGGTCGGGGAACTAGGATCCCACATGCCGTGGCCGAAAAAAAAAAAAAAAAAAAAAAGGGAGAGGAGCTAAGTTTCTCCTGAAACAGCACCAGGTGAAACAAGTTCATATTCCAGCCCCTGGACTGAACACACTTGGGCAGCTATCCCACCAGCAGTTCCTCTGGGGAGTTTCCTCACACTCCCTCGCAACTCATCTTTTTGCAGGCTGGGTTGTAATGTCTGATTGAGCAACACCAAGATTAAGGGAGAAAGTGCCTTGGAAAACAGCAAGGGAAGTCCAAATGTCACTGAAGAGTCTGGGCTGAGCAGAAAAACCAACTAAATGGAGTAGAAGCAAACAGCCCCTGAAGTGCTCTCCAGCTCCTTGAAGTCCAAACTCACGAAACTGAAGCCCAGAGAGACGGAAGTCCGGACTTCCAAACCCTGGTTTCCTGTCTCAGAACGTGCATCTTCCCAGGGGTGACTTCTGGGCCGTGTACCCCTCAGGAAAGATCAAATTCTCTCCTAGCACAAGCCCTTAACCCTACGAGATACATCAGGAAAATGGTCATCTCAGCACAGCGGGAAGTCCCCAGCATTTACACCACACATGCCCACAATGAGAGGTGGAAAGATCCTTCCATTACATTTGGGTCTTGAACAAAGAGACCCTTGAGGTACTGCTTCCATGGAAAATTCCATCTTTAATAGGAGTCACCAGAAATGTGTATTAAAATCCCCAAAGGATGTTGTCCCCATACCCATGAGCAGCCTTGTTTGTAAGTGAAATGGGCAGAACCTGAGTGACCCTGGAAAGACAAAACTGCTCAAAAAAATTTCTCCTCTATGTAGCTTCCCCAGAGCCAGAATATCTACCACTGGAGATTGGTTCCTTTGGATAAAGCATTATGCTAGGCATGGAGTCCCCTTAAAACACTCCCAGGACTATCGGCATCTTAAAGCCATCAACAACAGAATGTGAACTCACTTATCAGATGTCTATTCTAGGAGCACAAGCCTCTAGCAACTGGACTGGGGCAAGGGAGACAAGGAGAGTTAAGCAAGACCAGGAAAAGCATAAAGAGTGAGGTCATGTAATGCATTATTCTGCCCAGGACCCCAAAAAAGAGGGGGTGGGGAAACAGGTTTTTCTAAAAGATTTACCTGTCACCAATACGGCCTTCACCAGAGGTGATAATATAGGTTATAGTTGGCTGATGTCCCTGGTGCCAGAGGAGTAAATGCAAACATGGTAATTAAATCTAATTTTGAATCAATGCAAATTAGATAGTGCAAGAGAACATTAATACAAAGCGTTCAGTGACTGACATGGTTCCATTCGCCCTACAGGCCACCAGGCATAGAGGCACTAATGCCTTAACGCCAAATGATATTTCTAAATCACTGTCTAACCTTCCCTCTGCCTCTCCCTTGCTACCCCTTAGCAATGGCATTTTAGTGACGTGGTTTCCTAGAGCGTATTATGCTTTTATTCTGAAGTCTCCTTGATAACAGTTTTCCTGCATTCTAAGGTAAACCATTAGCAATGCCCCCAGAAACACATGAAACTTTGAAAAGCCTGAAACAACATTCAAATTACATATTGAATTTTTCAGAGTAAGTGGTAACGTTCGGACATATCAGGGAAGAACATTGCTAATTATCTTCTAATCCCTCCTCTCATTGCAAGAAGATGAAATTGGGATGGGACTAGAAACAAGAAACAAAACATTTGCAGTGCTCTGGCTTCAGATTTTTCACCATAAATGGCACGAAAGAAGAGCAGATGAATACAATCTTAGATGTTAGATTAGCATCCAATAAAGTTCTCCCATCCTCGTAGTGGACCATGGGTCCTGTGACCAAATAAAGCACTGTTTGTGAAGATTCACTCTGCAGTAACCCTCTTCCTTTTTTTTTTTTTTTTTTTTTTTAAAAAAAACAGCAAAGTTGTGCTTTCACCGTTGATTAAAATTGCTAATTTTCAATACAGTTGCCTCTCTGGACTTCATAAGCACATTGAAAATTGACCAGGTGCTTTAAGTAATCCAGAGGAAAAAAATGTGTCATGACAGGAGAACACAGAAGAGGGGCAGACCCTGTTGTGTAAGAGGAGGGGAAGCAGGGTCTTATTACCCAAGACCCCAGCCTGGAGACTGCTCTAACTAAAAGTAAAAGTACTGCAAATGAAATGGCTTCCAGGAGTGAGGTGCCCACCCCTCTAACCAGCCGTGAAGTAGGAGTGCATAGAAGATGCTCTTCTTTCTTCCCACCCCTAATCATCCAAGCATTTTCTCTCCAGGGAGACTCCTCAGCTTCCCAGCCTCCAGACCACCCTTCAGGTCCTAGGAGAAAGCCATGGGAAAGGACAGAGCCAGCTGCCTGGAGGATGGTTTGGGGGTGTGAGACTGCTTGGACATGCCCAAGAAAGACATCCCTAAGTCTCCTGCCCTTCCAACAAGACTTCCCTATACAGATTGACTCCACTACCAAAATATGAAAAGATAGTATATGAACAATATACCTGTGGTAGGCTGAATAATGGCCCCCAAAGATATCAGGTCCTAGTCCCTGGAACCTGAAAACGTTACCTTATTTGGAATAAGGATCTTTACAGATATGAGTAAATTAATGATCTTGAGATGGGGTGTTATCCCTGATTATCCAGGTTGTCCCTAAATGCAATCTCAGCTGTCCTCATTAAGAGAGAGGTAAAGGAAAATTTGATACACAGAAGAGGAGGAAACAAAGCGACTACAGGGGCAGAGACTGGTGTGATGCAGGCACAAGTCAAGGAATGCTATTAGGCACCAAAAGATGGAAGAGACAAGGAACAGATTCTGCCTTAGAGTTGAGAGCTTTCAGAGGGTGTGAGGTCCCGCTGACAGCTTGATTTCAACCCAGTGATACTGATTTTGGACTTCTGGCCTCTTAATCTGTGAGAGAATAAATTACTGTTGTTTTAAGCCAAGTTTGTAGTAATTTGTTAAAGTAGTCATAGGAAATTAATGCAATACCCAAGTACTGGAGAGAATGCAGAAAAACAGAGTGTGTTAAAGGTAGAATGTTATGAACTGAATTGTGTTCCCCCAAGATTCGTATGCTGAAGCCCTAATCCCCAATGTGACTGTATTTGGAGATGGCAACATTTAAAGAGGTAATTAAGGTTAAATGAGGTCATAAAGTAGACCCTAATCCAGTAGGATTTGTGGACTTTAAGAAGAGGGGAAAGAAAACTCTCTCCCTCCCTCCCCATACCTGTCTCACTCCACGCACAGAAAAGGCCATGTGGGGACACAGCAAGAAGGTGTCATCTGCAAGCCAAGGAGAGAGGCCTCAGGAAAAACCAGCCTCACTGGCACCCTCAGAACTGTGAGAAAATAAATCTCTGTGGTTTAAGCCATACAGTGTGTGGTACTTTGTTATGGCAGCTCAAGCAGTTAACAAAGAAGACTCCCTTTAAGAGTTAGGTTCTTCAAGGAAATAAAGCCAGGATGACCCCCACCCCTGGATGTCAGTCTCCCCTGTAAGACAAGATTTATACTGAGTCAGTGGTGGCAAGGAAGGGGGAAACATCCCAGGCAGGAGATCAGCAGGAGCAAAGTCGAGCCCCGCATTAAGAGTTCTGGAAAGCTTCCCCTGCAAGTGCACAAGAGAAGGCTGCTTTCACGCACCGCATGTTTACACGGGGTAATGCGAAGTCTAATCAGACACAGGTGTGATGTCTTGGCCCATGGGGGCAGAGTCAGCTACCTTCAGGAGGGTCACTGTCACTCACAATTGATTGCTGCTGGTGTAAAACAAGTCAAGTGTGTGCACAGTGGGCAGACTTGGGGGAGATGAAGGGAAAGAAAGGATTTAAAACATGTTTTGAGGCTTGTTCCCAGCCCCAGATAGCATTTGATGTGGGCAGGGGCCAGATTATCCCTGTCATCCAGATAACAACAAAAGGGAAGCAGAGAAGACAGCAGAGGGGCTCTGAGTTATTGCTAGGAAGATATTCTTCAGTAGCTGTTTGCCTCAGAAGGGTTCCTTCCCACACAAAAGCCAGGCAAGGTTAAATAGGCCTTCCCAGTATGCGAGGGCAAATCAAAGAAGCCAGAGGCATCACTGAGACCCAAGAGTGATGTGACGGGTGTTGTAAATACCCTTCAGGAAGCCGACTGGCAAAAAGACAGCCAGTGTGCTGAAGGTGGAGCCCTGCAGGGCAGTCCTTCCCACAACCCAGCTCACAAAGGAAATGGAGAGGTTTGAAGGACACCCTGGGGAAATGAGAGGGCTGCTAGGCTGAGGCAGCGCCTCCCCACACCTGCCCCAGCTGCTACACAGTCAATGCCTCAGCGCCCTTGTAACGCACCTGACGCCCAGCAGTTGGGTTGTGGGAAGTCCCACCCCAGAGTACCTGTCGTCATATTGGTCACCTGGCTACTTATGGGACCATGCTGGGCTCTTCCTGGGACTCAGAGTCCTGAGACTCACGTGGGCACAAGTGGGTGAGGAGGAAATATGGTTCTAGTGGGGATACTGAACATGGCACAGGTGAGGCCTGACTGCCAGGTGGCAGGGGCAGCAGCAGCAGGGGCACAGTGAGCCCCTCGCCTGTGACAGTGGACAGGGAGCACGTCCAGGACAGGGAGGCTGGGAGGGCCGGGAGACATCTGGTGAGTTGGGAAAGAGACCTAAACAGCAAAGCCTTCCATCCGACAAGAGGAGCAGAACTGAGACTGCTTCTGAGCAACCGTGGCCAGAACGGTCTATCAGCATCATAGACTCCTGGAGAACATGGGGCAGAGAATGTACTCAAGTCTCTCCCACTGGAAACGAAACAGCCCATCTCAAACCTGTTGACCCATCTCACGACCTTCAGAGGTTAGTTGGCAGCCGGGTCCCCAGACCCCCACCTCACATTCACTGAGCCGCTGGCTTCCACCACCACCATGCCACTGAAGCTGCCCTCAACAAAGTCACCAATAAACTCTGTTCCTAAAGTCACAGACATCTCCTATCCCACCTCCCTTCCTTCTCTGCAGGCTTTGACTCCACTGGACACTGCTTGTTCTCTCACACCCTCCTCCCCCTCTGACCACTCCACTCTGGATCTTTCCTGGTTTCTCTTCTTCTATGTGCCCCGTCACTACTGAGCACTTGGGGTCATTCCTGTCCTTCTCTTTGGCCCTCAGTTTGGTTGCATAGCTTTAACTACCAGCTACTTACTGATGACTTCCAGATCTGTGTTTCCTGCCCAAACTCTACTCCTGGGCTTCATACCTGAATGTGTAACCAAGGACTGCACCTCTCTACTTGTTTGTCCTGCAGGAACCTCCAATTCGCCATATTCCAGACAGAGCTCACCAACACCAATAAATACGCTTCCATCCTCCTTCTCCTCTCCTAGTGAATGACACCACAGCCAGCTGCCTGAGATGAAAACCTGGGAGCTGACTCTGCTCCCCGACCCCACAACCCTTTGCTTCTACCCCCTTAATATTCCTCATATCCAACCTCTCTTCTCCATTCCTACTGCCGCTAACTTTCAGATCCTCGTCATTCCTCGCTTCTATTACAGAAACAGATTCCTAACGATTTCCCTGTCTTCAGTATGACCACTGCCAATGTATTTTGTTTCATTTTGTTGGTGGTGGATTTTTTAAAAGGCTTCAATCCTATTAGATGAAAGAACGAATAAATGCATTAAAAGTAGACAGTAAAATTAAAGCTCACCAGAAGAATTCTTTTTATTAGTCCGTAAGACATAAATTCCACAAGAAATTAAGACTTCTCAGGAGCCTCAGCTGGATGAGAAAAATGTCATAAATTCTGAAAAAGCATTTTGGAGGAAAAGAAAACAAGGTACAATGCATGTCTCCAACGTATTCAAAGGCTGTAGAAATTAATACGATTGAAACATTTAAAAAATATGTATACTTGCAAATGTTTCCATGGATCTGGATTCTTTTACATATTTACACATTTTCATTATTTACCTTATAGAAGAATATAGCCCTAAAGAAATTTATTATTGTTTGCTACAATAAGATAGAGCCATTACAACAAACTTTTACATGTTGTCGATTTAAAAAGGACAAGAATGTGATTTGGGGCTGTAAGCACTCAGAGTCCTGAACAAGCCTAAACAAACTTTTTTTTTTTTTGCGGTACGCAGGCCTCTCACTGTTGTGGCCTCTCCCGTTGCGGAGCACAGGCTCTGGACGCACAGGCTCAGCGGCCATGGCTCACGGGCCTAGCTGCACCGTGGCATGTGGGATCTTCCCGGACGGGGGCACAAACCCGTGTCCCCTGCATTGGCAGGCGGACTCTCAACCACTGCGCCACCAGGGAAGCCCCTAAACAAACATTTTTAATCAGTGTTACTGCTTTATGAAAATTTTAAGCTGACACTTAAGAGATGCTAATGTATAAGTTGGCACACACACAAAAAAAATCCTGTCACCTTTACCATACATTATCTAAATGTGCTCAAGCAAATGCGTTTCAAATGCCCTACCCTGCTGCTGTATGAACACATGCAGGACAGAAACACAGGAAGGACAGGAAGTCAGCAGTAACTGATTTAGTGTCCTAATTGGTGGCATTGGCTATTTCTAGAACAGCCAAATAGTGTCAGGAATAAAGACATAAATTATTCATAATAACCAAGAAGAACAACATGTAAAAATTGACTGCATTGTCTCCTGGGAGAAAGCAAAAACTGAATCTTAGGCTATCCAAATATTTTTAAATGATAGAAAAGGTGACTTTAGTAGCTTTCTATATTGAAAATGTAGACCCACAGCCATTGAATTACACATAATGCCTCATTATCTCATCCAACACCACAGCTGTCACAAGTCACAGGACACTTGATCCACAGGCAAGTTATGATTGAAAGAGCTAAGTTCTAACCACAGACAGGAGTACACAACAGGGCATCTAAAAGAATTCCCACTTGTGCCGTCCTGGGCATCTTGGCATTCTCAGCATACGATGACCTGATTGTCCAGATGCCAGATCTGAGAATGAGGGTAAGTAATCCTGGACTCTCTTTCCTGTATCAAATATGGGGCTCTTTGTTTCGTGAGTTTCAAAGTTCCTAAAGCAAGGGACAAATTCTATGTAAACATACTGCCTATACATTAAAACAATATGTTCATCAGTTGTGTGTGCGTATTTGTCATGTGGTATATACGTGGAGAAAAAGAGAGAAAGAGAGAGACAGAGTGTGTGTGTGACACAGAAAGAAAGAGAATGACAGACTAAGACAGGCAGATGATCAAAGAGACAAAGGGAAAGGGTGGCAATATTTATCTGTTTGAAAAGAAGTTGAGGGGTACACAATACTATGAAGCATAAGTTGATTCTTGAAAAGGAGACAAGAAAGAGACAGCAACCTAAATAATCAGAAAACATACAGGAAAGCACAACCCTTAAAAGAGATAGGAGAGGGGTGCCTTCAAGATGGCGGAGGAGTAAGACGTGGAGATCACCTTCCTCCCCACAAATACATCAAAACTTCATCTACCTGTGGAACAACTCCTACAGAACACCTACTGAATGCTGGCAGAAGACCTCAGACTTCCCAAAAGGCAAGAAACTCCCCCACGTACCTGGGTAGGGCAAAAGAAAAAAGGAAAAACAGAGACAAAAGAATAGGGGGCTACCCCGGTGGCACAGTGGTTGAGAGTCCGCCTGCCGATGCAGGGGACACGGGTTCGTGCCCCGGTCTGGGAGGATCCCACATGCCACGGAGCGGCTGGGCCCATGAGCCACGGCCGCTCAGCCTGCGCGTCCGGAGCCTGTGCTCCGCAACGGGAGAGGCCACGGCGGTGAGAGGCCTGCGTACCACAAAAAAAAAAAAAAAAAAAAAAAAGAATAGGGACAGGACCTGCACCAGTGGGAGGGAGCTGTGAAGGAGGAAAGGTTTCCTTTCCACACACTAGGAAGGCCCTTCACGGGCGGAGACTGCGGGTGGCGGAGGGGGTAAGCTTCGGAGCCACAGAGGAGAGCACAGCAACAGGGGTGCGGAGGGCAAAGCGGAGAGATTCCCGCACATAGGATCGGTGCCGACTGGCACTCACCAGCCCGAGAGGCTTGTCTGCTCGGCCGCCGGGGTGGGCGGGGCTGGGAGCTGAGGCTCTGGCTTCGGTCGGAGCACAGGGCCAGGAGGGGAGTCCAGGAAAAAGCCTGGAGCTGCCGAAGAGGTAAGAGACCATTGTTTCAGGGTGCTCGAGGAGAGGGGATTCAGAGCACCACCTAAATGAGCTCCAGAGACAGGCGTGAGCCACGGCTATCAACACGGACCCCAGACACGTGCATGAAACACTAAGGCTGCTGCTGCCGCCACCAAGAAACCTGTGTGCAAGCACAGGTCACTATCCACACCTTCCCTCCTGGGAGCCTGTGCAGCCCGCCACTACCAGGGTCCTGTGATCCAGGGACAACTTCCCCGGGAGAACACACGGCGCACCTCAGGCTGTTGCAACGTCACGCTGGACTCTGCTGCCACAGGCTCGCCCCGCATTCCATACCCATCCCTCCCCCGGCCTGAGTGAGCCAGAGCCCCCTAATCAGCCGCTCCTTTCACCCTGCCTTGTCCGGGTGGGGAACAGACGCCCTCAGGTGACCAATAGGCAGAGGCGGGGCCAAATCCAAAGCTGAACCCCAGGAGCTGTACGAACAAAAAAGAGAAAGGGAAATCAGTCTGTGCAGCCTCAGGAGCAGCAGATTAAATTGCCACAATCAACTTGATGTACCCTGCATCGGTGGAAGACCTGAATAGACAACGAATCATCCCAAATTGAGGAGGTGGACTTTGGCAGCAACTGTAGACTTGGGGTTTGCTTTCTGCATCTAATTTGTTTCTGGTTTTATGTTTATCTTAGTTTAGTATTTAAAGCTTATTACCATTGGTAGATTTATTGATTTGGTTGCTCTCTTCGTTTTTTAATATATATATATATATATATATATATATATATATATATATCTTTCCCTTTTTCTCTTTTTGTGTGTGTACATGCATGCTTCTTTGTGTGACTTTGTCTGTATACCTTTGCTTTTGCCATTTGTCCTAGGGTTCTGACTGTCCATTTTTTGTTTTTTGGGGGTTTTGTAGTACAGTTTTTAGCACTTGTTATCACTGGAGAATTTGTTTCTTGGTTTGGTTGCTCTCTTCTTTCTTTCTCTCTTTCTTTTTTTTATTACTTTTTATTTTTTTTATTTTTAATAATATTTTTCTATTTTAATAACTTTATTTTATCCTTCCTTCCTTCATTCCTCTCTCTCTCTCTCTCTCTCTCTCCCCCCCCCTCTCCCTCTCTCCCTCTCTCTCTCTTTCTCTCTTTCTTTCTCTCCCTTTTCTTCAGAGCCGTGTGGCTGACAGGATCTTGGTGCTCTGGCCGGTGTCAGGCCTGAGCCTCTGAGGTGGGAAACCAGAGTTCAGGACATTGGTCCACCAGAGAGCTCCCGGCCCCACGTAATATCAAACAGTGAAAGCTCTCCCAGAGATCTCCATCTCAACACTAAGACACAGCTCCACTCAACCACCAGCAAGCTACAGTGCTGGACACCCTATGCCAAACAACTAGCAAGAGAGGAACACAAACCCACCCATTAGCAGAGAGGCTGCCTAAAATCATAAAAAGTTCACAGACACCCAAAAACACACCACTGGACATGGTCCTGCCCACCAGAAAGACAAGATCCAGCCTCAACCACCAGAACACAGGTACAAGTCCCCTCCACCAAGAAGCCTACACAACCCACTGAAACAACCTTAGCCACTGGAGGCAGAGACCAAAAGGAACGGGAACTATGAACTTGCAGCCTGTGAAACAGAGACCCCAAACACAGTAAGTCAAGCAAAATGAGAAGACAGAGAAATACATGGCAGATGAAGAAGCAAGGTGAAAACCCACCAGACCAAACAAATGAAGAGGAAATAAGCAGTCTACCTGAAAAAGAATTCAGAGAAATGATAATAAAGATGATCCAAAATCTTGGAAATAGAATGGAGAAAATACAAGAAACGCTTAAAGAGGAGCTAGAAGAATTAAAGAGCAAAAAGCAATGATGAACAACACAATAAATGAAAATAAAAATTCTCTAGACGGAATCAATAGCAGAATAACTAAGGCAGAAGAACAGATAAGTGACGTGGAAGATAAAATAGTGGAAATAACTACCACAGAAATGATACATTAAACAAGATGGACTTAACTGATATTTATAGGACATTGCATCCAAACACAACAGAACACACTTTCTTCTCAAGGGCTCATGGAATATTCACCAGGATAGATCATATCTTGTGCCACAAATCAAGCCTTGGTAAATTTAAGAAAATTGAAATTGTATCAAGAATCTTTCCCGACCACAATGCTATGAGACTAGATATCAATTACAGGAAAAAACCTGTAAAAAATAGAAACTCATGGAGGCTAAACAATACACTACTAAATAACCAAGAGATCACTGAAGAAATCAAGGAGGAGGGCTTCCCTGGTGGTGCAGTGGTTGAGAGTCCGCCTGCTGATGCAGGGGACATGGGTTCGTGCCCCGGTCTGGGAAGATCCCATGTGCCGCGGAGCAGCTGGGCCTGTGAGCCATGGCCGATGAGCCTGCGCGTCCGGAGCCTGTACTCCACAACGGGAGAGGCCACAGCAGTGAGAGGCCCGCGTACTGCAAAAAAAAAAAAAAAAAAAAAAGAAATCAAGGAGGAAATCAAAAAATACCTAGAAATAAATGACAATGAAGACACAATGACCCAAACCTATGGGATGCAGCAAAAGCAGTTCTAAGAGGGAAGTACATAGCAATACAATCCTACCTCAAGAAACAAGAAACATCTCAAATAAACAACCTAACCTTACACCTAAAGCAATTAGAGAAAGAAGAACAAAAAAACCCAAAGTTAGCAGAAGGAAAGAAGTCATAAAGATCAGATCAGAAATAAATGAAAAATAAATGAAGGAAACAATAGCAAAGATCAATAAAACTAAAAGGTGGTTCTTTGAGAAGATAAACAAAATTGATAAACCATTAGCCAGACTCAGCAAGAAAAAAAGGGAGAAGACTCAAATCAACAGGATTAGAAATGAAAAAGGAGAAGTAACAACTGCCACTGCAGAAATACAAAGGCTCATGAGAGATTACTACAAGCAACTATATGCCAATAAAGTGGACAGCCTGGAAGAAATGGACAAATTCTTAGAAAAGCACAATCTTCTGAGACTGAACCAGGAAGAAATAGAAAATATAAACAGACCAATCACAAGCACTGAAATTGAAACTGTGATTAAAAATCTTCCAACAAACAAAAGCCCAGGACCAACCAGATGGCTTCACAGGCGAATTCTATCAAACATTTAGAGAAGAGCTAACACATATCCTTCTCAAATTCTTCCAAAATATAGCAGAGGGAGGAACACTCCCAAACTCATTCTACAAGGCCACCATCACCCTGATACCAAAACCAGACAAGTGCCACAAAAAAAGAAAACTACAGGCCAGTATCACTGATGAACATAGATGCAAAAATTCTCAACAAAATACTAGCAAACAGAATTCAGTAGCACATCAAAAGGATCATACACCATGATCAAGTGGGGTTTATCCCAGGAATGCAAGGATTCTTCAGTATACACACATCAATCAATGTGATAAACCGTATTAATAGAGGGAGAAAAACCATATGATCATCTCAATAGATGCAGAAAAAGCTTTCGACAAATTCAACACCCATTTATGATAAAAACCCTGCAGAAAGTAGGCATAGAGGGAACTTACCTCAACATAATAAAGACCATATATGACAAACCAACAGCCAACGTCGTCCTCAATGGTGAAAAACTGAAACCATTTCCACTAAGATCAGGAGCAAGACAAGGTTGCCCACTCTCACCACTATTATTCAACACAGTTGTGGAAGTTTTAGCCACAGCAATCAGAGAAGAAAAAGAAATAAAAGGAATCCAAATTGGGAAAGAGAAGTAAATTTGTCACTGTGTGAAGATGACATGATACTATATAGTGAGAATCCTAAAGATGCTACCAGAAAACTACTAGAGCTAATCAATGAATTTGGTAAAGTAGCAGGATACAAAATTAATGCACAGAAATCTCTTGCATTCTTATGCACTAATGATGAAAAATCTGAAAGAGAAATTAAGGAAACACTCCCATTTACCATTGCAACAAAAAGAATAAAATACCTAGGAATAAACCTAACTAAGGAGACAAAAGACCTGTATGCAGAAAACTATAAGACAGTGATGAAAGAAATTAAAGAGGATACAAACAGATGGAGAGATATACCATGTTCTTCGATTGGAAGAATCAGCATTGTGAAAATGACTATACTACACAAAGCAATCTACAGATTCTGTGCAATCCCTATCAAACTAGCAATGGCATTTTTTACAGAACTAGAACAAAATATTTCACAATCTGTATGGAAACACAAAAGACCCCGAATTGCCAAAGCAATCTTGAGAAAGAAAAACGGAGCTGGAGGAATCAGGCTCCCCGACTTCAGATTATACTACAAAGCTACAGTAATCAAGACAGTATGGTACTGGCACAAAAACAGAAATAGAGATAAATGGAACAGGATAGAAAGCCCAGAGATAAACCCCCACACACATGGTCACCTTATCTTTGATAAAGGAGGCAAGAATATACAATGAAGAAAAGACAGCCTCTCCAATAAGTGGTGCTGGAAAACTGGACAGCCATATGTAAAAGAATGAAATTAGAATACTCCCTAACACCATACACAAAAATAAAGTCAAAACGGATTAAAGACCTAAATGTAAGGCCAGACACTATAAAATTTAGAGGAAACATAGGCAGAACACTTTGTGACATAAATCACAGCAAGATCCTTTTGACCCACCTCTTAGAGAAATGGAAATAAAAACAAAAATAAACAGATGGGACCTAATGAAACTTCAAAGCTTTTGCACAGCAGAGGAAACCATAAACAAGACGAGAAGACAGCCCTCAGAATGCAAGAAAATTTCTGCAAATGAAGCAACTGACAAAGGATTAATCTCCAAAATATACAAGCAGCTCATGCAGCTCAATATCAAAAAAACAAACAACCCAATCAAAAAATGGTCAGAAGACCTAAACAGACATTTCTCCAAAGATGATGTACAGATTGCCAACAAACGCATGAAAGGATGCGCAACATCACTAATCACTGAGAAATGCAAATCAAAACTACAATGAGGTATCACCTCACACCAGTCGGAATGGCCATCATCAAAAAATCTACAAACAATAATAAAGCAGAAACTAACACACCATTGTAAAGCAATTATACTCCAATAAAGATGTTTAAAACAAAATTACCACTCAAAAAAAAATCTACAAACAATAAATGCTGGAGAGGGTGTGGAGAAAAGGGAACTCTCTTGCACTGTTGGTGGGAATGTACATTGACATGGCCACTAAGGAGGTTCCTTAGAAAACTAAAAATAGAACTACCATATGACCCAGCAATCCCACTACTGGGCATATACCCTGAGAAAACCATAATTCAAAAAGAGTCATGTACCACAACATTCATTGCAGCTCTACTTACAATAGCCAGGACATGGAAGCAACTTAGGTTCCGTTGACAGATGAATGGATAAAGAAGATGTGGCACATATATACAATGGAATATTACTCAGCCATAAAAAGAAATGAAATTGAGTTATTTGTAGCAAGGTGGATGGACCTAGAGACTATCATACAGAGTGAAGTAAGTCAGAAAGAGAAAAACAAATACTGTATGCTAACATATATATGGAACCTAAAAAAAGAAAAAGTTCTGAAGAACCTAGGGGCAGAACAGGAATAAAGACGCAGACATAGAGAATGGACTTGAGGACATGGGACATAGAGAATGGACTTGAGGACATGGGGAGGGGGAAGGGTAAGCTGGGATGAAGTGAGAGAGTGGCATGGACACAGATACACCACCAAATGTAAAATAGATAGCTAGTGGGAAGCAGCCACATAGCACAGGGAGATCAGCTCCATGCTTTGTGTCCACCTAGAGGGGTGGGATAGGGAGGGAGGGAAGGAGACGCAACAGGGTGGAGATATGGGGATGTATGTATATGTTTAGCTGATTCACTTTGTTATGCAGCAGAAACTAACACACCATTGTAAAGCAATTATACTCCAATAAAGATGTTTTTTAAAAAAAAAAGATAGGAGCAATTACAAATAAAAGCAAGAGTGCCTTAATAGGAATGAAAATAAGGTGACCCCCAGGCAGACTGCCCCTAGGGTGTGTGTCCCCTAGCAAGTATTTTATCCAGGGTCCCTGCAATTTGATTTTTTAAGTGTTTTACAAAATTCATGGTCCTGCATGAGCATAATGATTTATTTATGGAAATACAGAACATTGGGTAGAGAAGAGGTATTTTCACATTTGCTTACTGTCCAAGTAGTGTGAGTGAAGATTATTCATGGTGTCTAGGCACCATCGCTTCCTGTACAAGTGCCAGAACTATCTCTTTGTGTTCTTTATTGTTAGATGTGCTAATTTCACCTTTCCCCCGGGAGAAGAGGCTAACAATGCTGTTATTACTCACAACAGCATGGCTCTTCAGAACATGTTTGGACTCAAACAACATAGATCTGCTTGCCTCTGCATTTCCCTGATACTATTTACGTATTTAATGCTGATTATGTCACCTATCCTGCCACCCATGTATCCCAGCTTCCAATGACTCTCTCAAGGGTTGTTACTGGCTTTGTGGATGGTGACCACAAAAAGGCAAGCCTTACCCAGAATATAAAGGAAAATGTGAATGTTAATTTGCTTTCTGATCATGTTAAATTCACTGTTGGAAATTTTCTAGAATAAACGTAGAAGAGCACATTTTTGGACCATATCTTCTCTTGAACTCCTTTGGGGAATCACTGAATTCCCAGAATGGGATTTCTTCCAATGTTGATAGCACCTCTGCCTTCCACAGACCACCATCAGTGGGAAGAGAGGGGAAGACGCTGGGAGTAGACAAAGATGAGTGGTCCTATTTGTGCAAGGAATGTCCATCTTTCACCAACATGGCTTAAACATGGAGTTCAAATGTTGACAAATACTTGAAGCCTAATGAGGGCATCAGTCAGAAGGGTCTACAGGAACTGCAGGCCAAGAGCTCAAAAGCTCTCTGAAGAGAATGTCAAAGACCTCTGGAGGACTGGGCAGGGAGGGGGTTTGGCCATCCTGGTGCCAGTGATTGGAGGTGCAGAAAGTAAAGGAAGTATGATTCCACCATTGCTGCCCTGGGGGGACGGTGAGGGGTGGGGGCGGGGGGACGACATAGACCAGAGATTGCCATATATTGGAACATGGAGGGGTGAGAGCTGACAAATGAACCCAACACGTGGCAGCCCAAGGGTTGGCAGTGGGCCATGGATACCCCAGAGCCATGAACTTGTGTCTCCTACGTGGGAGTCATCAAAATCAGTGTGTCAGGACTTCCTGGTGGTCCAGTGGTAAAGAATCTGCTTTACAATGCAGGGTCCATCAGTTCGATCAGGGGACTAAGATCCCACGTGCCTCAACTAGAGAGGCTACGAGCTGCAAACTACAGAGCCCATGCACTCTGGAACCGTGCGCCACAACTAAAGAGCCCACGCACCACAACTAGGGAAGAGAAAAAACCTGCATGCCACAACTAGAGAGAAGCCCCCACACCACAACAAAGAGCCCGCGCACTACAATGAAAGATCCCGCGTGCCTCACCAAAGATTCTGGGTGACCCAACTAAGACCTGATGCAGCCAAAAATAAATAAAATAAATAATAAATAAATCTTAAAAAAAAATCAGTGTGTCTGCACTTGTATGGTGTCTCAGTCCCACAAAATCTTACTAGAGAAGACAGAGCTATCCTGAGGAGCAATTGCTTTTCAGGTCACCCTCCTAAAATCAGGGCCAGGACAGGGGCCCAAAAATGATCCCATAGATATGAGGCCTGGAGTTCTTTGGGGCATCTGGTTGACCCAACATGGTAGATGGGGAGTAGAGATCAAAAAACACCCCAAAGAGGAGAAATAGGGAGCAGGGTCCAGAAGGATACTGGTCCCAGCACCCTGCCCAGATAACACTGCTACACAAGTTGTTCCCGGGTATCTGAAGGGAACTTTGAAAATGTTGCGGAGGTTATTTCAAAGCAGACAGACACTGGGGTCCAAGGGCTCTGCTGATGTCAAGGATGACCAGCAACACCTGTTACCAGCTGGAAGAGCTGTGGAGAAATCTGAGACACAGGGACATTAAGCAAAATGTCCAACATGCAGCTACTAAGTGGTGGAGTATGATTTGAACCCGAACGGTCTGACTTTAGGACCTGTGTTCTCTGCTGTGAAAATATCTAAAAAGATTATAGACTTTATATTCAGACAGAACTGAGTCTGAATCACCACTCTGACAATACCAGTATGTGACCTTGGCATCAAGTGGGGATAATAGTATTGAATATTTTTTAGGATTGTTTTTCAAGAATCCACCAACTTTTTCTATAAAAGATCAGTTGATAGATTCTTCAGGCAGCCCATACAGTCTGTTGCAACTACTCAGTTCTGTAGTGTGAAAGTAGCCATAGACAATGCATAAATGAATGGGTGCTGCTGTGTTCCAATAAAACTCTCTACGAAAACAGATGGTAGGTTGGATTTGGCCACAGGCATTAGTTCAGCAACTACTTGTTTTGAGCATTAATTCAGATAATGCCAATAAAAGTTTTTTACCAGTTACCAACACTTAATAAACATTCAGTAAATATTAGTTGTTATTATACCAACAAAATGACTACAATTTAATTTAATTCTATTATTTTTCAAAAGTTCTTTTTTAGAGTTACTTGCCATCTGAAAACTGTCAGTCTTTAAAATGTGTGAGTCAAAATTCTTCAAGTGTAGCTTTATTATATATTTAAAATAAAAATTTTCTGTTCATTCATATTTCTATTTCAGTAATATAAAACAGTGGGAATTTTAGATGCTACAAATCAAATTTTTTTGGAAAATTATATTTCAGGAATACATGTAATGCATAAATAACCTGCTTTACCATCATTTATGTGTGATTCCCATAACCATTTATAGTATCATTTATTTGGAATCTACACAGCTCATTTCTCACTTCTTTTATGAATAGCATTTCTTATCTTTGGGAGATAATCCCTTCCTCCATTCTATTCATGTGATTTAAAATAGCTACCATCAATGTCAACCAGTTTTGGGTGTGAACACTGGACCTAAGCTATGACCTGCGTGGGTTGGTTGCTTCTGCTGGTCTTATTTCCAGCTGTCAGGAGGACATTGTCAGGCAGGATGGAAGCAAAAAGGAGAGAACAGAAGAGGCCAGGGATGGAGGGATGGAGGGTTATGATGGTTGAGTCCTCATCCCCTTTACCCCTGAAGTCCAGCCACATCCCTGTCCTCTCATGGTTCGATTATGAGATACAATGAATTCCTCCTTTGCCTAAGCAAGTTTCAGTTGACCTTGGACTATGACATTACTCCTGGGCTATATGAATCATCCCCACTTGACTTATCCTGGGGCAAACTTTCCTGTCTGCCACACACCAGATGTGTGGCTTTGGCATCAGAGAAAGTAACTTGCAGAGAATAAAGCTCATTTGAGGGCACTTCTTTCATCCAGAACACCAGATGGAAACAACTAGGTCAAGAAGAGAATTATTTTAAATGACTGTGCATGGCTTTTGTGGGGTTTTTTCCTTTTCTTTTTTTTTTTTTTAATAACTAATAAAATTGGGAACATTGTACCCAATTAGGAAGGGGGGAAAAAAGGAAAACTCCAGGCTGATATCACTAGGTTAAGAGAAATTATGGATTATTTTGTAGCAAGTGGCTTGTACTCAGGGTTTCATAGCAAAACATAATTTTAAGAAAACCTAGTAAGAATATGCACCAGCAGAATTTCCTGGGGTTTTTTTGGTTTGTTTTGCTTTTTCCATAGTTCTTTCCTGGTTTCTTGGAATTCATCAGGTGAGCATTTGGTAAGTAAAAAGATATGGCTACACATTGGCACAATGGACCTAGTCCTCTTTGCATTCTCCTGTGTTAGTCAGCTTGGGCTGCCATAACAAAATACCACAGACTGGGTGGCTTAAACAACAGGAATTTATTTTCTCACAGTTCTGGAGGTTGGAAGTCTGAGATCAGGGTGCCAGCACAGTCAGGTTTTGGTGAGAACACTTGCTGGCTTGCCTTCTTGCTGTGTCCTCACACGGCCGAGAGAGAAAGAAAGCTGTCTGATGTCTCTTCCTGTAAAGGCACTAATCCCATCATAAAGACCCCATCTTCGTGACTTCATTTATATGTAATTATCTCCCCAAAAGGCCTCATCTCCAAATACTTTCCCACTGGGGTTAGAGCTTCAACATATGAATTTATCTGGTAGAGACACAGCTCAGTTCATTGCACCCCCTTACCAGATTGCTAACTTTTAGAGATTAACCTATTCCTTATCCTAAAAGTTGAGAAGAATCAACTATCTAAAAATATTTTCACCTGTCGTTCAGGCAGCAGAGTGTGAGGGATGAACAAGCCCTCTTGGAGCCAGAGATGTGGGTTCAAGCCCTGCCTCGACTATTTATTAAGTACGTTGCTTACGTTTATTGAGCCCCAATCTGTAAAACTGAGATAGTATGATTATCTGCTGCACGGGGATGAACAGGATATAAAATATTCTTGATCACTCGACTTTTAAAGGCCTTCTATAATGAATAACCACCTTAATTTTATAACCCTCCAAGGGCACAAAACAGTTACATACTTGTGTGAATTAATCAGTTTGCTTCTTCTAGGGTTAGTCCTGAGGGAATGGACATTCTGAAAAAGTGGGGAAAAGGATCATTTTGGAAGGTGGGGTATACAGTAAAAGGAAAGAAGACTTTGGTGGTATTCCAAAGGAAGATTAAATTGGACATTTAGAGAGTAGGACAAAGGGATCTGTCAGCAGTGAGGATAAGAGTGGTGTGGAGGAAAGTGTACCAGAAAAACAGAAGAAGATGGAGGTCATCAAAGGTCAGTCTCATGGTTATCTGAAAGTTAGCTCTGGAAACTGGGCTCCTGGCTTTCCAGAAAGCCCATTATGCTCCCCTTCTTTTCCCCTGTGACCCAAAGGAAGGCAAGAATAATCCCTGTCAGCCTTCTTAAGTCCTTGCATCTGGGGCAGGAGAAGGGAGCAGTGATTAGAGGGTCCTATTTGGCTGAGGCCCATCACTACCACAGCCACACCTGACCCAGAAAATTAGCAAGCCATGCTCAGGGCCAGCTGCAGTCTGCCAACTGCTAGAGCAGATGCTGCCAACCTGGGGTTTTCGATGAGGCACTGTTTGTAACTCTCTGCCAGGAAGTGCCTTTGGAAGGCAAAGAAACAGCGACCAGACACCTAACTTCATAAAAGCTAACAAGAGTCTGATCCTCCCAGCGGCTTGCTTGTACAGCTGTAGCAGCTGCTTGTGACAGTTCTTTTACCCACATGCTTGCCAACCGTAATACATAAGAAGAACACTCTTTCATAAAGGGACAGAGGGAACCAAACACCACCAGGGATTCTTTCCAGAAATGATTTGAAAATGCCCTTCCTCTCAAGATTACTTGATCCAACTACATTCATCCTACTACTATTCTTCTGTCAGAAACTGAATTGCAGATGACAAAACTCTATTTTCTGGAATCTTCCACATTGTAACTGCCTATTAATTACCTTCACTTGTCAGCTGGCCCTTACACAGGACTTATATGTTTAGTCTGCAGTTTGTATAATCATTCTCCTGCTTCATAATTACTCTCCAGAATTACTCAGCTCTGAAAGCACCACCACAAAGTCTGTGCTTTCCATGTTCTTATAATAATGCATTATCAGGTCTGTATTCATAAAGCCTTGCTCAGGGATTGAAATGAATCTTGAGGGAATTCCCGGCAGTCCAGTGGTTAGGACTCAGCACTTTCACTCTGGTGGCCCAGATTCAATCACTGGACAGGGAACTAAGATCCCACAAGCTGCATGGCATGGACAAAAAAAAAAAAAAGAATGAATTTTGATGCAATACTTGTCGTTTGAAGAAATTCTCAATATTACATCCATTTCTTGAATCCTTGGGTTGGGGGCCAAGTGAGTGGGTCCTCGGGATAGTATTGGAGATAATAATAGGAGAATAAAAAATAGGAGAAGCCCTCTCTGTTTTTACAGTGCACATAGAAGGAATTTCCACACATTCAGAGGCAAGAAGACTTCACCACTCCATTTTCTAAACTGGCCCTGAACAAGTTGGAATAGTAATGAGATTTGAGTTCCTACATGGCCTTGAAACTCACCTGCCATGTCTATACTTGTGTCAGACTTGGACCCCTGGAGGCAGAAAGGGCAGGCCTATCCAATAAGAATGGACCCTTGGCATCAAGGTTAAACCAGAAAGGGAAAGAAGGCCAAGATGGTTTGGAGAGTAAAGTGGATTCAGAGATGGCTGCCACATCAGAGCAAGTCTTTCATGGTGCGTGGTGACTCTCCTATCCCCAACGCTCAGGCCCTCTGTAGTCCAACACACTGGCCATCTACAATTATTATCCCGAAACTTCTTTATGGCTAAATTGGCTTTGGGCTTCCCTGGTGGCGCAGTGGTTGAGGGTCCGCCTGCCAATGCAGGGGACACGGGTTTGTACCCCGGTCTGGGAGGATCCCACATGCCGCGGAGCGGCTGGGCCCGTGAGCCATGGCCGCGGAGCCTGTGCTCTGCAACGGGAGATGCCACAGCAGTGAGAGGCCCACGTACCTCAAAAATAAATAAATAAATAAATAAATAAATAAATAAATAGATAGATAGATAGATAAATTGGCTTACTCATGTCACTCTTGTGCACACGAAACTTTCACCACCACTGTGATTCTGCTCGTGGCTTCTGCTGCCTGGAGTGCCCCTTTTCAATACTCAACTCAAATCTACCTCCTGTAGAGAGATTTTCCTTTCCTGCCAGCCCCAAATATCTCTTACCTCTCTGAGACAACTCCACACATTCCATTTATATATTCATCACCTCTGCCTCTCTTCTATTGATATCTTCAAGTGTCATTCACATCTTTTATGATCACTTAACTTTGCATTGTTTTTGTATCTTCTTTATAAATGTAAGTTCCTTGAAGGCAAGGATCTTGTCATATTATCCTCACATCTCTCACAGCATCAACAATACTCAATAAATGTCTCTACTAGATTCAGTTCATTTGCTGCATCACACTCAGAGTTTGCAGATTCTCTGCCTTCCTATGGAAAGCCAGAGTAAGAATCAGTGGACTTGTGATTGAGCCTCTTTAGCAACAATGCTTAGTTCATTTATTAATTGGTACTATGATTTTAGGAGTTGCCTTTCATTTCTAATTCCTTCATTCTAACTGTATGCCTACTGCCAGAATGTGCCTAGTAAACTGGTGTGTGTGTGTGTGTATGTGTTTGTGTGTGTTTAGACTGAGAGCCAACTTGCTCTCTACTCTCTGTGAAAAGGGGAATTAGTCATGGTTACTGAAAAGAGGGGAATATAGTCAAAGTAAATATCAGTGCATGAGACTGCTTTTCACTCAAAGTCTGAACACCCACATGAGACTGAATTTGTAAATATTTATTGTAACTTATGGTAAAAAATATTGGCTTCCTAAGCTCTATTGCTGCCAAAATATTTCTTTCCCACATGGCTGCCCAGTGTTCGGGCCTGTGGCTGGCAATACACCCTCTGTCTTAAGTTAACCTCCTAGCACTGGTAAAGCTTTAAGTGTACTTACAAAGAATGTGGAGGAATAAAAAGAAAAGAGGAAGAGAGAGAGAGAGAGCAAAGGAGGAAAAGATTAAGAAACTTGAAACAGAATTTTAAAGCAACAGAGCTAATGACAAAAGTACCATTATTTCCCATGATGTCTGAAGTCTACTATACGAGTTAAGCAAAACACCAACGTAACAAGGGCAAATGTTTTATAAAGAGCCCAAGCAAGGATGACAAATCCCAAAGCTGACAGGTTCACAGCTTACACAGGCTTCACTCTGCTCACAGGAGTGCCCACCATCCCCACCATGGCCACAGACACTCATTCTCACAACCTCATCAGGAAAACCAAGGCAGAATTGAAATTCTCACTGAGGCCACACCACCCAGAGGCCAACTGCCCACTGTCCCTCTGTCCTCTGGTTCCTGAGTGCATATGAACAATTTTTATTTTCAGGTTGAATCAACCTGGATTCCGAAATGGGTATCTTTTTTGAGTTCCCAAAGAAATCCACTCACACAAAACCTTAAGGAGCAATATCATCTTTGCTGAAGATGCTACAGAAGAGTCGGAGAGAGCTAGATAGGTTGCATCGCATATTCACAGCAACAATTTACCCCACTAAGTACTTCTGTTTTACTGAAGACCCCTCCTTGGCTACTTGACCACTGAGAGTTATTCTCTCTGTTCCTCTCTCAGCAGAGCCCAGCTCCTGCTGTAGGCACCACCAGCTCAAGAGTTACGCTGAAGGAGGGACTGAAGAGGAACCCCCCAGCCCATCCTTTAATCCTTGCAGGGTAACTGCTCCACATTAACCTAAATGGTCTCTGTCAGATGGGATTTTAGGCCATGGGGAGATACTTGGGATCTTTCTGCAAAAAAATCAGACAGCCCAGAATCTTCTGCCCATCCTTCCACCAGGTAGTCTCAATAAGACTTAAAGCCAGCTGAGCCTGGCCTCTAGGTTAAGGCAAAGGCCAGTACCAGACGGAGGTAAGTGTTGAGGAAGATTTCCTTTGGAGCACTTCCTTCCCCAGGCGCCCACTGTACCCTGTGTCCAAGGGCTCAGGCATGACTTCTGGCATCACTTCATGTTTTAAGACCTCCAAATGCATCTTTCCTGTTTCTCCATCCTCTCTATCAGTGGTCCCTCCTCTTCACACGCATCCCCAGCCTCCTCCCTTTATAATAAGCTAACTTAAAACATTTATTTTCTGAAAAGCTAACTCTTCCTCCTTCCTCCAGGGAAAGAAAAGGGCCAGGATCTTATAAGTAATAGGAGAAGCCCTCCAGGCTGGATTGGAGGCAGACTCCTGAGTTGGCTAAAGACATCCAGAGTGTGGTCTCTCTCCTTCTCTCTGCCCAGTCCCTATCTCCCAGCCTGACCTGATTCCTTACAAGAGTGGAAGGATATAAAAAAGGACTCACTATATAATTTACAGGCTGAGCGTAAAGGGAAACTGTGGGGCCCCTTGCTTAGAAATTATTAACAATTTCAGGACAGTGACAGCAGAGCATGAAACCAAGCGCAGGCTCTCTGGAGCATGGGGCCCTGTGGGACTACACAGTTTGCATGCCCATGAAGCTGGCCCTGATACGAAAAGTCGCAGGAATTGCAGCAATTTATGTGAAATATGTGCCATTTGTGGTCAATTACTGTGCAGCATAATAACAATTGTGCATTTCATAATTATATGTGAAAATATGTAATCATTATTACATAAACACTGCCTTGTGATAATACAATGCAAGCTATTGTTTTTACTAGGCACAAGATTTACTTTGTCAATTTTGATTATAGAACCAAACCTTGTTCATATGCAGGCGGGGGAGGGGGTAGTGTTGGGGGGCAGGGAGACCATGGCAATTCCTCCACTTACAAATTTTAATTTGAAGAGGCTGTGAATGATGTGACCCAAAAGGCACTGCCTTAAACAATGCCAACCAAGACCAGCAACAGTGGATTTAGCCCCTGAAAATAAATCTCCTTCCATTTCATTCAGGACAAACTAGGTAATTGAAATCATATTTAATTATACATAAGAGAGGTGGTTCCTAGAATTTGGGGGGTTATAGACCAATGAAATTTCCAAGAAATTTAGGAGATGGACAATTTAATTCTGCCATGTAAGGACATCAAAAAGAAACCATCAATTCATAAAAGAAAGGTCATTTTAAACAAAAAGATATACAAAAACATGATTTTAAGATAAAGATAGCCCTTTAAATTAAATGAATTTAGTGTTATAAACAACTCACCCCATTTCTGCTTTTCCTCAATTAGCCAGAAGCAGGTGAACACTTTTCCTGTAGCCTCAGCATGATCAGCAGACTGACATTTATGGACTATGGGTCAAAAGGTCCATGGCTAAAGGAATGTCTATAAAGAGTACTGAAGTATCACTGTACTTTACCATGAATGATTCCTGAAGAATCGTGGCCAATTATTTGCTTGGAGGAACACTCCATTTGGATATTGTCATCCAGATGTCAGCTTCCCCATCCCTCAGCGCCCCAGCTCCATTTCTTGGAGATTTGGTTAAACCT
This sequence comes from Mesoplodon mirus, assembly GCF_964341445.2. Taxonomy (NCBI): domain Eukaryota; kingdom Metazoa; phylum Chordata; class Mammalia; order Artiodactyla; family Ziphiidae; genus Mesoplodon; species Mesoplodon mirus. The sequence goes on along the minus strand of NC_138990.1, from coordinate 54,697,210 downwards.
AGCCCAAACCCCAAATTGATGTCTCTGGACCTTCAGAAGCCCTTCTCAGGTTTTCTAGGAACACGTGCACCTTGCTTTCCTCTTTGCCTCCCTGCTCTAAGATTCATGTGAAATGACTCTGGTTCAAGTCCATCCATTGCTTCCATTAAAAAAAAAAAAAATCTCTTCAGTTCAAGCTCTTCAGAATTTAGGCAACTTTCACTGAGATCTGTTGGGCTTGTGGTTTTCAGGCATGTTCCTCAATCCACCTCCATTCTCCCCTTACTCATCCTTCATTGCCTTGGGACTTCAGATAAATCCTCTTCCTCTTGGAGAACAGTTCTGCCCTCAAGCAGATCCCTTGAGTACTTAGCAGTACTTTGTGTACTACAGTGGGGCTTCCAAACCAATGGGATTTCCTCCGTAAAGGAATTCTAGTGAATTTAATTGCTTGCCTCCCCCGGCCCCCAGGCCACCTGCCCCCGCCTTATTCCTATCATTAACTAATACCACACAACTTACTGATCTTTTCCTGGTTACTTAAGCTTTCAATGATCTCCTGTTCATATGAATTTACACACTGCTAAGGGGCTGTATGTACCATACCATATAACCTATTATCCTGTGCACTTTGCTAGCTTCCATGTGTCTAGCTTCCATGTGTCTCTGTCTTGCCCCTCAATTAGGTTGTAATGTATTTGTGAATCAGGGCAGTAATTCTTACACCTCTAATCACTACACCTCTAATCAAGACTTTGGGTGTCTCCCTGTACCAGGTACACTTAATACAGATGGCAGCACCTGCCCTTGAGAATCTCGTGGCTTAGGAAGGGGCAAAAGCAGATATATAAACAGATGAATTACAATACACTGTGGGAAGTGATATAATAGAGATGTGAACACAGTGTACAGGAGCCCAGAAGAGGAAAAATTAACTCTACCCAGGTGAGCTGGAAAAGGTCTCTGCAGGATGCTTGAGAATTCTTAGGGAAAGTGCATTCCAGCAGGAAGACTAGCATATGCAAAGGCAAATTATGCATAGAAAAATTTAAAAGTTCAATGTGATTAGGGCATGGAGCTTCTAGAATGGATGGGAAAGAAGTAAGGAGAGGTTGTTAGGACAGACTATTAAAAAGTCTTCTGAATTTATCATAGCTCCTGCCCTATTGCTGGGTATATAGTCTATGCTTAATAAATAATAATAATATACCTTTGTAGAACATTTTACCATCTTCAAAGAACTTTTACATTTGTGCATGGTCTTTGTTCTCACAATCCTGTGGGTAAATATCTCCCCTCATTTACACACGATAAAATTGAGCCCTGCAGTTTTAGTGATGGGCAACGTCACTCAGCTAAGTAATATCAGGTGAGACTCTAATCAAGTTACCTCTCCTAATTCTAAATAAAAACTCTTTCCACCACCCAGATCAGAGGTGAACAGGACCATGGCCACCATTGTTATAAAGCCCTATAGAGGGATGTGCTGTACCATCTAACGGAAAGCTAATGAGCTGCAGAGCTGTAACACCCAAGTTCAAGTCCTCGTTCTATCACTTACAACCCATGCAACCTTTGGAAAGTGACAAAATCTTTCAGCCTCTGTTTTGTCATCTGTCAACTTTACATGAGAAGCTTTCTTCACAGAACTGTTGATGAGATCAAAGCGTACAATCCCTTCATAAACTAGTCACTTTATGAATGTTACAAAACTTTTTAAGTGACTATTCAACAGACAGAGGAAACTTTAATTGCACATTACCTTTCAAAAAATAAATACAGACTTATTTTAAGTTATACCAAATATTTTTATTTTGGCCCAAGTAGTCTGATGTACCCTTAAAGCTATTCATTCTTCCTTATTTTTCCTGGACTGTACTTTACAGGCTCAGCTTTATTTCTAAAATGAATTATAAACTCACTTACATATGAATCACTTGCTGTCCTCATTTCACACCACAAGGTCTTATTTTTGGGGGGTGGGAGGGAGAGTTGACAGTGATTACAAGCTTCTGTAAGAATTTGTTATTTGCTCAGATAAAATGACTCCTTTCTCTATGGACTTCATTTTGAAAGAAATTGGTTAAGAACTGCTTTTTTCCGGGATCTTTGTGCCATTAAACTACTGCCACTAGGGTGCAGGGTGAGGAAAAAGGACACAGGGAAATGCCAAGCAAATGTCAGTCAGATCTGTCAACACCCACCCCAGTGATTTTGTAGACCTGTTAGTCAGCTTTTCCTCCAAGTGTCTACATTCAGAAAAACCAAGCAATCTACTTAAAATTAAAATTACCTCTAAGACCAAAATAATAGTGAAGTAATGGAACAGAACACTGAAAATAAAATAGGGACCACCCCCCTCCATGATATACCAAAAATGGTCTGATTTTATCCCTTCCACTCTGGGCACCCCTCCCCTCAAACAACCAAGCCCTTCTATTAATTAGTGCCATCTACCATGGAAAAGGCCAAAAGAAAAAAAAAAAAAATCACAGCCGATATTTTCCACTGAGCCAGCCACCGTTTTTTTTCTTTCCTAAGGTTAATAGTGAAAGCTCTGTTTGTTTCACAATGCTTTAATTCTTACTGCTTGCAAGAAATTATTTTTGGACGTATCATATTTTAATATGTTTCCATTAATCTTTCCACGATTCCCTTGCTTTTAAGAACTGCTCTCCCAACCACGCTCACCCAACAATGCCCATGCTTCATACACTCTCAGTCCTGAGACAGGCCAAACACTGTGTTCATCGCCTGGAACACAGACCTGGGTGCTGGTGGGGAAGGAGAGAACATTTGCAAACCGTGCTCAAGTGTCATGGTGGTTTTCAGCCGGCAAAAGCATCTGAACATAAGTTGTTGCACTTTTCATGCTCATGTAGGGATTTTCCAAAAATCTAAGCTATGTTTTGAAATCTGCATTATTACAGGGTCTAGCTCCCTCCACTCCCCTTCTTTCTCCTGCTCTCTGCCTCCCAAATGGTTCGGGGGAGAGCTTTTGAAAACATAGCCAGGGTAGAGACTGGCTCTTTTTGCCAAGGATTAAAACAAGAGCTGATTAAAAGAAAAGTTGCATTATATTCTTTTTGCATTTTGATTAGCCTAATTATACCCAATCTTGTTTACTATGTTCTCCATTCAAAATGCCAGAATTAGAAAGACTGCAAATGAAGAAAGTCAGTCTTGGGACAGGAAGGCCCCAAACACTATAATATCCTGCATGGAAGCCCACTGACTAGAACGTTTCTTTTTTCCTTCCAAATTCCAAGATCCATTGTTACATTAAAAATAGACTCTTTCCTTTTTTTTAAAAAAAAATATTTTTCTGCATACCACACTTCTATTTATTATACTGGGACCTTGGAAATAGAATGACCAGTGTTTGAATTCACTCTTGTCGTCTTACCAGGTTTCTTAGAGTCTCTGAGTCTCAGCTTCCCCTCTTGTAAAATGGTAAAGATACCAAGCTGATAAGTTATGTTACTATGACGATGAAAGGGAGATCACATGGACATGGTACGTGCTCAATAAATGACAGATATCATTACTATTACTATTATTACTGGTGTAGTAGGCTGTTACATTGTGGCCTCCCCATCGAAGGACACCTACCTCCTGGTATTCACCCCCTTGTAAAGTCTCCTCTCCCCTACTGAAGCTGATATTGATCATGTGACTTGACTTGGCCAGTGAGGCTTTAGCAAGTGTGGCACAACAGAGGCTTCATGGGCACCTACACTATGAGGTTTGTTATTGTCCAAACACTCCCTGTTGGATCCCAGTTGCCATGTTGTGAGAAAGTCTAGACTATCCTGCTGGAAAGAGGCCACCTGAAGAGGCCATGGGTGAGACACCACATGTAGAGAGAAGCCATGTGGAGGAGAACTGAGGTGCCCCAGCTGAGCTCCCATCGAATGGGGCCAACACCACTGAGAGCAGAAGGGCAGCCCACAGCTGTGTAAGAAATAATAAGTTGTGGCTGATAAATAGCTGAAACACCTGGGAAGGAAAAAGAAAACAAATTTAGAAGATGAGTTCCACTCAGCTGATGAAGACAGTCAGAACACACATAGGTTGAGTCAATTACTAACCATACAACTGTGGGCAAATTAATTCTCCTCTCTAAGTCTCTTTTTTTTTTTTTTTTTTTTTTTGCGGTACGCGGGCCTCTCACTGTTGTGGCCTCTCCCGCTGCGGAGCACAGGCTCCGGACGTGCAGGCTCAGCAGCCATGGCTCACGGGCCCAGCCACTCCACGGCATGTGGGATCCTCCCAGACCGGGGCACGAACCCGTGTCCCCTGCATCGGCAGGCGGACTCCCAACCACTGTGCCACCAGGGAAGCCCTCTAAGTCTCATTTTGATCATCTAAGCATGAATATAACAGTAGTTACCTCATAGGATTATTGTGAGGATTAAAAAGATGATTCATATAAAACATTTAGTTCAGTGCCAAGAGCACAGCTAGCCTTTAAAAAGTATAAGTGATATTATCATTGTCTTCCTTGAGGCAGAAAAAGAAGCACAGAAATTTTGTTTGAAATGCTGGGATATCTTGTTAATAATAAGTTGGCAGAGGGCACCCTAAGGACACACTGAGCCACTAAAGAAGCCTGTCAGTGATGATATCTATGTCATCTCTGCTATGGCAACTGAGTCAAATGACCTACAATTGTGTACACTCTCTTTTCCTTTAAAGAAAATACTGACTTTGAGTTTTCACAGATGCTTTAAATTTACTCACTGGGCCCTTTTATGCAACCACCTGTCCTTGTTTTTCTTTTACACGGGGAAGAAGATGCAACGCTAACCTCAGCAAACCTGATTTAGCTCCAGGAATCCAGCCCAGGAGAGAAAGAACACGCACTGCCTTTTTACCAGAAATGAGAAGAGTTCATCAGAGCAAACATACCAAGACCAGGTTCGGGGAGATTTAACTCCCCACGCATCACTCGGGCAGTCAGCCCGGGTTCAGCCTTAACCAAAGGCCAGAATTTTACAAAAATCCAAGCATTCCTGGAACCACCTAGTGAAGGAGTTGAGCCTCTGCATTAAAGGAGGCTGCTAGCAAATGCAGTCAGTGAATATTAGAAGGCACCTAAAAGATGTTATTTGAAAAGAAATCAGGCTTGAGTAGGGATAGTCATAAACCTCAAACACCTGTTCCAAGGCTCATAACCCCACACATCTTCAGAGGAAAGCAGAGAATTACCTTTGCTGGCAGCACAAGCTTGTTGATAAGGAAAGACTGAATGTTTTTCAAGCAAAATCACCCTCTTTTCTGAGTGATTTGGAAACTTTTTAGAGGGTATTGGTGAAGGGTTTTCCCAGAATCCTGGGACTAGAAGGGATTACTGAATTGACATTCACTGCACTTATTGTCTTGCTTGGAATCCTTAAATGGTTTAGAATGTACTGGTGGCCAAGTCCTCCCTCTGTGTAATTCCCTCTGATCTTATGACAACTGGGCAGGTTGCTGGGCTCTTGGCCCATCCTGTGTTTCTCTGGGGCAACTCCTCCCTCCTCCTATCTGCTTGGTGACATCTGTGCTCCTGCCCTTGCTCAGTGGTCCCAGCAGATCCCTTCTTTTGTCTGCAGATCAGCTCAAACTTCCTGACGTCCCATTGAACTTCCTTGAATGCAGAGATTGCCCAGGGAACATCTGCTTAATTCATTTCACAAAGTGGTCCAAACACTCTCAGTACAGCATGTGAAAGGGGTAGATGTAGCTGGGCCAAAAAGAAAAAAAAATTACAAAAAAGCTGGTGTCACCAAGAAACCAAGACTCTATGAGAGGGGCCAGATGATGTCACCATGCAAAGGACAGGGTAAAGGCCTGTGAGAAGTGAAGGAAAAGACTGGGCAGCCAACGGCAAGGCAACAGAAGCAGGAAAGAGAGGTCACTGCAGGCTGAAAGAGGGTAAGGCCCACATTTCCACCCATGTCCTCATCCAAGCCCCTGGAAGCAACTCCCCGGGCAAAGTCTCTTCTGGCTGTCCTCCCAGCATTCACACCCTGGCCACCAACACTCTGCTACCGGTTATAAGAGGATGTTAGCTGAAGCTCCTTTGGGTTAAAAGCCAGGCTACAGGTATGACTCCCAGATGTGCAATTTATGGTAGAAATGTTGACTTAGATCATTTTTAAAAATGATCTCACCAGGAGTACTTTTTGGAAGGGGAATGGTGACCCAAAAGATTAGAAGCTGTAGTTAGTGGGGCCCTGCAGCAGAATCTCTTGAGAAGCCACTACCAGAGGAGACAGCACCAGATCACATGAGGGTCACCAAGCAAGAACTTTCCCAATACTCCTCTTCCCCTTCCAGATCAAATGTCACTTAATTCAATACACTGGTTAGACATTCATTGGTAGAGGCAATCTTTGGTTAGCATCTCCCAGTCAGTCTGGCAGGAGAGGGGAATGGAAAGGCAGCCCAAGCTGGAAGATCAGGTTGGCAAGGTGCCATGGCTTCTGTGGTTGCTGGGGTGACCAGTTCTTCACCTGCTTCACCTCTGTTCCCTCACTGCCCCAGGATCTCCTGCTTAGTGACTGTCTGCCAGCACAGTTGACACCCTTGCATTGCTAACCACCCCTAGTGCCTGAGATGAGAAGGCGTCAAGCTTTTCTAAAGCCTTCCTTCAAAAGTAATTATTGGAATTTTAGAGAATTAATACAAACATCCCTCTCTTACCTGCTCATATTCAGAACCAATAGAAAGAGATAAACACAGCAGTCAGGCAGATGGAGACATCACTTTTATTACTGATAAAGCTGTTGGAGACTGTGGCTTAGATACAAGGACCAAATGAACATGCCAGCATTGCACCCCCAAATTAAACATACCCATGGCAGCACTGGACAGCCCCCAAATGTCCCATGAAGGAGTCTGCCCTAGTAAACCCCAGCACAGAGGAGCCGAGGGGCAGAGAAGCATGGTCTCTGAGGCTGGTGGGTCCCAAAGCTAAAGGGGATTGGAGGCAGCTGAGCCCCTCATTCTCAGAGGTTGCTCCCAAGTTCTGCAATCAGATAAGTCCCCCCGCCTCCTGTGGAGAGGAGCATGAGGGGGCAGAAGTGGTAGAACAGCCAAGCTCCTCCCACAGGAAACAAGGAGCATCCAGTCCGTGTGCACCTGCTGCCCTACAGAAGTCTTACCCTGAAACAGACTAGAGCTGGGCCTCTCTGCTGGAAGAGACCAGGGAAGTGATATCCCTGCTATAAATAGAGGTTAGGTTCTGTGAAGTAGTACTGTGTGATGGAGAAAGAGAGAGCATTACTTATAGGGAATGCCTCTGAAATTCATGAAAAACAACTAGGCTCTGAGGAAAATCCAGTTTGTAAAAGGGAGGGGTGCCATAATGGGTTCTTTCAGCAGATTAATAGAGTGCATCCAGGAAGAGTCTCTATCCTCAGGAGCCCTCTGGAAGACAGACGAATACTCACAGTCAATTTGTGTCTTCTCAAGTACTTCTTAAGAGTACAAAGATAGCATCATAGCCAAATTTTGTCTTTCCTTATTAGTAGCAATTCCAGAATAGCTGCTGGATTTTACATTTCCCTTAGGATCCTAAAAAATCCAGTTTCAGTCCATCTGGTCTCTTACATTCTTCAAGGGAATCTTTGGGAATGTGCTTTCATGAAAAATGGCTCCATCTACTCATTCCATGCGATTCAGCTGCTGCCGAGAAGAGCATTTCCCTCCACCTTCTCTGAAAGCCAGGGAAAGCTGATCTGCTTCTCCCTGTGACTTGAATTAGCACCTTCCCATCTCCACCCTGAGTTGTCATTTAAAAAATCACTTACAAATAGGAAACAAGCCCTACAGACTACGAAATTACCTACCTAATATTTAATACTTTTTCCCCATGAAAGAGCATCCTCCCAGAAATTGGCCTGCAGGGAGGCTGGTCTTTCTGGTAGAAACCCCTGCCAGTGAGCTGATGATCCAATAGCTTAAGTGGATTTCAAGGTACCAACAAGGACATCACAGGAGAGAGCAGGGATTCAGCTCTGCTTGAAACCACTGGTTCTGAAGGTTGGCTGCACATTAGAGACACCTGGGGAATAATCAAAACTACTGATGCTTGGGGGCCCAGCCTCCAATGTTCGGATTTAATTAGTACAGCTTTTAAAAGTCCCTGGACATCAGGTTTTTTAAAAGTCTATGAGTGATTCCAAAGTGCAGTAACAGTTTGAAAATCTCTGCTCTAAATTCTTTTAACTTACAGATACCATCAATTTGCTAATGATCAATTGCCTGGTCCTCACTCAAACATGGTGATTAAGTTAGCCCAGGCCAGAGATTAACTGCTGATACTAGAAGCTGCCTTCTAGTAGTAAATGTTTCTACTCAGGTCATTGATTTTTTTTTTTTTTTTTAACAAGTCAGTCCCCTCACTGAAGGGCCAACTACACAATTCCCAATTCAGATTCTAACCTGATTTTGGCAGACCATTGTAATTCTCTCTCATTGCATTCTCCAAACTTGGAATGGTTTGCATTACAAAAGGCATCTCTGTTTCACAAAGGAATCCCTGCAAGTTTTCTTGAAAGTGTGCTTAAAAATAAAATCTGATTTGCACTAACTCATAAATTAAGCTCTGGGCCTTTGTGATGATGATAGTTTATAGAGCCCCTGACACTGGCAGAAGCATCTTTCAAGACATCAGTTTGTTTTCACTCTAATATCTGATCAACACTTCCGTTCTGAATTTCTTTGTTAATTCTGCTGCCCAGAAAGCTGTGGTGAGTGATAAGCCCTTCAGAAATCACTGAGTGATTTGCCCAGCCCTCTATTTCCAAAACAGACATGGACACAATTCAAGACCAACTTAACTGATAGTTATTTTGCTAGGGAAAAATTTGGTCCAAGTTATTTATTCATTAACTTTCACGAAAGGTTCTTGAGCCAATTAAATGAATTTTGCTCTTCAGATTATGCTAGCAAAGACCAATCCACTTGCATGTTTTGAACTCACACTGATGTTCTTTCCTAGCATAAACCTGAAAAAGATTACTTGGGGGAAATTTTAATAGATTCATGAAAAAGGGATAGTAAGATGCCCAAATAAAGTCAAAATTACAATACACCAACTGAAGATCCAGTTTGGGCCAAATCTACACACCAAACTGGTCTATTAATGCAGCCCCTAAATAACAAACTCTTTCCTTACCAGCTATTTATATCTATATCATCTATATATAAATCTATAGAGATACCCTCCACAAATCCCACACTCTAGTACCTTAACCTTTTTGACCTAGCATAGAGTTGACAGATTTAGCAAATAAAACACAGGATACCCATTTATACTTGAATTTCAGATAAGCAATCAAAAAATTTTGCCATCAATATATCCCAAATATTGCATGTATTTTATCTGGCAAACCTAGTCTACCACCCTCTCTGAAGAATTAAGTGTGGAGTGCTTATCCTTTTTCTGCCTTCCCTCAGCCAGAAGGCATCAGAGAGCTTCTATCGCAGCAGCCAGGACTTGAAAGGCCAAGATTCTAAAGAGAAGAGAAGGACACTGAAGTGAGCCAGACAATCAGTGATTCTATTCCTCCAAGACAGCTGCCAATTTATAGGCATTCACAGAAAAGCTGAGAAGTTAAGCAGAACTTTCAGCATTTCGAGGGGACAGGGAGACAACAATAAACTGCAGAGCCGACCAAGAGAGAGTATTCCAGATAAACCAATAAACTCAGGCTTTCAGATAAGATCTCTGAAGAGCTTTACCTTAGGAATAAAGGTGAACTGGAAACAGACTCATTCTTACTAAGACCAAAACCTCCAAATCAGAACAGTCCCATGCCTCTATTCTAAACCCTTTCTAAAAGAAGAAAACATTATGTAAAGCTTCAAACTGTCACTATAAATTTTTCATATGTAACATCTAGCATTCAAACAAAACTTAGAAGATAAACCATAAGATCAGATTAATGACTGAAAAAACAGACAAAAAAGAACAACAGAAATGATCTACAAGTAATCCGGATATTAGACTTATCACACACAGACTTTAAAATAACTGTGATTGGGCAGACAGCAGAAGCAAGAAGAACTACAATCCTGCAGCCTGTGGAACAAAAACCACATTCACAGAAAGATAGACAAGATGAAAGGGCAGAGGGCTATGTACCAGATGGAAGAACGAGATAAAACCCCAGAAAAACAACTAAATGAAGTGGAGATAGGCAACCTTCCAGAAAAAGAATTCAGAATAATGATAGTGAAGATGATCAAGGACCTCAGAAAAAGAATGGAGGCAGAGATCGAGAAGATGCAAGAAATGTTTAACAAAGATCTAGAAGAATTAAAGACCAAACAAACAGAGATGAACAACACAATAACTGAAATGAAAAATATACTAGAAGGAATCAATAGCAGAATAACTGAGGCAGAAGAATGGATAAGTGACCTGGAAGACAAGAATGGTGGAATTCACTGCCACAGAACAGAATAAAGAAAAAAGAATGAAAAGAAATGAAGACAGCCTAAGAGACCTCTGGGACAACATTAAATGCAACAACATTCGCATTATAGGGGTCACAGAAGGAGAAGAGAGAGAGAAAGGACCCAAGAAAATATCTGAAGAGATAATTGTCGAAAACTTCCCTAACATGGGAAAGGAAATAGCCACCCAAGTCCAGGAAGTACAGAGAGTCCCATACAGGATAAACCCAAGGAGAAACATGCTGACACACAGAATAATCAAATTGGCCAAAATTAAAGACAAAGAAAAATTATTGAAAGCAGTAAAGGAAAAATGACAAATAACATACAAGGGAACTCCCATAAGGTTAACAGCTGATTTCTCAGCAGAAACTCTATAAGCCAGAAGGGAGTGGCATGATATACTTAAAGTGATGAAAGGGAAGAACCTACAACCAAGATTACTCTGCCCAGCAAGGATCTCATTCAGATTCGACAGAGAAATCAAAAGCTTTACAGACAAGCAAAAGCTAAGAGAATTCAGCACCACCAAACCATCTCTACAACAAATGCTAAAGGAACTTCTCTAAGTGGGAAACACAAGAGAAGAAAAGGACCTACAAAAACAAACCCAAAACAATTAAGAAAATGGTAATAGGAACATACATATTGATAATTACCTTAAACGTGAATGGATTAAATGCTCCAACCAAAAGACACAGGTATTTTAATTGATATTTATAGGGCATTCCATACAAAAACAGCAGATTACACTTTCTTCTCAAGTGTGCATGGAACATTCTCCAGGATAGATCACATCTAGGGTCACAAGTCAACCCTCAGTAAATTTAAGAAAATTGAAATCATATCAACCATCTTTTCTCACCACAATGCTATGAGATTAGAAATCAATTACAGGAGGAAAAAACGTAAAAAACACAAATACATGGAGGCTAAACAATACGCTACTAAATAACAAAGAGATCACTGATGAAATCAAAGAGGAAATCAAAAAATACCTAGAGGGCTTCCCTGGTGGCGCAGTGGTTGGGAGTCTGCCTACCGATGCAGGGGACACAGCTTCATGCCCCGGTCCAGGAGGATCCCACATGCCACAGAGCGGCTGGGCCCGTGAGCCATGGCCGCTGAGCCTGCGCGTCCGGAGCCTGTGCTCCACAACAGGAGAGGCCACGACAGTGAGAGGTCCGTGTACCGCAAAAAAAAAAACAAAACCTACAGACAAATGACAATGAAAACACAATGATCCAAAACCTATGGGATGCAGCAAAAGCAGTTCTAAGAGGGAAGTTTATAGCTATACAAGCCTACCTCAAGAAACAAGAAAAATCTCCAATAAACAATCTAACCTTACACCTAAAGGAACTAGAGAAAGAAGAACAAACAAAACCCAAAGTTCGCAGAAGGAAAGAAATCATAAAGATCAGAGCAGAAATAAATGAAATAGAAACAAAGAAAACAATAGCAAAGATCAATGAAACTAAAAGCTGGTTCTTTGAGAAGATAAACAAAATTGATAAACCATTAGTCAGACTCATCAAGAAAAAGAGGGAGAGGACTCAAATCAATAAGATTAGAAATGAAAAAGGAGAAGTTACAACAGACACCGCAGAAATACAAAGCATCCTAAGAGACTACTACAAGCAACTCTATGCCAATAAAATGGACAACCTGGAAGAAATGGACAAATTCTTAGAAAGGTATAACCTTCTAAGACTGAACCAGGAAGAAATAGAAAATATGAACAGACCAATCACAAGTAATGAAATTGAAACTGCAATTAAAAATCTTCCAACAAACAAAAGTCCAGGACCAACCAGATGGCTTCACAGGTGAATTCTAACAAACCTTTAGAGAAGAGCTAACACCATCCTTCTTAAACTCTTCCAAAAAACTGTAGAGGAAGGAACACTCCCAAACTCATTCTATGAGGCCACCATCACCCTGATACCAAAACCAGACAAAGATACTACAAAAAAAGAAATTACATACCAATAACACTGATGAATATAGATGCAAAAATCCTCAACAAAATACTAGCAAACAGAATCCAAGAACACATTAAATGGATAATACACCATGATCAAGTGGTATTTATCCCAGAGATGCAAGGATTCTTCAATATACACAGATCAATCAACCTGATAAACCATTATTAACAAACTGCAGCATAAAAACTATATGATCATCTCAATAGATGCAAAAAGACTTTTGTCAAAATTCAACACCCATTTATGATAAAAAGTCTCCAGAAAGTGGGCATAGAGGGAACCTACCTCAACATAATAAAGGCCACATACTACAAACCCACAGCAAACATCATTCTCAATGGTGAAAAACTGAAAGCATTTCCTCTAAGATCAGGAACAAGACAAGGATGTCCACTCTCACCACTACTATTCAACATAGTTTTGGAAGTCCTAGCTACGGCAACCAGAGAAGAAAAAGAAATAAAAGGAATACAAATTGGAAAAGAAGAAGTAAAACTGTCACTGTTTGCAGATGACATGATATTATACATAGAGAATCCTAAATATGCCACCAGAAAACTACTAGAGCTAATCAATGAATTTGGTAAATTTCAGGATACAAAATTAATGCACAGAAATCTCTTGCAATCCTATACACTAATGATGAAAAATCTGAAAGAGAAATTAAGGAAACACTCCCATTTACTATTGCAACAAAAAGAATAAAATACCTAGGAATAAACCTACGTAAGGAGACAAAAGACCTGTATGCAAAAAACTATAAGACACTGATGAAAGAAATTAAAGATGATACCAACAGATGGAGAGGTATACCATGTTCTTGGGTTGAAGAATCAATACTGTGAAAATGACTACACTACCCAAAGAAATCTACAGATTCAATGTGATCCCTATCAAATTACCAGTGGTATTTTTTACAGAACTAGAACAAAAAGTCTTAAAATGTGTATGGAGACACAAAAGACCCCAAATAGCCAAAGCAGTCTTGAGGGAAGAAAATGGAGCTGGAGGAATCAGACTCCCTGACTTCAGACTATAATACAAAGCTACAGTAATCAAGAAAATATGGTACTGGCACAGAAACAGAAATATACATCAATGGAACAGGATAGAAGGCCCAGAGATAAACCCACGCACCTATGGTTAACTAATCTATGACAAAGGAAGCAAGGATATACAATGGAGAAAAGACAGCCTCTTCAATAAGTGGTGCTGGGAAAATTGGACAGCTACATGTAAAAGAATGAAATTAGAACACTCCCTAACACCATACACAAAAATAAACTCAAAATGGATTAGAGACCTAAATGTAAGACCAGACACTATAAAACTCTTAGAGGAAAACATAGGAAGAACACTCTTTGACATAAATCACAGCAAGATCTTTTTTGACTGACCTGCTAGAGTAATGGAAATAAAAACAAAAATAAACAAACGGGACCTAATGAAACTTAAAAGCATTTGCACAGCAAAGGAAACCATAAAGAAGACGAAAAGATAACCCTCAGAATGGGAGAAAATATTTGCAAACGGATCATCGGACAAAGGATTAATCTCCAAAATATATAAACAGCTCATGCAGCTCAATATTAAAAAAACAACCCAATCCAAAAATGGGCAGAAGACCTAAATAGACATTTCTCCAAAGAAGACACACATTTGGCCAAGAAGCACATGAAAAGCTAATCAACATCACTAATTATTAGAGAAATGCAAATCAAAACTACAATGAGGTACCACCTCACACCAGTCAGAATGGCCATCATCAAAAACTCTACAAACAATAAATGCTGGAGAGGGTGTGGAGAAAAGGGAACCCTCTTGCACTGTTGGTGGGAATGTAAATTGATACAGCCACTATGGAAAACAGCATGGAGGTTCCTTAAAAAACTAAAAATAGAGCTACCATATGACCCAGCAATCCCACCTCTGGACATATACCTTGAGAAAACCATAATTCAAAAAGACACATACACCCCAATGTTCATTGCAGCACTATTTACAACAGCCAGGTCATGGACGCAACCTAAATGCCCTTCGACAGACGAATGGATAAAGAAGAAGTGGTACATACATACAATGGAGTATTAGCCATAAAAAGGGACGAAATTGGGTCATTTGTAGAGACGTGGATGCATCTAGAGACTGTCATACAGAGTGAAGTAAGTCAGAAAGAGAAAAACAAATATCATATATTAACGCATGTATGTGGAACCTAGAAAATGGTACAGATGAACCTTTTTGCAGGGCAGAAACTGAGACACAGATGCAGAGAACAAATGCATGGACACTAAGGGGCGAAAGTGGCAGGGGGTGGGAGTGGTGGTGTGATGAATTGGGCGATTGGGATTGACATGCATACACTGATGTGTATAAAATGGATGACTAATAAGAACCTGCTGTATTAAAAAATAAATTATAAATAAATAAATTAAATTAAATTAAATAACTGTGATTATATGTATAAATTAATATGTATAAATTTATAAATTATAAATTTTTTCACTTAAAATAATTCTATGCCATATCTTATCACCACAAGAATAGGGGTCGTTTAAAAAGTTGAGACTCTGGACCGAAATGGCAACATAGGAGGCTCCTGAATTTCCTACCTCCTACAGATGCACTGAATATACAGCTACACACAGAGCAATTCCCCCTGAGAGAAGCCCAGAAACTAGCTGAGTGACTCCTACTCATCAGGCAACTGAGCAAACGCCCACATCAAAGTGGCTAGGAATCGCTGAGATATACTCTTGCTATAAAACTCTTTCCTGACCAAGCACCATACAATTGGGAAGGAACCCCCAACTCCCAGCTTCTCTCTGAGGAATGAGGGTTTGGACCACACAGCTAACACCTCAACTTTTAAGGAAGCCACCTGAGGGGTGGGCCCTCAAATCACCTATCTCTGAAAGTCAGTGAGGCTTGGGTTCACAAGACCCATAGGAATATAGCAAACAAAGAAGCAGTTGTTAACTGTCAAGGGAGCATTTGCTGCAGCGATCCCCCCAGGGTTTAATGCAGAGGGAGTGGGCAGAAACACCTGTCTCCCCGTCTTTCCCCAGAAGGGGTGTGACTGCACAGTGGACACTTCCCTCATCTTCCCCCCCGCCAGCTTACGCTAACAGTTAAACTAAGTCATCAGTGTCTTCCCAGAAGGAGCTTGTCCAAACCTAGTGCCCCAACTTCTACTATTTGAACATAAGACCTGAAACTGTAAAACTCCAAGGGGGTAAAAAACATAGGGGGTAAACTCCTTGACAATGGATTTGACACCAAAAGCAAAGGAAACAAAAGCAAAAATAAAAAAGTTATGCTACATCAAACTAAAAATCTTCTTAACAGGAAAGGAAACTATCAGCAAAATAAAAAGGCAACATATGGAGTGGGAGAAAATATTTGTAAACCATATATCCAGGAAGGGGTTAATACCCAAAATATACAAGGAACTCATATAACTCAACTGTAATAAATAAACAAACAAACAAACTGAATTTTAAAATGAGCAAAGGACCTGAATAGACATTTTCCCAAAGAAGACATACATATGGCCAAGAAGTACATGAAAAGATATTCAACGTCACTCATCATCAGGGAAATGCAAATCAAAACCACAAGGAGATATCACCTCATACCTGTTAGGATGGCTATTACCAAAAAGACAAGAGATAACAAATGCTGGCCAGAACACAGAGAAAAGGGAACCCTTGTACACTCTTGGTAGGAATGTAGACTTCTACAGCTACTATGAAAACAGTATGGAGTTTCCTCAAGAAACTTAAAGTAGAACTACCACATGATTCAGCAATTCTATTTCTGGATATATATCCCAAGGGAAAAAAATAATTATCCCAAAGAGATATCTGTATTCCCATGTTCATTGCAGCATTATTCACAATAGCCAAGGTATGGAAACAAACTAAATGTTGTCAAATGAAAAATGGATGAAGAAATGTGATATATATATATATATATATATACATATGATAGAATATTATTCAGCCTTAAATGAGACGGAAATCCTGCCATTTGTGACAACATGGATGAACCTGGAGGGCATTATAGGAAGTGAAATAAGCTAGACAGAGAAAGACAAATATTGTGTGGTGTTACTTGTACGCAGAATCTAAAATAAAAGTTGAACTCATAGAAACAGAGAGTAGAATGGTGGTTGCCAGAGGCTGGGTTTGGAGGAAATAGGGAGAGGTTGGTAAAGTGCACAAACTTTTAGTGACAAGATGCAACGTGAGGATCTAGTGTATAACATGGTGACTATAGTTGATAATACTATATTGTATACTTAAAATTTGCTAAGATAAATATATGAGGTGATGGATGTGTTAACTCATTGGTGAGCATCCTTTCACAAGGTATATGTATGTTAAATCATTGCATTGTACACTTTAAATATTTTAACGTTTCATTTGTCAGTTATACCTCAGTAAAGCTGAATAAAATGAATCAAGAAGGATGTGGAGGGAGGGAGAAATTGCAAAGGGAGTGGAATGTATATTTTGATGACAATGTACGGTATCTTGATTGTGTTAATGGTTTCACGAGTATATACATCTGTCAAGACTTATCAAATTGCATATTTTAAATAAGAACAGTATATGTATGTTTTACTTCAATCAACTTGTTAATTCAATTTCAAAAATTGAATGTGAAACAGAAAAATTTTAAAGTCAAAGAGTCACAAATTCTGATTCAAAAGAAATGCAATCTTGAGGCAGACCTACAGTATGAGAGAAGAGAAATATGTCAACTAGACAGTTTGGTGATGTCAAAGGGATAAGATGTTCTCTCTCTCTCTCTCTCTCTCTCTCTCTCTCTCTCCTCTCAGCCAGAATTATCATTTCCCATCATCTCAGGTTTCTCATCTCATAATTTGCTCTTCATAGTCAAGGTATTATAAAGGAGCCAGAAGAGAATCTACCTCAACTTCCTCTCCTTGTCTGTGGGCACTGATTTCCTATCCATTTGCTCCTGCTCTCTATGGCTGTTTCGGTTGCTGACTTTTACGTGGACATTTGACTTCCTATTTTACGCAGTTTCTACAACATCCCTTGGTAGATGTTTGCAAGGATTTTGCAAACCCAGTGTCTGGGTCCACTTCTCTTCTCCCTGATTCTGATTCCATTATCACCCTAACTATATTTTCTCCACCCCAGTGTTCACATGTTCTCTGCTTTCTTAGTACCTTCTAATGCTGCAGTCTATGATGCAAGATGACAGGAACTTTCAGGATAGTTAGCACATGGGTCAACAATTCTCAGATTACAAAATAAATTTTAAAACCTGAGTAATTGCTTCAAGCATCTGTTAAAATTTCAAGGTTACATAGGAAAATAAGACTTTATTTCAAACGTAAACTTTACAGCTTGAAAATAAAAACAGCTAAGCTCTTTCCCAGAACAGGAAAGACTGTTTTTCAAAAGTTGAAAAGCCTACCAAAATTTCAAAGGACAGTGATAATGCACTTCCAGCATCAATGCCCTCAGTCCAAAGAGACAAGACTGCCCACCAGAGCAGTTTATCACTACTTTGCAATGATCAGAACCAACCAATTTCCCTCTTCTTTTATTGCCCCTGGTCTTTTCTATTGTTCTTTTATTCTCTTGGGTTTTCTCTGCTATAGTTTCAAATTATCATATATCTCTTCCCAACTTCCTCCATTTTAACTGCTTATGACATAGAATTTACATCTAAATCATCTGTTTTATCTGGAATATAATTTTTAATCCTGTCTTAGCTTTAAGATTATATATTGCAATTGAATCACAATATTTCCCTTCTAAGTATCTAACAAAATCAGACAGAAAAAAAATTAAACCTAGGGGGAAAATTATTAACAGCCACAAAGCAAGGAAAAAGGTTAGGTTAATGTTATAAACTTCAAAAACTGGCAAATGAGGAAAGACACAAATGACTGTGAAATGAAACAGAGAGGTAGCACAGTTTTGCTTTCACCCCTGCCCAAACTCCCAGAAATTATACTGCCAAGTTGATCAAATCAAACCTGGAAAGAAACCAACCCAGTCACTATCTTTTCCCTTTTCAAACTGAGTAATGGGGGTCGGGGGCGGAGTGGGGACAGGAAGCCTGTTGGGGGAAAAGGGAGTGACATAGGGACTGGCTGTACCAAAAAAAAAAAAAGCTCCACAGTTATACAGTCCAGGGGTCAAGGTGACATTTCCACAGGAAAGGAGTATGTCCATCAAGCAGATCCTGACACAGAACTATTAACAAAATCTCAAAATAATGAGCAAGGCCTAGATTATCTAACAAAGACTGAAAATATCCAAGCTGGACTCTCTCCTTCTGTTGTCATTCTCTTGGGCTATAGAAAAGAGTGTAGAACACAAGGATACAGCCATCAACATATAGCTGAGAAAAGCAAATTAGTTTTATATAATGTGAAAAAAAAATCAAGACGTAAACCTCATTTCATCAGAGCAGACAAAATGCCTGAATGGAACCACCTGAACATGAGCAAGATAAAAAGAAATGGCATGGAAATTAAATAAATATTATATGGTAAGGAAGGAAGAAAGAAAAGGAAAGACAAAGGACTAAATAATAAGAAAACATGAAGGACCAGAAGAAAAATTGCTTTACACTATGGACTAACTTAAGTACATGGTCTGGACAAAACAAAGATTCAAAGGCCTGATAATAACAACAATGAACCAAAATGGAAAAAGTGACTGAAGACTTAAGGAAACAAATAGAGGCCCCAAACAACAGGATTAAGGAATTAATAAATAATTTAGAAACAATAAGAAACACAGTAGTTATTGCTATCAATCAAATTACTAGCATAGAAGAAAGATGAGCCAATCCTGATGAATAAAGTTAAAGAATAGAAATCGGAACATTTAGAGATGAACTAATAGATATGCAAGGAAACAAATATGATCCAACATGAGGATAATTGGTGTCCTTGAGGTAGCAAACCCAACAAATAAACAGAAGATGAAGCAAAACATAAGATGCAAGAGAATTTCCCTGAAACTAAGGGGGGAAAATAACCTGAATCTGTAGCTTAAAAGGGTCCTTTATTTTACAGAAAAGTTTGATACAGAACCCTCTACACTGAGCATAGCCCAGTTATATCATTAAAATAAAGGATAAAGAAATAAGCCTTTAAGAGAACAGCCTGAAAAGTAAATCATGTACATTGGGGAAAAAGCAGACAATGAAATAAAGTTTCAATGTGAAAAAGAAGGTGTGATCCAAGCACATGGTACCCAGCCAAGATGCTGTTCGACTACAAGGGTGATGGGTACCTCAAACATGACAGAATTCAGGAGATACAACACTCATAGGCACTTCTCGGGGGGGGGGAATATTAAAATATGAATCAAAATAAAGAGCATAGAAATAAAAACATCCAGATTTTAAGACTCTGGTACACATTAAATCCATTTAAATATTGAGATAAACACTGAACTATATGAACTAAGAGAATTATCGTTACAGAAAAAGAATGTAAATGTTCTATTTCCAGACAATGTAAAAATACTAACAAAATTTGGGAAGCAATGGGAGAAAGTCTGAGAATGTTATCAAAGACAACACATGTAACTTTAAAATTGTTCTAATTATTGGGTTTTTTTAATTTCCTTTTTTAAAAATTTTTATTGGAGTATAGTTGATTTACAATGTGTTAGTTTCAGGTGTACAGCAAAGTGAATCAGTTATACATATACATATATCCACTCTTTTTTAGATTCTTTTCCCATATAGACCATTACGGAGTACTGAGTAGAGTTCCCTGTGCTATACAGTAGGTCCTTATTAGTATACTGGTGTGTATATGTCAATTCCAATCTCCCAATTTACCCCTCCCCCCATGCTTTCCCCCCGGTAACTATAAGTTTGTTTTGTACGTCTGTGATTCTATTTGTTTTGTAAATAAGTTTATTTGTACCATTTTTTTAGATTCTACGATATCATATGATATTTGTCTTTCTCTGTCTGACTTACTTCACTCAGTATGACAATCTCTAGGTCCATGCATGTTGCTGCAAATGGCATTATTTCATTCCTTTTTATGCCTGAGTAATATTCTGTTGTATATATGTACCACATCTTCTTTATCCATTCCTCTATTGACAGACATTTAGGTGGCTTCCACGTCCTGGCCATTGTAAATAGTGCTGCGATGAACATTAGGGTGCATGTATCTTTTTGTTTTTAATATATTTATTTATTATTTATGGCTGCGTTGGGTCCTTGTTGCTGCACGCGGGCTTTCTCTAGTTGCAGTGAGCGGGGGTTACTCTTCATCGTGGTGCACAGGCTTCTCATTGCGGTGGCTTCTTATTGCAGAGCTCAGGCTCTAGGCGCACGGGTTTCAGTAGTTGTGGCACACAGGCTCAGTAGTTGTGGCTTGCAGGCTCTAGAGTGAAGACTCAGTAGTTGTGGTGCACAGGCTTAGTTGCTCCACGGCATGTGGGATCTTCCGAGACCAGGGATCGAACCCATGTTCCCTGCATTGGCAGGCAGATTCTTAATCACTGCGCCACCAGGGAAGCCCCTGCATGTATCTTTTTGAATTATGGTTTTCTCCAGATATATGCCCAGGAGTGGGATTGCTGGCTCGTATGATAGCTCTATAGTTTTAAGGAACCTCCATACAGTTCTCCATAGTAGCTCTATCAATTTACATTCCCACCAATGGTGCAGGAGGGTTCCCTTTCTCCACACCCTCTCCAGAATTTATTATTTGTAGATTTTTTGATGGTGGCCATTCTGACCAGTGTGAGGTGACACCTCATTGTAGTTTTGATTTGCATTTCTCTAATAATTAGTGATGTCAAGCATCTTTTCATGTGTTAATTTCTTTTCTAAGAGGAAACTTGTAGGAAATAATGTATCTTGTTCTATAGAAACATTTATTTGAAGTTCAACAATTCCTTCAGCTTTTCTTCTATTAAATTCAAGTAAACTTACACTTTTTTCATTGAAGTGTCTTCTCTAATAAGATTTCATCTTAATTAGAATTTTTAATTGCTCTGTCTATATATATGCATAAAAAGATAGACTCTAAAATGATGTTTATCTAATGTTAATAATGATTTGGGGGTGTGGTAGCATTTGAGGTTATTTCATCTTCATCTTTATATTTTCTCTATTTTTGAATTCTTTATAATGAGCCCCCCCCTTTTTTTTTTTTACAAAAATAACAGTATTTTTTAAAGCATAAGAATATACCAAGATGATAAATATTTAACACTGGGAAGTGAAAATATGAATGACTGCTATTTTTGTAAATTTTAATATTTTAAATTAAAAAATACATTGACAAACCACTTTCTAGTTTTCTTTTTTATTATTATTATTTTTTTAAGTTTGAGGTCTTATCTGATATTTCCCCTACAATTTTATGGTTCTTGATAGAAAAATTGTTGCCAATCCCTGGCTTAGGAGGAAAAAGAAGCAACATCTACAAATTGCTGATTAATAATCAGCCAAGTACACACTGCTTTGCTTATGTTAACAGAAAGAAAAAATGAGCCCTGGAAAGCTGATGTCTGGAGGAAGAGCATTTTATTATAAACTACATTGTAATTGGGCACATAAACAGAAGGAAATTCTTCTAGTGAACAGGTACACTATGTAATAAGCATCTCCCAGATACTTTGACCCAATATAGGTCAATGGAATTCTACACCATAAATCCAGTCCCTTTCCCTAAAAGGAAAATGTTTACAGGCACCAAAAATTTGCCACATCTGTGTAAAGAGAAATACCAATCACAGAAGAAGTTGAAGCATATGTTTCTAGTTGATATAACTTAAACTGCTCTTTCAAAGCATTGTAAAAAATGGGGGGGGGGGGCGGCGGCAGGGAGGATGATACAATTATCCAAGGCGGGTTAAGCTGATCCTCAGAATCTACTGAAAACTCTCAATTTAAAGAGTTTAAAAAAATACTTGGTAGCAGCCACTGGCTCATGTAAGACTATGCAATTTCCAAAACCGACTCAGTGTCGTATCTCTAGTTTATAGATTCAAATTGTGAATTTACACACACAGTGTGTGTTATAAACTTGGTCAAACTGAAAGCACACATATGTACTTTATATCATCACCCTCTAACTCTCAGTATTTGCTTTTCCATCATCCTGTAATATTGTGTTTGTTGGGGTTTTTTATTTTGTCAGAGCAATTTTAGAAGGCAGAGAGGGGAGGAGTTGGTGGTTTAGTGGTTAGACCAGTCTACAACATTGTCAAAAAAATTGTTTTCGCACAAAGCATGTTTTGGTGCCAAATGGAGCAACCAAGATGTCAGAAGTATTTCACAATGTCGAAGCTTCTCCTCATGAATCTTTGGACCCTACAACTTGTTTATTACATCCTCAGAGGAGCTCAGGAATGCAGCTCGGAGTCCAGGCAGTCACTGGATTCTTCTCTGGAGGGTGGTACATCACGTTCCACTGCGTAACAGAGTGTTTTAAGTTTTCTCTTTCACGTACAACCACGGCTATACCACACAGACAGGGGAGACAGAACAGGGGAGACTCTGATGCCAAACAACTACTGAGGTTCTGCAGGAAGAAATTTAACTACCACAAAAATGTCCTCACAGAGCCAGGCTGACTCCTGAGGTATTCTCCTTTCATCTTCCTGGGCTCCCAGCTTCCTAAACTGGATTTCTAGCTTGCCTGTCTTTTCATCAGATGACCACTGTACTTCTTGGTCACTTTTTTCCAACTCTCCTCTCTCCCCTCCCTGTTTCTCCATCCCTCTGTCTCTCTGTCTCTCCCTCTCTCCTTTCTCTCTCCCTTCACTTCCAACCATGTAACTGAATCTAATTTTAATGCCCCTTGGCCCCTCATTTTTTCTTTTGTTTTATTTCTTTTTTTTAATTTTAATTTTGTTTTATTTCCATTTGTTGAGCCCCTCATTTTTAAAATGGGAACTGCTTTGGCTTTTAGTTCCTTTCCATTAATTTCTTTTTAAAAATGCAATAAAAAGGAAGCCCCACACAGAAAATTTAAAAAATCATACACATCTGGACAAATTTCAGACTCATATTAATCTGAGAAAACCAGAAGGAACACTTCCTTTAGCAAGTAACCCAAGTAATGAGATAGTTTATAGGGGAACCCAGTAATTTTGTTCTTAAATCCCCTGCATTATACAGGCTCAAATATGAAAAATCGTTGTGGAAACCTCCTGCTGTGCTCTGCATAGATACTCATATGGTTGTTTGGGGATAAATAAGAAACAACTCTTTCCCTCTAGATCTGTAATGAAATATCAAATGTCTCTAAGGCTGAGACATCAAAGCAGAACCCAAGCCCAAAGCAGGGGCTGGGCAGTGAGGGGACAGAAGAAGGTTTACATTTAGAGGTGGGCAAACTTCTTCTATTAAAGGCTGGAGGGTAAATATGTTAGGTTTTGTGGGCCAGTAGGTCTCTGTCATAGCTACTTGATTCGGCCACTGTAGCACAAACATGGCCATAGTACGCAGCAAATGAGCATAAATGAGTCTCAATAAAACTGCTCACGGATTCTGAAATTTGCATCTCATACAATTTCCATGTGTCATGACATATTCTTCTTCATTTGATTTTATCTAACCAATTAACAATTTTAAAATCATTCTTAATTTGGGGGTAATACAAAAACAGGAGGTTGTCTGGATTTGGTCTGTGAGTCACAGTTTGCCAACCCCGGATAAGAGGAAACTGCATACCAGAAAGAAAGCAAGTCTTCCCTTCCATCTTATGCAGGGATAGTGATTCCTGTTAGCAAAGTGCATTCTCGTACCCTGTCTCTGGCAATCCTCATCGCAATCCAGGAGATACATATTATTATTTTCACATAATGGATGAGTAAGCTGAGGGTCAGAGAAGATGAAAAGAATCACTAATTCATTTAACAAATATTTGAGTCCACAACCAGGTGCTGGGCTTGTGTTAGGCCCTAGGGATATGGCAATGACTAAGGCACAGTTTCTAATTGCTTAGAGACTAGTAGGACAGACCAGTACAATACAAGTAATTACAACACAGTATATAGGCTAAAGAGACACATACAGAAAGCATTTAATTAAATGCTGGGCCCAAGGAAAGCATTCTGGAAGAAATGACATCCAGTTCAGATGAGAAAGACATAGACAGGCAAAAAGAAGAGGAGGGAAAACTGTACAGGTTATAAGGAGGGGCACGAGCAGAGATGTGGAGGTGAGATAGCACATCTCATAAAGAACTGCAAGTTAGTAAATTTGCATCACAGAGCATATGGAGAGTATACGCTGGGGGTGGGTGGGACAAGAGCAGAAGAAACGCTGCTCAGAAAGGATGAGCAGGCACCACTTCATATCATGTTACAGAAGGTGGGCTTTATCCTTGGAGCAACATGGAGCCAACAAACAGGTGGAAGCAAAGAAGTGATATGGATCAAATTCACTTTTGAGAAAGAACGCCTGGCTACAGAGTGGAAAATGGATAGCAAGAAGCAAGTCAAACCTTATTTCACAGTAAAAAATATTGACCCCCTCATAAACAATCTGACTTGCTCAGGTTCACTGAGCTGGTGAGTCACAAAACCAGTCCGCCAATGCCATGGCCAATGCCCTCTGTCTACTCGGTCACAGTGACTTTACCACACACTCAGGGGTGGACAGCACATGTCAAAGTCACAAACACAGCCACATGCTCATTTTGGTGGAGAATGGTATTTAGAAACCAAGACCTAGCCATGGGTTCCATTCATTGCTACAGGGATGTCATTGCTTCTAGAGAATTTCAGTTGACAAAGCTAGAAAAATAACCACAACACCACCCTCCCTTTGCACCAAGCTAATATTACATGAACAATGATCTAATCATTTTGGTTAAGTTGTGAAAATGCCAAATTCTCTGCTAAAGGAGATAAGAAAAAAGGAGGAGGGTTGAAGTGAGACAGTAAAGTTACTGGTGACGCCAGTTAAAATTTGTAAACTGGGTAGAACTGTAATGGGTTTAATGATTTATAGGAGAGGGCTTTAGAAAAAAAGGGTAAAGCATGTCATCCTATAAAGAGAGATGAGAAGTAGGTTCTAGCAGATGATTATAATAATAGATAGAAGCTGCAATTCTGTTCTTTTTAAAGCTCAGCACACAACTGTCAAGGAAATAAGTTTTTTTTGAAACCCTTAATGATCACTTAATCCAATCTCTATATTTTACAGATTAGGACCCTGAGGCTGTAAAGCTGCACACACATGGGGCTTGGAGCCCTGACTCTTGAGTCAGATATTCCTGCATTTGTGTCCCCTCCCTGCTCATCACTTGCTATATGGCTTCGAGCAGATGACTTAACCTCTCTGTTCTGGTAACCTCACCTGAACTTCTTAGGCCTGTTGTATTTAAAGGAAATAATGCATTTTATGTAATTTCGCTCAGTGCTTGGCACATGGAGCACGCCCTATAAACGATCTTTGTAATTATTCTTATTAATTATAATAACAAGCATTTGTAAAGCACTCACTACATTACTACCATTATTGCTATTATTGTTAATGTTATCTACCAGGGTTACTAAGGCATAAAAGTAACTAGACTCAAACCAGAATCATCTTTGCTCTAGACCTAAACTCCTACTCAAAACCTCTTTCCACGTTATAGTGACCTTCAAACTATGTCCCATAGAGTCTCGAGGTTAGAGGACGTGCTTAAAGGAGAAGTTGGACAGACAGGGCTCTAGACCTTCTATTCTCTTTATTTTTTATTTCTTTTGAAGCAAGAGCTCCACTCCTAAAAATAATTTTGAAAACCATTGATTTCCACCATGCTGTCATTAAAAATGAAATCAGTAGCAAGCAAAGGACAGGACTATATACCCTGACCTTAAAGAAATGAAAACAGCTTATAAGAAATCAAGCAGTGGACTTTGCTTAATAAATTAAGCAAATCTTATCTCTCCTTTCTTTCCTATTGATACGGTTTTCTCAGGAAGCTCAGTTTAGAGGGGCAGCAGGAGGCCTAACATATAGAATATATTCTCTGCAACGGTTTCCAACCTCAACCAATACCCACTTCCACCATCCCTTCTCCACTTAAGCTTGGCCATATTTCTTGCATCAACTGCGTCACTTCCATTCCTTGGGTGCCTACATGTGCTATAGCCAGAGAAGTCAACTGTGGAATATTTTGGGAATTTGTATCTGGAAAAGTTGAAACTCTGGGAGAGGCCAATTGTTAATCTGAAGATAGAATTTCATGTCCCTTGAAGCCTGTGACTTGTCAGTCTCCAATTTATCTCTCACATGAAGATAATCTTATTATCTAGATCCAGAGACATGGAATATGAGAAGGAGCTGTGAACTTGTTGGTCAAAATAAATAAGCAGATAGCCGGGAGGGAGTCCGGGAAAACTCTGGAGCTGCCGAAGAGGCAAGAGACTTTTTTTTCCCTCTTGGTTTCCTGGTGCGCGAGGAGAGGGGATTAAGAGCGCTGCTTAAAGGGGCTCCACGGACGGGCGCGAGTCGCGACTGAAAGCGCGGAGCCCAGTGACAGGCGTGGGACGCTGGGGCTGCTGCTGCCGCCGCCAAGAAGCCTGTGTGCGAGCGCAGGTCACTGCCCACACCGCCCTTCCGGGAGCCTGTGCAGCCCGCCACTGCCGGGGTCCCGGGATCCAGGGGCAGCTTCCCTGGGAGAACGCACGGTGCGCCTCGGGCTGGTGCAACGTCACGCCGACCTCTGCCGCTGCAGGCTCGCCCCGCACTCCATGCCCCTCCCTCCCTCCCGGCCTGAGTGAGCCAGAGTCCCCGAAGAGGCTGCTCCTTTAACCCTGTCCTATCTGAGCGAAGAACAGACGCCCTCCGGCGACCTACACGCAGAGGCGGGGCCAAATCCAAAGCTGAGACCCAGGAGCTGTGAGAACAAAGAAGAGAAAGGGAAACCTCTCCCAGCAGCCTCAGAAGCAGCGGATTAAAGCTCCACAATCAACTTGATGTACCCTGCATCTGTGAAATACATGAATAAACAACACATCATCCCAAATTGAGGAGCCCGGAGTCGGTGCTGTGCCTCTGAGGTGGGAGAGCCAACTTCAGGACACTGGTCCACAAGAGACCTCCCAGCTCCACATAATATCAAACGGCGAAAATCTTCCAGAGATCTCCATCTCAACACCAGCACCCAGCTTCACTCAACGACCAGCAGGCTACAGTGCTGGACACCCTAAGCCAAACAACTAGCAAGACAGGAACACAACGCCACCCATTAGCAGAGAGGTGGCCTAAAATCATAAAAAGTCCGCAGACACCCCAAAACACACCACCAGACGTGGACCTGCCCACCAGAAAGACAAGATCCAGCCTCATCCACCAGAACACAGGCACTAGTCCCCTCCATCAGGAAGCCTACACAACCCACTAAACCAACCTTAGCCACTGGGGACAGACACCAAAA
This sequence comes from Mesoplodon mirus, assembly GCF_964341445.2. Lineage (NCBI taxonomy): Eukaryota > Metazoa > Chordata > Mammalia > Artiodactyla > Ziphiidae > Mesoplodon > Mesoplodon mirus. The sequence goes on along the minus strand of NC_138990.1, from coordinate 54,669,376 downwards.
ACAACAGGAACTACGAACCTGCAGCCTGCAAAAAGGAGACCCCAAACACAGTAACATAAGCAAAATGAGAAGACAGAAAAACACACAGCAGGAGAAGGAGCAAGATAAAAACCCACCAGACCTAACAAATGAAGAGGTAATAGGCAGTCTACCTGAAAAAGAATTCAGAATAATGATGGTAAAGATGATCCAAGATTCTATTTCCCAGATCCAAAATCTTGGAAATAGAATAGACAAAATGCAAGAAACAGTTAACAAGGACCTAGAAGAACTAAAGATGAATCAAGCATCGATTAAAAACACAATACATGAAATAAAAAATACTCTAGACGGGATCAATAGCAGAATAACTGAGGCAGAAGAACGGATAAGTGAGGTGGAAGATAAAATAGTGGAAATAACTGCTGCAGAGCAAAATAAAGAAAAAAGAATGAAAAGAACAGAGGACAGTCTCAGAGACCTCTGGGACAACATTAAACGCACCAACATTCGAATTATAGGGGTTCCTGAAGAAGAAGAGAAAAAGAAAGGGACTGAGAAAATATTTGAAGAGATTATAGTTGAAAACTTCCCCAATATGGGAAAGGAAATAGTTAATCAAGTCCAGGAGGCACAGAGAGTCCCATACAGAATAAATCCAAGGAGAAATACGCCAAGACACATATTAATCAAACTGTCAAAAATTAAACACAAAGAAATCATATTAAAAGCAGCAAGGCAAAAACAACAAATAACACACAAGGGAATCCCCATCAGGATAACAGCTGATCTCTCAGCAGAAACTCTACAAGCCAGAAGGGAGTGGCAGGACATACTTAAAGTGATGAAGGAGAAAAACCTGCAACCAAGATTACTCTACCCAGCAAGGATCTCATTCAGATTTGATGGAGAAATTAAAACGTTTACAGACAAGCAAAAGCTGAGAGAGTTCAGCACCACCAAACCAGCTTTACAACAAATGCTAAAGGAACTTCTCTAGGCAAGAAACACAACAGAAGGAAAAGACCTACAATAATGAACCCAAAACAATTAAGAAAATGGGAATAGGAACATACATATCGATAATTACCTTAAATGTAAATGGACTAAATGCTCCCACCAAAAGACACAGATTGGCTGAATGGATACAAAAACAAGACCCAGATATATGCTGTATACAAGAGACCCACTTCAGACCTAGAGACACATACAGACTGAAAGTAAGGGGATGGAAAAAGATATTCCATGCAAATGGAAACCAAAAGAAAGCTGGAGTAGCAATTCTCATATCAGACAAAATAGACTTTAAATTAAGGACTACTAGAAGAGACAAAGAAGGACACTACATAATGATCAAGGGATCGATCCAAGAAGAAGATATAACAATTGTAAATATTTATGCACCAAACATAGGAGCACCTCAATACATAAGGCAAATACTAACAGCCATAAAAGGAGAAATCGACAGTAACACACTCATAGTAGGGGACTTTAACACCCCACTTTCACCAATGGACAGATCATCCAAAATGAAAATAAATAAGGAAACACAAGCTTTAAATGATACATTAAACAAGATGGACTTAATTGATATTTATAGGACATTCCATCCAAAAACAACAGAATACACATTTTTCTCAAGTGCTCATGGAACATTCTCCAGGATAGATCATATCTTGGGTCACAAATCAAGCCTTGGTAAATTTAAGAAAATTGAAATTGTATCAAGTATCTTTTCCGACCACAATGCTATGAGACTAGATATCAATTACAGGAAAAGATCTGTAAAAAATACAAACACATGGAGGCTAAACAATACACTACTTAATAACGAAGTGATCACTGAAGAAATCAAAGAGGAAATTAAAAAATACCTAGAAACAAATGACAATGGAGACACGACGACCCAAAACCTATGGGATGCAGCAAAAGCAGTTCTAAGAGGGAAGTTTATAGCAATACAATCCCACCTTAAGAAACAGGAAACATCTCGAATAAACAACCTAACCTTGCACCTAAAGCAATTAGAGAAAGAAGAACAAAAACATCCCAAAGTTAGCAGAAGGAAAGAAATCATAAAAATCAGATCAGAAATAAATGAAAAAGAAAGGAAGGAAACGATAGCAAAGATCAATAAAACTAAAAGCTGGTTCTTTGAGAAGATAAACAAAATTGATAAACCATTAGCCAGACTCATCAAGAAAAAAAGGGAGAAGACTCAACTCAATAGAATTAGAAATGAAAAAGGAGAAGTAACAACTGACACTACAGAAATACAAAAGATCATGAGAGATTACTATAAGCAACTCTATGCCCATAAAATGGACAACCTGGAAGAAATGGACAACTTCTTAGAAATGCACAACCTGCCAAGACTGAATCAGGAAGAAATAGAAAATATGAACAGACCAATCACAAGCACTGAAATTGAAACTGTGATAAAAAATCTTCCAACAAACAAAAGCCCAGGACCAGATGGCTTCACAGGCGAATTCTATCAAGCATTTAGAGAAGAGCTAACACCTATCCTTCTGAAACTCTTCCAAAATATAGCAGAGGGAGGAACACTCCCAAACTCATTCTACGAGGCCACCATCACCTTGATACCAAAACCAGACAAGGATGTCACAAAGAAAGAAAACTACAGGCCAATATCACTGATGAACATAGATGCAAAAATCCTCAACAAAATACTAGCAAACAGAATCCAACAGCACATTAAAAGGATCATACACCATGATCAAGTGGGGTTTATTCCAGGAATGCAAGGATTCTTCAATATACGCAAATCAATCAACGTGATACACCATATTAACAAATTGAAGGAGAAAAACCATATGATCATCTCAATAGATGCAGAGAAAGCTTTCGACAAAATTCAACACCCATTTATGATAAAAACCCTGCAGAAAGTAGGCATAGAGGGAACTTTCCTCAACATAATAAAGGCCATATATGACAAACCCACAGCCAGCATCGTCCTCAATGGTGAAAAACTGAAACCATTTCCACTAAGATCAGGAACTAGACAAGGTTGCCCACTTTCACCACTCTTATTCAACCTAGTTTTGGAAGTTTTAGCCACAGCAATCAGAGAAGAAAAGGAAATAAAAGGAATCCAAATTGGAAAAGAAGAAGTAAAGCTGTCACTGTTTGCAGATGACATGATACTATACATAGAGAACCCTAAAGATGCTACCAGAAAACTACTAGAGTTAATCAATGAATTTGGTAAAGTTGCAGGATACAAAATTAATGCACAGAAATCTCTGGCATTCCTATATACTGATGATGAAAAATCTGAAAGTGAAATCAAGGAAACACTCCCATTTACCATTGCAACAAAAAGAATAAAATATCTAGGAATAAACCTACCTAAGGAGACAAAAGACCTGTATGCAGAAAATTATAAGACACTGATGAAAGAAATTAAAGATGATACAAATAGATGGAGAGATGTACCATGTTCTTGGATTGGAAGAATCAACATTGTGAAAATGACTCTACTACCCAAAGCAATCTACAGGTTCAATGCAATCCCTATCAAACTACCACTGGCATTTTTCACAGAACTAGAACAAAAAATTTCACAATTTGTATGGAAACACAAAAGACCCCGAATAGCCAAAGCAATCTTGAGAACGAAAAATGGAGCTGGAGGAATCAGGCTCCCTGACTTCAGACTATACTACAAAGCTACAGTAATCAAGACAGTATGGTACTGGCACAAAAACAGAAAGATAGATCAATGGAACAGGATAGAAAGCCCAGAGTTAAACCCACGGACATATGGTCACCTTATCTTTGATAAAGGAGGCAGGAATGTACAGTGGAGAAAGGACAGTCTCTTCAATAAGTGGTGCTGGGAAAACTGGATAGGGACATGTAAAAGTATGAGATTAGATCACTCCCTAACACCATACACAAAAATAAGCTCAAAATGGATTAAAGACCTAAATGTAAGGCCAGAAACTATCAAACTCTTAGAGGAAAACATAGGCAGAACACTCTATGACATAAATCACAGCAAGATCCTTTTTGACCCACCTCCTAGAGAAATGGAAATAAAGACAAAAATAAACACATGGGACCTAATGAAACTTAAAAGCTTTTGCACAGCAAAGGAAACCATAAACAAGACCAAAAGACAACCCTCAGAATGGGAGAAAATATTTGCAAATGAAGCAACTGACAAAGGATTAATCTCCAAAATTTATAAGCAGCTCATGCAGCTCAATAACAAAAAAACAAACAACCCAATCCAAAAATGGGCAGAAGACCTAAATAGACATTTCTCCACAGAAGATATACAGAGTGCCAACAAACACATGAAAGGATGCTCAACATCTTTACTCATTAGAGAAATGCAAATCAAAACTACAATGAGATATCATCTCACACCAGTCAGAATGGCCATCATCAAAAAATCTAGAAACAATAAATGCTGGAGAGGGTGTGGAAAAAAGGGAACACTCTTGCACTGCTGGTGGGAATGTGAATTGGTACAGCCGCTATGGAGAACGGTATGGAGGTTCCTTAAAAAACTACAAATAGAACTACCATATGACCCAGCAATCCCACTACTGGGCATATACCCTGAGAAAACCATAATTCAAAAGGAGACATGTACCAAAATGTTCATAGCAGCCCTATTTACAATAGCCCGGAGATGGAAACAACCTAAGTGTCCATCATCAGATGAATGGATAAAGAAGATGTGGCACATATATACAATGGAATATTACTCAGCCATAAAAAGAAATGAAATTGAGCTATTTGTAATGAGGTGGATAGACCTAGAGTCTGTCATACAGAGTGAAGTAAGTCAGAAAGAGAAAGACAAATACTGTATGCTAACACATATATATGGAATTTAAGAAAAAAAATGTCATGAAGAACATAGGGGTAAGACAGGAATAAAGACACAGACCTATTAGAGAATGGACTTGAGGATATGGGGAGGGGGAAGGGTAAGAAAAAAAAAAAACAAAAAACCAACACAGCTTAATTTGGGGAATTTGGAAAATATAGAAAAGCATAATGAAGAAAGTGAAAATCGCTAATAACTCTCCCACCCAGTGATAATCATGGTTATTTTGATATATTTCTTTCTGGTCTTTATGTGTTTATAAACGTATATATAGGATCCTCATGATTCATTTTATAAAGTTTCATATTTAAAAAAAAAAAAAAGAAAAAGAAAGAGAAAAAGAAACAATGTGATTGTCCATAGTAGGAGGATCTAAGTAATTTAAAGCATATCTAATCAATTAAGATATTATGTAGCTATTAAAACTTAGAAAGTCTTTGTAGCAACATGGAAAAATAATTATGATGAACTGTTAAGTGAAAAAGAGAACACATTTTTATCTTAATGATGACATCAACTCTGTAAAAGTTATATAAATGCATACAAACAAGGACTGGCAGGGGTTGTGGACTTAACGAAAACAGTTTATTTTATTGTAGTGATGACATGGGTGAAATTTTTTAAATTTTTAGTTTTTCATTAGTATTGCTACAATATTTGTGTGTGTGAAGTTAAACAGTGTTCTTAAATTAAAAAAAAAATAATAAATAAATAAATAAATAAATAAGCAGACGATTTGTGTGATAGGCTCAACTGAACCTTAGTGGCCTAATGATTTTGAAAAGCTCCTTGCAAACCTGCATTTACCTACAGAGTGGTGTTCAGAAACTACCTTTTGGCTTGTGGTTCATTTATGCTCCTGTCCTTCTCCCCCACTGTAATATTTTGGATCAACTGCTTCTGTGTAATCAATTCTCACACTTAAAGTGTAAAACAAGAAGAGACTAACTCTTTTCATTGTGAAAATTAATCCTTCACCTTAGAAAAAGATTTATGCTTTTGAGTCACAAAAAAGCCAAAATTCTTCAGCACTTAAAAGCAGAACCACAAAAACAAAAAGAGAATGAAAACATCAGTGAATCAATTTCCCTTTCCGTACAGATCTGAGAGGTGAGATAGTTCTCATTTCTGCCAAGAGGCTTCCATCTCTGACAAGTTGAGTGAGCATGCTGCAAGTTGTGAGAGAGATTTTGGACCGCATGTGGTAGCTGGAAAAAACTGAACTGGGTCAAGCTAAGTTTTGCAAGGTGTCTTAGAATTTTAGGAGATGAAGGAAAACTCTTAGCACTGTAACTCAAGTTTGTGGTTCTTGTTAATTGTCTATGGGGGGGGCTGGGGGATAGAAGGGTGGCCAGATATCCAAGATGAGATTCACCCATCCTTGCCTTTTTTGAGTTCTGATACTAATGTGATTCATGCATATGGCAGCCGTGGAGAGGTGCTGCTCAGATCTCCCTTTAAGAGAGATTCTTTTTTTTTTTTTTCTTTTTTGCAGCATGTGGGCCTCTCACTGTTGTGGCCTCTCCCGTTGCGGAGCACAGGCTCCGGGCACGCAGGCTCAGCGGCCATAGCTCACGGACCCAGCCGCTCCGCGGCATGTGGGATCTTCCCGGACCAGGGCACGAACCCGTGTCCCCTGCATCGGCAGGCGGACTCTCAACCACTGAGCCACCAGGGAAGCCCTAAGAGAGATTCTTTAGTGAGAAGTGCACTTATCTGTCAGTAGGCAGCTTCTGAAGCTTTGGGATCCATTGCAGCTCTCACACCAAGGCTACGGTTTTCCAGAGCACCTCCTAGCCAATGACTGAGTATGGGGTGGGGGGCAGACTAGAGCCAGGTATTCCTGCCCAATGGAGGAATTTCTCTAGTGGGAATTGTTGCTTTGGGGCTCCCCATCAACCTAGCCAAGACTTTCTCAGAGCTGCCCTGCAGTCTAAAGCTCTATCTACCCAATTCTTCTTCCTTCCTGCTCCCCTTTCATGGATATTGAACTTGCATCATGACCCGAGGCCCTCCCAATGCCTTCTGCTCTCTCTCCCCTTTCTCTTTTACAAGCATTACCCCCCATAAAAGTCTTACATTTCTAATTCCATCCTGGTGTCTGCTTCCTGGAGGACCTAAACACAGGCAATGGGGAAGGAGCAGAACATTTTTCTTCTTACCCCATCTCTAACCTCTCCCCCACATACTGCCTTGTCTTTCTAACCAGCCCACATTTTCCCCCCTTAAGCAGCAGCTGTGGCCTTCAGCAGTGTTTGCCCTTGACAGTCATGTGGTCTTTTGCCATTTACTTTCCCAATGGAAACACCAAGTCTTAGCAGACTGGAAACAGCAAAGTATCTTTAATGAATTGAAAGTAAACATGAAAAGCCAAGGGTGTGCTGAGATGTTAGGGTAAAATCTGGAGACTTGAGGGTGAGAGTGTGTGTGTGTGTGTGTGTGAGTGTGTGTGTGTGTGAGTGTGTGTGTGTGTGTGAGTGTGTGTGTGTGTGTGTGTTCATTGTCACTTGGAAGAGGAGCAGGAGGTGGTAAATATCTTGAACTTAGAAATAACCTTCTTCTGTTAGTTTTAATGAGAGAGAACAAATTAATATAGATGCATTATTTTATCTCTTCAACTCTCTTGCTTATCCGAAAACTACCAGATCACTTGGCAATGTAGAATGGATTCACTTCTATTTTTTGTTTTCTTGTTTGTTTCCCTCTTTATTTTCATAGCTCAGTAAAATACTCAAAAGTTGGCAGGGGGTGGAAAGCCAGGGGAAATAAATATGAATGAGTTGAATATGCCACAACCTGTTCAATCAGTGTTTAATCAAGCAATTGTCAGAATTTAGAATGATCATTATCTTATTTTAACTTTTCCAAGTAATCTATCCAACTTCATTTTAATTACTAAAATGAAAAAGGTATAGGAGAGCAAAGTAAAAATCACTTTTTACTTAATAAAAAGTAAATAGCTGGTTGTGACTGAGTTACCTACTTGGAGGTAAGGAGAAAGATTAAAAGTCTCTGAAAATTCCTTCCAACAACAGATTCTAAGTTCAGGAAATTAATTTTTAAAAGTTAAAACACACTCAAATCCTATTTAGTTGCAACTACTAAGTGTATGGATTCTGTTCACTTTGGCTTGAAACATAAAAATGAGTTACCCCTGTCAAATCCTATTTGTCTACCCCATAGAGATTTTATTCTCAGGTAGCCAGAAACAGATTCCATTTCTTTCTCTATCTCTTTCTCTCTCTCTCTTCCTCTCTCTCTCTTTCTCTCTCTCCTGCCACATTTCCAAAGCCTATAAGGACACTCTAAGTGAAGTAATTTGCTGGGTTAGGGGTTACACTATCAGAACTAACAAATACTTTAGGATTTCTCATCATCTTTGACCTTACCACTCCCTACTCTCCACAAACAATAAGGTGGGAAATCAATATTAAATTATCTGGACTCAGTATTATGACAAATGCACACACCCTGCCTTCCCTGCTTCATTCCATCTGTGTACAGCCTAAAACAGCTGACCAGGACAGTCTTTCATCTCTAATCTCATCAACCCACTTTCCCATGAGAAACAGCCAATGAAGCCCAAAACTAGGTACCAAACTCTTTCTAGACCCAGGCAACTCACCACATCTGACAATTCAAAAAAAAAAAAAAATCAGTAAAAGTGGCGGCTATGAGTCACTAAGGACAAACAGCATTCCTGAAAGAAATGAAGATCAATAGTGGAAACACATTGGTGCTTGCTTTGAAACTCTATAGGTCCCTATAGACCTGAATGGTATTAAGGCCTGAATTCTCTCCATCTCTAGGATGCCTACTATTTGCTGTTCAATTTTCTATAAATATAACTATCTCCTCTCTTTTTTTTTTTTTGACTGTAACAAACTAGCATCAGAAATATTTCTAATAGTTAACATGTTCCTTAACACTGTCCTTTCAATTGTTAGGAGCTTAAAGGGGCGACTAACTATAATTTGCTCTCAATGGCTTTCAGTTTGGTAGACCATGACCTACATATTACATCACAACCTGGTACACACTCACACAAAAGATGACAGTGGAAGAGCAACCTAAAAAGAGAAGACATGACAACTAAATGTCATATGGGATCCAGTATGACATATCCTAGAACAAAAAGGACATTAGGTTCCAACTCAGGAAATTCAAATAAAATTTGAAATTCAGCTAACCATAAGAATATATCGGACTTCCGGGTAAGATGGCGGAAGAGTAAGACGCGGAGATCACCTTCCTCCCCACGGATACACCAGAAATACAGCTACACATGGAACAACTCCTACAGAACACCTACTGAACGCTGGCATAAGACCCCAGACCTCCCAAAAGGCAAGAAACTCCCCACATACCTGGGTAGGGCAAAGCGGAGAGATCCCCACACAGAGGATCGGTGCCGAGCGGCACTCACCAGCCCGAGAGGCTTGTCTGCTCGCCCGCCGGGGCGCGCAGCGCTGGAAGCTGAGGCTCGGGCTTCGGTCAGAGCGCAGAGAGAGGACTGGGGCTGGCGGCGAGAACTCAGCGTGAAGGGGGCTAATGTGCCACAGCTAGCCGGCAGGGAGTCCGGGAAAACTCTGGAGCTGCCGAAGAGGCAAGAGACTTTTTCTTCCCTCTTGGTTTCCTGGTGCACGAGGAGAGGGGATTAAGAGCGCTGCTTAAAGGGGCTCCACAGACGGGCGCGAGTCGCGACTGAAAGCGCGGAGCCCAGTGACGGGCGTGGGACGCTGGGGCTGCTGCTGCTGCCGCCAAGAAGCCTGTGTGCGAGCGCAGGTCACTGCCCACACCGCCCTTCCGGGAGCCTGTGCAGCCCGCCACTGCCGGGGTCCCGGGATCCAGGGGCGGCTTCCCTGGGAGAACGCACGGTGCGCCTCGGGCTGGTGCAACGTCACGCCGACCTCTGCCGCTGCAGGCTCGCCCCGCACTCCATGCCCCGCCCTCCCGCCCGGCCTGAGTGAGCAAGAGTCCCCGAAGCGGCTGCTCCTTTAATCCTGTCCTGCCTGAGCGAAGAACAGATGCCCTCCGGCGACCTACACGCAGAGGCGGGGCCAAATCCAAAGCTGAGACCCAGGAGCTGTGAGAACAAAGAAGAGAAAGGGAAACCTCTCCCAGCAGCCTCAGAAGCAGCGGATTAAAGCTCCACAATCAACTTGATGTACCCTGCATCTGTGGAATACATGAATAGACAACACATCATCCCAAATTGAGGAGCCCGGAGTCAGTGCTGTGCCTCTGAGGTGGGAGAGCCAACTTCAGGACACTGGTCCACAAGAGACCTCCCAGCTCCACATAATATCAAACGGCAAAAATCTTCCAGAGATCTCCATCTCAACACCAGCACCCAGCTTCACTCAACGACCAGCAAGCTACAGTGCTGGACACCCTATGCCAAACAACTAGCAAGACAGGAACACAACGCCACCCATTACCACAGAGGTGGCCTAAAATCATAAAAAGTCCGCAGACACCCCAAAACACACCACCAGACGTGGACCTGCCCACCAGAAAGACAAGATCCAGCCTCATCCACCAGAACACAGGCACTAGTCCCCTCCACCAGGAAGCCTACACAACCCACTAAACCAACCTTAGCCACTGGCGACAGACACCAAAAACAACGGGAACTACGAACCGGCAGCCTGCAAAAAGGAGACCCCAAACACAGTAACATAAGCAAAATGAGAAGACAGAAAAACACACAGCAGGAGAAGGAGCAAGATAAAAACCCACCAGACCTAACAAATGAAGAGGTAATAGGCAGTCTACCTGAAAAAGAATTCAGAATAATGATGGTAAAGATGATCCAAGATTCTATTTCCCAGATCCAAAATCTTGGAAATAGAATAGACAAAATGCAAGAAACAGTTAACAAGGACCTAGAAGAACTAAAGATGAATCAAGCATCGATTAAAAACACAATACATGAAATAAAAAATACTCTAGACGGGATCAATAGCAGAATAACTGAGGCAGAAGAACGGATAAGTGAGGTGGAAGATAAAATAGTGGAAATAACTGCTGCAGAGCAAAATAAAGAAAAAAGAATGAAAAGAACAGAGGACAGTCTCAGAGACCTCTGGGACAACATTAAACGCACCAACATTCGAATTATAGGGGTTCCAGAAGAAGAAGAGAAAAAGAAAGGGACTGAGAAAATATTTGAAGAGATTATAGTTGAAAACTTCCCTAATATGGGAAAGGAAATAGTTAATCAAGTCCAGGAGGCACAGAGAGTCCCATACAGAATAAATCCAAGGAGAAATACGCCAAGACACATATTAATCAAACTGTCAAAAATGAAACACAAAGAAATCATATTAAAAGCAGCAAGGCAAAAACAACAAATAACACACAAGGGAATCCCCATCAGGATAACAGCTGATCTCTCAGCAGAAACTCTACAAGCCAGAAGGGAGTGGCAGGACATAATTAAAGTGATGAAAGAGAAAAACCTGCAACCAAGATTACTCTACCCAGCAAGGATCTCATTCAGATTTGATGGAGAAATTAAAACGTTCACAGACAAGCAAAAGCTGAGAGAGTTCAGCACCACCAAACCAGCTTTACAACAAATGCTAAAGGAACGTCTCTAGGCAAGAAACACAACAGAAGGAAAAGACCTACAATAACGAACGCAAAACAATTAAGAAAATGGAAATAGGAACATACATATCGATAATTACCTTAAATGTAAATGGACTAAATGCTCCCACCAAAAGACACAGATTGGCTGAATGGATACAAAAACAAGACCCAGATATATGCTGTATACAAGAGACCCACTTCAGACCTAGAGACACATACAGACTGAAAGTAAGGGGATGGAAAAAGATATTCCATGCAAACGGAAACCAAAAGAAAGCTGGAGTAGCAATTCTCATATCAGACAAAATAGACTTTAAAATAAAGACTACTAGAAGAGACAAAGAAGGACACTACATAATGATCAAGGGATCGATCCAAGAAGAAGATATAACAATTGTAAATATTTATGCACCAAACATAGGAGCACCTCAATACATAAGGCAAATACTAACAGCCATAAAAGGAGAAATCGACAGTAACACAATTATAGTAGGGGACTTTAACACCCCACTTTCACCAATGGACAGATCATCCAAAATGAAAATAAATAAGGAAACACAAGCTTTAAATGATACATTAAACAAGATGGACTTAATTGATATTTATAGGACATTCCACCCAAAAACAACAGAATACACATTTTTCTCAAGTGCTCATGGAACATTCTCCAGGATAGATCATATCTTGGGTCACAAATCAAGCCTTGGTAAATTTAAGAAAATTGAAATTGTATCAAGTATCTTTTCTGACCACAATGCTATGAGACTAGATATCAATTACAGGAAAAGAGCTGTAAAAAATACCAACACATGGAGGCTAAACAATACACTACTTAATAACGAAGTGATAACTGAAGAAATCAAAGGGGAAATTAAAAAATACCTAGAAACAAATGACAATGGAGACACGACGACCCAAAACCTATGGGATGCAGCAAAAGCAGTTCTAAGAGGGAAGTTTATAGCAATACAATCCCACCTTAAGAAACAGGAAACATCTCGAATAAACAACCTAACCTTGCACCTAAAGCAATTAGAGGAAGAAGAACAAAAACATCCCAAAGTTAGCCGAAGGAAAGAAATCATAAAAATCAGATCAGAAATAAATGAAAAAGAAATGAAGGAAACGATAGCAAAGATAAATAAAACTAAAAGCTGGTTCTTTGAGAAGATAAACAAAATTGATAAACCATTAGCCAGACTCATCAAGAAAAGAAGGGAGAAGACTCAAATCAATAGAATTAGAAATGAAAAAGGAGAAGTAACAACTGACACTGCAGAAATACAAAAGATCATGAGAGATTACTATAAGCAACTCTATGCCCATAAAATGGACAACCTGGAAGAGATGGACAAATTCTTAGAAATGCACAACCTGCCAAGACTGACTCAGGAAGAAATAGAAAATATGAATAGACCAATCACAAGCACTGAAATTGAAACTGTGATTAAAAATCTTCCAACAAACAAAAGCCCAGGACCAGATGGCTTCACAGGCGAATTCTATCAAACATTTAGAGAAGAGCTAACACCCATCCTTCTCAAACTCTTCCAAACAATATCAGAGGAAGGAACACTCCCAAACTCATTCTACGAGGCCACCATCACCTTGATACCAAAACCAGGCAAGGATGTCACAAAGAAAGAAAACTACAGGCCAATATCACTGATGAACATAGATGCAAAAATCCTAGGGCCTCCCTGGTGGCGCAGTGGTTGAGAGTCCGCCTGCCGATGCAGGGGATACGGGTTCGTGCCCCGGTCTGGGAGGATCCCATATGCCGCGGAGCGGCTGGGCCCGTGAGCCATGGCCGCTAAGCCTGTGCGTCCGGAGCCTGTGCTCCGCAACGGGAGAGGCCACAACAGTGAGAGGCCCGTGTACTGCAAAAAAAAAAAAAAAAAAAAAAAAAAAAATCCTCAACAAAATACTAGCAAACAGAATCCAACAGCACATTAAAAGGATCATACACCATGATCAAGTGGGGTTTATTCCAGGAATGCAAGGATTCTTCAATATATGCAAATCAATCAATGTGATACACCATATTAACAAGTTGAAGGAGAAAAACCATATGATCATCTCAATAGATGCAGAGAAAGCTTTCGACAAAATTCAACACCCATTTATGATAAAAACCCTGCAGAAAGTAGGCATAGAGGGAACTTTCCTCAACATAATAAAGGCCATATATGACAAACCCACAGCCAACATTGTCCTCAATGGTGAAAAACTGAAACCATTTCCTCTAAGATCAGTAACAAGACAAGGCTGCCCACTCTCACCACTCTTATTCAACATAGTTTTGGAAGTTTTAGCCACAGCAATCAGAGAAGAAAAGGAAATAAAAGGAATCCAAATCGGAAAAGAAGAAGTAAAGCTGTCACTGTTTGCAGATGACATGATACTATACATAGAGAATCCTAAAGATGCTACCAAAAAACTACTAGAGCTAATCAATGAATTTGGTAAAGTAGCAGGATACAAAATTAATGTACAGAAATCTCTGGCATTCCTGTACACTAATGATGAAAAATCTGAAAATGAAATCAAGAAAACACTCCCATTTACCATTGCAACAAAAAGAATAAAATATCTAGGAATAAACCTACCTAAGGAGACAAAAGACCTGTATGCAGAAAATTATAAGACACTGATGAAAGAAATTAAAGATGATACAAATAGATGGAGAGATATACCATGCTCCTGGATTGGAAGAATCAATATTGTGAAAATGACTCTACTACCCAAAGCAATCTACAGATTCAATGCAATCCCTATCAAACTACCACTGGCATTTTTCACAGAACTAGAACAAAAAATTTCAAAATTTGTTTGGAAAAACAAAAGACCCCGAATAGCCAAAGCAATCTTGAGAACGAAAAACGGAGCTGGAGGAATCAGGCTCCCTGACTTCAGACTATACTACAAAGCTACAGTAATCAAGACAGTGTGGTACTGGCATAAAAACAGAAAGATAGATCAGTGGATCAGGATAGAAAGCCCAGAGATAAACCCACGCACATATGGCCAACTTATCTTTGATAAAGGAGGCAGGAATGTACAGTGGAGAAAGGACAGCCTCTTCAATAAGTGGTGCTGGGAAAACTGGATAGGGACATGTAAAAGTTTGAGATTAGATCATTCCCTAATACCATACACAAAAATAAGCTCAAAATGGATTAAAGACCTAAATGTAAGGCCAGAAACTATCAAACTCTTAGAGGAAAACATAGGCAGAACACTCTATGACATAAATCACAGCAAGATCCTTTTTGACCCACCTCCTAGAGAAATGGAAATAAAGACAAAAATAAACACATGGGACCTAATGAAACTTAAAAGCTTTTGCACAGCAAAGGAAACCATAAACAAGACCAAAAGACAACCCTCAGAATGGGAGAAAATATTTGCAAATGAAGCAACTGACAAAGGATTAATCTCCAAAATTTATAAGCAGCTCATGCAGCTCAATAACAAAAAAACAAACAACCCAATCCAAAAATGGGCAGAAGACCTAAATAGACATTTCTCCACAGAAGATATACAGAGTGCCAACAAACACATGAAAGGATGCTCAACATCTTTACTCATTAGAGAAATGCAAATCAAAACTACAATGAGATATCATCTCACACCAGTCAGAATGGCCATCATCAAAAAATCTAGAAACAATAAATGCTGGAGAGGGTGTGGAAAAAAGGGAACACTCTTGCACTGCTGGTGGGAATGTGAATTGGTACAGCCGCTATGGAGAACGGTATGGAGGTTCCTTAAAAAACTACAAATAGAACTACCATATGACCCAGCAATCCCACTACTGGGCATATACCCTTAGAAAACCATAATTCAAAAAGAGACATGTACCAAAATGTTCATCGCAGCTCTATTCACAATAGCCCGGAGCTGGAAACAACCTAAGTGTCCATCATCGGATGAATGGATAAAGAAGATGTGGCACATATATACAATGGAATATTACTCAGCCATAAAAACAAATGAAACTGAGCTATTTGTAATGAGGTGGATAGACCTAGAGTCTGTCATACAGAGTGAAGTAAGTCAGAAAGAGAAAGACAAATACCGTATGCTAACACATATATACGGAATTTTAAAAAAAAAAATGTCATGAAGAACCTAGGGGTAAAACGGGAATAAAGACACAGACCTACTTGAGAATGGACTTGAGGATATGGGGAGGGGGAAGGGTAAGCTGTGACAAAGCGAAAGAGAGGCATGGACATATGTACACTACCAAACATAGGGTAGATAGATAGTGGGAAGCAGCCGCAGAGCACAGGGAGATCAGCTCGGTGCTTTGTGACCGCCTGGAGGGGTGGGATGGGGAGGGTGGGAGGGAGGGAGATGCATGAGGGAAGGGATGTGGGAACAGATGTATATGTATGACTGATTCACTTTGTTATAAAGCAGAAACTAATAAAAAGAAAAAAAAAAAAAAAAAAAGAAGGCAGACCAAAAAAAAAAAAAAAAGAATGGATATATGTATATGTGTAACTGAATCACTTTGCTGTAAACCTGAAACTAACACAACATTGTAAATCAACTATACTCCAATATAAAATAAAAATTAAATTGAAAAAAAAAAAATAAAAAAATAAAAGGGAAAAAAAAGAAAAAAAGAATATATCACTTTGATTGGTTCATTAGGGTAAAAAATGTACCATAATAATGCAAGATGCTACAATAGGGGAAATTGGGTATGGAGTATATAGGAACTCTCTGCACTATCTTTGTAACTATTCTAAAATAAAAAGCTTATTAAGACAACATCAGGGCTTCCCTGGTGGCGCAGTGGTTGACAGTCCGCCTGCCGATGCAGGGGACACGGGTTCGTGCCCCGGCCTGGGAAGATCCCACATGCCGCGGAGCGGCTGGGCCCGTGAGCCACGGCCACTGAGCCTGCGCGTCCAGAGCCTGTGCTCCGCAACAGGAGAGGCCACAACAGTGAGAGGACCGTGTACCGCAAAAAAAAAAAAAAAAAAAAGACAACATGAACAACAGAAAAGGCAGTGGCTGACACGCAGCGTGTACTGCAGTAACGCCAGGCTCTTCCTTCCTAAGCCCTAGTCCCATCACCATTCGTCGCCCCCACCACTGTAAAATGCTGCTGCTGCTGATTCAGATTCCCTTTCCAATCATGTAGATGGGGTAAAAAGCCATAAGACGATGAAGATAAAGCGCTTGCGATGTGCACCGAAGAGCAGCTGACTAATGAAAAGTGTGGTTATTAAGCTAAGCCTAGCATCTTATTGTTCTCTAACAGGGGCCCAGAGGGAGGCAATAAAGCTCTGTGAAATTTACTCTGAAATTTGAAATATGTCCAAATCATCAGTTGCTAACTAACCTGCCCAAAAATCTGACAGGAAATTCAAACCAGAATGTTTTCCTGTTTTAAGAGAGGTGCTGTTGTGCTTCTTTTCTATCTTCTTTTCCCCATCTTGTTAAGAAGAACTATGTGTTGGTGAGGCAACATTTGAATCAGATGGAAGAAATAAAAGTTGGGATAAAATGGCACAAAACCAAACAAATCCCTGGAGCTGAAGAAAATCTTGGCTGTGACAAGAATTCAAGCCTTTCCAATATGAGTCTGAATGAAGCAAACCTCAAAGCCAATGTATGGGTGTGAAACTTCATAAAATGCAAGTGTTCACGAATGCAAGCTGATTAACTTTCCAAAATTGCCGTCAAGCACAGTGTTTCAGATCAGCTGAAGCTCAAGCTGGTGCTGACACAGGGCTTAAAGCAAGAATAATATGGATATTATGAAAACTCTCTCTTTTGTCCAATAGGCCAGTCCTTTTTTCCATTTCTGACATGATCCTTTCTGGCTCCTGTATCCCAATGGAAGCGGGTTCTGATCCTTAAGTAGCCTGAGTCAAGGAAGCAGCCTGTCCAAACTCAGCACTTCTCAAAGCTTTTTTTCAGAAGGGAAATTCTTGTAAGAAAGAAACATATTTGAAACCCCAATACATAATCAACTAAAATCAGAGCTGTTCTGAATGACGACACAGAGCCACCTCATTTAGTGACCATATTACTTTATATATTTGAGTGTATAAAAATTTCATCATTTATAGGAACATGTTTAAAAATTATCCCAACATTTTGTATTGTCAACTTTAATAATATAATAGCCAGTTATTTTACCAGCAAAAACCAGTTTATTCAGGAACAGCCAGAGGAACTGCAATTTGGGATATCTGAACTATGGCAGATCATAGGCAAATCCAGAGGACAAGAGTAACTAGCTTTTATAGGGAAAAGGGGATTCTTGGAAGTGGCTGTAATAATCAGAGTCCATTGGAAGAAGCTAGGAGTCCAAAGTATAGAGGTTTCTCATTGGTTGGGCTGCTACAGTCTCTGATTGACTGGACTGTTGATGGAGAGAAGTTTTCTTCTTCCTGCTAGAGATTAAAGTACTCCTACATCTCCCTGTAGGAGATGTAGGCATAAGTCTCTTCCTATTTGGAGTAACTGACGACACGCTCTGAGACTGACCGTCTGTCCCAGCTCCAATTTTAGCTGCGGTTTCTTTAATTAATTCCACAGTATTTAGTTGATTGATACAAGCATATATATTTTCATTATAAATTATATTAATAGATTCCTTTTTAAATTTATTACTAGAAAAGTGTTCTGTTTCATGAGGAACTGGCATGCT
The DNA here is from genome assembly GCF_964341445.2 of Mesoplodon mirus. NCBI lineage: Eukaryota > Metazoa > Chordata > Mammalia > Artiodactyla > Ziphiidae > Mesoplodon > Mesoplodon mirus. Next base: position 54,651,251 of record NC_138990.1, on the reverse strand, counting down.
TTATCCAAGCAGATAAGAATTATGTCACTTATTGAAGGAGGCAAGAATATACAATGGAGAAAAGACAGTCTCTTCAATAAGTGGTGCTGGGAAAACCGGAAAGCTACATGTAGAAGAATGAAATTAGGACATTTTCTCACACCATACACAAAAATAAACTCAAAATGGATTAAAGACCTATATGTAAGACCAGAAACCATAAAATTCCTAGAAAAACACATAGGCAGACACACTTTGACATAAATTGTAGCAATATTTTTTTCCGATCTGTCTCCTAAGGCAGAGGAAACAAAAGCAAAAATAAACAAATAGGACCTAATTAAACTTAAATGCTTTTGCACAGCAAAGGAAACCATCAACAAAATGAAAAGACAACCTACTGAATGGGAGAAAATATTTGCAAATGATATGACCGATAAGGGGTTAATATCCAAAATACATAAACGACTCATACAACTCAATATCAAAAAAGGAAAAAAAATAAACCAAACAACCCAATTAAAAAATGGGCAGAAGACCTGAATAGACATTTCTCCACAGAAGACATACAGATGGCCAAAAGGCCCATGAAAAGATGCTCAACATCGCTAATCATCAGAGAAATGCAAATTGAAAGGACAATGAAATATCACCTCACACCTATCAGAATGGCTATTATCAAAAAGACCATCAATAACAAGTGTCAGCGAGGATGTGGAGAAAAGGGAACCACTGTACACTGTTGGTGGGAATATAAATTGATACAACCACTGTGGAAAACAGTATGGGGATTCCTCAAAAAACTAAAAATACAACTACCATATGATTCAGTGATTCCACTCCTGGGTATATATCTGAAGAAAGTGAAAACACTAATTTGGAAAGATACATGCACCCCAATATTCATAGCAGCATTATTTAACAATTGCAAAGATATGGAAGCAATCTAAGTTTCCAGCAACAGATGAAAGGATAAAGAAGATATTTTTTATATATGTGGAGAGAGGGGGAGGGGAGGGAGGAATATTACTCAGGCATAAAAAAGAATGCAATTTTGCCATTTGCAACATGGATGGACCTGGAGGATATTATGCTTAGTGAAAGAAGTCAGACAGAGAAAGCCAAATACTGTATATTATCATTTATATGTGGAATCTACAAATTACAACAAACTAGTGAATATATAACAAAAAAGAGGCAGACTCATAGATATAGAGAACAAACTAGTGATTACTGGGGGGGAGAGGGTGTGCGGGGGCAAAATGGGGTAGGGGATTAAGAGGAACAAGCTACTAGGTATAAAATAAATAAGCTACTGTATTGTACAGTATAAAGAATGTAGCCAATATTTTATAATAATTATAGAGTATAATCTATAAAATTTTTGAATCACTATGCTATACACCTGAAACTAATATAATATTGTAAATCAACTATACCTCAATTTTTTTTTTTTTTTTTTTTTTTTTTTTTGCGGTACGCAGGCCTCTCACTGTTGTGGCCTCTCCTGTTGCGGAGCACAGGCTCCGGACGTGCAGGCTCAGCGGCCGTGGCTCACAGGCGCAGTCGCTCCGCAGCATGCGGGATCTTCCCAGACCAGGGCACGAACCCATGTCCCCTGCATCGGCAGGTGGACTCTCAAACACTGCGCCACCAGGGAAGCCCTATACCTCAAATTTTTAAAAGAAGAATTATGCCACACATTACATCATCCTTTTTGCTCTTGGTACCAGAAATCTTGGGTTAGAATTCATGTTTAATCACAATAATTGGTTTAGCCCTGTTGTTTAACATATTTGTTGCTGATTCCCTACAGCATTTGACTTCCTATGTCTTTCTTAACAGTTTGTTGTTTTTTATTATTTGAACCACTTGGTCAGTTTTGGAAACAAGTAAACAAGATTTGGTGTAAACAAGTAAATCTTTCCAGAGAAATGACACTACCAAGCAAAATGGAACAAATGTCAGGAATTTTCTTTAAAGTAACATTTCACTTGTGTGATGTTAAGAGTTTCCCATCACTGTCCATTTAAGCAGATGTCGCATCACAATTAAATGGAGATTTGTACAAAACGGTGATTTACAGAGCATCCACTCTGTAGTGGAGGAACTCAGGCATGACCTTTGTCTGTGCTCCCATCAATGGAAGACCAGTTGGCCATATTATAACCACTTCCTTACTTGCTCAGATGTATGAAAAGCATGAGTGGCAAACAAATTTCTATCTTATCAAAATTAGAATTAGATTTTTTAAAATAGACTTTATTTCAAATAACTTTTTTTTTTCTGTCAAAGCCTAATTGTTAATTTGATGCCAAGACCAACAAGGCATCTCTTTGTGGCAATCACTGCTATCGTTTTATATTTTGTAAGGCTTTCTACTGGAATGTTACTATACCCTTTCTCTCTGGCCATCAAATGAATAAAAGCTATTTTGTAGCATGTTCTGCTTCCACTCGTAGAAGAGTGGTTTCCAATAAAACCTCAGCCCCACAAACATAAGAAGGGCAACAGAGAATGTGTACAAGCATGGTTGACCTACCTGGTATGGACTATTTCACATTATGAAAGGAGTCATAAATATATACTCCCCAGTAGACATGCACTTCCCTTCCTCCTTCCTCTAATGCCAAGGCAGAGTTCTATTTTTTTTTTCTCTTTTTTTTTTTGCGGTACGCAGGCCTCTCACTGTTGTGGCCTCTCCCGTTGCGGAGCACAGGCTCCGGATGCGCAGGCTCAGCGGCCATGGCTCACGGGCCCAGCTGCTCCGCGGCATGTGGGATCTTCCCAGACTGGGGCACGAACCCGTGTCCCCTGCATCAGCAGGCGGACTCTCAACCACTGCGCCACCAGGGAAGCCCCAGAGTTCTATTTTTAAATGTCAAGCAGTGGTTATGATGTCCTCCACCTCAAGGAGGTGCATCTGAGTTCTTATCCTAGGAAGGAGTCAAGAACAGTAAGAGTAATCCTCTGGAACTGAGGCGTGGGAGCAATGTGCTGCTGCAGCAGGGGGTCGGAGGCATCCCTTCACACTGCCCATTTCAGCAGCAATAATGGACCTCCTACCATGGTGGCGGCAACTGCTGCACAATGGCTCTTTCTGGAGTATCTGGTTCCCCAAACTGAGTCTTCTAGTCTCAGAGACATTTCTGGTTCCCACTCTGATAGCAGCACAAGGTGGGAGCACCTTGTAATTGGATTAAGTAAGGTCTTCCAGTTCTTATACAGGAGGAGGGACTTCTGTACTCAAAGACATTTGTGCAATAATGGAAAGGGAGTCATTTTTATTTGAATATACAAGGAGATGTGACCTTCTGTATTTCCCTCAAGATGGTGAAGCAGGGCCTACCTGGTGGCGCAGTGGTTGAGAGTCCGCCTGCCAATGCAGGGGACACGGGTTCGTGCCCCGGTCTGGGAGGATCCCATATGCCGCGGAGCGGCTGGGCCCGTGAGCCATGGCCGCTGGGCCTGCGCGTCCGGAGCCTGTGCTCCGCAACGGGAGAGGCCACAACAGTGAGAGGCCCGCATACCGCAAAAAAAAAAAAAAATTAAAAAAAAAAAAAAGATGGTGAAGCACACATCAAGTGCAAATGTAAAAATATACCCTTATTCCAAAGGGGAATATTTACAAAGTTTATCAATATAATCCTTCACGCTGACCAACTAACAGAGTTTATATGAGATCAATTGGATCAACTTAACATTTACTTATTAGTAATGTAAGTGCTATTATGCTATTATAATATATATTACATTGGTAGTATGCTATTTGCCAGGTATATAAAGATAAATAATATATGATCCCTATCCATGAAAAGGTGATGGTCCCTGAACCACTATCTGACCACTGGGAATGTTTACCATTGGCATCACTTGAAGAAAATATTTTGCCTAAGGCCTGTCACCATCTTATGAGCCAAAACTCTGAATGACATTGGTTCTGACACAGATTCAACAAGTACTGTCATAATATCAATATGATGACAACAATGGTAAGGGAAAATGGCATCAACATCATACAAGAGATAGTTCCTGAGAACAGAACTAGGGGTAGGGAGTGAGGGGAGAGGTGCTGTCCACAGGAGTTCTTCTGGTAACAGGGCTCACACAGAGTAGTCCACAGGCATCAGGGCCTCACATGAGAAAAGCTGGGTGTGTGTTTCCTTGCAGAGGTACCTAAGGAGTCTGAATGCTAGTGCTGCAGTATGGGAACTCAATACAGATGCCCGAGCAGAACCACAGGTTATCACCTGCACCTCTGAGTGAAGGACAAAACCCCCAGGAGTACTGGACTTAAATCCCAAGCCTCTCCCCAGTATTTCCAGACCAGGTTTCCTGTATGATCTGAAGTGAATAGCTAGGAAGAATGAGAAAGACGCTCCCACAAATAACTGAACTTGTATTTCTCAACCAACTGGTGGGTGGAAGGCTGAGCCAGAGAGGACTTGGAAAAATTAAGGAGGAGACATTTCTTATACTTCCAAGAGCAGGGAGCAAAGGCAAGCCAATTACATACATATGTACATTTTCTTTTAGGAAAAGTGCCCAGAACTTTCATCAGACTCTTAAAGGGATCTAAGTGTTAGGAGACAGGGAGGTGTTTTTAGGTTGGGCTTCCTGAGATGAGGATTTGAGACTGAGCAAGTGATTTATTAAGAAAGTGTTTTGTTTTTGGCTGCACCACGCGGCTTCTGGGATCTTAGCTCCCCGACGAGGGATTGAACCCAAGCCCTCGGCAGTCAGAGTGCAGAGTCCTAACCACTGGGCCGCCAGGAAATTCCCAAGAAAGTGCTTCTTGAGGAGACCAGCCAGAGAGTAGGGGAGGCAGAGAGATGGGAGGAAGTGAAGGAAGGCTGCAGTCTTCAGGCAAAGCCCCTGCAGAGGCTGACTTCCTAGGGGCACCAGCTGAGGCAGGAGTGCTGGACTTCCACAGCCCCTTACCTGTAGGCCATTGATCAAGGGTCGTGGGGCAGGGCTGTGGAGAATAAATTCCCAGGCACTTTGGGCTGACGGCTCCCTGCATGGGCTCTGGTAGAACTAAAAGCAGATTTCCAAAGAACTTCAAATGCTGTCAATTAGAATCAAAAGCACAAGAAAGGAGTGAGGGGGTGTGCACAAAAATGGTCAAGGAAAAAAAGAGATCTTAGGAGATCTGGGTAGGAGCGCCAATATTGTCCACTGCTCCCCCTGAAAGGAGGTATTCTTAAAAAGGCAACTGTAACTGAGTCCCTGAGTGCCAGGGACTTGGTGGGACTTGGTGGCCCCAAGCAGAGCCATGGCAACTCTAAGGAAAGAAGAGATCTAGCAGAGAGCTGGGGCTGAGAAAAGGGAGACTGTATGTGTGTAAACAGGAGAGCTTCTAAAACAAATGTCTGTCAGTCCTGTAGATCTGCAACCCAGACCTTCTGGAAAATGACTCCTTGTTGGACATTTGTTGTCTCTGTTCCAAGAATTGGTTGGCCTTTCCCATCACTCACAGCTTCCATTTCTCCATCTGAGTCCCAGACTCTGGCCATTCTGCTGGGCCTACTCTCCCACCCTCCTCCTCTTGCCCACGGCCCCTCTTCCAGTATCTCTTTCTTCCTAGGTCACTTCTTTCTAGGTCAATATCTTTCCCCGATCTCCATAAAACTTGCTCCTTCACTGCCTTTAGGTTCCTTCTCAAATATGACTTTATCTGATGGCCTTTCCTGAACACCTAATATATAAAACAGAACCACATTACCCCTATACACACACATTCCCGAGGCTCTGTGTTCTGTTTTATTTTTCTCCATTTTTCTCCACTTCTTTCCTAGGTCAATATCTTTCTCTTTTATAACGTAGAGAAACAATTCTTTTTGTTTCACAGTGAAGCTGTACCTAGTGGGTCTCATTTTCGTAACCAAACATACCCATATAAGGGGTGTTCTTAAGCAGAGGCAGCTTTCAGAGAGTCTGTAGTCAGCACTTGATGTGATTTTCCCCTCCCTACCTCTCTCTCTCTCTCTCTCTCACACACACACACACACACACACATGCGTGCCCACGTGCGTGGAAACTGAGGCCCAGAGAGATGACAACTTTCCCAAGGTCATTTAACTAATCAGTGATAGAACCAGGACAAAAATCAAAGTCTTAACTCTCTCTTCAGTGTTCAATACCTCCGAACACGCTGCCTCCTAAGCATTCAAGCATTTTACATCAACGGTAATAAATGTAAAATAGTTTCTTGGAGGAGGCAATTCAAGTTAAGTGTCAAAGGCATTCCATAGATATATGTATTTTTTTTCTGAATCTAGGGGGCTGAGGCACATGGCATAAATGTGGGGACACAGAAATTAGCATCCAACCCCAAATAAAGTAAAGGGGCCTTTTCAAATGGTACAGGGCTGAAAGGGACTGTTTAGAGGGAAGATTCACTTGAAAACCTTGCAATGTCAATAGAAATACTTTATTGGTAAATATTTTTTTACTAATTTCACCAATATCAAGTTAAAAGATGTTTCAATTCGAGAGTCTGATTCACTTTCCTGCCTTCAAACAGTAGTCTTGAAGGCAGGAAAGTAGTCTTATCTCCATTTCCAGAGAAATTAGGTAAGCACCAGAAGCCATAGATTTAGTATTGACACAAGAGCAATTTAGAATCCAGGTTTTCCACTGCCTCGTTCTCCGGAGGTCACACCTAACACGTTCTCCGGAAGTCACACCTAACACGGTCCTTTACAGATAACAAAGCACCTTTCACACACCGTAATTTATGTCATCCTCATGGCAACTTTGTGTGACAGGCGAATTACTACCTCATTTTACAGAGAGGGAAACTGAACGCTTGGAGAGGTTAAGTACTTTGCCTAAAAGCACCCCAAAGTCACAGTTAGAACCAAATCCAAATCCTCAACTCTAAATCCCATGCGTGTTCTTTACCAGTCTGTCCAATTACTCTTAGTACTGGAGGAAGTGGGACTGTTGGGTCACTGGTTTGGATGTTAGAGACAAAAAGAAAACCCCGCTAAACTGCAAGTCGCTGCAGGTGGAATCTTACCTTTATATAACGGGAGGTCTTGGCTGGACAGGAGCTGGGTCCTAACTGCTCCAGGGAGCGGGTAATGGTTACTTCATGTTAGAATCTGTTCCAGGGAGAGGGCAGTGACCAAAATGGAAAAAGTCCCTGCCCCCTAAAATTTACACTCTAGTGGGGTGAGACATAATTGAGACAAATAACAAAATATAAAATATGCAAGGGATGGTAAGTGCTATGGAGAAAAATAAAACAGAACGCAGAGCCTCGGGAATGTGTGTGTATAGGGGTAATGTGGTTCTGTTTTATACATTAGGTGTTCAGGAAAGGCCATCAGATAAGGTCATATTTGAGAAGGAACCTAAAGGCAGTGAAGGAGCAAGTTTTACGGAGATCAGGGAAAAACAATTCCAGATAGAAGAAACCACAAATATAAAGGCCCTACAGCACAAGCTTGGTGAACTTGAGGAACAGGAAGAAGGCCAGTATAAGTAGGGAGAGTTTAACAGCCGTGAACTTGCCTTTACAGAGCAAAAAAAATGCATTAAGAGAAAAAGAAGTTCATATCTTTGAGACATAAAGAATGATACAAGGTAAAATTGGGTAAGTGTTATAGAGAGGCATAAATCAAGTATTATGGGACTGCAGACAAAGTAAGGGAGGCTTAGAATCACAGCATCAGAATGTGATTCTCTAGTCCAAGATACTGATGGTTTTTTGAACAATAAATATACTCTTTTCAAATGGTGGATTGCCAATAAGAAAACAAATGGAATCGAAACACTCTGGTTGAAGTGAAGGTAGGAAGGTTTAGCCTTTCTAACTTGGCCTGACTTTTTCTCATCTCCAGGCACTGAGGCACCTTTACGGAACCCTAGGGCTTTAAGAAACAAAGTTTGCCAGTGACTGATTTAGTCAAACTAGTTCATTTTACAAAAGAGGGATCTGAGGCCCACAGAGGGAATCTTCTTCTGGTATACAGAGGAATGAAGTGCTCCCCCCACCCCGGGTCTTCTGTGCTGGCCCCTGTGCCTGATGACCCTGGATCCCGCTTCAGCCTCCAGTCTACAAACCCCCACCTGCTTGTGTTGACCCTGGGGTGACCTAGAACTCCACTGCTCTCTGTCTTTCCCTGTATGTGATGCCACACCAGAGCAGCTGCTTCTCTCTGTTCCTACTCAAGGCTGATGCAGTGCTCTGGGGAGCTTCTCTGTGGGGCTGGCCAACTCCACAGCAATAATTCCTCCTATGGGACCAATGCAGTCACCGTTTCTGGGGGCAGTCTGAGATAATCAGAACAAAATTCATTGCTCAGATTTGCATTTCAAATTAGATTTTTGAGTCCAAAGTAAGACAATAGTCTTGAAAATTGGATTTATTGAGAGAATATACTTCTTGACACATAGAGATAATGATAATGAAATTGCCCTACACTTATACCCTGAAAATGCCAAGCACTTCATGCCTTCATACCTGATATACTTCTTCAATAAAATCTTTTTTTTTAATTCTATTCCTCCTTCCAGGAAGCTAAATTCTCTTCCACACTGATTGCTTCTCAGACATCCCCAAGTAGAATCAATTGACCCTTATCTGTGTTCCTGTAGCACCTACTCCATACATTTATTATAGCTCTCATTTTACTTCATTGGAAAAACATGTTTAGATATTCTTCTATCCCACCGACTCTGAGCTTCTCTTGTGAATAAGAAATATATCTTATTTGTATTTATGCCTCCACTGCCACTAACACAATGCTCTTGGTGCCTGATACATTTGTTGATTGACGTTGTAATTCAGCAATGACTGGGCTTATGAGAAATGAGGGTGCTTCTCTACCATGGACCGTTTGAGAAGTTGCCAACTAGTGATAAGCTACCAGCAATTATTTTCTCAGCCAGCTTGATAATTTCTTGAAAAGTAAAATGACTATGTGAATATCCTGTTATTGGTCATTGTAAGCTTCTGATGGACGGCCCCAGCACTCACTTTTGGTCTTTCTCTGTCCAAGCCTTCTGACACATTTTTCTGTTTGTTTGTCCACGCTGGATCTGCTCCGAGGCAGACATGTTGCTATGGCCAACACAGCCAGCAATGACACGTTCCCCCTCATGCCTGGTCACAGCCCCTGGTAACTGTCAGCCTTTCAGATATGACTGACAAGAGTAAAAAGCAAAATCTGTGGGAAAAAATATGAAATCAGGTCCCAGCTCTCACTCTCTCATTATGTAAAGATGATCTCATGTTTTCTGAGTGTTGTGTGGTGAATCTCACATGATCCTGAGACAGAGGGAGCTTTACCAGGAGAGTAGGGATTTTTCTGACATATAGGCCTGGTTAATGGTACCTCTAGCTGGTCAGCACTGAAAGACAAACTTAAGTTTCATTTCCTGAATTCAAATTGCACATCAAGGTTACAGAGAAGGGCCATTGCCTTTCAACAATGGCAACATAACCAAAGCCACTTCATTTGCAGGATTTTATAAAAACTAGATTATCCCAGATCTATTTTCTTAAGCCAAGAACAAAACAACCTCAGTAAAAGAAAAAGTCAGCTCTCACGTGCCTCTTGATCTCTGCTTCGTCATCCAAGAGTTTTCAGATTTGGGGCTGAAATACAACTCCTCTGCCCCAGCAACAGGTAGCCCGCCCAATCATTTCCCGTCCTAACTTTACAGTTAACAATTCAAAACACAATATTCTTGCTTTCATTTATAAGCATTTATTTAATCACATGGGATTTGCCATGTTTACTGTCAAACAATTGATGTTTTCTTCCTAGATCCCTCCAGGATTTCCATCTAGCTGATGTGGCTTTCATGTTTCTAACAGAAATAGTAAACAAAAACACAAGAGAGAAATGTTTGTATTTTGCTGAAATGTGGAGTAATCAGGGTTATCACTAAAAAGCACTTGAGACATGACCACGGAGAAAAGAGAGTCTGAGAAACTGTCTAGGAAGACAAATGACATGAAGTGTGTTTATCTGAATTTCTAAAATTTCCCTTTCTCTTGCTTTATTTACATTTCACTAATATGAAGTTATCCAACCTGAGTAACATTTTGTCTTGCATAGTTTACTGATTCGACTTTTGCAAGCAGCCAGACAGCAAGAACGATCCTAAACAAGCTCTTGGTTGGTGTGAGACTCTATTGAATTAGAGAACTTTAAATAAAAATTTCCCTCTAAATGTAATATTTCAAAAACACCAGACTCCATTTCCCCTAGGGAAGCAGATAATGTGAGAAGCAGATCAGGTTTGCTACCTATAAACTACGAAGGTGGAGGACAGCTTTCAAGGGCAGGAGCTGAACTATCGGGTTTTAATTCCTAACCTGGACCAGGTTCAATGGGCATGAGTCTTGCTTCTTTCCAATTTGTGTTAACTAAGTTCTAATTAAGCAGCATTCATTTTAATGAAGTCAGGAACCAAGTTTCTGGCTTGGTTTCTGGCTTCCTCCACCTAGACTTTCAATATTGCAGAGCTCTTTCTTAATTAAGGTGAAGAATTCCCTTTGGTTTCCGCAGCCAACATTTTCCATTTGTTCCACTCAGGATGCCAGTTGGCTTCCACCCCCTGCAACCATGTGCCTCTGGTACAGCTGGGCAATATATTAACCTCTTTGGGATTAAAAAGGTGCTATATCCTTGAGAAATATTCCTAGTAATCTGGATTCTTCTTTATTCTCACCAGCAATCAATCTTTTCTAAGTAAGAACAAGCAAATGAGCAGTGGAGGCAGGCAACAATCAGATTTCAGCAGCAACCTTTCCAGAGGGGTCTTCCCCGTCCCTAAGTCCTGAGCCTGAATTCTCCAAAGACTGATATGATCAGGCTTTAGCCAAGTTCTGGCTCCTATTCTGGTGTCCAGGGGCAACTTGAAGATAGAGAGAGGGGTCCTGGGCTGTCCTTATGGCTGCCTAAGTTGTGTGAAGGCACGAGGCTGAAATCAGAAGACTCAGCCCTAGTTCCTGCCGCCCACTGACTAATTATGAGACTTTCAAAGCACTTCACTTCTCTGAGCCTTGGTTTTCTCATCTGTTAAGATAGAGAACACGACTAGACCAGTGCTTTACAAACTATCTATGGCAAAGGAGCAAGATTTTTCCTTCCTTCACCCCATCCCCTGACTTGTTGGGGATCTTTTGTGAAATACAACAAAAATGAATACCATAGTAATAATACTGTATTGTACATTTGAAAGTTACTAAGACAACAGATCTTTAAAATTCTCATCACATACACACAAAAAATTGTGAGAAAAAAACAGTGGTTACCAGTGGGGAGAGGAAAAGGGGAGGAGTAAGATAGGGGCACAGGATTAAGAAATATAAACTACTAAGTATAAAATAAATAAACAACAAGGATATATCATACAGCACAAGGATATAGGGCCATTATTTTGTAATAGCTTTAAATGGAGTATAATCTATAAAATATTGAATCACTGTGTTGTATACCTGAAACTAATATAATATTGTAAATCAACTATACTTCAACTAAAAAAAATTTTTTAATTGCAACTATGCATGGTGATGGATGTTAACCAGACTTATTGTAGTGATCATTTCACTACATATATCAAATCATTATGCTGTATGCTTGAAACTAACATTATGTTATATGTCAATTATATCTCAGTTTTAAAAACACACACATTAGAAAATTTTTGAAAGAAAAACCTTGATATGATATATTTGAAGTTGCTATTATATTTCAGATGGGACATTATGTAATTACTGCTCTAACTTTGTTTTTAGCAAACTAAGTCTCATCCAATACTAAACATGCAGTAGGCCCTTAATAAATCTTCAAATTAATCAGTGAAAAGAAAAAAAAAAAGAATTACCAGATAAATGATAATTTTTGGATGTTGCAGCAATGTCAGATTGCTATCAAAATTTCTAAATGCTTACCCTCACTTGCTGTATTTAACTCCCCATGAGCAGGTAACAGTGTATGGACCAGTGGCTGTGCAGAGACCACACTCAATATCTTATATCCCTCCCTTGCACCTCCACTCAGGTTGCCCAAGTGTCCAAATGCTGGGCTTTGTGGCCAGATCAAAATTATGCTTCTGGAGCAACAAAGACCAAAATAACCACTTGAGCATCTAACAGTAGTTCTGTCTCTATATCTGCCTCACCTTGTCAATCTCCCAGAACAACAATCTGGAATCCTGGCTCCACCACCTAGTATCAGGTGGCCCAGAGCAAGTTACTTAACCTCTCTGTGCCTCACTTTTCTCATCTCTAAAATGAGAATAATAAGATCTTCCTCATGGGGGTGTTTTTGGTAAATGTTTACTTTGATATAATTTCAAACCTACAGACAAGTTGCTGAAATAGTACATAGAAATCCTATTGCTCTTTATTCAGATCACCCCTTTGTAATATTTTTCCCCATTTGCTTTACCATTCTCTTTATCTTTCTTTCCCTTTCTATTATTTTTCTTTCTGAAGTATTTAAGAGTAACTTTCAGCCATCATGCCCATTGGATTGTTTTGAGGATTAAAGGAATTAATATGTGTGAAATACTCAAAATAATGCCTGGTACACATAATAAGCTCTCATAAAATATTACCTCTATGCTTGGTTTCCAAAGACCTTTCCAGATGTTCAATGGGGATCTCATATTCCAGTGATTTGGTGGCAACCCCATGTGGAATCTCCAACAGGCTGGGGGTCCATCCCTATGACTCTGCCCTTCTCAAAGGTTTATGCCAAATTCACTTATTTTCAAGTGTGTTGAATTTGACTGACCTAAAAAAAAAATTTCTGTGCCATATGTATCTGGCCTTGAACACGGGTATTGAGTTTATCTGCTCTAAATTACTGTGTGTTATTAAATCTGAAGAACTCTGGTATTCTTTTTCCTTTATTACAAAATGGCTGTATTACTCTTAACAGAATATTAAATTGATCAGTGGTGACTAGAAGACCAAACCCTCACTCTTCATGTTCTTTGAGATGATAGGAACAGTGATTTCTAGGAAATTCAAGTGTGACCCTTAAAACAAAACTTCCCTATGCAGCTCAGATGGCTCTTATTTCTGTTACCCAAAATGTCCATGCTTCTGAATCAGAAACAAAATTTTGATTAGCATAATACCTTGTCTACCCCTGGTGTTGGTTTAACTTTAAATTGAACCAGAACCTTCCTTTCTCACTTTCACCCTAGTTCCTTTGCTTCTTGATTTCCTGCCTCATCCAGATCCTGCTGGGCTGAATTGAATTAAGTGTGGAAAACATACTGATTCAGCTTCATCTCTGTGTGCCCAGATTCAGCTACAGAAAAGACTGTTCAGTCCACAGCAATTTTTAAAAACATTCCACGTGAGTCATACGCCAGAAAGAAATCAAATTGCAGAGGCATCTGGTGTCCAGAAAGACCCACTGTTTTCTATGGCCAGAACCTAGAAGGTTGGATGACTCGCCCAGGTGACTCATTGCTCTCCATAGAACATAGGAACAAGGTCCATATGTCTTCCAGGCCCTTTTGTTCAGGATTACCATGTGACCAAAACAAATCCTATCATTGCCCCAGCAGGGTTCATGAGTCTTTGACTTTTGTGCCAGACAATGCCTGGAGGAGGAAAGGCAGGCAAAGTGGATACATCTTCCATCCCAGGATGAATTATGTATGTACAACTAGAGCCAAGTTAGCCTCACATCACTCTCCCTGCGGATTCTGTGAATGTGGGGCTTCCACATATATTCACAGCCCACGCTGAAGGCTCTGTTCCCTGGAAAACCTGTCATGTATCCCACACAATTTAATACTTGGTCAAAAATTTTTGCTTGATGTGCCTTATACCTTAGGTTAACCTGTGGAGAGCCAAGGCCATGTATACGTCCATCAGAGCAACCTCACAGTGGACTGTATACACAGTAGATGGGAAGGTATTTCTCTAGATGGTCTGCTGTAGTACAAAATAGGGAAATCAGTCACCCCAGTTGTCAAATCATTGGCTCCATCCCCACAGCAGAAGTGCCCGTCCTCAGCCACAGAATTCTGCTTCCCTTCTAAAGAAAAGCCTCTGCTGCTGTAAGAGGTTTGGACATCTGAAGGGGCGGCTCCCACTCATAGTATTCCTCCAAACACCTGGCCTACACACTTCTCTATTAGCACCACCCTCTCCCCAAACAACTCAGGGAGTTTCACAAAGATGAGGAGATATACTGATGCTCACCTGATTTATTTAAAAGTCTAAGGTATGGTTTCTCCAAAAGTTACACAGAGTACCATACACACGGCAATTTCTCTCCTAGGTACACACCCAAGAGAACTGAAAATATATGTCCACACAAAAATGTGTACATGGATATCCATAACAGCATTATCCGTTAATAGCCAAAAAGGAGAAACAACCCAAATTTCCATAAACTGATAAATGAGTGGTATATCCATACAATGGAATATTATTTGGTCACAAAAAGAGTGAAGTATTGATATATGCTGTAACATAAATGAACCTCAAAAATATTACATTGAGTGAAATCCAGACACAAAAGACCACATATATTGTATGATTCCATTTATATGAAATGTCTAAAAACAGGCAGATCCATACAGACAAAGAGAAGCTGGGGTGGAGGAAATAAGGAGTGACCATTGATGTTTCCTTTTGGGATGATGAAAATATTCTGGAACTAGATGGTAGTGATGATTGCACATATTTGAATATACTAAAAACCACTGAACTGTACATTTTTAATGGGTGAAGTGCATGATATGTGAATTTAAAAATTGATTAAGAGATAAAACAGGACATAAAAATTAAAAAAGAAAAAGTGTGAATCAAAGTGAATCCCAGGTCCCAGGCCGGCCTGCTGATTTGACAATTGCCACACCAAACTTGCCTTCCTTTCTCTTCCTCTTTTGCTGAGATTGGTCACTGCCAACATAGGCATTTCTAAAACATGCTGTGTGCCCTGAAGCTCCACTCAATGTCCAGCCAGATCAGGACTGTCAGCTGGGCCTCATCTCAAACGGGTTTTGATCTGGCCCCACATCTTAACACAGCGTGAGCTTCAGGGCTCTGGCTTCTCCATTTCCTCATTGCCAGTGATTGTTTCCGTTGAAAATAATCATCTGTCTTTCATTGCAGTACAGATGATACCCAAATGTTACTCTCGTCCATCAAACTGTCAAGCTAATTGTTTATAAAACATGCAGAACTGGTTGTCACAGAACATCAGCAAACTCAGCCCAAGTAAAACAGACCCCTGAGGTTGGATACAGCCCTGGGCAAGGGGAGAATCTCGCTGACATGTCCTTCATGAACACCTTTCCTAATCCAACAATCGTCAGAAAACTAGGGGTGTTGCTGCCATCCTGGGACACTGAAACTGATCTCAAGGAACTTAGTTTTCCTGTTACTGGAATGTTTTTTGATAATTTGAAAACTGCTCCCCGTCCTAAGAGACTCCAGGACTTGGGCTTTAAGTTCTTTCCATGGTCCAGCGTTAAGATGGGTGGTGCAGGAATTCCCTGCCTCTGCCCTGCCACCCCATCAGGTAATTACTTACACTGAGTGGTGCTTGAAATTTGCTGAGCATTTTCACACAGATTTCCTTTTAGCCTCAATTTCCCTGTGATGGAGCCAGAGTACAGAGTTATTTCTAGTTTTCATCTAGGGAGAAGTACAGAGATTTACTCAACATCACTGGAGTTGTCAATGGCAGAGCACAGACCTCTATATTCTCAGCTCAGCCCTGTTTCCAGAGCACAGAGAGGACACAGGCCTTAACTTGCGTCAGAAGACAAGTCTTCCAAAGCAGCCTTCCCTTCCAGCACTTCTCTGTTCCTCTACTCAGCCTCATGAAGCCTTCCTCAGCCAGTTTTTCTATCATTTTCCCATCTAAAACTTATTATCTTTCATTTCAAGCCTTCTCTTTCACCCAGTCACCTGGGCCATCATTCATTTAAAGAAGAATGGTTAAGCTTCTACTAAGTACCAAATGCTGTGCTAGGCAGATACAGAATAATACAGGTCTCCCATGCTCAAGAGGCTCAGAACCTAGCGGACTCCAGCCCTACTGACTTCTGACTCCAGACTGCAGGCCCTTTGCATCTCCAGGTTTTGTAGACCTTTTAGGTCTGTCTTCTGCCGTCTGTCTAACCCACAGATTGATCCCCCTTTGACCTATCTTCTCGGGGCTCTAAAGCCATGAGTCTCACCTGGTAGACCAAGGAAATTTGATCAAGTAGCGATAGCATATAGCACACATAAATATACATTACACATATGACATATATAACATGCATGTGTGGCCACTACAGTGAGGGAGGAACACTGGGCTCAGTCACTTACAGAATCACTACTATCTAATAAGACCATAGAAGCTGGAGCTGAGCGGGATGCTGACAATAACTGCTGCTCTGATTATAAAATCAATATCCATTTGTCAGTGTCTTTCCAAAGCCAGTATTTTTCAATGAAAGTTTCCAACTTAAAGAGAGATGTCTGCTTTCATAACACAACGATCCATAGTCATGTCATAAGAATAAGATATAAGAGCTGAGTGTGCTCATGCTACCTTTCCACGCACAGAGCACCATCAATGCTTTGCTTCCCAATACCTGTAACAGAAATAGCACCTGTTAAAATATAATTTTCAAAAGGTAGAATCGGGCTTCCCTGGTGGCGCAGTGGTTGAGAGTCCGCCTGCCGATGCAGGGGACAGGGGTTCATGCCCTGGTCCGGGAGGATCCCACATGCCGCGGAGCGGCTGGGCCCGTGAGCCATAGCCGCTGAGCCTGCGCGTCCGGAGCCTGTGCTCCGCAATGGGAGAGGCCACAACAGTGAGGCCAGCCTACCGCAAAAAAAAAAAAAAAAAAAAAAAAGGGTAGAATCAAGACTCTCAGGAAAATGTAAAAATGACGTGTTGAATATTCTAACTCATTAATTCATGAGGTAAATGGGAAGACATTAGAACTGATCTAGAAAACATTTGAGAAGCTCGGTATCTATAAAAACTAGCTGATATCTCACAAGGTAAGAAATCTTTTGGGTTATCTCTTCCACTAGACAGGAATATTTTTGCATCTCTTTTGGAAAAGATCCACCAGTTAACCTTTGTCTCCGCAGAGGGTTAAAATAGGCAACCAATAGAAAGTTAAACACAGCACTCCACTGAAAAACAATCAGGAGTCTCTTTGGGCTACTTTGGGGCTACTTTGAAGTTACTAGTAACTCTCCTTTTTTTTTTTATTTCTTTGTTTTCTTTCTTTCTTTCTTTATTTGGCTATGTTGGGTCTTCGTTGCTGCGTATGGTCTTTATTTGCGGCGAGTGGGGGCTACTATTCATTGCGATGCATGGGCTTCTCATTGCGGTGGCTTCTCTTGTTGCGGAGCATGGGCTATAGGCGCACGGGCTTCAGTGGCTGCAGCATGCAGGCTCAGTAGTTGTGGCTCGCAGGCTCTAGAGCGCAGGCTCAGTAGTTGTGGCACGTGGGCTTAGTTGCTCCACGGCACGTGGGATCTTCCTGGACCAGGGCACGAACCTGTGTCCCCTGCACTGGCAGGCGGATTCTTAGCCACTGTGCCACAAGGTAAGCCCCACTAGTAACTTTCTGACAGGTCACTGATGCTGGAACTAGGGACTGACTCAGGGAGGCTATGGGAGCAAAGTCTTTATATTATAACCAGGAAAAGGCGAAACTATAGAGACAGTAAATAGATCAGTAGTTGCCAGGGGGTGAGGGTAGGGGGATGACTAGACAAAACACAGAGATTTTTAGGGTAGTGAAAATACTCTGTATGATACTATAATGATGGACACATATCATTATACGTTTGTCCAAACTGCTCTGAAAAATTGTCTTTTAAAAAAATAACCAGAAATGTTTATCAATAAACAAGTGCCCACATCTATCCTAAAAGCCAGAGGGATGACAGCCAGTTTCCCTGCTTCCACACAGCCTTCAGACATTCTAAGGTCAAATTTCTTCACACTAAATATAATCCAGCGTTGTTTAACGGGAAAAGGAAAGAGAAAAGCACATCTGGTAAGCAAGTAGGCCAGACAAATTCAAGTCAAGAATCCCTGTCCGGGCTTCCCTGGTGGTGCAGTGATTGAGAGTCCGCCTGCCAATGCAGGGGACACGGGTTTGTGCCCTGGTCCGGGAAGATCCCACATGCCACGGAGCGGCTGGGCCCGTGAGCCATGGACGCTGAGCCTGCGCGTCTGGAGCCTGTGCTCCACAATGGGAGAGGCCACAACAGTGAGAGGCCCGCTTACCGCAGAAAAAAAAAAAAAAAGAAAAAAAGAAACCCTGTCCTACAGGCCTGCCGAACTAAAGTGCCCAGAGAGGCCTTCAATTATTTGGATGTCATGACTTTTTATTTTTAATAGACAAATGAAATTTTGAGTGTAGTTCTGGGGTTGAATGGTGTTGGAATCCAACAGGAATATTTATCATCAAATAGAGAAGGCACAGACTTTTTAAAGAGATATGGACAATCCAAATCATTTCCATTTCCCCTACCTCCATCCCCTGATCACCGGCTCAAATTCAAAGCTTAAGAAAGCAAGCAAATCAACAACAAAATCGAGCTTCTGACATTGAATCATTTCTGATGGGTAAAATTAATGACAGAAGTGTTAAAGTTTATTACAGGATCAGTGCACACTGTGTAAGACTCTGACTACTTTAAGCTATAATGAAATTATGTAATTATTAGAATTATTTGCTGCTTAGTCCTTGATTAGAAATGCAATGTCCAGGCTTCCCTGGTGGCACAGTGGTTGAGAGTCTGCCTGTCGATGCAGGGGACATGGGTTCATGCCCCGGTCTGGGAAGATCCCACATGCCGCGGAGTGGCTAGGCCCGTGAGCCATGGCTGCTGAGCCTGCGCGTCCGGAGCCTGTGCTCTGCAATGGGAGAGGCCACAACAGTGAGAGGCCCGCATACCGCAAAAAAAAAAAAAAGAAAGAAATGCAACATCCAACATCACTAATCATTAGAGAAATGCAAATCAAAACTACAATGAGGTATCACCTCACACTGGTCAGAATGGCCGTCATAAAAAATCTACAAACAATAAATACTGGAGAGGGTGTAGAGAAAAGCGAACCCTCTTGCACTGTTGGTGGGAATGTAAATTGATACAGCCACCATGGAGAACAGTATGAAGGTTCCTTAAAAAACTAAAACTTGAACTACCATATGACCCAGCAATTCCACTACTGGGCATATACCCTGAGAAAACCATAATTCAAAAAGAAAGCTGTGACAAAGCAAAAGAGAGGCATGGACATATATACAGTACCAAACGTAAGGTAGATAGATAGTGGGAAGCAGCCGCATAGAACAGGGAGATCAGCTCGGTGCTTTGTGACCGCCTGGAGGGGTGGGGTAGGGAGGGTGGGAGGGAGGGAGACGCAAGAGGGAAGGGATGTGGGAACAGATGTATATGTATGACTGATTCACTTTGTTATAAAGCAGAAACTAATAAAAAAAATAAAAAATTTAAAAAAATTCAAAAAATAAAAATAAAAAAACAAAAAAAGTGTAAAAAAAAATAATAAAGTGAATAAATTAACAAGTAAATAGGGACAAAGAGAAAGTACTGACAGTTTTTAAGATGAAAATAGTACAGAAAAAAATATAGAAAAATACATAACAAATTTTTGAAAAATTACTAGAATTGTCTGATCAATCAAAACAAGGAGGGAAAGATAATCACATACCACTGTCCTTTAGATATAAATTCTAGTTATACAATTTATTTGAAAAGGAACACAATTGAAGAGCTGATTTGTTTTAAATAATGTAATTATTTCAAAAGAGAGATGACTCTTTGTAGTCACATTTTCAGTAAAATAATTTTGTATAGGAATAGCCCAAACCTCACAGCAATAATACAGAAAATGGTTGATAATAATCACACTTTGGTTTTCATCTAAGTGAATTCATATATCTGTGTGTGTGCATTGTGTCTGTGTATATATAATAAATTATATGGTATGAGTACGTATATTACGTGTAGTATAATATATGCACAATATTAATGTGCTAAGAATTGAAAAGTGATTTTCTTAAAAGTGGTTTTAGTTCTTAATACTTTGACATCTAAAATCTCTATAAAATATATCAAGTAAGTCATTTTAAAGAGAACTTAAAACTTTAAAAACAAATTCTTGTTTGGTACATATTTTGGAGCATTTACAAGAGCATTCACTCTGCCTTACATATTCACTAAACACTGAGATAACAGTGTCTAAGGGGCACTGTCCAGGGCCTGGGAATGAAAAGATGAAAAATGTAAGGATAACTAGGGAGTCTATTGGGAAGGCAGGAATGTGTGCAGATCATAGTATTCCACTATGGAGATAGAACTACCATACAGCCCAGCAATCCCACTACTGGGCATATACCCTGAGAAAACCATAATTCAAAAAGAGTCATGTACCACAATGTTCACTGCAGCACTATTTACAATAGCTAGGACATGGAAGCAACCTAAGTGTCCATCGACAGATGAATGGATAAAGAAGATGTGGCACATATATACAATGGAATATTACTCAGCCATAAAAAGAAATGAAATTGAGTTATTTGTAGTGAGGTGGATGGACCTAGAGTCTGTCATACAGAGTGAAGTAAGTCAGAAGGAGAGAAATACCGTATGCTAACACATACATATGTGGAATCTTAAAAAAAATGAAGAAGGTTCTGAAGAACCTAGGGGCACGACAGAAGTAAAGACGCAGACATAGAGAATGGACTTGAGGACACGGGGAGGGGAAAGGGTAAGCTGGGACGACGTGAGAGAGTGGCATGGACATATATACACTACCAAATGTAAAATAGATAGCTAGTGGGAAGCAGCCGCATAGCACAGGGAGATCAGCTGCCTGGCCTTTGTGCTCTGTGTCCACCTAGAGGGGTGGGATAGGGAGGGTGGGAGGGAGACGCAAGAGGGAGGAGATATGGGGATGTATGTATATGTATAGCTGATTAACTTTGTTATACAGCAGAAACTAACACACCATTGTAAAGCAATTATACTCCAATAAAGATGTTTAAAAAAAAAAAGAGAAATGCAACGTCCAATTATAATACTCCTCATCTAATGTTTTTGTGGGACTGTATTTTTTATGCTTTAGGATTGAGTTTTTAGGAACTTGTTATGTGTATTTCAGTCAGGATGGGCTTAGTTATACGGTGGACAACAAAAACCCAGAATGTTAGTGGCTTAAAACAACAGAACTCGTATTATCCATTCATGCTACCTGATCGCCTTGGGTGGATGGGGGCTCTGCTCTCCCTGCCTGTCATTTAGGTGGTGGTGTAGATGCCTATCAGGGACCTTGCTAGAGGTCCTAGCAGAAGAAAAGAAAGTGTGGCACATACACATAGAGCTTCTACCCAAGAGTGGCACATGCTCCTTTCCTTCACATTTCACTGGACAAAGCAAGCCATGTGGTCATGCCTAATCCCAAGGAGGCAGGAGGTGCAACCCTGAAGAAGAGAGAGTACCGATGGCTAAGCCTAGTGACTACCAAACCTTCTCTTGTAAAATAAGGTCTCCTGTTTTAAAACGCGTTTTATTCTTTTAGCTATATTGACATAGCTATCAACCAGCAACATCGTTATGAAGTTAGAATAAGTATACATTTTGACCTATCAGTATAAACCTTAGTTCATCTGACACTTTAACCAAATACAGATTTTTTTGTGCCCCTCATGTCAGGCAAAATTCCATAGAAATGAATAAGACAAAGTCCTGCCCACAGACCCCAGGTTGGGTAATTTGGTCTTGGGCCCGAAGACACAGCTTTCATCTTGGAAAGTTCCCAGGTTTGGGATTGGCTATAGTTCCTTTTTCCATGACGTCTGAACCTGTCAACCTTCACAACACAGAGGATTCATTTGTCACCCCACCATTCACGTGAGGGTTGAATTAACATCAGTGTTTTGAGGAAATTTCACTTAAGCAAATTTGGGTTAGCAGGTGATTTTGCGGTTTCAACTTTATTTCCTTATTATTAATTTTCTACACCCAGTTTAGAGTTGCTGAATCCAGATTTCAAAGCACAAAATTCCCCTGACAAGGTTGGGTGCACGCAGAACAAAGGGAGCCACTGCCAAAGATTCTTGGGAGGTCAGAGGCCAGGTTCAAGGCTTTGGTATAACGTGTGTAGCAAAGTGTCAGCTCAACAGGAGGCCAGCAAAGAGAGAATGGCTCAGAGTCTACTCTAGTGACCAAACCTGCAAACAAGCTTCTCTAATCACAAGGTGCTGAAAGAAGGTCACATGGGTACTTACTGTTAAATCATACAAAAAGCAAAAGTAAGCAAAACTAAGCCCCCCATCAAAAGCAAATTTAATTAAAATTAAATTAGGGCTTCCCTGGTGGCGCAGTGGTTGAGAGTCCGCCTGCCGATGCGGGGGACACGGGTTCGTGCCCCAGTCCGGGAGGATCCCACATGCCGCGGAGCAGCTGGGCCCGTGAGCCATGGCCACTGAGCCTGCGCGTCCGGAGCCTGTGCTCCGCAACAGGAGAGGCCACAACAGTGAGAGGCCCGCATAATGCAAAAAAAAAAAAAAAAAAAAAAAAATTACATTAGATTTAATTAAGTAGAATTAATTATATAATTCTAAGATGTGGATAGCTGTAGAAAACAAAAATCCAACTATGTAATGTAACTTTTTTTCACTCAGCAATCTTAGAAATCTCTCCATGTTAGTACATGTAGATCTACTTCCCCTTTTTTTTCTTGGCCAGGCAGCACAGCATGCAGGATCGTAGTTCCCCAATCAGGGATCGAACCTGTGCCCCCTGCATTGGGAGAACAGAGTCATAACCACTGGACCACCAGGGAAGTCCCCAAAAATCCAACTATGAACCAGATAAAGTTCAGATAATTTCACTGGAGTTTCTGATCTTTCAGTCATATAACTGCCTTCTACCTGTGTCAGTCAGGATCCCAGCAGGAAATGAACAGAGCATTCCACTGGGATTTTGAAAAGATTTTTAGTGGTGGGATTCTTCACAGAGGTGTGGTCAGGTGTAAGGAATCCACCATGAGTGTTGGGGAATCCCATGACTACAAGGGCAGGAAGAGGCAGGGGGAGGAGTTATTGTTACCAGAACTTGGTGAGAGCTGTAGCTGTGAAAGGCGGCAACCCGATGGGAGCTGTGACCATGAAAGAACGTGGCCACTGTCAGAACTGTGCCAAGTCAAAGGGCAGGTGGCAAGAAGGAACATCTCAGCTGGTCCCTTCCTCCAAACTCCAGTCTCCTAACACTTCTCCACACTGCAAACCAGAGGGCAAGGACCCCTGGGTGATGGAGTCCACTGAGGCCACTCTTTTGCAGGCACAGAACAGGGCAGAGATGGGAGAAAATGGATTTGGCTGGCTTACCATGTCACCTAATTAAAAGATGCTGTCTGGGGCTTCCCTGGTGGCGCAGTGGTTGAGAGTCCACCTGCCGATGCAGGGGACAAGGGTTCGTGCCCCAGTCCGGGAGGATCCCACATGCCGCGGAGCGGCTGGGCCCATGAGCCATGGCCGCTGAGCCTGCGTGTCCGGAGCCTGCGCTCCGCAATGGCAGAGGCCACAACAGTGAGAGGGCCGCGTACGGCAAAAAAGAAAAAAAAAAAGATGCTGTCTGTAACTGTGTACAAATGTTTTCTCTTTTTTCTCTATTTGGCCAGACTAGTTCTGTTCTGTTTACCTTTTGCTGAGTGCACAAACACTCTCTCTCTCTCCCAAGACACTTCAATTTTCTTTACTTTCACTGTTGAATCCAAAAGAGCTCATGATGGAAGCTAACTTACAAATTAAAGCAAGTGCTTCTCTCTGTTATCTGGGGATATTACAAGTTTATTACATGTTTAGTAACTCATCACATATATAGCCAGAAAGGGAGAGATTTTAATTTAATTTTAATTTTTAAAAATAGGCTTTATTTTGTAGAGCAGCTTTAGATTCATAGCAAAATTGAGAGGAAGGTTCCAAGATTTCCGTATAACCCCGTCCCCCAAGACACAGCTTCCCCCTCTATCAAAACCCCGTACCCAAGTGGTATATTTGCTACAATTAATGAACCTACATGGACACATTATTATCACCCAAAGTCTGTAGTTTACATTAGGGTTCACTCTTGGTGTTGAACATTCTGTGGGTTTGTGCAAATGTATAATGACATGTGTCTACTGTTACTGCATCATACAGAGTATTTTCACTGCCTGAAAAATCCTCTGTGCTGTCTATTCATCCATATTTTAATTTTTAAACACTATAACCAAAAGTCTCAAGAGATTATATCCTGAACTTTTAAAAACCAGGCATGTTCCTGGTACATGGGTAAACAAACAATAATAATACAGTAAATCATCACCTAAAATTATTGGCAAATGGAATAACATAGGAGTATTGCTATAGACATCATAACTAATTTATCAATTTTCAAAGACTTAAAATATATTTGTAACCAGCATGTCAAACAAACACAGTGATGTATCAAAACACAACTTTACTGTAAAAATGTACTCGGTATGGGTTACCTTCCCTAGGTCCTGACTTTTCTGGCCACATTAAGTCACAAAACACAAAGCTCAACTCACAAATTGAAATTGTCCAGCCCAAAATATTAATCAATGTCTGAACTCAAATTAGAGCAAAATCTTCTTCCCTTCCCCATCTGGAACCTCTTTTAAGCAGACCACTGGCAGAGCCACGAGGGTGTGGTTGCTGCTTCCTCACTTCCTGTGCTTTTTCTGCTAGCTTGGCAACAAGGCCTCTGGGGCTGGTATGAGGGATGGAGGAAGGAAAAGGGGTCCAAGAGAAGCGTCTTCCTTGCTGATGGCTTTGCTCTCTCTGGGCCCAGTGTCACAATCCATCATTTCTCTCACTGATGTTTCTAAGGGCTTACTGGAGGCTCCTCTCTGCTGGGCTTTCTTGACAAGAGTGATGTTTTTTGTCCCTCTGTCTGCTGCTCTCCACTCTGTCCCTGGTTATCTGTGGTCCATGTGGTCCACTCTACACAGATTCTGACTGTTGGAGCCTCCTCCTTCCCTAGGTTATCCTTTCTGGCAGGAATTTGCATTCCCTATCTATTGCTGTGTAACCAATGACCCTAAAACTAAACGGCTTAAAACTACACACATGGGGCTTCCCTGGTGGTGCAGTGGTTGAGAATCCGCCTGCCAATGCAGGGGACACGGGTTCGAGCCCTGGTCCAGGAAGATACCACATGCCACGGAGCAACTAAGCTCGTGCACCACAGCTACTGAGCCTGCGCTCTAGAGCCCACGAGCCACAACTACTGAGCCCTCATGCCACAACTACTGAAACTTGCATGCCTAGAGCCTGTGTTCTGCAACAAGAGAAGCCACCGCAATAAGAAGCCCGCGCACCGCAACGAACAGTAGCCCTGCTTGCCACAACTAGAGAAAGCCCTCACGCAGCAATGAAGACCCAACGCAGCCAAAAATAAATTTATTTAAAAAACTAAGCACCTCTATTATCTCACTGTTTCTTTAGGTCGGGGATCCACACCTAGCCTAGCCAAGTCCTCTGCCTCAGGGACCCTCGGCTCAGCCAGAGTTATCTCAAGGCTCTGCTGGGAAGGAGCTGCTTCCTCACTCACTCACATAGTTGTTGCCAGGACTCAGTTTCTCATGAGCTGTTGGACAGAGGGCCTTGCTCTTCACTGGTTTTGACTGGAGTTTGCCCTCACTTCTTTGCTATGTGGTTCTCTCGAACATGGCAGCTTGCTTTGTCAAAGACTGCAACCTAATACTATTCAGCCATAAAAGAGAACAAAATAATGTCATTTGCAGCAACATGGATGAACTAGAGACTGTCATACTAAGTGAAGTAAGTCAGACAGAGAAAGACAAATATATGATACTGCTTATATGTAGAATCTAAAAAAATTGGTACAAATGAACTTATTTACAAGACAGAAATAGAGTCACAGATGTAGAAAACACACTTATGGTTACCAGGGGGAAAGTATGGGAGAGGGATAAAATGGGAAATTGGGACTGACATACACACACACTACTATATATAAAACAGATAACTAATAAGGACCTACTGTATAGCACAGGGAACTCTACTCAGTACTCTGTAATGGCCTATATGGGAAAAGAATCTAAAAAAGAGTGGATATATGTATACGTATAACTGATTCAGTTTGCTGAACACCTGAAACTAATGCAATGTTGTAAATCAACTATACTCCCATAAAAATTTTTTTTAAAAAAAGCCTGCAACCTGAGAAGGCAATAAACAGAGTCCCAAAGGATGGAAGTTCAGTCTTCTGCAACCCAGTCATGAAAGAGACACCCCATCACTTTTGTCATATTCTACTTATTAGAAAGAAGTCACCAGGTCCAGCCCACATTCAGTGGGAGGAGATTACAGAAGGGCATTGATACCAGAAGGCAGGGATCGCTGAGAGCCACTTTTGAAAGCTATCACAGACATAAAACAGTTTCAGCTCCTCTCTCTCTGCCTGACCCTCTTATGGAAACAATTATGCATCCCCCACCCTGACAAATGCTGGCACGGAGTGACCATGTCTATCCAGCTGCCACCCGCCTCCTTAGCTTTCCCAGGTCTGAGCCAGGGATTAATTAGTCCATGACCGCTCTAACTGCAGTTCCCCTCAAGGAACATCCAGCAACCTCTCCAAGTGACCCTTTGAAACTCCCCTCTCCTGAGACCTGGGATTAGAAGCTAGTCCTTCCATCCTCCCCTTTCCCTGTGAGGAAGAGAGATGGGAATGGTCAAAAAGCAACACTTCTTCCCCAGGAAAATCTGATAAAACCCTCCCTCTTCCATCTCCTCTCTTTCTACCCTTTTTTATTCTCAAGGTGAAATAGGGTGCTCAAGAGTTTTAGGAAATGTGGAAATGCTTCTTGGGCTTGCTTTTGTAAAGTCTGCATATGACAGTCTCTTTTATACTCATTTTGGTGTCTAAGGTCTATCATATTATTGCTTGAGTTGAAACTGAGGAAGGAGGAGACCCCTTGTAACATCCTCTACACATTTATAGTCTCTTTGATGATCCAGAAAGCTCACAGTAATTTTATAGTACTTACCATTATGATCATCCATTTTTACTATTCTGGGGAAAAATGCATAGGCACCCTCTTTATTAATACCATAAATCAGTTTTCACAGTATAATCATAGCTGTAAACTGATTGCAAATAATCCAATAAAAATATACTAATATATCCTTTATGTTTAATGCATTAATATAATTCTTAAGCTTTATTCTGAGGTAAGGACGTCATCTTTTTTTCTGATTTTCTCATTAGACAGAATTTATAATAAAATATCCTTGTAGAAAAACAAAAGGATAGCTTAGAGTGGCACATACTCCCCATAGAGTGGGGTTTTATCTGCGCTCATTTACAATATTGCCCGTAGTTCACCCCTAGAAAGCACCAGTTGGCTTTCTAACTGCCCTGGTTTGTTTCCCTTAATACCATTTCCACTAACTTAACATGCTCTATTATCAGCAGACTTGGATGTTTACTTCTAGAGTTTTAAGTGCCAGATTCTCATTTTCTGTAACTGCAGGAAGACATTCCTAGCAGGATGTTATTCTGGTTCATAAAGTGGCAATCTATTTTATTTATTATTCCCAAGCACTTTATCATCAATGTCATGAGGTTTGGCCAGGGGCAAGGAGGTTAAGATTCCCTTTTTTTGCTATGAGTAAGAAAACAGATTAAAAGATGTGAAATGTTCACTCTAAGAGTGTGAGTCAATGAGTTCCTGGGATGAAATAGTCCAAGAAGCAGGTAGAGAGAGGAGAGTGTCTAGCCCAGAACTTAACATCCTGCTAATAGAGGATTAGGACAAAATACAAAACTGAGAGTTTCTGACTGAGGTGTCAAAACAACTAACATGAAAATTCCAAGAGACATTTTCCTTGAAGGCCCAGTGAAATGAAGGACATTTATCCCTTAAGAGAAAGAGTGCTGCAGCGAGGAGAGACTATTCCTCTGGGTAAGTACATCACAGAGGCTACTCAAAATAAGAGGTACTTGAAACTGTGAAACAGGACTCACAGAACTTTGTTCCTCTCTGAAGTCTTCACCGCACCTGCTGACTTAGGCATCCTCTCCTTCAGGACCTCAGCAGAACTTGTACCTAACTCCTCTACAACACTCATCACAGTGAGTCAAAAGGCTTATTTATGAGTCTTCCAATCGTTACTTTAAATATTTTGAGGCCAGGGACATTGTCTTTCCATTTGCATATCTATTGCTTAATGCGTAATGAACTTTCAACAAATTTTTGTTGAATAAATGAGTGAATAAATAAATAGGAAATGAGGGGCTTCCCTGGTGGCGCAGTGGTTGAGAGTCCGCCTGCCGATGCAGGGGACACGGGTTCGTGCCCCGATCCCAGAAGATCCCACATGCCGCGGAGCGGCTGGGCCCGCGAGCCATGGCCGCGGAGCCTGTGTGTCCGGAGCCTGTGCTCCGCAACGGGAGAGGCCACAGCAGTGAGAGGCCCGCGTACAGCAAAAAAAAATAAATAAATAAATAAATAAATAAATAAATAAATAAATAGGAAATGAGATAGAGGATAATCCAAATAGGAAAGATCAAAGAGAAAATAGGTGAGAGGAGAAAGAAGCTTCAGGGAGGTGCCTTCAGGGAGAGAAAATTCATGGGTCCTTTGTGTCTACCTAACTATGGCTGCCAGCTTGCTTTAGCAATGCCAAAGCTTAACTTTCTCCCTGGCACTTGAGACCTAGACTTCTTGAACGTTTGTCTTCCTTTTGCATATATTCAGTTGCCTAGCTCTTAATCTGAACTGTTTCCCCTCTATTTACCCTCACCTCCTCTCTCTCTAATCAACACTCAAATACTCTTTTTTCTCCCTAAAAACACAAGGCTTGAATCTTTCTCACCACCACCACTCTGACAATTAGAACTTTGCAACAGACTTCTTTTCCTACCAATTTTTCTGATTCAAGAGTTCCCTTTGCCACTTCAAGCTCTGTGCTAGGACAATCACCTAAGGAAGGTAAGAACAGTTCATCTTGGATGGGAAAGTCTGTGCTGGATACATCAGAGCAAATGTTTCCACCACCACCACCACCGCAAACAACAAAAACCCGCAGGATGTGAAGAACAGAGCTGAACTTTCTAATACCCCATTGGTCACAGAGTGTGAAAGGTCTGTGAAGAAGAAAGAGGAGAGGGGAGGAATAGGAGGAGAAGAGAAACAGAGGAAAAGGGAAAAAAGATGGAGGAGTTCTGAAAGAGGAAGTGGAGGAGAAGAAAGAAGGGCAGAAGAGTTGCTTTGTTCCGATAGGTAGCACGACACTCTTCTTGAGCAACGGCTCACAGAAAACAGCCTGATGACTCAATTTGTTGGCTACTTCTCTGTCAACAGCCTACTTGATTCACCCTTCCAGAATCTCTTTCCTCTGCCTCTATGACGTCTTCAGTCCTGACTTGTCTCATGATTCTCAGTCTTCTTTGTGGAGTCCATAGCCCTTATGCATGTTCCTCAAGGTCCTCTTCTACATTAACCCTTGGTTTCAGCCACCTGTAGGATGAGGTTGAGGATTTCAAAGCCTACGTCTTCAGCCTCGATCTCTGCTCATGTATCCGTGATTCATGTATCCATCAGCCTTTTGGACATCTTAACTCGTATGTCCCACAGGCACTTGGAAATCAGCAGACCTAGCACTGAACTCATCATTTACACCACCCTCAATCCTGTTCTTCTTGTGTAATTTATAACTGAGATTGGTATCACCAGCCACCCTGGATCAAATCAAATCCCCCCTTCTTCTCATACACACACACTTACCTAATCAACTCCTATTAATTTCACTCCCTAAATTTCTCTTGAATTCTTTCAAC
The DNA here is from genome assembly GCF_964341445.2 of Mesoplodon mirus. Taxonomy (NCBI): domain Eukaryota; kingdom Metazoa; phylum Chordata; class Mammalia; order Artiodactyla; family Ziphiidae; genus Mesoplodon; species Mesoplodon mirus. The sequence continues at coordinate 54,621,403 of NC_138990.1, read as the reverse complement.
TATTGTGTCCATTCCCTCCTCTAAGCTCCTGCACCACCTCATACTTGATACTGATGTACCCTGTCTGAGCCCCTCCAATCCATTTCCACAAGGCAGCTGTGATCTTTCTAAAATACAAATCTATTGTGTTCATGTCTTACTCAAAGCATGTCAGTGTTTCCCCATTATACATTGTATAATGTCTAATTTCTCTAATGCAGTCTAAAAGGACCCTATCATCTGGTCCTTGCTTATCTGCAACCCTTTATGCTTTCTATTCTCCAACAACTGCTTTCCGTTGCCCAAATGTACCATGGTTTTTTCATGTTCCAGCCCTTGCCATGCTTGTCCTCTGCCTGGAAAAGAGAGGTTCTGAAAAAAAACTGTGTTGAATGAACAAACGCTTGAATATGAAAGACATCTATAGTTGCTGGTGATTGTGATTGAAAAAAAAACTCTGTAGTTTAATTTTTTTTCCTTTTTCCTAGGAATGTATAAATTAATATTATACAAAGATAAACAGTGCCTTCATAAGTATGGCTTCTGTCATTTCAGCAGTAAGAGACTATCTTAATTCTTTTAGCAGAATTTAATTTTGCCTTTTTGAAAAACTGCATTTATTATACAGAAGGGTTTTATGGTCCCTTAAATGTATGCTTGCTGTTCTCTGTGCAAATTGTATTTTCTAAATGCCTGTTCTTCCTGGAACTATTTTCCTATTAAAGCCAGTTATTATTTTTCCAGGAATGGCAGCACAGACCTCGATTATTTGTTTGTAGTAGAGTGGTCCTGAAGATTTTGAATTTATTTATGTTTCCCCAGATCCCTGTTCCATAATAATGCAGCATTCTGATTTTGACCAAACCTCAGGACTTCTGCCTGTGGTCCAATAAATGGGTGTGCACACACTGTTTAAATCAGTAAAATACGCTAGTAGTGTCTAACCCTGGCCTCCTGGCTAGCCGGTGAACAGCAAAGTGCCTGAAGAAGCTCTCGGCTATTTTATCATAGGACCTAGTTTTCTCTGCTTAAAATATTGTCACTTTCCTTTCATACCTATATCAACTGACATGACCGCAGCTTCTTTTTTTTTTTTTTATTTGTAGGTTTAGTTATGTAATTCATTGGGAAGGTAATCATATATGGCTGTATCAGGGCACTTCCAAGGGAACTGGCTCCAGCTGATTTAAGCAGAACAACTTTTTTAAGGCTACTGGGCAGCTTAAGAATTGTCAGGAAGGCTAGAGAACGAAGTAAACGTACACAATTTTCCCACAGGTGCAATATCCTTCTTGATTTACAATTTTTGCATGGAGAAGTTCCAGAGGTTTCTACTGTAGTGGTTCTTACCATAGGTCAGGGAGCCGATGGGGGAATTCTGCCAGATGCTGACTACATCTATTCCAATTATACCCTAAGGAACTGGATGCTGCCCTGCCCCGCTCCTCTGGCCCTACTGGGGGGTGGACCTGGCTAAAAATTCAATTTATTACATAACCAAATAAACTCCTACCCCTTGACTAGGAGGTCACAGGGGCATTTTAGGTCCCCAGGAATCATCAGTTAGCTCAGAGACAGAATCTTGGGGATCCTGATACCCCACTGAAAGCAAGGAGCCATTTCAAATGCAGTGTCTTTCACTGGCATCACCAGCCTCTAGAAAGCAACCATCAAGGGGACTAAGAAGGAATAGTCAGAAAACCAGGAGATAATTCTAGGACACTAGTGTCTTTTCACTGCCTTTAGCCCCAACCAGGCCACAATAGCTATCGTTTATCTCACACTGCTTTTCAAAGGTGCTGGGACTGCCCTTAGCACTTTGGTAAAGGGAGTGTCTTGCAGGCCACCTCAGGGGCCATAGCTGGTGGGGGGTGGCAGAATAGGCTGCCATAATAAATCTTCTGCAACATTTCTATCTCCCTAGTGTTTGGGTTCCTTCACCTACATTAAATAATATAATTTCTGTCATCTCAAATACAATTAGTTTGGGTCATCCACCAACCTGGGCAGGTAGAAAGCCAAACTTATTCTCAGAAGCACTGCTGCCCACAGACAGTTCTCATGCCAAAGTCTGGTCCAGTCAGTGTTCACTGTTACAAGTAACAGAAACTGACTCTCATGGACTAAAGAAGATTGAGAAGTTGTTAAGGGGTATTGAGTGGGTCTCAGAATTTCCAGAGTAGCTAAAAGGTTGACTCAGGAGCTCCACAACCTCAGAGGACCCAGGCCATCACATCAGGCCACAAAACTGATGCTGCTACCAATGTTCCACCCTAGGTTTTTGCCCAGGACACCCCCATCAGTGCCCCTGCCCCAGTCATGGCCACTGTGAGGACTCCATTTTACAACAGCCAGTGCCACCATCAGACTGGACCCCTGCAGATACTTCCCTGAGGCACTGGCCTCCAATTTAAAGTACAGAGCAGTATGTCATATACCTGAGTCCCAGCTTCAAAGGAGACTGGGGAAAAAAGTGTCATGTTTAGCTGCTATAGCGGAAAAGCAGCTCAATGTTCTATTAGATATCAGAGATAGGAAATTCCCCAAATGCAGGAATCAGATTTCAGATGCTGGGCAGGAAAAATAATGACAAATGCCTACCGCAAAGTGTTTCTGGATTAAAGCTTCATGAAAATATTTTGAGATAGGCATGCCACCAACACTTGTGATTTGGTCTCGCTAATTTCTTTTAACTGGCTCACTGCTAAGATGTAAGTTGATGCTACAGTGATACCGTAATTCATCAGATCTAATACGCCATCAATCATGAGTCATCAACTGTGAATGCCATTATTTTATGTACCACTAAAGAAATGCTGCCAAGTAACCTATGACTTGTTAAAGGATAGTTTTCAAAAGTTTAAAGAACCATACTCACATGCAAATTTAAAATAAACACATGTCAAAATGTTATTTAACTCATTAATTATTGAGGAAAACAGTAAGATGTTAAAACCACGTCAAAGAGAATTTGAGAAGCTAGGTATACAGAGGCGATTTAATAGGTTTCTGGGTTAGATTTTGTTGTTGTTGTTGTTAATGTCAGACAAGACTATAGCCATAATCACTGGGCTTATCTGTTCTGCTGTACAAAATTATTTGCATTTCTACTGGACATAAATCTACAAACTAACCTCTGCCCCTACAGAGTTGTAAAATGGCCAAGTAAATAGGAAATCAAACCCAGCACTGTATTGAAAGAATATCTGATAATCTCTTTTGTCTACTTCCAAGTTTTGGGTAATGTTTCTGACCGTCTCAATGATTTCACATTAGAGCTCTTCCTGACTTATTTAGAATAGTGTTTTATATATCAGTCTGGTACATACACAAAAAGGAATATGTTACTTAAAGAGAGAACTCTACATATTCACATCTGAAGTCAAACTCTTATCATGTGTTTTTCAAATGAAAGTCATCAAAGTTTGTATTTTTCCACTCTTGATTGTTCCCCATGACATCAAGAGCACTGGCGGTGCAGCATTTCTTTTGAGCCTTCCACTCCTTTTTCTGAAATTTTCTTCCAAGAAGTGACACACCAGTTTGCAATTGTTTACTTTCTTTTTTAAAAATTTTTATTGTGGTAAGAACACTCAGCATGAGATCTATCTTATTAGCAGATTTTTAAGTATACAGTACAGTATTGCTATTCATACCATTCTGCAGTCTTTGATTCTGAAGCATTCTTGATTTTTCCAGGTGTCAGTAGAAGACTATAAATCAAAACCAATACTCGCATTCCTTCCACACATATTCTTATGTGCAAATGATATGATTGATAAGGGGCTAATATCCAAAATGTATAAACAGCTCATATAGCTCAACATCAAAAAAACAACCCAAGTTAAAAAATGGGGTGAACACCTGAACAGACATTTTTCCAAAGAGGAAAAGCAGATGGCCAACAGGAACATGAAAAGATGCTCAACATCACTAATCATCAGGGAAATGCAAATCAAAACCGCAATGAGATATCACCTCACACCTGTCAGAATGGCTATCAAAAAGAACACAAATAACAAATGTTGACGAGGGTGTGGAGAAAAGGGAAGCCTCCTACACTGTTGGTAGGAATGTAATTTGGTACAACCACTGTGGAAACAGTATGGAGGTTTCTCAAAAAACTAAAAACTGAACTACCATATGACCCAGCAATTCCACTCCTGGGTAGATACTCAAAAAAAAAAAACAAAAACACTAATTCGAAAAGGTACATGCACCCCAATATTCATAGCAGCATTATTTATAATTGCCAAGATATGGAAGCAACCTAAGTGTCCATCAACAAATGAATGGATAAAGAAGATGTGGCATATATATACAATGGAATACTACTAAGCCCTAAGAAAAAAATGAAATTTTGCCATGTGCAACAACATGGATGGACTTGGAGGGTACTATGCTAAGTGAAATAAGTCAGATAGAGAAAGACAAATACTGTACATTGTCACTTATATGTGGAATCTAAAAAATAAAACAAACTAGTGAATATAACAAAAAGGAAGCAGATTCATAGATATGCAGAACAAACTAGAGGTTACCAGTAGGAGAGGGAAGGGGAGAGGGGGATTATAGAGGTAGGGGTTTGAGAAGTACAAATCATTATACATAAAATAAGCTATAAGGATATATTGTACAACACAAGGAATATAACCAATATTTTATAATAACTATAAATGGAGTACATAACCTTTAAAATTGTGAATCACTGTACTGTACATCTATAACTTATATAATATTGTAATCAACTATATTTTAATTTAAAAAAATTTTTAAGGTTAAAAAAAAGAAGCTAACTTAGATTTCTATGTCAAACTGGACCCTAAAATAAATTTCATATGGAGTTCTAATACTATAAAAGTATTAAAAGAATGATAATTATTTTAAGTGATTTCCTAATAAAGAAAAGTTTCTGTATCCCCAAATAAAGCCAAGAGACAAAAGACTGAAATATTTGATGATTCAGAAATTCAAAATTTCTTTATGGCAAAATGTAACATGTGCAAGTTAAAAAAGAGGCACAGCCTACCTACCTATATCTATAGCGATATCTTAGATTTAAAAATTTTATACATAGCATGAAGAAGAGTTCTGACAAATCAGTAAGAAATAGACAAAGGTATTTGTGAAGAAAGAAATACAAATGGTCAAAAAAGACATGAAAAGACTCTCAATCTCACTAGTAATGAGGGGAATGCCAATTAAAATAATAATGACATATTTTTGCTCATCAAATGGACAAAGATGAAAGGTTGATGTTATGATGTTGTCTAGGTCAGAGCTTCTCGCCCATGGTTGTGCTGGAATGGGTTACAGGTGCTAAGATAGTTCTCTCTTCATTCTTGGGGTGAGGCCTGAGGCACACAGAGCTCCCAACCAATTGCATCCCACAGAGCTCCCAACCAGTTGCATCCCAGAAGATGCAGAAACATCTTCTCTTTACACCGGGGTGTGGAACAAATACTATCACATCATATGACTATTACCTTGTGATAAAATCCAGGTGGGACTGGTCTAGGGTTTGGGGAGACAAAACCCACTTGGTGCAGTGCTCTTGAAGGACAACTTAGTAGAGTCTCTTAAATTTTAAAGTAGTCATGGCCTTTGTATCAGAAGTTTCACTTTGGAAAATGTACACCGCAAAAATGTTTACATGTGTTTAGAAAAAAATATATATGTACCAAAATGCATGTTTATTATAGCACAGTTGTTCATTGTGAAATATTAGAAACAACCCAAATGTCAACTAATAATGCAATGGCTAAATAAATTATGTTACATGAATATCAAGGAATACTATGTAAGAAACAAAGGAAAGGAAGAGAAGGAAGAAAGGAAGATGTGCTGAATCAATGTATTTTTAAGATATTATTATAATAAATTGTATAACTACATGTATAACAATTCCATTTACCTTAAGACAGATATATATGTGTATATATATAGACACACACACAATACGCTCACGTGTGTGTGTGTGTGCATAAATATATGGACAAAGATCTAGAAAAACGGACTCCAAAGCCTTAAAAATGGTTATGTTAAATTTCTGGCCAAAATAACTCTGTAAGCTACCAACTCTGCACCCGCCCCCAAAAATTCACATAGCATTAATAAATATTTTTAATGCACTAAAAAGACATAGCTGTGCTCATAAACAGAAGAAGCATTCCTGTGGTCCAGAAAAGGAACAGAAGTACACAGCGGTGAGAAGGCTCAGACTTACTGGGCTTCCCAACAGGAAACTGCAGAAGCTGTCAGGAATTCAAGTCAGGCAGGGTAATGGGACCTTGGAAAGAGGAAGGAGCCAGGGTCACTGTGTGAAATGGGAGGTGAGAAGGACTCCCCTTGTGGTGAAAAGAGAGCAGAATAGAGCTGCAACCCCTGCTCTGAACTCCCCCAGCACCCAGCTGCTGTCCAGGTGGCAGGAGGAAGCATGGGCAGTCAGACGACTATGCACTGAGCTAGGATGCCCATTGGCTCACAATTAGAAGTTGCAGGAGAACCTGAAGTCACTAATGGGAGACCTGATTTACAACAGGGGACCCAGGTGGGTCACATAGAGGCTATCACATCACCCAACAGGGAGACGTGAGATCTAGGAAACAGGACGCACACACACACACACACACACACAAATATACACACACACCTCCTACTCAAGAAGAGCTTGTGCACTCAAATTTAGAATGCAATGTGGCTACAGATAGTAACTTTGAAAACGTGATCCAACAGTTTCACTTCAAGCCATACGCCCTAGAGAAAATTTTGCACATGCGCACGAGGAGATACAGATAAATATGCTCACTGTACCTTCGCTTATAAAAATAACAATTGCAAATGACCTAAATATCTATCAATAGGGAATGACTAAACAAAATATGGTATATTAATACAATAGATTACCACACAGAAGTTAACATGATTAAATATTTTTCTATATTAACAGAGATCTCAAAAGCATAGTAAGAAGTATACGAGTAAAAAGAAAAGTAGTTTTCATAACAATACATATAGCATATAATTTATGTACATAAATGATATATATTGTCTGCTGATTCATTAATGTATTGTTAAAAAAAACATGAAAGATACACACCCATTTCATGACAATAACTGCCATTGGGAAGAGGCATTTGATGTGTTTGGAAGTGAACAAAGAGATTTCAACTGTATAATGTTCTATTTCTTTTCTTTTAAAAATTGGGAGAAAATGTGAAAATATGCTACATTTGGCAATTTTGAGGAGCAGGTAGTTGGTACACAGGTGCTTGCTATATTTGCACTTTTTAGTTCTTTCAAAACTTTTCAGAAAAAATTAAGTGGAGGGGGTAACATTGGGAAGTGTGTGAGAAAGGAATTCCAGCTTTTCCTCTGTCATTTCTATAACAGGATGTTGAATGAATGTAACTGCTACTTTAGAATCCATAGTTTAGGCCTCAAGCTGAGCACTGAGAGGTGCTAACCACTTTCTAAAGCAATCAACTTTGAAGAGCAAGAGGACTCCTGTAGGACACACAGGAGAGGCAGAACCAGCCCTGCCTGGATCTGCTGCTCAATTCCACCCAGCAGATGAGCAGAGAAGCTTGGGGAAGTAACGGAAGGCCTAGAGGAAGTGCTATGGCTGTCCCTTCCCTTTTCCTTCAAACTTCCTCACCCAGGCAAATGGATGGTGGCTTCAAAAAGAATCACCTTAAAGACTGGGAGAATCTATATAAAGTGGCAACTAGCATCTAAATCCAGCCTTATCACTGAACGTGCAGATTGACACTGGGCCAATCTCAAGTGTGGCTCCCCAAGGCTCAGTCATACCAGCACGAAGCCTTCTTTATGGCAAAGTAGAGCTTGTCTGCAATGCAGTGTTTGGATATGTGCAAATCACTAGACTAGGTGACACGTTTTTGTGAACAAAAGTCAACTTGGTCACAACTCTTAAGTTTTTGGTAAGTCACAGAAGCCACCAAAGAAGTCTGGGGTGGAGAGGGCTAACTAGTTACCACCTCACTACTAGGCTGTAATGAAACCAAGGCTCAGACCCAGTTATGCCAGATGGAGAGGGACTGGACAAACATCCAGGAGCACAGCAGGCACAAACTAATCACAGGATCTACTCTGTGACTCAGGGAAGTCACAGCATCCTTTAGGTTCCCATCTCCCCATCTCCATGTGACATTCCCTGAGGCACGGCACAGACCTTAAGCAGGATTTTATTTCCTCTCATCAGACTGATGCAGCACAGTGAAAGTAGTCAATAATACTGTAATAACTTTGAATGGTATGTAATCTATAAAAATATCAGATCACTGTGGTGTACACCTGAAGCTAATATAATATTGTAAGTCAACTATACTTTGATCAAAAAAAAAAAAAGAATCATGCCATCAGAAATCCTCCTAACCAAGTGGCTCTCATCTGGGGCGATTTTGCCCCCTAGGGGACATTGGTAGTGTCTGGAGGCTGTTTTCTTTGTTATAAGGAGGGGAGTGCACTACTGACATCTAGTACGCAGAGGCCAGAGGTGATGTTAAATATCCTCCAATACACAGGACAGCCCACAAAACAAGGAATTATCCAGCCCAAAACATTAGTAATGCTGAGGTTGAGGAACCCTGTCCCAAGCCAATGGCTGGACACAGAAACAATTAGGGATGAAGCCTCTGGTACCATCTCAAAGGGGACAGGGTATGAACCTTGCCAGATTCTGAAACTCTATTCATGCAAGAATGAAGACAGTGTCTTTAAAGTATTTTAGCCAACCTACATATATAGAATACTTTTAATTTCACCAACAGCCTCCCTCTTCCAGCATTTATCGTGCTAATTGACAAGTCATTAGTTTCACATACATCCAGTATGTTAATTAGCTATGATTAAGCTACAGATAGCAGAAGGCATAGGATAGATTTAGGAAGTAGCAAATATTTCAATTTAGCCAGGATGTCAGGCCCTAGTAGGGAGTTCTCAGTATATAAGGCTGGCAAAGCAGGCTAGAGCAAGAAAAGAGACCTTTAAATGTCCTCTGGGTCACTTTTATACAAATTCTCCACGGAGGTAACGAGTGTACAGTAAGCATTAAGCATGAAGCACTGCTAACTTGCCTTTTGCTGCTCATATGGATGGATTAGAAATGCCAGCAGACAACAGGCACATTTTGCCCCACGTTGTCCTCCTGACTGGAAGCTGGAGATACCTCACCTACTTTTATAGAGCTGAGTGATTCATTTCCTAAGTACTTATGAGATACTCTGCTCTTCACTTACCAAATCCTGCCCAAAGGATTTCAGGGAACAGTACATTTTCTAAATCACTAAAAATTCTATACATTCTCTTACAGAGCTTCTCTACTACTGCTCAAAAGTGGGAGAAAAAAAACCTTAGAAACTTCAGCAAACATTCAGTCTTACCTATCCCCCAAAGGAAAAAGAGACAAAATACATATTTATGCATTTAGACATGTGGGATTCGTATAATAGATATGTGTGTTAAATATAATACATTTCAGCTTCTTTTCCTAAGCTGATAAAAAGGGACCAAAGCTGGTTATGAAATAAGGTTATTTAATCAGAGTGGGAGAATCAAGATAGAAGCCATGGAAGATTGGGATGGAGAAATTTACCTAAGTATATACGGTTGTCAAAGTTGGAAAAGAAATATGCTCCATGTAAAAGTTGAAAAAATTGATTTATATTTAGTAATCATAAGAATTATCAGAACTTTCTAGCACATAAATCTGCTAATCACTGTGTAGACAAGTGCTATAAATCATATTTAATAACTTGGCAGATGAGATTTAAATCATTTTGTCTTCATTCAAACATACATCAGTGGGGAAAAACAAAAAACCTTGTACTATTTTATTATTATCTGTAAGAATGAGAAATGGAATCAGTTCTTTGTTTTTAAAAAAATGTATCAAAACCCAGAACACACAGAGGTCATATAAGCCTTTCAAAAGTCATTATTCATAAACAGTATGAAAAGTTTAGTCAGCTACCATCAAAATGATTAAGCAATTCAAAGAGTTTACTAATGAATAATACACCAAATGACCAAATACATATTATGTGCTTTATAAATATTAATCGATGAGGCTGCTTTATAGTATCCACTAATGAAGAAATAAATTCTGATCATTCAATTATGATTATCTCAATGACCGAACAAAATGGATGGCATCTAAAAAAAAGGGGAGAGCTTCTCCAGAGAGCACAATTTTTTTTTAAGAATATTTATTTAACATATAGGTAGCGCTGACTCCCTGGGACCTTCACAAATATTGACTCATCCAGTCTTCATAATAATTTGATGACATAAATCACTATTATGAGTCCCTTTTTACAGATAAAGGAACCAAGTTTAAATAATTTGCCTCAGGTCACAGCAAAAGGCTGTCACAAATCTCCAAGAAGCACTAAGTAGCTGAGATTTATAGAAAATGTTTAAGTCAACTGTGTTTACATTAAGAACACAATAGGTCTTGAATCTATTGGAGAAGATGGTTTACAGATTACATAGAAAAACAATTACTTCATTCCAGTGTGGCTTTATCTTTGCCATCTGAAAAGGATAGAACTAACATCAGTCATCAGTAGGGAATCAAAGACCTACATGTAAAGTAAGCTGGAAAGGAAGCACCTAATGCTAAATGAATTTAGGTCTCTACACACAAAGTAACTACACTTCAGCAGACTAAAATAGCATGCAGTTATGATTATGATAAACTCTGAGCAATCATGAAAAGCAAGACATGAAGAATAAAACTGGACGTAAGTAGATTTCCCGGTTTTCAAAAATGAAGAAAAAGTTCTATTGCATGTATCCCTGGCAAAATGTTTGCAGGGATTAGTAAACAGAAGTTAGTGAGCACTTGGAAAGGACACAGTGATTGCCAGAAGTCAGCATGAGTTTACTAAGGAAAAGACATGGCAAACCAACCTCATTCCTGTTAGGATCAGGGAAAGAGGTAGCAGGTCTTCTGCATCCATGATTGCTATTCATGTCTCTTTGACAGAGACAGGAATGGCTCAACAAAGAAGAGTGATTAATTCAACGGCATGTCTTGAGCGAACAGCAAGGAAACTTACCTACCTGCATTCCTGATTGGAAGACCAAGATTTCTAAACTGGGTCGAATTGCTTGAAATTTTCCACATGCAAGCCTCCAAACAGCCAAACCTGACATTGTGGCCAACAAAAGAAAAAAAAAATCAAGATTAGGTGGGTGAAGAGAGGGACAAAAGATAAATAGATGGTATAGTCAGCACAAGGAAAGCTATAGGCTCCAAACACAGCTCAAGAATCTGTGGACCAACTGAGAGGGTGATATTCTATAAAACGAAAGCTAGTAAAATCAACTTAATAAGTGACAGCAGTCATCTACAAAAGAACTTCATCCAAATCTGTTTGCAAATGTGTTTCTCAAAAATCTAAAGATTCCCAAACCTAAGAGGCCAAAATGTCTCAAGCATAATCAAGATTACTTGCTGATATCACTAATGGAAAAAAAGAGGTAATAAAATTGAATTTATTGTCATCTGACTGAGGAAATTATGAGTTAATGGAAGGGTGGTAAGCCACCTGGCATCAAGCGAAAGCAGAGCCAAAGAACAAGAATTTGGCTGGGTTTATCCAACATGGTCCAAAATACAGTGATGGCTCTGATGGCAATTTTTGGTTAATTTTTTTTTTTTTTTTTTTTTTTCTTTTTGCGGTATGCGGGCCTCTCACTGTTGTGGCCTCCCCCGTTGCGGAGCACAGGCTCCGGATGCGCAGGCCCAGCGGCCATGGCTCACGGGCCCAGCCGCTCCGCGGCATATGGGATCCTCCCAGACCGGGGCACGAACCCGTATCCCCTGCATCGGCAGGCGGACTCTCAACCACTTGCGCCACCAGAGAGGCCCTTGGTTAATATTTTGATGAGCCTCCCTCTAGTCTTTTTGTAAAGCATATTGAAGGAATTACATACGTTTATCTTTTTGCCTAGCATAATAACATTTCCCCATATTATTAAACGCTGCTCATAAACAGAATCTTAATGGCATCACAATATTCCTTAATATGGAGATAACATAATTTACTGAACTACTGCCTTATTTCTTAGTTAAAAAAATTTTTTTTTCATGATTTTCAATATTTTGCAAAACTGAAAAATCTTCGTTCTGCTTTGAATTATTTTCTCAAGACAGATTCTGGAAATAGAATGACAGGGCCAAAGAATATTAACATTTAAAGGCTCTTGACACATATTCCTAAATTGCTTTCCTCTGCTCTCTCATCAATATTAGCCTTCAAAACAATTGAATCTTTAATAGTTTAGAAGGTGAAATTACACCTCATTTTAATTCACATTTCTTAATGAAGCTGAACATTTTTCCATATGTTTATTTGCCATTTGATTTCCCTCTTTTGTGAATTGTGTGTTCATGCCTTCTGTCCCGTTAGTTTTAGTAATTTTTCTTATGATTTTGAAAGAGCTCTATTTGGTAAAGAAATTAAGCTTTTCGTTGTCATATATTGCCAATATTTTTTACCAGTTTTTCCTTTTAATTTCCTTTTAATATTATTTCTTAATGTTTTACATCTCTGAATAATCAAAATATTTTTCTTTCGCTCTGGTATTTCTTCTATCACTTTTTAATTTAAAAGCCTTCTTCATACTTAGATTTAAAATATTCTATTTGAATCCAGATTTCATTATGGTTTTATTAATAACACTTAACTAACATAGGATATAGTCTGAAGTATAGGATATAGTTTGAAGTATGACCTGAAATATGGATGGATAATTGAGGGAACTCGAAACCTGGAGCTTCTGGCTGAAGAGCGAAGGGTTCATACCCCACATGGGACACCCAACTATAAAGACCTGCACCGGGAGACTAGACCCCAAAACCTCTAGCTTTGAAGACCAACATGGCCCACACCCACGAGACCCCGCGAGGCTGGGACAAACTGAGAAACGACTCTGAACAGGGCTGGCGCTTTGACTCACCCACTCACTCCAGGGCCTTCCGCTGACACAGTCCCTTGAAAAGTGCCCAGACTTTCTGTGAAAGAAACTCATTTGCTCATTTTAAAGCAGTGGTCTGAAGGGCAGCAGCCGCCTGGGCTGCTCTCCGGGGCCGAAAGCTGGTGGGCGCCATCTTCCCGCCCTCCAGTAGCACTGCTCCAGCCTGCAGGCACCATCTTTTTTTTCTTTTCTTTTCTCAGAGGGTAACATCTTTGTGCTCTCCTCTGCTGCGCACAGTGTGCCAGTATCTCCCGGAAGGGAGCTTCTACACACGTCTGGGTGGCCCAGTTCGTACATCTCCTGACCCCGTCTTTGCAACCGCTGCCCAGAAGACGCCCCTTGAACTCCGGGCTCTGGTGGGCGGGAGTCCTGCACTCCTGGCTCCCACAGAACTGGAAGCATGGGAGACGGATCTTGGCAGCCGCCCCTCGCCCTCAGGGCACAGCACAGACAGCAACTGAAATACATCCCCATCTTTCAGAGAAAGAGGCCTATTTGTTTTGTCCTGGAGCCTCGGCCGGAGAGGCCCCTGAGGTCTGACGCGGGTGCGGAGGCTTCCGAGGGGAGCGCCCTCAGGAGTCTGGGAGCCGCCATCTTTGATCCCGCGCTGCGCGCCCACAGCCCCGCGATGTTTCGCACGCGGGAACCTTGATGCTCGTCTGAGCCCCGATTCTTACCACTGTGCGCAGGCGTCAGCTCCGGATGGCCTGGCTCTGGGTTTTCTGCATGTTGTCGACTGAAGAAAATGCACAACCTAAAAGTTGAAAATTTTGTTTCATTTGACGGACTTTCTGAAGACTTAAGCCTGGGAGGCAGCCTCGCAGGTTGCTCTCACCCACTGCTCTGAAGAGGTAAGGGAGGAGCTGGGATATATTGGGGGTTTTGCAACAAAGACCAGATAGTCGGAAAATCGAAAGGTTACTGTTAATTAAAGAAAACCGGACATCTCAGATTAATGATTTTAGTGCTTTTTCTCTATGGGAAGATACAAGAGTATGGGAAGATACAAGATGGGAAGATGCAAGAGTCTGGGTTCATTGAAATCATTCCTTTGATGTGCACCTTAACTATCTAGGGCGAGTACCCTGGTCTTTCCCATCCTGAGTCCCTCAGGGTGCACTACTGGAGGCGACTGCAGTGGCTGAGGGCCTGGTGGCAGGCAGCCTGTTGGTCTCCATCCTGAGTCCCCTCAGGGCTCAGCATCCCGTGGCTGCAGTGGCTCAGGGCTTAGTGGCCGCAGCATCCTTTGTTTGCTGACTTGGCAAGTGGAATTCTTTGTCCACAGTGGGTCTCACAGCACTGTGCATATGTGCACTCTTTAAAAGCTCTTGCCTGAGGCTCAGGCTTTCTGTCAGCCCAAATCCAGGTGTGGACTGAAATCCTCCCCTTTGGGACACTGCCAGGTCTGGGCACAGCCTCAACGCCTGGGAGCCATTAAAAATAAAATTGGCGGCTGGGACAGTCACAAAGGCTTGAGAGACACCCAAGAGCTAGGGCAGGATTGAATGGTAAGGTTCATCCACGTGATGAACCGCCTCTCCTTTAAGACTGCGAGAGGTGGCTGTTTCATCTAATGCATAGAAACCGACACAGAGAGGCAAGCAAAATGAGGAAACAGAAGGCTATGTTCCAAATGAAAGAGCAAAATAAAAACCTGGGGGGGGCGGGAAATGTTAATGAAACAGAGATAAGTAATTTACCTGATAAAAAGTCCTAAACTAATCTACATTCTCAGATGAGAAGACAGAGACTGAGTCAAATTAAAGTGAAGAGTCACTGTCTTCCATAGCATTGACGGCTTTATTCAAAAGATCAAAGGTATGTTTTCAAAACTTAAAAAAAAGGTTCTGAAGAACCTAGGGGCAGGACAGGAATAAAGACGCAGACGTAGAGAATGGACTTGAGGACACGGGGAGGGGGAAGGGTAAGCTGGGATGAAGTGAGAGAGTGGCATGGACATATATACACTACCAAATGTAAAATAGATGGCTAGTGGGAAGCAGCCGCATGGCACAGGGAGATCAGCTCAGTGCTTTGTGACCGACCACCTAGAGGGGTGGGAGGGAGGCTCAAGAGGGAGGGGATATGGGGATATATGTATACATACAGCTGATTCACTTTGTTATACAGCAGAAACTAACACAACATTGTAAAGCAATTATACTCCAATCAAGATGTTAAAAAAGGATCTGAATTCGTTTTTTCCACTTTCTTGTATTGCTAATTAGGTGTGTGGAACTAAAATTTACTGAATAAATCTTCCCTACTGTTAAGTCATATGGACCCTGCTCAGGCCCTACCCTGGCAGAGGCTCTGTGCCTCGGTGGCAGAGTGTTCTTTTTTCATTCGGGTTCAAGCAGGCAAATAAGGAAACTGAAGCTGAGATTGACACAGCACAAGCTTTATTCAGTGGCCAACGAATGGAGAAGTGGGAACTGACTTCACAGATCAACTTCTCTCCCACCTGGCCTGAGGGATTTAATTTTAAAGAGTGAGGACAAAGCGGGGAGGAATGAGGCTAATGCTGGGGAGGCTTATGCATTAGTCTACCGGGGAAGGGGCAGGGCTTTTTCGAGGGAGTGGGGTGCAATCCTCTTTTTATTCTTTTTGATCCTTAACATCTGGTCAAGGCTGCAGGTAGGTGTGTCCTTTAATACGCTAATGTAGTAAAATCAACGTATAATGAGACTCGAGATCTGTTGGAGGTCAGATTCCTGGCCATCTTGGTCCCAGATGATTCCCTCTGGGTTTTTGTTTGTTTGTAGCTTCCTCTCTTAACTCTGGACCCCTTACCATAAAGATTTATGTTAACTCTTGCTAAAGGTGGAGGTTGGGGCTTCGCTGGTGGCACAGTGGTTGAGAGTCCGCCTGCTGATGCAGGGGACACGGGTTCGTGCCCTGGTCTGGGAAGATCCCACATGCCGCAGAGCGGCTAGGCCCGTGAGCCATGGCCGCTGAGCCTGCGCGTCCAGAGCCTGTGCTCCGCAATGGGAGAGACCACAACAGTGAGAGGCCCGCGTACCGCAAAAAAAATAAAATAAAATAAAGGTGGAGGTTGGAGGGTTTTGAGCAAAGACCTGGAGCAGCTCTGACAACACTACCTTTCTTATTTATGATGCTTCCTTTAAAATATATTAAATTATTTTATACAACAAAGTCTATTTGGGGCTAGCTACTCTTTTCCATCAAGCTATCAACCTATTTAATGCCAGTATTACAGTTTTAATTATTATAGCATTTTAATAAAATATAAGTATGGCTATAATCTCTCCACTTTCAAAAATTTTGTCTATTTTCTTCAGTTTGTTCCTTTAATTAACCTTTGAAATAACTTCTTCAGGTTCAAAAAAAACCCAATGAAATTTTAATCGTAATCTGTTTCATAAGGGTCATCACTGAAACACCAATATTCCATGACTAATACATAGAAATATAGCAATAATACTCAGTGCTCTTCCTGAAACTATCAAATAACCGTGGTTTTGAGTTTTTGCTGGATAAAACCTTTTGATTATGAATTAGTTTCATAAATGCCTTGATGTTGGTAAAATGGTGCCCTAAAAAGTAGATATAAGTGTTCCTTCTAAAAACATATCTTGCCTATTAAAATAAACACATAAACATTCTAGCATCCAGATATTGTCTTTTTACAAAGTAACAAAGAATTGCATATATTGTGTTTTTTAACTGAAAAGCTGAAAAGCTGAGAATCAGAACCTAGATCAGTGTTGATCCCATCAATATTCTGAATCCTCATAAGTATTGACTGAAGTGGTTACCTATATACTGTGTCAGTTTCTTGAGTAAAAGAACCAAAAGATTGAAAGGAATATTGAATGTCAACTCATGGTTTACAACTATTGTTGAAGCCCCTTGACAATATCCCTACCAAGTAGTATTCAAATTATGCTTAAATATTTTCAATAATAGGCAGCTCACTACCTCCTGAGGTAGTCAGTTTCACCTTTAGAAAGCTCTGATTTTTCAGGAGTTATTACATAGAATGACATTAATCTCCCTGTAACATCCCAGGGGCAGAAGTCTTCATCTCTATGCTACCTGAAAATCCATCATATATTTAAAGACAGTTATCATGTAACCCTTGAATCTTTTCTTCTCCAGGCTAAGCATATTCAGTACTCCCCCGAATGTCTCATCAATAAAGATGCCTCTAATCTTACCATCAATTTATCCGGCAATTCCAAATAGTTTCTCTAATTTGAATGTGGCAGGAGAATAGGGGGTAGGGGAGTCTTGATTTTCAGTATCGCCCTTAAAATGCAGTACCAGAACTGACCACAAGGAAGCAGTTAAATTAGAGAGGCCCTTCTACTTAACTCAAAGAAAAGATTCACTAAAATAAAACAGTGCAAAAAATGTTAAACTGGACTGTTTGTTGTGGCTGTGAAGTTGGTGACTAGAACTCAGATTCAGAAACAAGAGGCTTCAAGTGTCCCACATTCTAGAGTTACCAAAAATAAGTGTCTGACACCAAGCCTGCCTCAACCTTTGGGGAATACAACCAAATGGGCTGCGAAAGAGTTAAAAGCTCAAGCAAGAGCTGGATCTCCCTCATGAAGAAATTGTGATTGCGGGGGCCATGGTCCTCTCTGTGGAAACAATACACGGTCCCCACCAAAAAACCAGCTTGTGGAACACCTTACACTTATACCTGGCAAAACCAATAGGGAGGAGGTGCTATAACCAATGAAGAGGCATCCTTACTAGGCAGGAAAAAAGACATTTCCCCTTCTTTCTATTCTTCTCCCTTCACCTAATACCTGAGCTTTTGTAGCCTAGGAAAGGGATACAGAGGTCTCCCTCTGTCCCTAATACAGACCACGCTTCCTGTCACCCTCCCATCTGGTGCTGGAGCGTGAGGAGGAGTGAATGAGCAGACCACACCCCATTCCCATGCCAGCCTTTGGAACCATAGGTGAAGCCTGCACTGGGGGAGGTTAGGAAGGGGAGATTTAGACAGAACTGAGGTTGAAGATTTTAATTGCAAAAGAAGACTGGAAAGTTATAGAATCTGCCTAGGATATCATCAAGTGATGGGGAAAGAGGTTCAGTGGAGCATAGATGAGGTCAATGATAGAACAAAACAAAACCAACCTGTATTTATACCCTAAGGGGAAGAGGGCTGGGGCGGGGGGGAACAATTTCTCAATAAGCCAGTTGTAAAGCCACATCTTCCTATTTTGCTTTGATATTTTGAGGTCAATATAGGAAAATACTAAGAATGATTAGGACTATTTCCAAATGGTTACAAGAAATTCATTTTCCCCTATACAATCCTTGAAATTAACTAGATTTCTATTGTGTTCCAAGATACCATTAAACCAGGCCCCAAACACCTGAAGTTTGAAATGGCATCTGTAAAGTTCCTTAAGCCAACTACGCAGAGTTGCTTTGCTGCCAAAAACACTCACTTTAATTAACAAGAAGCAGAGTAGAACAAACTCTTCTTACATATCAAACAACTTTGCGTTCTCCCAGTAGCAGTTGTTAACATATTGATAAAAAGTTCTGATTGTTTAATCTGAATACTAAATATTCCATGATTCACCAGTGCTAACTTCCATATACCATGCCATTTTACACCTTCAGGCCTTTGCCCCAACTGTTCCCTTTGCCTGAAAAGCCTTTGCCCTGGCCTTCCGTGAGGAGCTCTCCTAGTCTTCTTTCAAGACTACTTCAAGTGAGACCTCTCTGGTATCCCTGCCTCAATCTCTCATCCTGTTTGTTGTTTCCACAGGTCCTTTCCAATGACTCTTTGCTAGCACTTAACCCGCTATTGGATATTTCTCTCTCTGTTTACACACTTAGTTCCACAAGAACAGAAGCTGTACTTTGTCTCTTCTTTGTAACTGTATCATCTGGCACGATCAAAGCACAATAATTAGTACTCAATCATTTTTTTTCTAAATAAATGAAGATATCTTCCTATTTATGGATAAAACACCTAACAAACATGGGAAGGGAGAACAACTGAATGAAGTAGCATGAGTAATTATACTATGTGATTCTGTGAATTGCTAGATCTGACCAGCTATACTGGTGTGTACTTTTTGGTTACAAATTATAGAAACTCAACTCAAACTAGCTTAAGCTAAAAAAAAAAAAAAATTAACTAATTGATAAAAAGGAGGAATTATTGACTCACATACCTGGGAAGGACAGTGGTGAATCTGACTCTGGGAACATCAGAATTCACAGACTCAAGCAATCATGTCAGGTCTCTCCATCTGCCTCTCAAATTGTTTTTCTCTGCTCGGCTTTGTTCTCTGCTCTGTAAACAGCTTTCAAGGGACATAGCAACCTGCAGATTGGAAATCCCATCCTTACAGTTTATGATCTGAGAAAAGGAGAATATTTTTCTCTCTCCCGGTGTCCTTTGTAAAATCCCAGGTCAGGACTCTGCTTGGCCTGTTTAAATCACAGGTCCATCTCTGGATCACTGGGATGGAAAGTGGTCATAGCAAACAGGAAGTTAGGCCCTATTCTTAGCCAGACCTGGGTCCAAATCAAGAAGAATCACAAAGGTACGGTTGTTTTTTCTGAAGAGTGAGGGATTTGAGCTCCACATCAGGCACAGAGACCCTTAGATACTGCATAGGAGAGACAAGCCCCCAAAACACCTGGCTTTGAAAACCACAGGGAATATGCCCAAGAAAATCATAGAACTGCAGGAAATGGAAAACCTGTTCTTAAAGGACCCACACACAAACTCAATTTATCCAAAAACCAGCACAGAAATACCAGATTGAAAAACACATGAACCATAGGTGAAGGAGACCCACTTACTAATCTTAAAGCATCTGCCAGAGAGGCAGGAACCAGTTGGGATGTTCCACAAGGACTGAGTCACAGGGGAGCCCTTTTTGCAATCTCAGGCTACCTTGCTAATACAACACTGGCAGGTGCCATTTTGGAAATCTCCATCTAACCTGTTAGCACCAGTGGGCACACCCCGCCAACAGCCTTGCCCACCCCTGCACCTCAGCTGGGCCGCACAGCTGGTGGAGCAATAATCCCACCCACCAGTGCCCAGCAGCTGCCAGGGCTGGGCCCTACACGCATTCCAGGGGCCAGCCGCACCCACCAGCATACCACATCAGCAACCATGCCCTGCCAAAACAGGAGGGTGCACACAGCTCACAGAGGGGATACCCCTTGAGTGCTTGGCTCTGGCGGCCAGATATGATTGCACCTCTGAGCTCCGCAGGACGTCTCTTACATAAGACCGCTCCTTCAAGACTGGGAGAGGCAGCTTATTTACCTAATACATAGAAACAAACACCAAGAATTAGGCAGAATGAGGAGACAGAGCGATACGTTCCAATTGAAAGAAAAAGACAAAATCTCTGAAAAAGAACGAAACAAAATGGTGATAAGCAATCTACCTGATAGAGTTCAAAGTACTGGTCATAAAAATGATCGTCAAACTCAGAAGAAACATGGACAAACGCAGTGAGAACTTCAATAAAGAGACAGAAAATATAAGAAAATACGAAACAGAAGTTATAACTGAACTGAAAAATACACCAGAGGGGTTCAACAGCAGATTGGATGAGGTACAAGAATGAATAACTGACCTGGAAGAGAAAGCAGTGGAACTCACCCAGGCAGAGTAACAAAATGGAAAATGAATTTTGAAAAGTGAAGATACTTTAAAGGACATTTGGGACAACATGAAGCAGAATAACATTCACATTATAAGGGTGCCAGAAGAGGAAAGGGAGAAAGGGACAGAAAAATTATTTGAAAAACAGTGGCTGAAAACTTCTCTAATCTGGGGAAGGAAACCGACATCCAGTTCCAGGAAGCCCAGAGAGTTCCAAATTAAGATAAAGCCAAAGAGACACACACCAAGACACATTATAATAAAAATGGTGCAAGTTAAGGAAACAACAGCTGAGAAGCTAAGCAGTTCCTAATTTCCTGAACTACAGAAACTGTGTGAAATGATAAATATTTATTGCTTTTTAAAGCCACTAAGTTTAGGAATAATTTGTTTTGTATTAACAGATAACTAATACAACTGCTAGTCATGTGCCCAGATGTCCTGGCAATGCTCAATCACTATGAAATTTTTACTTTTCCTCTCAGTGTCAGTACTTGTCTTTTCACATACCTGTAACAGACAGTTCATGGACTAGCACAGATTCATAGATCATGCTTTGAGTAGCTGTGCCCTTGACATCTTGTCATTTCCTCAAACACAGATGTTCATTGCTTCCTGGGTACATCTTTCACTCATATTTCCCAAACAAATGGATTGATTGTCACCTTCTTCTAAACGATCGCATTTGATTTGGGCACCAGTCTCTGACCTAGGCAGTTATGACTGGAGTTATGAAATCACATGACATAAAGTGTGACAAATCTATGTGGAAAGAGTTTCCTCGAAGGAGGATGGATCACATAGCAGACACTTAAATTTTCATGGATTCTATGGCATTTTCTTCAAATGCCACTTAGGCTTTACTTCTTCCATGATGTCTCCTAAATCAGTCTAACCTAAATCCATAAGCATGTGTACAGGTATAGTCAGCAGTTCTGCCAGGTGAAGCAAAGACAGAGTGAGCCCTAAGAGAATTTCAAATCAGCCAAAGTCATCCTCCGCAAATTTCTTCACTGGCATGTTTCACTAAATAGCAAACAAGTGTCAGAAAGTTAAGGTTGCTGTAATGGAATGTTAATACAACATGGCAGCTATAATATTGCCCATGAAGAAAAATAAAAACACATAGACAGTATATTCACGGGTGATTTTGTGCCACAGTTAGGGAAATATAAGTGCTCTCTTGAACAGCTGAGACACTTCAACTTTGATGATGCTGCATATTTACACGGCCATAACTTTAAGAAATAATAATGGTCACTTGTGTCCCGGTGCAGGTTGCACTCATCAGATTCTTGTAGGTCACCACTCTGGCATTATAGGTTTTAAAATGTGCTGTCATGTTGCTGTGCCACATCGGTAAGGAACTGAATACAAATTGCGCTGAATTTATACTTCAAGGTAGTGGTTTCCAGCTGCACATCATTTGTTTTGTCTTGTTTAAAATAGCTCTAAATCGCGTGCCAGCTATTGTAGGCTCCAGATTCTATTAATTAGGGATGGAAAACTAAAGCAGCAGCTTGTCCTCTGGAAGCCTGTGCCAGGTTGCTTCCAAAAACCTGCCTCAGGTCTCTGCCATCCCATCAGAAGCTTTCAGGTGATCGGATGGTTTTCCTAGAACAATGTTTCTCAAGGTGTGGTCCAAGGATGCCTTGCTCAAAAATCACCTGGGGAGCTTATAGAAAACGCAGTTTTCTCCACCTCACCCTGGACCCAGTGAATCTGAATCTCTGGGAATGGGCCCAGAAGTCTGCATTTTAAGCGTATTCCTTAGCATGGTAAAGTTTGAGAACCACTGTAATCTGGATCTCTAAAATCAATCATTTCCCCTGAAGCCAAGCAGGATTTTACTCAACCAGAAACCTCAGTCTGCCTTTCCTAATTTTCTCTCAACTTCTTTACTCAAAGTCGAGTCAACTCTCACCTGCTTTATTGTTCTCCCTACCAATTAAAGTAAAATGCAGGAAAAAGGATTTTACTGACTTTCACTAGTCAGTAAAATCCAGATATAAAATATCTCACCATTTTATGTATATGGCTCTATAGGAGTCAGACTGCATCCCGCTTCATTGTGAGACAGAATGCATCTCTCCTTATAAGATAAAAAGCTCCAAGAACAGGTGTGATGGGCAAATTAGTGTTACCATGGCACCAAGCTCCTCTGTGGCCCCTTGTTACAGAATTAGTTGTAAACATCATTCTTGGCTAAGGTCCTCATTTGTGTGACTCTCTTGCACCAAGTGTGAATCTGTGTGATCCCTCTTTGAGTAAATTTAATGTCTTGATGTCTGTCCTGACACTAGGATAAGGGAATAACCCCCTCACACCAAGAGTTCTTCATCTTGGCTGGTAGGCCCTCAATAAATACACATGGAATGAATGACCAAATGAATCCCACTGCTCTGTTATCTCACCACATATATCAAAAGGCTGTTGAGAATTCACTCAAAGAACCCCACAGGCTGTACCATAACCCATAACTGATCCCTGTGATTTTGATGCCTTAATAAATTTCTCATCACATATGTCTATATCTATATCTATCTTTCCTTTGCAAAGTGTTTCCTTATCTTCCTCTCTAGCACATCTCTTTTTTGTATTCATATTTTGCTCGTTTCCATGACACTCTGAAATGCTTTTATCTCCCAAGAACTGGCAGCTACTCTTCTCAGTTTATAGATGCCCTAATATGTGTTCTTTCTGCCTCTAGATTATGGCTGAAAGTAAATCTTCTTTAAACAATTCTGCTGCACTAAAGCCCTTCCTGATCGTGAAACCTACATCAGTAATTGTTTCTTTTGTATTGTGCCTACTGGTCAACTTTTACTTCATAGTCTTAAATGGCTTAAAGTGGAATGAATCTGGAGGTTAAACATTCTGGGAGCTGATATGTTGAGTGACTTAACTCATGTTTCAGCAAAACATTCCATCACAGAAGAAAACTTAGGGCCACTTCTGTGTTTCCTGGTTTGCTTGTCACTCGTTAAATACTGGCGAGTGTCATTTCTCAAATGTGGTGCCTCTCTTTCAAAGCAAGCAGGCAAGTTTTC
This sequence comes from Mesoplodon mirus, assembly GCF_964341445.2. Lineage (NCBI taxonomy): Eukaryota > Metazoa > Chordata > Mammalia > Artiodactyla > Ziphiidae > Mesoplodon > Mesoplodon mirus. The sequence continues at coordinate 54,597,739 of NC_138990.1, read as the reverse complement.
TCTGTGAATTAACAAGGCTGTGGCTCGGGTTTGCCTGAAACAGTTCCTATTTGCACTTACTGTCCCAGTTTAATTATTCATAGCACTCCCAAAGTGGGCAATACGGCCACTGAATGATACAGTCACCCTACTTACGACCTCAAGTCTTAGGTAGAATAAGAATACTACTCTTGCTCACTTTTTGCCCCTTTCTTCTCATTGCATCCTATCCCACCAAACTATCCCATTTGAAACAACAGAAGAGCTAAGTAATTGCTACTTTCAAAGTAGCCCTATGCCTTGGCCTCTTATCAGTGAAGCTGGGATAGGGCACAAGGTAGAACAATTTGACTTAGCCAGTGGGAGGGGACAATGGCAACTCAAATCAGAGCCACATTCTTACAGATCTTCAGTCATCCCTTTCCTCAGTAGCCTCGTAACGATCCATTCAAATGTACTCTTATAACTAATGCACTAATCACTACTTACTAATTACAACTCATTCATTCATTCATTCACAAATATTTATTGAGCACTACCATGTGCCAAGCTCTGTTCTCGCCACTGGAGGTGCAGAAGTTAACACAAAATTTCTGCTCTCACATAAATTACATTTCAATGAAGGGAGAGAGACAATAAACAAGTAAAGAGATAAAGGTAACTGTTATGAAGAAAATGAAATAGACAGCTATGGCAGAGAGTGTATTGTTTAGGGTACAGCTGGATTTCAGTACCAAAGAGATCAGAAATACAGATGCTCAAAGAAAATAAAAGTATGTATATATTCTATGCTCCCAGAGGTGACCTGTCCAGCCCATCTACAAGGGCTTCCAAGAACTAAGTTTCCTTTGATCTCCCTGTCCAGGCCCTAGGGTAGGTATCCTCATGAACATGGTTGGAGCACCTCCCCAACACCATGTTTGCATTTCAGCCTGTGGGAAAGAAACAGAACATCCAGGGCAAGTAGCTTGTCATTAAGAAAGTTACCCAGGGCTTCCCTGGTGACGCAGTGGTTGAGAGTCCGCCTGCCGATGCAGGGGACACGGGTTCGTGCCCCGGTCCGGGAGGATCCCACCTGCCGCGGAGCGGCTGGGCCCGTGAGCCATGGCTGCTGAGCCTGCGCATCCGGAGCCTGTGCTTCACAACGGGAGAGGCCACAACAGTGAAAGGCCCGCGTACCGCAAAAAAAAGAAAAAAGAAAGTTACCCACATGTGATATATTTCCATTCCTCTCACTTCCCATTAACCCAAACTTAGTCACATGGCCACAGTTAATTACAAGGCCAACCGGGAAATGCAGTATCTATTTCCTGCCTATCTAAAACCCAGGGAGGTCCATTATTTTAATAATAAAGGAATAAAAGGCACAAGTTGTTGTCTCTTTCATAATTGTCCTTTTGTACCGTGGACTAGACAAGACTGGTGAGGGCTTTTTTAGATGGGAGTGTTTTAGATAAAGTAGTCAGGGAATGATGAGCCCCAAAAGACGACAGGAAGGCAGTCATGTAATAAACAGGGAGTTAAAAAAATCAGCAACCATGAGTTAAGATGACAACAGACATATGCATGTTTTAAACTAAAGTTTTAATTTACGTTTATTTTAATTGTTATAATATGTGATTATTTAGGATGATGTCACTAATAAAGCACATCTCTCCCCCTCTTCTCAATCCTGTTTACATTCCATACCAGGTTGCTTTTAATACACCTGACACATAGTCACAGTGGATAATTTATATAGATGATTGTATGGTAGAAACTAATTTCTGAAAGTTTGATATTTCCATCTGTTTTTCCAATCCTCTCCAATTTCCAAATAGCAATTACCATCTTCTCCACACCCTTTGCCATCCCTTCCATAACCTAAGCTGCTGGGCAGCTCCATGGAGAGGCTAAGAGATTATGGAATGGGGAAATCTTGTTCCAAAGTAAATTGAGAGGAACTTCTAAATTTTAGACTCACTCATTAATCAGACGGATTGAATACAAAGCAAGATGTGTTTTGACATTGATTACAGGGAAAGAAAATGCTTGCTGGAAAGGCATCTCATCCTTGCCTGATTCTGGTCACTTGCCAAGCATTTGATAAATTCAGGTCTAATTAAAACTGTAAGCAACACCACCCAAGGCAGACCTATAATCCATCTGGCCGATTGTTCAGGCTCAGACAGAAGCATCCAAAGATTCTGGGTGAGGGGGTCCAGTGCCCAACCTGATTCAGCCACAACTAGGTAGGAACATTGCCCTAACAGCCCCAACTTCCCTCTCCCGGAATGGGGGACTGTGCGTCAGGATGTGCCATCATCTTCCAAGTCTCTAGCTCCCTGTCAGTGAAGTTGTCATCCTCCAAGTCTATGAGCGTCCATTAGTTAAGAAACAGACCTGGGCTCCCCTGGTGGCGCAGTGGTTGAGAGTCCGCCTGCCGATGCAGGGGACACGGGTTCGTGCCCCGGTCCAGGAAGATCCCACATGCCACGGAGTGGCTGGGCCCGTGAGCCATGGCCGCTGAGCCTGCGTGTCCAGAGCCTGTGCTCTGCAACGGGAGAGGCCACACAGTGAGAGGCCCGCGTACCGAAAAAAAAAAGAAAACAAAAGAAACAGACCTAACTCCTGACAGTGATTGCAGGGACATGTACTTCAGGATAATGAGGCTAAGATATTGGGGATGATAATGACCATAAGTACCTTTTTCCCAGGTAACTTACATACTTGGCAAACACTAGGCTTATGAAGACAAGACTTTCCTTCTCCTTTAGGGAAATTATATCTATTGTTTCTGAATAGTTAATGCTTGTTTCTGAAGAGTAAAGTTTTATATTGGATTGCACCTGGGTCACATGCCTTTCCTTCTTCAAGTTCCCCAGATCATTGGTTTCATTAAATATTATCTTTTCTGTGAAGTTCCCCTCACAACAGCTCCCATGCCTTGATTGAACCAAAAATCTTTTAGCCTGCACTCTGATCACAAGCTTTTCAGAGAAAACTTTTATTTAAATGCATGGTAGACATAGCATGAGTAGATGGTATATGAAAGCTGAAAAATCCTCATTGCTACCCAGAACTTCATCTTCCGATTGTCCTTCACCTCACCCACAGGTGGAGTGGGGAATGTTCTGGTTGCTGCCTCCATGTGGACATTTTTACAAACCTCAGAGCTGCTTAACTTCCCCTGACATATTCTTAGCTATGAGTTCAACTCCTGAATTTTTGTGAAATCTGTAATTTACACATCCCTAGCCTTTCAAATCCTTGAATATAAAGTGCACAAAGGAGAAGGATGCTGACTGAAACCCTGGTGCTTGGAAGTTTCAAGCAGCACTTTGCACTCACTAACAAGAAAACAGAAAAGTATCCACAATACCCTAGCCCCAGCAAAAAAGGCATATAGTGTCCTTTGATCTAATAAGACCTTCCCAGCTGGAAGATGCTTTTGGAAAATAACTGAACTGCATTTTAATTCCAACCCTTCTCCATTTGAAAAATGAGGACTCTGAGGCCCCGGGGGATTCAGGACTTGCCCCAGGTCACTAGATCAGTGAAAGACAAAGTAGTCATAAGACCAAGTATACAGGGCCCTTTTCTCGCCACCACAGAGTTGTTTGTTGTAAATAGTATATTTCTGTCTTGGCATTCTTGAGTCTCTAGATCCCCAGCGTAAGTTTTTGGCATAATGTAGTACGGTGCTGTGATCTTCCTCCCAACTGTAACCCTTTTCCAGTACTAAAAACCATATAAGGAATTTGAATCTCTATCATAGTTTGCAATTAGCTTTGACAAAAATTGATGTCTTGCCAACCAGTATACTACATCACACCCACTGGCTCCAACAAGAAGATGATTATATTAAATACCTAGACTTAATATCTCAGCTAAAAATCGCCATCTGTTCACACTTAATTACCATATTCCCCAAACATATTTATTTAACAATTTTAAAGAAAAACTCCGCTTGTAGAGAGGGCTGAGGATTTGAATTTTCAGCCTTTCTGCTGAAGAGCTGTCAATTAAATTTAATATTATCTCAAAGCTGGCTCAAGTCCTACTGGAAATAGAAGCACTCTTTTTCTTTTTCAGATGGTTCCAAAAACACATTCTTGCATTTATTTCTGAAGGAAAATTTTGAGAACAAATGGTGAAAAATAAAGAAATAAAACAGGATGCATTTCTTGCTCTTTCTTTCTTTTGCATTTCTTTCTTTTTATCTTTCTTTCTTAAATATACCTTTCTTGAAAAAAGGAATGAGATAGAAAAAATTCGGCTGCCAGGTGTACCTTTTCATTAATTGGCTTAACATGCCAGCCAAGAAGCCAGCTAGCTATATTCACCTCCCATCATTATGCCCGTATGCCTCTCAGAAGGACTCTTCTGGGTTCAGTCACTGTATATAAGCAGTCCTTTATTCTGTGTCACTCCTGTAGAGATGTGATTCAAGGTCATTCAAAATCTCTTCTGAATGGTTTAAATAGCCAGAGTCTCAATAGCTCTCAACTTTGCAGATGAGGCTCTAGCTTTCATTGTATTACGTACCAGGTACTTTTGCAAAGTTAAACAGACACTAAACTTAAAGAAATTTACAGCAGAAAAAGGAATGCCCTGCTCACTCAGAATAAACTTATAAAAACTGATAGTCACAATATTCATAACCGAGACTTTTTTTAGTTTAACTGTTAGTCACCTCACAAGACAAAATATCCCTATCCAAAAAAGTATTCTATTTTGGGAGTTATTTTCTGGAATGAAGAAGAATGAGTTGGACTGCCTCTGGCCATCTGTGTATATTTTATCACTTTCCTAGCCTTTGCTGATTGGAATGCATTGTGTTATATTGGCCTCTCTTGGGGAAAAACAGGCAATTAAGAAGCTTTCCAGAGACCCACAGTTATATAGGAATGACTGGCAAGCAGTATTTATTCACTTGTTTAAGAAATAAATACTACTGCTTACTACATACCAATTTCTATACTAATATCTGGGAATGCAACCACGGGCCAGGTAGACAACTTTGCTGTCCTCATGGAGCTTACACTCGAGAGAGAGAGAGCAAAAACACTAATTTAACTGATTGCACAAATAAAAGAAAAATTGTCTGTCAAAGAAGTCTGGCCTTTTTTTAAACAATTCTCAAAAAAATGATGAATACACTGTTTCAATGTTTAAATATTGACCTATGAAAATAAAGAAATTAACATTTATTTAATTGCTACTGTAAGTCAAGGACTTTACATATATTGTTCATTTAATTTTTTTTTTTTTTTTTTTTTGTGGTATGTGGGCCTCTCGCTGTTGTGACCTCTCCCGTTGCGGAGCACAGGCTCCGGATGCACAGGCTCAGCAGCCATGGCTCACAGGCCCAGCCGCTCCGCGGCATGTGGGATCTTCCCAGATCGGGGTGTGAACCTGCATCCCCTGCATCGGCAGGAGGACTCTCAACCACTGCGCCACCAGGGAAGCCCTGTTCATTTAATTTTGACAAAGATCTTTATAAGCAGACACAAAGGAAATGAGCTTAAAAGGTGGAAGTGTCCAGAACAAAAACATGACCCATAAGCTATAAAGCCAATAATCAGATCCACATTCATCGGATTCAAAATCTGTGCATTTACCCCCACACCTTCTGGCTCCCTCAATAAAGTTTTCTTTGGCACCTTAGCGGGAAAGTTCACATTGCTTCAGACTTCTCTTTCATCAGTTAGAAGTAGACATACAAGTTTCTCTAGCTGATATCTTTACCTCTGATAAGAATAATTGTGTAAGAGTCAAAAAACAAAAAAAAGTCTCAACCTTATGTAAAATCTCCAAAGAAGACAACCTCTCCCACTTCCAATGACAACACAATCTGAGGTTTCCTAATTCCACAAGCATACTAATACTCAATAAGCTTCCACTTGCTTAGCAAGTTCTCATTGCCAGATCAAGTTCCTGTGGTAATCTGGGATTGAGATCTTATAAGAATAAAGCCCAGAATTGAAAAGTTGAATAGTTTATATATTTCAACATCCATTATTCATAAAACAATGAACTAACAACAAAAAAATCTGGCTTCCTAAGCACGTTACAGTCTGATTGCACAAGGATTGTCCTGTTCACATCCTGCAAGATAAATACAGCAAAAATTCTTATGTTACATTTTGTAAGGAGAGTTTATTCCTTACCAATATTTGAGGAGATTAGCTGGAAACCATGGCCAATCAGCAGCCCACATTCACCTACAGAGTCATTTGAAAATATTTTAATTTAGAAAAAGGACACATTTTGTTTCCACATGTTCCACATAGCATCATAAGCCTACTCCAGAGCATGCCTCCCACTAAATACTCTTGAAAAAAATTTAAATAACTACCAGAAGACTCTGAAAATATATAGATTTTAAAATTCTTAACAAAATATTGGCACATTGAGTCCAAAAATACATAAACAAATGTCAAAATACATCATGACCATGTATGGTTTATCACAGGAAAGCAATGTTAGTTTAATATTTGAAAACCAATCAAACATAATTCATCATATTAATAGAATAAAGAAGGAAATCTATATGATCAATTCAATAGATGGAGGAAAAGTATTTGACAAAATTCAACAGTCATTCATGATTAAAAAAAAAAAAGAAAGAAGAAGAAAAACTCTCAGCAAGCTAGGAATATCAGAGAACTTTCCCAAACTGATAATGGAAATCCATGCAAAACCTACATCTAACATTATACTTAATGGGAAAAGACTGCATTGTTATCACCTGAAATTAGTAACAAAGCAAGAATGCCCATTTTCATTGCTTCTATTCAACATTATACTGGGGAGGGGGAAATCCTAAGCGATTCCAGTAATTTTAAAAAAGGTAGGCAGAGAAGGTAAAAGGAAAAAGAAATAAAAGGCATAAAGATCAGTAAGGAAGAAGTAAAATTATATTGCAGATGACAGAATTGTTTATGTAGAAAATCTCAGAGAATCTACAAAATAACTATTAGAACTAATAAATAAATTTAGCAAGATATATAACTTATTTTTAAACCATTGTATTCCAATACACAAGAAGCAAACAACTCAAAAATGAAATTTTTAAAAATTCCATTTACTGTAGTACCAAAAAGAAAATCTAGTCAAAGATGTCCACACTGAAAACTACAGAACATTGCTGAGAGAAAGTAAAGAAAATCTAAATAAATGGGAAGACATACCATATTCATAGATTGAAAGACTTGATATCATTGAAATAATAATTTCCCCCAAATTGATCTGTGGTAGTTTTAGTTCAATACCAATCAAAATTCCAGGGGAATTCCCTGGTGGTTCAGCAGTTAGTTTTCAGCACTTTCACTGCCATAGGCCCAGGTTCAGTCCCTGGTCAGAGAACTAAGATCCCGCAAGCCACATGGCACGACCAAAAAAAATAAAAACAAAAAATAAAAATAAACTAAAAACAAAATGCAAAAAGAAACAGATGAAATAAAAATAATAATTTCTAGCAGACTTTTGTAGAAATTGACAAACTGACCTTAAAATGTATATAGAAAAGCAAAGGACCTAGATTAACCAAAACCAAAGAACTTTTTAAAAAGAAAAACAAGCTTGGAAGACTTACCCTACCTGATTTCAAAAACTTCTATAAAGCGACAGTAATCAAAGTAGTTTGGTACTGGTGAAAAGATACACATATATGGACAAGAATAGAGAATCCAGAAGTAAACCCACACATATGGTCAACTGATTTTTTACAAAGATACCAAGGCAATTCTTTGAAGAAAGACAAGTCTTTTTTAACAAATGATGCTGTATACACTGTACAGAAAAGGAAAAAAAAAACAAAACCATGGACCCTTACCTCATATCCTACATAAAAATTAACTCAAAATGAATCATAGACCCAAATTTGAAACACAAAACTCTAAAAAATTTCTACTAGAAGCATAGGAGAATTGCAGTCTTGGAGTAGGCAAACATTTCTTGGATAAAACACAAAAAGCCTGAGCCACAAAGAAAAAATTATAAAGTAATCTTTGACAAAACTAAAATGTTTACTATTTGAAAGGCACCACTAAGAAAACAAAACACCAAGCCACAGACCTGGAGAAAACATTTGCCAAATACATATCAGACAAGTACTTTTATCCAGAATATATAAAGGATTCTTATCGTTCAATTGCAAGAAGATAATCTAAATTTTAAAATAAGCAAAAAATTTACATAGTCACTTTACCTAGAAAGATCTGTAGTTTTCCATAAGCATATGAAAAGATGCCCAAGTTATTAGTCAACAGGGAAATGCAAATTAAAATCACAATGAGATACCACTATACACCCAATAGAATGACTAATATATATTTTTGAAACCCACAATACAAAGTGTTGATGAGGATGAGGAGAACTGCTGTTGAGAATATAAAATACTACAACAGCTTGTCAGTTTCTTAGGTTCAATATACACCTACCATACCACCTAGCTAGCCCACTCCTAGGTTTTTACCCAAAAGAAATGAAAACATGTCCACACTAAGACTTGTACACAAATGTTCATTGCAGCTTTATTTGTAATAGCCAAAACCTGGGAACAGCTCAAGTGTCCATCAACAGGTAAATGGATAAACAACTTGTGGTATGTCCTTACAATGCAAACCTACTCAGCAATAAAAAGAAACAAACAACTGGTGTGCTCAACAAATTGAAATTTCAGATGAGTCTCAAAATCACTATGCTGAGTGAAAGAAGCATGACAAAAAGGAATATATACTGTATGATTCTAAATATTTATATGAAATTCTAAAAAATTTGAACTAATCTATAGTGACAGAAAGCAGATCAGTGGTTGCCTGTGGATCTTGGCAGAGGGAGGAATGGATTACAAAGGAGCTGTAGGACAATTTAGGGACAGAGAAATAATTGTTAATTATGGTGATGGTTTCATGGGTGTATTATGTTTGTCAAAACAGATAAAATTGTACACCCTAAATATGTGCAGTTTATTGTACTTCCATTTTACCTCAATAAAGATGTAAAATAAATTAATGCACTTTGTCTAATTGCCCCAACTTCAGGTCAGTGCAGTGGATTGCTATCTTTGCTCCATGTTTAGATGTACTCACATAGTCCCTGCTCTTAAGCCCAATTTCCAAGATTGATCACTTTAGTTTGTAGAGTAATAAAAAGTCATTTTGAAATGTGGAAAGAATGGAAGCATTAGTTAACACACACCATATATGGTGGTTAAGAATGAGGATCTCAGAGCTAGACCACCCAATCTCAGTTCTATCTCTCACTTGCAATGAGACCTTACATGAGATTAAATTTCCTGTGTCTGTTTCCTCATTCCTGTAAAATGGAGATAATACTATTCACCTCATGAAATTGTTTTGGATATTCAATAGGCTAATTCAAATACAGCACATGCCTGGCTCAGATAGGTTTCTAATAAGTGAAAACCCTGCTATAACACTCAAATGTTATCTCAAATTTTTCAGTTCTTTACAATACTCCATCATGTTACTGCAAGGTAATGAAATTACCCATGTGAGCCTGAATAGCTAGTTGATGGGGGTTTTAGGAACCAATCATCAACCATACCTTGTTCAAAATGCTTGTTTGCTGGGTGAGTTTTCATGAGGATTTTATAGTAGAAAGAGTATAACCAAGGCTCCACATTTTCTCTCTTCCTGCCCACCTCCCTTTCTTGTTTTTGTAGTTGTATCAAAGTCCTTTTATGACATTTCTGGTCTAAAATACTGGATGTAGATGTTTGCCCAGGAAATGTGTTAACTCTTTCTTTTTATAGATGGATTAAACTTTTCTATACCTTGTCCTACAACAATGTTAGTGATCTCTTCCAATTTGGAATTCCCTCCACCTAGTATATAGTTGGAACTCCATAAATGTTAATACCTTTATCTTCCTAGTTCAGAATTTAGTCTATCAATATAGTGCTAAAGTACACACAACACAGAAATCACATGGGACTATCGGGTTCAGAGATAGATTCTATAGGAGACTCATCAGGCTTGCACGGAAATACAAGTGTAGCAGATGCATCATTTTAATACTATAGCTGCTTCTGAGCCTAACTTGCGAGTAGCACTCTATTTTTATCATTCCAAAGTAGACTAGATGTTCACTTCATTGACTGTAAAGAGACAGGGGCCTAAATAAATGGCTGCCGGGCTTCCCTGGTGGCGCAGTGGTTGAGAGTCCACCTGCCGATGCGGGGGACGCGGGTTCGTGCCCCGGTCCGGGAGGATCCTACATGCTGTGGAGCAGCTGGGCCTGTGAGCCATGGCCGCTGGACCTGCGCGTCCGGAGCCTGTGCTCCACAGCGGGAGAGGCCGCAACAGTGAGAGGCCCACATACCGTAAAAAAATAATAATAATAAAAAAAAAAGGCTGCCTACTTTTATATGCCAGTCACTGTATTAGAAGCTTCCTTTATCATTTCTATAAATCCTCATAATAAACCACTTCTGTTTTACATATGAGATAACTGAGGCTTGACTTGTTTAAGGTTGTAGATGGAGTGTGGAATAATGAAACCAGGAATCCAATCCACACAAGATTTTGGCTAGGCAACCTATGATGTGTATATTATATCACTTCTCAATGTTCGTGGGCTTAGAAAGGGTCACTTATAATTTATCTTTCAAATGGAGATACTTCTAAGAATGAATGTGGCAGAGGGAATTTTAATATTATTCCAGGATGATAGGCAAAAACTAGAACTCTGCTAGGCAAAGTGAAGTGAATGGTTACCCTAATCTGAATGATCAACTGTTCAAGCAATATTTCAAAGCAAAGAGATATCAAGCAAGGAGGTGTAAAGAAAGTCTGTTGTATGCTGAATGCCAGCCAAATAGACTCTCTGCAAAGGAAGATGTGACCCTGATTTTAGGGAAAAGATGCAGGGACATGACCTAGTTCCTTGCTACTCACTCTGTGATCTGCAGACCAGCAGCACCTCAGCCCTACTGAATCAGAATCTGGCTTTTAACAAGATGTCCTGCTGCTTCACATACACATTAAAGTTTGAGAACTTGCTTACCATCTGAGTAACTTGGTAAGCTTAAAAAAAAAATTCAAGAGCCCATTACCCCAAGATCCTGATTCAATGGAATTTGGAGTGGAACCAGGAATCTACATTTTAAAAGAGTTCTCCATGAAAGCTTTGAGAACAGGCGGGTTTGGGGCTCACAAATCTAGAGCATCCAGTGTAAAGGGCACCCAAGTTTTCATCAGAAGTCATACAAAGTTAAAACAAAAGCAGCTTGAGATACTCTGAGATTCACTAGATTTCATTTTTTATCAAGAAATTAATCTATTTTCAGCCAAAAAAAATCCTTTGAGAGCTAGATTCCATAATAGGAAAGCATGTTAGCTGAGGAATTTTCAATGAAATGAAGCAAAGCCTAATATTCCCAAAGAAGGCCTTCCAGCTCCTGGAGCAAACCCACATAGCTGTAAGAGTACCCAGACACAGACACAAACATAAAATGAGACCAAGAAGATAACCAAATGTTGCTTCCCAATACGTTCGCAGCACTGTGGCCATAATTACTTGGTCTTTATGAGAACATCTGTCCCCCCAGTCTCATCCCCAGGCCCAGAGCTGTGTGCACAGTCTGTTCCTGTGTCATTTCTCAGGGTACTGTCCCATAACAGAAGTGAAGCCTGAATGATTACAGACACTTTGCTGTGTTATACCTACACTTCCATCTACATTTCTTTTTGGCAATAAAGTTATTGTTAAGTGCCTAATGAGTCTTTAGTGAAACAAAATTCAGGCATTAAGGTTCAGTGACTAGATTGAATCTAAAAACCCAGATCTTATTCTGTGATGAAAATATATAGCATCAAATTCACAAATGATGTAGTCCAGAGTCAAGACAAAAAGTCAAGGTCATGAACAAGGTCATATTCACTTTCAAACTCTGAAATAAGAACAGTCCAGAGAGGGACTTCCCTGGTGGTCCAGTGGTTAAGACTCTGTGCTTCCACTGCAGAGGGCACAGGTTTGATCCCTGGTTGGGGAACTAAGATCTCACATGCCCCCATGTGTCCCTCCCCCCACCCCCAAAATAGAACAGTAGAACAGTCCAGAGAAGTAAAATCAGACAGAAGGCAAGAAGAGAGTGCTAATGACTGAGACTTCTGCACCAGGTCCAGCAATAGGTTCCTACAGATCCTTTTTATTTTTTTAACATCATTATTGGAGTATAATTGCTTTACAATGGTGTGTTAGTTTCTGCTTTATAACAAAGTGAATCAGCTATACATACACATATATCCCCATATCTCCCCCCTTTTGCGTCTCCCTCCCACCCTCCCTATCCCACCCCTCTAGGTGGTCACAAATCACCAAGCTGATCTCCCTCCCTCAGCTCCTTTTGAAGAAAAACTGGAAATTGTAAATGTCTCCAGTGTAGAGATTCCATTCTTTATATTCTCTGCCCTTTGACATAACATATCATTACTTCTACTGCTTACTTTTCCAACATTTTTTAGTGAAAGAAAAGGACAATAAACATCTGAGTAATCATGGTCTAGATTCAACAATTATTAACTTTTTACCCTATTTGTCCTATTATTTAAATTTCTGTTAAAATTTCCAAGTGAGTTGCAGACATCACGACACTTCACTACTAAACATGTTAGCTCATTTCTCTTGAGAATAAGCTCTCATACATAACCACAATATTACTAAAACACTGAAGAAAACTGGCAAAAATAATTCCCTAATATCACGTCCTTATTGAATTTTGCCCTATTGTCCCCAAAATGTCTCTGCTCCAACATTTTATTTTGACATTTGTCAAAGAGCAAAGTTGAAAGAATTTTACAATGTACCCACATACCCACCATCCAGATGGTGCCATTAATTTTTTACTATACTTGTTTTGCTACATCTTTACATTATCCATCAATCCATGTTATTTTTTGACATATTTCAAGGTAAAATGCATCAGCAGTTTACCCCTAAATATTCTGTATGCAAATTATTAGGTGGAGTTTAATACTTGTTTATAATTTTTTTCTTTTGATGGAAAATTTACGTACAATGAAATGCACAAATATTAAATTGTATTTGCTGAGTTTCAACAAATACATACATCTACGTAACCCACATCCATACCAAGAAATAGAACATTACCAAGAATTTCTTTCATGATCCTTCCTAGTCGCTCCCCTCCCCCACACTCCACTCTAGAAGGCAAGCACTGTTCTGATGTTTTTCACCATAGATTCTTTTTACCCATTCTAGAACTTCATATAAATAGAATTATACAGTTTGTACTCTTTGGTGTTAGCTTCTGCCACTCAGAATGATGCTTTTGAGAATCATCTGTGTTGTTGCATGAATCAGTCATTCATTTCTTTTATTGCTGAGAAATATTCCACCTGGATTGTTTCTAGGCTTTGGCTATTACAGATATAACTTCTATGAAAATTCTTGTACAAATGCTTTTCATGAATGTGTGTTTTCATTTCTCTTGTATAAATACCTAGAAGAGGAATTGCTGGGCCTACAGTAGGTATATGTTTAGTTTTATAAGAAACTTCCAGACTTTTTTTCCTGAGTGAATATACCATCTTACACTCCCACCAACAGTGTATAAGATTTCCAATTGCTGTGTTTTCCTTTTTTCATTTCTGCTGTTATCTTTTTTAATTCCTTCCTTCTACTTACTCTGGATTTACTTCATTCTTCTTTTTCTATACCTTTTAAAGTAGATTCTCAATTACTGATTTTGACCTTTCTATTCTAATATAACAATTTCAAACTATGAATTTCCTTATAAGCATTGCTTTAGCTGCTTTCTTCAAATTTTCATAGGTTGTACTTCTGTTTGTTTTTAGTTTAAAATATTTTCTAATTTCTTTTGTGATTTATTTCACTCATAAATTATCTGGAAGTGTTTTAATTTCCAAAATGTTGGGGACCTCCTAGATATCTTCTTATTATTGATTTATAATTTAATGACATTATGATCAGAGAACATAGTCTGCATAATTTCAGTCTTTTTGGAATTATTGAGGCTTATTTTATGGCTCAAAATATGGTCAGTGTATCTTGATGAGCATACCATGTACACTTGAATGTTTTTTCTTCAGTATTGGAGTATAATGTTTTATAAAAATCAATTAGGTCAAGACGGTTGATAGTCCGTTTAGATTCCTTATATTTGCTGATATTTTTTGGCCTTATTTTCCTATTAATTGCTAAGAGATGAGTCTTTAATCTCCAACTATGACTTTAGAATCATCTGTTTCCTTTTCTTCTGTCAATTTTTTTTTTTTTTTTTTTTTTTTGCGGTACGCGGGCCTCTCACTGTTGCGGCCTCTCCCCTTGCGGAGCACAGGTTCCGAACGCGCAGGCTCAGCGGCCATGGCTCACGGGCCCAGCCGCTCCGCGGCATGTGGGATCTTCCCAGACCGGGGCACGAACCTGTGTCCCCTGCATCGGCAGGCGGACTCTCAACCACTGAGCCTCCAGGGAAGCCCTCTTTTGTCAATTTTTATCTCATATATTTTGAAGCTCCAAAATGCATTTTACAACTTTTCTTTTCCAAAATGGATATAATCAAGTATCCTTACCAAAATGTTTAACCAGGGCTTCCCTGGTGGCACAGTGGTTGAGAGTCCGCCTGCCGATGCAGGGGACACGGGTTCGTGCCCCGGTCCGGGAGGATCCCACATGCCACGGAGCGGCTGGGCCCGTGAGCCATGGCCGCTGAGCCTGTGCGTCCGGAGCCTGTGCTCCGCAACGGGAGAGGCCACAGCGATGAGAGGCCCGCGTACCACAAAAAAAAAAAAAAAAATGTTTAACCAGAATCTTATCAAGTCTTTAGGCCCATTTAATTTCCTGAAGAGGGAAAAGTTAAATAATATTATGAGGAAATAATCAGGCACATCCAGAATAAGGGACAGTCTACACAAGATAACTGGCAAGTTCTCTTCAAAATGTTAATGCTAATGTCATAAAAAGGGAGAGATTAGGAGTACTGTCCTAATAAGACTTAGGAGATATATCAAGTAAATGCAATGCTTTCTTTTAAACAGCTGATCATTTTTGCATAAACAACCAAGACTTGAGAGACATAGTGTTACAAATGTTCCAGTTTGAATATCAGAGAGGAAATATAACCAGGTTACAAAGTAGTGAGTGCACAAAGATGACAAGGCTGATTGAAGGCAAGGAGATCAACCCAATCCCAGGAAGAATCCTTCAGCACTTTTCCTGCTAAATCTACAGCATCAGGGTGTAGTGGAACTTTGTGTGATGGTGAAAGAGGTAAAGAAAAGGAATTCTCACTGTACCCATTCATGCCATAATTCTGTTTCTGTCGGAAACCACCAACCACCATATAGGAAAGCAAAGTTGTTCACATAAGGTGCTCCCAACGTGGTCTTTGTCGTGTATACCATGCTGTGCCGCCCAGATCCCCACTTCAAGGATGAAGGATTGGGTTCCCCACTGCTGAGAAGATTGTCAGATGACAGCTGTCTGCAAAGAGCCCTCCCTGGGAATTGCCTCAACAGAAAAGAACCATGTCACCCAAAGTCACTGCCCCTTCATAGGTCAGGCTGTATTCAGTGCCTGGTCAACCTAGACAAAGCGTCTGCTCCCTCACTCCAACTTGGTACAACTCTAAAGGACCACGCCAGCCTCAGAGCTTCCCGTGGGGTTGGTTGAGCCCTATTAGTGGAACCACAGCCAGTCCCTCCCTAGTACCCCTCCTGTGTGTTGATCTCCTTCTCAGAGTCGGTGTCCTGGAAAATCCAACCTGCAGTAAGGTTACAAAGCCAGTTACCATTAAAGAGCTCACAACACTTTCACTGATATTTCTATAGAAACAGAATTTACTCAGAATTTTCAGAAGGAGAAGTCAAGGCACAAAATTTCTGTGATTTTCTTGAGATTATCAGAGGTGCCAATATTGTGTGAAGCCAGTGTGCCAAGGCATGCTCAAAAGCCACATAAAAATGCTGTCAAGGTTTCTTCTCTGTATAAAATTTATTTTTGCTACAATAGAGTAAAACTCACCATTCTAGCTATGTGTGCCAGATGGAATATTAAGATTCGTGGGTTTGCAGAGTGGGGTACAGAGCAGGGAGTAACACGTTTAGAACAAGTGTTAAGAAGCAGAGTATTCAAAGAAAGATAGTGTGTTTATTGGAAATGTGATATACTCTCCTCATGAGTATACACAAGAATATAGGCAGGACAGTAAATCTACTGAAACAGCAACATCACGCTGAAGGGTGACAGTGACTATTGCAATAACTGTGGGATAACTTTAGAGATGCTAGGAAAAATGGTTATACAGTAGGAGTAGTTACAGGGATGTTTCTGCTGTCCAGTTTAATATTTGGAGATTTGCCATCAAAATCTCCAGCTTTCGGGGCCTCCCTGGTGGCGCAGTGGTTGGGAGTCCGCCTGCCGATGCAGGGGATGCAGGTTCGTGCCCCGGTCTGGGAGGATCCCATGTGCCGCGGAGCGGCTGGGCCCGTGAGCCATGGCCGCTGGGCCTGCGCATCCGGAGCCTGTGCTCCGCAACGGGGGAGGCCACAGCGGTGAGAGGCCCGCATACCGCAAAAAAAAAAAAAAAAAAAAAAAAAAAAAAAAAAATCTCCAGCTTTCAAACATCAGCACTGAATCCAAAAATGTTGAGACCCCTGAGCTGGGGATAAGAACCCAGGAAATAAGCATGCCTCTCCCCCGTCCCACACTGGCCCCACGAATTCTGTCTGCTCCCAGCAGTTAAAATAGAAAAATAGATATAGTTTTTATCATCCCAAATTGAGAAGCTTGTGCTGTTTCCTAATAAAATTAAGCATATTGGCATTCAAAGCCTGTTACATAAGGACTGCTAATCAGAAGAGAATGTAAAGGATGGAGGAGGTATTTACTTAAGAAGCAAAACCAGCATTTTGATGTCCCTGGATCTGTTCAGCATAAAGATGTGGCCCCATAGAGTGAATACAAACATGGCACTTCATTTTGACATTGTCTAAACTGCCTTTCTATTTTCTTTTCTCTTAAAGTTTGTTGGCACATTTCCCCCAGCGGAGCCTATCAGCTCAGCACACAAAGCCTTCTTTGTACTCCTGAAACTGAGGTATTGATAAGCCCAAAGAAATCAGATGAGACAGGTTTCTGGTTCTTTCTGGCATCAGCGAGGTCCAATTTTCAAAAGGTCTGTGGCTAGGGCTCCAGAGTCACATGTGAACTACTGTATTCTATGACTTATTGGCAAATCTGCAACTGTTTCACACAAACTAAAGCCAAAAGTCTGCTCTCCACCATCAAGACTGGTTGCGGTAATGACCGTAAATTCATCACGTAACCACGCAACTCTTTATTTCATACAAGCTAGTGAAAAGTCACAGAATTCACTTATGGGTCTTGCTATTTAAAACAAAAGAAATATTTTAACTATGAAGCCAAAAGTTGAGGAGAGTTTTAAATCTCGGCAACTTCTTATCTGCAATACCTCCTGATTATTCTTCTCCCAAAAGGCTGGTCATTTTCATTAATGTAGCTGGCAGCTCCGACTTCGCCTGGAGGGGAATGTAACCCAGAGCAGCCAACCAGAACTTGAAATTCTCTGGTTTTTGTCACTTGCAGTTAGCATCGCAGCCTTTTCTAAATTTAGGATAGTGAATCATACGAAACAGTGATCTGACTGCAAAGCTTCATCAAGTTTGTGCAGGGGTGCCATCGACAACACGTTGTATTGTAAAGGTTAACAAGGTGAACATTACAGAGCCTCCTACTGGTTCAACACTAACAAAAGAAAATGACATTGTGAACTAGGCTTGCTTCGCTGGACAGAATACAGATGTGCTCCCTTGCATTTTTTTAGCTTCCTTTTCTAATGCTTCCAGTATAGTTTATGGATTCGTAGCATATGCATATGTCAGCTTGTGGCTCTAAAGGATTAATTTCACTTTATCCAATATGTTGCTAAACCTCTCAGGGAATTCGTGGTCTAGTGTGATGGGCTGACATAGCACAAATTTAACTCAGATTCTGTTTTTCATACTGTCACAATTTATGTGCAGCGTTGTTTGTGGGAATTCAGATAAGGTTATTTAATGAAAGAAAAATGACAAGTAAGACATTCTTTAGCTATCCCTGATTTCAGCCAATTCCTCACCCTTTACATCCAACAGATTATCAAGATCTAAAGACCCTAGTTCAGTCCAGCAGCCGGCATCTCCCCTCTCCCCGTTGCTGGTACCTGAGTTCAGATCTCTCTGGTTTTCCTCAGGGCCCTCACAGTGACCTCTCACCTGGTCTCCCTTTTGCCAGTCTCTGCCCTGAAACCAGGATTCATTCTGATCTGATCATGTCAATCCCCTAGAATAGAAAAAAAAAAATGTGGCTTTATGGGAGTGCAAAGAAGTTCTGGCTTCATAACCTCATTTGGATGAATGAATTCATCAAAGTCTGCAACCTTATCCTCATATCCATAAGCTCAGAAACTCGTGCAGTATCTCAGCAATGGACCCACATTGACCAATCCTGCAAGATTCATGTAAGAACCAAAATTGTCAGCATATTAATTTTCATTGAAATGTAGCTGCTAGGCAAGCCCTAATCCTCATCTTGGCCTGAGCGGCATGGGCCTCCCCCAGAAGCAGAGTTATATGACAAGCCATGTTATAATAAGGTTATTATAATACGGAGTCCCTGGAGGCCGCTCGGGAGAGTGAGTTGTTTGGCCATTTGGGACCTTAAGAGCATGACGGTTCTGGCTGTGACCACATCACCGCAAGTACGTGCACCGCACACAGGGAGCTCTCTCCCATGACTCTGCTTTCCTGGGCTTCTATCTTCCACAATCCAGGCTGAGCAGCCATTTCCTGTCAGCACAAACAGAGGATTAAGTTTCCGCATTTTGCATAGAATTCATGCACTTCCCGGAGATTGCTTCTGCCTTGGAATTCCAGGAGAGATTCTGGAAATCTTCAATAATAAACTCACGGATGGGCCCAACTGATGAGTGCTTCACTCTCAATAACCAAACACATTCCATCTATGTCTTCTCAGCTTTCTTTCCAGCTTCTTTGGGGTCTCTTCCTGTCACCCTTTAAAATCTGGCCCCAAACTGCCTCATCTCCAGCTACTCCCACACATCTGTTCTCTCCAGACACACCAAACTCTTCACTCTTCTCCTTTCATGCTGGAGCAGTAGGTTCCTTAGGCTGCAAGCCCCAGAAACTTTCTGTAACTTAAGGAGCAAAGGGATTTACTAGGGTATATGGGGTGGCTTAGAGCATCAAGAAAAACCAGTTTGCAGAAAGGATAGAGACCGGGGTAGAGCTGAGGACCTAGATGGTGAGAACAGCTCTTCAGGGAAACCCCATGAGAAAGAATCAGCTCCAGCCACTTCCTATCCTACCCAAGTCTCAGAGGCCCACATCCCACACTTCAGCTTGGGGAGGGCAGGGCACCTTTACTGGCGGACCTCCAAGACAGTTTAGAAAGAGATGAATAATTGTCAAAGGAAAGGCGGGTCCCAGACTAAATACCACAGTGAGGGATGTGGGGAGCAAGGTTAACTGAGAGTGGATAAACTGGGAGACCGAAGTGTGGAGCTGGACCTAAAGACTCAGAGAGCATGAATGCAGAGGCAATTTGAAAGTTAAAGGAGGAAATGTCCAGGGAGGCAACACACTGTATAGAAAGAAAAAGGGAGAAATGGGGAGAGGGAAAGGAAGGAGCATTTTAGTCTATGTAAGTGGTTCATGGACATCTTACATGTGATAAGAAAAGTGTAAGAATGCATAATGTGTATATACTTAATAATTAAAAACTTGGAGATTGAGTGAATTTAAAAGAATAGATGCTTACACAAATGCAAGGAATTAATTTTTGTAGCTGTATTTAAAGTCCCAGCTCTTCAAAAAGGCCTTCACAACACAAAATTCTGGCCTGGATACTCCATCCACTCTAGCTCTCCATGCTTATTCCTTCAAATGCCAGCTCCCTCCCATCTCAGAGCCTATGCGTATGCAGTTCCCTCTTCTAAGGTCTTCTTCATCTGCTGTGTTAGCCAGTGTTCTCCAGAGAACAGAATCAATAGGAGATATATCTCTATCTATTTATCTACCTACCTATCTATCTACCTACCTAACTATCTATCTGGACAGATTTATTTTAAGGAATTGGCTTACTTGATTATGGGGGCTGGGAAGCCCAAAATTCTAGGGCAGCCAGCAGGCTGGAAACTCCAGCAAGAGTTGGTGTTGCAGTCTTTGTCCAAAGGCTGGAAACTCGGGCAGAATTTCTATGTTGCAGTCTGAAGGCAGAATTTCAATCCCTTTCTCTTTGGGAAACCTCAGTCTTTGTTTTTAAGACCTTCAATTGATTGGATGAGGCCCATCCATTTTATGGAAGGTAATCTGCTTGAATCAAAGTCTACTAATTTAAAAGTTAACCACATCTAAAAATAACCTTCATGGTATCATCTAGACTGGCGTTTGACCAAATAACCTGGGCACCATTAGCCTAGCCAAGCTGACACATAAATGTTAACTATCACATTTCCTCTTCCTGTCCCCCTATGCACCCACACCTCCACCAGCCTTGATTAACGCCACCTCCTTCACGTCTCAGCTCAAGGCTCAGTTCCCCGAGGAAGACTTCCTCAACCCTGTTTTACATGGACACTCTTAGAGCACTCTGGACATTTCCTTCTTAGCACCTCCCATAGCCAGGGGTTAATATGTGTGTGCTTGGTAGGGGGTGTAGGTATAAAACTGTGTAACTGTTTACTACTATCTGTCTGTCCACTGAAATGTAAGCCCCATGAGGTTAGACTTTTTCTTATCACCCTTCCCCTAGCACCAGGCCCAGTGACTCCACATCATAGCCACTCCATACATTTTTATTGAATGAATTAATGAAGGTATTCAGAAAAACGGTACTGAGGTTTGTGACCATAGCACATTTGTTGACTTTCAAAGGTTAAAACAGCCATAGACATCAGCAGAAACCTTTGCTTGCTCCCTAACTTTATCCCAACTTCCTACAAGGAGCATCACATAAAATGTTTTTCTAGACGTTTAATACAAGGTGCCTCATGGGACTGTACGCAGCCTGACAAGTAAATCCGGTCTAGTTTTCTCTTTCTTTTTATTCCTAATCCCAAGAACAGTAGAGATAAGAAGGGCCATTTTGGGTACAAAGAGCCTTCTTCCTGTAGTGAGCAGACCTCACTGGGGTCAGCAGGCAGAGACGCTGTGATGAATTGAAGCGCTCAAGAAAGCATCTTCAAACATATGGAATGAAGACTGATATTATCCCAGGAATCATCTAAATACGTACAGTTTTTCATGCATAATGGATTTGTTAAGCATAGTTGGAATATTCTCTATTCTTAAATAGCTATGAATAATTGCAGTATTTGTAAATTACTATACATTAGCAGGCTATGCAGGCACACTACAGCCAAATTAATTCATTAACCCTTTTCAGAACACTGATCTTATAGGTTGAGACACAGGAAAACTGAATTAATATATCCATAAATGTAAATCAAAAAACTTAATAAGATGCCTTCCTAAACAAAATACCACCAGTTTTCTTTTTGTCATGATGATTTAGTTTTATGAGACAAAAGACACGATGAAAAAGAAATGAACAAGCAAATATGTACGTATCATATAGTTGGAAAACACTTTATCCCTTTTGGTATCTCCCACATACCCTGAAGCCCATCTTTAACTTTCTCAAAACAAGCTTTTACTGCCTTTCCATTTTCCCCTCTCGTTTTTTCCCAACTTTTCCTCCAGATTTTTAGATAATGAGAAGGCAAAATAATAAACCTAGACACTATATTGTTTTTATACTCTATTTGAAAGAGTACCTCTGAAAACTTATTTTGGACAATGCCTTCAATAATAAAATTCTGAATATGCCCTATAGCTGTCATTTGAAAACAAAGATATTGTAAAGCAATTATACTCCAATAAAGATGCTAAAAAAAACAAAAAAAAAAAAAACAAAGATACACCAGACACAGATGAGGCAATGAAAAAAACATATGTACAGGCGTGGATGGTGGAGTCCTTTTTCAACATGACATGAGATGCCTAAGAAATAAAAGTCTATCTTTGTCCTTACAATCCAACTGGGATGGGCTAGAGCAGGGGTGGGGGACACCATTGATGACACTGGGTGTGTTAGAAATCCAAAGCAATGTATGAGAATACTCTTCACATGCCCACAGATTGATTTCTAAACTCAAGAATGTCTAGGTCAGTGGAACTGGACATGACAAACTTCTCAGGGAGTTGAGGGGAGGGGTGATGCATTAAGTCTAAGAGAATTTTTGGAGCTAGAGATGAGAGTGCAGAGTTGGAAGGAAGGAAGGAGAACATCAGACTAAGTATGAGATCACTAGTAAGGACAAACGGACATAAGACTGGTCCTTACACACCTGGTTTCAGAGGAAAAGAAATGGTACTTAGGAAGGTCAGAGAGGTACGGATCAAAAATTCAGATGTGGAAGGTCTTGACTGCCAAGGGCTAAGAGGAGGTCTAATGAGCAAGAGCAAATCAGCCCAGGGAATAATAGAAACTGCTGTTGGGGAAGTCAACAGTGGAATCAATAAAAGATCCTTTACTCTGTCTCTTATTAGTTTTTGACTCAGAAAAAAAAAAAAAAAAGCAACTTTAGAAGTAGCCCCTGATTCAGGACCACAGTAAACCAATAAAAAAATGTGGGTTTTACCAGCCCTGGTGGAGTTCAGACCACAGCCTGGGGAAGTGGGATGTGTTCTGGTTAAACAGATATTTACCAGTAAATTATTTGTGTTTATTTTCAGGGGCAATTACATATTTTATGCATGCTTTCAAGGGATTTAGATCATCCTCATTTGATACATGATGGTGATGAACTGTATCTAAAGATTTACCCAAGTGATTTCTAAATGCAGACATGTCAAGTGAACAGCCATTTGAAAGAAACTCACCCTGGAGTTTGCATGGCACCATGGGTTTGAACACTCCTTCAAGAGTCTTCAGAACAATAAACCATGATGGTCTAATGCAAACCAGAAATTCACAAGCTCAGGCTTTCTGCAGTTTACTGACACTCCAGTCACAGCTGGAAAGCTAGCACTTCAAAAGCCAGGGTGGATAGTTCTAGTTGAAAAAGCCTCAGTTCTGAACAGCAGAAGAAAAGGGGATGGGGGCAGCAAAATGACATTGCAAAGACAATTAAAGGAATTGGACAAGGCAGCATGAATAAAAAACAATTGATATTTAAGTTCCTCTTGACCAGATGTGAACATCAGATTTCTGTCATTAAAGTTTGGATTAGAAAGATGAGTAATCAGCAAAGCACAGCCAGAGCTAAAATTTGATTTTACTTTTCTAGGTTTCACTCCCAAAGAGGTTGAAATATCTGAAAAGACAGGCACTATTTTTTTTCATAGAATCATCGACCTAGACAGATCACTTGATTTGTCAGGAGAAAAATCAAATTTTATTTCCCAAAAGGATGGTTGATACTGTTTCAATCATTAGTATGCTGGTAAGAACTATACTTCAGGTACTTTGAGTGTGTTTCCATGCAGAATATATGCATATTTAACTACAATGGCTGGCACTGAATGCTCACTACATGGGATGCACATGCTTTCCCCATATATTCTAATCCTCTCAACTACCCAGTGAGGCTGGTACTCCTAGTATCTATATTTTACAAAAGAGACACTGAAGCAACTTTGTCAAGGGTAACCTCTGAATAGGACAAGCTGGGATTTGAACCCAGACAGTCTAATTCTCTTCTTAACCACTGTCATAGGTGTGTTTGAGACTGTTTCAAAATAGCTTCTCTACAATGCTAATGAAAGTATTATTTCAGGAACAGGAAGGAATTACCTACACCAACTGGCAAGTAGTGTGTCAAAAAAATATCTAACTACTTGTGCACCATGAATTCAGTGTAGTTACTCTAAAGAGTTCAAGTAAGTAGAAAGTGTCAAGAAGACTCAATATGACCAATGACTAAAATTTTTTGTCTGATGAAATCATTGCCCCTATAGCCCAAAGTTTATTTTTTAAATTATCCAATGATGCTTCAGGGCTGGCCTCATGTAGACCACTTAAGGAAAGGTGAGCACAACTTGGTCACAGCGATGGTTGATTAACCTCTCCACCTTCACTCCGATCTCCTCTAAAGTCCTTTGGTTCAATCAGACAAAAAGTTTTTAACAGAAGGTAAGGCCAGTGGTTACTCTTTTTTTAATGACAAATATTCATCAATGTCAAAACCTGGGAAAAACAATTAGATATTTATTAGTTAGCATCCTGTTTATATTTTTTAACCAATTATTTAAAGGGGCTCTATCTTTTAAATGCACTAACATATATGAATTTTTAAGCTTGCTAGTAGATTCCTTCTCATAGCAGGTACCTAAACTCAGGTAACACCTTCAAGTATCAGCTCAAATAATCAAGTTACTGATTTTTCCTCAACTGTCAAATTATTTTCACAACAAAACAATTAACAGTTCTAATGTGAAATTATCTGAGTTTACTAATTGCCCCTCTGCTTTTTGAAAATAGTTTCTGTTACAATGCAAAATGAAAGCCTGGGAGTAATCAACATTTTAAAAAGGAGAGAGGGTGCATATTAACTTGAATGTATCAGCTAATATTTCAGCAGTGCAATAGACAGGCATTCTGGCCAACCAACAGAAATCTCTCTTGCCTACAAAACTTCTTCCAGTCAGAGAGAATTAGGCCCAGAATGGGAAAAAATTTCTTCCTTAGGAAATAAATTCTTAATATTCTCCATGTGGGGAAAGAAGCCCATTTCTATGTTTAGAACTCAGTGAAAAAGCTGACAAGTGCAAAGCTTGTCAATATATCAAAGTGCCAAAATCCATCATTTTAGACACACAAAACTACACTCATCTCTTTGAGCTTCTTGGCTTCACACTGCCCAGCAGGATCCAATTGATCTTGGTCCAGAAAATTAACAATGATGTAAATGTAAATAATCCTATAAATCAGAAGTAAATGGAATTATGTTTTCTCCCTACAGCCAGGACTCATCCATTTTTCCAAGGTTCTATGACAACCTTAGAACAGAACTGTGATTCATATTTAGATTTCCCCTCTCTAGCTAAATTTAAAATAATTATGTGTACCCTGCCTTAAGCAAAGCTAATGCATTGACAATTATTTACAAGAATAATTTACTTTCAGAATGATAGTTTACGGTGCAAGATAAGTGTCTCTAGCATACTTTCACAAACTTGTACATAGGTTATAACAAGTTTGCTTGATCTGAGCATGTATCTCCTCCTACTCTTAGAAAATTAGAAATTCTAAAATATAACCAAGACTGTTTTGAAATTACTCAACAGCAGAGTGGTAAGAATGCAAGCTGAGGGTGTCATTGGCCCAGGAGATATCCTGACTGGGATGGAGTTTCAGTGTCCACAAAGAAACATAAGGCATTTTTTTTTTTGATCCCATCATAGGCCAGAGGTTAGAACAGAGTCTCCTGCAAAACAAGGACTCCAGAAGGGCAGGCTCTAAACTTGCACTACCTATGCAATAAAGAAATAGAAAACTGAGAAATTAATTTTTTAAAACAAGTCCTGAACCATTAAAACATTGGGACTCCCAGTAGAAACAAATATAAAATACCTTGTAGAGAAATGTCCACAACATGGACACAGGAAAACACCCCACTGAAGACAAGCTCACAATGAAAAACACAACCAAACACTTGGAAATTATTTGCACTGGGGGAAAAATCAACAGATGTGACCAACAGGTCAATTAGGAATCCTAGAACTAGACAACAGAAGAGAGAACAATCTGAAAGAGACATAAAATAACAGCATTACAAAGATTATAAATGGAAATAAAATTAGAAAGAAGCAACTAAAAGACAAAAATATGCATTTGGAAATTTAAAAACGTGCATCTGAATCATTCATAATCAATAAAGACACCATGCTGGAAATTTTTAATACTTGGAACTGAATAACAATGAAACATAACATAAAATCTGTGAGAAGTAGCTAAAGTATTCTTTAAAAGGAAGTGTATATACTTTTTTTTTTTTTTTTTTTTTTTTTGCGGTACGCGGGCCTCTCACTGTTGTGGCCTCTCCCGTTGCGGAGCACAGGCTCCGGACGCGCAGGCTCAGCGGCCGTGGCTCACGGGCCTAGCCGCTCCGCGGCATGTGGGATCTTCCCGGACCGGGGCATGAACCCATGTCCCCTGCATCGGCAGGCGGACTCTCAACCACTGCGCCACCACGGAAGCCCGTGTATATACTTTTAAATGCATATGTCAGGAAATAGAAAAAGACAGAATAGTTATAAGCCCAGCAACTCAAGAAGCGAAAAGAACAGAGTAAGCCTGAAGGAAATAGCAAATATAAAAGCAGAACTTAATAGAAGAGAAAACAAAGAAATATTAGTATTGATAAGTAAAACAAAAACTGATTTGGGGGAAAGAATACACACACACAAAGGAAATATAAATCTCCAGAAGACTGATCAAGGAAAAAAGGAAAAGATATTAGCAATAAATATTAGGAACAAAGAAGTGATATAACTATAGATAGAACAGAGATGTTTTAAAGTGTAAAACTTTATGCCAATAAATGTAAACTTGAATGAAAATTCTAGAAAAATATAAATTACCAACATTGACTAATGAAAAGATGGAAAACCAGCATAACCCTATATAAAATTTAAAAGTGATCAGTAAATATCCAACTACAAAAAAAAATGCCTCCAAAGTTTTACAAGCAACCTTTACCAAATCTTCAAATAGTAGTAATTCATATTTCATACAAATGATTCAGAGTTTAGAAAAAGAGATAAAAGTTCACTACTCATTTTATGAAACTGGTATAACCTTAATACTAAAGCTAGCTAAGAACAGTATGGGAAAAAAAATCACTGCCTAATCTCACTAATTATATAGATATATAAATCCTAAATAAAATACGAGCAAAATAAATCCAGTTGTGTTATGGTTACCAGAGGGGAAGGTTGCAGGGGAGGGATAGTTAGGGAGTTTGGGTTGACATGTACACACTGCTATATTTAAAATAGATAACCAACAAGGACCTACTGTATAGCCTGGGAAACACTGCTCAGTATTCCGTAATAACCTAAATGGGAAAAGAATTTGAAGAAGAATAGATACATGTATATGTATAACTGAATCACTTTGCTGTCCACCTGAAACTAACACAACATTATTAATCAACTATGCTCCAATATAAAAGAAAAAAAAATTTTTTAAAGGGAAAACATTATGCCCTTCCCCCCCCCAAAAAAAGTTTCTCAAGGGAAAAACAAACACGATAATAAATGTAAACAAAATTTTCTTTTTCTAATCAACATTAACATACATTTACATTTTTTAAATCTGTTAATAAATAAATAAATGAAGTTGACCAAAGCAAGTGGAAATTTCTATAAATAAATAAATCCAATTGTGTGTGTGCACACACATGTGTGTCAAATTATGACCAAGTAGGGTTTATCCCAGATATGCAAGGATGATTCAATTATTGGTAATCTATTAATATAACTTACCCCTTAAAGACAAAAAACTATAAAATCATTCCAATACATGCCCCCCCGCAAAAAGACATCCAATAAACTTTAACATTGGTTCATGGTTAAAAAGAAAAACATACTCTTAGAAAACTAGGAATAGAAGGTAAAAACTTTAATCTAATGCATGTTGCTGCATTACAGTGAACATCATACTTAATTGTGAAGTATTAGAAGCAATTTATTTAAGATTGGGAACAAGCTGAGGATGTCTATTATTACACTTTCTGCTCACTATAATACTGGTGGTTCTAACCAGTGCAATAAGATAAAAAAATAAGAAATTAATGATTAGAAAGAAAAAATATAATTCTCATTATATGCCAACAATTTAATTACACAGAGAAATATAAGAAAATACACAAATAACTAGAACTTAAGAAAGTTTAGCAAAGTTGCCTGATAAAAACTTACCACATAAATATTAATATTACTTACAGGACAACAACTGAAGAGAAAATTTTAATTTTTAAAAAGGATCCATTTACAGAAGCAACAAAAACATTAAGTAACAGAGAATACATGTAACATAAGATGTTCAACATTTCTGAAGAAAAATTTAACATATTATCGTATAACCAAAAAAACTAAATAAATGGAGAAATATATAATGGTAATCAGTGGGAGACTCAATCTCATTAAAATATTATTTCTTCCCATACTGATCTATAAGTTTTAATACAATTCCTATCAAATTGCCACAGGGTATTTTGCAGAATTTTACAAGTTGAAAGTCATATGGAGAAGAAAAGACTATTTGATGACTAAGGAGATGTGCAAGTATGAAAACAAATAAAGTTATATTAACTTTAAGAAAACATGGTATCTGTCCAAAGGAAAAGAAAAAGGCCAATGACTTAGAAGAGAAAGCTCGGGGGGGAAAAAACACATGTATACAAGGTGTCATTACAAATCAATGGAAAAGTATGACTAGTAAAATACATGTCACTGCAACTAAGGTTGTCCATATGCAAAAATAAAGGAACAACTTATTCCAACCCTACTTCATGGACAGATTAAAAACCCAAATGTCAGTATTAGAAATTTGAAAGAAAAAAATAGGGAGAGAATATTTTTGTGAACATAGGGAAATAAATTGTTTCTTAAGAGAAATGTCATGGGAGCAAATCATAAAGGAAAAGGTTGATTTCCTTTTTGATTATACTGAATTTGATTTTATTGAAAATTAAAATTTCCATGATATAAGATACAATAAACTAAGTTAAAATACAAACCACATACTTGGGAGAAGCTATTTGTCACACATAAATTTAAAAATAAGTATAATTCTTACAAATCAGTAAGAAAAATACAAAGAATACAATAATAAAATAGGCAGTGGATATGAACAGGAAATTCACAGAAGAGAAAACTGAAACACCTAAAATTTCTCAGCCTCAGTAGTGATTAAGGAAATTCAAATTGTTGTGAGATACCACTTCAGAAAAAGAAGATGTCTAATAGTTGAGGAGGATAAATTAATACTAATTGTTGAGGAGGAAATGGAGAAACTGGAACTTTCCTAAGTGGCAGGTACAAATACTTTGATGGGTTATTTGGCAATATCTAGCAAAGCCAAAGAGGCACATTCCTATGGCTCTGAATTTCACTTCTAGATGCAAAACCCAGAACCACCCCACATGTGCCCAAGAAAGTCCATTGAAACTTTGTTTGAACAGCAAAAAATCAGAAGCAAGCTCACTTAGTCACTGAAGAAAGAATAATTACATACAATGGGACACTGGACAGTAACTTAAAACTTGAAAAACAATACTATGTATTATTTAGGGATATGTACATATATAATAAACACAAAAAATACAGATGGCAAAGATACACATCAATTTCAAGATAGTGGTTAACTCTGGGAAGGAAGGTAAAGGATAGGATAAGGAGCAATCAACTGCATTGCTAATATTTTGTTTCTGAAAAAAGAGGAAAATAAGGCAAATTTTACTAGTTTTAAAATCTAGTGGTTGGTACATGGGTATCTGTTATTCTCCGTATTTTTCATTTTTACAATTTTTAAAAATTAATAATTAAAATCAACAAATCACTTACATATCCATGATTTCATTTTGATAGACCCTCCTAAATAAGGTTGTTTGGTGTCCATTTTATAGATGAGAAGTAGGCTCCTTAAGGTTAAATCCATTACCAACCACCACAGAGCCAGAAAGGGGAAGAGCTGGGATTCCAACCTAAGTCACCTAACAAATACGTTCCTCCAAAAATTCCTTATCTTGCAAAATGATTATCCATAGAATCCTGTAAAGATCAAGTTCTATTATTGCTTTGAATATTTATTTTAATTTACCAAAATTTGACTGGCAATCAACCTTCCAGGATAACACTGATTTTTTCCCCCATAAATTAGTGCATACCTGAATTCATGGAGGTTTACTCCGTACAGCTGACAAAAAAGACTCTATAATAACGTCACTGTCTGGTTCCAGTTGGCATTTACATTGGAGGGTCTGGGATCCTGAGCACTGTGGCTCTAAAAGCACCCCTTTCCCCTGCCCAATATCCTTCCAAAGGGATAGAAAAGAGCCACCAAGAAACTCTTATCTGCATGGCCTGGAGCTATCTTGAGATTGTTGAAGAAAATCTGTGACTTGTCATTCATAAGTTTAAAAATATATGTTCAACAGTCAAGCAGCTGTTATTTCTCCTTCCTTTGCCAACTGATTATGTATAGCAAGTTTTGTCATTTTTCCATTATTCACGACTCTTAGGTTATCAAGTCTTTTGAACAAACGATAACATGCTTTAGTGGAAGATAGACTGTTTGAAGATGGAGTTGGAAAATAAATGATTCAAGGCAACTCAGAAGGGGTTTTGTGCATCAGATGGTTGTAATTAAAGGAATGATATCAAATCTGCTTCTACTTACAGAAGCGAGACACCTCCCAGGGTCTGAGATTAAAGTCTTTGTTAGTCTTTTCCACCAAAACTCTACCTGGGTCTTCTGAAGTTTTGTTTTCCTGTTAAATGCCAGAGAATCTTTGGTATATAATCATGGAAGGGAATGGGGAAAATGCTAGTGCCAGTGGCTTTCCCCAAAAAAGAAAGAGAGGGAGGGAGAGTAAGAAACTATTATGCTGTCATTTTTTCCTGTTTGTTTCTGATTTGTTTGTTATGTTTATGCAAAATCCTTATTTTCTAGAGTTGTGTTAGCATAGAATATGGGCATAAAGACTGTAATCTTCCTCCAGCAATGATGGTCTCTTTTTCCAACAGAGAGTACATTTCTCAATTTCTCCTCCTTCTACTATCAGGCAATTGGTCTGAGCACCCTGCAGTTTATGATCAAGACCATCTCAATGTTCTAGAAGGCTGTTTTAGAACTCCATGTCATTGTTATAAAGATTATGGGTCTCCCACATTCACAATTTTTACCCTTGACTTCACCTGTTACGGAGTTCCACGTGAGTTTGTGATGTGCTCTCTACCTCCCCTGTCAAATTGCAGGCTTTTACTAAGTTCCTTTAAAATAATATTTGAAAAACATATTTCAAGATAAAATAATTCTTAATCAACCATCTTCCTGCTACCCAAAACTGCTTTGACCCAGAACTGTAGTGACAATAAAAGGTTTCTTTTAAAATTCAAATTGTGATACACCCTGGCCTGACCTATACAAAAAATACAATTCATCTATATCTCTATTATCCCAGAGACAGAGAAAAGAACTCATAAGGATATATTTACATCAAAAAGTAATCCCAAAACTTTATTTTCCTAAGTCTAGCCACCAACACAGTTGGGTGATAGTCTAATAGTAAAACTGATTTATTAAAAGTTTGTCTCTTTCTCATTTCTGATCCCCTCTAGCTCCATTAGGCAGATAGAAAAATGTCATGAAACCTAATTTCTAAAAAGTTTTCCAAAAGCACTTGGCACAGTTCCTTAGATTTTCAAAAGGAAAAAATGGAAAAACTTGCCCCACAGCTTCCTAAGTAGTTCTGTCTAGGTAAACCAGCCTTGACCTCTGAGGCATATTCTGAATAAGCGGGGCCAGATCACCACATGGACTCGGAATGGAGAGGGTACCATCTTATGTTTTTCTTGTTTCCCCAGTAATGATCACACAGCCCAACATATAGCAGATTCTCAATAATGAGTATGGAATAAACAAGCACACCTCCTCCCTGTAACCCACTTATCAACTCAGGTACACTGTCCTCTGAGATTCATCCATTTACTCATTCATTCAACAAATATTTTTTGAGTACAGCACAGGCATAGGGGATGCAGCAGAAACAACAATCCTGCTTCAGGGAGCTTACACTTTAGTGGATGGAGTCAGGCAATTAATAAAATAAATAAGTAAAATGCACAGTATTTAGGTACTAATAAGTGCCGTGGGGAAAAATTAGTCAAGGAGGGAAGATAGATGGTTTTGTGGAATGGGCTACTTCAATTATAAACATAGTAGTCAGGGAGAGGATTTCAGACAAAGGGACAATAAATACAAGGACTCTGGGGAAGGGCACGGAGGACACATGGCTAGAGCTGATTGAGGAAAGGGGAGAGTGACAGCCATGAGATCAGGGAGGAAATGAGGGGCTAGAAAATACAGGGCCACATGGGTCATCTCTCAGGTGAAATAGGACAATCAAAGTAAAGGAGACTGTGGAAGTCAGGAGACCTCATGCCTCATCTAAAGGGAAGAGAACCGTTCAACCCCTGTCGAGAGTTTCCACGCAGGAATGTGGTCCAGTAAATCATCTGAGTTCTCAATAATGGAAATTCCTTTAAAAAAAAAAAAAAAAAAAGCATACAGAAGACAAAGGCTGTCTGAGGGTCATTCCTGCCCATGGCTGCCATGGAAGCTCAGGCCTGGACACTCCCTCCAGGCACTGCTTTCTGGTTTCATGGTCTTTGCACCACCAGGAGGTACAGTGCAACCCCTCAGAGGGTTCCCAGCCCCCTCCCCAGTCCAAGGGAATCATTTCCTAAAATTGGAAACAAGTCTCACTCTCTCCTTTGCTGCTTCTAAGCCTGGGAATTCTCTCTTTTCCTGGGGCTTTAAGGTCTTAGAAACAAAAGCCAGAAAGACTTGCTCTCTGTTTCTGCCTGTGCACTGCCATCCCTGTCGTCGCCCCATGTACCTCTTCTGAGGGAATGTGAATTACAGCTCCTGCCTGGTAGGGGATGAGGGAGCAGGAACAGGAACGCAGAGTATTGAGATAGGACAGGAAAAACATACTAGGTGGCAAAAAAACGGTTAATCACTCAAAGTATTATCCAGACACACATAAACCAGGACAGTGTGAAAATCACTTTTGGGAAAGCAAAACAGTCCAAGGAAGAGTATTTGCCCTCTAGAAACTTATAATTGAGATGACAAAACACATACACACACACATACATACAACTGTACATATAAAACATGAAGTTTAAGACATCATGTTAATTCTAGCTGGAGTTATTAGGGAAAAGAGTTATGGAAAGTTGAATTTAAGCTTGGTCTTAAAGAGTAAATACGTTTGTATTTTTAAGTGAAAATTGTCACTTTTGGCAGGAGTGTAAATTGCTTTTCTAGAAGACAATCTGCAACATTTACAAAAGACTTGAAAATGTGGATTCTGAATGCCCCAATGATTCTACTTAGAGTAATGTATGTTAAATGATATGTTCAATGATATATGAACAAAGATGTTCATAACAGGACTGTCTATAATAGCAAAAAAAAAAAAAAAGAAAAAATGGAAACAACCTGTGTCCATAAGCAGGCAGACAGGTTAAAGAAATTATGGTATATCTATAAAGTGGAATATTACGTAGGCAATCAAACACACAAAAATATATATATTGACATAGAAAGATATCCATTAAAAAAATGTAGACAAGTAATTTCACAGTATGAGTTATCTCATTTTTTAAAAGTAAATGTGTGTATAGGTACACATGCCCTTGTACACTGAAAACTCTGAAAAAATGTATACAGCAAAATGTTGCTGGTAGTTATGGCAGATAACACACCCCTCCTGCCTTGGGTGGGGTATACATTCCTCCTCGCAACAGTAATGTTGGGCTTGGCCACATGGCTTGTGTTGAGGAATGGAATATGAGCCGATGTGCCACCTGTCGAAGATAATGCTTTAAAAGTGAGGGTGTGGTTTGCTTCAGCCTCTCACTCTTCCCCTCTGCGGTGAGGATGGGGACGTTGCAGGGCTGCTCCTTCAGCCTGAGATTCAGAACAGGATGACATGTGGGGCACATCCCAGAACCTGAGCTTAACCACAGCCAAACTACGGTCCTCCTGTAACAGGAGGGAAAAATAAAGGCTTGCTGTATAAGCCACTGCTAGTGTGTGTCATTTGGTACCAAAACAAATTTGAGAAATACAGTAACTACCACTAGGTGATTTTTTTTTTTTTTTTTTTTTTTTTGCCATACGCGGACCTCTCACTGTTGTGGCCTCTCCCGTTGCAGAGCACAGGCTCCGGATGCTCAGGCTCAGCGGCCATGGCTCACTGGCCCAGCAGCTCCGCGGCATGTGGGATCTTCCCGGACCGGGGCACGAACCCGTGTCCCCTGCACCGGCAGGCGGACTCTCAACCACTGTGCCACCAGGGAAGCCCTAGGTGATTTTTTTAAATTGAAATTACAGGTAATTTTTACTTTAAAACAATTTATATATTTCTGTATTGTCTGAAATTTTAATAATGGGTCTGAACTACTTTCATTATCAGAAAAAAAGCAATAAAGATACAAAAAGAAAAAAATAAGTTTTTCTGTTTAAAATATCACTGAAAAAGTGTGGGAAAAAAACCTAAAAGTAACCCATAATCCAACCACCCATAGATAATCTCTCTTGAGAGTTTTGGAATATGTATTTCTAGTGGTTTTTTCCCATTTTTTAAATTATTTGAGCTCATACTCTATAGAGAATCTTTTTTTTCTCTCCTATTGGAACATAAATATTTTCTTACGTTAACAAATTCGTTATGGTAACAAATATCTTAACAAACAACGTATTTAACAACAATATATTGTCTATTTTATAAATGTGCCACACTTAATTCTCCTTTGCTAAACATTTAGGTTGTAACTTTTAATTATATAAATAACTGTAATGGCCATTTTTGTACATTAAATGTTTTTCTATATTAAGAATTATTTCCTCAGTAGTAGGAAAAGTTTAAGACCCAGTACGTACTGCCAAACTGCTTGATGGGTAAAAATTTGACCAAGAAAAAATGATGGAAGGGTTTAAGTAGAAGCTCAGGGGCCACACTAAGTTGGGCAGGAAAGGAGCAAGTATACTCATACAGCTGCGTAGGATAAGGTGTTTTAAGTTGATGAGGTCAGCAGTGGGGATCCACTGCAGGTCCTTGTGAAAGGATTAATAGAATGAACATGACATTTTAGGATGATTTCTGAGCCAGCTAGACCCATTGTGAACTAGAAGATACACAGGGCTGGAGGCAAGAGTCTAGCTAAGAAGTTGTTACAGCAGCTTTGGTATAAGGTGATGAGCGTCTGGATTAAGGTGAGGGCATCAGGAATACTGAAGACATCTGAGACAGTTGTACATGACAAAATAACAGTACTGGTTCTTTGCAACTTCATTATCAGCAGATCCATTGAGTAAGTTTCTCCACAGCTGGGCTCTGATAGATGAAAGCTTTTCATGGGCTTGCTATCCATGCATTTGTTTTTTTCATCAAAAAGCGGGGCCAGAACTATGCTTCTGCTTAACATTTGGTCACCCCAAAAGCTAACTAGGAATTTTTCCAATTACAGAATAACCTGTTTTGTTGTTGTTTTAATGACATGGGGGGGCAGCAGTAATCTATATACCCTGAAATCCCACCAAATTACTGCTACATCAGAAAATCACACCAGGAAGTAACCCAGTCCTACACAGTTCACAAAATTGTCCAAAGTAAGCTCATCCTCAGGATGAATCTGGAAGACTCTGAGATCAGCTTGCTTTTTTAATATATAATTGTCATTTGTAGTTTTGGAAATTCTGGTTTTGAAGGAACACAACAAAATAAATTGATCCTTGAACAAAAAGAGAGAAATTGGAAGAATTTTACTGTATTTTGTCATTAAAACCTATACTACATGAAATTCTGATTTCATTCATACGCAATTATTGCAAAATATGAGAGACAAGACAGATGAAGAAACAATAATGACAGCTCAGGAGGACATCACTGGGTTTCATTGCTGAAATGTATGGCTTGAGCATGAGGACAAAGCCAACAGCATTTTTCTTGAAATGTACACTGAGTTCACAGATGTTATATAATCACGTTTAAATTAGTGGAATTATCTTTTCAAAATGCTTGTCTGTACAAGTTTTTAGAACTGCAATATGTCAGCCAAACATATACCAACTGAAACTTCATTTTTAAGGATAAATATAAGTTCTTCTTGAGGTGTTCCATGACTGGGATATTGCAGATGCTTTCATTTGAAGCTCCAGAGGATATGGAATTGGCATGAATAAGCGATTTTCAAATTATCTAATAAAAATGTCAAAACACTGACAGCCAGAATACCCTTCATACCCATGTAAAAATAATAGCAGAAAAACGGCAAACTAAAAGCAATGAATTCAAATCAAAACTAATCAAAATAGACCTTAGCTATGAAATGTTTCAGCCCCCTTCCTAGAAGTCGTAACCTTCACAGAAAGAATCACAAAGATAATTCAAAGAAAGCATTTTTGTGTCCTTCTTACCTCAAAAATTTATTCTAAAGTTTAAAAACCGCCTCAGATTTCTTTTAAATCATTCCTTTCTCAGTGGAAAAATTGTCCCACAGTTTAAAAATATCTTCTATCACATTAGCTGCCTATACATTTCATATATTACCTCAAAAGTATGAATACAATGAGTAACAGGGTCTAAGCTAAAATCATAGAAATCAGTAAATATTTCTATAGCCAGTTCAAAGTGTAAATATTTGGTTCTCAAAGAATCTCTATTATTGCCTGAAGACTAATCTTGTCTAATAAACTTTTTCAGATAAAGCAAAACTATGCTGGGAGAAAACTTCACTTAGTCCCACCCCCTTCCAAAAAAAAGGGAGCATTCTCTCTCCCCAACTGCCCCCCTAACTAGGCACAGGGATGTATGGTTCAAAAGTTTAACATGGTATTTTTATTCCCACCACACCAAAAAATAACATCCTTTAGTGCTGTTTCAGAAATTTCGGAGCACCATTCAAACACATCAGGTTATTTGTTGAAGAACATGTGCTAAAACCCTGGAACTCAACCTCAAAGTCCATCCTAAAAAACAGACCAAATATTGGGACCTTTCCAAGCAAAATCAATTTATGATTAAAATCTCACCAAGACCAAGTCTTATATTTTGACAAGGAAAAAAACATTCTAGGTATTTTCATATGGACAAGAGTTTCCAGAAATAGCAGCTTTGGGTGGATATCATCTGGTAGATTGGCAACAGCCTGATCCCAAACCTCCTCCAAGGAAAATCATGCAAAAACTGGAAAAGGAATCCTAAAAGTAGATTAAGGGTCAACAGTGTAATTTCTAACAAGTATCTGCTTCCTGGCAACATGTGCAGTGGAGAAATCAAGAGTGCAGGTTTGAATCCAGTGACCCTAGATTCAAACTCTACCTCAGAATCTTCTTTCTCCCTAAATTGAAGGTGTTCTTTGACAGGAGTAAAAAACAATCTACCCTTCCCAAAAGAAAAGTCATAGTGAGACAACTAGGGTTAGAGACCTCTCATCAGTAAGTCCCTCTCCATGACTAACAACAGCAAGGGCCACAACGAAACCCCCAAGCCAGTATTTCTGCCTCTCATAACAGGCATTGTTGTTTCCTCCTTATCCCTAAGATTGTTTGTTTCTTTCATTTTTACATCCCCCTCTATTTTAAAACTTAGTCAAATTCAGCACCTCTCAAAATGAGTTTGAGAAAACCCTACTAGAGGTACATAGATGCTCACAGGTGTTCCTCCCCAAAAAACTGTTCCATGATCCAATACTTTCAGGAAACTCTGAGTAAAATGTTTTCCTAAATGGTTCCTTTCTTGCAGGACTTCTCAGAGCCTTTAATATGCTAATGTGTTTTGAAGATTGCTCATTTCCTAATTTCTTTGACCATGGGTGCTCTTGTTGTGCCACACTTATTAATATCTCACTAAAGAGTTTCACTAGTGAATGAAATATTTTTTGAGTTTAGCAAGAATCTAACTATTTGACTATTTATCTGTTTGACACAAGACCAACCCTAGAATGTTAAACAATGCCACACTTGTTCTCCTTTCTCCAAGTCACCTTCTCAAGGTGCTAAACTTGAGGGATGTCTATTGTCCTTCCCCCCAATCCCCATTTCCCTACAATGATGTTTAACTCAAAATCAGTGGCAGAGAAATTTCAAAAGGCTTTCAGTTGGTTCTTGAGGTCCTTTGCACAGCTCCTTTGCCCATAAGACTTAGGGGGCCTTCCTACAAGCAGTGTCCTGAGTGTGTAAAAAGTATCCCACATCTCCTGAGAGACAAATGTGTAAGACATAAATAGCTGAAGTTGATGTATTAAAGGAGAAAATGGATTTGATAGCATTAGTTGTCCTAAAATGAAAGAGATTATTTTCATTTTCACATCATTGTCAGCCC
Source organism: Mesoplodon mirus (assembly GCF_964341445.2). Classification (NCBI taxonomy): domain Eukaryota; kingdom Metazoa; phylum Chordata; class Mammalia; order Artiodactyla; family Ziphiidae; genus Mesoplodon; species Mesoplodon mirus. The sequence goes on along the minus strand of NC_138990.1, from coordinate 54,559,560 downwards.
TTTTTCTATATCACCATGCCCAATTAGGCACTTAATAAATACTTTTCAGTATTGTAATGATTGAGTAAACCGAATCCATACAATTTCAGTCTTGCAATTAAGTTTCTGAACCACAGAGATATGGAATGACATATAGTCAAAGTGGGGAGAGGTGGGAACAAAGAGAAGCGTTGAAGCTAGTAATTAACTAAATGAGTCTGCAACCCAGACTGACTGGTTTCACAAGTTGAGAGTTGCCCCCACAGGGGTCAGAGATGACATCATGGGAATGCATATCAAGACCAGTGATGAGGTTACATGGCTGAGAACCCCAAACCCATCTAAAAAGCCCAAGTACAAGTGTTCATTAGTGAGCCAGTGCTGCCAGGTATATGAAGACAAGAGAACATTCTGGATTAGCCAGAAATGTGAGCAATGACAGGGAAAGGGAGTCAAATATGAGAAGAAAGAATAGGAAGGAGGAGTTTAAAAGGCAGAGGTTCTCCCAATTCAGTACCATCAGAATTTCTGCTCTCTGGAAAGACTAGGACATTTACGTCTGACTTTAGAGTGACAGCTTCAGTGGGTCCCATGGCTTCCTGGAAAGAGTATCCCAGGCTCTACTGGTTCAAGAAGGGGCAACAAAGCATCAGCAACCCCAAAGCATCAGTTGATGCTGCCAACTCCCAGTCTATCTGGAGACCCCACTGAAAGGAAGCAAGAATGAGGGTGACTTCAGAAGCAGCTCTCAGGCTATCCCAGGGAAGAGGAGAGACTGGAGAGGGAGTCACTTAATTCCCATTTCTACCCCCAGCCAACTTTAATTCAAGGTAGAAATTAGGGTTAACATTGCCCAGATATGAAAACCTTTTGAAGGATGCAGTCTTTGGGGGGGAGTAATTAATATGAAAAAGCTTCTGCTAACTGGCTCTGGGAACTTGAAACATTTTTTTCTCAGTCCTTCAATGACCATATCTGTAAGAAGGGAGGAGCAAGAGATATAATGTAGGTGAAGGTGCTTTGGAACTGGCACTATGGCACATGAAAGGCCTGTTCTAGACTAGCCATGTACATCCTTTATAATAGGTCTTACTTGTGATAGGCTGCAGCCATCCTCATACAGCCTAATTGACCCAGTTCCCTCTTTCATCCCACATAAATGCCAAAATCTTCCTGGGTTTAATCAAGAGACCCATGTTTATTCTACATACTTAGCTCAAGAAGGATAATCCATGAGACGTAATGCCTTCTTTTCTCTGTGTAGCCACTTGCATTTACTTAGTTATGTTTTTACTTTCTGTATGTGTCCAATTTTATTTTCAATGACTGACCTGGATTTTAGGTTTTAATAGCATAAATATCAAATTTTGTTAGTTCAGCTGTATACTTAAAATGCTCTTATTCTTTTGCTCTTAATTAATGGATACCATTCAACAATGAAGGATTCTGTTTAATCTTTTTTTTAAATGAGTTTTAAATTATTCTTTGTTTGCACATGGCCCAAGAGAGGCTTTCCTGGGGGGTAGGTAGAAGAAGTGATACAAGTTCATTTCCCTTAATAGAAAAAGATTCCCTGTGACTGTAAAATAGAGAGTTTCCCCACCTGGTAGTTATTTAGGAAACTGATTTTTTACCCTAATCACAGGATTTTTACACTTATATTAAATTCCACCTTTGATAGTTTTGACCCAGCAATTCAGCCTGGATATCTGTTTTCAAATGAAACTTTTACTGTGTTTTTTAAACACTTTTTAAGAATTCGGAGTAATGATAATAAAGATGATCCAAAATCTTGGAAATAGAATGGAGAAAATAAAAGAAACATTTAACAAGACCTAGAAGAACTAAAGAGAAAACAAGCAATGATGAACAACACAATAAATGAAATTAAAAATTCTCTAGAAGGAAGCAATAGCAGAATAACTGAGGCAGAAGAATGGATAAGTGACCTGGAAGATAAAAGAGTGGAAATAACTACCACAGAGCAGAATAAAGAAAAAAGAATGAAAAGAATTGAGGACAGTCTCAGAGACCTCTGGGACAACACTAAATGCACCAACATTCAAATTATAGGGGTCCCAGAACAAGAAGAGAAAAAGAAAGGGACTGAGAAAATACTTGAACAGATTATAGTTGAAAACTTCCCTAATATGGGAAAGGAAATAGTCAATCAAGGACAGGAAGTGCAGAGAGTCCCATACAGGATAAATCCAAGGAGAAACATGCCAAGACACATATTAATCAAACTATCAAAAATTAAATACAAAGATAAAATATTAAAAGCAGCAAGGGAAAAACAACAAATAACATACAAGGGAATCCCCATAATGTTAACAGCTGATCTTTCAGCAGAAACTCTGCAAGCCAGAAGGGACTGGCAGGACATATTTAAAGTGATGAAAGGGAAAAACCTACAACCAAGATTATTCCACCCAGCAAGGATCTCATTCAGATTTGATGGAGAAATTAAAAACTTTACAGAGAAGCAAAAGCTAAGAGAATTCAGAACCATCAAACGAGCTTTACAGAAAATGCTAAAGGAACTTCTCTAGGCAGGAAACACAAGAAAAGGAAAAGGCCTACAATAACAAACCCAAAACAATTAAGAAAATGGTAATAGGAACATACAGATTGATAATCACCTCAAATGTAAATGGATTAAATGCTCCAACCAAAAGACATAGACTGGCTGAATGGATGCAAAAACAAGACCCATATATATGTTGCTTACAAGAGACCCACTTCAGACCTAGAGACACATACAGACTGAAAGTGAGGGGATGGAAAAAGATATTCCATGCAAATGGAAATCAAAAGAAAGCTGGAGTAGCAATTCTCATATCAGACAAAATAGACTTTAAAATAAAGACTATTATAAGAGAAAAAGAAGGACACTACATAATGATCAAGGGATCAATCCAAGAAGAAGATATAATAACTGTAAATATTTATGCACCCAACAGAGGAGCACCTCAATATATAAGGCAAATGCTAACAGCCATAAAAGGGGACATCGACAGTAACACAATCATAGTACGGGACTTTAACACCCCACTTTCACCAATGGACAGATCATCCAAATGAAAATAAATCAGGAAAACAAGCCTTAAATGACACATTAAACAAGATGGACTTAATTGATATTTATAGGACATTCCATCCAAAAACAAGAGAATACACTTTCTTTGCAAGTGCTCATGGAATATTCTCCAGGATAGATCATATCTTGTGTCACAAATCAAGCCTTGATAAATTTAAGAAAATTGAAATCGTATCAAGAATATTTTCCAACCACAATGCTATGAGACTAGATATCAATTACAGGGAAAAAAATCTGTAAAAAAAAAAAACACATGGAGGCTAAACAATACACTACTTAATAATCAATACATCACTGAAGAAATAAAAGAGGAAATCAAAAAATACCTAGAAACAAATGAAAATGAAAACAAGACAACCCAAAACCTATGGGATGCAACAAAAGCAGTTCTAAGAGGGAAGTTTATAGCAATACAATCCTACTTTAAGAAAGAAGAAACATCTCAAATAAACAACCTAACCTTACACCTAAAGCAATTAGAGAAAGAAGAACAAAAAAAACCCAAAGTTAGCAGAAGGGAAGAAATCATAAAGATCAGATCAGAAATAAGTGAAAAAGAAATGAAGGAAACAATAGCAAAGATCAACAAAACTAAAAGCTGTTTCTTTGAGAAGATAAACAAAACTGATAAACCATTAGTCAGACTCATCAAGAAAAAAGGGAGAAGACTCAAATCAATAGAATTAAAAATGAAAAAGGAGAAGTAAAAACTGACACTGTAGAAATACAAAGCCTCATGAGAGATTACTACAAGCAACTACGTGCCAATAAAATGGACAACCTGGAAGAAATGGACAAATTCTTAGAAAACACAACCTTCCGAGATGGAATTAGGAAGAAATAGAAAATATAAAGAGACCAATCACAAGCACGGAAATTGAGACTGATTAAAAATCTGCCAACAAACCAAAGCCCAGGACCAGATGGCTTCACAGGTGAATTCTATCAAACATTTAGAGAAGAGCTAACACCTATCCTTCTCAAACTCTTCTAAAATATAGCAGAGGGGGGAACACTCCCACACTCCCAAACTCATTCTACCATCACCGTGATACCAAAATCAGACAAAGATATCACAAAGGCCAATATCACTGATGAACATAGATGCAAAAATCCTCAACAAAATACTAGCAAACAGAATCAAACAGCACATTAAAAGGATCATACACCATGATCAAGTGGGGTTTATCCCAGGAATGCAAGGATTCTTTGATATATGCAAATCAATCAATGTCATAAACCATATTAACAAATTGAAGGAGAAAAACCATATGATCATCTCAATAGATGCAGAAAAAGCTTTTGACAAAATTCAACACCCATTTATTATAAAAACCCTCCAGAAAGTAGGCATAGAGGGAACTTACCTCAACATAATAAAGGCCATATATCACAAACCCACAGCCAACATCATTCTCAATGGTGAAAAACTGAAACCATTTCCACTAAGATCAGGAACAAGACAAGGTTGCCCACTCTCACCACTATTATTCAGTATAGTTTTGGAAGTTTTAGCCACAGCAATCAGAGAAGAAAAAGAAATAAAAGGAATCCAAATTGGAAAAGAAGAAGGAAACCTGTCACTGTGTGCAGATGGCATGATACTATATAGAGAGAATCCTAAAGATGCTACCAGAAAACTACTAGAGCTAATCAATGAATTCAGTAAAGTAGCAGGATACAAAATTAATGCACAGAAATCTCTTGCATTCCTATACACTAATGATGAAAAATCTGAAAGAGAAATTAAGGGAACACTCCCATTTACCATTGCAACAAAAAGAATAAAAAACCTAGGAATAAATCTACCTAAGGAGACAAAAGGCCTGTATACAGAAAACTATAAGACACTGATGAAAGAAATTAAAGATGATTGGAAGAATCAACATTGTCAAAATGTCTATACTACCCCAAGCAATCTACAGATTCAATGCAATCCCTATCAAACTACCACTGGCATTTTTCACAGAACTAGAACAAAAAATTTCACAATTTGTATGGAAACACAAAAGACCCCAAAGCAATCTTGAGAAAGATAAATGGAGCTGGAGGAGTCAGGCTCCCTGACTTCAGACTATACTACAAAGCTACAGCAATCAAGACAGTATGGTACTGGCACACAAACAGAAATATAGATCAATGGAACAGGATAGAAGGCCCAGAGATAAATCCATGCACATATGGTCACCTTATCTTTGATAAAGGAGGCAAGAATATACAATGGAGGAAAGACAGCCTCTTCAATATGTGGTGCTGGGAAAACTGGACAGCTACATGTAAAAGAATGAAATTAGAACACTCCCTAACACCATACATAAAAATAAACTCAAAATGGATTAAAGACCTAAATGTAAGGTCCGACACTATAAAACTCTTAGAGGAAAACATAGGCAGAACACTCCATAACATAAATCACAGCAATATCCTTTTTGACCCAGCTCCTAGAGTAATGGAAATAAAAACAAAAATAAACAAATGGAACCTATTGAAACTTAAAAGCTTTTGCACAGCAATGGAAACCATAAACAAGATGAAAAGACAACCCTCAGAATGGGAGAAAATATTTGCAACGAAGCAACTGACAAAGGATTAATCTCCAAAATATACAAGCAGCTCATGCAGCTCAATATCAAAAAAACAAACAACCCAATCCAAAAATGGGCAGAAGACCTAAACAGACATTTCTCCAAAGAAGATATACAGATTGCCAACAAACGCATGAAAGGATGCTCAACATCACTAATCATTAGAGAAATGCAAATCAAAACTACAATGAGGTATCACCTCAACCGGTCAGAATGGCCATCATCAAAAAATCTACAAGCAATAAATGCTGGAGAGGCTGTGGGGAAAAGGGAACCCTCTTGCACTGTTTGAGGGAATGTAAATTGATACAGCCACTATGGAGAACAGTATGGAGGTTCCTTAAAAAACTAAAACTAGAACTACCATTTAATGCAGCAATCCCACTACTGGACATATACCCTGACAAAACCATAATTCAAAAAGAGTCATGTACCACATTGTTCATTGCAGCTCTATTTACAATAGCCAGGACATGGAATCAACTTGTGTCCGTTGACAGATGAATGGATAAAGAAGATGTGGCACATATATCCAATGGAATATTACTCAGCCATAAAAAGAAATGAAATTGAGTTATTTGTAGCGAGGTGGATGGACCTAGAGTCTGTCATACAGAGTGAAGTAAATCAGAAAGAGAAAAACAAATACCATATGCTAACACATATATATGGAATCTAAAAAAAAATGGTTCTGAAGAACCTAGGGGCAGGACAAGAATAAAGACGCAGACATAGAGAATGGACTTGAGGACTTGGGGAGGGGGAAGGATAAGATGAACAAAGTGAGGGAGTGGCACGGACATATATATACTACCAAATGTAAAATAGATAGCTAGTGGGAAGCAGCTGCATAGCACAGGGAGATCAGTTCGGTGCTTTGTGACCACCTAGAGGAGTGGGATAGGGAGGGTGGGAGGGAGACGCAAGAGGGAGGAAAAATGGGGATATATGTATATGTATAGTTGATTCACTTTGTTATAAAGCAGAAACTAACACACCATTGTAAAGGAATTATACTCCAATAGAGAGTTTTTTTTTTTTTAAAGTAAAGGCGTAAAAAGTCAAAAGAGAGTCTAGTCTTCTCTTTCTCCAGACCCACTGTGCCACAGTCAGAGAACAGAATTTTTGTCTATCTATTCCAAACTCAATTTGGGTAGATGCATGGGAAGAATACCCTCAGAAGCTGTTTCTCAGCATTATGTATCCAGATATTATATTATTCTGAAAGTACCCAAAATGCCAGATGTTGTTTTGACCATCTACATGTTTCGGAGTGATGGGGACATATAGCGCCCAACCCCTAAACACACACCTTGGCCTGTAGACTCTAAACATTTATTAGGTGAGCCCACTTTAGGGTATTGCTAAATTCTTTCGCTGGCAGCAATCTCGGTTTCCATCAGAGACAAGCTGCCTTAAAAAAAGCCCTTGAAAGGACTTACTCCAGACCCTCAGGGAGAGGAGCTGCCAACTAATTTCAGGGGAGAATTCAGTTGCTCTGGAAACAGGTTTTGACAACGGCTCTGTGTGCCAAAGGGTTGAGCATGCAGAGGGCACTGGGTTCCTGCCCCTTGAATGACACTTGAGGCTCTGCTCTCCAAACAGATGACTTCATTCTGACAACAATGCTTTTTTTTTCGAGAAGCTGCCAGTTCATACACATTATAAAATAAATTCTCTCGTTGACAGTGGAGTGGCAGGAACTACAAACATTGCTCTTTAAAAAGCCTGGGAGTTGGAAAAGATAAGCTGGAAAGAGAACAGAATTTCTCCCCAAAAGAATTTGCGGTAACCATGGAAATGAATCACACAATCAGCAATCACTTTGTCAGCCCCAGTGTTAAGAAGGTATGTGGAGTTATGCACAACGACTTTATCTTAGGAAACTTTACCTCAGCCTGAATAAGGTGTTTTAAAGCATGGGTCTCAGAAATATCTAAGCCTTCTCTTCCCTTAGCCCTTTAGGAAGCCACAATACTAAAAGAAGAAAAGACCCAACACATAACCAGTCCCTACCCAACAGCTCACCAGTTTTTAACATCCCCTGTCCACCATCTTCCAAGGGGTACCAGAGAGCAAGAGTACAGGCAATGCAAACACTGAGGAGTTTAAGAGAAATCAAATTCTTCCGAGTTATGTTTAACCTGAGCCCACAAACGCCATGGCTGTAAACACACCTGGATGACATAGAGAAAATGAGAGTTTGGACATGATAAAACTATTTCATTACCTACCACCTTAAACCTTTGATTCCTTTCTCTATATCAGAGGTCCTCAACTTTTTCTGTAAAAGTCCAGATGGCTTATATTTTCAGCTTTGCAGGCTGCGTGTAATCCTCCTCCTCTTCCTCTTCCCCTCCTTCTTTTTATAACACTTTACAGAGTAAAAACCATTCTTAGCTTGCAGATTTGACCCATGGACCTTAATTTGTTGACCCTGTTCTACATTATGTCACATAAGTTCTGACATCTCAAAATGTAGGTCACTAGTTAATCCTAGTTTCAGGCAACCAATCAAGCACACTGTCAGAACCACCTCAAGCTAGTTAAGCTAACTCACTAAATCCAGTAGCTCTGGTAAATGCACCAATATCAATAAATTCAGCTTAACGTCACTTTATATTCTATTCTCCTTGGTTTAATACACTTAGAATTTATTCCCACACATAGTCCATACTCCCCAGGTTTCAGCTGATATAAATTGACTAAATCATGCAATTCTCTTGGAATATATACTATCTCTTCACAAGTCAGATTTACATTTGTACCCCTGTACATGGTGGGATCTGATTCTACCTTTATGTCTAGAGGCAATAAAAAGTGGGTCTTGATGGCCTTGGCAGAATAAAATACTCTCACAAGACAACAGGGTCAGGTGAGATTAAATAGAGTTTTCAAGGAAGGGAGAGACCATCTCCCATCAATAATATTTGTTCCACAACTATAAGAAATATAATGGTCTTTTATAAGACAACCATAGAAATTCTCTGTCTCTCTGAGACTTAGGCAGAGAATTTAAAACCCTGAGCTTGTCATTTTCTTTTTGTTACTCCTTTAATGGAGACTGAAAAAAAGCCATCATCCCACAGTCCTTGTCCTCATTATTACTACACAACAATCAAGTGCAGCTGTCACTTTGCCCCCCAAGGAACTTACTTTAACAGGAACCTTATTCCAAGTAACCATAGTTGATAATGTAGTGATTATGCCACTGCATGCCATAGACTAAGAGTATAGTTGACCCTTGAACAACGCAGGGGCACCGACCCTCCCCAGCAGTCAGAAATCCGCATATAACGTATAGTCGGCCCTCTTTTCGGCCCTCTAATTGCAAGGTTCCTCCATACTGGCAACACCACAGCCACAGATTCAACCAACCAGGGATCATGTAGTACTGTAGTACTTACTATTGAAAAAAATCCACATATAAGTGAAGCCACGCATTTCAAACCCATGTTGTTAAAGGGCCAATTACATTTTGTTTTTCTTTGGAAAGGAGCTTAGCGCTACATTCAAGGCCAACGTGATAACGAAACCAATCCAAGAATCCCATTGTTTGTAATATGTTTAATAAGATTATTCCTATTAGAAACATCCTGTTCATGGAAGGAAGGAAGGAAGGAAGAGAGGGAGGAAGGAAAAAAGAAAGGGGGAAGGAGGGAAAAAGAAAGAGAAATTACACCAAATATTTAAACAGAAAGGGTTTCATATAGGGAATTGGTTTCACAGGTGTTGGAGGAATGAAAGAATAAAAGAAAGAACTAAGATAACCTAGAGATGATAACTGAAGGAAGAATCTACAACCCTTAGGATTAGGTGGAAAAAAGGGAAGTGGTTGGGATTATCAAAACCTAGAGGCTCAGAAGAGGGATACTCATTAAGCTGACTGGAGCTTAGCCCTCTGAGGAGACAATACTTCCCAGCTGCTGAAAAAATCTGAAAATCTCAGAGAAGGATATCCATGGAACTGGGAAAGGGGCAACATCTGGCTACCAGCAATATCCCTGAGCAGGTAAAATATAGCTGGTTCTGACAAAGCTAAAAGAAGCCAAAGACAAGGGTAAACCTCCAAAGTCAAGGCAACACTGACAAGACTAAATAAAAATAAGAAGGAAACCTTTATACCCCGCTCCTACCTTTTCCAATCTAGTGATAGAAATTAACAGGACCCAACAGGAAGTCAGCTGGCAAAAGAGTATAGAATGGTGTGTTTGGGGCTCAGAGTCAATAAGTAAATGATCTCCACAGATAGTGGTAAGTTTCTCAGTTCCTTCTGTTTAAAATGGGCTGGGTGGCTTCTGTGATGCCTTTCAACTTTGTATACCTTTCCCATTCAGCATTTTACAATCCCATTCTTGTCTGTCACACCTGTGTCCAGGTCTCAGGCAGAAGAACTACGCCTATGAGTCTTTTCCATAAAACATTTATGAATGACCACAATTTAACTTGAATTTTCTTACCTCAGTTTTCTTCTTGGTTTTGGCTGGTAGATATTAATACTCAGGTAGATCTGTTATCTCAACCATCAAAATGTGTATCCTAAAGTATATGCTAAATAGATTATGCAGATAAATACCACAAAAAAGCTAAAACAAGGCCAGAGGGGGGGCCAAGCTCATAGCATACCCTATAGAATGAGTCTTGGGATAATCAAAAAGCAAGATTATTGCATCTATAATGTATAGTAACAGTAGTAAAAAACATATTGAGCTAAGGCACTATGTACTAGGCACTAAGTTATTTACATCTATTAATTCATCACATCCTTCTACCCTTTACAGTGGGAATTAATATTACCCCTATATTACAGATGAGGGAATTGAGAAACCTCCACTAGTTTCATCTATACATTAAAACTGTAATTATAATATATACATCTATAGCACATCTGTGTTTAGATAAATAGGTAGGTAGATAGTGTATGTATGTATATTTAACTTTCTAGGCCCACCCAGATAAAGAACCCAACAGCTTGACAAACAATGGTGCACTGTGTGATGGATGTCAGACCCAGAAAGAGCTTTTGGCAGTTTCTTTGGTCCATTTCCAGTGAAAATAGAGAGCAATGAACTTGCTGTAGACTCTGATTCCACAACTTTTAGAGGCTGTAGATAGTGGTGATCTGTCTGTGAGGCCTCTGTGTTTATCATTTCTCAGAAGCCAGCTAGCAGACCAGGCCACCTGCCAGTATATGGTTAGCACACTTATGTCAACAGGTTTGTCAGCCAGGTACCATGGCACTTCCTAAGTTATAGCTTAAAACATAAAACCACAATGCAAAGCCAAGATAAGAGACCTCTCTATGTATCCCACACTAGTAACTCTGTGAAAAGGTATGTGACATATTTTGTGCACTGTAACTGGCATCCAGAGCAGCACTGTCCCTTCTGATATAATGTGTCACTCCTCCATCTGTTTTGAATTCATTTTCTGTAGACAAGAACAGAGAAGGTGAGAAAATGAAGGATATTTTGATATTTGTTAAGAGAGAATAAAGACAAGTTTCCTCCAAAATCATTTTGGAGTCCTGTCCAGTGGGCAAAGGACACATGAAATCAATTCACCTTTAAGAGTCTAGTTTCCTTATTGGTAATTCTTAATTTCTAAAAATTGAGCTAAGAGGATTTTTTTCAGTTAACCAGTCACCAAGTAAAACTATATATGCCTACAAAGACTAATGGAAAAGGATTATACCATTACCTTAAAATTCAATTTTATACTTCAAGTACATGATATAGTAACTGATACTTGCCTTCCCAATATAAACCACTTTAAAAAAATTAATTTAGGGCTTCCCTGGTGGCGCAGTGGTTAAGAGTCCGCCTGCCGATGCAGGGGACACACAGGTTCATGCCCCAGTCCAGGAAGATCCCACATGCCGCGGAGCCGCTGGGCCCATGAGCCATGGCCGCTGAGCCTGCGTGTCCAGAGCCTGTGCTCCACAACGGGAGAGGCCACAACAGTGAGAGGCCCGTGTATCACAATAAATAAATAAATAAATTTATTTATTTATTTATTTATTTTTGGCTGCGTTGGGTCTTCGTTGCTGTGCACAGGCTTTCTCTACTTGCAGCGAGTGGGGGGCTACTCTTCGTTGCAATGCATGGGCTTCTCATTGCAGTGGCTGCTCTTGTTGCAGAGCATGGGATCTAGGCGCGCGGGCTTCAGTAGTTGTGGCACGTGGGCTTAGTTGCTCCATGGTATACGGAATATTCCCAGACCAGGGATCGAACCCGTGTCCCCTGAATTGGGAGGAAGACTCTTAACCACTGCACCACCAGGAAGTCTTAAACCACTTTTTTTAAGGGCAAAATATATGAATCAATTCTTTTCTAACATGGGCTGCAGACTGCACAGGACTTGATTCGAGAAAGAAAGGAAACAAATGAGATAAGTCCTAAAAATACCCCAGTTTTCTACCGGAGACTGGAGTGTATAAAAGCACAACTCAAGTAGATCACAGGACCTCACTGAATTGAAGAGATAATATTAGAGTTTGGAGACACTAGGGCGAAGTGTCAGAGAGGAGAGAGATATACAGAGAAAGAACTCCAGAAATCTGCATAGGTGGCCCCTTGAGTCTTTGACAAAATATCCATTTCTGTATATGTGTGGTAAGACACCACTAAAACCAGGCAAAGAATAACTACGAGTGAAAGAACAACGAACAAGGAGCCGTAAGCTGAACAATTCCCAGAACTCATACAGGGCTGGGAGTCATCCAAGTTCTAACCAGTTGTGGTGGAAAAATCTCATTGAACAAGCAGGGCATTTAGAAGAGACTCAGAAGTATTAGGTCTAAATTATACTAGAGCAAGGCCACTGCAGACCTTCACTAAAAAACCTCAAAAGGATCAAGATCATCTGCAAGTAACTTAAATCTCTGCCGCAAAATAATCCAGTAATTTTTAAAAGAAGATACCAAAATCCATTTAACAATATGACAATTATAATGTCCAGTGTCCTATCAAAAATTACTAGCCCTGCACAACATTGTAAATCAACTATACTCCAATAAAATTTTTTTAAAAAATGACAAACCCTGCTAAGAAGCAAGAAAATGGGACCTCTAGCTGGGGGGGGGTATGGGGGGTTGGGGGGGGACAGGGACAGTGGGGGGAGTTAGCCAATAGAAACACACACAGAAATTACAGAGATGACAGAATTCACAATTTGTAAAGTGATATTATACATATGTTCAAAGGTTTCAAAGAAAATATAAACAAAAAAATAGAGAAATTGAAGAAATAAAAAAGAACATAAATGGAATTTTTGGAGCTGAAAAATATATTATCTGAAATGAAAATTTACTGAATGAGATTAACGGCAGATTACACTAGAAAAGATCAGTGAACTTGGAGACATAAAAATAGAAACTATATGAAATAATGGCCAAAATTTTTCAAAATTTAATGAAAAATATAAGCTTACAGGTCCAAGAATAGTGATACAGCTTACACAGTGTAAACACAAAGAAAAACACATTAAGGCACATCATATTTAAATTGCTGAAAACTAGAAACAGAGAGAAAATATTAAACGTAACCAGAGGAAAAAAACACACACTTGATACAGAAGAACAAAAATAAGATCACTGACTTAATATCAGAAACAAAATAAGCCAAAGACAATTGAATGACATTTTTTTAAAGTACCGAAAGGAAGAAAGAAAAAAAAAGTAAATCTAGAATTCTATATCCATCAAAAATATTGTTCAAAATAAAAATAAAATGAAGACATTTTCAACAAAGGTTGAGAGAATTTATGATCAGCAGACCTAAACTACAATAAATGTAAAAGGGAGTTTTCCAGGTTGAAGGAAAATAATAACAGAAGGAAATTCAGATCTACAAAAGGAACAAAAAAAGTCCAAAAATGCTAAGTATACAAATAAATACAAAAGAAGTTTATTTCATTTTTAGGGTTTCCCTGGTGGCACAGTGGTTGAGAGTCCGCCTGCCGATGCAGGGGACACGGGTTCGTGCCCCAGTCTGGGAAGATCCCACATGCTGCGAAGTGGCTAGGCCCGTGAGCCATGGCCGCTGAGCCTGCATGTCCGGAGCCTGTGCTCCACAACGGGAGAGGCCACAACAGCAAGAGGCCCGCGTACAGCAAAAAAAAAAAAAAAAGAAGAAGTTTATTTCATTTTAAAATTTCTTCAAAAGTTAACATATAGTTTAAAACAAAAATGATAACAGTGTAGTGTGAGATCTATAATACATGTAGAAGTTTTATAGTTTTAGCTTCTATTTCTAGTTTTCAGCACCTATTCTAGGTCCATTTCTTTATCGCACTATAAGTTTTTTAAATATCCATCAATTTCTTTTAAAAGCTTCCTAAGATTTTGAATCTATAGATTCATTTTAGAATCTTAATCTACAGGTAATTCTGGGAAAAGTGATCTATTTACAAAAATTAAGTTTTTTGATCCATGAACCTGTATATCTCTCTATTTATTTAGGGCTTTGAAAATTTGTCTCAGAAAGAGTAATTTTTATTGTAGAGGTCTTAGATATTTTTCTAAAATTTTTCTTAAATTTATGGGTATTTTATGTTTTTTGATACTATTTGAATGGCACTGCTTTTGAGTTTTATTTTGCAATTCTTCATGGTCCTAGTATACAGAATAGCAAATGGTTTTTTAAATGTTAATCTGTATCTTGTAATCTTGCTATATTCATCTATTAGTTATAATAGTTTTTATCATAAATTCTTTAGGATTTTCAATATGTACAATCATGTCATCTGTGAATAAAGTAACTTTTACTTTTTCCTTTCCAATCTGTAGGCCTTTTATTATCTTTTTATTGCCTTATTGAGCTGGTAAGGATCTCCATTACAACACTGAGTGGAAGTGATGAGATCACACATCCTTACCTTGTCCCCAGTATTAGGGGGAAAACATTCAGTCTGGCATTAAACATAACATTAGCTGTAGATTTTTTTTTGTAGATGCCTTTTATTGCGTTGAGGAAGTTCCCTCTACTCCTAGTTTGCTGAGGATCTTAAAAAATACATGTGTATGGTTGATGAATTTCTCCAATACTTTTCCACCATCCATCAGGATGGTTATACTGTTTTTCTCCTTGACTTCATTGATACAATGTATTGCATTCATTACTTTCTAAGGGTAAACCTGAGATAATTCCCATTTAGTTATGATGTATTATCTTTTTATATATTGCTGGATTCTATTTTGTAATATTTTATTAATGTTTATTGCATATACGTTAATGAAGGCTATCAGTATGTATTATCTTTGTCTAATTTTAGTATCAGGGTAATACTTCTCTCTTCACCTGTTTTCTGAAATACTTTGTGTAAAGTTGATATTATTTCTTCTTTAAACATATGCTAGAATTTACCATTGATGCCAGCCAGGCCTGGAGATTTCTTTGGGAAAAGTTTTTAAATTTCAAATTTAATGTCTTTAAAAGAATGAGGGTATTCAGATTTAAAATTTTTTCTATGCCAGTTTTTGTCATTTATGCCTTTCAAAATATTTTTCTATTTCACTTAGGTTGTTCAATTTATTGGTATAAAGTAATATATAACAGCATATAATATTCTTTTATCTTTTTAATTTCTGTGGGATCTGTAGTGATGTCATATCTTTCCTCATGTTGATAATTTGAATTTTTTTTCTTGATAATTCTAGCTAGATGATCATAAATCTTTTTAAAAAACAGCTTTGATTTCATTAATGTTCTCTATTTTTTTTCAACATCTTTATTGGAGTATAATTGCTTTAAAATGATGTGTTAGTTTCTGCTTTTAAACAAAGTGAACCAGCTATACATATACATATATCCACATATCTCCTGCCTCTTGCGTCTCCCTCCCACCTTCCCTATCCCACCCTCCTTGGTGGTCACAAAGCACTGAACCAATCTCCCTGTGCTATGTGGCTGCTTCCCACTAGCTATCTATTTTACATTTGGTACTGTATATATGTCCATGCCACTTTCTCACTTCGTCCCAGCTGACCCTTCCCCCTCCCCGTGTCCTCAAGTCCATTCTCTACATCTGCATCATTATTCCTGTCCTGCCCCTAGGTTCTTCACAACCATTTCTTTCTTTTTTTTTTTTAGATTCCATATATATGTGTTAACATACTGTATTTGTTTTTCTCTTTCTGACTTATTCACTCTGTATGACAGACTCTAGGTCCATCCACCTCACTACAAATAACTCAATTTTGTTTCTTTTTATGGTTGAGTAATATTCCATTGTATATATTGCCACATATTCTTTGTCCATTCATCTGTCGATGGACACTTAGGTTGCTTCCATGTCCTGGCTGTTGTAAATAGAGCTGCAATAAACAATGTGGTACATGACTCTTTTTGAATTATGGTTTTCTCAGGGTATATGTCCAGTAGTGGGATTGCTGGGTCATATGGTAGTTCTAGTTTTAGTTTTTTAAGGAACCTCCATACTGTTCTTCATAGTGGCAGTATCAGTTTACATTCCCACCAACAATGCAAGAGGGTTCCCTTTTCTCCATACCCTCTCCACCATTTGTTGTTGGTAGATTTTTTGATGATGGTCATTCTGACTGGTGTGAGGTGATACCTCATTGTAGTTTTGATTTGCATTTCTCTAATGATTAGTGATGTTGAGCATCCTTTCATGTGTTTGTTGGCAATCTGTATATCTTCTTTGGAGAAATGTCTGTTTAGGTCTTCTGCCCATTTTTGGATTGGGTTGTTTGTTTTTTTGATATTGAGCTTCATGAGCTGCTTGTATGTTTTGGAGATTAATCCTTTGTCAGTGGCTTTGTTTGCAAATATTTTGTCCCATTCTGAGGGTTGTCTTTTCATCTTGTTTATAGTTTCCTTTGCTGTGCAAAAGCTTTTAAGTTTCATTAGGTCCCATTTGTTTATTTTTGTTTTTATTTCCATTTCTCTAGGAGGTGGGTCAAAAAGGATCTTGCTAAATCATCTTAAAACAACAAATATTTATTATCTCACACAGTCACTGTGGATTAGGAATCTAGGAATAGCTTAGCAGTGGTTTTGGCTCAGGCTCTAGTATAAGGTTGCAGTAAAGACATGGGCTAGGGCTTCAGTCATCTGAAAGTGTACCTTCAGTTCCTCACCACCTGGGCCTCTTCTTAACAATGTGACAGCTGAACTTCCCCAGAGTGAGTGACAGAATTGGGAGTGAGGGGGACTTCTCTATTGCTTTTCTGCTTTCTATTTCACTGATATCCACTCTTTATTTTTGATTTCTTCTATTCACTTAGGGCTTAATTTAGCTTCTTGAGTAGGATCTTATATTACTGATTTTAAAGCTTATTCTATCTTATGTAAGCATATAAAGCCGTATCCCTTTAAGCACTGCTGTAGCCACATTCTATACATTTTGACATGTGTTTTATCGTTCAGTTTAAAACATTTTCAAATTTCCCTTGTGATTTCTCCTTTGACCCATGGCTTATATGGATATGTTTTACAAAATTTCAAAAAAATGTGGGGATCCTCAAGCCATATTTTTGTTCTTTATCTACAATTTATTTCCATTGTGATCACAGAATATGCTTAATATGCTTTCAATTCTTCAAAATGTATTGTACATAGGTCAACTTTCTCTGAATTGATCTATATATTCTATGCAATTCCAATCAAAACCCCAGGAAGCTTTTTTAAAGAAATTAATAGGCTATTTTTAAAACATAGTGATGTAATGCAAAAGACCTAGCATAGTCAAAGAAATTTTGAAAGGGAATCACAAACTTGGAAAACTTAAACTATCTGAATTTGAGACTGTCTATACAGTTATAAAATGGAGACAGTGTGGTATTTACATAAAAGGCATATAAATAAATGGAACAGAATAGACAGTTCAGAAACAGAACCAGACATAATCAAATGATTTTCAACAGAGGTAATTCAATAAGTAAAGGATAGTGTTTCCGACATAGTTCTAGAAAAATCAGATATCATATTTTAAAAATAAAAATAACCTTGACCCTTACCTCATGTATTACACAAAAATTAACTCAAAATTGATCATAGATAGAAGTTAAAACTAAAGACTTCTAGAAAAATACATGAGAGAAAAGCTTTGTGACCATGGGATAGGTAAAAATATTTTTAGATAGAGCAAATTAGAAGCACAAAACATAAAAGAAAAAATTATAAATTAAACTTAATCAAGATTAAAGACTTCTAGTCCAAAGACACCATTAAAGAATAAAAAGACAATCCCCTAAAGATGCCACCAGAAAACTGCTAGAGCTAATCAATGATTTTGCTAGAGTAGCAGGATACAAAATTGGTGTACAGAAATCTCTTGCATTCTTATACACTAATGATGAAATATCTAAAAGAGAAATTAAGGAAACACTCCCATTTACCACTGCAACAAAAAGAATAAAATACCTAGGAATAAACCTACTTAAGGAGAAAAAAAAACCTGTATGCAGAAAACTATAAGACACTGATGAAAGAAATTAAAGATGATACAAATAGATGGAGAGATATACCATGTTCTTGGATTGGAAGAATCAACATTGTGAAAATGAGTATACTACCCAAAGCAATCTACAGATTCAATGCAATCCCTATCAAACTACCAATGGCATTTGTCACAGAACTAGAACAAAAAATTTCACAATTTGTATGGAAACACAAAAGACCCCGAATAGCCAAAGCAATCTTGAGAAAGAAAATGGAGCTGGAGGAATCAGGCTCCCTGACTTCAGACTATACTACAAAGCTACAGTAATCAAGACAGTATGGTACTGGCACACAAACAGAAATATAGATCAATGGAACAGGATAGAAAGCTCAGAGATAAACCCACGCACATATGGTCACCTTGTCTTTGATAAAGGATGCAAGAATATACAATGGAGAAAAGACAGCCTCTTCAATAAGTGGTGCTGGGAAAACTGGACAGCTACATGTAAAAGAATGAAATTAGAACACTTCCTAACACCATACACAAAAATAACCTCAAAACGAATTAAAGACCTAAATGTAAGGCCAGACACTATCAAACTCTTAGAGGAAAATATAGGCAGAACACTCTATGACATACATCACAGCAAGACCCTTTTTGACCCACCTCCTAGAGAAATGGAAATAAAAACAAAAATAAACAAATGAGACCTAATGAAACTTAAAAGCTTTTGCCCAGCAAAGGAAACCATAAACAAGAGGAAAAAACAACCCTCAGATGGGAGAAAATATTTGCAAATGAAGCAATTGACAAAGGATTAATCTTCAAAACATACAAGCAGCTCATGCAGCTCAATATCAGAAAAACAAAAAACCCAATCCAAAAATGGGCAGAAGACCTAAACAGACATTTCTCCAAAGAAGATATACAGATTGCCAACAAATACATGAAAGGATGCTCAACATCACTAATCATTAAGAAATGCAAATCAAAACTACAGTGAGGTATCACCTCACACCAGTCAGAATGACCATCATCAAAAAATCTACAAACAATAAATGCCGGAGAGGGTGTGGAGAAAAGGGAACCCTCTTGCACTGTTGGTGGGAATGTAAACTGATACTGCCACTATGAAGAACAGTATGGAGGTTCCTTAAAAAACTAAAACTAGAACTACCCAGCAATCCCACTACTGAGCATATACCCCGAGAAAACCATAATTCAAAAAGAGTCATGTACCACAATGTTCATTGCAGCTCTATTTACAATAGCCAGGACATGGAAGCAACCTAAGTGTCCATTGACAGATGAATGGATAAAGAAGATGTGGCACATATATGCAATGGAATATTATTCAGCCATATGAAGAAATGAAATTATTTGTGAGTTATTTGTAGTGAGGTGGAATTGAGTTATTTGTAGTGAGTTATTTGTAGTGAGTAAAAGAGATACTCACTCTGTCATACAGAGTGAAGTAAGTCAGAAAGAGAAAAACAAATACCATACGCTAACACATATATATGGAATCTAAAAAACAAACAAAAAAATGGTTCTGATGAACCTAGGGGCAGGACAGGGATAAAGACACAGACGTAGATAATGGACTTGAGAACACAGGGAGGGGGAAGGGTAAGCTGGGACGAAGTGAGAGAGTAGCATTGACATATGCACACTACCAAATGTAAAATAGATCGCTAGTGGGAAGCAGCCTCATAGCACAGGGAGATCAGCTCAGTGCTTTGTGACCACCTAGAGGGGTGGGATAGGGATTGTAGGAGGGAGATACAAGAGGGAGAGGATATGGGGATATATGTATGCATATAGTTGATTCACTTTGTTATACAGCAAAAAGCAACACAACATTGTAAAGCAATTATATTCCAATAACTATATTTAAAAAAATAAAATAGGGCTTCCCTGGTGGTGCAGTGGTTGAGTGTCCACCTGCTGATGCAGGGGACACGGATTCATGCCCCGGTCCGGGAAGATCCTACATGCCGAGGAGCGGCTGGGCCTGTGAGCCATGGCCACTGAGCCTGCGCATCCGGAGCCTGTGCTCTGCAACGGGAGAGGCCACAACAGTGAGAGGCCCGCGTACAGCAAAAAATAAATAAATAAAATAAAATAAATAAAAGGTCTTTTTAAATCTTAAAGAAAAAAAAGAAAGGCAATCCAGAGACTTATAGAAAATATTCCTAATACACATACCTAATAAAGGTCTTGTGTCGAGAATATTTAAATAATTCTTACAATTAGACAGTAAGAAGACAAAAAAAATATTAATGGGCAGAAGATTTGAACAGACACTTCACAAGAGAAGATACACAAATGTCCAGTAAATGCATGAAATAATGCTCAACATCTTTGATCATCAGGAAAATGCATTTTAAACCTCTACATACCATTGAATTATCTAAAAATAAAGACCAGCACCGTCAAGTTTGGTGAGAATTTGAGGCTACTGGAACTCTCATATATTATTGCTGGGAATGCAGAATGGAATAGCCACTCTGGAGAACAGAATAACAGTTATAAAGTTCAACATATGAATGTCCTTTATGACGCAGCAATCCCACTCCTAGATATTTATCCAAGAGAAATGAAAATGTATGACTCCACAAAAATTTGTACATGAATGGTTATAGCAACTTTAGTCATAATAGCCAGAGACTGTAAACAACCCAAATGTCTACAAACTGGAAAATGGATAAACAAATTGTAGTATATACATACAGTGGAATTCTGTTCAGCAATAACGTTGATACATAAAACAATGGATGAATCTCAAAAATATGCCAATGAAAGAGTACACACTGTAAGATTCCATGAAAGTCTAGATCAGGCAAAAGTAATCAATAATAACTGAAAGCAGATCAATGGTTGCCAGAGGTCAAGAATGACAGGGATTTAGTGCAAAGGAGCACAGAATTTGGAGAGTAATAGAAATATTCTGTGTCTTGATTGGAGTGATTGTCGCAGTTGCATACATTTGTCAAAGTTTATTGAGCTGTACACTTTATTTTTTTTTTTATTTTTTTTTTTTTTTATTTTTGCGGTATGCGGGCCTCTCACTGTCGTGGCCTCTCCCGTTGCGGAGCACAGGCTCCGGATGCGCAGGCCCAGCGGCCATGGCTCACGGGCCCAGCCGCTCCGCGGCATATGGGATCCTCCCAGACCGGGGCACGAACCCGTATCCCCTGCATCGGCAGGCGGACTCTCAACCACTGCGCCACCAGGGAGGCCCGAGCTGTACACTTTAAATGTGTGCATTTTATTGAATATAAATTATACCTCAATGAGGCATTTTATATACAAAAGAAATCAGATTTCACAGAATGACCAATGTATATTTTACCATTCAAACTGGTATACAAGATTTCGAGACCACAGAGCTTCCTAAAAGGCCTATTTCCAGTTGGACTGTCTTTCTTGTGATCCTTTTGTCTTGAGCAGTGCTGTACCTATGACAAATTGTATTTTCCAAAAACAGCAGCATCCCACAGGCTATACTACAATATGACCTTGATATTCTTCCCATCAAAAAATGTGGTCTGTGTTCCCTCCCCTTACTTCTAAGTACACTTGGATGTGCTTAGAACCAACAGAAATGCAGCAGAAGTGACACTGCATGCCCTCCAAAGCTTAGTTAGTAAGGGTGACATAACTTCCCCCTGACTCACTGGAGCAATAGTATTAGAACCCTGATCTACCATATAACATTCCAGCTCCCTGAGGCCACCATGCTGTGAGGAAGCCCAACTTATCCCAAGTGGAGAGACCATATGGAGAAGCTCTGATACTACATGGAGCGAGAGAGAAAGATGCCCAGCCAGACCCTAGCTCCTACAGGCACCTGCTGTTCCAGCTCCAGCCATCACTTAACTACACCCCCGGAGAGACCCCATGCCAGAACAACCTATCGTAGCTCTTCCCAAATTTCTGACCCACAGAAACTGTGGTATGATTTGATATACAGAATAAGTAACTGGTACAATACCCCCAGCAACACCACACTTGACACAGTGCTCAAAATCAATGGAAGGAGGAGGTGTGGTATCATCATTCTTTTTTTTTTTTTGCGGTACACGGGCGTCTCACTGTTGTGGCCTCTCCCGTTGAGGAGCACAGGCTCTGGACGTGCAGGCTCAGCGGCCATGGCTCACGGGCCCAGCCACTCCGCAGCATGTGGGATCTTCCCAGACTGGGGCACAAACCCGTGTCCCCTGCATCGGCAGGCGGACTCTCAACCACTGCGCCACCAGGGAAGTCCCATCATTCTTTTTAATAAACCTAGAACTATTCCCCTCCCTTCAGACTCACTGCTCCAATATAGAAATAAGCACACCTTTTACTTCAGAGCCTGGTAAAACACATGCAGTAAATGATGCCCTGTTACCCGAGAAGAGTGGCATTGAATTAATCACCAGTGAGGCAGCCTGGCTCTTTTATAGGAGTGGTGACAGATAAACTGCTAAACCCACAAGCACAACACATTTCTCTTTTCTGCACCCTGGACTCCCTTGGAGGCTACTGGAAAAAGAATTTTACCAAAAGTAAATGGGCAAGCAGGATTGCCCTAGGCTGAAGGGCCCTTCAGAAACATGGGCCTGTTGTTTCTTTCTCAGTGAAGGTTCGTGATATACATTATTATGTAAGACCTGGCACTAGACCAGGAACTGGCCTAAACAGACTTTGAAAAATAATTCTGCCTCAAAACACGTCCATCTTGCTGCATCGGCATGTTGACAAACAAGCTGAACTTCAGGGAGGCCTATGCACTGGTAGGCGTAAGTCCCATCATGGCAGGTTATGGGCAAACTGCCTTTATCCTGATCAAAATCCATCCATTCATGTCTGCTTGGCAGCCACAGTGAAAGAAGTTGAAGCAAACCAAAAATGTAGCCACAGACACACACGCACACACACACATCTTTCTTCCTCACTAGTTGAGGAAAGGGTACAAATAGAAATTAAGTATGCACATGTGTTTATTTTAAACTGGTGTTTATTTTCCAGTTTCCATAGGAAATAAGTGAGCTAATATTATCTTCCAAAAGTAAATAACTTTATGCAAAACTCCCTAAAATTGAGTTCAGGCCAAGATTCCTGCTGCAGCCTCCTCCTGCCCTCACACCTCCAAATTCTCACACTGTGGTCTAAGCACAGAGGATTGTTAACAGAGAGGCATGGCCTTGCTTCTTCCCTCAGCTCTTCTGAAAGCTGAATACAGGGTCTTTTCTATCCCTCTTGCCAGATCCTACTGCTTGAGACAAGAGATAAAATCTGATGGGAAAACAAAAATGTGAAGACCCATGGAGGTTTGACCCTGTCAGCTCCTCTTGGCTCTGGACACTTCATGCAGCCAATTAATATCCTTACTGCATCTTTTCTGGAATTATGTAAACCAGGAGGGCTGGAGTTTGTTTTTGTTTGTGTTTTTGTGAAGCCCTGTGAATTTTGTGTTGCTGTGCTTTTAATAGTACATACATTGCGTTTTGGGGTTTTGTTTGCTTGCCCCAGTAAAGGACACTAAGATCCTTCTCACAAAGCACTCTCTTCTTCATCAACACCAGCAACAACCTTTTAACATCATCTGCCTAATTTTAAAAGAACCAGATACTTCAAAGGTGTATGTAATGACCACTATGTTTTTGTTTTTGTTTTTGTTTTTTATCACCAAAGGCTACATTTTCTAGGCAAAATCCTTTTTAGGAAATGCAGTAAACTCCTGACATTTTGAGGGGACAGGTCCAAAGACCTTCTCCAACCCCAAAATCTCAGACACAGGAATGTTTATTCAGGCCTCTGGCGCTGGGTCAAGAGTCCTGAATTTCCTCTGTATGTCA
The DNA here is from genome assembly GCF_964341445.2 of Mesoplodon mirus. NCBI lineage: Eukaryota > Metazoa > Chordata > Mammalia > Artiodactyla > Ziphiidae > Mesoplodon > Mesoplodon mirus. The sequence goes on along the minus strand of NC_138990.1, from coordinate 54,535,642 downwards.
TCACTCTAACCACATTTTGACCTGGATAAATGCATATAAATGGAGAAAACATAACCAACTACAGGCTGATACTCAGAAAAAGATTAAATTATTGAAGATAAGTATGAATGGAGACCTGAAAGGAATCCAAGTTTTCTGCTCTTAATAGGAATTAAGCTCATGTATACTAAAGATCAGTTGTTGAGAGGGGTTGGAGTCAAGGTGGCATACTAGGAGGACGTGGAATTCGCATCTCCTCACAACTAGGGCACCTACCAGGCACTGGTGGGGGACCACGGACACCTAAGGAAACTGGAGGACCCCCCAACGACCGGGTAGGATGTGGGGCGTGAGGGGAGTGAAGAGGGAGAAGTGAAGGCAGGACGGGACTGGCGCCCCTGAGAGGTGGCTGGGGGAGGGGAAGGGATCCCACGCTGACGGGGAAAATTGGGGAACCATTGGAGGGCAGACGATCAAAAGGGAGCGTGGCCAGGTTTCCCCTGCCCACTTGGGCCCCCAGGAACCTGCTGAGATCCCGGGCCTGATCCTCTGCGCCCTGAGACCCCCTCCAGCCACGCGGGTCCTGAGGAGTGGGAGGGAGGGAAGGGGGAGCAAAAGTAAAGTCTGGACCTCCGGGACCGGCACCCCTGAGGGGTGGCTGAGGGAAGGGAGGAGTTCCTATGCCCAGAGGGACCCACCCATGGTTAGGGGTCCAGCAGTGACGGGGGAGACCCTGGGGGAGATGGTGGTGGGGGGAGACGGTGGGGGAGAAACGAGAAGGAACGGAAGGGAACGCGGCCAGTGCCTTCCTTGTCCACTTAGGCACCAGGGAGCCTGCTGGGCTCGGGCCTAATCCTCTGCCCTCGGAGCCTCCCTCCTGCCGCTCAGAACCCGAGCCCTGCCCCTACACTCCCACCCAGGGCCCCACCTCTACACTCGGAGACCCCCTCCAATGCGCTGGGACTAAACCCCACCCACACACCCTCACTCAGGGCCCTACCTCCAAACTCCGGAACCCCACACTCCAGAGGCCCTCCTTTCCACCTGCTGCCTCTCCCCTTCCACGCAGGTGCTAAGCAGAGGCCCCGCCCGACGCCTGAACGTCACCCCACCTAGGTCCTGACCCATGTTCAAACGTCACCCCCCCACCTGCCTAGGTCCCATCCCACCCTAAACCCCACCGCTGCCTAAGTTCTACACCCCGCCTAAACTCCACCGCCATGGCCAAGGCTTTTCTTTTTTTTCTTCTCTTTTTTCCTCTCTTAGATTGGGGTTCTGTCTTACCTTGTTGATTCATTTGTTGCTGATTCTTTCGTATTTTTATTTTTCCTAAAAAATCTTTTAGTTTTCTAATTTCATTTTATTCTTTATACTTTGTTAGTGATCTCTCCTTTTGGCTTGTTTCCCACCCCCCCTTTATTTTTCTTTTTTCTGTTGTGGTTTTATTTTACCTTGTTGCAGTTGTTTCAATTATACTTTTATTTTTCCTATATTTTTTATCTTTCTAATTTTATTTTGTTTTTTATTTTTTGATATTGTACTGCTCCTTTTTTCTTTCTTTCTCCCCCCCCTTTTTTTTTAACCATGCCATAAAGCTTGCAGGATCTTGGTTCCCAGGCCAGAGGTCAGGCCTGAGCTCCTGTGGTGGGAGCTCCAAGTCCAAACTACTGGACTAACAGAGAACCTCAGACCCCAGGGAATATCAATCGGAGTGAGGCCTCCCGGAGGTCCTCATTTCACCATCAAGACCCAGCTCTATACAACTGCCTTCAAACTCCAGTGCTGGACATCTGAGGCCAAACAACCAGTAAGACAGGAACATAGCACCACCCAGCAAAAAAAAAAAAAAAAGAAAAAAAGAAACAATAAAAAAATTTGTTACAGATGAAGGAGCAAGGTAAAAACCTAAAAGACCAAGTAAATGAAGACAAAATAGGCAACCAACCTGAAAAAGAATTCAGAGTAATGATAGTAAACATGATCCAAAATCTTGGAAACAGAATGGAGAAAATACAAGAAACATTTAACAAGGATCTAGAAGAACTAAAGAGCAAATAAACAGTGATGAACAACACAATTACTGAAATTAAAAATATGCTAGAAGGAATCAATAACAGAATAACTGAGGCAGAAGAACGGATAAGTTACCTGGAAGATAAAATGGTGGAAATAACATCCAGGGAGCAGAATAAAGAAAAAAGAATGAAAAGAATTGAGGACAGTTTCAGAGACCTCTGGGACAACGTTAAATGCACCAACATTCAAATTATAGGGGTCCCAGAAAAAGAAGAGAAAAAGAAAGGGTCAGAGAAAATATTTGAAGAGATTATAGTCGAAAACTTCCCTAACATGGGAAAGGAAATAGTCAATCAAGTCCAGGAAGCACAGAGAGCACCATACAGGGTAAACCCAAAGAGAAACACGCTGAGACACATATTAGTCAAACTATCAAAAATTAAATACAAAGAAAAAATATTAAAAGCAGCAGGGAAAAGCAACAAATAACATACAAGGGAATCCCCATAAGGTTTACAGCTGACTTTTCAGCAGAAACTCTGCAAACCAGAAGGGAAAGGCAGGACATATTTGAAGTGATGAAAGGGAGGAACCTACAACCAAGATTACTCTACCCAGCAAGGATCTCATTCAGATTGGATGGAGAAAATAAAACCTTTACAGATAAGCAAAAGTTAAGATAATTCAGCACCACCAAACCAACTTTACAACAAATTCTAAAGGAACTCCTTTAGACAGGAAACACAAGAGAAGGAAAAGACCTACAAAAACAAACCCAAAACAAATAAGAAAATGGTAATAGGGGCATACATATTGATAATTAACTTAAATGTAAATGGATTAGATGCTCCAACCAGAAGACATAGACGGGCTGAATGGATACAGAAACAAGACCCGTATATACAGTGTCTACAAGAGACCCACTTCAGACCTAGGGACACATACAGACTGAAAGTGAGGGGATGGAAAAAGATATTCCATGCAAATGGAAATCAAAAGGAAGCTGGAGTAGCAATTCTCAAACAAAACAGGCTTTAAAATAAAGACTATTACAAGAGACAAAGAAGCACTCTACATAATGATCAAGGGATCAATCCAACAAGAAGGTATAACAATTGTAAATATGTATGCACCCAACATAGGAGCACCTCAATACATAAGGTGACAGCTATGTGCTGTCAGCTGTATGCTAACAGCCATAAAAGAGGAAATTGACAGTAACACAATAATAGGGGGGGACTTTATCACCCCAGTTTCACCAATGGACAGATCATCCAAAATGAGAATAAATAAGGAAACACAAGTTTTAAATGCCACGTTAAACAGATGGACTTAATTGACATTTATAGAACATTCCATCCAAAAACAACAGAATACATTTTCTACTCAAGGGCTCATGGAACATTCTCCAGGATAGATCATATCTTGAGTCACAAATCAAGCCTTGGTATATTTAAGGAAATTGAGTATCTTTTCCGACCACAATGCTATGAAACTAGATATCAATTACAGGAAAAAAACTGTAAAAAATACAAACATATGGAGGCTAAACAATATGGTACTAAATAACCAAGAGATCACTGAAGAAATCAAAGAAGAAATCAAAAAATACCTAGAAACAAATTACAATGAAAACAAAATGACCCAAAACCTATGGGATGCAGCAAAAGCAGTTCTAAGAGGGAAGTTTATAGCAATAAAATCCTACCTCAAGAAACAAGAAAAATCTCAAATAAACAATCTAACCTTACACCTAAACAATTAGAGAAAGAACAAAAATACCCCAAAGTGGACAGAAGGAAAGAAATCATAAAGATCAGATCAGAAATAAATGAAAAAGAAATAAAGGAAACAATAGCAAAGATCAATAAAACTAAAAGCTGGTTCTTTGAGAAGTTAAACAAAATTGATAAACCATTAGCCAGACTCATCAAGAAAAAAAGGGAGAAGACTCGAATCAACATAATTAGAAATGAAAAAGGAGAAGTAACAACTGCCACTGCAGAAATACAAAGGCTCATGAGAGATTACTACAAGCAACTCTATGCCAATAAAATGGACAACCTGGAAGAAATGAACAAATTCTTAGAAATGCACAACCTTCCAAGACTGAACCAGGAAGAAATAGAAAATATAAAGAGACCAATCACAAGCACTGAAATTGAGACTGTGATTAAAAATCTGCCAACAAACAAAAGCCCAGGACCCAATGGCTTCACAGGTGAATTCTATCAAACATTTAGAGAAAAGCTAACACCTATCCTCCTCAAACTCTTCCAAAATATAGCACAGGCAGGAACACTCCCAAACTCATTTACGAGGCCACCATCACCCGGATACCAAAACCAGACAAAGATGCCACAAAGAAAGAAAACTACAGGCCAATATCACTGATGAATATAGATGCAAAAATCCTCAACAAAATACTAGCAAACAGAATCAAACAGCACATTAAAAGGATCATACACCATGATCAAGTGGGGTTTATCCCAGGAATGCAAGGTTTCTTCAATATATGCAAATCAATCAATGTGATACACCATATTAACAACTTGAAGGATAAAAACCATGTGATCATCTCAATAGATGCAGAAAAAGCTTTTGACAAAATTCAACACCTATTTATGATAAAAACTCTCCAGAAAGTAGGCAAAGAGGGAACCTACCTCAATGTAATAAAGGTTATATATGAAAAACCCACAGCCAACATTGTTCTCAATGGTGAAAAACTGATATGATTTCCTCTAAGATCAGGAATAGGACAAGGTTGCCCACTCTCACCACTATTATTCAACATAGTTCTGGAAGTTTTAGTCACAGCAATCAGAGAAGAAAAAGAAATAAAAGGAATACAAATCAGAAGAGAAAAAGTAAAACTGTCACTGTTTGCAGATGACATGATGCTATACATAGAGAATCCTAAAGATGCTACCAGAAAACTACTAGAGCTAATCAATGAATTTGGTAAAGTACCAGGAAACAAAATTAATGCACAGAAATCTCTTGCATTCCTATACACTAATGATGAAAAATCTGAAAGAGAAATTAAGGAAACACTCCCATTTACCATTGCAACAAAAAAAATAAAATACCTAGGAATAAACCTACCTAAAGAGACAAAAGACCTGTATTCAGAAAACTATAAGACAGTGATGAAAGAAATTAAAGATGATACAAATAGATGGAGAGATATACCATGTTCTTGGATTGGAAGAATCAATATTGTGAAAATGAGTATACTACCCAAAGCAATCTACAGATTCAATGCAATCCCTATCAAACTACCAATGGCATTTGTCACAGAACTAGAACAAAAAATTTCACAATTTGTATGGAAACACAAAAGACCCCGAATAGCCAAAGCAATCTTGAGAAAGAAAATGGAGCTGGAGGAATCAGGCTCCCTGACTTCAGACTATACTACAAAGCTACAGTAATCAAGACAGTCTGGTACTGGCACAAAAACAGAAATATAGATCAATGGAATAGGATAGAAAGCCTAGAGATAAACCCATGCACATATCGTCACGTTATCTTTGATAAAGGAGGCAAGAGTATACAATGGAGAAAAACATCCTCTTCAATAAGTGGTGCTGAGAAAACTGGAAAGCTACATGTAAAAGAATGAAATTAGAACACTCCCTAACACCATACATAAAAATAAACTCAAAATGGATTAAAGACCTAAATGTAAGGCCAGACACTATAAAACTCTTAGAGGAAAACATAGGCAGAACACTCTATGACATACATCACAGCAAGACCCTTTTTGACCCACCTCCTAGAGAAATGGAAATAAAAACAAAAGTAAACAAATGGGACCTAATTAAACTTTAAAGCTTTTTCACAGCTAAGGAAACTATAAACAAGACGAAAAGACAACCCTCAGAATGGGAGAAAATATTTGCAAATGAAGCAACTGACAAAGGATTAATCTCCAAAACATACAAGCAGCTCATGAAGCTCAATATCAAAAAAACAAACAACCCAATCCAAAAATGGGTCAAAGACCTAAACAGCCATTTCTCCAAAGAAGATATACAGATTGCCAACAAACACTTGAAAGGATGCTCAACATCACTAATTATTAGAGAAATGCAAATCAAAACTACAATGAGGTATCACCTCACACCAGTCAGAACGGCCATCATCAAAAAATCTACAAACAGTAAATACTGGAGAGGGTGTGGAGAAAAGGGAACTCTTTTCACTGTTGAAGGGAATGTAAATTGATACTGCCACTATGGAGAACAGTATGGAGGTTCCTTAAAAAACTAAAACTAGAACTACCCTACGACCCAACAATCCCACTACTGGGCATATACCCTGAGAAAACCATAATTCAAAAAGAGACATGTATCACAATGTTCATTGCAGCTCTGTTTACAATAGCTAGGACATGGAAGCAACTTAATTGTCCATCAACAGGTGAATGGATAAAGAAAATGTGGCACATATATACAATGGAATATTACTCAGCCATAAAAAGAAATGAAATTGAGTTATTTGTAGTGAGGTGGGTGGACCTAGAGACTGTCATACAGAGTGAAGTAAGTCAGAAAGAGAAAAACAAATACCGTATGCTAACACATATATATAGAATCTAAAAAGAAAAAATAGTTCTGATGAACCTAGGAGCAGGACAGGAGTAAAGACACAGACGTAGAGAATGGACTTGAGGACACAGGGAGGGGGAATGGTAAGCTGGGACGAAGTAAGAGAGTAGCATTGACATATGCACACTACTAAATGTAAAATAGATAGCTAGTGGGAAGCAGTGCATGGCACAGGGAGATCAGCTCGGTGCTTTGCAACCACCTAGAGGGGTGGGAGGGAAACGTATGAGGGAGGGGATATGGGGATATACGTATGCATATAGTTGATTCACTTTGTTATATAGCAGAAACTAACACAATATTGTAAAGCAATTATACTCCAATAAAGATGTTAAAAAAAAAACAACCATCAGTTGTTGGGACTTCCCTGGCAGTCCAGTGGTTAAGACTCCCTGCTTCCAATGCAGGGGCACAGGTTTGATCCCTTGCTGAGGAACGAGGATCCCATATGCTGTGCAGCGCAGCCAAAAAAAAAAAGTTTAGGTAAATAAATAAATACATTATGTTTGTAAAATAAATAAATAAAGATCAGTTGTTGAAATCCTTAGGCTGACTACAGAAATATCGTTAAGACTTTTTATCGTTACAAAGTGTGTATTCTGTTGTTATTCAATATATTCACTGAATGAATTCTAGCCTTACTATAAATCTTAAAGCCTTTATGTTTCATTAGAACATAAATGTCAAAACACTGTAACATCACCCAAAAGACACACTTGTAAAGACTATTAAACAAGCCAAAATAAGTATTCAGGAAAACATTCAACAGAGTCCATTGATGATACAGAAAATTTGCATTCAACCAAAATGTCCAACAAAGGAAAACAATTAAGGAAATCATTGTTCATCCGGTCAATCAACTATAAGGCAAACATTAAGATTATTAGTGTGTGATCGTTACATTGTAGATGCCACCAGCCCAAAGAGCCCTGGGTTCTTTAGAGAAAATTATTCCATTCACTCAGCTTAAGCCCCCATTCAGTAATTATCATCTTGGACAACTAAGCACCCCCTACTTGTGGGCACTGATTCTATTTTTCATTCATTCAGCAAGTTCCAGGATATTGATACTGGAATGCTAACCTCATGATTGAGTTTAGTCAAAAAATAATGTCATTGATAATAACAGCCAGCATCTTCAATGATTTACTTCAATGATTCCAACCCTTGGCTTGGAATCCCAACTCTGCCACTGGGTGTGTGACTTGGGGAAAGAAAATGAACCTGTCGATTCTTTAGTTTCCTTATTTGTAAATAGAGTAGATGACACTTCCTGTTGTGAGGATAAAGTAAGATAACATATGTAAAGTGCCTAGCATGTATATAAGGCTCTCTTGACAGGTATTATTGTTTTTCTTCTTACTTCAACATACGCCATTGTGTCTGCCTACCACTCAACAATTCACAAACATACAAAATCAAATGTAATTTACACACACAAGAAACATGCTGTTTATCTTCCTTAGATATTTATAATTCATGGTAGAAATTAAGTGGTCTCCTTTTCCAAGGTGGAATGTCAGCTAAGACCTGTATGCTCTACCTCTCCTCAAAACTGAGCCCTAAGGTTGTGTAAATCAATATATCATGTCATCACAAAAGAAGAAAGGCTTATTCATAAAAGCCAATTACATTCTAGGCACTATTTGAGGCATATATATACTTTATCACATTGCTATCCCCATTTTAAAGATGAAGAAACAGAGGTTCAAAATGGTTGATTAACTTGTCCTAGATTCCAATGAAGTAAATGACAGAATCAGGATTCATATTTGGATCTGTTCAATTTCAAAGACCGTACACTTTCCCTTATGTTCAGCTTCCAAGTTTTAGTTTCTTACCACAGTGTCATGAACTATTGTTACAAGAAAATGAGACCACTGTTTACTATCTGTCATGGCTAGGTTTTAAATCAAACCTAAGGATATAAAACTTATGACCTCTACATCTTAAGTAAAAGCCCACTTGAATTAAAACAAAACAATGGAAAATGCCTTAGTAATAATATTTGAAAAATCTTCAGAATGTGAGCTATCAACTTGCTTTGTTCAGTGGAATGTCCCTGCACAGAGCTGGATGGATGTCTGTGGGTGTCAGAGCGGTCAGTTTCGCCAGAGTAGAATACGTGAGTCTAAAGCTATGTGTTCTCTGTTCCTGATCAGCATGTCATAAGTTCAACTCTGCCATAATTATCCTTTTCTACAGTTTGTAAACCTTCATCCCAACAGGATTATAGATTCTGACTAGGCTTAGTTTTAAATGGAAAAACAAATTTGTTTCATTCTTTCAGTATACGTCACGTAGGCAAAGAAAACCGTGGCTGGTATTACCTTTTCTAGTTCTACAATACTCTGACAATGCACACTTCTCCAAGGAGCCACTACCCAAGGCTGGGCCCTGGAGGTGGTAGCCCTCTCCCTGTGCCACCATCGCCAGCCCCTGCCACAAGCCATGGGTAGTTCTTAAGCCAGTACCTAGTACAGCATCTGGTACATAGTGGATGTTCAGTAAATATTTGTTCAATGAATAAATGAATGCAACTGTGTCTGCCCAAGCCAGCAAAGGAACTTAAAATCAGTCCTTCCTTATTCCTCATACTAAGATCGGTCTTTCTGTCTGTGCCTCCTGGCTACCAACTGAAACTTCCCAACTCACAGGCCAACGGCAGTCTCAGGTTTTCATCTGCAAGGTCATGATACCTGTCTACCTCCCAAATCTTAAGAGGATCAAAATGGATGAGGTTGTCAGAAGCTTGGGAACCAAAGTGTATGCCCCATACCCTTCAGAATGGGACAGAAGGAATGTGTCTGATTTTCATCCTTGGCTGCACATTAAGATCATTTGAGAAGCTTTCAAATGACAGAAACCCACTGCAGTGAAATCAGCATCTCTGAAGATGGGCCATGACTACAAAGATTATTTACATGTCCCCCTGGTAATTTGAAGGTGTAGCCAAGATTGAAGATCGCAAGGCTGGAGAAGGCCAAAAGGGGCAACATCAGCCCCACACAAGCAGGAAGAAGCATCTTGTTCTCTTCGAAGGGGAAGGTAAGAGGACTGGAAATGCAACATGGAGCAGCAGCTACTGATGTTGACAAAATGCCCATTCCCAGCCCTGTAGTCCTCACTGCTGCCCTTGGCCCACCTGCACCACCCCCTCCTACTCCTCCAAATTGTCCTGGAGCAGGCTATAGTCTCATCTTGGACTGGGAAATGGGAACCTGCTCAAGCATCCTCCTCTTTTAAAAGAGAACTAGCCTCTAGGTCCTGCTCTCTACCCACCATCCCAGCCCCAGTCCTCACAAACCCTGTTCTGTCTCCACCCTAGCCCCACCCCTTCCTTAAAACTAGAGGCTCCTCGTGACAAGCCCCAAATGAGTATGGATGGACTGTACATAATCTCAGGGCACTGTAGAAAGGACCACATCTCAGTAAGTCCTAAAGGCAAGCTGGAGGAGGGAGCATAAACAGAGACCCAAAACGTCAGAGCTCCTAATTTCCAAAATATTCAAACAGTTCATACGGTTCAATATCAAAAAATAAACAATCCAATCAAAAAGTTGGCAGAAAACCTAAATAGGCATTTCTCCAAAGAAGACATACAGATGGCCAACAGGCACATGAAAAGATGCTCAACATCACAAAGTATTAGAGAAATGCAAATCAAAACTATAATGAGGTATCACCTCACACCAGTCAGAATAGCCATCATCAAAAAATCTACAAACAATATATGCTGGAGAGGGTGTGGAGAAAAGGGAACCCTCCTACACTGTTGGTGGGAATGTAAATTGGTGCAGCCACTATGGAGAACAGTATGGAGCTTCCTTAAAAAAGTAAAAATAGAGTCACTATATGATCCAGCAATCCCACTGCTGGATATATATCCAGAAAAGACAAAAATTAATTTGAAAAGATACATGCATCCCAGTGTTCCTAGCAGCACTATTTACAATAGCCAAGACATGGGAACAACCTAAGTGTCCATCAAGAGATGAATGAGTAAAGAAGATGTGGTGTGTATGTGTGTGTGTGTGTGTATATATATATATATATATATATATATATACACACACACACACACACATATATATATATACACACACATATATATATAAAATGAAAGATTACTCAGCCATAAAAAAGAATGAAATAATGCCATTTGCAGCCACACGAATGGACCTAGAAATTATCATAATAAGTGAAGTAAGTCAGACAGAGAAAGACAAATATTATATGATATCACTTATATGTGGAATATAAAAAAATGATACAAATGAACTTATTTCCAAACAGAAACAGACTCACAGACATAGAAAAAAAAGTTATGGTTACCAAAGGGAGAGGTAGGGGTGAGGGATAAATTAGGAGCTTACTAACAGATACACACTACTGTATATAAAATAAATAACAAAGTCCTACTACTGTAGAGCACAGGGAATTATATTCAATATCTTGTAATAAACTGTAATTGAAAAGAATCTGAAAAAGAAAAAAATGTATACATATATGTGTGTATGTATATATGTATATCTGAATCACTTTTCTGTACACCAGAAACTAACACAACATTGTAAATCAGCTACAGTTCAATTAAAAAGAAAAGTGTCAGAGCTCCTTCTATCCCCTGTGTCATGTGAGTCACTGAAGCATCGTGCTGGAAAAAAATGCCTCTAGTGTTGTGTGGAAAATATAAACGTACACACACACACCCACAATTTGGAGGCTAAAGCCCTAAGTTCACAGCCCAAATGTCTGTAGACTAAATGTGTCTCCCAAAATTCATATGTTGAAGCACTAAAGCCCACTGTGACTATATTTGGAGATGGGTCCTCTAAGGAAGTAATTAAGATTAAATGAGGTCATAGGAGTGGTGCCTTGGTCCAACAGGATTAGTGTCCTTATAAGAAGAAAGACCAAAAAGCTCAATTCCTTTCTCTGCCTTGCGGGGACACAGCGAGAAGACTGCACGCCAGGAAGAGGGTTCTCATCAGGAACTGACGCTGCCAGACCTTAATCTGGGACTTCTGGCCTCCAGACCCATGAGAAAATAAATGTCTGTTGTTTAAGCCACTCAGTCAATGGTATTTTGTTACTAATACACCAACCTTAGACAAGTCACAACATCTCCAAGCCTCAGTTTCCTCATCAATAAAAGAGAGATAAATCCTACCTCTTCATAAACATCAAATGAGGTAATGTATATTTTTAAGGGCTCTGCAAACAGTAGAGTATTAAATAGGCATTAATCATCATTAATCTCCACCTCTGTGCTCTCATACTTTAATCCTTGTGCTAGCCAAGCATTTACCACATTGCATTAGATTGAATTGTCTTTTCCTGTCTCCCTTGTAGATGGTGAAATCCTTTTGGCGAGGAGCCAAGTCTCATTCGTCTTTGTACATCCAATGCCAAGGCACACAGTCACTGCTCAAGAAATGACTGTGGAATGATCCCCAGGTGGCCTTAGATACCCTTTCTCTGTGTCCCATAATTTCTCCACACATTCTTCCATCACTTAACATGAGGTGTTGAAGTTATTAATTTTTGTGTTTTTCTTCCCCACTGGAGTATGAGCTTCCAGATGGTAGAGACCACATAGAATAATTATTGTATCCCTAATGACTAGTACAATGCCTGGCACCTAGTAGGAAATCAGTAAATATTGATGGATAGAAGGGAAATAATGCATTTTTGAGGGATTTGCACTCTTGAATCTCAGAGCTCAAAGTTGCCCTGTATTCAATCCACCATCTGCAAGGAAACCAACTAAATGCCCTTCATCCCACTCAGTCTTTGTTCAAAAGGCTCCTAAAAGGTCCCAGCTCATGCAGCTCTTTTATCCTAGTATAACCAGCAAAGGATCTGAATGCACTGTTTTATTGTACAAATCAATATCATCTCCCAGAGAACCAACACTAGTCATTTACACCATCAGAAGTTGCTAAGCAACCACCCTCCAAAGTTCAGGCTGAAAGATCCAGGGCTAAGGTAGTGATTTTTTCCCACCTGGAAGGGACCATAAATTCTAAGGAAAACCACACCATTATGCAGAGTCACTCAATCTTCTTACAAAAGGGAATTTAACCACATCAGAAAAGTATACTCTCTAGGTTTCCTAAGCTGTGCATGTGTAGCCTTTTATAAAGAAATGTGTACATTTAGCTACTGGATCCCAAACACACACACTATATAAACACATATTATATATAAATGTATATCATTTATAAATATTCCTATATTTATAAATATTTATATATGTACATTAGAAAGAGAGTAAATACCATTTTTTTATGCCAAAGTAGTTTCAGGGAGTCAAATCATCTCATTTCTTTTTACAGAGTAAATATTTTAAATAAATTTCTATTTTCTAGGGGCCAAAAAAAACCTTTCAGAACATATAGAAATATTTAAAGAGAAAATAAAGAAGCCATATCAAACAGCTTAGTTAAAACCACTGTTAGTATTTGCTTGTAACATTCCAGATGTTTATATATAAGAACATTAAAAAACATTATATATATATTTATATATGTTATCATTATATATAATGTTCTTATGTATGTAGAAACATCTGGAATATATATATTATATATTTAGTTGGAATATATATTTTCTTACTAAAATGGGAACATATTCTATGCATAGTTTGGATACCTCTTTTCTTTAAAACTTCACACTATTCTGTGGATGTCTTTCCAAGTTAGCATATAGTTATAGCATTATTTTTAAGGCTGCATAATATGTCAAAATCTAGTTTAAATATATCAAAATCTATATAATTATTTTCCTGTGGCGTCCATTTTTCACTATTATAAATAATGTTGTGAAAAAGTCCTCATGCACACATCTTTGAAAACTCATCTGACTGTTTCAGTAAGTTCAATTCATGGATTAGATCAAAGATTATGCATTTATTTTAAGGCTTTTAGGTTATTTACAAGTACACTACCTAATCCTAGGCATTTATCCCCCAAACCAGGATTTTAGGTCAATACAAATTTAGTCACATCTTTGAAGAATTTTAAATATTTTAAAAATAATAATTCAAGATTTTCAAGGACATATTATGATAAAGATAACTTTGTCTCTCCTCTCATTTGACTGTATAACAATCCACTCTATGTCCTGCTGCCCTATGCAGAACAAACAAAGCTGTCTTTGTTCACTAAGTTGGTATTTCTTACCTTCACTCCCTATAGCTCCTCCTCTTGATCATAACTGTTGTTGTCACTAGCTGCATTTTAGGATTGGCTGTTGATGGCTTTACCCAGGCTCACAGCTGAGCCTGAAGAATAGCTTCAGAAACCCCATGTAAGTAAGATCTGGAACAGGTTCATGATTCACGTGGCTATGAAAGTTGGTCCTAAAAACATTTCATTTGGAGTATGTTGACAGTTGCCTTCCAAAAGACATGTTGACTTCTGTTCAAACTTCTTTCCTTTTTGTTGAAAACAGTTAAAAGACTAGTTTCCCCATTTTCAACCTTTCTTTGTTTTTCAAAGTCAACACACACCCATCTGCCAGAATAATCTTCCTAAGTATGCAACTCTGATCATTCTGGATCCTGTTCAAAAACATTAAGGGGGCTTCCCTGGTGGCGCAGTGGTTGGGAGTCCGCCTGCTGATGCAGGGGACGCGGGTTCGTGCCCCAGTCTGGGAGGGTCCCACGTGCCGCGGAGTGGCTGGGCCCGTGAGCCATGGCTGCTGAGCCTGCATGTCCGGAGCCTGTGCTCCGCAACGGGAGAGACCATGGCAGTGAGAGGCCCGCGTACCGCAAAAAAAAAAAAAAAAAAATTAAGGCTTCCTACACTAATAAAATACAAGTTCCTAAGAGTGACGTTCAAGGTCTCTCCACTCCCACCCCATACCAACCTTACTCCTGTACCAGACTATTTGCCATTCTGTGAACACAACCTATTTCTATCCAAATCATTTGCCCACACTGCTCCTATTGCCAGGTACTTTCCATTTTCAAGTACAATTGTACATTGCCCCAAAAACCTATCCATTCTTCAAAGTTTCTTTCTTATGTCACCTCCTTTAAGAAATCATCCCCAGGGCTTCCCTGGTGGTGCAGTGGTTGAGAGTCCACCTGCCGATTTAGGGGACACGGGTTCATGCCCCGGTCCGGGAAGATCCCACATGCCGCGGAGCGGCTAGGCCCGTGAGCCATGGCCACTGAGCCTGCGCATCCGGAGCCTGTGCTCTGAACAGGAGAGGCCACAACAGTGAGAGGCCCGCATACCGCAAAAAAAAAAAAAAAAAGAATCATCCCCATTTCCTCCAGTCAAAATATTGATAGAATCTCCCCACCTAAAAAAATGATACAAATGAACTTATTTACAAAACAGAAGCAGACTCAGAGACTTAGAAGACAAACTTACGGTTACCAAAGGGGAAAGGGGGTGGGGGAGGGATAAAGTAGGAGGTTGGGATTAACATACACACACTACTGTATATAAAATAAATAATCAACAAGGACCTACTGTATAGCACAGGGAACTCTACTCAATACTCTGTAATAACCTATATGAGAAAAGAATCTGAAAAAGAATAAGTATACATATATGTAAAACTGAATCACTTCGCTGTACACCTGAAGCTAACACAACATTGTAAATCAACAATAACCCAATATAAAATAAAAAATTTTTTAAATAAAATAAAATAAATAGAATCTCCCCCAAGGAACCAGAATGAAGAAATACCCAAAGTATCCAGGACAGAAAGCAAAGATCCAGATCCACACTTGCTAATAACACCTAAAAGTTCACTATCTTGGAAGTAATACACAGTATTCCATTGCATTAAAGTCATTCTCAAACAGCAGAAACTAAAAATATCAAATGAAATGAAATTGAGCCCAAGAGAGGATATTAAGACTACAAGATTTATTCTCACTCCCTTCTTTCTTCTCCTAATAACACTCAACAGTGCCTGGTTTAAAAGGTAGAGACGGAGCTTTAACAATTCCCAGGTGCCAGAGCCCTCACTTCCATGCACTTCCCAGATCCCCTCCTTGTTCCTTTTCCCCACTCAATCCTGAGAAACTTAATATACAAAGAGATGAAGGCCAGACTCTATATAAAAGCAGAACTGTGACCCACCACCTGCAGCAGCCAACCCAGTTAGACAACCTACCATCTGCAGTAACCAGTCCAGAAGCCAAAAAATAACCATTGTAACCATCAATCCAAAATGGCCAAGGCTTGATTACTAATTGACAGTTTCTCTAATTTTTGCTCCCACCTCTAACTAAGGACCAACTAGAGAAAGCCAAATATGGCCCCCTAACTAGTCACAGAGGATCTCCCACTTGTAGTTAGCCCACCTAAATTTCCCCATGCCAACAAGGCTTACCTAAAGCATTCCTTTATTTTCCCCACTATAAAGCTTTTCCACTCCTCCGCCTGTTTCTTTGAGTCTCTGCCAAAAGCAAATGGTGGTGACTGACTCCCTTGTTATAGGCAGCAAGCTCTGAATAAATTGCCTTTGCCTATTCTCGTTCGGATAGGCTTCATCTATTGATATTTCCACAACTTCAATTCAAGCCCTGGTGCTGAGAGGTGACTCAAAAGTTTTCTAATAAACACCCTTCACAATCTTGATTCAACCTACAGTTGGTAGATTATTGTAACTAAAAGTTAGTCCTTTTTCATTTGAGATGCCAGGGCCCAGAGGCAAGTGTGGCAACCCAGAGGGCTCTGGACCACAGAAGCCTAGACCCCTGGCTGGGAACCCAGAGTCCCCTCTTGGCTCTGCCATTAACTTGCTTTGTGATTTTAGGTTTGTCTTTATGTTTCAATTCCTCCTCTATAAAATGGGAACAAATCCTATGCTCATTCACAAGCTTAGTGTAAGAACAAGACAAAATACAATATTAGGACTGTGCTTTGAAATGGTTACTAATTATGAAATGTAAGATGTTATCGCGGACACATGCAGCCCTTCTTTCAACACGCCTTGTTGTCTCAGACATGGGAGAGATCAAATAGGGATAAAAAAGGGAGGAAAAAAACTGGCTCAGGGCACATTAGCTGGCTGAGTGAGGAAGCACAAGCCAGCCAGCGGCTGGAGCTGGTTCCCAGTCATGTTATTCTATGCTTTCAAACTCCTACACACTCCCCATCCTCTGCCAAAATACATAAACCTCTTTGAATTACACTCATTCTCTTACAGGAGCAATTGACTACAGTTGGATGTGATTTCCCTTTGTTTGTTTTAATTTATGGACGACCAGGAATGCTGCTCCACCTCCTTTTTTTCAAACACCCACCACTCCTCCATCAGAAAACCTCTTCTGGGGTCTTCGTTTTCTGGTAAATTTTTTCGATAAGAATAGTTGTGGTTAGAGGCTGCTCCAAGCACAGCCCCAGGCCCTAAGGCTCATTAAAGACTTTCCCCAGCTCAGCCTAAGGCAGTAAATCACCAGTTCCAGGAAGAGTAGGTTGGGTGAGAGGGTGACTGGAGAGCCCTTTAGCTGGCTTCAGGAAGGAAGGCTACCTGGGCCTCCATTCCAGGATGACAGCCCCCATAGAGGACAAGAGTTTGAGGAATATAAGAGGGAAGAAACCGAGACCTGTAAACAACACTTTTCATCTCTCAGCCAGCACCTGTTATTTTGCAAGTAAGCAAGGCAAGAAGAGAACAAATGTTACTCACAGATTGCTCAGGGAAGCATCTCGGCTTAGAGTTTCTCACTTAAAATCCCCAAGAATGGCTCTATCACCCTCCATGTAGAAGGCAGGTCTTGACTAAAGTACCTCCTAGAAGGCAAATTACAAGATAACATCTCAATCCTAGGTAGAACAATGAAACTACTTTTGTTTTTTTCCTGATTTCGATATCAGTAGAGAACTGTACTTCTAAGACTAGCATTTCCCCCAAGTTGTTAATATGCATACATCCAACATCAAAAGAGAGAGAGTGTGTGAGTTTAGGAAAAGTTGATTACTTCCCTCTCTTGGAGCATCACAGTGCATATTAGCTTGCTAAATGCTCTGAGATATCCTGCACTGAAGAAATGCGTTCATCTTAAATACAGCATTTTGCAAGTTTGCTTGATCCCAGAATCCTTTTTTTTTTTTTTGCGTTACGCGGGCCTCTCACTGTGTGGCCTCTTCCGTTGCGGAACACAGGCTCTGGACACGCAGGCTCAGCGGCTCACGGGCCCAGCCACTCCGCGGCATGTGCGATCTTCCCGGACAGGGGAACGAACCCGTGTCCCCTGCATCGGCCGGTGAACTCTCAACCACTGCGCCACCAGGGAAGCCCCCAGAATCCTTTTCTGTTAGGTGTGACCCCTATTAATATTCTGCAGAAAACATTGCTCTCAAAAAAGAAAAGCCTGCATTTGGCCACTTAGATTCTGTTTGGCTTGAAGAAAAAGGCAAATTTGCCTCTAAAGTAAATCTTCTCAATGTATGATTTCTCACTAGAGTAATGCTGACATTCACATGAACCCCAGTCCCTGGATCAGGAACAAGTGGTGGTTACTTTCAACTCTTCTCCCTGCCCCCAGTCCCACCTTCCACCACCTCTCAGCTCTCTTCTACCACATCTCCCTAGTGAAGGCAAGCTGATCGTTTCCTAGAGTCCACGTGGCAGACAGCAAAACAATTAAAATGGATACCAGCCAAAGAAATCTGTGAAGCAGATGATAACGTCAAATATACATTCAGAGCATTTTTATGTGGTTCTTAAATGGAAAGAAAGATTTCTCTTCTTTCAATCCTTCTGTTCATAATTTTTAACAAATGGGCTTCTTGGAATAAGCAAATTTAGAGATGGAAGGGAAAGATCTGTATATGGAACTTGAGTTTTAATTAAAGAGAGAATCCCCAAGAAAAAGTGCCAGGAAATTTGCACTGAGGAGACCCAACTGAGGAACACTTTTAGTTTATCCATGGAAAATTGTTCCCAATGTATTATTACGTGAAAAGGCAAATTACAAAACTGCATATACAGAGTGATTCATTTTTGTAAATGCAGCAGATTCAGTGTTTGTTGAAAGAATAAATATGCATAAAAAGAAGACTATAAGAGTTTATACCAAATTGACGGTAGTTAGCTCCAAGTGGAAATTTTTTCTTACTTCCTCCTTTTTTTTTTTGCTTATCTATTTTTTCAAAAATATTTTTAACAATAAAATAATATTTTAGAACTGCTCTAATCTATGACTCATGTTATCTGTGGAAAAATATCTAAGGATGAAGGAAGCAGTTTCCCTCATGGGCACATGCCTACTTCCTAGCAGGAAGTCCAGTCTTTTTTTGGAATTACTTTCCCCAATCAGTCCAAAGAATTTCCAAGGCTGTAACCCAAATGTCTACTAGTTGGTAGGTCCTTGGATTCCTTGGGAGCCACAGAGAAAAGGGTGGGGTGTCACATGTAGGATCATGGCTTCGGCCTGCCCTCTTCTGTCCTGCCCTGTTAACCACTGTAGCTCCATCACCCACAGGCCACTACCCACTCAAGGCCAACTGGTTTCCTCTAAACTGCCAAGCTTGGCTGTTCTTCTCCCTCTCCAGACTTTTGGGAAACATCTGCTTCCCATAAGAACTCCTACAGAAGGGATTCCCACACAGAACTGTTGAGTTCCTCTGGTTCTCTCCTCCGTATCACAGGCCATTCTCCATAGGATGGTCAGGCACCGCAGGGTTTGAAAGGGAGCCTGGTGGTGATGCAGGAATATTTAGGGAGGAAAGGTCATGTCTGGGCTGATAAGCACTTCACCTCTGAACTCTAAGATTTAGGCCTTGATGCTCAGCTTGGCCCAAACTGCCAAAATTCTTCCACACACAGAGTGATTTTTTTTTAAACAGAGTTTTGTCTCTCTCTTCACTCTGGCTTCCTGCAGACTCCCTAAGTACATCAGAAAATTCAATACATATCAAAACTCCAAAAATGGACAAAGTTCACATGTTTTTCCCAGCAAGACTCTTGGGCTCCAAGCAATCAAAAAAATATGGTTAAATCTCATTCCCTGAATAGGCCACAATAGTTGAGACGTTAAGAAATGCCCCCCACTTTTTGAAAACCGTTAGAAGATTGATCAGCCCCAAACATAAATATAATAAGCGCAGTATTGCTAATTCCACAGGCCAGCCTGACCCAGTCTTACCTCTGACATGGCCGTAATGCCTGTCATATAAGTGACCATTTGAAGTAAAAGATTTTTACTCAAAATTCCCACTAAGGACCGGGAGGAGCCTTTGTAATCTCCTCTAACCTCCCCATGTTACAGATGAGAAAACAGGCTCATGGTCACTCCAGCCAGATACTAGTGGTAAAACAGACTGGATTCTAAGCCCCCAATTTCTAATTCAGTGAAACAGAATACCAAACCCCCAATATTGAAAAATAACATAGTAATAGTGATGTATACATAATTAAAAACAGTTAATCAGCTCAGATCCAAGCTCTATACTAGTTCACATTTTTGTTTTTCTTTGACAAGTATCATTCTCTTTAGTCCTTGATATTACCCTCTTTTTACAGATAAATACATTGAGGCTGAGAGAAGTAACTTGCCCAGAATCATGCAGTTTAGACATGGTGGAGCCAGAATTCCAGCTCAAGTCGTTCTGACCCCAAACCCCATGTTTTTTCTACTACACTAAACTGATCTCATGAAAACCAGGGAAGGCAGAGTAGATGAAAGCTCCTTTATTTAAACATAAAGTGGTGATTTATCAAATGGATTTGCAAAGAAAATAAACCTCCGTAAGTGTATTGAGAGGTCCCGAATCCTCACATTAAAAACCAGTTCCAAATAAATCAGTGACCTGAAGTCACTGAGAGGTCTCAATGGACTTCTCAAAACTACTGTGATCTCTTCATCGATACATGGAAGAGAGAGCTACTATGAAGAATAAGATTATTATTCTAATCAGGTAACTTTGGGGAAAACATAGTGAAATGCCTATGTGTTGTAGGGGCATTGCAAATATCAAATAGCAACTCATAAAGAAAAATAAAATGTTTTAACCAATAAGTTAAATAATCTTTAATTCCTAAAAACAACTAGAATGTGAGAAAGCACCACTTAATTACAATTTTATAAAATTTAGACCAAAGAAAGATTATCATATTTTTGCAAACTTCTCTGGTGCACACATACTTTTCAAACTGCCAGATGTGTGCTTTAAAAAAAAAAAATGGAGAAAAGCTTAACACTTCCCAACACTTGTTGGCTGGAAAGCACATGAATAGATTATATGTGTGTCTAGTGGTTGTGTCAGCCCATACGTGAGTGTGTAAAGATTTTGTTCTTACTAAATGAGTTGGTTGAGATAAATATGATTTATTTGAGTGGGTGCATATCAATGTTGCTCTGAGTGAACAAAAAACAAAGCCCCCAAAATAACAAAAAAGCAGATGCACCTTCTCTTGCTGGAAGCAAGAGAATCTTCTTCCATCTACGGTTTCTCTCTGATCCAGTCCATACATGAAGTGAAATATACAGCTCAGAGAGAGAGACAAAGAGGGACTGAGGACACCATCCATATTCTCCTTGCTACCACATCTTTTCCTTTCCTCCTCTTTTCTAAGAGCATTTTCTAAGTAAATTCGTGATAGACTTAAAATATAGAAAGTTTAAAGAATACAGAAATAAAAAACAACATCATTCAGAGATAATCACGGTGAACATTTGGTTGTAGTTTCTATTTAGAATACATTGTTTATAACTTTTATTCTATTTTTATCAGTATACCTTGTATGTTTTCCCCACATTTAGATATATTCTATGAAAACATGATTTTTTAATAATAGTGTTAACAATTGTATAGCACAGGGAACAATATTCAATATCCTGTGATAAACCATAATGGAAAAGAACATGAAAAAGAATGTATATATATGTATAACTAAATCACTTTGCTGTACAGCAGAAATTAACACAACATTGTAAATCAACTATACTTCAACAAAATAAATTTTTTAAAAATGAAAAAACGAATAGTATAACATATTATCATATGGATGTCTAACAATTTATTAAGCCACTTTGCTATTATTCGATATTTAGGTTGTTTGTGATGTTTTGCTGTTATAAATATAAAGATGTATTAAATACTCTTGTATGTACATTTTAATCTACATCTGGAGTGATCTCCTTAAAATTAATTTTGAAAGTACCAAAAGTAGAATTATTGGGTCAGAGTTCTATTTTTAAATTTTTTCTTCTTTTTTACTCAACTAATACTTTCTTTTTTAAAGATTCAAATAATATTGAGATATATAAAAGGAAAAAGAAAAGTCCCCCTTGCTGCCTACCTACTCCCATTCTCATTCCTAGATGACTATTTCAGTCTTGAGTTGAGGTCATTCTGCTATTTATATCTTCTGTTGAATATTTTTCTTACAATCCTATTTTCTATATTCATAAAATCTCTCATTCTCTGATTTACTACTTTCTTATAGCTGCCTATTCTTTTTTTTATAAGTGCAATATACTTTTGGTGGTTTTTTTCTATAGAAAATGGAATTCTTTTAAGGATGGAATTCTTTTTGGTTCTCTGAATTTCCTGTCTCTTCTAGAGTCCACTGATCTGTTTAATCATCTTGGTATTCGTCTTGACGTTGGTTTTCCCCTTATAGCTGGTATTCCTGGATTTCCCACTCATCTCTATGAATGAAGGCTTAGGAAGCTTTATTTGGGTAGCTTTGCTGTTGCAGAGATCTCACCCCACCTCCACCCCAAATTGCCTGAATGGGAGGATTGACTAGAAGGCTCCAAGATTCTAACAAGGAGCCCTCCCTAGGCAGCAGTTCATGCACGTGTTCATTCAGATCCCAGTGTTTTAACCTGGAATCTATGCCCCCTCCCCCACCACCACCTCTGTGACCTATGGCTCAGTGACAGAGAGTTTGTGGGCACAACTGGCCCCTGTTCAGTAATAATGACCAGCCTATTGCCACATAGTCCCTAAATGTTCTTTGTTCTCTTAAAATTTCTCAGGATCTGCTCTTATCTCCCTGGCCATTTTCTCTGTGTATTTTAGGCTGGGATTTTCTCAACCCTTATCAGTTCAATCCTTGTTACTCTCCATCTTTCAGGAAATTCTTCATGATTTCTGATATGTTGATATTGCCCTTTCTTGTTTTCCTTGACCATGGTGGGTCTAGTCTTTAGTGAATATATTTTTTCTTTCTTTTCAAAGGATTTAGGAGGGGGGTAGAGGTGGTCAAGCATGCCTAAACCACCACATAGATCCAATACATCATACCTTTTCTCTATTGTAAGAATGATATTATTTTACATTTGATTTTATTCCCTATCAAAACAATCATCATCTTTCATATTAAAGCAATTGTCTCAGAAATGTGTTGGATACAAGTACCAGAAAGTGCTGAGCCAAATTGACTGTAGACGTAAAGGGACTGCATTGACCCTCATTACTGAAAGTTTCAGAGGTCATGTGAACTTCAGATGGGGCTTGATGTAACAGTTCCACACAGATACCAAAGACTTCCTTCTTCATTGTCTTCATCCTAAGGTTTCATCCTGATTGGAAGATGGATGCCAAGGGTTTCCAGAGAGACTTACTTTCTTGTTAACATCCAGCAGGAAAAGAGTGTCTTGTCAGACAGGCTTTTTGAAATTTCAAGAAGATTTCTTTCCCAAAGGCCCCTAGCAAATGTCTGTCCACAGCTCATTGGACCAAAATAGGTCACATGAGTCAGTCACTGTGATCAGGGGAAAAGAATGTGCTGATTTTAAACCAAAAAGGGCACACTCCAGATCTGAAGTTGATTGAGGTTATCTGTCCCAGAAACGGAGGTATGTATGAGATGGGGGTTTGGAAGATGGGGGTGGGTAAATTCTGAACAGAAATTAGAGCCTATTACAAAAAAGAAGGGGGATAATAAGCTAAAATAGCATATGGCCACCACAGTCATGAGTCAACATGAATATCTACCTAAGAAAAAGCCATCCAAGAGGAAGTAGCAGCACATTTGCAATCCGGAGCTGAGAATCTGCTTCTCCCTGGGTTATGGTTACATTTGCCCGTTACATAAATTTTTATTTTCAAACCCATTTTATATAATAATGTATATATTAGCTCAAGGACCTCTCCTAGGAACTTTCAAAAAACATTATATGATTTTTTTATTTTATGTGAACGATTTTTAAGTTAAAATATTTGCGAAGAATTTTCTAAACTAAAAATTCTGAGGACAGAGTTCTCTACAGGACTGCCCTCGGTGAAGACACCCGTCATTAGCTTGGGGGTCCCCAAGGCCACTCTCATTTCAGACCAGCTGGCTGCAAACTTGGGGGCCCCACAGACTTCCTTGGGTTTAATAATCCACTAGAATGAATCACAGAACTCAGGAAACACTATACTTACTGTTTTATTATAGCAAAAGGATAGAAATCAGAACCAGCCAAAGGAAGAGCTGCATAGGAATAAGGTTTCTGAAAGGGTTCCAAACGTGAAGCTTCTGTCGTCCTCAGGGATGTGTTACCCTTCTGACATTGAAGTGTGACAATACTGAAAGGATACTGCCAACCAGGGAAGCTCACCTGAGCTTTAGTGTCCAGAGATTTTATTGGGGTTTCATTACATAGGCATGTTTGATTGAATCATTGGCCATATGTCTCCATCTCCATCCCCCTCCCCTACACAGAGGTTAGGCTGTTGTGAAGGTTGGGCTGATGTCATGTAGCTCAAAGTCCCACCTTCTAATCATACTGTTGGTCTTTTTGGGTGACCAGCCCCCAGCCTAAGTCACCTCATTATCATAAACTACTAGGTGTCATCTGAGGGTCCCACCCTTAGTAACAAAGACACATATCACTCTAGAGATTCCAAGGGTTTAGAGGTTACCTCCCAGGATCCAGAAGCCAGCCAACTATTTATTACACATAGTTCATGTAGATCAGTATATTACTAAAGTTGCATTAAATAGATTTTATTACTATACTGAATATTTTTAATAAAACAAGGAAAACATCCATCATTTGCCATTTAACAAATGAGATAAAATCCTTAATTTAAGTTAATTATATAATGTAAAATATGATTCTCAACAAATAGATTCTAAAATGACTTTAAAAACATTCAAAATGATTTCTAAAATACTGTGTTTGAATTAGGGTCTAAATATTTATGAAACTATAGATTAAATGTAACTGTGTTCTGGCATCAAAAACTGTTATTTGACTCAATGTTCAAAATTCTTACATTTCATGTTTTTAAAAGCTTAAGATTTTTTTTTTAAGACATAAGAAAGAAGACTTTCAAGTACTATTTAGAAACATTTCTCTGCAAATAATTCATTGCAGGGTATTTAACCTTTATTCTCAATATATTAAAAGTCAATTAGTTTTCATCACCAATGTATTTTCTGTTTTTTAACTCTGGAGATTTTAAATTAATTGTGGGGTTTCTATTATAATGTTGACAAACATGGTGATTCATTAGTTTCATTCATACTTTATTCTAACATGGAATTTCATGCTATCAATGGTAGAAAATAAAAATGAATTATTAATTAAAGGACTGTGGTACAGATTCAGCCATCTATTCTTTTATAAATTGATTGAACTACAAATTGCACTCTTTGTTAATACCTTCTTTTTCTTGCTTTGAAAGATTTCTTTTTTTAAATCAATCTATTGAAATATAATTTAAATACTCTAAACCCATTTAAAGTTTAGAATTGATGACTTTTGACAACTGTATATGCACACTAAACCACCACTGAAATCAAAATATAAAACATTTCCAACACCTTCGGAAGATTCTTCCTTCTCTTCACCCCATCCTCCCCTGATACACTTTTCATCACTATAGATTTGTTTGCCTTTTCTAGGATTTTATATATATATGGAATCATACCATATGCATTCTTGTGTCTGGCTTCCTTCATTCACCATGACTTGATATTCATCCATGTTATTACATCTATCAGGAGTTCATTCATTCATTCATTCATTTATTTATCTGGCTGCATCAGATCTTAGTTGTGGCACACAGGCTTTCAAGCATGTGGGCTTAGTTACCCCACGGCATGTGGGATCTTAGTTCTCTGACCAGGGATCAAACCCATGTCCCCTGCATTGTAAGTCGTATTCTTAAACGCTGGACCACAAAGGAAGTCCCTGGAGTTCATTCTTTTTAATTGCTGAGTAAATTTTCATCATATTGATATATCACATTTTGTTTTCCACACATTGGTGGACATTGGGGTTGGGTTCAGCTTTGGATTATCATGAATAATGATGCTGTGAACATTTGTGTGCAAATCTTTTTGTGCATATAAGTTTTTATTTCTCTTGGATAAATGCCTAGGAGAGTTATTTGGTTTGTAAGTCAGTATACGTTTAACTTTTTAAAGAACTGTGTACTTGGGGACTTCCCTGGTGGTGCAGTGGTTTAGAATCCTCCTGCCAACACAGGGGACACGGGTTCGATCCCTTGTCTGGGAAGATCCCACATGCCATGGAGCAACTAAGCCCTTGAGCCACAACTACTGAGCCTGAGCTCTAGAGTCTGTGAGCCACAACTACTGAGCCCCCGTGCCACAACTACTGAAGCCCACGCGCCTAGAGCCCGTGCTCCGCAACAAGAGAAGCGACTGCAATGAGAAGCCCACACACCACAACAAAGAGTAGCCCCCGCTTGCTGCAAGTAAAAATAGCCCGAGTGCAGTAATGAAGATCCAATGCAGCCAAAAAACAAAAACAAAAAAGAGCTGCGTACTCTTCCAAAATAGTTGAACCATTTTATATTTATATGTGCAAATCTTTTGCTCATTTTTAAAACTGAGTTGTGCATCTTATTATTTAGTTGCAAGATGAAATCTGTATATATTCTGGAACTGAATCAGATATATGCACTGTCAGATATACGTGTTGAAAATATTTTCTCCTATTCCATGACTTGCGTTTTTATTTTCTTAATGGTGTCTGTGGATGAGCAAAAGTTTTTCATTTTAACAAAATCCAACTTACCATTTTTTTTCTTTTGTGGTTTGTGCTTTATGTGTTCTGAGAAATTCTTGCCTACCCAAAGTCAGAGAATTTTCTCCCATGTTTTCTCTTAAAATTTTTATAGTATTGGCTTTTACAGTTATGTCTATTTTTAATTTTGAGTTAATTTTGTGTATGGAGAAAACAAGGGCTGATGCTTTCTTTTTTCATAGGGAGATTAGTTACTCCAGCACCATTTGTTGAAAATCAGTTAAACATACATATGCAGGACTATTTCTGGACTCTATTCCCCACTCTTGAGCTATTTTATTTCTATTGATCTTATATGCCTATCTTTTCACAAATACCATAATGTTAATTACTTTAACTTTATAATAAGTCTTAATATCAGGTAGTATAAGTCCATGAACTTTTTTTTTTTTAATTTGCTTTGGTTCTTTTAGGTCATCTGCATTTCTGTGTAAATTTTAAAATCAGTGCTTCAATATCTGCCAAAAAACCTTTTGTATTATCCTTTTTATATAGTGTTTGATTCAATTTACTAAATCTTTTCAAGGATTTTTGCAGTTAGGTTTATGAGGGATAATGGTCTGGATTGTTTTTTCTTTATTCTCTTTGTCAGGTTTTTGGTATCGGGGTTATGCTGGCCTCAAAAACTGAGCTGGAACAGGTTCTCTTTTCCTTTATTCTCTAAAAGAGTTTGGGTTATTATTCCTTTGAATATTCCACAGAATTCACCAGTGAAACAATCCGAGCCTGAAGTTTTTTCATTGTATAAAGGTTTTTGATAATGAATTCAATTTCATTATTAAAGAGGCTGTTCAAATTTGTTTCATCTTACATCAATTTTAGTTGTATTTTTTAAGCAATTTGTCTGTTTCACCTAAAGTATCTAATTTTTTGCCATACATTTGTTCAGAATATTCTCTTATTATCACTTTAATATTTATAATATCTACAGCGATAAATCCTCTTTTGTTCCCAGAACTGGTGATTTATGTTCTTTTTCTTCATCAACTAGGAGTTTATCCATCTTGTTGACCTTCTCAAAGAACCTTACCTTTGGATCATTTGTTTCTGTTTTGTTGATATTTGCTTTTGTCTTTATTATTTTGTTCCTTTTACATACTTTGGATTTACTTTGCTGTTCTTTTTCTAGTGTCTTCAGGTGGTACCTTACATCATACTATTTTTTCTCTCCTACTCTGAGCATTTAAATTTCCCTCTAAGCACTTCTTTAGCTGCATCTCACAAATTTTGATATACAGTACTTGCCTTATCACTGAGTTAAAAATATATTCTAATTTATTTTGTGACTTCTTCAAACAATTAATATTTTAAAATATCATTTTTAATTGCAAAATATTTGGGATTCACCCAGATATCTTAATGTTATTGGTTTCTAATTAATTTTATTGTGGTCAGAGAATATATCTGTACTATTTCAGTCCTTATAAACTTATTAAGGCTTGTTGTATGGCCCCAATATGATACACATTGGTGAATAAACCATCTACAGTAAAACTAATGTGTATTGTACACTAAAATAAATGTTTATTTTGCAGTTGTTGAGTGAGAGGTCCTATAATTATTAATTAGGTTAAGACAATTAATCATGTGTTCAGATCCTCTGTGTCTTTACAGAGATTTTTGGCTAGTCATCCTATAAATTCCTGAGAGACAGTTAATAAAATCTCCTACTAAAATTCTGGAATATCTCCCTATATTTATGTCAATTTTTACTTCCTATATTTTGAGGCTGTTTTTAGGCATATACAAATTTTTGTTTGTTTTCCTTATCATTCCTTTTTATCTCTGCAATACTCTTTTTCTTGAAGTCTATTTTATCTGATATTAAAAATAGCCACCTCAGGGACTTCCCTGGTGGCGCAGTGGTTAAGAATCTGCCTGCCAATGGAAGGGACACGGGTTTGAGCCCTGGTCTGGGAAGATCCCACATGGCACGGAGCAACTAAGCCCGTGCGCCACAACTACTGAGCCTGCGCTCTAGAGCCCATGAGTCACAACTACCAAGCCTGAGAGCCATGACTACTGAAGCCCACGTGCCTAGAGCCTGTGCTCTGCAACAAGAGAAGCCACCGCAATAAGAAGCCCGCACACCACAATGAACAGTAGCCCCCACTCGCTGTAATTAGAGAAAGTCCGCACACAGCAACGAAGACCCAACGCAGCCAAAATTTATAATAGCCACCTCAGCCTTCATATGCCATTTTTCTGGTACATCTCGTTCCTGCCATTTATTTTCAAGCTATCGGTATCTTTATATTCCAAGTGCATCTCTCCTAGTCATACAGAGTTGGGTCTTGCCTTTGTATCCATTCCGACAATTTCACTTTCTTAATTGGGGTGTATCGTCCATTAACATTACAAATGTGAGCTCAGCTCTTATGGTTACCTCAAAGACACAGAACTGAGGCCCCGCCCCCCGATGCTGGCAAAGGGAGCGACTATGACTCTTAACACTGACAACAACCACAAAGACAAACATGCAAACATGTACACTTTGGAAAGTGAGTCAGAGCAATTTAGATTGGCTTCAGCAGAACGTTTGAAACCTCAGTAAATCCGAGATAAGCCAGCTGTGAGCTCCCTCAAGGACAAAATTTGCTTTGTGTTGCAACAGTTTTGATATATTTAACTCCAATGTCATCGTCACAGCCCTAACAGCCTGACGGGTTTAGTGGGTTCAGGAACCCTTTCACTCTTTAAGTATTTTTGTTTTACAACTGATTGATAAAAGTGAGGAAATAAATTCCTCATGAAAATCTTCTGCAGGAGAAATTCTAAAGAGACCAGTAAAAATATCAAAAGCCCATTTTTAGTCCTGACTAAAATATATAAAACAATAAATCAAGCAAAGTTCTTCTCTTTTCCTGAAACTGTCAGGCAGTGAAAGTCAGAACTAAATTAATGGCTTACACTTTTAGGGCTTCTGTTAAAAATGTGACCCAAATATTTTCTATTTAAATATTCTTCAAAATGTGTAGCCAACCAGTTCAAAAAAGAAATGTCTGATCCATTTTCTTGCCTAATCAACATTTTTCAAAATGCACTGATAGCTGAAAAATAAATGATGAGATTTTTTGGTAAGTTTCTGATTCTCAGTGAAAAAATAATTCTACCCATCTTTGAAGGCCCTAGTTAAGACTCATGCTTTCCTGAACCCTCCAGACCATAAGCATCGACTAGTCTGTGCAGATGCTAACACTAAATAAACAGTGCTATGCCAGCTGAAGATCAGGCTGCAGCCCAGCCTCTTGGCAACTAGAACTTTAGTTATTTCCACCATTTATTCATCATGTATAAAGCACCAGGCACCATGCTATGTCTTAACCATACATTATCTCATTTAATCTTCCTAGCAACCCTTCACAGGAAACCCAGGTTCAAAGCTACATGACTTGCCCAAGATCTCACAGCCAGTAAATAGTAGAGCCAGGAATTAAAACCAACTGTTTTGTTTCCGAAGCCTATGCTCTTAATCTTCGTGGTATCTAATAGATTTAATCCCTTTATAACTACTTCTCAGTGTGGCTTTGGAGTCTTAGAGGCCAGAGATCAAAACTTGCTTCTTCTCCTCTCTAGCTTTTTGTCCTTTGGTTACCTCTGAACCTGAATTTCCCCATTCGTAAAATGAAGGTAATGACATCTCCTTTCATGGAATGTTTTAAAGATTAAATGACTTAATGCATATAAACAACACATAGTCTTAACCACAAACTCCATTATTGTTGTTTTATTTCCTGATTTATGCTCCCAGCTTCCAGCCCTGGGTGCCCAGAATCTCTATCCTGTGGTTCATAATGTGTGCTAGTACAGACCATCTATTCTCACTCTTGCATGCTTTCTGCATCTCAGGGAAGCATGGGGAAAAGACCATGAGCTGACTGCTTTATACGACTCTACCAACCACCCTCTCAACTACAATGCCACCACTGCAAAGCCTTTCACTCCACTGTGGAAGATATAGGACCTCAAGTGCAATTATTCCTAGAAGAGCCAGCACAGAAAATACAAGAAGAATCTGATACAAGTATTTAAGATAGAAGATCTAATCATCTCTTAAAGAGAACTTGTTACAGAATCTAAGAGCACTTGTACCTCAAAAGAAGACTGGATGAGAGCCAACTTTAAAGTCTTGACCCCATCTCAGCTCCATAGCCTAACCTCCATTTCTCAGATCCTATGACTCTGGAGGAGTCCACATCTGAAAAAAGGCAGTGTCACTTACTGGTTTTGCCAATGGAAGCAGGCACCCAACACCTGGGAAATACCTCCATCCCTACCACAGTACACACACACACACACACACACACACACACACACACACACCACCCCTACAGCAAGCTTAAGAACAAGGAGCAATTTACTTCTCTTCTCTAGGTCTCAGCTTCTCTATCTCCAAAATAAGGTGGTTCTACCTGAAATGATCTCTAATGTCCCAGCCATTCCTGACATTCTGTGCTGAAATAAGCATTCTTTGAAGCAGAGGGTTAAAGCCAGATATAGAGTTACTCCTGTGGAAAACTACACAACTGGGCTTCCCTGGTGGTGCGGTGGTTGAGAGTCCGCCTGCCGATGCAGGGGACGCAGGTTCGTGCCCCAGTCCGGGAAGATCCCACATGCCGCGGAGAGGCTGGGCCCGTGAGCCATGGCCGCTGAGCCTGTGCGTCCGGAGCCTGTGCTCGGCAACGGGAGGGGCCACAGCAGTGAGAGGCCTGCGTACCACAAAAAAAAAAAAAAAAGAAGAAGAAGAAAACTACACAACTGTAGGACAGCCCATGCCCCATCTTGTGCCTCCACTGGCTGGAGTGAAGACAGAGCCCCAGGATCTGCACTGGCTTCTTCTCTCTGTTTACACTCACCACCTTGGTGATCTCATCAGGCTTGTAGCTGTACATACCTCCTCTCTTTGGCAAAGCATAAATTATCTCTAGCCCAGACCTGTCCCCTGAACTCCAGACTTGTATAAAATAGCCATCACCACTTAGATGTCAAATAAACGTCTCGAACTAACACGTGCTGAGCTAAGCTTCTGCTATTTGCCCCCAAGTCTGCTCCTCTACATTCTTCCCCATGTCAGTTAACATCCATTTCAGCAACTTACAAAATGTATCCAGAATCCAACTGTTTGTCACCACCTCCACTGCTACCACCTTGGTCCAAGTCACCATCGTCTGCCATTCGGGGTATTACCATAAGCTTCTAATTTATCTCCTTACTTCTGCCCTGGACCCCCTCTGCTCTTTTCTCAGCAGAGCACGTAGCTTTATTCTCCTAAGACAAAAGTCAGAACATGTCATTCCCCTGCCCAAATCTTACAATTGCTCCCTTAGGAAAAGCCAAGGTCAATCTGGCCTCTCTGACCTCACCTCCCTCCGTTTGCCTCTCCTCACTCTCCCCTGTGCAGTGCCCTCCAGGATCCTTCTTGAATATGCTAAACAAGCCCTGCCTCAATGCCTTTGCGCTTTGCCCTTCCCTCAACTCTTCCCCAAATGAATCACCTCCATGAGGTGTCTCGCTATTGAAAACTGCAACCTCACACCTACCCAGAGCCATCCTCACCCCCTCCCCCTCTTGTCCTTTTTAAATTTTCTACATCACACTTATCATCTAACATACTAGACATTTAACTGACTGAATGATCGATTCTGTCTCTCTTACACTCACACACACACACACGAATGTAAGCT
Organism: Mesoplodon mirus; assembly: GCF_964341445.2. NCBI lineage: Eukaryota > Metazoa > Chordata > Mammalia > Artiodactyla > Ziphiidae > Mesoplodon > Mesoplodon mirus. Next base: position 54,503,369 of record NC_138990.1, on the reverse strand, counting down.
CCACAGTGGCTTGCATTTTTTTAAAAAGAACACTTTACTGAGATATAATTGACGTGTACAATGGCTTACATTTTAGCTCATTGCTATATCTCCAGTACCTAGAGCTGTGCCTGACACATAACAGGTTTATAATACTTGCTAAATGAATTACTTCAGATGAGCAGTATACTTCCAAATTATGGGTAATAAGTTGGGAGAAGTGAATAACTACCCAAGTGTCTGATAACAATATGCATATCCAGTGTGTACTTACAGGTCTTCTTGATTGAACATCTCTGTGATTGGCAGCTAGACACATTGTTCTAGATTGCATGTGGCTGACCTGTCCAGTCACTGGTCCCTGTGAACTCTAAGGGAAAGGTTGCATTCACACCAAGTCTCTGAGAACACTACTCCTTGAGTCACCGTGGGTCTAGGGTAATTCATTTGGGCCACTATAGAAGGCTAGGTGGATAAGCTAAGCCCAGCTCATCTGGGAATTCTGTAGCTGGGGGAGCCAAATCCTGTTGACTCCCCAGGGATCCTCATATCTGGCACAGAACAGGGACTCCGGATCCAGGGTTACTTGAGGTTGAATCCACCAGGGTGTGAGTAGCTCCTCCTCTATGTCTCTCCAACACTGGAGGCAGCCAAGAATGTGGTGTGAGCCTTGCGTGATACTGGGAGTATGTGTGGGTTTGGTTTGCACGCAGATTTGATTTCCTCATCTGGGCCATTTTCACACAGCCTAGAAACACCACCAGGATATTGACCCTGAATGAAGACTAAGCAGCCGAGATTCGGTACAATGTGTTCTGAAAGAGCTGGTGCCTCTAGCCTGTGAGTTCTCAGGAGTGAGAGGTGGGTGTGAATTGGATGGGATGTGGGTATTAAACAGGATTTCAAGTTTATTTATCACACAAAGTGTAACTCTTTGTTTTCATGTATTTGTCATGATCATGATCTCCTGCAGAACAGGGACTGGGCCTGGTTTATTTTTCCTTCCTCGGCACCTGGTCCTGTGCCTGGCACATGGCACAGCTCAGTAAATCTGCTGCACCACACTTAACTGCACACAGCTCTCGGAAGGAATCCTCTTCCCCTTTTGAAATTAGGAATAATAACCATGTGCATATTCTTTGTGCTTATCATTTCAAAATTGGTTACAACAAACAAGGATTGATTTTTCACTAAGGAAGAAAAAAGTCGTTGTTTTTGCCTCTTTCTTTGACAGCATAGTTCAGCCTGTGTTTCTCTCCGGCGCAGCAAATGTCATCAGACAACTGAAGTTTTTTGTAGCATAAGGAAGTATGTGGTGTGGTAGAAATGAATTACAGAGGCAAAATATTAAAAGTACAATTTCATGATAGTCATCTTAACTGAGTTTTAAAGTACTGCTTCTGAAGCAAGAAACTATTCTGAGAGCCACTCTCAGGGAATAAAGCACAACGGCTAGGAGTCAGCCTGTGGCATTAGCCAATGTGGTTCCAAACCCTGGCCCTGATGCTTTCGAGCTGTGTGATCCTCAAAAAGTTACTTAACCTCCCCGAGCCTCAGCGTCTTCATCCCAGAAGTGGAGATAAAAAATGGTGCCCAGGGCTTCCCTGGTGGCGCAGTGGTTGAGAGTCCGCCTGCCAATGCGCAGGGGACACGGGTTCATGCCCCGGTCCGGGAAGATCCCACATGCTGCGGAGCGGCTGGGCCCGTGAGCCATGGCCACTGAGCCTGCGCGTCCGGAGCCTGTGCTCCACAACGGGAGAGGCCACAACAGTGAGAGGCCCACGTACCGCAAAAAAAAAAAAAAAAAGAAAAAAGTGGTGCCCACTGTGGTGGGTTGTTAAGGAAAGTAAATAAAATGATGACTGTAAAGGGCTTACTTAACACAGTAGAGTAGGTGCTTAATAAGTGACAGTTACTAGTGGCATTATTGTTGTTAACCGGACCCTCACACATTTAACCTTAGTCTTCTCCTTAGGTCTAGCTCCTATTCAATCTCACAGGACGATGGTCTTTTTTTTTTTTTTTTGGTGATGGTCTTTTTTGATGCCAGATGCAAGTTCTCTTCTCCAAGTGCACTGACTTTGTTGCCCTCCCAGCTTCCTTGATCCAGTGGAAATTCTGACCAACGTTACATTTTCTCTCCTGCCAAGGGTATGTTCTACTTTCTCTCTTCAAGGCGCTGAGAAACTTCTCTCCTTCTTTCTTTCCACCTTCCACTCAACTAGACTTAACTTGTTAGCTCTAGACAGGGGCTCTTTGCTTTCCCACAAGCTTCTCTTTCCTTCTTCTCTTTCTGTCTCCTTCTTTCTTTTCTTCCTCTTCTCCTTCTTTTTCTTCTCTCTATCTCTCCCTCTATCTGTCTCTTTAACTAATAGACTCTATTGGAGAGGATGTTTTAGGTTTACAGAAAAATTGGAGAAAAGTACAGAGTTCCCACATACCTGCCTCCCCGGTTTTCCCTATTACTAACTTTTTGCATACATTTGTTCCTACAGATAAACCCATACTGATACACAGTTTAAAGCAGACCTCACTCCTGGAGGTGTACATTCTTCCCTCACCTCTCTTTTACCTGTTCTTTCCACAGATCTCTCTAATTCCTGACCTAGTCCCTCTTGCACTTGAAGGCCCTGCCCTGCTCCATCATTTGCCAAAACTACATCAAGTCCCTAATGCCTTTGCCTGATCCCCTCTGCTTCACAGTACAGTCGCTGTTTTCCAAGCAATGTCTTTCTACATTTTAAAATAGTTAGGTGGCCATGGCAAGTACATTTAACACAAGCCTTCCTCGTCCCAGCTGATACTCTCCCCCCTCTCAGAGGGAATCTTCCCTCTGCAGACCCACCCACGGATTCCCAGTCCACCAGCCTACACTTCTTGTTGCCCAAGTCCAGGGAAGAAACCATCAGGGGAGAGTGAAAGACACTGCTTTCCTCACTCCGCCCTAAGATGTGGGGTCCCTGACCACTTACCACCAGTCCTGCCCTCAGCAGACCAGAAAAAACAGAAAATGAAATGAATACCTAGAGCCTCTGGCCCCCACCTTCCTTCCTTCCCGGAGCCCCTGAATTAGCATAACTAATTCGTTTCTGAGAGAACATGTGTTAAGCTCCCTGGGCTTGAAAGGAAAGGCCCATAGTGTAAGGTGCCAGTGCTGGTGCTATCACCAGAAGCTGACCTCCCATTCTTCCCAATTTCTCTGCCATACCTGGTTATTAACACTCCAGGAGCCCACCCTCAGGCTCAGAGATGTCCTCCTAGCAACAGCCCTATTGGCAACACTTAACTCGGGTTTGTCACCAACACCAACAAAACCAGAAACTCAATACCTACTGGAGTCATAATAAGAAGCTGATATTTGGAGAATGCATATTGCTTTATTAAAGACTTTCACATCCAATTTACTGACTGAGTTTCAGACCAATGGCGCATTCAGGCTGAATCAATATAAATCAGTTTGACTGAATTCAGAGAAATATGTGTGCGTATAATTCAATCAGATACCTGCATTTTCTTAATTCCCATGACACCGGTGATGGATCTTTCACTCTTTAATCAGTTGGGGGTTTTTTATTATTATTATTTTCTTTATTTATTTGTGGCTGTGTTGGGTCTTTGTTGCTGCACGCGGGCTTTCTCTAGTTGTGGCGAGCAGGGGCTACTCTTCGTTGCAGTGTGCGTGCTTCTCACTGCAGTGGCTTCTTTTGTTGCAGGGCACGGGCTCTAGGCTCACGGGCTTCAGTAGTTGTGGCACGCGGGCTCAGTAGTTGTGGCTCGCGGGCTTAGTTGCTCCGCAGCATGTGGGATCTTCCCGGACCAGGGCTCGAACCCATGTCTCCTGCATTGGCAGGTGAATTCTTAACCACTGCGCCACCAAGGAAGCCCTATCAGTTTTTTTGACAAGTGTACTTATAGATTAAGCTCCCATTTTGTTTTTCCGTTTTATAGGAGCTAGGTTAGAAAAAAAGAAATCTTTTGGCGCAATTTTTAAAATGGTATTTTCAAATCACAGAGGGGATTTGCCATTTCCTCACAAACTAAAATGTCTTTAGGATGCGTGTTTAACTGCATTCTCACCCCATCGTGCACTGCACAGAACTTACAAGCCCCGGTGGAGAGTTTGGGGCCAATTTTATCTTTAAATAAGCTCTGGAATGCCCCAGGCAGGATCGTTAACTTGTCTCCACTACAGACTAAATGTCCAAATAGCCACCTCCCTTCTGTGGGCTCCCACAGGGCTCTGGGTGTGCTCCATAGTCCACCCCCTGGCATGAGGAGACAATTGGGCCATTATATTGGTACCAAGAACAAGCAGCCAGCTCAGTTCAGCTCTATACACAGGGATGCCAAAAAAAAAAAAAAAAAAAGGCACCATACATAGAGCACTGGGACAATTTGTCTTAAGAGTGTTTAAGACACACAAGCAAGCCCCAGAAGGTTATAAATGGTCAGCTTTGTACAATTACCACACAAGTCTGAAGAGTATTCTATGTGGATTCTGCTTAGAAACCCTGTAGTGGGTCACACCACGTAGGTGGCCATGACAAGAGTCTACTCTTTTCATCCAAGAAAACCCGGGAGATGACTTCCCTGGTGGTGCAGTGGTTGAGAATCTGCCTGCTAATTCAGGGGACACGGGTTCGAGCCCTGGTCTGGGAAGATCCCACATACCGCGGAGAACTAGGCCCGTGAGCCACAACTACTGAGCCTGTGCGTCTGGAGCCTGTGCTCTGCAACAAGAGAGGCCGTGATAGTGAGAGGCCCGCGCACTGCAATGAAGAGTGGCCCCAGCTTGCCACAACTAGAGAAAGCCCTTGCACAGAAACGAAGACCCAACACAGCAAAAGTAATAAACTCCTACCCCCAACATCTAAAAAAAAAAAAAAAAGAAAACCCGGGAGATTAAAGAACCCCCCCATACCCTTCTCCACTTTGTGCTTTTAAAGATTTGTGTCATTGTCTTACTCAAAAAGTCAGTTTGAAATTTCCATTTTTTCCCAAAAACAAAATGTTAGAATTAACAAGAGTCTTAAAACTTCCAAAAGTTCTTCTTGTCCAAATCTCTAATTTTCAGAAAAGAAACTGGAAGCCAGAATTGTTCATACACCAGTTGAGCCAGCCCTATTCTAATTCTAGCTTTACTACCAACTCACAGTCCAATGTTTTTTTGGGTTACAAAGGTCAGCAAAACTGTTGACTGTAACTGAAATACATACCTGTGTGCCTACAAGCCTATTAGGGAAAAAAAAAAAAAAAAGGAAGATTTAAAGTCTGGTTTTCTCATTCATAATTTATAGATAGAAACACTGGAGGCTCCCCTTCATTGCCCCAGAACCCACTTCTCTCCATCAGAGAGCACCCATTCACCCACAATTCCTGAGGATTTCAACTAACTGGCCTGCCCCTCATCCTCTCCTGGAAAGGTAAACGTGCCACCTCTCCCTGCAGGTCAGCACTGTATGTTGCAGAAGAGACTCCTGAGACAGTATCATAACCCACCCTAGGAGGAGGCATCCACGGCTCTACCAAACTTTGAATTTTTGGATCACTGTCAGAGTGAAGTCTCCATGCAAAGGCAGCTACTGATGACGACAAAGATGGGGTGGGATGGGAATAAGCGTAAAGGTTGCCTGAGTGACAGCTGTGAGCCTCTCTCTTGAAGACAAGCAGCTAAGGGATAGAAGACTAGACAGAGTAAAACAAATTCATACAAACACAGGAATAAGATTATAAGATCATTCAGTGCTGTGTGTCCAGTACTGCCATGGACATAACAAAAGCAAGGGTGGTAGAAAGGAACCCAAAGCACCTGCCCCTTCCAGGAAGGGATTGCTGCCACCCACTGTTGACCAGGCAGTTCCAAAGCCAGGATGACTCAAACAGGGTTACACTTTTTTGTTCAAGCTGCCCCATCTACCCCAGCTTGCTCTACCCAGCACCCAAAATGAAGGCAATCTCCAATCAGTCCATGACCCAAGCTAGGGTCAAGGTGGCCGTAGCCCACAAGGACCTGGTGATAGGAGGGTCTGCCACCTAGCAGCCTTCTACTTTCCCTCTGTGTTAAGATCCCCTCCTTGTGTCCCCACCAAAAAGCCCCACCTCTTCCTCTTTCTTCCCTCATGGCCCTTTTCAGATGTTGATCCTACAAAACAAAGAATGGGAAAACTCTGGACCAGAAGAATGAACACCCAGTCTAAGCATCTCCTTGAGCCAGCTGGGACCCAGGACAAGTCCCTTAACTGGTCTGACCTCTGTCTGTTGGATCCTCATTTGTCAAGTTGGGATAATAACCAGTAAGCATAGTTTATAGTTCAACCCTTTTATACTTAAGGGGTCGGAGCTCTGGGCTCAGAGACCTTGAGTTTAAATTACAGCTCAGCTGCTTACTAGGTGGGTAACTGGGGATAAGTTCCTTGACTTCTCTATGCTTCTGTTTCCTCATCTGCAAAATGGGGATAACAACACTGTTGTGTCAATGAACTGAGACAATGTACATGGGAACTAAATTTAATAAAGTACATAAATTTTTTATCGTGAAGCAAAGTAAAAACACAATAAATGTTAACCATTTGCATTGCCATCATCACCATCCTCTGGTGAAACAGTAAATGGCAAAACAGTATTCATGTCCCCCTGAAAGGAATCAAGTGCTACACTTATTATTATCCTTATCATAGGGAGTCTGTTTTGCCATTTCCTTCCGTGTATTTCACTAGGTCAAACGAAGGGCAAAACCACTCTTTTTTCACTTTGGGGAGATAATGGGATCTGAGAAATGGATATTTTGCCCTCAGTTTTCAATGGATTTAGAACAAAAGGAACCTGCAAAACTCAGATAAACCTGGAACAAAAAAATCATCTAGCTCTGCTCTCTCTAACTTCCTTGAGTCTTGTGCATCTCCTAGTGGTGATCTCCCAGAATAACTCAGAAAACTCATCCTTCACAAAGAGTAAAGGAGAAACCAGAGGAGTCATTCAGATGTCTAGGGTAGTCTGAGCAACACATCAAGACACTTCACTGGGTTTTTTTGTTTGGTTGGTTCGTTAGTTAGGGGATTTTCTCCAGATTTATTGAGATATAAGTGACATACTGTGTCAGTTTAAGGTGTACAATGTGACAACTTGATACATGTATAGATTGCATAACGTTTACCACAGTAATACATACTTCACCTCACATAATTACCATTTTGTTGTTATTGTTATGGTGAGAACATGAAAGCTCTACTCTCATAGTAGCTTTCAGGTATACAGTACAGTATTGTTAACTAGAGCACCACGCTATACATTAGATCCCTGGAACTTATTCATCTTATAATCAAAAGTTTGTACATTTTGATCAGCATCTCCCCTTTTCCCCTACTCCTCAGCCCCTGACAACCACCATTCCACTCTCTGTTTCTATGAGTCCAATATTTTTAGGTTCCAAACATAAGTGATATCGTATAGTTATCTGTCTTTCTCTTTCTAACTTATTTCACTTAGCATAATGCCCTCAAGGTCCATCTATGTTGTCACCAATGGCAGGATTTCCTTTTTTATGGCTGAATAATATTCCTCTGTGTGTGTGTGTGTGTGTGTGTGTGTGTGTGTGTGTGTATCTCACATCTTTTTCTATCATCCATTGTTGGACACTTAGGTTGTTTCCAAGTCTTGGCTATTGTAAATAATATTGCAATGTCAAGGAGCATATTCTCTACGTTTTTTTCCTAGGAGTTTTATGGTCTCAGGTCTTATGTTCAAGTCTTTAATTCATTTTCAGTTGAAATTTGTGTATGGTGTATCATAGGGGTACAGTTTCATTCTTTTGCATGAGAATATCCAGTTTTCCCAACACCATTTATTGAAGAGACTATTCTTTCCCTGCTGAGTGAATACTCCCTAGTCAATGTTAGTAAACCATATATGTATGGGTTTATTTCTGGACTCTCAATTGTGTTCCATTGGTCTACATGTCTATTTCTATGCCAGTACCTTACTGTTCTGATTACTGTAGTTTTGTAGTATAGTTTGAAATCAGGAATTGTGATGTCTCCAGCTTTGTTCTTCTTTCCCAGGATTGCTTTAGCTATTTGGTGTCTTCTGTGGTTCCATATGAATTTCAGTATTCTTTTTCCTATTTCTATAAATAATGCCATTGGAATTTTGATAAGGATTGCATTGAATCTATGGATGGTTTGGGATGGTATAGACAGTTTAAGAATACTAACTCTTCTAATCCTATGAACATGGGATATCTTTCCATTTATTTGTGTCTTCTTCAATTTCTTTCACCAATCCAAGACACTTCCCTGTTAAAGGGACAGATAGTAAGTATAGCTTCCTATAAAGAGGTATCAAGGAAATTGAGGGCCACTGAAATCTCACCTCCGGCCTTCTGAGTACAAGAGCCACAAGACACAGTGTGTTTTGTGTGACCCCAATTAAAACTGAAAGAAAATGTTGGTGACTAGTAAACAGTCTCTAGTTCCAGTTTCCTGCCTCTCACCCTAATCCATCCCCAGGTCCCTTCCCAGGCAGGATCAGAGCCCTGAGAAACTTTACCTCTGAAAGTGCTAAGGAACTAGTCTTCACATGTGGGCTCTACCCCACAGTTGGTGTATCCCCTAAGTGACAATGTCTCTCAACATAGATGTATATATTGCCATCAAGTTCTCCAATTATCCCATCTACACTGCACAAGGATGTCCTTGACAGTGTCCACAATTTTATTTGATGGCAAAATAGGAAAGCAGTTATGTAAGCTATCACACACTCACATAATGGAATATTATGTACCCAGTAGAATGTTTATAAAGAACTTGCTGTAACATGGAAAATGTTTATGCTATAACAAAGTTTATAAGGCAGGAAAAAATTCTGTATATGCAGTATAATCACAACTATATTAACAATGCAAAGAAAGAAGTCTGGCAAGAAATATACCAAACCATTAAATGTAGTTTTTTATGGATGATAATACTTAGAGTAATTATTTTCTATTTTTCAAGCTTCAAAAATTTCTCTAATTGCAATGTATTAATTTTATAATAAAAATAATAAAATAGATTCAGAATTTAATAGGAACCAAGATGACAACACAGGAGGCTCCTGAAATTCCCTCCTCCCATGAACACAACCAAATTTACAGCTACACATGGAGGAATTCCCTCAGAGAAAAGTCCAAAAACAAGCAATGGTATGAAACTAGAAATCAATCCTAAGAAGAAAACTGAAAAATTCACAAATATGTCGAGATTAAACAGCACACTCCTGAACAACCAATGGGGTAAAGAAGAAATCAACGTGAAAATCAAAAAACATCTTGATTCAAGTGAAAACAGAAATACAACCTACCAAAACTTAGGGAATGCAGCAAAAGCAGTTCTAAGAAGGAAGTTTATCACAGTAAATGTCTACATTAAAAAAAAAAAAGAAAAAAACCCTCAGACATCTTAACTTTACACCTCAAAGAACTAGAAAAAGAAGAACAAACTAAACCCAGAGTTGGTAGAAGGAAGGAGGTCTAATTTTAAAATAAATTCTAGGGCTTCCCTGGTGGCGCAGTGGTTGAGAGTCCACCTGCTGATGCAGGGGACACGGGTTCGCGCCCCGGTCCAGGAGGGTCCCACATGCCGCGGAGTGGCTGGGCCCGTGAGCCATGGCCGCTGAGCCTGCGTGTCCGGAGCCTGTGCTCCACAACAGTGAGAGGCCCGTGTATTGCAAAAAAAAATAATAAATAAATAAAATAAAATAAATTCTATTAACTCAGAAGCATAAAGATCTTAGATGAAATTATACTGGTAAAAATATTATTAAATCAAGCCAATGGGTCTTTTATTCCCATTGGAAACTAGGTCAGTTTGCCACTGAAGGATAGAAAAACAGGAAGGAAATCAAGAATGGCCCTGGCTTCTCCCAAGTTGCTTGCCTCTGGCAGTAGTATGTGTGAGCATGCCCAAGTGCCATGGTCCCCATGAGGAGAAAATAGCCATATCCTTGCCTGCCAGTTGGCCAGGTGAATTCCAAGCTAAGAAAGCATCCATGAATTAGGGCACTCATCCCAGCTACCCTGACTAAGATCCTGGAGGACACTCTAGGAAAGGTCAGGCCTGGAGTAAAATAATTTCCCAAATAGAAACAACTCCCTTCCAGTGTTAACCCAGCATGCATGTGCCTGATCCCAAACTCTCCTGCCCACAGCAGGGCCTCCAGCCCTCCCATTGGATAATAAGTACATTCAAATTGCGTTATGTAAAAATTAAAATAAAAAATATTAATAAAATTTTAAAATAAAAGAAATTAACCTGTTCTCCCATCAAACTACTATAACCTTCCTTTTACCACCAATTTCTTAAAAAAAATTTTCTGTGCTGACTCCTCTTCCTCGCTACTTAGAGTGATAATTTATTTAAATAGCTCTTCCCAGGGGTGGTATTTAAAAGATATAACAACTGAAATAGCATCAATCCAAATGGAACACGCACCAAACAGACTGGGCAGCAGACGTGGAGAGGGAGTGTGGCTATGCGGGGGGCACCGGTGAATGGCAGCCCCCACTCAGCTACTCACCCACTTGCAAACAAACCTTCCAGGGCTCCACAAGGTCAGTGAACAAAAACATCCAACTTAATATTAACTTGATGGCTGGTAATGAATGTGGGCAAATTCTCTCTTCCCTAATTCCCCACAGTATTTTTCAGGTTTGCAAGTTCATGTCCTGACTTAGAATGTCTAAGGATCGTCATCCCCACTCCATTCTCATGTTTTATAGTTCACCTCCCACCCACAGCCTAGAAATCCAGAATCACTGCACAATCCCTCCCTCTCTCCTCCCAAGAAACTACAGGACACTCAACAGCTATTATGGGTTGGATTTTGTCCCCCACCCCCCAAAAGATGTATTGAAGTCCTGACACCCAATACTTCAGGATGACTTTATTTGGAAACAGGGTCATCGCAGGTGTAATTAGTTAAGGTGAGGTCACATTGCAGTAGAGTGGACCTCTGATCCAATATGACTGATATCTTTATAAGAAGAGTGAAATTTGAAGAGAGACACAGAGGGAAGATAGGAGACAGAGATTGGAGCAATGCTTCCATAAGTCAAGGAACACCTGGGGCTACCAGAAGTTTCAAGAGGCAATGAAGGATCTCTCCATGTAGAGTTCCGATGGAGTATGGCTCTAACAACACCTTGATTTCAGACTTCCAGCCTCCAGAACTTTGAGAGACTAGATTTCCATTGTTTTAAGCCACTCAGCTTGTGGTCCTTTGTTATAGCAGCCCTAGGAAACTAACATAGCAACCGCTGTGAATTCTCTCACACTGCAGAGCCTTTTAAAATTTAACAAAAAGCGTTGAAACTCAGTTCCTTTTCTTCCTTTTATGGCTGGCTTCTTCCCCCTAAACCTACAGAGTTACCTTTTCTCTCCAATGGGAATCACCTCCAGTCTCCCTTGGGTCCTCCCTTCCCCACTTAAAAAGTTGAGATTTATGTTACTCAACATCTTGACCTCAAATAGTGTTTGTTTTGGGTTCTTAGGTGTGAAAGGCAACTTTTGCCCTTCTAAAAAGTAACAGACACTGTAAGTTTTGCATCTCATGTTTGCTTTAAATCAGCTAATAGAAAAAATGTACTGTATATTCATGCAAATAAATTAAGAAGTGAGTCTGAAAAAAAAAAGCTTAAAAGAGAGAACACCTCTTTTGCATAATGAAGACCAAAGTAATCTTTTAAATGAAAGTCTATTTTTAAATTAGGATGTGACATTTGAAAGTTCTATGTGAACCTGTTAGACATTTGAAAGTTCTACGTGAACCTGTTAGAAACACATTTCATACCACGTTGGGATACTTCATTTTAGGGAATAAGTCTTAACAAACCAAAAGTTGTTATTTCTCCTTTGAAATTTAGCTAATATCTCTGAAGAGATTTAGTCCTATCTCATTTCTACTTATGTTTTATTCAGCTTATTTATTCCTACCAAACAATTTAGACATGTTCTGGACATGATTTTACAAAAAACAAAACAAAAATTTGAGTAATAGCTGTTACCAGATATAAATGATATGTAATCTTTGGATCTTATTACTAAAGATGAGTTTTGCCTTTATTAATATACTAGAGTTGATAATGATTAACTCTGCAAGTATAATCTATACCAGTGGTCTCTAAAATTGTTTTAATTACTCTCCCATCAGTTACAAAAAAAAAGTATGTTATGTACTCACAGTACCTGTATTATTTATACAATATATATATATGGATACTGTACTTTAAAATACACTAAATTTAGAATTTTTAAAGGAAGAAATTAAAAACTAAATATAAATAGTAGTTCTTTTGTTTTCACATAGACCATCTTGAGAGCTTCACTTTGGACATAATAGTGCATAAGATATAGGTAAACAGTAAAATCCTGAGTTACTTCAGCAGTAGTATAAGGATGCTTGGAGGTATTTGAGGGGTATCATAGAACTGGGTTAAGGGGAATCCTTTTCAGACTGTATTACTCTTCTCTCACTCATACAAAACCCTTCCTACCATCATAGCAAAATTATCAGGTTAACAAAGTATAAGACAGTCAGAACAGAGAATTCACCAAAAGATAGTATATGCAGCCAAGGATAATTGAAGAAGAGCAAACTTAAATTTCAACATGATATGGATCTGCACAAATAGAAATTATAGTAATATAGCCATACACTGGGAGGAAATATAATTGTTAAGGTTCTGGTGTTAGACAAAATTGAGAGGAAGGGGGTGAGTCAAGAATGTTGAAAGTCATCTCTTGATTTTAATTTCTAAAAACAGTGAGTGTATATGATTTGTAATATGCCATACAAAATCCTATGTAAATATCCCTTTGGTCTTTTCTAGATACCAGTGAGCCAGTAATGCACTTACCTGATGAGAGGTTACATTCTAAAGTAATAAGTCTTCATTACAGCTCCGATTTATTGAGTGCTTGATAAGTACCTTACAGACATTATCCCACCCAACTTCTCAAGGTCGGTGTCCTCATCTACAAACAGGAATAACTATCTCCAATAAGTAACTCCAGGGTTGTACAGCCATTAGGTCCCAGAGACAGGATTTTAGGCTAGGGCCGACCAATGCCAGTGGGCTTCAACACTCCTATACTACCTATCAGGAAGAAAGACCTCCTCATTCTACTTGTCATAGAAAAGACATCAAACTGCCTTTTCAACAATGCTAGTTACTCCATTAAATCTTTCCTACTAAGCAAATCAGATAGAGCAAAAAAATCATTAAGCAATTGGTTACCCCATTCTTGCTTTTTTCCTTATCAGCCTTAAATAGGGGAACACATGATAGAGCATCTGAGGAGCATCCAGAATCTCCTCTGCTATCAAAAGAGACATCCTTGAACTCCTCTTCTTGAGTTCAAGACTGACCTCATTGTTGCTGATAACACCCTCCAAACTGATTATATTTTTGATCTTATTTTATTTTATTGCAAGGACGCTACTAGACCGTTTCTGGAAGGAGTGAGCCATTGAATGAGGAATGAGCTTGGAGTGCTAAAGATTTTCTCTCAGTTTCATGATTTAAAACTTGGGCTGGGAAATGGGGGGTGGGGTGGGAAGGAAGTCATTTTAAATGTCCTGAGACTGGGCTTCCCTGGTGGCGCAGTGGTTGAGAGTCCGCCTGCTGATGCAGGGGACGCGGGTTTGTGCCCCGGTCCGGGAGGATCCCACATGCCACAGAGCGGCTGGGCCTGTGAGCCATGGCCACTGAGCCTACGCGTCCAGAGCCTGTGCTCCACAACGGGAGAGGCCACAACAGTGAGAGGCCCGTGTATCGTGCAAAAAAAAAAAAAAAAAAAAAAGTGTCCTGAGACTAACCGAATAATAAAAAAGGATTTATTCTTATCCAATGTTATTATACTGTTGGGTAATATACTTATGAAAAAAACTGTTTGGAGTTTCACACTCTCTCCTCTGCCAGAGTTCTAAATTAATAGAGAGAGACAAAGGAGTAAAGCACATGGAGAGCATATTAACACCTCTATTATTAATAAAGGCTCTGTTGAACAATGACAGTTTTGCCCCCAGAAGGCTCTAAAATAGGCCCTAGGAGTCCACCAAGTAAACTGATCCCAATGCACTTTTCTTTCCTTTCTTTTTTTTTCTACTTTAATTTAATTAATTTATTTATACAGCAAGTTCTTCTTAGTTATTTATTTCATACATATTAGTGTATATATGTCAATCCCAATCTCCCAATTCATCCCACCACCACCACCCCACTTCCCCCTCTTCCCATGCCACTTTTCATCCAAGGGCGAACATTCATACCTTATTCTATTTTCCACTTTAAGCTAGTCCATCCACAGTGTCCAAAATATCTTATCAGCTGTTTTGCAAATAAATAAATAAATAAATAAATAAATAAATAAACACCCTATGTATAAATTTAAGCCTGCTTACCATCATGTTCCTAGAAAGAAATTTAAATCCTCAAATGAAATCTCTTTACAAATTTAAGGCTTAAAAAAGGAAAACTCCAAAGAAATTCACGTTTAATATCAAATTCACATTCCTTTGTATGTTAAAAATTCAAAGCAACCCAGGGAGATTGGTTCAAGATGGCAGAGTAGAAGAATGTGTGCTCACTCCCTCTTGCAAGAGCACCAGAATCACAACTAACTGCTGAACAATCATCAACAGGAAGACACTGGAACTAAACAAAATAGATGATACGCTACATCCAAAGACAAAGGAGAAGCCGCAATGAGACGGTAAGAGGGGTGAAATCACAATAAAATTAAAACCCATAACTGCTGGGTGGGTGACTCAAACTGGAGAACAATTATACCACAGAAGTCCACCCACTGGAGTGAACGTTCTGAGCCCCATGTCAGGCTTCCCAACCTGGGGTTCTGGCAAGAGGAGGAGGAATTCCCAGAGAATCAGACTTTGAAGACTAACAGGATTTGACTGCAGGACATTGTCCTTTGAGTCCACTCTTAGAGGGCACACACAAAGTAGTGGGCACATCAGGACCCAGGAGAAAGGAACAGTGACTCCATAGGAGACTGAACCAGACCTACCTGCTAGCGTTGGAGGGTCTCCTGCAGAGGCAGGGGTGGCTGTGGCTCACCACAGGGGCAAGGACACTGGCAGCAGAACTTCTGGGAAGTACTCTTTGGCATGAGTCCTCCCTGAGTCCACCATTAGCCCCACCAAGGAGCCTGTGGGCTCTGGTGGTGGGTCGCCTCAGGCCAAACAACCAACAGAGTGGGAACTTTGCCCCACCCATCAGCAGACAAGCAGATTAAAGTTTTACTGAGCTCTGCCTGCCAGAGCAACACCCAGCTCTACCCACCACCAGTTCCTCCCATCAGGAAGCTTGCACAAGCCTCCTAGATAGCCTCATCCACCAGAGGGCAGACAGCAGAAGCAAGGAGAACTACAATCCTGCAGCCTGTGGAATGAAAACCACATTCACAGAAAGACAGACAAAATGAAAAGGCAGAGGGCTAAATACCAGATGAAGGAACAAGATAAAACCCCAGAAAAACAATTAAATGAAGTGGAGATAGGAAACCTTCCAGAAAAAGAATTCAGAATAATGATAGTGAAAATGATCCAGGACCTCAGAAAAAGAATGGAAGCAAAGATCGAGAAGATGCAAGAAATGTTTAAAAAAGACCTAGAAGAATTAAAGAACAAACAAACAGAGATGAACAGTACAATAACTGAAATGAAAACTACACTAGAAGGAATCAATAGCAGAATAACTGAGGCAGAAGAACGGATATGTGACCTGGAAGAGAGAATGGTAGAATTCACTGCTGCAGAACAGAATAAAGAAAAAAGAATGAAAAGAAATGAAGACTGCCTGAGAGACCTCTGGGACAACATTAAACACACCAACATTCACATTATAGGGTTCCCAGAAGGATAAGAGAGAGAGAAAGGACCCAAGAAAATATCTGAAGAGATTATAGTCAAAAACTTCCCTAACATGGGAAAGGAAATAGCCACCCAAGTCCAGGAAGAGCAGAGAGACCCAGGCAGGATAAATCCAAGGAGAAACACACTGAGACACATAGTAATCAAACTGACAAAAACTAAAGACAAAGAAAAATTATTAAAAGCAACAAGGGGAAAAATGACAAATAACATACAAGGGAACTCCCATAAGGTTAAAAGCTGATTTCTCAGCAGAAACTCTACAAGCCAGAAGGGAGTGGCATGGTATATTTAAAGTGATGAAAGGGAAGAAGCTACAACCAAGATTACTCTACATGGCAAGGATCTCATTCTAAGTGGGAAACAGAAGAGAAGAAAAGGACCTACAAAAACTAACCCAAAACAATTAAGAAAATGGTAATAGGAACATATATATCGAAAATCACCTTAAATGTGAATGGATTAAATGCTCCAACCAAAACACACAGGCTTGCTGAATGGATACAAAAACAAGATCCATATATATGCTGTCTACAAGAGACCGAGTTCAGACCTAGGGATACATACAGACTGAAAGTGAGGGGATGGAAAAAGATACTCCATGCAAATGGAAATCAAAAGAAAGCTGGAGTCGCAATACTCATATCAGATAAAATAAACTTTAAAATAAAGAATATTACAAGAGAGGAGGAAAGACACTACATAATGATCAAGGGATCAATCCAAGAAGAAGATATAATAATTGTAAATATTTATGCACCCAACATAGGAGCACCTCAATACATAGGCAAATGTTAACAGCTATAAAAGAGGAAATTGACAATAACACAATAATAGTGGGGGACTTTAACACCTCACTTCACCAATGGACAGATCATCCAGACAGAAAAGTAATAAGGAAACACAAGCTTTAAATGACACAACAGACCAGATAGATCTAATTGATATTTATAGGACATTCCATCCAAAAACAGCAGATTACACTTCTCAAGTGCACACAGAACATTCTCCAGGATAGATCACATCTTGGGTCACAAATCAAGCCTTGGTAAATTTAAGACAATTGAAATCATATCAAGCACCTTTTCTGACCACAACACTATGATATTAGAAATAAATTACAGGGAAAAAAAAATAAAAAACACAAACACAGGAGGCTAAACAATTTGTTACTAAATAACCAAGAAATCACTGAAAAATCAAAGAGGAAATCAAACAATACCTAGAGAAAAGTAACAATGAAAACACGACGATTCAAAACCTATAGGATGCAGCAAAAGCAGTTCTAAGAGGGAAGTTTATAGCAATACAATCCTACCTCAAGAAACAAGAAAAATCTCAAATAAACAATCTAATCTTACACCTAAAGGAACTAGAGAAAGAAGAACAAACAAAACCCAAAGTTAATATAAGGAAAGAGGCCATAAAGATCAGAGCAGAAATAAATGAAACAGAAACAAAGAAAACAACAGCAGAGATCAATAAAACTAAAAGCTGGTTCTTTGAGAAGATAAACAAAATTGATAAACCTTTAGCCAAACTCACCAAGAAAAAAAGGGAGAGGACTCAAATCAATAAAACTAGAAATGAAAAAGGAGAAGTTACAACAGACACTGCAGAAATACCAAGCATCATAAGAGACTACTACAAGCAACCCTATGCCAATAAAATGGACAACCTGGAAGAAATGGACAAATTCTTAGAAAAGCACAACCTTCCTAGACTGAACCAGGAAGAAATACAAAACATGAACAGACCAATCACAAGTAATGAAATTGAAGCTGTAATTAAAAATCTTCCAAGAAACAAAAGTCCAGGACCAGATGGCTTCACAGGTGAATTCTATCAAACATTTAGAGAAGAGCTAACACCCATCCTTCTCAAACTCTTCCAAAAAATTGCAGCAAACTCACTCTGCGAGGCCACCATCACCCTAATACCAAAACCAGACAAAGATACTACAAAAAAAGAAAATTACAGACCAATATCACTGATGAATATAGATGTAAAAATCCTCAACAAAATATCAGCAAACAGAATCCAGCAACACATTAAAAGGATCATATACCATGATCAAGTGGGATTTACCCAGGGATGCAAGGAGTCTTCAACATATGCAAATCAATCAATGTGATACACCATATTAACAAATTGAAGAATAAAAACCATATGATCATCTCAATAGATGCAGAAAAAGTTCTGACAAAATTCAACACCCATTTATGATAAAAACTCTCCAGAAAGTTGGCATAGAGGGAACCTACCTCAACATAATAAAGGCCATATACGACAAACCCACAGCAAACATCATTCTCAATGGTGAAAAACTGAAAGCATTTCCTCTAAGATCAGGAACAAAACAAGGATGTCCACTCTTGCCAGTATTATTCAACATTGTTTTGGAAGTCCTAGCCACAGCAATCAGAGAAGAAAAAGAAATAAAAGGAATACAAATCAGAAAAGAAAAAGTAAAACTGTCACTGTTTGCAGATGACATGATACTATACATACATAATCCTTAAGTTGCCACCAGAAAACTACTAGAGCTAATCAATGAATTTGATAAAGTTGCAGGATACAAAATTAATGCACAGAAATCCCTTGCATTCCTATACACTAACAACGAAAGATCAGAAGGAGAAATTAAGGAAACAATCCCATTCACCATTGCAACAAAAAGAATAAAATACCTAGGAATAAGCCTACCTAAGGAAGTGAAAGATCTGTACTCAGAAAACTATAAGACAATGATGAAAGAAATCAAAGATGACACAAACAATTGGAGAGATACACCATGTTCTTGGATTGGAAGAATCAACATTGTGAAAATGACTATACTACCCTAAGCAATCTACAGCGTCAATGCAATCCCTATCAAATTACCAATGGCATGTTTTACAGAACTAGAACAAAAAATCTTAAAATTTGTGTGGAGACACAAAAGACCCTGAATAGCCAAAAACAGTCTTGAGGGAAAAAAACGGAGCTGGAGGAATCAGGCTCCCTGACTTCAGACTATACTACAAAGCTACAGTAATCAAGACAATATGGTACTGCCACAAAAACAGAAATACAGATCAATGGAACAGGATAGAAAGCCCAGACATAAACCCACACACCTACAGTCAACTAATCTATGACACAGGAGGCAAGGATATACAATGGAGAAAAGACAGTCTCTTCAATAAGTGGTGCTGGGAAAACTGGACAGCTACATGTAAAAGAATGAAATTAGAACACTCCCTAACACCATACATAAAAATAAACTCAAAATGGATTAAAGGCCTAAATGTAAGACCAGACACTCTAAAACTCTTAGGGGAAAACATAGGAAGAACATTCTTTGACATAAATCACAGCAAGATCTCTTTTGCCCCCCCCTTAGAGTAATGGAAATAAAAGCAAAAATAAACAAATGTGACCTAATGAAACTTAAAAGCTTTGGCACAGCAAAGGAAACTATAAACAAGATGAAAAGACAACCCTCAGAATGTGAGAAAATATTTGCAAATGAATCAATGGACAAAGGATTAATCTTCAACATATATAAACAGCTCATGCAGCTCAATATTAAAAAATCAAACCACCCAATCCAAAAATGGGCAGAAGACCTAAATAGACATTTCTACAAAGAAGACATACAGATGGGCAAGAGGCACATGAAAAGCTGCTCAACATCACTAATCATTAGAGAAATGCAAATCAAAACTACAATGAGGTATCACCTCACACCAGTTAGAATGGGCATCATCAGAAAATCTACAAACAATAAATGCTAGAGAGGGTATGGAGAAAAGGAAACCCTCTTGCACTGTAGGTGGGAATGTAAATTGATACAGCCACTATGGAGAACACTATGGAGGTTCCTTAAAAAACTAAAAATAGAATTACCATATGACCCAGCAATCCCACTACTGGGCATATACCCTGAGAAAACCATAATTCAAAAAGAGTCATGTACCACAATGTTCACTGCAGCTCTATTTACAATAGCCAGGACATGGAAGAAACCTAAGTGTCCATCAACAGATGAACGGCCAAAGAAGATGTGGCACAAATATACAATGGAATATTATTCAGCCATAAAAAGGAATAAAATTGGGTCATTTGTAGAGACATGGATGGACCTAGAGACTGTCCTACAGAGTGAAGTAAGTCAGAAAGAGAAAAACAAATACTGTATGCTAACACATATATATGCAATCTAAAAAAAAATGGTTCTGATGAACCTAGGAGCAGGGCAGGAATAAAGTATGGCAGTTCCTCAAAAAATTAAAAATAGGTACCCAGCAGAACTCAAAAGTTATGTCTATACAAAGTCTTATTCCCAAATTTTCATAACAGCATTATTAATAATAGACAAAAAGTAGAAACAACTGAAATGTCCATCAGTTGATGAATGGATAAACAAAAAATTGAATATTCACACAATGGAATATTATTTAGTCATAAAAAGGAATAAAGTACTGATACATGCTACAACATGAATGAACATTGAAAACATTATAGTAAGTGAAAGGAGCTAGTCATGAAAAGCCACATATTGTATGATTCCATTTATAGGAAATGTCCAGAATAGGCAAGTCCGTAAAGTCAAAAAATAGATTTGTGTTTGCCAAGGACTAGAGAAGGAGGGAATGGGAAATGATCCTGATGGGTATGGGATTTCCTTTTGTGCTGATGAAAATATTCTTAATTTGTATAGTGGTGATGGTTACACGACTCTATAAATACCACTGAATTGTACAGTTTAAAAGGATGAATTTTTAGTATGTGCACCATATCTCAATAAAACTGTTATTTAAGAAGATAAAAGAGAGCCTAATCAAGCTGTCAGTTGCTAAAAAATTCAAAATATTTTAAATAATATCTAAAATATTTTAATATTATTGGTTGAAGTAGATAAAAGGACCAAAGTCCTGGAAATGAAAGTGGACCATTTCCACACATTTATGCATAAGAAGGGGGTAGCTTTTGCATAGCATCTAGATAAAGACAGGGGACTTGAATCTTAAGTCTTATGTTGATATGCAATCTGAAAATAGTATATATTGAAGATTTTTATACACTTCAACATTTTCTGTGTAAGGCCTTTACATTCTTAGTTATAGGCAAGAGCCCAAGTTTTCTGAGATTCCATAGCCAAACCATCAGTGAAAGAGGAGGAAAAATAATAGCCTATACATTGGGAAGAGTTCAAGAAATTGAGTGACTTGCATATAACAATACTTGATCCACTCTTCTATTTATTTATATGAATAAAGTTTCTTAGCATTTAAAAGTTATAAACATTTGCTCCTTCAAAAAACTTTATTAATAAAGCCACAAATTAGGAGGGGAAATATTTGCAAATTGTATATCTGGTAAAGGATTTGTGTCTAGGATATGTAGAGAATTCGTAGAACTCAATAATAAGACAAACAGCTCAATTTCCCCAATTTTTAAATGGGGAAAAGATTTCAGTGGACATTTTGCTAAAGAAAATATACAAATTGCTAAAAAGCACATGAAAAGATAATCAATATTGTTAGTCATTAGAGAAATGAAAATTAAAACCAGAATATAATACCTGTACAAACCCACTGGAATAGCTATAATCCAAAAAAAAAAAAAAAAAGACAATAACAAATATTGGTGAGATTTTGGAGAAAATACTGGAGTCACGAATGTATAAGCAAAATATAGAATATCCATATAATGGAATTTTATCCACCAGTAAAAAGTAAAGAACTACTGACACACACTACAACATGGGTGAACCTCAAAAACATGCTAAGAAGCCAGACAGTAAACACTACATATGGTATGATCTCATTTATATGAAATGTCCAGAAATGGAAAACCTATGGAGACAGAAAGCAGATCAGTAGTTGCCTGAGGCTGGGGGTAACTGATGGAAACAGCAAACAGGTGCGAGGGAATGCTTTGGGGTGATGGAAGCAGTCAAAATCTGGGTTATAGCAATGGTTGCACAACTCAATAAATTTACTAAAAATTATCAAATTATACACTTACGATGGGTGAATTCTCTGGTATGGATGTAAATATACCTCAATAAAGCTGTTTTTAAATAGCTAGAAAAAAAGTCAGCTATCTATGTTTAAAATAACTTTTTTTTCCTCTCCCTGTTATTTAATCAAATGGTTATATTTTTCCCCTGTTATTTTCTGGTCACCTATTATGAGACAAGTGCTAGTTATCTCACCTCTACTGTTAGTAACATTTAATATTCACTTCAAGTCTATGAAGTCGGTGTAAATACACCCATTTTTCAGACTTCAAGCTTAAGTCACTTGGCCAGGATCAGACAGATCATCAGTAGCAGAGCTAGACTGCAAATCTAAACCTGTTTGAATTAGATGCACAGGCCCAGTCCGTAAGCCACGCTGCTGATCTGCTAAGGAATGCAAAGAGTTTCAAAGAAACTTTTTAGCAAAAGAAAGAAGAGTGGTTGCCCAAGCAATAAAGTTCTCAGTTTCAAAACATATCCTATGCTCTGAGCCAAGCCACCCTAGAGTATTTCAAGACCTTTGCTGCTGACATAAAATGGGGACTGCACAAGTGACTCAAGACTCAGACCACCAAAGGTCAACCCAGCCTCTCTAGTCATGGCTTCTGGTTGGTTCAGTTGGTCACTGAACAGATGAAATGGGCATTTCCCTTTACTGCCCATACAAATCTCCCAAGGAGGTCATTTAAATGCAAAGTCTAAGCCCCTGGGCCCAGATATTCTGGTCCAATAAGCTTGGGACGGGGCTTAGAATCTATATTTTTTAACTAGAATAGGAAAATTGTTAAAATTACAGGCTTCAGAAATAAATGTACCTGGGTTTGAATGCTGCCTTAGGCCATTAACTAGTCATGGCCCCTTGGCCAAGGTAGCATCTCTGAGCCTCAGTTTCCATATCTAAAATAGGGTGTTGATAATCATTATCTTTTTAAATTGTTGTGAATTTTTAATTAACCCCATGCTTTTAGAAAGCAGTCAATAAGCAGTAGCGCTTTTTCTACACTTTTGTGTGTTTTTTTCCCTAGAGAGTCTAAAAGGGTGGCGCTTTGCCAACAATCCAGATTGCAAGCTTTTTCTTAGAATCAGGTCAGAAGCAAACATGCTGCTGGGTTGGATGAAATGAACCCAACAGAGAAAACAAAATAACCAGGCCTGCAGCCCTCAAGGCTGTTGATTTGTGTCTCTTGTGGGAGACTTTAATATTTGGAGTTGAACTCCATTGACTCACAAATGTATTCTATTCCTGGCCTTCAAAAACAATCCTGAGAAAAATAGGTAAGAGCAGAAACCATGAGGCAAAGGTGACACCTACTGGCAGAGCAAGGCCCCTGCAGAAGCCCTTTCTGTTGCTCAGCTGCTTCCAACAAGGATTAATCCTTCCTATTCATCCTGCCGCCCTCTTACACAGGAAGCGTTGTCAATGAAATAAACAGAGATGTGGACAAAGGTTTACATTCAAAAGTTTTCATCCGGTATTATTTATAAAATGAAATGCTGGAAAGAGTTAGTCCAACATTTGGGAAATGGGTTAAATACATTTTGGTATATGCATATAATGGGCCATTAATCATCCATTTTAAGCTGTTTTCAAACCATTTTAATGACATGAAGAAATGCTCACATAAAGATTTTAAATGCAAAAGTAAGATTATAAAACAAACATATATAGAATATTGATTAAGTAAGATTGATGTATTGATATTTGCTCATAGGAGAAATCTAGCTTGAAATGTAAAAATGTTAATAGCGGTCGTTTCTTAGGTTAGTATTTTCTTCTTTATATATTTATGTATTTTTCAACATTTCTGCAATAAGCACGTATTACCTTAGTGAATAGAAAGCAAAGGAATAAAAATTATTTTTTAATTTTTCCAGCTTTATAGAGATATAATTGACCTATAACATTGTGTAGATTTAAGGTGTATAACTTAATGATTTTATACACATATATTGCAAAATGATTACCACAATAAGGTTAGTTAACACTTCCATCACCTCACATAGTTGCAATTTGTGTGTGGGGGGGTATGTTGTGAGAACATTAAAGATCTACTCTCTTTTAAAAGTATTTTTTAAAAAAGAAAAAGACTCTCAATGCCATTTTAAGTGAGAAGAGGGGCCCCAGAAGAGATACAGATGGAAAAGTGGCGAAGATCAGAGGTGAAGAGTTGAGTCTCAGAACTCGGGGACTATGATCAGAGAGGCTGATGAGAAACAGTCTGATCCCCATGATGACATTAGCAACATCCGATACTGCAATGTGTCAGGACAGTGGAACAACAGAAGGAGAGAACGGGGCTATTTCATTGTCTGAAAAGTAGAAAATATTTTGTTCTCCCTGACCTCGTCTTCAGGCTTTTTACAACTGGCTCTCCTTTGATATCATCTCTGGGGAATTTTCTTACATAAATGACTGTGATTGAAGATCTGTCCTGCTGGGTAGGTGAGTACAGCTCCGCCTCCTCGATGAATGCCTGACCGATGCACTTCTTGCTTCCCCACCATACCTGGCAAGGCCCTGGTACTGTCACAGACCAGCTCTGTGAAATCACCTGACTTCTCTGCATTTCACTCCTCTCATTGATAAAATACAGATGACAATAGCCACCTTGCTAATGTCCCACAGCTGTGAGCTTTGCATGAGATCATGTGTTTTGAAAGCAGCCCCATGCAAATCACAACCAAGATCATAGTAGCCGACATCCCCCATTGAGTGATCATGTGTCAGACACCCCACAAGGTGTTTTATCACCAGTTTCATTGAGTCATCATAAAAAGCTTGAGTGAGTGTGAAACCCATTTTACCCACAAGAAAACTGAGTTTATAACCTGCTCAAAATCGAATGCCTTTTACATTGCAGAGCCAGGATTTGGATTCAATTCCATCTCCAAAGGCCGGGCTCTTAAACACTATGCTGTACTACTGCATAGAATCTTAGCACTCGAAGGGACCCAATAGATCATTAGGTTAAATCCCTATAGTTTACAGAAGAGGACACCAAGGCCCAGAGAGGGGGCATGACTTACCCACATGACCAACAAAAATGCCACAAACCTCACAGAACACCAAGATCCTCTGCACAATCTGCGAGCCAGTGTGGTTCCTGGTCACCCAAACCCAGGGAGTGGGCTGAGGCTTCTGTTCTCAGTTAGCCCTGCTTCTCTATTGCTGGTAACTGGAAACTTTTGGATCCACCCTGTTATTCAATGGCCAAATTACATGTTCTTAACTGAGTGAAATTTTGAATTTCTGGAGAAAGTGAACTTCCACACAATCAAGTTTTCACCACAGCAAAAGCCAATGGGAGGGGGCATAGGGTCAAGGGGCAGAGAGGCCACAAGTGAAGGCTCCAAGGTTACCAGGCAATCTGAGCTCTAGATGTAGGATGTTCCCCCAAATTATCATCTTAAGTAAGTCCCTTGAGAGTGGAAGGGGATGCTACTGATAATTACAGTGACCATATCCACAGGGTAAAGCAGAACTGCGTTGAAGGAGAAGCTAGCAAGGGGCAGAATACCAAAAATCAAAGGGTCTCAGACTAGAGGCAGAAAGATGAAGCTGGGTTTGGGCATCCCTCTAAGTTGTCCTGAAACAATCAGATGATTTGCTGTTCATCGATACATCATGTCACTTCTCTGGTGCTATGCCCTAGCCCATAGGCTGTGATAGAAGTGGCTGTAGTATATGCAGAGACCACAAACAACTTAAAAGTCAACTTATACACCAAGTACATATGGGAATCAAATTCACCACAAAAAAATTTCAATTTAGTTTACTCCAGCTCCAATTCTATGAATGCAGCATTTCCCTCTGAAACCTTCACTTTCCCTTCCATCTTGTATGTCTGTGTGAAAGTGAGAATACATAGCAAGTATCCATTTCCATATCCTAATCAAGAATCGTATTAGATTATTTTGCATCATGAAGTATGATGCAGCTTTCCAATAACCAAGGTGAGGAGAAAGACTAATTTACAAGTCATGTCTCTACATGGGAACTAACTAGTAGGATGACTGATTTTGCTTTTAGTCAATTGGCTTATTATCAATGACCATGAAGCAGACCTCAGAGGGCTCCTGAATTGACCATTCTAGCCCATAGCATTGTCTCCAATTACAACCTTGAATCTTTCTGGTCCTCAACCATACCCGGCCACAACTTAAACTCCTGTGTTCTGTGGCCTCTACTGCTCACTTTTCATTTGGCTGCCTTGTAAGACTGTTCTTGCTTCCACTGTATTTCATTCATTCATTCATTTAACAAACCCACCATATGCCAGGTACTGTCCAAATGAACAAAGATCCCTGCCTTTGTGGAGATAACATTTTTTTTTTTTTTTTTTTTTTTTGCGGTATGTGGGCCTCTCACTGTTGTGGCCTCTCCTGTTGCGGAGCACAGGCTCCGAACGCACAGGCCCAGCAGCCATGGCTCACGGGCCCAGCCGCTCCACGGCATGTGGGATCTTCCCAGACCGGGGCACGAACCCGTTTCCCCTGCATCGGCAGGCGGACTCTCAACCACTGCGCCACCAGGGAAGCCCTGGAGATAACATTTTAAAAGAGAAAGCAGACAATAAAAATCAAACATAGTATATAAATTGTATATTATGTTAGAGGGTGATCAAAGAAAATATAGAACAGAACAAGATTAAAATTTTAAATAGAGGGGTCAAAGAAGACTTCACTGAAAAGTTACATTTTAGCAAAGCTTGGAAGAACATAAAGAAATGAGCCATGAAGGTATCTGGGGAAAAGTACTCCAGGCAGAGGGAACAGCTCATGTACAAGTCCTGAGATAGAATCCAGTCTGACATGTTCCAGAAACATCTAGGAGACCGGTGTTATTGAAGCAAAGTGAGCAAAGGGGAAAACTGGTCAGAGATGAGGTCAGAGTGGTGTTAGGGCACAGATCACAGGGGGTCAAGCAGGCCACTGTAAGGATGTTAACATTAACTTTTTTTTTTTTTTTCGGTACGCGAGCCTCTCACTGTTGTGGCCTCTCCCGTTGCGGAGCACAGGCTCCAGACGCACAGGCTCAGCGGCCATGGCTCACGGGCCCAGCCGCTCCGCGGCATGTGGGATCTTCCCGGACCGGGGCACGAACCCGTGTCCGTTGCATCAGCAGGCGGACTCTCAACCACTGCGCCACCAGGGAAGCCCTAACATTAACTTTTGAGTGAAACAAGAAACTGTTGTAGAGTTTTGAGCAGAAGAGTGACACGATCTGACCTACTTCCTTAAAGGATCACTCTTGCTGCTACACTGAGAATAGATGGCTAGGGTAGAAGCAGGAAGGCTTGACGAGAGCATCTTACAGTCATCGAGACAAGGGGTAATGATGGCTTGAACCAGTGCAGCAACAATGCAGGTGGTAAAAGGTGATTGGATTCTGGATGACTTTGAAAGTAGATTTGATCTGGCTATTTCCTGACTCATTGGATGTGGTATGTGAAAGAAGGTGAGAAATCAAGAGTGACACCAATGGTTTTGGCTCAGCCACAGGAAGAATGAGGCTACTGGAAGAAGGCCATAGGTGGAGCATGTATGTGGGGAGAAGACCAGGAGCTCACTGAAGGCATGTTGAGTATGCCCTCCAAAAGGAACTGTTCAATAGGCAGTTGGGTACATGAGACTGGAAGGCAAGTGAGAGCCCTGGAAGTCATCAATAAGTAGGTAAAGACTTGGAGCTGGATGAGGTCAAGAATGGACGAAGAGAGAGAAGAAAAGAGGACCAACAACTGAACCCTGGGCCCTTCAATATTAATCAGACTGGAGATGAAGAGGAACCAGCAAAAGAACATGGGAAAGATCCATCTGGGGTGGAGGAGAACCAAGAAAGCACAGTAAGACAAATTCCAGTTTCAATGGGCACACAGGCCAGGAATATTCTGTTCTCCAATAACTTTTTTCTTTAGTTCCCTGAACCAATGCAAATAAATTCCACACTTCTGAGTGCTTTTTCTTTTGCACTTGATGCCCAACCATTTCAAGCCCTCTCCGCATGATTACTGTGGAGGTCTGAGAGCAGCCACAGCAGTAGCCCTGATGTCAGAAAAATGGCTCAGACAGGCAGCCTGTCTGCTGCTTTGATACGACCCGTGTCCAGAGGGAGAACCGCCAATCCAAACAGATCCCACGGATTGTGCCCTAACCAACGCTGTCAAAACACAGCATGAGAGAAACTCAAGCCAGCCTGCCTGGGGCAAACTGTCAGGTTGTCACGCAGCTTGTGGGAGCTCAACTGCATATAAAAGGTGAGGCACTGAATTCAGAGAAGGAGACAGATAGACTCAGGGGCCCAGAGCGTCCTACAACTTGAGCCTTGTAGCCTATTGCCTCTGCAAGGGTCCTGCCTTTTATCTTTGTGGGTAAGATGCTGAAGTTGCCCTAAGGAGGAAACAATGTCTAGGAATTCACGTCTGCAATTCTGAGGACGTGGAAGTATCTTTAAAGCGTCAACTCTACGATCTGATTTATACACTGACTCATATATGAAATTCTACTGTTATCAGAGTTTAATCTCTTGATTTAAAAATGTTTTCAATAAACACTGCTATCCATCACTCTCAGCTCAAGATGGAAACAGAGTTTGGTAGAGAGGAACGGGAAGAAGGGAGAGGGCGTGGGATCATGAGGATGCAGGACGCCCCCTCCACTTCCACCCCACCTCCCAGGGAGGAACGTTGTCCAGAACAGGGAGGTAGGAAACAACCTCATCCCTGGAGTTTTCCCTGTTGGCAAGTGTAGGAGGGAGTCACAGGGATAAGTCAGAAACTTTTCAGTTGATGCTTTAGTGTTGCCTATGCAAATTTTCTTGGGCCTTCTTTACGACCACAAAGGAACAACCTAGGCCCAGAGGCCTTGCTAGTACACAGAAGCCTAACGGAGATGGAGTATGATTATTCTGAGGATCTGAGGACAGGTTTCTCACTTAAAGCCTAAAGGAACCTCAACTGTCCCTTCCTCTCTTTTTCCCTCTATCATCTTCTGGCCTTTTGCTCCCCACCCAAGTATCATCCAAAAAACATGACCCAATGCTGAAAAATACACAATACTGTGATTCTTCATTCCACTTTATTTATATCCCATATTTCTCATATCTCTTCCCTGGGCTTTCTTAAAATATCCATCTTTTTTTGTTTGTTTGTTTGTTTTTGCGGTATGCGGGCCTCTCACTGTTGTGGCCTCTCCCGTTGCGGAGCACAGGCTCCAGACGCGCAGGCTCAGCGGCCATGGCTCACGGGCCCAGCCGCTCCGCGGCATGTGGGATCTTCCCGGACCAGGGCACAAACCCGCGTCCCCTGCATCGGCAGGTGGACTCTCAACCACTGCGCCACCAGGGAAGCCCAAAATATCCATCTTTTGAAGGAGAGAAGGGAAGGGAGGCAAGAGACAGACCTAGGGAGTTTTCTGGACCCATTGAGAATTCTCTGGACACATTGAAACTTGTTGCTGTTCTGTTTCTAAGTCAGCCTCATCTCTAAGGGCAGCAATCTCAGAATCTGCTGGAAACTAATGGCCACAGCCCAGCATTGAGCCCAGAACCTCTTCAGTTGGCCCTGGGAAATAAGACCAGGTGCAGACCGCTCACAACCCAGCTTCAGGCTCCTGGCTGGTGAGACTTCATTTATTGCTACATCTGCTCCCCAAGTGATTCAGGAATATGCCCAGCTTGTTTAGGACAAGCCAGGAAGTCAGTGTGACCAGGGTGAAATGAGTGAGGAAGAAAGTGGTAGGAGGTGAGATCAAAAAGGTAAAAGAGGTCAGGTCCTGTGGGGCTTGGACAGCCCCACAAGAAGGCACTGGATTCTCTTTCAAGTGAAAGGAGAAGCCATTGGAGGGTTTGAAGTAGAGCAGTAATGTGACATGACCGTAATTTGAAAGGATGGCTCTGGCTCCTGTGTGGAGAGGTGAAAAAGGAAACAAGGATGGAGCAGGGAGGCCAGGTGACAGAGGGATGATGGTGGCCTGACCCAGAGTGGGAGCAGTACTCAAAAATGGACAGATTTGGGACATGGTAGAAAGAGAGTCAACAGGATTTGCTAACGTGCTGAACTGAGAGAAAGAGGAGTCAGTAATGGGTCAAAATTTTCCAGTTACTGAGTCGAATCCATCGCCAGTGGCCAATGATTTAATCAATCGTGCCTATGTAATGAAACCCCTAAAGGACAGCGTTCGAGAGCTTTCTGGTTGGTGATGAACACATGGGGGTTTGAAGAGAGCAGCATGCTCAGAGAGGGTATGGAAGCTCCGCACTCCTTCCTGCATGCCTTGCTCTATGCATCTCTCCCATCTGGCTGTCCTGGGCTATATCTTTTTATAATATACTTGAAATCTAGTAAGTGAAATGTTTGTCTGAGTTCTGTGAGCTGCTCCAGCAAATCAATGGAACCCAAGGAGGGGGTAGTGGGATCCTTTGATATATAGCCAGCTGGTCAGAAGTCCAGGTAACAACCTGGACTTGTGATTGGCATTCTGAGTTGGAGGGTGTCATTGGAACTTCCAATCTACTGCCAGGGGGTCAGAAACACAGGTGATGATATGGGCTTTAGACTGGCATCTGAAGTGGGGAGAAAGGGGGCCAGTTTGTGAGACTGAACCCTTGATTTGATGCTACCTCCAGGAAGATCGTGTCAGAATTGAGTCGAATTGTAAGATACTCAGCTGGTGTGCAGAGCATTGCTTGGTTGTGTGGGAAGCTCCCCTTTCACCCCTGCACATTGGAATTGGGTCCAGAATCCCAAATAGTAAGTGATCAGCCAAGTCATTATTTCTGAGAACTGAGTCAAAGAAGACTGAGAATGAAGTCAGAGTTCCAAGCTATGTTCTGCAGAACCCTAGGTTTCATGGAGTCCCTGTGAGGTTAAGTAGAGATGTTGGGGGAGGCAGGTGGTTACTGAACAAGGCTTAGCCAACAAGGTTCCAGGACTCTCTCCCTGCTTCAGTCAGACCTGCTCTTTTAGTTTTGGGGTTCCATGTGAGATCTCCTCTGAAGAAAGTGTTCTACTGTTTCATACACAAACTTTAAAATCTGTTGGAGCCCATTCTACCACTGAGACGGGGCAAGAATGTGGAGAGGAGCTCTTTCTGTGGTACCACCTGCAGGGAAAAATCTAAAGCTGAGGGCGAAAAACCAGAGAGTAGATGATTTCTATGGCCTTTTCAGCTCTAAAAGATTTGAATTCTACTCTCATTCCCACCCCCTGAACAACAATCTCAGTTCAGACTCCACTCATGCCCTGGTCTGATAATGACTTTGATGGAGACATATGACCTGGCTAGCCCTAATACATGGGTCTGATAACATTTACGGGCCTTTGAGGAGAGGTATAAGAAACATCTATTTGGGGCTTCCCTGGTGGCGCAGTGGTTGAGAGTCCACCTGCTGATGCAGGGGACACGGGTTCGTGCCCCGGTCCGGGAAGATCCCACATTCCGTGGAGCGGCTAGGCCCGTGAGCCATGGCCGCTGAGCCTGTGCGTCCGGAGCCTGTGCTCCGCAACGGGAGAGGCCACAACAGTGTAGAGGCCCGCGTACCACAAAAAAAAAAAAAAAAAAGAAACATCTATTTGATCAAAGTGCCTTGAACCTTTTGATTTTGAGAACTGCTGGACTGAAACATTCATTGTGAGTTAACAAACCCTTCCTCCTGCCGCCCCTGATCTTCATCAGTTTCACAGTCTTTAGGGCCTCAGGCAGTGTCTGGACAAGGTCTCATCCATGACTGCCAGCCTCCTACAGCAGAGAAGTTTACCTTTCCTGGTCAATTTCTCAGTACTCTCAATTTTTCTTGGCTTCTCAGATAATGTCATTTCTCTGTCTTTTGCCTAGAGGAAGTGTTAACAAATTTAGGTATCCAAAGATGCTCTTCCCTTGAAGGTAACCTTCTAAGCTCTACCAACTTGCAGTATAGGTCTGGGGAAGAAACACAATGATCTTGAAGAAAATCTGATTTTAGGGAAAGCAACTTTGTTTTCCTATGACAAACTCTCATTTCCAACACTAGGGTCCAATTGCAAAGAAATGAAGCATGAGCAGCTGGATTCAGGAATCTTCTAGATCCAGATGTTCAAAGCCTGAGGTGAAAGCATGCTGCATAGAGTTAACAGAAGCTGATAACTATAGAAATTCTTGAGCTTGTCTTACAGAACAACAGATAAAGGAACAGTTTGTTAAAACCCCTTGGCTTATAAACTGCCTTCATTGATTAAGCTCGCTTTAGTTATTTTCCTTTCTTTCTTTCTTTCTTTTTGCTTTAATTACATACCTTCCCAGCTTCACACAGCTCAGTTGTTTTATAGGAACTTGGAGTCAACTCTTGTCCAGTGCAAGGCAGTTGGAACTGGTTGGGACCACCGACCCTAAAACAGGGTCCTGTCAGACATCAGCGGGCTGGAAAACTCCACCCTCCCATCAAGCTAAGTGCCTCTATTTTGAACATGCAAAAGCACGTAAACCAGATGCACCTGCACAAAACACCAATTACCTCATCTTTTCCTGACCTCCAATCACCTTTCCCCGTGCCTAAGACACTCTGCTTGTCCAATAAATATCCCAACACCCTTGCCTTCCAGGAGGCAGATCTGAGACTTATTCTTCAGTCTCCCGATTGGCTGCTTTGTGAATAAACACTTTCTCAGCTGTAAACCTCAGCATCTCAGCATTTGGCTTGCTGTGCATCAGGCAAATGGAACTGGTTTGATAACAGAGCCATAAGATACTCATAACACCTGTGCTCCTCTTCCAAGATTTTCACCCTATATTTTAAGAACTTTGATGGAGGATCAAGTACATCTTCATTCTAGGGGAACATTATAATGCCACATCCTTTGTAAGACAAGAGAAAGGCAGAATTGTGCATAAGTCACCCAACTCACTTGCCCACCATGGTGAACATATGTTGCTCTTATCTGTACAGCACCATTATTTTTCTAGACCTCTTTAATTACATCGCCAGAAAGAGCAATTGGCTTAGGAGATGGGGAGGCATGCATTCATTTTTTACAAACAAATGAGTTTTACTACT
Organism: Mesoplodon mirus; assembly: GCF_964341445.2. Taxonomy (NCBI): domain Eukaryota; kingdom Metazoa; phylum Chordata; class Mammalia; order Artiodactyla; family Ziphiidae; genus Mesoplodon; species Mesoplodon mirus. The sequence goes on along the minus strand of NC_138990.1, from coordinate 54,470,430 downwards.
TTCCAAGTGTTACTGTAAGGATGACTAGACAATAACAATGAAATTGATGGCTGGAAGCCTGCTAGGCTCATCCACTTCTCCACGCTAATCTCTTAGCTCAAATAATTTACTGCATGTCATTCTTTGTTCACCAAAACCACAAATGTTAAATCCTTGACTGTCAAGGACCTCTTGTACCCTGTAGTAATCTGTAAATATAATAGTACAAAGTTTTTAGTGCTATTTATAATTTATCAGCTTTAAAATCTATTTTTAATGTTACCTTTGTGATCTTTGTAGGGTTTATTTTGTTTGTTTGGTTGGTTGGTTAGGTTTTTTGTTTGCTTGCTTGTCTGTTTTTTGCTTTAAGTCATGTTTTTTTTTTTTCTCTTCTTGACAATTCTGTGCTCTTAATATTAATTCTCAAACAAATGGTCTAAATTCTCCCTGGCAAATTTGGATGTGTTGGGAGAGTGGGCTACGTTCCATGTGTTGCCTTTGAAATATGGGCACAGTAAGATGACTTCACATCGTGTGAGCACACCAACCAAATTCAGGCTGAGGGCTACAGCCATGACACAGTCCTTTCATATCAGCCGTCTTCAAAACTGCCATAAATTATTGCTGCTGGATGTAGTGCCAGGATCCTGGGGCCCATTTTCATGTTTAAGAGGATTTGAGGGGTGTCCCATACCACCCTACTGGCTCAACTAGCTAATGACGTCTCCTCTCCACCTCAGTCCTTCCGTGAAATATGGCGGTGACTTTCCACAGTGGGACCTGCTCCTTGCAACAGAGCAGTAGGTTAGCTATTTGAAGGCTGAGAAAGATGTAGCATAGACGACAGAGAAGGGAGACAGAAGGGAGAAGGGGAGGCTATTAAACCACTTCAAAATGACTTTTAGAGTTTCAGACTGCATAGAAAGTGGCTCTGAAACTCAGAGTGAAACCTCAATCTTTCGTACATTCATCTTTGAAGCCAAAAGTTGGTGAAAAGACTGGCTATGAAAGCAAGCCCCATACTTTCATAAACAGCAAATTTAAGTAATTTCCCCAAATTTCCTATGTTAGCTTTGCTTTAAATTACAATGGCTGCCATAAATAGTCTCCCTCATCTTCTCTTTATATCCTTTATCCCCACACCTTCATTCCTCAGATTTAGGGCTTACAAAGAAACTGAGATTTCATTTTCAGCAGAATATATCATGAACAAGCCTCATGTGGGGCTGTCTGTACATCAGAGAAATAGAAATGTCTTACGGCTTGTCCTTCCCTCCTTTATAAGACGTAATCACCTCCAGCTGAGCCAAGTTGAGCAAATGCTCAGTTTTCACATGATTTTGCTACAGCATCATAATGAATGCACCTCTTTGATGGAAGAAAGAAGCTCCATGGAAAAAACAATTTAAGGATTTGGAGTTGGAGCTGAAAACATGGGCTGCTTTGTTCTTATGACAACGGTTTCACCATCTAAAAAATTTCTCCAGTTTGAAGGATCTGTCTTTCCCAGCCACAACCCTCAAACTACAATAACAGACTCATGATTTTTTTAAATGCCAAGGTTATGAACACTCTTTTATGAATATTTTCCTTTGAACTCATTTCTTTGAAGAAGAAAAATAGCCCTGTGTGTTGCAGGGTTGACAGTAACAGACAAAACATACAAATTGTTCTCTTAGGGGCAGTAAAATGCTCCAAAATGCATATAGAAAAATTCCAAATACAGCATAATGTTTATGGAACCCTGCCTTTGTAGCTATAATTTTTAAAGTAATATTTCTGACTGGCATTTTTATACAGAACATATTTCAGGGATTAATATCAAGATTAATGCCTTAAAATGTCTCCCTTTCCAGTATCATGATTGCTTTTCCCATATTAGTACAAACTCTTAGTGAGTAGAATTTTAGAATGTGCCACTTGGAAGGAAACTTTCATTGAGTTAATCTGCTTATGTTTTTATTTTTCCTTTTATCTCATTTCAACATATCCTCCAACTTCTTCCTCTAAAAATAATTCAACTAATGTCAACCCAACAGATTATAGTAGATCTATTTATTTCATTCTGCCTCAAAAAGAATTTATTGTTTAGGCTTATAATTATATATGTAGTACTGTCAACTAATTTTAAGGCTCCTTATTAAAACTTCTTTTCAGTCTGTTTTTGTGTGTGTGTGTGTGTGTGATACGTGGGCCTCTCACTGTTGTGGCCTCTCCCACTGCGGAGCACAGGCTCTGGACGTGCAGGCTCAGCAGCCATGGCTCACGGGCCCAGCCGCTCTGCGGCATGTGGGATCCTTCCGGACCGGGGCAAACCCATGTCCCCTGCATTGGCAGGCGGACTCTCAACCACTGAACCACCAGGGAAGCCCTCATTCTGTTTTAATATCATCAATTAAATCATTTCTTTTCTGGTGTTAAAAAAAATGTTTTCCCTGAACCCCTTTCAAATGTTTTCACTCATCCAAAAATTAATCCAGAAAACTCAGCCTCTTTTAATCCTGCTTTGTGGCTTAGATTCTTTAGCCCTGGAACCATTCACGTTGATTTCTGTTATAAGCATGCTTATGTAAAAATAGCCTTTGATATGGCAGAGAAATAATTCTATTACAAATGACATGCCTCTGAAGCCTAACATTGTCAGGTGAACCCTGGCAGCAGTGATTTAAGAATGCTCTCCCAAGACACAATTGTTGCTTTGCACTTGGCATTAAGAACTTTCTGCAAAGATCTTTTCATGTAAAGAGGCAGTAGTCTAAAGTGCTTCAGAGGATGAGCTTTAGAACCAGACTGGTTGGGTTCTAAACCCAGCACTGCCACTTACTAGCTTCATGATCTTGAAGAAGAGACTTAACCATTCTGAGCATCATAAAATGGGGCTAATAATACCCCTTACCCCTTAAGATTGTTGTGAGGATTAAGTTGGTAAAAACATATAAAGCACCTATGACACTGACACTGAGTTAGCACTCAATAAGTGTTAGCTGTTAATATTACTTAACTCACAAAAGCATGACTTCCCTTTATATAATTTTAGAAGATTTGTAAAATAAAAAGAAACCTATAAAAATCTAGTTCTATAACATTTACCATATAGACAGATATTGTTAGATATAATTGTCTATAACTCTGGCTATTCTTTTATAAAATTGTATCAATTCATATAGATAAAATTATATTGATCCCTTTTTTTTTTTTTTTTTTTTTTTCTTTTTGTGGTATGCGGGCCTCTCACTGTTGTGGCCTCTCCCGTTGCGGAGCACAGGCTCCGGACGCGCAGGCCCAGCGGCCATGGCCCACGGGCCCAGCCGCTCCGCGGCACATGGGATCCTCCCAGACCGGGGCACGAACCCGTATCCCCTGCATCGGCAGGCGGACTCTCAACCACTGCGCCACCAGGGAGGCCCTATTGATCCCTTTTTTTAACCTGGAAAGTTTGTTTTCATAAGTAAATTCCTTTTCCAATGACTTTCTTTGTTATTGAACTTACGGTTGCCATTGCTTTCCCACTCAGCTTGTCTATCTCACTCCCTACCCAACCTCAGCACAATTAATTCAGCGAGGTTTATTAAATGTCTGCTCAGAACAGGTAGCACATGAAAAACAACAGCCCCCAGCTAACTTCATCTATATGGCAGGATCAATTTCCTAATTGTTTAACTGATCAAGTTTGTATTTTTAGATAACTGTTTCCTACAGCCAAAGAAAAATCCATGAATTCCTATGTGTTTCCAGCCCAAACAATTCTACTTCCATGAATCTCCTGAAAGAAATAGGCTATAAGTAATTAAACTAACTTGAATACCATATAATTTACCTACACAAAAATGATCCTAATTTCTGTCCTGCCAGTGTGTTACCTTCATATTGACTCTGGAGGACACACTCAACAGTCTCTGTCTTCATCTCAACCCAAGATCAAAACAACAAATAAATGTCTGGTAATTATGTCATTTAATAGCAAAAAGGCCAAAAACGTGTAGGTAGAGTTTCATTATAACGACATAAAAACTGCATTGAAAATATGTGAGGGAAAACTAGAGTAAATGGTTACTCTGCTAATGTAATGAAATTATAGGGATTTTTTCTTTTCTCCATTTTCTACATTTTTGGTACTGACTATATTATTTTATGATAAAAATGTTAAATTTGTAAAACTATAAAAATTGAGCTATACTTTAAGTTATACAATTTTTCATTCATATATTAAAAAAGACATTCGCAACATGGCATTTAATTCTGATTTAACTTCCATGAAATAAACCGTACAAAGATTTCTCAAAGAAATTGAGTCTTCAAACTGCATCTCTGTTTTATATTATATGCAATAGATTCCCAAGTATAAGAAAATCATAAAACTAAGGCTGTACTTTGCACATGACCATCATATTTAAGTACTATTTAGAAAAACATGATACTGACTATACACATCTGATTTAGCTTCATAGTTTCTTATCTAAAGAAGTTTTTAAAAGATATTTACCTTCAGTTTTTCTTACATTTCCCTTTCTTTATCACTAGATGAAAATGAATAAGCAATTTGGACATGACATAAATCTAGGATATTCAAAGATACCTATAGAATGAATCTATAGGATAGAAGTTTCCACACAGAAGTTTCCACACAGCATCTGGAGTCAGATTAATTTAAAGGGTGCCTTGACTTTTTAATATAATACTAGATGCAATTATCATAAACTAAACCAGAATATTACAAATGAAGATATTCTAACACAAAGACTTTTAGGATTTTGTTTAGATTATCAATGGTTGTTTTATCCAAATTTTCTTCATTGTCATCCATGGTGTGCCAGACTTCAGGGAAAGGAGATGGTATCAGATGCAAAACTGGAACACCTAACAAGATGAAACAACTTGTAATTAAGTGCATATTTCCCATGAGTAAACTAGAAAGTATCATTCTTCAAGGAAATCTGAGTAGGACTATACTATATACTGTACTATTCTATACTATATAAACACAGCTGATAGTTCATCAGCTTCTGTGTATCTCCCTGTATCTTACCCTTATACTCCAAAGTCATTCATTCGTTAAACAAATGTTAAGTAATTCAGTAAATAATTATAAAGCACTTACTATGTACCAGCCCCTATTCTAGGAATTGAGGGTTCATCAGTGAAAAGGCAAAGCCCTGCTCATATGGAGCTTACATTCTACTAGAGAAAGAAACAAATAAACAAATACAAAAAATAATTTTAGAAAGTGAGAAGGCTTATAAAGAATAGTAAAACAAGGTAAGGGAATAGAGAATGAGAGGCAGACAGTAGGGTCAATAAAGAGGTATTTAAAATCAGGGAAGGCCTCTTTGAGAAACTAACATTTAAATAGATGTAACAAAGGAGAAAGCAAGCTGTGTGAAGATCTGGGGACGAGCATTCCAGGCAGCAGTATTAGCAAGTGCAAAGGTCCTGAGGTAGGAGTGTGCTTGGCCTGCTTGAGGAACGGCAATGTGTTCCTCAAGCAATGTGGCTGGATCAGAGCAATAATTAGAGAGAGAGGTAGGAGGTGATGGCAAGGGAGAAAAGAGTTATAAAATGGAGGCCCTTGTAGGTCATGATAAAGACTTTGGGTTGTTTTCTACTTGATGGCAAGCTACCAGAGCTTTAGAGTAGGGAAGTAACATAATTTGATTGACATTTTTTAAAGATAACTCTTGCTCCTACGTAAAGAATAGGGAGGCGGAACTTCTCTAGTGGTGCAGTGGTAAAGAATCCGCCTGCCAATGCAGGGGGCATGGGTTCGAGCCCTGGTTTGGGAAAATCCCACATGCCACAAAGCAACTAAGCCCATGCACTTCAACTACTGAGCCTGCGTGCCTAGAGCCTGTGCTCCATAATGAGAAGCCCCTGCTATGAGAAGCCCATGCACCGCAACCAAGAGTGGGCCCTGCTCGCCACAACTAGAGAAAGCCCACGCGCATCAACGAAGACCCAACGCAGCCAAAAATAAATAAATTTTTAAAAAGAAAAAGAATATTGCTTCTTTATTAGCAGGAAAACACCAGAGTTACACAAACTATAAGAATACAGTCTAGCTCTATGAAAGGGAAGGCAGGATGTCAGAGGTATATGAGATTTGATAAATATTCTATGTGTAGGAAAAAATATAAAAGTGTCCTCAGGGGGGCCTCCCTGGTGGCGCAGTGGTTGAGAGTCCGCCTGCCAATGCAGGGGATACGGGTTCGTGCCCCGGTCTGGGAGGATCCCATATGCCGCGGAGCGGCTGGGCCCGTGAGCCATGGCCGCTGGGCCTGCGCATCCGGAGCCTGTGCTCCGCAACGGGAGAGGCCACAACAGTGAGAGGCCCGCATACCGCAAAAAGAAAAAAAAAAAAAAAAAAAAAAAAGTGTCCTCAGGGATTTGGAATGACTTTCATAAAAAAAAATAGAAGCCATGAGATGATTGGTGAATGATTTACTTAATCAGTTATTAAATTGAATGGTTCTTCACACTTCTAGACTGTTGCAAATGCACATAAAATACAATAAATACAATAGGTAAAAAACACACATGTGCAGGCATGCATACATATATACACTCATACATTACCTTTTCTTAAAAATGGAATATGGTCATCCTGAATCACACCTCCATAACCATAATTCTGGAAATACTGCCTCTCCCAAGAGTGATCCTTGAGCAAACCTAATTCATGGAGTTCATTTTCTGCAGATGATAATTAGACAGCAGATGAACATATATTTTTATCTGATCAAGAGTCAGATGCATAAGGAGTTTGAAATCTTGACACTTGGTTTTAAAACATTATGCAGTAGTACACCCATGGCAACAACCTCTGAGCTGCGGGAGTCAGGCCTCCCCAGAGGGCCCACGGCCTCTGCCCTCACTGCCCTGGAGGTGGGCGGTGAGACCCCAGGACAGGAACCCAGCCTCTGGCTCCAAAGAAGAATCAGGCCCTAAAAGAGAGCCCTAACAAAATTAGACAATGGTTCTCCTCTGGTTCGTGATTTTAAAGCTGATTTTGCTGCCACGTTTGGCAAAGCAAGGGCCACTCTGTTCTCTCAGCAGTTCCAAGTCTGGGCCACACACCTGCTTTTGAGGAGGAGAGACCCTACGGGAGCAAAGACGCCCCCAGGCCACACAGCAGGTCGTCAGGGCCAGTCACCACCTTGTCCCCTGAGGGCAGGCTGCTTCTCGTTTACAACCAAAGATGGTCAAAAGCATCATTTGTATCTTCAATCAAATCAAGCACTCAAAGACACAGTAATATTTTGGTAACATTTAAATATTCAAAGCACATGATGAATACGAGTTCACTGTCAGAAATCCTCACAGCATCTCACATGCCTTTCATTCTACAGATGACGCAGCAGGGAGAACATTTCAATCGAGATTTTTAAAAGCCTTTGTCTTTGGTGTCTGTTTTTTTTAAGTTTTCAAACTGTAAATGTTGGGCTTTGTATTTTGATGTAAACTCAGAATAGTGGCATTTGGGGCCAGTGACCAAAAACCAAACCAAACTTGTAACTGACCATGGATCTTAATAAACCTGTTCTTGGTAAAAAGAAAAAAAAAACCCTCTGAGCTGAACTTGGGTGTGGACATTTTGGAGTCCTTCTAAGAGTCACACATGATTCTAGCTTTACAGGTGAGAACCTCCTTAGAATCAGAAACTCAGCAGAACAATGGAGAGATGGAGAATGAGAAAGCTAGAGGAAAATGGAGAGAAAAAACACAGGTGTAGATACTTACAGATCCTCAATCCTGCATGAAGAATGCCTTATGAGGAGACGCAGAGCTTGAAAGGGGAATCCTTAGAGAGAATAGGTATGAAGTACTATACTGAGTGACCACTCTTTGGGAAAGGGATACCTATTATGACTTGCATCAGTGGTTCTCAAAGTGGTCTCTGATCAGCTGCATCAGCACCACCTGGGAACTTGTTAGAAATGCAAATGATCTGGTCCCACCTCAGACCAACTGAATTAGAAATTCTGGGGGTGGGGTCCAGAGATCTGTGGTGTAACAAGCCCCCCGGGTGATTCTAATGCACACTAAACTTTGAGAACCATTGGCCTACATTTCGTCAGTCCTGTCATCTTGCAACATAGAACCCATGTATTACAGGATTACATATAATATGAGCCTATGTTACAAGATGATAAGAGATCACAAGAAGAGTTTAAGACAACTGAATGAAACTTTCCAGGATTGGTTATTTTAATTACTAAATTTAAAGGGTAAAATTAGACCGAGTGGTAAGCATTCATATGTAATGTGATTTTAGGAACATCAAGAAAGCCCTACTATGACCAAAACAATATTCCCATCTGTTTATTGGTAATTATAATTCCTTTACCTTAGGATACAACTTTTCCTTATACAATTAGAGATATGGTTTGAAGTGTAAGGATCACTCGGTGGGTTATACAATGGGTTAAAATTGTATTAAGATGTGAGTTACTGATATACATTCATTCCAGTGGAGGAAATAAGAGAAGGGAATCAAATCCTTGACAGAAGGCCAAACCCAATTTCTTGAGGCTACTCAAAGTAAGGAAAACGTGCTGTAAGGAAGTGCCCCCAAGAAGCTTACATTAATAATACCATAATAGCAATTCTTTCAAACTAGAAATTTAAATTTGCCATAGATAAGCATCTGAGGTTCAGGTAAAAGTTTCTTTCATAATATTCTAGATCTGGATATTAAGCACGTTCTGAACTCATGGCAAAAGCATGAGTTGAGATGGCAGCATTTTCCCCACTGCTGAGAAGAAAGTACAACCCTATCCTGCTCCAAGAAGTTTGTGTGGCTAGAAAGGAATTCTTAGCCTGATGTCCTTGCCTCAAAGCAGGGCTCCTGGCCTGGATTCTATAATAAAATTCTATCACATGTTCACCTCTCCCTGATGCCAATTTTTTGTGCTTTGTTGTGTTTTGTTTTGGGGTGTATGTGTGTATGTGTGTGGAGAGGGAGGGGTGTATGGAGTGGAGGTACAAGAGAAAGCAGTTATTCTCCTTTTCCTTCTGCAAGCCCCAAGCCTCTCTCCTGAGCCATAGATATCTTTGTTTCCTTGGCTGGTCTGGCCTAACCTTATCTGGTCTCTTCCACTCTCATTTATTTGACACTGAACCTTCTCTTAAATGACTCTTGAAGGATTTTGGCTTGCTGTTGCATCGCCATCTCTTACTCTTTTGGAAAATAAGCAGAGATTGTACTAGATTTTTTTTTTTTTTTTTTTTTTTTTGCTATACGCGGGCCTCTCACTGTTGTGGCCTCTCCCGTTGTGGAGCACAGGCTCCGGACGCGCAGGCTCAGCAGCCACGGCTCACGGGCCCAGCTGCTCCGCAGCACGCGGGATCTTCCCAGACCGGGGCACGAACCCGTGTCCCCTGCATCGGCAGGCGGACTCTCAACCACTGCGCCACCAGGGAAGCCCTGTACTAGATTTAAAAGAAAATCACATCTGCATAAAGCAGAAAATAGAAGATGACAAAGACAGAGATGGAAAAGAAAGAAACATTAAAAAATATCTTTTGGTATCATTATGAGGACATAACATTCATCATTATCCAACATGCTTTGCTGAGTTTTCCCTAAAAATGCATTCCATATGCTTCAAACAGGACTCTCAGAAACTATTTCCAAGCCATTTCTAAGGATATGCAAATATGAAATGTAGTATTTTATGTTTCCATTTCAAAATTCAGTTTCATGCAGGAAAATAAAGTTGGCCTTCTAAAAGAGATGAATAGGAATAATAAACTAATCAATAAAGCAAGAAAAAAAGCCAGTAAAGTATATTGTATACTCAAATCGCACACTTAAATCATAAATTCTGAATTTTAAAACTCAGTGTTTGTCAGTGGGAAGAAACCAGGTTTGACTCTTGAATAACAGTGGTGCTTACCAATTGCTTGAAGTCTATGAAACCATCTGGCAGTGTCTGGGAAAAAGTTGGGAAATGTTGGGTTTGGAGCTCCAATTAAATCCAGTAAGATCAATAAGTCCTAAGGGAGAAAAAATATTGTATAATTACTGTCGCCAAAACACATTTCATACTCATCAATGGAAAAAAAATCAGTCAAAACTAACTGCACTTTAATAACTGAGAATAAAATGGGGAGCTGTATAAATAAACAAAAGGTTTAATAACATTGTAAGTGAATCCTTTGGGGGAAATTTTTAAATCTTGCTTATGCAATGTGGACAAACGGCAAATTGTAGATTCTTTTTGTCTGTAACCCCAGAAGGATATCACTAAGGAGGACATTTGGATAAATATTTCATAGGAAAAAAAAAGAATACATTTGCTTTATTTCAGGTGGGCATGCAAGCCTGTCTGATCTTCTATTCCATTCTAATTAGCCATTTTATCCCCAGTCTATAATAACACCAATGCCAAAGGAGAGCATTTGGATAGTAACTATTTATTCCTTAAAGCAGCATATAAGAAAATTTCCTTGACTAGAAGCTCTATGAGCTTAGTCCCTGGATCTCCTTTTCCTTTTCTATCAAACAAGAAGCTCAAGCTTGCTGATCTCTAAAGGTCCTTTCTGGCTATAAGCCTCTATAATAAACCAGTGTTTCTTAACTTATTTGAGCCATAAAACATCAGCAGGCTTGAGGACTCCCTGAAGACTAACCCAAGATTAAGAACTCCTGATTTATATAAGTGAGGTAAGGTATGGGTAAATATCTAGCATTGATCCTGACATGTAATAGATAAATATTTTCAGAGTCTATATGACTCTAAGGACATAGTATCTACTAACTCATGAATGATGATTAAATATACTCACTGGGAAAAAATAGTCTTGTTTGAAATAGGAGTATATTCACAAGGTTGGATAAGCTCCTAAGAGTTTGTTTCTGGGGGAAAAAATGGTCTAACTATCACTATGGATTCATATATTTGGACTGGTAAACAAATAACTTTGTTCCTCCTGCCGATGGATCAGGTCTCTTCTCCTCTGAACCCTTTTTAGCCACTTGAGCAAAAGTGATTAAATGAGATACCAGTTATGTTCTCCTAACCCCTTATGAGCTGCCAGTAGGCAATGAGACAGACAGAAAGCCAACATGAGATGTGCTGGATTCACAGAGGACATTGAATGTGGTCATTTGGACTCATAGGGTGAAGGCCAGTGATAGGGCAAAGACAGGGATGAACGGAGAGGGTTAGAAACAGGCTATCAGTTCACAGATAGGGTGAGGGCCAGGGATGGATGGAGCCACAGGGAAGAATGAAGTCTCAGGGGTTCCATGCTGCGGTTAGTGAGGACTCAAATACTGAGTGAAAGTCAAATATGGGAAGGGAGCCAGAATAGGAAGGAAATTCAAAGGTGGGGTAAGGGACTAGGTATGGGCTGTGGGGTCAGAATGGGGGATGAGGAGGGGGCCATAAGCTGCACCCATTACTTGGTAATAGGATCAGGGTTTTAAGGCAGCACTGAAATCTCTCCACCACCATGTCAAAGCACCACGTCAAAACTGACACATCAGGGGCTTCCCTGGTGGCGCAGTGGTTGAGAGTCCGCCTGCCGATGCAGGGGACATGGGTTCATGCCCCGGTCCAGGGGGATCCCGCATGCCGCAGAGCGGCTGGGCCCGTGAGCCATGGCCGCTGAGCCTGCGCGTCCGGAGCCTGTGTTCTGCAACGGGAGAGGCCACGGCAGTGACAGGCCCGCGTACCGCAAAAAAAAAAAAAAAAAAAACTGACACATCAAAATGTCCTATACACACTTGGAGTCACTATAATGCTTTGAAGCCACCGAGGAAATTCTTCACTCTCATCCCCATACTATGTTCCACTCTTACTCCATTTCCCAAGACCCCAGCCTCCTCTGGCTTGACAGAGGCCTCAAAGATGGGATTTGCTCTCTCCACCTCTATACTTACTGGGGGAATGTGCTCCCGTGAGACTGAAATGAATCTGATGTTTCCTTATTCTGAATTTTTACATCATTTTAATTGAGCTCAGTCAACTTCTAACCTAGAATCATTCTTTTTTAGCTCTGGGATTCCTCAAAAACTCAACGCCTGCCAAAAAAATGTTCTATTATAAACACTCTGCTCCAAGAATGCTGTGGCATTTTTAGGTCTTTAATTGGCTTCCCCTCCCTGCCACAGGCTTCCTTTGAATCAGAGTCTGTAGCTGCAGCACCGTGAAAATTACCTGGACTCACCATGCCGTGCAATTGGTTGGTGTCCGTCGCTCCAGGTGGATGTGCAGTTGATGCCATCTTGGAAGCTAAGTGCCGAGACCCATACAGAGAATCTTGAGGAGACCAGTGAAGAAAAGCCTCTTCTCCATCAAAGAAAATTAGCTGGAGTGAGAGATCTGGCTTCGAGTCTGAAGCATCCTGATTTAAAACAAAAACAGTAGAAAAAGAGCAAAAATATGAGAACTAAAAAATAGCACGTTTTCCTATTAACTGGACAAAAAGACAGATGTGCTGTGAAGAAAAGGAAGAAGCCAAAGCAAGTGAAAATATGCCAAAATTTATTTTGCACCATTTCCTCTCTGAAAATCATCACGGGTCCCACAGTTTGCAGCCACAGAAATCTCACCTTCTTCACTCCCTCTGAAAATAGAAGTCTTACACTTTTTTCTTACTCCTTAGAGAACACTGGAACTATGGAACTGCAGTGGCGGACACTGTGACACAACACCCAGGTCCCTTTCAGAAGGGTGCATTTTCCCTGTTGCCAGTAGAGGTGTCCGCAGAAGGCCTTTCAGTTGTTAGTCCCTTTAAGGATTTTGTCAGCCATGGGGGTTCCTACATCCAGTGACTGGCCTAAGCAGGTGCTGGGGGCTCCAGAGCTCCCCATGGGTTGACTGAGGCTGTTGTTGAACCTGCATGGCAGCCCGGCTTCTTCCTCTGCCTACTCCCATCTCTTTCCCCTCCCTGCCACAGGTGTTGAGCCAAGGCCACTCCCTACTACGTGATTGAAATGCTAACCTCCACGTCAGAGTGCGCCTCCCAGGGAATCCAACCTGAAACAACGCAAATCTATCTTGCTTCTCACCTTATGTAAGTCTGCAGTGTTGTACTGAGCCTAGGTTCAAGAATCTGCCCTTGGAATGCAACAGAGACCCAAAGAATGGTAATTACAGTCTCTCCCTCAGAGGAACCTACACTTTAGTTGGGTTAGGGAAAGATGAAACAAATACACGGGTATGGCAAAATGTACTAAGGGTCACAACTATAACACAAAACTCCTCTGGAAATTGGATAGATTGAGAAGTGGAATCCTTGGAGTGTCAAGGAAGACTTCATGAAAGAGACAGTCACTGAGTGGAACTTAGGAGGGTGAGTAGGATTCTGATTGATTTTATACTTTCCACTGTCTGACAACTCTCACCTTTCAGATTAGCCCTTCTGGTACCCTATCCCCACAATCCTTCAACCCCATTGGAATCCATAATCTTTTGAAATGTTCACCTTTTCCCAGTCTTTCCTTTACCCTTATGATGTCCTCACTTCACCATATATTCAGCTTAAATTCCAGAGTCAATCATTCTAATTGCTCCCTGCGTACACACTCAACTCCTGTGCCTCTCTCTGCCTTGGTCAAACTCACATGGCAAAAACATAATATTAAGTCCAACTCTCTGCCTGCTTTGTGCCTGCACTCACGCAGCTGAACATGGATGAAGAAAAATACACCACCATTTGCTCTCTCTGCCCCTGTGCAGTCCTGGGGAATGTGCTCCCGTTGGAGGAACTGAATCTGATGTTTCCTTAATCTGTTACGGATAACACTTCTCCTCTTATCTAAGGATATTAAAAGAGTGTTCTTTAAGTTATTTTCTGCTCCTGTGCACTATTTCTTCTGAGTTCATTTTTCAACTTGTATTATTTGTTTTGCTTTCTTTCTTTCATGCTGGAGATGGTCCTCAAATATCTGATCATCCTTTGTGTTCATTTGCATTAAGCAATAAGATACTAAAACACTGATTAGAGACACAGATTGGTTGGCTCCACTGCAGGACAATCTGATGCCCAGTGAGTGTTTTCACTGAGGATCCCCAAATGTCACTGTCTGTGGGTCTTTTCTATGAGGTGGTTCACATTTTCCAGAGAAGGATCCTCCAGGTTCCTGTCTGATGGGTGTGAGCTAGCTGCTGTCTTTCTTGTGCCGGAAGTGAGGGAAGGTTAGGGAATCTCACTGCTCAGTGTGTAGTCTTTCCCCTAATCTCACTGATTTCCATGAGGCACCTCATTACTGCCCTCCTTTATATCTGGTGTCCCAACATCCAAAGCCTCCCTGGTTCAATTTCTCCAGAAAAATATCCTGTCACCTCCTACAAGGGTACAGGTGGAATACTCACCTACCTGCCAGCTGTGGGGTAGAAATCTTATATACCTAAGTGCTCCTTATACAGACTTAAAACACTCTCCTCGTCCACCCTCTGCCTCACTTCTGCCTTCCTTACTGTCCCCTCCCATCCCTGAGCCAGTCAGGATTTTTCAGGGGACCACTGGCTTCCTTTTTCCCCTCTGGGGAATGTGACATCTCTGTACTCTGATATGTCATCTGCCTTTTCTCCATTCACCTTCTGTCTTCATATGGTGGTTTCCAGATGTTCACTGGATTCTTCAAAGATGGAATTATTCTTGATCGTTTTAGGGTGATTTCATCAGAAGGAGGAAAATGTCTTTATCAAGTGAAAAGTAAGTTATCTTTGTATGGTAATCATTTCAATTGTCTTAATATTACTCCTTAATTAGGCCCCAAGAAAAGGACAGTTTATTGTATTTTGAGTCTCTCATAACTCCTGACAGTACTAAGCACAGGATGTGTCTATCTGTATACTATATATGCACTCAGGGTTTAATAAGAACTCAGTAATGAAACAGATTGTCTCACTGGCAACACGTGTATAGTGCATACACTTGTGAAGACAGTCTAAGTTTCCAGTTGTTTAAAGGGACTTGACTGGTTCCAAAGTTCTAACTCCAAATCAAACAGAACACCAGGGCAGAATAAGACTGCTTGGGACCGGAGACATTCTGTTCATGCCCAGGGCAGAAGCAAAAGGAGGCAGTCTTCATACTCTGCAAGCTTGAAGGTTCGGGTGCCTCAGAAATGTCAACAGCTTGGCGACTCCAGTGTTCAGTGCGATGACTTCCTTTCATTCTCTTCTCTTAGCACCATTTCATTTAGATAGGCATAGACCGTTTTGGACAATTACTCTGAGTTCTGTGAGGCAACGTGCTCTTTTTACTTCTTTTTAGGATTGGCAGAAAAATAACTGTGGCCTTCAACTTCTAATAACTCAGCCTAGTATCTCGGAGCTAGAAAATCTGCATGGCTAGATTTTCTTGTAGTCACTCTTCCTGGCAATATGACAAAGGCCTAGTAACCACTGTTACTAGGGTCGGTATGTTACCTGCAGTCTTTCTCCAACCAAGGCTGTATCAGCTAATGCCACAACACTGAGGTGTAAAAACCACCTGAAACTCAGTGGCTTAAAACAACAATCATGAGTTCTGTGGGGTCTGCAGGTCAGCTGGGGACAACTGGTCTAGGCTGGAGAAGCTCTGCTTCACCCTGCAGTCATCTAGCTTGGTTCTGCTCCACAAGCCTCTTAGCCTCCTCCTGGGACTGGCAGGCCAGCCAAGGCACGCTCTCCCCATGACAATGGCAAAGACATGACAGAGCAAGTCCAATTGCACAAGCACATTTCCAGCCTCTGTTTATGTCATCTACTAGCATCTCATTGGCCAAAGCAAGTCAAATAACCAACTCCAGAGACAAGGAATGAGGAAGTCCCACCTGCTAAAGTGGAAGGGTACAGCAAAGTTACAAGACAAAAGAGGTGAATGTATAATTACAATCTTATTGCTAGAGGAGGAAGACTGCAAAGAACTGGAACCATCATCCAATCTCCTATCCAGTCTTCTCCCAGGTCACATTCTTCCACCCCTTACCCAACCCATGACGGCTGAAGGACATAAAATATCTCCTTAATACAAATCAAGTTAAAGTACAACTGGAAGAATAAAACTGATACTCTCAAAGTTTGCATTCAAAACCAGTCTTTATTTTTAATTGTCCACATCACTGCTTACCTCTATTAGAAAAGATAATTAAAAGAATGTATGTGTATTTTGTTAATGGAGATCCCCACTCAACAACTCATTCGGTCCTTTCTATTTCTGTTCACCAAAAGCAGGTGTGAATTACATGGAAAAAGGTAAAGGAGCTCACCAAGAGATTGTGAACCCACCACACAGATTGTGTCTTTAAGTCTTTCTTCACCTCACTTCATGTCCTTACACTAGAAATGCAAATACGAAAAATTAACCTTTTATATCAGCTTCTGAACTCTCTCACCCAGTTGCTGGGAAAGGATGCTAGTTAAAAGCAGGACAGAGCATGGGACAAAGACATTATAGAAGGTTCAGAAAACAAAACAAAATGAAAAAACAGTGAAAAAGATACTGAGAGGTTATAAACAATTCTTGCTTTCTTCAAATTCAGCATCTAAAGCAAAAATAGAACCAAATATCTCTATTACTTCCATTACAAGATAAATCTTTTACTTCTTTACCCCCCTTGTATCAAAAGCTGGCCCCTTCATAAAGCTTTGAGGGGAAAAGAAGGTATTTGTTGCCTGCGAACAAAGTTTTTTGTTTCTGCTTTGTTGTGTTTACTTGGTTATGAGTGATATCTGAACAAAATGTCTTCATCTAGCTTAGCACTTTTTTTCAGTATACACTTAAGAACACAGAGACTGAAATAACATCTGAGAGTCCCAGAAGTATTCTGAGCTGAGAATGTAACAAAAGCTTTGCTATGCTGCATAAAATTGAGCCAAGATTCACAGATAATAACAATAATGTATTTCTGCTTCATGCTTTTCATCCTGATGTGTCTGAATTACCCACTGTCTACTTCAGAACCACTAGCAGAAACTCCCTCCTTGACTCAAGGCCGCCACATCTCAGTATGGAAGGCTGTGATGTTCCATGACTATATAAACAAGAAGAAGTAAACATAATTCTCCTACACATGCCTGTACCAACCTTCCACCTTCTTCATTTTTTGCAAAAAGAAAACAACGTTTTTTTTAATTTGATGTGTATTCATAACTAAGAAATCAAGTGCCAATGAATGAATATACTGTCATGTACTTATTGCCCATGGTGGACATTTTAAATAATATAATCTTCCAATTAATATTATTTCAACTTCATTTCATTTTGCAACAAATTAGTACAAAATGTACAGAAAGCCTACACTTCTAAATGGCTTTCTCACTCACCCAAGGATTCTAGAATTCACTCTGAATTACTGCTAACATGTTTTATCTCAGGAATCTACAAGAGGGAAACAGATACCTTCAACGAAAGGAGTTGCTTGTCTACGGCCCGGGCAAGTTCCAGTATCATCGCACATGGCACAGCTGAATCAGTGGCTCCCACAAACACTCTGTTGTCCCAATGAGGAAAATACTTGGAGTCATAGTGACAGGCGAGGACCAAGTGTCGTTTAGCAGTGGGATTGAGGGTGCTGATAATATTTGAGAAAGACCGGTACCCATAGGGTGTCTGACTCAAGAAGGTATCCACTTCCAAGACCCAGTCAGCTTGAAGTCTCTGAATTCTCTGCATGATGTGCTGATCAAAACAAAAAACAAAATTTCAGCTCTAGACAGTTACATTTTATGTAATGCCTTTCAAGTTAAAAATGCAATCCATGCTTATTATATGAAGCAAGGATGTTTAAAGGAAAAGCTAATCCTCTCCCTCTCCCTTAACCTCCGCCTGCCAATCCAACTCAACCAACTGTTAACATTACCAATGTTAAGAGTCTGCTGTATATCTTTCCACACTCCTTGTTTATACAAACATGTACTAGCACTCAAACACGTATACTTGGCCGAGGGATGTATATTCTTATAGGAACAGAATCCTACTCTATATCTGCTCTGCTCCTTGCCCCTCTCACTTAACAGTGTATCATGGACATCTCTGCACATCAGGAGAGAGAGCTCCAGTTCAGTATATATTAAAGCCCACTTTTAATATTTCTAGGAGGATAACAAGACAGGTTTGAGAAATTACATATACTAGGTGGGTCGTACAGGTCATAACTTCTACTCTAAGCTCTTTGAGGGTGAGAATTGCACACGGCAGCTCTTTTTGTCTGAAGCACTTAGTATGTGCCTCCAGTCAGCAAATATTTCATAATGTAACAAACACTAACAAAAAATACTAATGCTCACCTGTTAAGGATAATTCACAGAGAGTCCCGTTTCAAGGGGATGGTTGGGGGATATTTGAGGCTCTGCCCGCTCTAAGAATCAACAAGCAACTCTGAACCATAATGACATATCAAGCAGTTTTCCCTTTCCATTCAAGGCAGGTCCAGACCTACTGCAAATGCTGGTGAAAATAAGAAAGAATCTATTTTCCTATCTCTCCTGGTCATCTTGGGCTTTGTGAGCAACACGGTGACTGACAGGGAAAAGCAGCAGATGGAAAAGAAACACCTCTTCAGGGACTGGAGGTGTCTTCTTAAAGAATCTAGGGCTTCCCTGGTGGCACAGTGGCTAACAATCCGCCTGCCAATGCAGGGGACACGGGTTCAAGCCCTTGTCTGGGAAGATCCCACATGCTGCAGATCAGCTGAGCCCGTGAGCCACAACTACTGAGCCCGCGTGCCACAACTACTGAAGCCCGCGCACCTAGGGCCCGTGCTCCACAACAAGAGAAGCCACCGCAATGAGAAGCCTGCACACCGCAGTGAAAAGTAGCCCCTGCTCGCCACAACTAGAGAGCCCGCACACAGCAAAAAAGACCCAATGCAGCCAAAAATAAATAAAATAAATAAATTTATTAAAAAAATAAAAAGAATCTAGAGTTTGTGGTGTGAAAAGGTACAGGTGAGTTCATTGCTGTTCCATTTGCCCTTTCCTATCTTTATTTTCCCTTTGCTTTATTTTCCTCACTATGGTCCATTTATTTTGTTTTGAAATATTATACAGATTTTTGTAAGTTGCCTTAAAAATTATTTTTAAGTCACACAACAAACTAACCATCAACACATCCGGCGGGGATGGACCTTGAGGTGATAAACAAATAACTTATAATGACTGGAAAAGAATGGGAGATTCCCCTCCACACACGACTTTCTAGTCTAGCCAAGTCTTGTGTGACCTGCCCTAACTAATGTGACATGACACGTAGGCAAGGGCCTTGGAACAACTGTGGCAGGAAGCTTCCAGGAAGAGGAAAACTAAGCCAGAGGGAGGACAGTGATTCTACAGTCAGTCCTGCAAAAGCCAAATAAACAAACAGTTTCCCAGATATTCACTCCTTGCTCTCTGTCAGGAGGTGGACTTTGGCCTAAAGAGCATGTATACACAGTACCTTACCTTTTCTATTACACATTTACAGGTTGTCTTTTCATATAAAAATAATTTTTAAAACTTTATAACCTTTTTGAAATTATCACTCATATCTCATTTATTTTGTTATTCTCCACAATTCTTAGTGCTGAGCTTTGTACACAGTAGGCTATCAGTAAATATGGGTTGATTATAACAAATAAGTTATTCTCAATGAGATTATATAAAATTATATGATATGGAACATTAATAGTTTGACTAGAGAGA
Source organism: Mesoplodon mirus (assembly GCF_964341445.2). Lineage (NCBI taxonomy): Eukaryota > Metazoa > Chordata > Mammalia > Artiodactyla > Ziphiidae > Mesoplodon > Mesoplodon mirus. The sequence continues at coordinate 54,450,835 of NC_138990.1, read as the reverse complement.
AATCACTGCATCTAAGACAAGTTTTCCAGAGAATGTGAAAATAAGTTATCCTCAGACTTTGGCGAAAAGAAAGTTTTCCATGAAAGGGGTCAATCTTAAAAAAAAATAAAAAGCACATCCTCCAGAACATCTGGTATCCAGATGATGAACTGCTCCATAAAATGTGTTCAATACCAATAGCTGCCTGCATGCTTACAAAATGAATTGGGATTTTGAAAAATATATCTGTTAGCTTTGCTCAGCTGAAGTCTCACACACAAACTCATTCCTCATCCAGTGAACAGGTTTTGGTCATAATTTCTGATATCTGTGTTGACACTAAAATCCACAAAAGCATCAGCAAAAAGAGTTCTGCCTGAACTAACATTTTTTATTCAGTATAAATATTTTTATTTATCTTAGCAACTAATTTCTTTATAAACAATCAAATTGGCTGCATAATCTAATTAGGTCACCAATATCCTTTATTGTTGAGCTTTTGGCTTGCAGACTTAGTCTGCAAGTTCCCACTATAATTCTCTAGAGTAGGCTCCAAAAGCTACTGCTCTTCTCACTAGAGTGCCCCTAAACAGGGAGTGCTTGGCTATGAGAGGGCATCTAAAGCAGCTGTACTTCTCTAACTACAGGTAGCAAAAGCCTCTGCCTACCAGGCATGCTAAAATGCAATTTAGAATACAGACTGTATTTTGGGTTTCTATACATCTATCTTTTTACATAGGGAAGGGAGAAAAGAGACAAAGAGAGATGGATAGATTGAGACAGAGAGAGATGGAGATTGAAAAGAGAGACAAAGAAAAGGATATGAAAATAGAGGGGGAGACAAGGAGAGAGAGACAGAGACAGGCCAAGAGTGGCAGTGGAGAGACAGAGAGGAAGAGAAAGATAAAAGTAAACATGGCATTCTACTTCCTGGGGAGGAAGGCCCCAGGGGATTTTAGGTTAACACTGGTGAATGATCCTGGGCCAAATTAATTAAACTTACATTCTCATTTCCAAGTTCTGAGAAACACTGTCATTAGTAGACTAGATTTGTTTGGAGGAAGCAGATCCTGTGATATTTGCAGTAAGTCTGCAAACAGACCAATGTCTGGATGCTGAACCCTGCCACTGGGGACTTCAGGTTCCTCCTTCCTCTTGGGTGGACCATATATTAGTCTCTCAGGCTCCAAGCTGAAGGCCCTCCACCCAGAGCCCTCCATTCAGGGATACACATACCTTTCAATGAAGAAGCCTAGCTTTAGCTACTCAGATGCACTGGACATACATAGGGGATTTTAACCACCAAGTTTCTAGCTTGCCTCTTTTAGACAAAGTTTCTGGCTTGCTCCTTAGTGAGACTTTACCACCCTGATTTTTTAAATTTATTTTTTATTCCTCTCTCAGCTAGAAATCACTGAAATCCTCTAAAATTTAATACTTTCAAAGTATTAAATTTACAAATAAAGTATCTTCTCAAATAAAAATATTCTAAAAATCCAACAGGCAGCTTTAGGCCCATTGATCAGAGACAATAAAAATGCAGACTATGGGATATTGTTCCCATATTGTCTTCTGAAAGGGAATTCAGAGCAATGCACATCTTTATTGATAACTGCTAAAACTTAAATCACTAACCAATTTTATATCAAGTCCACACTTTGTTTAGATTTTAGAGTCTTCTTTAATTATAACGCTGAAACTCTATGAATTATAAAACATCTGATCTAGTGCTCAAAAATGCCTTAGGAGAAAAAAATAATTTTCCACCAATCTTGTCAAAATGGAGTTCAGAGTAAAAGGTACTAATCCTAGTCGAATTAAAGCCATTAAGTGGAGTTCCCTCATAATAACTCAGTGTCATCTACCTCATCTTCAAAAGAGGAAACCATTTATCTTCCACAGCTTAGGGGACAGCTTTCCTAAAACTCATGGTAATTTTCTTTCCCCAAAATTATAAAATCAAATCTCTTAAGTGAGATTTCTAACACAACCATCCTGTTAGGACTACTACTCTGTCAGCCAGCCCATGTGCAGGTAGCCCAGCTATTCCCAGCACATTCCAAAGTACCGTCAATAAATTTCTCACTTGCCTCCACCCCACATGACATGGAAGATGTTATTATGGATTCTGTAACACTTTTAAATGAATATGAATTTTTAAAACCACCACAGAACCTATGTGTATTATTTGTGAAATCTATTCTGTTGAAGTTAAATATCAAATAGCAATATTTGTTGTCTTTATGGCTTTCTAGAGGTCACAGGCAAGGAACCTCAAGTCTGAAGTATGCACATACATTTCTCGGTATATACTTGGCCTTCTGAGCAAATGGTATGGGGAAATGAAAAAAGTGGAGATAAGTGAGCACTACAGACCTAGATTTTTTCTAATGAGGAACTGAGGATTTGGGGAAGACCCAGTAAGTGCCCTGAACTTCTTTTAGAAAATGCTTGGGAGACGAGGCCCAGGGGAGGTCACTGAAAAGCGTGGTATGTGCCTCACTCTCTGACCAGGGCCTGAGAAGATACAGAGCTGGACACATTTGTAAGCACACACCACAGAGCTGGTCTCTCCCTGCTACCACTCTCCAGGGATTGGATGGAGAGGTCAAGCAGATACCAGTCCGGGTTCTGGCCTCATCACTGCTACGTGTACAACCTTGAGCAAGTTAATTTGCATACTTAAGCCTCAGGTCTTTTTTTTTTTTAATTTATTTAATTTTATTTATTTTTGGCTGCATTGGGTCTTCGTTGCTGCACGTAGGCTTTTCTCTAGTTGCGGCGAGCAGGGGCTACTCTTCGTTGTGGTGCGCAGGCTTATTGTCGTGGCTTCTCTTGTTGCGGAGCACGGGCTCTAGGTGCACGGGCTTCAGTAGTTGTGGCTCGCGGGCTCTAGAGCGCAGGCTCAGTAGTTGTGGCGCACAGGTTAGTTGCTCCGCAGCATGTGGGATCTTCCCAGACCAGGGCTCGAACCCGTGTCTCCTGCATTGGAGGGCGGATTCCTAACCACTGCGCCACCACAGTAGCCCCCTCAGGTCTTTTTTAATCTGTAGCACTGGGAGAACAATTGTACCCACAATTATTGTGTGGACAGAATGAGATGATCCATGCAAAGACCTCTGTAAAGTGCCTGACCTGAAAAAAGTGCCAGATGAACATCAGCCATCATCAGCATTATTCCTCACTCTGCCTAGAGCTTAGAAAGAACTAAGGTGCTCTTTGGGTCTCTGCCACCTAAGTCCTTAGGGGAAGCAAGAGCTGTTTGGATAGAAGACAAGAGGCTAATGGGGCAACAGACAATGGCATCTGGGCTCAACTTGAAAAGCAGAAGCCAAATACTAGATAGAAAGTAAGAGCCCACCAGCTGTGCTGCCAGGCCTTGCAGGTGTCACTCTGTCACAGCAGCGGAGTGCCAAGGTGTTTGCCTGAAGTGTTAGGGCAGGTGGGCTACTCTCAGAGGAGGATATGAGAGGCCAGCCTCACCCCATTCCTTCCCAAGTTGCCCCTTAAAATGGGGCTACTTTGAAAAAATAGTCATTCAGAGCTGGGGTTTCAGATTGCTTAAGAGGACTGACACTAAGGAGACAGAGAGACATTCAGGTCTAGCCCACCTTATGGCTTAATTTACCCTCTATAACAGTGCCTTTCAAACTGCAGTGTGCAAATCTGTGCCTTGAAAACAGATTAGTGGGTCATGACCAGCTTTTAAAAAATAATAATAATAAATAGTAAAATAGAATTAATATCAGGGTAGATTGCAGGTAATAGGGGTATTTTTCATGAAACTTTTGTATCAGTTAACTCTATGTTTGTGTGTATAAAATGTAAAATATATATATTTGTTTACCATGGGTCAGAGTCAGAAGCCTGAGAAGCATTGTACTGGACAGAGTAGCTTATCACTGATCTTGACTCTCCCTCCTGGGAGAATACAATTTCCCAAAGGGGAATAAAGGCTTGTTAGGACAGTAACTCACTCTTGACCCAGAGCGGTTAAGAAAGAAATGTCCAAGCCTGTTGATATTGGGTGTTTAGGGTCCAAGAACACTCGGTTGGGTACCTGGGGTTGTGTTATAGAAATGATCAAGACTTGAGTACTTAGTACCCTGTCTGATGTTGCACCCCAGACAGAGATTTCACACATAAATTGATTTAGGTTAACATGCATCTTTTAATTTAGAACAGATATTTGCTCTCAGTTGTTTGGTTTTCTGGGTGCTTATTTTAGTGAAAAAGATGAGATGACAGATCTGAATATCAGACAACTCCGCACTTCAGGCATAATGTTATCTCTCATGTGAAAGCAAAGTGTTCGACAACCTTCAGGTTTGTGTGCTGTTTTCTCACCTGGCGAGCAGCATAGCTTCCAGGGGATCCAGGATATCGCTCAATCAGCAACGGTCGTAAGTCATTTGGCCACATTTCAGAAATACTGGTGCCTTCTGCAACTTGTCGAAGAGATGATAAATTCAAAAGGGCTGGTTGGTGATAATTCTGAGGATCAAATAAAATTATTTAACTGGCTATCATTTCATAATATGTTTAAGACTTATCCTGAGACACTTTCAATTGTAAAATATTCGCTTTGAACCTCAAAATAAAGGGATCGCTCTTACGTTATACAAAGTAAATTAAACTACTCGACTTTAAAATTGGCCCCTTAGATCTAGAACTTAAACTGTTTTGGCAGCTTGTTTTTAAAACAGAATTAATATAATGCTTTGAACCTGAGAATTAATATTTAACACTTATAGCCTGTGTAATTTTAATAATTTTTGTACAATTGCTTTGTAAAACTAAGGTTTACAAATAACAATTGATATCCTAGTCTTAAGAAAACTTAATATTTCAAAAACTACTGCCAAAAAACAATATAATTTGTTAGCATAATTGCTTTATAAAAGCCAGTGAGGTCTTACAGAATAAGTATATTCTTGGGGTGAGAGAAACTAGATTCAAAGTTTCTGGCTGTCATTTATAGGTTGTATGACCTTGGGCAGGTCCCTTAAATTCACATTCCCCTCAAAATACCAATAAAGGAATTTGAGCTAAATCTGCACTGTCCAACGTGGTAGCCACAAGCCACATGTGCCCATTAAGCTCCTGAAATGTAGACAGTCAATATGTGTAATACACATATTGAATTTCAAAGACCTAGCATGAAAAAAATGTAAAAGATCTCGCTAATAATTTTTATAGTGATTACACGTTGAAATGAAAATTTTTGATATATTGAGTTAAATAAAATATAGTATTAAAATTGGTTTCACCTATTGTCTTTTACTTTTTTAATAGAGCTACTAGAAAATTTTAAATTACATATGTGCTTCACATTATATATTGCTATTGAATAGCACTAACCTAGATGATTGCTGCAATTCTTTTCAGCCAGAGCTTGATGATTCTATAACCCACTAAATAGTACACCTTTTGCCTTCAGTGAAAATTATTTTAATATTCTATTAATGCTCACACTCTTTGGTACACTTATGTATTAATTAAGTGAACCTTAATTTAAGCAGCTGAACAAACATAACATTCAAATTTGTATTTTGGATATGACTTTACATGTGATACGAGTAATGCTGAATCATTCATTCATTACATGTTTATCAGGTACTCAATGACGGAATGTGTTACTCCTTCCCATAGGGAATGGTGTGATTCGTTGATCAGAGGATTTCTTCCCTAAGGGGAATGTTGAAGGTAACATAAATTCTTTGCAATGCAAAACAGAGCTCAGGGGAGCCCTGTCTATTTTACAGCTTTTTCCAAGACCAGTGTAAATTGACTATGTCTAAGTTATCACATGGCTATCTTCACTCCATGGGACACTGTGGAATTAGAGAATGCTTGTTGCCTAATTACTTTATACCCATCTACACTTTGCTATGCTTCAGCATCACTCTCAGGTATTATCATGCAAAGAGCGTGGGCTGTGGGTCCAGGCAGCCCCCCTTCAACTCAGCCTCTCAACTCAACTCCCCACCACTTACTAGCTGGCCAGGTTACTTAACCTCATTAAGGCTTAACATTCTCATCTGTAAAAGGGAGGTAATAACACCTACTTCCTAGGGTAATTATAATTAAGTGAGCTAATACATGTAAACTGCCTCAGTAACTATTCGGAAAGTTTTATTAGTTCTATTACCTTTTATTAGTTCTATTACCATCTACCAAACATTAAGAGGGATAGAATTCCAAGCTGGAAAGGCCACTGAGAGATGATTATCATCCAATCTCTTTGCTTTCAGTCAGTGGAAACTGAGTCAGAGAAACCAACTGATTTTCCCAAGGTTGTAGAAGAGTTACAGGTAAGTTCGAGAGGAAGGATCCTGGTCCTGTAGCTTCCCCATCCCGTGCTAGTTCTCCTCTGCCTTCCTACACTGTCTGTGCACTTCCACTGTAAAACACAGTATATCGATGTTGTATCTGGAACATCTTAAGGTTTGTGTTTATTTACTGGTAATACATTTTAAAATATATTTCCTTAGTAAATTTGTTGCTGCAGCCTTTAAACTCCTTGGTACCTCAGATCTAAGTCCTCCTGTTAACTCTCAAACAGCACTTTGAGAAGAAAGAAGGAGCTGAAAGACAACAATAGAAATGTGAGAAGTGAAAAGAGAATGGAGGCAAGAAGTTGGAAACTTACGTGGTTAATTATTACTTAACACGGCCAACAAGAGCCTGCGGTCTCTCCTTCTGCCTCACAAGCCCCATGCAGGGCCACTCGCCCTGGCTCACCATGCTTCAGTCACCTGGCATCCTTCCAGGACCCAAAGCAGTGTGAGGCTCAGGCCTCCCAGGGCCTTTGCATTGTGGTGCCTTCTACCTTGAAGGCTTTCCCCTTCCTCTTCACCTGGCTAACTCCTGCTCAGTTCAGGTTGTAGCTCAGAGGCCTTGTGTGTTTACTTGTTTAATGTCTGATTTCATGCAAGAGGTCAACTCCAGGAGGACAGGAACTATCTCTCTTATTTTCCACTCTCTCCCCAGAACCACACAGTACCCGGCTCACGTGGCACACTCAATAAATACTGGATGAATTCATCAAATGTGGAATCGACAGATGAACTATTTTTCTAAAATAGTTCAACTTCACTAAGATTATGTTTACATAATAATAAAGTAAAATGGGCATGTTTGCCATCATATATACCAAATCAGTTGAATGAACAGAAATTATAAAGTCAGGAAAGACAAGTGGCTGCCTGCTGCAAAGGGCCAGGAAGTACTGTGGGTCAATGTTGGTGGGCTTTGTTCTTTTTGAATCTCTGAGAGTCGATGCTTGTGATGATTTAGAGTTGAGTTGGCCCAGTAGTCATTGTGACAATCAAGAACTGTTGTGTCAAAGGCTGTTTGGCCAGGGGCTCCTTTTCTATGTACTATCTATTACTCCATCCCAGAACCTACCTGGTCACTGTGGTCCTTCACTCCATGTCCACAGTGAAAGGAAATCAAGCTGATGTGTAAATGGGCAATTTATATTAAAGATTGCTGCCATGACCTCCCCCCTACTGCCCACCTGCCCAGTGGGGTGGAGTGTCACTCCAGGACCCTTTGTTTTGGACCTGTAAGATCCCCCTGTCCAATAAATCATTGATGTGTCTGTCACTGTCACCGGGGTCTTTCTCTGGCCTTGAAACTAGCGAACTACAAGGCTTGCAAGCCTGCGGGATACAGTCCAACAATTGGTGAGCCAAACAGGAGGCCAAGGAAATTCCCGTGAGCCCCAAGATGTTGGGAAATAAGGATGGGGAGGAAGAAGATAGATATATAAATAGGTGATTTATGGAGGCTTGAAAGAGTTCTTAAGAGATTTAAGAAAAAATGGGAGCAAAATAAATAACCCTCCAGCATCTCTACCTGTAACAGATATCGTGGATGAAACGTAGTTGACAAATAGCACCAAAAAATGCTTAATGAATGAATAAAGGGTAAGCTCAGCAGAGAGGCCCATCAGTGCTCCTGAATACAGACACTTACCTGTGTTGATCCTCAATCTCCTGGGCTCACCCACTTAATGAACATACTTCAGTAAAGTGCCCTCCTTCACCCTGCCTCCCTGGGAATAAAGATGCCCCTGTGAAATCATTGGGAAAAGCTTCCCAATCAGTGATGGATAGAGAAGGGGAAACAGTCACACTCAGTTAATTACTTAAGCCTTTCTATTGATAATTATTAAAGCCCTGAATGGAAAAGCATTCACTTTTTCCAAACTAAATGGCATCCATTCTATTGTTATGGAGGCTGACTCTCAGAATCCAATAAATCTAAACATCTATGTGGGGCTGAGAGGAAGGAGGAAGAGGGGACACCTGGAAAGAAAGTGTGGGCTGGGCATGAGGAGAGTAAACAAATGAGGCAAAACTATGTTGAGCCCAATGTTAAATGCCAACCCCCAATTATTCTAGGTGTATTTCAGTTAAAAGGCATGTAGACAATTTTCTATTGGTACAGGCATTCTCAGAGGAATGAGTCTCTATTACAGCCCCTGCCTTGTCTTTCATCCAGGCAGAAAGGACAATAAGTCTGCTCTGGGTGACAAGAATCTTTCAGCTAAAAAAGTGTGACCCAGATATCCTACAGCATCTCCTCTGGACTAATCACATGGTGCCAGGCCAAAGAGGAGTTTAATTACATAATTTGTAGAGCTGGCCCAGCTTGCAGAGGTATTTGAGGTCTCAAACCATTGAATTAAAGGGAGAACATTACAGAAGCATAGCCAATTCAATTCTAGTTTCCATCCCATATGAGCGTCTCCCAGACAGCACTCTGATTAACACCTGTGTCTACTGCAAATTCAACCCAGCCAGCATTTACTGAACTCTTTCTGTGTCAGATGCCACTGATATTACAAATGTAGTTGTGGAACAGTTGGGAAGTGAATAAGATAAAGTTCTGTCTTCTTTAAAGGCTAGCAGCCCTCTATCTAAAAGCAAAGTAGTGCAGGCTTTGAAAACAATAATTTAGGGCCAAATCGCAGCTCCCTCACTTACTAGCTGTGACTAGGAAAAGCTTCCTTATCTGTATAATGGATGTCATAGTACTTACCTGCCAGATGGCAGAAGCTCAAAAATGGCACATTTTCTTTCTCCCTCTACCACCAATACCCAGGCTACCACTGGTCCCCTGTCCCTTCCTTGGAGTCTCCATTGCTGCTTCATGATTCATAAGAATCATGATGGGTAGAGGGGTAGATGGCTAAGAACTTTTAGAACCATGGAGGAGGGGAACCCTAAGATTTTTTAGAATATATGTGGCTCCAGAAGCAGAAGAATGTGAAATGCTGTGAAAGCAGTAATTGTCCTCCAGAACTACCCTGGAGGAGAACTGTTAGGTGAGGCCAACTTTCCTTTTCAAGGTTCCTCTGTTCAAAAAATCTGTCCCTCCACCCTCAATATGACTCGAATAATAAAGGAAAATTCTACCAATTAAAATATGTTGGGTCCCAGCTTTATGATAAAGTTTGGAAACAACCTAACTATCCGATAATAAAAGGATAGTTAAACTAAGGAAAGATGAGGGCTCTTCAGTTCGCTGCTGTAATGGTGGTCAAGTTTCCTCATCTGTAAATTGGGGATGAACGTACCCTCCTCACAGGGGCACGGTGAGATTCAAGTCAGATGCTTATATATAGAATCCTGGTACCCAGATGCCAATGCCCCTAAATATATACCTGTGGGCCCATCTGTGAATCTAACAACTTATAATATTACTTCTATGGAAAACAATGTTTATAAGTTTCAAATAAGCAAATCACAGTCTTCTAAACACAACCAAAAATTAGGGTTGAACTGTTTTTACATATTAGATCCCACTGTTAGAGACACACCTTTATTTCAAAGCAAAGAAAATGGATTTCATAATCAATGCTTCCTTTACCACACCTCACCTTTCGGCAGATCAGTGTGCCAAGGGCACATCCCACATGACTAATAGCTAAATGCCATTCAGAGCAGGAAGGCTTGTATTTTAGCGTGGATTAATTCATTTCCCAGGCTGCAAACTGTACGTGACATCTGGAAGACTTTATGAAAGCCTGGAGAGTAAGGGAGGGCAGGGGGAACCAGGAATCAGGAATTGTCATGGTTGATTTTGTCATTTGCTTCATTAGCTTGCACCACTTTAAAGGAAACAATTTCCCAATAGAAAAGCGACCAGAAGTTTCTTCAATATAAAAGGGATTCGTGCTTTAAAAGACATTTCTCAAAAGTTAGAGTCTCATTCATTTAAAACATTGTAAGAATCCAGCACCTTCTCCCACCCACAAATACATCCTGCCTGTAGATGATCCCTTCAGAGCAGCTCCTTCAAACAGTCCCCACCTCATTTAGTCCCATTCATGTCCATGTATCATAGACACATTTGGTGGCTCCACATTCTGGTAGTTAATGCCCCTTCCCAATTTCTGGTCAGGAAGGAGAAGATTTAAGTCTGTGCTGAATCCCCATGGGAAGCCTTTCTTTCTTTTTCTTTTTGCTAAGATTTTGCTGATTTATTTTTTTTAATAGAGCTTTATTGTAGTATAATTACTTCACAATACTGTGTTAGTTTCTGTTGTATAACAACAGAAAGTGAATCAGCCATATGCATACATATGTCCCCATATCCCCTCCCTCTTGAGCCTCCCTCCCACCCTCCCTATCCCATCCCTCCAGGTAATCGCAAAGCACGGAGCTGATCTCCCTGTGCTATGTGGCTGCTTCCCACTAGCTAACTGTTTTACATTAGGTAGTGTATATATGTCGATGCTACTCTCACTTCACAACAGCTTCCCCCTCCGCCCCCCCACACCATGTCCTCAAGTCCATTCTCTACGTCTGTGTCTTTATTCCTGCCCTGCCACTTGGTTCAACAGTACCTTTTTTTTTTTTAGATCCATATATATGTGTTAGTATACAGTATTTGTTTTTCTCTTTCTGACTTACTTCACTCTGTATGACAGACTCTAGGTCTATCCACCTCACTACAAATAACTCAATTTCATTCCTTTTTATGGCTGAGTAATATTCCATTGTGTATATATATGTGCCACATCTTCTTTATCCATTCATCTGTCGATGGACACTTAGGTTGCTTTCATGTCCTGGCTATTTATTGTAAACAGTGCTGCAATGAACATTGTGGTACATGTCCGTTTTGGAATTACGGTTTTTCTCAGGGTATGTGCCCAGTAGTGGGATTGCTGGGTCACATGGTAGTTCTATTTTTAGTTTTTTAAGGAACCTCCATACTGTTCTCCACAGTGATGGAAATAAAAACAAAAATACAAAAAAAAACCCCAAAATAAACAATTATCCTAAGTTCCTTATGTGAAATCTCCAACTCTACATTTCTCTGACAACTGCATTTTACTGTCTTTTGAGAAATATATATATATAAAGTAAAGCATGTCTCCAGTTAAGCTCCTTCGTTCGGAGCTGATCCGCTTAAAAACCTAAAACAGACTGACAGTGACACTGGACCGTGCTGAGACTGCATGAAAACCTCAACGTCGGGAGGGCTTCCTTGGATGCCGCGGCGAGGAAGCGGTGGGCACACCGCCAGACGCGCCCAGCACCCCGGCGGCCGGGAGCGCAGAGACCGCTGGCCTCGCGTGTCCCGAGCGGGCGGCGGCGCGGCGATGCACCCTCACCTCCCGGCTCCGCCACCGCAGGCGAGTCACACTTCCTGTGCCTATCAGTACCCGCATCCGACCGCAGCCGAGCTGAGGCTGGTGACATCACCCAGCTCCCGTGGCATCTCCAAAGCAGCCCCGCCGCCAGCGAGGACGCAGAGCCCCGACTCCTCGGGGCGCAGGGGCCGGGGACCTCGGCTCTGCCCCGCCTCCCATCCTACCTAGGTGGGGGTCACGGGACTCTTGAGTCCCCGCACCCGCAAGAGCCTCCCAGGTACAATCGCCCAGCAGCAGCCCCTCACCTTCTCCTGGGTCCACTCTGCCGCTCCCCGACTGACCCCCCGGGACACCAGGGGCAGGGCGGCCAACAGCAGCAGCAAACGGAGGGTGTCCACGACGCTCAGGTCCCTGCCGCCTGCCATCTCTCCTGGGCTCTCTGGGCGCCGGTTCCCCGAGCCGCAGGCGGTCACGAGCCCGGGAACGCGCGTCCTTCGCCTTCCCCCTTCTCCACCCTTGGGTCGACTGCGCCCGCCTCCCCATCGCCTCCCGGTCGCCGCCCCACTGCGCTGCGCAGGCCGAAGCCGCAGCTCTCCACCACCACCCACCACCTTAGCAACCCGGGGTCTGGGCTGTCCTGAGAGGCACAAGCTTCCGAATCCATGGGAACAGAGACGGCCACTTCCTTGTCTAGGAGAGGAAGAAAGGAAGTAGGGAAGAGACATGGAAGAAGCATTTTTATGATCTCCACTGCCATGACTGGGAATAGAAACGGGAGGGAGGGTTCATCAAACCCTGTGAGGTTAAGAATTCTTTTCCTACAGCTCATTAAGAAGGGGTGGCCAGGGATCGATATTTACCGGATACTTCTGTACCAGCCACTGTCCTAGGTGCTTTTCCTATGTTCCCACATTTACCCTTCCTAACCATGTGAGGTAGGTATTAATCCCATTTAACAGATGAGCAAACAAAGCCTGGACTGGGACCCTCAAAATATTTCCTTTATAACCAGTCCATCATATCTTTTCTCTTTTTTTTCTCACAGATAGTTACCTTGCCTTATAGGAGACAGACTATCCTATTCCCAAGCTGAGAAGTATGGTTGAAGTAACTGTTTGATATACATGAGATCTAAAATGTTCACAGGGGAATCCATGCCCCACAAAGGAAAAGCTAAATACAACTGTATTTACTTTGTAATATCAAAGATCACTGTTACCGCATGGCACAGGGAGATCAGCTAGGTGGTTTGTGACCACCTAGAGGGGTGGGATGGGGAGGGTGGGAGGGAGGGAGACGCAAGAGGGAAGACATATGGGAACATATGTATATGTATAACTGATTCACTTTGTTGTAAAGCAGAAACTAACACACCATTGTAAAGCAATTATACTCCAATAAAGATGTTAAAAAAAAGAAGATCACTGTTATCAAGATAATCCTAGAAACAAAACGCTATCTCAGTTTGGTCTGTACCTTTCTAGTCTAAGTTGTCTGGACAATTACTTCACCAACCTCTTTTTCTTCCTAACTAAGGATCAGGGTGTGGCTTGCCATGAGTCATCTAGTAACATATAGATCCCCGAAAAAAACTAAAGACACTGAAACAGACCTGTTTGACAGACAGCAAAAGTCTGAAGGTAATGCAGTCAGCCTGAAGGCTCACCCACTCTATATTCTTAGGCTTGGCTATAAGAGTAAATTTAGAAAGGGAGAGGGCTGACCTGACCTGAGAATACTGTCGGCCCTCCTCTGGAGCTATGGAGTAAGACAGGATGGAAATACACACTTCCCTGATGTTCAAAATTGCTAATCCTATTCATGTCTAAGAATTTTGAGTAACAATTCAAATCTTCCGGCTCAAACAAAATTAAATAGCTTCTTTAGTACATCCATGGTCAGTTCTGATAATCGGACCACCTCAGAATTTTCCATTGGTATGTATTCAGAACAAAACCACTATCACATCTTCCAATATATTTTTCCTCTTTTGCTGCTTAGGCCAACCTTGAAATTGTGGGTTTCCTGAGTGGCTGGGTAAGAAACAGCATAATTGTTTTTCTTATCCTATTAGCTTTTTATCTTTCCACAGTGTGATTTCTATAAGAAAGGGAAGGTGGAAATAGCAAACCTACATGAAACAAAATGTTAAAGATAGTATGCTAAGTATAAGCAATTCAAAATGAGAAATACAGAAATGCTTGAGTTAAAAGGTTAACACATAATTTTGATAATTAGTTTCCATTGCCTACAGTTCCCCAGTCTTCTCCAATTTTGATTATATTTAAGTCAGTAAGATGCTGTTGCAGTTTGAGATCTATAGGAAGTAGACTCTGAAACAGAGCTTAGCATTCAGGATGTGTATTAGGGAGTGCCCTTGGGACAAACCCCTGTGGGAGGGAGAGAGAGGAACCGGACTGGTCAGAGGGAAGAGTCATCAGGGAAGCGGCCTCCTCCTTCACAGCTCCACCCAGCCCCATGGAGAGCCCTGGAGCTGAAAGCGCCTGTCAGAGTTGTCCCACAGTGACCCCAAATGGCTGAAGCTTTGTACCCTCACCTCAGTGGGGTGACTTCCTATAAGCAGTTCTCTGCAGCCAAAGGAGCTGACAGCTAGAGGCTGTCTGCCAGTGACACTCCAACAGCTGGAGCAGAGTCCTTCACTGAAGGGAATATGAACAGTACATCTCTGTATCCCCCACTCATGTATCCGTGTGATGGATCTCATACATCTAAAACATTTTGCATAGTACGTGAAACTGATGATAAATTGTTTTTTACACATGCGGGCTTTTCTGACAACTTTCCATAAATCTACAAATCCAATACAATTCTCTATTTATGTGTCCCTTCCTTCTTTATTTTTATCTTTTCTTATGCCTTATACCCTAAATATTCCCTTCCCCTTTTCTTCATTCATTCTTCTTTTCTCTCCTCCTTCATTCTGGAGACTTTCAGAAATGCCTTCTCTCTGCTATTTTTTTTCCCTACTACAACTTTTTCTGTCTTCAAACTCTTTATATGGAAGATAACCCATGACTATTACATTTAACTAAACAACCACAGGCCCCATTTTTCATCATGGAAAAAAATTATTTGTGTATGCAATGATAGCATTAGTTACAAGTGGAATGGTTATCATCTTTATTATGGTATAGATTCTATACTGTGATTTGAATCACATTAAGGACTCAACTGCTAATTAAGGTCTTACCCATGCAGTTTTGGTGGCAGAATTTTCATATACCTAGTCTTACCTTTAAAGACACACTATTGGACTAAAGCAGTAATAACCAGAAAGTTGTATTAAAACAGTAGTTCTCAAAATGTGATCCATTGGCCCCTGGGGATTCCCAAAGACCCTTTTGGATGTCTGCAAGGTCAAATCAATCTTTACAATAATACAAAAGCAAGTTGTACTTTTTTACTGTATTAAATTTGCACTTGGGGCTTCCCTGGTGGTGCAGTGGTTGAGAATCTGCCTGCTAATGCAGGGGACACAGGTTCGAGCCCTGGTCTGGGAGGATCCCACATGCCACGGAGCAACTAGGCCCGTGAGCCACAACTACTGAGCCTGCGCGTCTGGAGCCTGTGCTCCTCAACAAGAGAGGCCGCGATAGTGAGAGGCCCACGCACCGCGATGAAGAGTGGCCCCCACTTGCCACAACTAGAGAAAGCCCTCGCACAGAAACGAAGACCCAACACAGCAAAAATAAATAAATTAATTAATAAACTCCTACCCCCAACATCTTAAAAAAAAAAAAATTTGCACTGATGTTGCTAAAGCAATAGTGGGTAAAACTTCTGGCACCTTAGCACTTATCAAGACAGAACACAAAATTGTACTATTTAAAAAAAAAAAAAAAACCTACTTCACTGCCCTGCACAGTAAAAAAAAGAAAAAGAAAAAAGAGATAGAAAGACAAAAGAAAAGAAAAAGAGCCAGTCTCACTTAACAATATCATTGATGAAGAATAAAAATTGTGGGTATTATTAAATCTCAACCTTTGAGCACGTCTTTTTTTTTTTAACATTTTTTTTGAGATAGAATTAGAATATGTTAAACTGTGAATATTTAAGGTATACAATCTGATGAGTTTTAACATATGTGTACAACCATTAAACCATCATCACAATCAAGAGAATGAGCATATCTATCTTTACTCATATCCATCTTTACCCATGGGTTATTTAGATTATGTTATTTAGTTTCCAAATAGTTGAGGATTTCCCTTATATCTTCTTGCTATTGATTTCAAATTTAATTCCATCATGGTCAGAGAGTGGACCTGGTATGGATGAATCCTTTAAAAATTTTTTGAGAATTGTTTTATAGCCCAGAATATGATCCGTCTTGGTAAATGTTCCTTCTGACATGAAAAGAATGTGTATTCTGCTGTTATTGGGTAGAGTGTTGTATAAATATCAGTTAGGTCAAGGTAGCTGATCATGTTCCCCAAATCTTCCATACAATATCTGATTTTCTGTCTACTTGTTCTATATATTACTAAGAGAGTGGTGTTGAAATCTCTAACTATAATTGTCGATGTACCTACTTCTTTCAGTTCCATTAATTTTTATATCATGTACTTCTAAACTTTCTTATTAAGTGCATAAATATTTAGGATTGCAACATCCTTTTGACAAATTGACCCCTTCGTCATTGTGAAATGACCCATTTTTATTTGGTAACAATTCTTCGCTCTGAAATCTACTTTTTTCCTAATATTAATAAAGCCACTCCAACTTTCTTTTGATCAGCATTAGCATGGTATATCTTTTTCAATCCTTTTTACTTTTAAACTATTTTGTTTTTTACAAATAAAGTAGGTTTCTTATGAGTAGCATACAGTTAGGTCTTGTATTTTTTATCTGATTGGAAAATCTCTGGCTTTTATATGGGGTATTTAGACTATTTATACTTACTGTGGTTATTGATATGGCCAAGTTTAAATGTACCACTCTGCTGTTTGTTTTCTATTTGTCCCATCTGTTCTTTGTTTTTACCACTTTTTCTCATTTATCTTGTTTTAATTGATTGTTGTTTATTATTCTACTTTATCTCCTTTGTTAGCTTGTAAGCTATACCTCTGTTTTGCTGTTAGTAGTTGTTTTAGGATTTATAGTATACATCTTTAATGTGTCACTATACACCATCAAGAATTATTGTATCATTTAGTGTATAGTACAAGAAGGTTAAAATAGTTTACTTCTATTTCCCCTCTTAGGCTTTGTGCTATTGTTGTCAGATATTTTACTTCTAAATATGGTATTTAGATATTTACTTATAAATATGTTATTAACTCCACCATACATTATTATTATCTTTGCATAAAAAATTATCTTTCAAAGAGATTGTTAAAATAAAGGGTTTTTTAAGTCTTCTTTTTTCCTTCCTTTGTGTAGATGCATATGTTCATCTGGTATCATTTTCCTTCTGCATAAAGAATGTCCTTTAACATTTCTTGTAGTGCAGGTATGGTGGTGATTTCTGTATGCTGAAAATAAATTTTTTATTTTGTCTTTGTTTTTTGTTTTTGGGTTTTTTTTTTGCAGTACGCGGGCCTCTCACTGTTGTGGCCTCTCCTGTTGCGGAGCACAGGCTCCGGACGCATAGGCTCAGCAGCCATGGCTCACAGGCCCAGCCACTCCGTGGCATGTGGTATCCTCCTGGACCGGGGCACGAACCCGTGTCCCCTGCATTGGCAGGTGGACTCTCAACCACTGCGCCACCAGGGAAGCCCTGCCTTTGTTTTTGAAAGATATTTTTTCTCAGCATGGAATTCTATGTTGACAGATTTTTTTCTTTCCGTACTTTAAAGATGTTGCTCCAGTGTCTTCTTGCTTGCTTTGTTTCTGATGAGAAATCAGCTGTCATCCTAATCTTTGTTCCTCTGCATGTAACATGCCTCTGTCTTAAGATTTTCTCTTTATCCCAGTTTTTAAACAATTTGATTATGACGTGCCTTGGTGGAATTTTCTTTATGTTCTTGTGCTTGGGGTTCATAGAATTTCTTGGATCAGTGGGTTTTAAGTTTTCATCAAATTTGGAAAATTTTTAGCCATTATTTCTTCAAGTATTTTTATGCCCCCTCCTGCTTTGGGGACTCCGATTACACACATATTAAGTTGTGTGAAGCTTTTCAACAGTTCACCAGTGCTCTGTTTATTTTTCCTATTTTTCTTTGTCTATTTCATTTGTATTGTTTCTATTCTTCTGTCTTCCAATTTACTAATATTTTCTTTTGCAGTGTCTAATCTTTGCTGTCACCGTTGTTAATTCCATTCAATGTAGTCTTCATCCCAGATGTGCTTTTTTCTTTCTCTGGATGTTTGATTCAGATTTTCTTTATACCGTCCATATCTTTCCCTAACATGCTCAACCTTTCCTCTTCCTTCTCGAACATATGGGATATAGTTATGACAACTGTTTTAATATCCTTGTCTGCCAGTTTATCATCTGTGTCATCTCTGTGTCTATTTCTATTGATTGGTTTTTCTCCTCATTATGGTTTCCTATTTCTTTGCATGCCTGGTAATTTTTTTATTAGATACCAGATGTGAATTTTACTTTTTTGGGAGGTGCTGGGCATATGTGCATCCTTTAAATATTCTTGATCTTTGTTCTGAGACACAGTTGAGTTAGAAATAGTTTGGTCCTCTGGAGGCTTGCTTTCCAGTTTTCTTAGACAGGAGCAGAGCAACCTGTAATCCTGGTATAATTTGACACTTTACAGAAGCGATACTCTCTGGATATTCTACTTTTGCCCTGGTATTTTGA